>NC_090819.1:45048352-46383444 GCF_000390325.3 Nicotiana tomentosiformis
GTCATTACTCTCCATGAGCTCTAGAGAATAGTTGCTAAAACATTTTGTTAGATTGATTATCCATTGATGTTCTACCAAGTTCCAAGTGTCCTTTGATAGAAGGAAGTCACTAGGGCATGAGCGTATAAACGACCATAATTGAGCGGAGTAATAGTTCAGAAGCTAAGTTTGAATTGTAAATCAACTTTAAAAGAAGTCTTCATGTTGCGTGTTGGGCGGCGTCCCCCCCCCCCCCCCCCCCCATTATTTGGCAAATTCCTATCTTAGTGGTGGTAATGTCATTACTCTCCATGAGCTCTAGAGAATAGTTGCTAAAACATTTTGTTAGATTGATTATCCATTGATGTTCTACCAAGTTCCAAGTGTCCTTTGATAGAAGGAAGTCACTAGGGCATGAGCGTATAAATGACCATAATTGAGCGGAGTAATGGTTCAGAAGCTAAGTTTGAATTGTAAATCAACTTTAAAAGAAGTCTTCATGTTGCGTGTTGGGCGGCGCCCCCCCCCCCCCCCCCTCTTCCCTTCCCAATTTTCCGTTTTTTACTAATTTTATAGAACTCATTCCTTGGTGGTTCTAAATCTGATCACGTCAAGCCTCTTGGAAAGTTTTAAATGTTGCGATTAGAAAAAATTGTGCGAGAATTGGGTTTTGATTTTGTTTTTTTGCAAGTCAATGTAATTATTGAATTTAGTTTCAGGAGATTCTGTTTGGGAGAACTGGCTTGGGTTTATTCTGGAAAGTAATGTCACCTAATCTATATCTTTGGATGTTACTAAGGGGTCGTTTTGTTGGGGGGATTAGAAAAATAATCCCAGCATTGAATCCCGCATAAACTAATACAATGTATGTTTGGAGGGATTAGGAAAGATAATTCCCGCTTAACTAATGCGGCGTTGGGTTGGCCGTATAACAAAATATAATCTCCACGTAAACTTTATGCAGCTTTTGGTTTGTGGTATTAAAACAATACCCGCATTAAGTTGCGCTAGAAGTTATGTATTATTTTATGCGGGATAATTTGAAACAAGAATACATGTATTTGTAATACGGACATCCTCAAAGTAAATAACCTTACTTAACATTTCGTGTATTATTATTCATTGCATAACAATCTCTACGCACCCAAGGGTGTGGCCTAGTGGTCAATGAAGTGGGTGAGAACCATGAGGTCTCAGGTTCAAATCCCAGCGGAGGCAAATACTAGGTGATTTCTTCCCATCTATCCAAGCCTTGGTGGATAGAGTTACCTGTTGCTGGTGGGAGGTGGCAGGTATCCCGTGGAATTAGTCGAGGTGCGCGCAAGCTGGCCCGGACACCACGGTTATCAAAAAAAACAATCTCTACATTATTATTCAGTGTATAACCATCCCTTCATTTTGATTCACCACATAAAAAATTTTTGCATTATAATACTTGCATAACTAATATGTGAACCAAACGACCTCTAAATGTATTTCTGGATATTCTTTTGTCGAGGGAGAAAAAAGAATTTGTTGGAAACAAAATAGTAGGGCCAAATTTCAATTTTGGTAGACTGAAAAAGGGGACAAAAAGAAGCAGCCAGTTTTGTGGATAGTGTGCCCTAATGTGACCCACTATTTTTCAAGCAAGAGGTGTCTTTTTTTCTTTTCCACTTTTTCTTCCATTTGTTTTTGAAGAACAAGTGGTTATTTTGTTTGTTTTAGTAAGCAGTTGGGTTCTTTTTCCGAAAACAACTCTTCTATAGTCCAAACACCCTGAAAACATATCCTTGATATTAACTTGAGCATAAGTTGTGTGTACAAGCAGATCTAAAATTAGGATGTCTAGATTTGGTCTAAATTTTAAAATGATGTTCAATCCTCGTCTAATAGTTTAAAAATAAAGCTCAAATGAGCTTTAATTGCCAATACACCTGTCAACTCATTAAAATAGGGGCTTTTTGGTCTTTCACCAAAATTCTCAATTTCTTCTCCACCTTTTTCAGTCTTTATATACGATTTTATCTCTGCCATTCACTCCTAGCCTCAAGTTTGATGCAGCAAAATCTCGAAAATTTCTTAGTAAGAAGGAACCAGAAGTTTCTCTAGAAGTATCTAATCAATATTTTGAAAAATTCCCATTTTTCTGTGTGATTTCTACTGCGTTTCATTTTCTGAGTTCTAGAAGTAAAACTCGATCTGGGTTTTAGAATCTTGTCAATCTGTTTTGGACTATGGCATGAATTAACTGGGTTTTGGAAAATTATAAAAGAGGGAGTCAAAATTGATGATAACTTTTCAAGTTCGTCCTCAGAAGAAATCTGCCAAGGTATTGACTCTGTGTCCCTACATACATACAACACCCAAGACAAACACGGAAATGTGATAAGTATTTTGCAATTGGATTTTATTAGCCAGCCATTGTATGAAGTTGGTAAATTTACATGTTTGAGCTACAGTTCTGAAAATGGCTTCTCCTATTTCTGGGGTTCTAAGTTTATCATTTACTTCTTTGTTTTGCTTGACGCCCTTTAGAGTTTTTAGAGAAATGATTAAATATAGAGAACTAGAAGGGAAGTTCTAAATTCTAAAATAGAAATAAAAGAGGGAGAGAAGGGGTTATCTGCAGAGAAAGAGGTTTTAGTTTTTCTGGTATAAAGACAATAAAGCCTGTTAGTTAATATGTTATGCTATGTACTATTGGGGTATTTTAGAGGATAAGAAGTGCATACAAAGTTAACCATGTACTATTGTGACTCTCTCTCTCTATATATGACGAGATGCAGAGTGGTGTTAATGAGAGATTGAGGGTTTGGAGACAGACTCTTGAGTCTAAAGATTTCAAGCTGAGCAGGATTAAGGCGGAGTACTTGGAGTGCAAGTTCAGCGACGCTACCTAGGAAACGGACATGGATGTGAGGCTGGATACACAAGTCATTCACAGGAGAGGAAGTTTTAAGTACCTTGGGTCAATAATACAAGGTGATGGTGAGATTGATGAGGACGTTACGCATCATATTGGAGCAAGGTGGATGAAGTGTAGGCTCGCTTCATGTGTTTTGTGTGATAAGAATGTGCCACTGAAACTCAAAGATAAGTTCTACAAAGTAGTGGTTAGACCGACTATGTTGTATGGGGTAGAGTGTTGGCCGGTCAAGAACTCTCATGTTTAGAAGATGAAAGTAGCTGTTTTGAGGATGTTGAGATGGATGTGTGGGCGTACCAAGTTAGATAGGATCAGGAATGAAGTTATTCGGGACAAGATGGGTATGACCCCCGTAGAGGATAAGATGCGGGAGGGGGGGGGGGGTGAGATGGTTCAGGCATGTTAAGAGGAGAAGCAATGAAGCCCCTGTTCGAAGGTGTGAGAGGTTAGCCTTGGTGGGTGTGAGGAGTAGAGGTAGGCCAAAAAAGTCCTTGGGGGAAGTGATTAGGCGGGACATGGCGCGGCTGGAGCTTACTGAGGACATGACCCTTGATAGGAGGGTGTGGCGGTTTAGGATTAGGTTAGTAGGTAGTGGAGCGTTCTCCGTATGTCTGCTCAACTCGATAGCATTAGTGTTAGTATAGTATCTCTTTATTCTTAGATTGTTATTACTACTTGGTGTTTACTTGCTTTCTTGATTTTGGTCTTCTTGTTTTATCTTGTTGTTATTACTACCCGTTGCCGTTACTTTTTTCATTTGTTCTTTAGCCGAGGGTATATCGGAAACCTCTAGGGCAGGGGTAAGGCTGCGTACATCTTACACTCCCCAATAGGGTTCTGCATAATATGGTAAATATTGAATTACCGTACCGAAACCGAAATTTTTGGTATATTATATTCGGTATTTTGGTAGTTGGTATGGTATTTAGTTTAAGTTTTTAAAATAATTTGGTATTAGGTATGATATTTGGTATTTAAAAAAATAATACCGAAATACCAATACCGTATCGAAATATATACTAAATACGCGTTACATATATTATTGATTAACATACTAAGTTAGATAATACTTTTCTTTGGCATTCATGTTGAGGTTGGCAGTAAAGCCCATGTACTTCTTTAGGAAAATGGAAAAACAAGGTAGGAAGCATATTCTAATTCTTACTCTCTAGGTTGCCAAGCAGTTTAACGTAATGTTTCAACGGTTTTAGGGTGTTTCTTACTTCATTACTCTTGTATTGTTGTTGATTAGTCCTTGTTGTATTCTCTAATTTCAACAATTAACTCTAAGCAAGTAACATGATATTTTCGATGATCAAATGTATTCCTTTATGTACCTTTTTTCTCTTAGTTGATACTTGATGGTTTTGGACAAAGAATTTGTCAACAGTCAGGTGAGTTTAGAACGTTTTCATTGAGTACTTTAATTAAGAATACTACAGTCTATGCCTTTATGCACTAGTTAATATTCAAGCCGAATAAACCGAAATTACTGGACCGAATAAACCGAAAGGACAAAAGCCGAACCATACCGAATGTAATTAGGTATGGTATTGGTATAGCATTTTAAGAAACCGAATACTGAATCGAAATAACTAAATACCGTACCACACCGACCGACGAACACCCCAGACCCCATTCGTGGGAACTCATTGAGTTGTTTTGTTGTTGTTGTTGTTTTGTTGTGTGTATATATATATATATAGAGAGAGAGAGAGACACACACACACATACACACACATTTCGTTGATTATACTTTATTCTGAGATCAAAATGAATCATGTAAATCATGCTACTTTTATAGAATTACTTCAAAGATTTTGCATAACAAATTCGATAGTCAACTAGATAGCTCTTTTTGAAAGCTTCTAGCATGTGTCGACCATGCTTGTGGGGAAGTAATTGTCTGCCGCACCATGCTTTTGAAGTGCGACAGACACCCACTTCCGGCAAGCATGTGTCCACAATTCAAATCATATATGTTTTTTTTTTTGAGAAAGCAATTCAAATCATATATGAAAGCTTTATACATCATGTAGTTTGGAGGAAAGCGCCTCAAGAAAGTTAGGCCTCAACTTACCTTAGCCTTAGCTTATTCATTTTCAATCCCTTGACGCTTCAAACTTCCAACAATATTCATTGTCTTGGAGACAAATCTTGAAAATCTCTACTTTGAAGAATTCTTGGGGAGAATTGAGAATCTTGTTTGATGGAAATGGGGAATTAATCCCTTGGCCGAGCTCTCTCTGAACTCCAAGCCATAAGTCAAAAACCAACATCTCATTCTCTCCCCCTGCTGCTGCTGTCGGTTTATAGGCATGGGCATCCACGTGTTTGCCTTGCCACGGTTCAGTTTCCTTGGGTATGACGCCATCGTCCTGGCGAAGCCCCTCCCTTGCGATTGGGCTTACGATATGCCAAATTGTATTGTTCGAGGTTGCAATATTTATTTTCCTAGATGAGGTCCCCTAGTGTCTTGATGCCACCATGAGACTCTGATGATGGGCAGGACAGGTGTTCCGCAGCGCGAGACCATCAGGAGACACCCTTGATGCTTCATTTCATTTTTTCAACTTTCATTTTTGGTTTCCTTTGGCCAGTCCACTACTTCAATTTCAATACCTTCCAAGCTATTCCAGACACTTGTATTCATGTCTCGATCATATCACCTGCATCATGTAATGTTGGTAACACTTTAATTACATGCTTTGGCCCTTAATTAGCATGATGAAGATTCAAATCTACGGGGTTTTACACAGACTTAACCTAAATTTTCAATTTTTAGTAGGTTTCATTTCTTTAAGGCAGCTTTTTATTCAGGATTTTATGAAATTTCATGTTTTGGCTTTTTTCTTCTAAAAATTTGAAATATATACATAGCATAGATTTCCTGCGAATTGGGAACAGTTAGGAAGAATGAAATTGAGTTTTAGATCATTTGTATACAATCAGAACAACTTGATGTCACAGTTCCTAAGCAATTTGTCGAATAAGTTTAGCAGTGCAAACCTACTCTTTCTTTTCAGATTTCAATAACAGTATCGTTATCACCATTTTCATGACTGGATATGTTGAGTTAAAGAAACCACATGATACGTGACCTTTAGTACCTACAAAGGACTTTAAGATTTTGAACTCACATTTAAGCACATTGAAGATGCAGATAAATTCTCATCAATTCATTGCAATTGAGCGTGTATCAGCCAAAGTAATACTTCCAATGGAACTGAACTTGTTTCTGCAATTTCATGCCCAAAAGGGAAAAAAACACTAGAAGTTAAATTGAGGACCAAAGGGGAAAACCAAACTGATTTCGGTTGGTGAGCAGTCTGCCTATATTACAAACAGAACCAAGTAGCTTGAACTGAACTGACTAATTTCACAGCCGTATTCACCAGCCAAAAGAGCAGTTTCCGTAGACCCTTTAGACTCCCAAGCGTGACTTGGTCCTAATGAACTCTTCTCATTACTTAGTAGACTTTAGTAGTGTTTCACACTGAAATACCTTTACTTTATCTTTCCTCCCCAACTTCTCCTGCAGTATCTTGCCTTTGAAAGTTGTTCAGTTTAATAAGTTATCTTCTTCCAGCTTCCAGTCATCTTATTTTCTTAAGTTAGCTGGCATCACTCGTTATTTTAAAGAATTACTCTAGCACACAGGATTGATGCACATTTGTCCACTGCAATGATGTACAAACAGTGGACTTCTCCTTTATGTCGTCTCACAATCTTATTTATTGGGAGCAAACTCTCACAAATTGTTTGTCCACTCCTTAAAGAAGGCACATTCGAATTTCCTGTTTTTGTGCCTATGATCTATAGAGACCTTTCCAGCTTTAATTACGAGAATCTCCTGAATTTGAAGTCACTTCGTCTTGCATTAAAAATGTATGACAATAGCTATTTCTGCAAAACTGCTCCATAAGGAAGCTGAACATTGAATCTCTGAAATGTACTGAAATTCTGATGGTGTCAACTATCTATAGATGAGGATGTCAAACATGTGCGTGGTAGGACAGCTTTACAATAAAAAGGGTATTGGGGGTGAAACATTGGCCATCCAATCTGGTGGTATTGGTGTGAAATAGTTTTGGGCTTGCTTGTGCATAATTAGTTGTTTCTGAGGTTTCCTTGCTGACTGTCAAAAATGTCTTGTTAATCTCTTCTCACCGAATTTGCGTTTTGGAACGAAGTTGTCAGTAGCCTATTCAAAGATTATAGAAATTAAGGTAGTGAAATCAGATACGATGGGCAGGGTTGATTTTTATACATCTCAAATCCCCTTCCCCATCCCCCCTCCTCCCCAAAAGAAAAAAAAAAAAAAAAACCCCACCAAACCCACCCAAGAGAAAAAAAATCCTATGCAAAGTTTAATTAGGGTAGTGGAGAAGTAGATACATCGAGCATGGTGTTGGTGTCAGACTTTTGCTTGCTATCTAGTTGATTGATCATATAGATGGATGAATGTCATAAAAGCTCATTACTTTTGTATAGTTTGTCCAATGATAGGATCTGATGGAACTGACGGCTAATGTGAGTTCTTTTATAGATGATAAGGAAGGTACAGCCATGAGATGCCGAGGTCGTCCTCCTAAGAGGCAGAACTTACAAGGAAAAAAGCTGTTTAACAAGCACACTTCTAGCGAAGACGAGGAGTCAATCAGTGGATCTGACCAGGACGCAGATGAAGAAAAACAAGATGACGAAGAGGAGGTCCCTCTAATACAATCTATTAAGTCATCATCCAAGCTAAGGTCTCTGAAGATATCAAAGAGAGCTGAGGCCATGTGAGAACTGGTCATTCTGGCCTCTGTTTAGATTGGTCCTATTCCGAAGTATCAGGTACTTATTCATTGATTGGCAATTTGAGACAAGAGAAAAGATTAATTAAAATTGGATAGATCAGCTTAGGCACTGGTTTCATGTTCCACAATTTCCACAGGTTTTTGTCATGTAGCTTTCTTTTTCCATCGTGTACATTTCTTTTCTTGTTCTTGACATCTGTTATTTAGGACTAGGAGCTTTCATTCATATGTTATTATAATGATTATTTAGGCTCTGATTCTATCTGGGACCGCGCATATTCATCTCTTTTCTGGAATTGACAGCTGAAGTAAATTCCGGTTGTGATTTTGCAGGTTCTCCAATCTTTGAAGGTCTTTTCTGGCACCATGAGCAAAACAGTTTCCTCGTGAACCATACTAGTTTGAGGAAGCTTTTGTTGAAGTATAGACCTTAGGTGCAGCCTTTATGTATTTAATAGGTCTTCTTGTCATTCTCATATCCTTTTTCTCGTAATAGCTATATTTGCATAATCTGTCAATTTCAATGCTTTTGTTGATTTGCTAGCTTATTTTGGGATAAGATGTCCGGTCATTCTGTAACCTCTGAGCTCTTAATAGCAACCGCTGAATCGAGAAAAAGAAAATGCATAAGAGAGATGGAGGCTGGAAGCAAATTCAAGTAGGAGAAATGCAAAATAATGGAACAGGATCAACGTTTCTGATCTTTACTACCCAAAGTGATTACAAGTATCTATTTATATCTACACACTCGAATTGTAAAGATGTAGGGGGTGAGAACATTGCGTAACTAACTACAGGAGTGTAAATGCGAAAGTAAATCTACTTTTGGGACTATAGTGTCTAATCTATAACTGGAATTTAAATAGAATTACCCCATAACTAACTACACAAGTCTAAATGCGAAAGTAAATTTATTTTTGGGACTGGTGTCGAATCTATAACTGGAACCTAAAATATTATAGGGTCGAAGCTACAATTGGAATTTAAAATGGAATCACGTTCGGGGATTTCTTAAGATCAGCTTTCATCATTCCTTTTACGGAAAAGAGCAAAATATATCTATTTTTAAATATTATTTAAATCTACCTTCTGTTTCACTATCTGTTTGTCTGAGCCCCTACCGATATATTATGGATCAAATTTGCCTTTATTTTTAGCGGACGGCTACATGGCAGCTCCTTAATAAAAATCCACCCCAATTTAATCTACCCGAATCTATATTAACCTATCCTTAATCCGACCCGTTATAGACTCTTCTCCTTTACCCTTCTAGTTCTCGCCGCCCTTTTGAGATGGCTGTTGTCATGGCTCTCTCCTTTCGGCAGCGCCGCAGCCACCACCCCAATAGTCAAGAAGAGAAATTCTGACGTACTCCCCTCTCCCTCCTTTGTTATGTAGTATTATTGAAAATTCTGATTTTGCTCTTTTTGTACATTTTACTTGGGAAAAATACATAAGATGCAACCTATACTTGTCCAGGAAAATCAGTTTCACACTCAACCTTTACGGGCGTCATATTACTAATTCTTATCCAAAGTGAATTTAATACCACCCAAAAACTGATGTGGCAAAATAATAAAAAATAGGTGTGTATTACTAAAATTAAATCACAAATTTTGATTTTTCTTCCTTTTTATACAAAAAGACAGATTTTCTTGAATCTCCCCCCCCCCTCCTTTCATCTTTCACGTCCCCAAATCCTTCTTCTCCTTCTTAACGCCCAATCTCTTCTTCTCCATTTTCACACCTATAATCTAGATTTTCTTGCCCCTTCCCCTTTAATCTTTGTCTTCACTGCACACTCCTTTCTTCTTCAATTACTTATTTTTTATTTTGACTCACCTCAAAATATTATTCTCCTTAAAGAATCTACAACAAAAAAGAAAGAAATATTAGTCATTTTAATAGAAGTGATAAAAGAGAAATAAAGATTCTGTTTAATATATAATCTCTTGAAGTGTAATATATTTACGAAATTGGTGGTGATTTGGAAATCCACCACCATCTAGTGCGCCAATTTGACATACAGTTTAATGGGTTTGTGGTGTTCGATGGAAATGGGTTCTTTTGAAATCGATTTTGAGCATATCGTTAACTTGCAACAGAAATTCGTCAATTTAATGAGTTTGGTGATGATTGATGAAATTGATGATAGATGAATTTGGCAGTGAAATCGGAGGTGTAGATTGGGTGGTGACTAGTAAAATTGATGGTGATTGGGTTTGTGATGGTGGTGTTATTAGTGGTAATGGAGGTTTGGTGGTGGGTGTGGAAGAAGACAAAAAAATGTGTGAATAAAAAAGGAAAAAAAGTTAAAAACATATGATGCTGACGTGGTATTGATGTGGTATTATGTTTCAAAAGATGGTGTTAAATTCACTTTGAATAAGGATAAGGAGATACTAGGACACCCGTAAAGGTGGAGTATGAAATTGATTTTCCTGGACAAGTACAAGGTTATGTATTTTGTCTTTTACTTACTTACCTTCTATTTGTTTCCTGGTTCATAGTTAATTCCTTCGTTTCCATAATTTATATTTACTTACAAAATGTGGCTGAGATTTTCTATTATGAACAGATGAAGGATTCAACTGTTGCTTTCATGGTGGTTTCAACTTTTATACCAGAATCATCCAACATAACTTTAATAGTAGTATAATAAGTTGTTAAAACAGCTTGTGGCTGCTTTGAATGTGTATATATCTCATACACATTGCGATCTCGTACACTTGTGGCTGCACTTTGCGATCGCGTCAAGCCCTTCGCGAACGCGAAGAAGGCCTGACGCCCATTGACTTAAATGTCCCAAAGACGGGATTTTCTTCACTTTTCACCATCTTCACATTAGAGCTCGGCCTAGAGGCGATTTTGAAGAAGAATTTCATCCCCACTTCATAGGTTAGTATATTTTAACTCGTTTCCTTCCATTTTCATCAACACCTATTGATTTCTAACCTTAATCTATGCTCTTTCATGATAGAAAATTAGGGATTTGGGTAGAATTGATTTTTTTTTTGTTTGTAAAATTGAGATTTAGACCTCAAATTGAGGTCGAATTTTGAAACTAATCGCTTAATCGGGCTCAGGGCTGAATGGGTAATTGAGTTTTGGTCTGAATCTCGGGTTTGACCAAGCGAGCCTGGGGTTGACTTTTGATTTTTTGGAAAAAGTGTAAAGCTCTTAGCTTTATCTATTGTAATTGATTTCCCTAGTATTGTTTGTTGATATTAAGTTTATTTTGGTTAGATTCTATTAGTTTGGAGGCGAATTTTAGAGGAAAGGCCCCGATTGAGCTTTGATTTGGTTGTGGAGCGAGGTAAGTGTTGGGTCTAACCTTGATTTGAGGGAATTAGGAACCTTTGAACTATATGTTATGTGAATTACCTGTGTAACGACGTATATGCGAGGTGACGAGTGTATATACGCTGTCAAAATAATTATTTTCATGCTTTCTCGCATTTCATGAATTACCTTATTCCATGTCTTAATCGTTACATGCTTTAATTGCTTTCTATGACGTAACTTGTTACTTTCATTAATTATTCTTGTATTGAAATGTTCGTTCCTTCCATGACTTCATGATTAATTGCTACTTGCCTTAATTTTCTTATTTGTATACTTTAACTATCATATATTTGGCTTGTCTTGTGCTTTTGTATTAATTGTAGCATTTCTTAATTTGGTACGGGGTTCCTTTATTGCTTTGCTTTCATATTCTTTAATCGTAGAGATTCTTGTGAATTGAGCTGTTAGATTGATTACATTTATTGAATTTGTTTATGGATCGAGTTGCACGCCGCAATAGTTGTGATATGGTGGAATAAGGGAGGATTTTGATATTGATTTGGTAGGATCAAGTTGCGCGCCGCAACGGTTGTATACGTAATACTTGATATTGATAAATTGTGATATGGTGAAATAAGGGAGGAGTATGATATTGATTACGATGATATGGTGGGATCGGGTTGCGTGTCGCAATGGATTTTATATGTGATTTTGATATTGATATGGTGAAATAAGGGAGGATTGTGTGTGTACGGTAGGATCGGATTGCGCGCCGCAACGGATTGTGTGTATTGTATTCATTGTTGTTATTTTGTTGATTTCTAGTGTTGTTACATGAATTTTGAAATCGATTATTCCGGGTTCTCAGATTACAATAATTGAGTTCTTTTTCATAAGTTAACTGCCTTACCTTTCCTGTTTTCCTTTCTTGCGTACATGTTATTGTAAGTGACTTGCCTTAGCCTCGTCACTACTCCATCGAGGTTAGGCTCGGCACTTACAAAGTACATGTGGTCGATTGTACTCATACTACACTCTGCACTTCTTGTGCAGATTTTGGCGTCGGTCCTAGCGGCGATCAGTAGATTGCTCGGATCCGGTGCTTGACGGAGACTTGAGGTACAACTGCACAATGTTCGCAACCCTGAAGTCCCCTTCTACATTACTCTAGATGTTTATTTCGATTCAGATAGTCATGCTTTCATTCGGACTATTATTTGTAGTACTCTAGACGCTCGTGTATTCGTGACACAAGTTCTGGGATTTGTATTTGGATATCGCTGGTTATGAGATTTACCTACTTTATTTCAGTCTATTTAGCTTATTGATTTTCATTTGACTTAAATTATTAAAAATGGTTAATAACTACATCTAACGTTGTCTTGCCTATCAAGTGAAATATTAGGCGCCATAACGGTCCCGAGAGTGAAAATTCTGAGTCGTGATACACGGCCCCGTGGTTGGGATTTCGGATCGTGATACCCTTTTTGATTTTTGCATAAATAGACAGTCGTGTGAAGCCAATTGGATGTTATTATGCTATTTTGTAGCCCTGTGTGGCATTGGTTGTGTGTTTGGGCTGCTTATCAGGTTTCAGATAGCCCTATTTACAAAGGAAACTCTGCAAAACTTTTAGAAATCTTGAGAGTTAGAATATAAATATAAATATTCATAAGGAGAAAGGATGTTATACCCCGTACTTTCATATTGGAATGCGTCTTAAGTGAATCAATATAATCCATAGAGTTTAAGAACCTTTACAAAGATAATGATTCATTAACACAAGTGTTACGGAAGTATCGTGAGAGTTGGAGGCTAAACGGATCAAAGATGTTATAACCCGTACTTTTGGGGCAAAACTAGGAGTACATAATATGCTAAGGAGTTCGTATTTTAAGGTGTTTGAATTTTTTAATGTTCATATGTAAATTTTGAAGTCAAGCAAATTGTAAAACAAAAGTTGACAAAAGTTGTCGCAAGATACGTTCATAATCTTATTGAAATTTGTGTCCAATGTCACTGAGTTTTTCTCTCAATATACTTGGAGTTATGGGGTGACCCACCCACCAAATTGAATATCTACGAGTTTGGTTTCCAACACATTAAACTGTTCGTCGATAAAATATCATAGTAGAGAGATATTCGTATTTTCGTGAGACTTCACAAGCAGCTCCCTATCGGACCCACTTTGGACGGTGGAAATATTCAGATATATATCAAACGCCTACAATCCATTTTCTTTCGTAATTTTCACTATTTCTGATCCAAAACACTCCCAAAAACCTCTCTAAAAGTTGTCAAATGATTTAAGGCCAAAATCAAAGGCTACCAAGTGAATCCAACCCCAAGAATCTCGTGGTGCTAGCTAAGAGTAGCTCTAGTGCGTCGTGTTGATGTTGGAGGTTATTCTAAGTGAGAGTAAGCTCATGTTTCGATCTGAACTTGGTGATTGAGGTAAGCTATTGCTTCCTCCATATTTTCTTGTGCTTGTAAAAGACATGGCTAAGTTATAAGATTGAAAACCCGTGAGGTAAAGCCCGAAAATCGTAGTTATGTTTGGTTATCGAGTATGTGACTATTTTGAAGATGTTTTAAGGTATGTTGTGGCTGAAAAATTGGTGTAGTGTCTGGTGTAGGTTGTTATTGCTTCTATGGGAATATTTTTGAAGAAATAAAATAGCTTAAAATTATAATTTGTTAATCGTAAAACTGAGCTTGCCACTCGTTGTGATTGTTGAATTGTTTAAAGAGCTTGTTGAGATTGTTATTGTTGTTGTGCCGCTCGTTTGAAGCCATACTATGATATTGAATTGCTGGATATTGGTAGTTAATGAATAAGGAAAATAAGGAGATAAATAGAGTTAAAAGGGTTATCTTATTGTTGAGTTACTGTTGTTAAAGACTATGGAAGTTCTACGCACACAAAAATGTTCGATGAAATATCTAAATAAAAATACTGATAGTTTATTGAGTTTCTATTGATCCAAATCATTCGTATGATGTAGATTGTCGTTCATTAAGCATTCGAGGACTTATGAGCTGTCGACATAAAGTATGTAAGCCTACTTTCTTTCTTGGCATGACTTGATGTAAATATTCCCTTTGAAATAATCTTCAGATTGTAAGATTGAATAGTCCTAAGTCTTCCCTGATAAAAGATTGATCATGTTCTTGTGTATTTCCTTCTGATGGCATTCTACTAGATTCATGATATCACTTGTGGTCGGTCTTGCATTACACACACATACACTATATATATATACACACACACACACTATATATATATACTCTACCGAGTCGTGCTATATTCGATCGGGTACGACACCTATTGTGCAACCACTAATCAGTTGGGTATACCGAGTCCTCTTCGAGGCCGGGTACGTTATGATATGACATGAGACATTACGAGTCCTATTAAGGCCAGGTACGTTATGATATGACATGATTTGTCCCAAAAAGTTGATTGATACTATAATATATGACCCCGTTGAGTAGCTTGATTTTTACAGACATGCATATATATCCTTTATTGTGATAATGTATGCCCTCATAGGCTTGTTATGAGTTTCAGGTTGACTTCTGTACTCTTCCTTCGTATTGCATCTTCTATTTATGTGCTTTACCTGCCTTACATATTCAATACATCTTTCGTACTGACGACCCCTTGCTGGGGCATTGCGTTTCATGTCCGCAGATACAAATAGCGATTCAGACGATACTTCACAATAGGTGACTCAACTCAGTTGAAGGTCGTCACGCTCCTTTTTTCGGAGCTGTCTAGTGAGCTGGTAGGTATGATGGTTGTATATACATACGTAGTTGAGTATGGCGGGGCCCTGTCCCGACCTTGTGATATTTATATATTCCTTAGAAGCTTGTAGACAGAAGTTATGTGTATTGATGGTCATGGCGGCCTTGTAGGCCCGGATGTCTCGTGTATATAAGCTTGTATATTATTTTTGGTCGTCCTTTGTCGATTTTTCTTTCATGTTTTAATCATATTATCTCATGGAGGCCTTTTCAGCCCACTTACGCATGATAGCATTGTTATGGATGCACATTATGTTGGTGCTCGATGCGGTAGGCCCGAGTGCCCGTCGTGTCCCTTTGGTTTGGGGTGTGACAATGTAGATGCTGCTTTTAATCGTGAAATTTTCATGCAGGTTTGGGAGGTGTAATAAGAGATTATAATGGTGATTGGATTGTGAGATTCTCCTAACTTTTTTTCTTGCGGGTTCACCACTCCAAGCAGGACTATTGGCATTAAAACATGGCCTTCAAGCATCAAACAATTTGCATCTCCTGCCATTGGAAATAGAAACAGATTCAAGAGAAGCAATCAAGCTTCTAAGTGATTATAATAGTATACGAACATGTCTCACCAATGAATGGAGAATGTTAATGCTCCAGGCGAGACACCCGGTGGTCAGGCATAACTTTTGAGGAGGGCAATGAGTAGCACATCTACTAGCTAAGGAAACTTTAAAAAATTCCAAGATAAACAAGCCTATGTTTTTTGCATGTCCATCTACTTTTGTTGAATCAAATATTATAAAAGAATGTGAAGGACTACATCTTTTAGTTAAGCATTTATCATATGCTAGCTTGTTTAGGGAACTTAAATATCCTAAGTGACACTACTATATTGGAAAATATTTCACCTTAGTATTAATATATAAGATATATCTTGTCTTCTCAAAAAAAATTTAATCCTCAAATAAACTATGGTTTCAATTTGCAAATTGATTTTAATATGGTTGGTCAAAATTGGTGAATAAAATTTGAAAAGAAAAAAAAAACAATGCAACTTTATGCTTGAAAATAAACTCATATATAACTACTTAGGAAAAAAAGAGAAAAACATACAATGAGCACATACTTATTGATATTTGGCCAAACCAAAAAGCAAAAGGGCGTGTGATAGACAGACACATATGATGAAATCCAGCATCTGCATCCTTATACGGTCCCACAACTTTGCTTTTGTATGGTGGCCCACCAATTCTATTTTCCTTCTTTGTGGGGTCCCTTCCATTTGATGCCCAAGATGAAAAACAGAGTGGAACTGCTTACAGAGAATTAGCAAAGCAAAAGGTGTTTTTGGATCCAAAGCCACCTTCCTCTTTAAAAAATAAAAATAGAAAAAAAATTAACAAAAGGAGAAAAGAAAAGTAGATCAATTTCCACTTTTATGTTTTTATACATTTAAAAGAAGACCATTTTTTAAAGAAAAAATGTAATGAAGCCCTCTAATTACGGTAGCGTATGACGTATGTCAATACTATAATACTTGGTACTCTATTAAGATGTATCTACCATCTTAAAGTAGAGATAGTATGGCGAGTGTTCTTAACAGGAAATTTATGTAGTTTAGTTTAACATGTTATAATAAATTCCTTACCTAATACTCTATTTGTATTACTTCCTACTAATTAGCTTTCAATCGACATCTACTAAGTTGGCGATTCAAACTTTTATTATAACTAATTTTAGAATACGCGCGTCGCACGTGTACTTTAGCTTCAATAAATAAATTATTTTTAAATTGTATTTGAATTAAAATTGAAAGTGTAATTAAATAAATTAGAATTAAAACTTTTGGTCAGTTAGAGCACGAAAGAGGTTGCATCATGTCTTATAACTTCTAAAAGATGATAAAACTTGTAACTCAAGAAAAAGTAAGAACACTACTTGTGGCAATTTTTAATCTAAAGATAGACTAATGTTGGATCAATATGCTATCAAAAATAACTAAATTATAAAGACTTAAAATTAAATACTTCTCATACCCTACAGTTTTTGAAAGTAACAAAGATCAACAAAAATTAAGAAAAAATATATAATTAGGAAAAACTTTTACTTATATAAATAATTTTCTTTTTAAACTTCAATTATGATCTATTCATGACTTATTCTTTATTACAGTTGAACAGTGTATTTAAATCCGGCTAAACGGATCTTTGGACCCCGAAGTTTATCGTAAATTATTATTTTTACTATAGCAATATTCTAAAGTGAGCCAATGCCAATCACCGCAAAAACTAAGCTAAGTTCAAATTCTTCTATTTCTACTCAAACTTAATGCTTCATTTATTATGAAATGTTAAGAAAATTTAATTGGTGATTTTTTTCACTCTAATATATTCTAAAATAACTGAAAAATTCGAAATTTATCCTAATTTTACGTCTTTCGATGAAGGCTTAAAGTGTTTAAATTTGGTTAGGATAACTCACAGTTCAAGATTTTCTATTCCGATACAAACTCAGTACTACACTACTTGTTATTACTATGAGTTTATTCATATTTTTCGACTGAAGTATGTGAAAAAATAGCGTCCCCATTTTAAAAAAATAATTTTTAAAAATTAATTAAAATGATCAAAATTTCATAATAATAAAAGTGATAATTTTGTAGTTAAATTCGAAGTCTTTAACAATTTTTAATAAGTGTTTAGTTCATTTGAATTTTACAAAAATTGAAATATTCAACTTAATTAAACTTTTTAAAATTTGTCAGAAGGATGAATTTATCAACTTAGTTTAGTTTGCTTTGAAAGGTGAATATGACGTTTAGCTAATGAAGTTTTCTTGTTAAATAGCTGAAACATGAGGGGGAAATAGGACCCCCAAACCTAAAAGGAAGGACAAGTACTCCTAAGAGTTACTACTGAATATTAAATTTTAAAAATTACATAAATATTATAAAATATATCCTAATAGCATACAACTAAGAGCAATAAAAGAATACATAAAATAAATTTAATAATCATCAATAAACTCTTATCGAGAGAAGAATGAAATTATGAAACCGATCTCCAACAATAGAGTAACTTTAGCATACGACAAATTAAAATATAATAATCATCAAAAAATTCTTTTAAAAATTATAAATTAATAAAACTGATATTCAGGCTTAACTTCAAAAAATTGAAGTCATAACAGACCTAGCGAGACAAAGCTTATTAAGTATGTTTAAATTTGATAGCTTTATAAACATCTATTAACGTGTGTGACAAAGAGTTTTAGTTGCATTGTAATTTCAAATTAAACATTAGAAATTTTTACACAGTACAAATAAGGAAAAATTCAATAACAAAAAATTTAGCTGATATTAAAATACTAAATATTAGGAATATAATTAAATTACAATCTTGTCCAATATAAAATTAATATTTAAGGGGTAAAAAAAGCAAACGATATAAGAGACTTCATGCTTTTAATATAATATAGATATAAATACCTAAAAAATATTTTAAAAAATTCAGTTTAAAAGTTCAACTCTTCGATTTGTAATTAAAATAGAAATCTATTTTATTTCTTCGAGTAATAGTAAGAAGGATAATTACCCAATTTGGATATAAACTCATTAGATCAGTTAGATGAAGCATAATGCGAAGAAGGATTCAACAAATCTGTTAGCCGTTCAATGTTTAATGGTGTGACAACTAAACTTGGTCAAAATTCACAAGGCTCGCATTACTTACTTCTTTCTTTTATTAAGAAATTCATTTGCCTTTTTTTTTCTTTCTTTTCCTCTCTTCCATCACATCATTATAATTCTTTTCTAAAGCATCAAGTCTCCTTTGGCTTTCCCTTTCTCATTATTCAAACCGCCCTTTTTTTGTCTAAAATAAAAACTCCGCTTCATCTACTTTCACCATTTTCCTACCTTTCTTCCTCCTCCACACCCCACCAACCCTCTCTACATAATTCCTCACCACTCATTCTTGTACAATCTCTGTATTTTTCTTTGTGTGTGTAGTAGAAAGAAAGAGAGCAACAGAAAATGGGAGCTAACAAGTTTGCAAGCATGTTACACAGAAACACCAACAAGATGACTCTTGTTCTCATTTATGCAGTCTTGGAATGGACTTTGATAGTACTACTTCTTCTCAACTCTCTTTTTTCCTATCTGATAATCAAGTTTGCAGAGTATTTTGGTCTAAAACCACCATGTTTATGGTGTTCTCGAGTTGATCATTTGTTTGGTCATGGAAAAAACAGGAACATACATAGAGATCTTCTTTGTGAGGTTCATGCCACTGAGGTTTCCAAATTGGGATTCTGCTCAAAGCATCAAAGGCTAGCTGAATCACAAGATACGTGCGAGGATTGTGGTTTTCATGGTGTTTCTGATAATTTCGCCTTTTTTCTTAAAATGATAGAAAATGGAAAGGAAATGACACTGGAAAATGGTGGTGAGGTGGCTTTGAATTGTTCTTGCTGTGGTGTGAGCTTGGAGACCAAGTTTTCAACTCCTTATATGTTGATCAAACCTGATTTGGAATATACACACAAAGGGAATTTAATCATTGAGGCTAATGATCTTTTCGAAAAAGGTGATAACTTGGATCAAAACAGATCGGATGAAGATAAAATCGAGAAAAATGGTGACAATCAGCTACTTTCTTCTGATGTTAAAAAGTTGGAAGGTGAAAAAGTACATTTAGTTCTTGAAGGAGTGACTGAATACATTGAGGAGAAATACAAAAAAAAGATGTTGAAAGATGAAGGTTGTGAGATTGAGGATGCAGCTCCCCCTCAGCATCTGGAATTCTTCATTGATTGCAGTGGTCATATGTTGGTCCCCGTCAAATTAATCCATCAAGATGTCAAGGAAGAGGTTAAAGCAGTTGTGGAGGAAGAGGCTGAAATTTGTTTGGGAGGGAGTGAGAGGGAGCCTGAATTTGCAGTTGTTGAATCTATGGATAATGATTTGATTTTCTATGCCAAAGAATGCCAGGAGGTTTATGAACAATTTGCCAACGCTGAAGAAGCATCTACATATCACCAAGTTCAAATTCTTGCAGCTAAGGAAAGGGAAGAAGAGAAAGAGGAAAATTCAGACGTTTCACCAGGTATTTATCAGTTCATCTTCTATGACTTACTAGTGTTTTATGTATGTAGGACTGTTTTTGTCTTATTGTGTATATGCTGTGGTTTCAGAAGAAATGCCAAACAATGAAACTGACGGAGAAGTGTCAATTGGGACTGAAATTCCTGATTTGGATCAAGCAGATGAAGCACTTACTTCATATATACATGAAGAACCTTCCAGAAATTCTGCTCATTTCCATCAAGTACAAGTTCATAGTAATTTTGTTACCTCTTTGCAGCAAGGAATCTGTTATTTCTTTCTTTCTTTCTTTCATTCATGATAATTTCTTTGTACCAAGTAAAATGAGGATTAAACCCTGTCCCATAAGGTTAAGTTACTAAAACTCTTTTGTGTGTCATATTATTAGGTCATAAAGAAGATGAAGTAGAATTGAGAACATTATCAGTTGATTTGAGTGGACATATGATGAACAACCAGTCCTCAATCTGTTCCAGCTTAAATGAAGATAAAGTTCACGATACACCAGATAGCTTCCATCAGTTACACCCGAAGAAAGATTCAGATTCTCTGGATGGAAGTGAGTTAGAGAGTGGAGATACAATTTCAACAGTCGAACATCTGAAATCAGCATTAAAAGCTGAGAGGAAGGCTTTACATTCTCTGTACACGGAATTGGAAGAAGAGAGAAGTGCTTCTGCTGTGGCTGCAAGTCAGACAATGGCTATGATCAATAGGCTTCAAGAAGAGAAAGCAGCAATGCAGATGGAAGCTTTGCAATACCAAAGAATGATGGAAGAACAATTGGGGTACGATCAAGAAGCCTTGCAGCTAATGAATGAGCTTATGGTGAAGAGAGAGAGGGAAAAGCAAGAGTTAGAGAAAGAATTGGAAGCATATAGGAAAAGATTATTGGAATATGAGGCAACGAGGATGTTGAAGAGAAGCAAGGACAGTAGCACATTCTCCTCTGAGGATAGTGATGGACTCTCTATTGGTTTGAATCAAGAAGAAGCAAAGGAAGATGATAGCGGCATGAATCATAGCACTCCTGTTGGTGCAGTTATAAATTTGGAGGAAGAGAGAATGGCGATTCTTGAGCAGCTAAAGGTTTTGGAGGAAAGGCTTGTCAGCTTGGACTTGGATGATGAAGATGCAAAACATTTTGAGGATGTTAGGCTGATGGAAGATTCATATCAAGATAATATAGAGGAAGATTCTCATGCCAATGGTTTCTTGAAGGAAATGAATGGGAAACATCATCATGCCAAGGGAAAGAGACTTCTTCCTCTATTTGACAAAATGAGTGATGAAAATGGAGATGGTACACTAAATGCCAATGGGGTTCATAACTTTGATTTAGAGAACAAGAAGCTAGCTGTGGAACAAGAGTTGGATCATCTCCATCAAAGGCTACAAGCCCTTGAGGCAGATAGGGAGTTCCTAAACAACTGTGTAAGCTCGCTGAAGAAAGGCGATAAAGGCATGGATCTTCTTCAGGAAATCCTACTACATCTTCGTCATCTAAGGAACGTTGAGCTTCGTGCAACAAGCTTCAGTGATGCTGCCATACTATAGTCAGCTTCTTGGTAATTATTTTATCTCTTTGATTCAATAATATCATATATTTCTTGAAAATATACCAAATTGTCTAACTTAATTCTTCTTGTCAATTTCAGAGAATGATCTCGGAGTATATTGGCAGCTATTTTACAAAAAAAAAAAAACTCAATGAGAAAATTGATCAATCTAGGAATAGCTGATAAGAAGTCATGGTGAAAACAATTCAGCAAAGGGAAATCCCTTAATTGAGAGGGAAGCTCCTGGAAATGGTCTATGCATTTTGGTCCTAATGTCATTTTTCAAAAGTTAATCCAACAATTTTTTGTGGGGTTGGGTCAAAATCTCCACCTCTTTTGGGCAAAAGGGGGATGATGAATGTATGTGCTTGTAGACTAGGTATCGGGTGAAGCTACCCTGTCTTTTGCATGTTGTCAAAGGGAAAATAATGCCTGGCTTGCAAAGCTGGAGCGGTCCAACAAAGACTCTAGTGCCAGGTACTCAAAAAGACTTTTTATTTTTATAGATGTAGACAACAAATTCCTCTTCTCCAATTCTTTATCCTTTATCTTTTGCATCATTCCATCATACTGTATGAGGTTTGTTTACTATTTTGGAAGGCAGAGTTGTCTAGTTGTATACAAAATGTATCCACTTGTAAGTATATATGAAGTGATTGTTTTGGTTGTTTCACTTTCATTATTAAGTATCTTTTTCCAGTTTTGGGGGTGAGTAAACTGTAATTCCTTGTTTTGTTGTAGAGTTCATTCCACACAAAGGATGTACAAAATACTGCAATATGTATTGTGACTAAATAGTAGGAAAAAGAGAGAAGGAAACCGAAGATTGCTTTCAAAGATGGATTTTGCTTTACGCATAAACGACACTTTGGTAGGGATCTGACAATAACTAGGTGTTATAACTAAGTCAAGTTCTAATCTATCTATATAGAATAACAAATCTATCTATATAGAATAACAAAGGCAAAACCATGTTAGGCTGACAAGTGGAATACCCACAATTCTAACACATGTAAAAAATTAGGACAAATCTCCAAGATAGTTAGAATTTCAAATTCAAACTACAAATCAACAAAATAAAGTTAAATTTAAAAAATATAAAAAACTTCCAATCGACCCACGATTTTGTTTCCAGTCCTCCCACGATTTTGTTTTTGCAGTTATTCTTATTGATATACTTGCCTATTAAAAATAGAATTTCCTTCCCCTTATTTGGGCTGGCTGTTATTAAAAAAAAAGAATCCTCCCACTTTCTTAGTTGGCCCTATTTTACTCAACAACTACTCTCTCAAATTTTCAATTAGTTTTTTTATACATAAAAGTTTTAAAAAAAAAGGACGAATAATTTTTCAGAGAATAATTCCAGTTATTTCAACAAAACAGTCGGCATCAAACGTGAAGTTATTTCATCAAACATCAAACAGTCGGATTCTATCCCACAACTGATCGTGCTCCCAAACGTGGGCTTCCAACCAAAAATCCCTATTTTATCTACACATACATAACTGTATGATTTATGCGCTTTATATTTTCAAAACCTTTTCAACTTCGTATTTTATCTACTCAGTATACAAGTCTGATTACAATTGCTTTGCAAATATGGCCACATAAATTCATGATATCAAACAATTTCAGGCAACTCGATGCAATGGAATCTCAAAGTTAGAGTCGTTCGAATGTGGGTAATGCCGGATCGCTTTAAGCCGGAAATACCGTATTCAATTGAATTGGTTTTACAGGATTCTAAGCTAACATATTCAACTTTCTCATAGTTTTAAACTTCGTAAAGTACTCGCATTCTATATGAAAATTCATTCTTCCGCATTACTCAAATGTCTAAGAAGTTGCTCTAATAATTTCGACTTCCATATAAACAGATCTTTAAGTGATATGGAACCGACTGTGCCATTCTGATTTTTGATTTCAAATCTTTAGGATAACTTTAAACAGTGATTATCCTAATATATACATATAAACAATCAGTTAAGTTGCATCTTTGTACATAATAACAGAGGTATTGTTCAAAATAACAGAGGTATTGTTCAAAATATAAAAATCTAGCAAATATTAGATATTGGTTGCCTTGCTTAGACTATCATCGGATGAACATACAGAAACTACGCTTATATATGAAATATGTATAGTACAAGTATTCCTCTTTCTGTCTATTAATGCTGGCTTCATAATTGATATAGAACAAACTGTAGCATTCTGGTTTTTGACATCAAATCTTGAGGACAACTTTAGGCAGTGATGAAAGTATATACGAGCTTATAATTGTTGGCTTCATAATTGTGCACTAATAAGGAATCTGATTTTGTAGGGTGATCGTATACATGCTTCAATCGGAAAGTATGTTGTTAAGTTTTTTAGGAACAAGATACATGAACTTCGCTTATATCATATGAACTAGTCGGACCAAATAATTTGAAGTTGAGGACTACGACACACAACCTGAGGCTGACATTTACTCAAAAGACATTTGTTGAGGATACACCTGACCCTTCATTTCATATGAACATCTTTAACTTGCGCTCTTTTGACCAACTAACGAATCAACATGATGTCGATGAGACAGAATTACTTGGTAATTCTTCTTTTCATTTTTAATGAACTAATGGTATTTGTAAAACTATGTGACTAACTTTTATATTTATAGATGTTGTTGGTCAGGTTGTGACCTATGAAGATGTTAAGACCTACAAGCAAGGAGACGACCAAAGTGTCTTTATTAATGTTGTGCTCGAAGATGATCAGTAAGTAATTCAAAAATAGAAACAATACTTTATAATAAATTACCTATATATGTGTTTATTAATCTTACCATGAAACGTATAGGAGGAACAAGATTTTGGCAACCTTATGGAGCGAACTTGTGGATCAAATTCAACATCACTTGAATGAATCTACCGATGAGCCTTTGATTGTTGTTTTCCAGCATATGAAAGCTCAAAAATTTCGAGGTTTACCAGAAATTACATGTATTTTTGAATTTTAGTTTATAAAAATTTTTAAATTTCAAATTTATATTTATAGTTCATTTGATACACGGGTAATTACTCAGTGCGTAGCTGTTGGTATCAGACAAAGATATGGATAAATTCTACGTTGCCGCAATCTATTGACTTTAAATCCAGGTTTTTCAAGTGTATAATCCTTTTCTATATGTACACAAAATATAACAATAGTATTTATAAATTACAATTTTTTACTTATACAGATTACTTGCAGCACGTCAATCAAACTTTGAGCGAATCACTCAAATAAGTTCTCAGCAAAGTTACTCTGTTAGAGATGAGTTAGACAAAGGAATTGTACTGTTTAAAACTATAAGGGATTTAGTTCAGTGCACGCAAGTGAGTTTAATTTACTTTGTCAATTATATTTACCTTATGTTTTCTGTTTTGCATTTACAATAATTTTTTATTTTTGTTAAATAGGAATGTAGCTATTGGATTGCGGCAAAATTGATTAATTTGGAACTTGACCGGGGATGGTCATACTTAGCATGCAACAAGTGTAATAGAAAGGTTGATAAAGTTGAAAATAAATACTTTTGTAAGAAATTCAATGAAGAAGAATTTTCAGTTACTCACAGGTAATTACTATTTATGTATATTTAAAATCTTCTATCTATAAAAAATATGCATAAGGTTAATCAAAATTGAGTTGCAGGTATAGGTTTCAAGTTCGTGTTATGGATGGAACCGCTTTTATCTCATTGTTGCTTTGGAATCGCGAAGCTATGCAGCTTATAGGGAAGTCCGCAAAAGAACTTAAGGAAAGATTACTTGAGGTATAATACTAAACTTAATTTAGTTATCAATTATAATATTTCTAACCTATGAAATTTGGTGTAGACTTCAATTGCGGATGCTGACTGTTCTTATCCAAGTGAACTTGACGATATTCTTTATAAAAAATTCATGTTCAAGGTTATTGTTAAGCAAGAAAATATTGAGTCACAGGTCGAAGTCTACAAAGTTCTTAAGCTTAGTGATGATGATGACCTTCTAAAGGAATACAATCACAGTTTATTTGAAGACACTATCACTGTAAACATTTTTTACTCACAAACCTCCTCATACAAAATTTAGGTATAAATAATTTTGCACTCATAGGATGAATGTTCTTTTTTCTTTCTGTTTAACAGGATCCACAGTTTTTTGATGGACAAAGCTCAAGTAGAGATAAGCTTTTCGGGGTAAATTTTATGAAATTTAAACTTTTACAGCATTATTTATTTAGTTAACAATTATGAGTCAAAATTATGCAACTAGCAACAGTATTGCTCTCCAACTGCTATTAAATTTTTTTATTTTTGAAAGGATCTTATGGCCGAAACTCAGCTGAAGTCTGTTTTGCAAACTCCCATCGAGAAAAACGTATCATAAAGTGGATCGTCCGTGTTAGAAGATGGTGATGCTTGCAATGCAAAAATATCTCCTTTGAAGACGTATGACAAGAAGACTAGATCCGCTAATAAGGCATCAACAGTAGGACCAGATGGCGACTTCAATTCTCAACTCTCTAGCAACAAGGTTCGCAGAGTCGTTAAGAAAGAAAAGAATCTCTGATTGCTTTTACTGAAATGCTTTTAGCTATGCAATTATATATTTTGTACTTATGTCGAATGAATGTGCTGCTGTTGATATGTGATCTGGTGAAATGACTCTACCTATGCAACTTCATATTATCTTTATTAATCATGAATTTAATTATTACTTATGTCGAATGAATGTGCTGCTGTTGCCTTAGAGATTTGCTATCTGCTTCATTATTGGTTGTGCTTTCATTTTTGTCTCATTCTTTGCTGTCAGAAAATTTTTTATCTGCCTTATATGTAATCTCTGCAGAGCACTTTGTGCACTTCAAGTAGAATCAGAACATTTCTATTAAGCATTTAGTAGATAATCATACCAAAGCAGGTAAAAGATCATTTCTTTTACTATCGGCAAAGCATAATGGGGAGCAACTATTATTAGGAACTTGCAACCAACACGCAGATATTGATTTCTCAATATTTTTTTCAAGAACTAAGTGCAATTAAGTGTGTAGAATATGTCATATCCAGAGCATATGTGCTGCTCAAAGGAGCAGTTAGCTGCAATTGCTAAAATTATTCATTAACAAAAGGAATAAAGTATCAAGATAATTTCCATAACTTAGATCAAATTATTTCTGCTTTATACGTTTTTCCTGTTAGTCGTGATAATTTTTTTTTCGTCCAGTTAATAATCTTAATTGAAGAGCAGAATGAGATAGAGTTAGCCAGCAAAATCATGCGTTACACACCAAAATACAATTATAGTTGAGTTTGAAGAGACAAAGAGCAAGAGGAAAAGAAGATGCACTGAAGATCCTAGAGACCTCGGGATCTAGTGAAGATTAGAACAATTCATAATATGGGTAGCACTGAAGAATAGTACGAACATGTCGATGGCAGCTTTTTAGAGAATGTGTGCATGATGGACCCAAAAATTGTTAGTCGGATATGACCTTTGAAGATCTTGAAGATCTGGGGGCTAAGTATGGAACCCTTTGTGTGAGAGATAATATTTCCCTTAGAAAGGCTTTTGTCCAAGGTAAAGCATGAATGGTGAGCGCCCAGAACATAAGGTCGATTAAAGAAAGGGGAAGTTAACGTAAGAGAATGTTATGTTGCAAGTATATAAACAAAGGTAAGAACTGAAATTGATGGCAGGGGAATGACACAAACATACAAAGAAAACCTGAATAGATACTAAAAATAACTAAGAATCGTAAGATAAAGCATGGTAATGTGACCAAATCATAGTCAAGTAAAACCTAAGGTAAGTATAAGTAAATGATGAGAAAAGAAGAGGAAGGTATTATGAGACCAAGTATATTATGAATTTTGAATTAACAAAGGTCAACAGAATATACTGACCAGAGAAATTAATTCCCTCAATTAGGGAGTACTACTATTAGAAAGTTCTCTAAGTTAAATGGAATAAGAGTGGGAGACTCAATAGATGGTTATAATCAAGGATACTGAGAAATTACAAAGTAACTGATTAATTAATAAGAGAATAATTTGCAAAAAGGGCGATCCTTAAAGGCTACTAGGGAGAAGGGGTTAATACTAACGTCTTGATGGGAAGACAAGTTGCCTACTGAGACTGAGTATGTCAGTTATGAACCTGCGGCGTTCTACTTGTGTAAATGATTCAGTAGCCCTACTTAAAAGTATTGCTTTAAGGCAAATTGTAAGTTGTTAATAAATAGGATTGCGAAGGGTGTTGAATAAAAAATATGACATTTCAGGAAGGAAATTACTAAGCACAAAAGTGGGCTTCCTCCTATAGAAGAGATAGTGTGATACATAATCGATATAGAACTCACATAATGGGTTAGCAAGTGGAAGAGAAGGTTAACACGCAGAGTTTTAAGATGAATAAGATGGTGTTATCCAGATTTTGCAGATGTGTTATGAACATAGAATGATATGTAAGTATTCACGCTAAGAATAGAAAGGTGAAAACCTCCCGTTTAGAGGAGTTAAGCAACGGTAAGACCCGCCAGACAGATGGGGCTCAACAGGGAAATCATGAAGGAAAATCAAAGATAGAAGCATTTATAAGCCCCAAAAAGGGATTACCCAGAACTAACGAATGAAAGGGTAAGTTGAGTTACATCGAGAGATGATGTATGTAAAGCCTAGAAGTAGGCTACTTAAGAGGTCGGACGAGCCGTCAACCGACACATCATTTTATATTATGGAATGGTCTTAGAGCCTGAAGTTTTAACTTCATAAGTATGTGATCACAACTCGCAAGGGATATTTCAGGTGAAAAGTAACGATAAAAAAGTGCTAGTATATAGCCAATCAAGCTAAAGGGCTATGAAGCTCAGAGTGAAGGCAAATAACACTTAGAGTTGGTATTGTTAGAATGAAAGCGGAAGTGGGAGTGAGAAGGATGATGATGGGTACTTAAAAGGTACCTAAGATCCTATAGAGATATATGACGATGAGATTGCTAAAAGTATAATACTAAAAGATGTTAGCTAAGAGATAAAAAAGGAGAATTTACTCTGAATATAGTGGTCCAAGTATGGGTAGGTATCCAATGAGGAAATACGTCAACAACTTATTGCTAGCTATGCTAGTTAAATAAAGAATCAAGATTGGGACCAAGAGTGGAACTTAAGGCCAGGTATATAAGAAACTCCTGAATGATAGAGGTTGAGATAAATCAATGCATTGTAATCCACACGTTAAGAAGGAATAAGGAAATGAGGTCGCTTAAGCTAAAGAGCGGTTGGGAGAACCAAGAAGAACTACAGAACCATGACTTAGGGTCGGTAGCGGTGAACACGCATTAGCGGTATAATATGATATCTTTAGTAACCATAAGGACCTCTAGTATATCTTTAAGCGGCAATAGCCAAAATTTAGATAAGTTTCTCCAATGCATGGTAAAGGCATCCTCCAAGGCGAGCCACAATGATATAGATACCTATGAGTCTTCTTAAGAGAGTAACAATTCTTGGGATTAAAAAGTGAGTAAAGGTGAGCCCAGATGGTATAGTAGAATATGGTCCTCCTCAAGAAGGAAATGGTTTAGAATCTAGATTACAACGAATAGAGTTGCGCACTAAAACTCAGTGGTAGCACCCTAACAATCGAAGTAAAAGAATAACAATAGGGATTGACATAGGGATTCTGTCCTATTACAGTCTAAAAAGGAAATTCAACCGAACAAGGTGATGACCTCCAGGGCAGCATAAGATAAGAGGTATGGACAACTTAATATGAAGATCCGGAGTTAATATTATCGAAGGAGAAATTTTTATGGCAAAGAAAGATAATATTTGAGTTCTTAGGGAAATGGAATTTTCCGATACCAGGTCTATTGTGTGTCCAGATATAGATGATATATGGGAAAAGTAGAGAGTGGAGATGAATTATTCTCCCCCTCCCCCCACATTCTATTCATCCTGATTTGACAAGGGTGTACCACGGTACCAGAGATATGTATTATTGTGCTAGTGTGACAGGAACATTGTCAAATTTTGGCACAGTGACCGAATGGTCAGCTGGTACAGATAGAGTATCAAGGCCCAGAGGGCTGATATAGTGGATAGAGTTCTCGACGTGGAAATGAAAGAGTAGTTCAAGGATAAAGTACAGTATGGGTTTACCCCGTTCTTATTAGAAATATTACTCTAGAGAGTTGATGGTCGACAAATTTACACGAGTAACTCATTTCTTACCAAGATGGAGCTATTCACACAGTCAAGAATTACATAAGTGATAAATTGAGAAGACAATACGCTTTAGGACATTCTAATGTCTATTACCTCAAATAGAGGAGTTTGGTCACAATGAACTTCTAAAGATTCCTTCCAGAAAGGTTTGGGTACGCCGCTTACTCTTAGCATAACTTTCCATCCGTAGAAAGACGGTCAGGCCGAGTGCACTATTCTAACACTCGAGGACATGTTGCCAGCCTGTGTTCTAGACTTCAAAGGAATTTGGGAAGATCATTTGTCGCTCTTTGAGTTTGCTTATAACAACAACTACTATTCCAGTATCCAGATTGCACCATATGAAGCCCTATATGAGTGGAAGTGCAGGTCTCCTATCGGTTGGTTCCATGTTGGCGAGACAAAATTATTAGGCCCTGATTTGGTGCAACAGGCTGTAGAGAAGGTGAAAGTGATTTAGGATCGATTGTTTACCGCTCAAAGTCAGCAAAAGTCTTACTTAGATAACCAATATCGACACTTAGAGTTATGGGAGACTATGTGTTCTTGAAAGTGTCACCTATGAAAGGCGTGATGAGGTTCAACAAGAGAGGCAAGCTTAGCCCCAGGTTTGTCAGACCATATCAGATTAACCAGAAATCGGTCAAGTAGCTTATAAGCTTGAGTTGCCCCCGGAATTAGAAACAGTTCATTTTGTGCTTCATGTATCCATGCTTCGTAAGTGCTTGGGTGACCCCTCCCGCATTACCCCCATTAAGGATGTCCAGGTCACAGAAGACCTATCCTATAAGGAAATTCAGGTAGCTATCCCAGATCGCCAAGTTTGTAAGTTGCGAACCAAAGAGGTGGCTTCAGTTAAGGTACTTTGAAGGAACAAAAATGTAAAGAAAATGATATGGGAAGTTGGGGAGGATATGAAATCTAGATATCCTCATTTGTTTCAGACTGTAGGTGATAATACTAAGACAAATATGGCAGCCACAACTCAGAGTACAACGGATGATAGTTGAGGTGAGTCATGGCTAACCCTTTGTGATGACCCGATAGGTCATTTTGAGTACTAGTCCTAATTTCTATGTTTTGAGACTCCCATAGCTTTATTTAATATTTATTGATTTGCGTGCATGTTTCGAGCCGCCTTTCAGAAAGCTTTTATGTGAAAATTTTAAGAAAATATGATTTTAACATAAATTGAGGCTAGAGTTGACCACGGTCAACACTTTGGGTAAACAACCTCGGATCAATATTTTGACAATTTTGGTAGGTTCGTATGATATTTTAGACTTGTACGCACATTTGGTTGGGGTCCGGGGTGACCTGAATGCATTTCGGCGCATTATGTGTGAAATTGTAAAAATTGAGTTTAAAGTTGAAAAATCTTGAGTTTTGATGATCGATTATTGTTATAGTGTGCATGTTTGGTTTGGAGCTCGAGGGGCTCGGATGCGTTTCGGGTGAGTATTATATGAATTTGGTTGGTTTTAGGATTGCTGGTGCAAACTGATGGTGCTTCAAGTCTGTAGATCTCGCATTTGCAAGCTCGCTTTTGTGGTCAAATGAAATCATTTGCAATACGGGGCTGGTGGGTTAGTGCGTCGCTTTTGCGAATATCTAATCGCATTTGCGAACACTAGGTGTTCGCATATGAAACCTTTGAGTCGCTTTTGTGACTTGGAACTGGGGGTTGGCAGCTTCGCAAATACGAAACCTAGCTCGCATTTGCGATGAGGGGACTCCTCGCATTTGCGAGACTTTTGTCACATTTGCGACGTTTGGTGGTCTAATGCACTGATCGCATTTGCGATCAGTGTATTACATTTGCGGACAAGCGTTTGCAAATGTGACATCTGTAGTTGGGTAAAAGAGGAGAAAATGAGATTTTGCTTATTTTATACCATTTCTCAACCTTTAACACTCTAGAGGCGATTTTTAAAAAAAACTTTTCTTCCCAAATTCATTAGTAAGAAACTCTAATTCATTTTCTATCAATTCCCCATTACTTTTCATGAGTTTTTAATATCAAATCTATGAATTTTATGGTAGAAATTTGGGATTGTGGGTAGAATTTATGTATTTTTTTAAAATTGAGATTTATACCTCAAATTGAGGTCGGAATTCGAAACAAATCACATAACCGGGCTCGAGGGTGAATGGGTAATCGAATTTTAGTCTGAGTCTCAAATTTTGACCAAGCAAACCCGGGGTTGACTTTTGTTGACATTTTAAAAAATATTCAAAGTTGAACCTTTTTAATTCGCGGGTAGTTTCTAAAGCTTATTTTGAATTGTTTGATCGATAATTGACTAGATTCGGTTGGTTTGGAGGCTTGTTCGAAAGGCAAGACGGTGGTTGATTGATTTATTTGGTTGCGGAGTAAGGTAAGTGTCGTGTTTAACTTTTACTTGAGGAAATTAGGACTTATTGGTCTATTTGCTATGTGAATTATGTGTAGGGACGGCGTGTATGCAAGGTGACGAGTATATATGTGTCATCATGGGTTAAAGCATGCGGGTGGAAATTGATTTATTGAATTGTTGCTTCTTTTACCATGCCTTCTATGATTTAGTTAGATTGTTATTCTTTGATTGTTCGCTTTCATGTTTATCGATTAATTTGAAGTTGTTGGGATGTCGGAAGTTGAATTTGCTTATCATAACACCAGGGTTGGAGTTGAAATTTGCTTCCCACCTTGCATTGATAATTTGGATTATTGTTATTGCTTGGTGAATAAGAGTGAAAAGCACCAAGGGTGTTGTCATGTCTTATTTTACATATTGTTATCATTGATTGAGTGATTGTGAGGATTAAAGCACAAAGCGTGATGTCATGCACTTGATTGCCTTTAATATTATTTATCATATCATGTGAGGAAGAGAGTAAAAGCACGAAGGGTAATGCCGTGCCATTTTATTTATCATGTCATACGGGGAGGATGAGAGTAAAAGCACGAATGGTGATGTCGTACCATTGTATTTATCATATTACATGGTGAGGATGAGAGTAAAATGAGAGTAAAAGCACGAAGGGTGATGCCATGCCATTTGATGATTTCATTGATTTACTTGATTTTTGGATTTGTGAAGTTACTTGGCTGCATCGTTGTTTATTTCGGAAGACTGTTCTGATCCTACTCTCTTTTTACATGTTCTCTCCCTATTATTATTTTAAATGCTTTACTTGTTATTTCTGTTGCTTTATGCATATATCTACACATGATTTTAGTAAGTGTCTTGTCATAGCTTCGTCACTACCTCGTCGAGGTTAGGCTCAGTACTTACAAAGTATATTGGATCGGTTGTACTCATACTACACTTTTGCACTTCTTGGGCAGATTCTGGTGTTAGTCCTAGCGGTGTCTAGTGGAGTTTCTGCTCGGATCTATATCTGGAGACTTGAGGTAGACCTGCACGATGATCGTAGTCCCTGAAGTCCCCTTCCTTATCTAGCTTTACTGTTTATTTTGTTTCGAACAATTGTATATTATTCATACATTGGTTATAGCACTTTTAATATGCTCATGTACTTGTGACACCAGATTCTAGGATTTGTCTAGTCAGCGTTTGGAGTTATTATATCTATTTTGAACTTTTACAGCTTTAATTATTATTATATTGCTTTCAAATTGGTCTATAAATGATTAGTTGTGTATTAATGTTGGCTTGACTAGCAAGTGGACGTTAGGCTCCATCATAGTATGATGACCCGATAGGTCATTTTGAGTTTCACCCTTCATTTCTATGTTTCGAGGCCTCGACTAGCTCAGTTTAGTATTTCTTGATTTGCATGCGCAGTCCGTGCCTTGTTCCAGAAAGTTTTTATGTGGAAAATCTAAGAAAATGTAAAATTATGCCTTAAAACTCATTTGAGTTGACTACGGTCAATATTTTATGTAAACAGACCCGAATCTGTGTTTTGATGGTCCCGGTGGGGTCGTATCGTGATTTGGGACTTGGGCGTATGCCCAGAATCGAATTGGGACCCGAATCTGCATTTTCTTGAGTTTCTTTGAAAACTTTATACATTTTGATGTTAGATTCGTAGTTCTAAGTGTTATTTTGATGTTTTGATCATGCAAGCAAGTTTGTATGATGTTATTACACTTGTGTGCATGTTTGGTTTGGAGCCCGAGGGGCTCGGGTGAGTTTCGGATAGGCTACAGAGTGGTTTTTGGACTTAGGCAATTTCTGGTTCTGAGTTTTCTGATGTCTGGTGCATCCTTCTTCGCGATCGCAAAGAGTTACCTGGGCTAGGGTGGAATTTTCTCTATGCGAACGCGAGGTAGGGGCTGCGAACGCGAAGCAATGATGGGATCAGACTTCGCGAACACGACCAACACTATGCGAATGCGATGAGTAAGGGGTCTAGGAGGGGAGCAGCTAGGTGTTCTATACGAACATGATCAGAGGGTCGCGAACGCTATGGCCAGGGGGAAGAGCCATCACGAACGCGAAGGCCACTTGGACCGCTGCACTTTGCGATCACGTCAAGACCTTCGCGAACGCGAAGAAGGCCTGACGCCCATTGACTTAAATGTCCCAAAGACGGGATTTTCTTCACTTTTCACCATCTTCACATTAGAGCTCGGCCTAGAGGCGATTTTGAAGAAGAATTTCATCCCCACATCATAGGTTAGTATATTTTAACTCGTTTCCTTCCATTTTCATCAACACCTATTGATTTCTAACCTTAATCTATGCTCTTTCATGATAGAAAATTAGGGATTTGGGTAGAATTGGTTTTTTTTTTGTTTGTAAAATTGAGATTTAGACCTCAAATTGAGGTCGAATTTTGAAACTAATTGCTTAATCGGGCTCAGGGCTGAATGGGTAATTGAGTTTTGGTCTGAATCTCGGGTTTGACCAAGCGAGCCTGGGGTTGACTTTTATTGATTTTTTTGGGAAAAGTGTAAAGATCTTAGCTTTATCTATTGTAATTAATTTCCCTAGTATTGTTTGTTGATATTAAGTTTATTTTGGTTAGATTCTATTAGTTTGGAGGCGAATTTTAGAGGAAAGGCCCCGATTGAGCTTTGATTTGGTTGTGGAGCGAGGTAAGTGTTGGGTCTAACCTTGATTTGAGGGAATTAGGAACCTTTGAACTATATGTTATGTGAATTACCTGTGTAACGACGTATATGCGAGGTGACGAGTGTATATACGTTGTCAAAATAATTATTTTCATGCTTTCTCTCATTTCATGAATTACCTTATTCCATGTCTTAATCGTTACATGCTTTAATTGCTTTCTATGACGTAACTTGTTACTTTCATTAATTATTCTTGTATTGAAATGTTCGTTCCTTCCATGACTTTATGATTAATTGCTACTTGCCTTAATTTTCTTATTTGTACACTTTAACTATCATATATTTGGCTTGTCTTGTGCTTTTGTATTAATTGTAGCATTTCTTAATTTGGTACGGGGTTCCTTTATTGCTTTGCTTTCATATTCTTTAATCGTAGAGATTCTTGTGAATTGAGCTGTTAGATTGATTACATTTATTGAATTTGTTTATGGATCGAGTTGCACGCCGCAATAGTTGTGATATGGTGGAATAAGGGAGGATTTTGATATTGATATGGTAGGATCAGGTTGCGCGCCGCAACGGTTGTATACGTAATACTTGATATTGATAAATTGTGATATGGTGAAATAAGGGAGGAGTATGATATTGATTACGATGATATGGTGGGATCGGGTTGCGTGTCGCAATGGATTTTATATGTGATTTTGATATTGATATGGTGAAATAAGGGAGGATTGTGTGTGTACGGTAGGATCGGGTTGCGCGCCGCAACGGATTGTGTGTATTGTATTCATTGTTGTTATTTTGTTGATTTCCAGTGTTGTTACATGAATTTTGAGATCGATTATTCCGGGTTCTCAGATTACAATAATTGAGTTCTTTTTCATAAGTTAACTGCCTTACCTTTCCTGTTTTCCTTTCTTGCGTACATGTTATTGTAAGTGACTTGCCTTAGCCTTGTCACTACTCCATCGAGGTTAGGCTCGGCACTTACAAAGTACATGTGGTCGATTGTACTCATACTACACTCTGCACTTCTTGTGCAGATTTTGGCGTCGGTCCTAGCAGCGATCAGTAGATTGCTCGGATCCGGTGCTTGACGGAGACTTGAGGTACTACTGCACAATGTTCGCAACCCTGAAGTCCCCTTCTACATTACTCTAGATGTTTATTTCGATTCAGATAGTCATGCTTTCATTCAGACTATTATTTGTAGTACTCTAGACGCTCGTGTATTCGTGACACAAGTTCTGGGATTTGTATTTGGATATCGCTGGTTATGAGATTTACCTACTTTATTTCAGTCTATTTAGCTTATTGATTTTCATTTGACTTAAATTATTAAAAATAGTTAATAACTACATCTAACGTTGTCTTGCCTATCAAGTAAAATATTAGGCGCCATAACGGTCCCGAGAGTGGAAATTCTGAGTCGTGATACACGGCCCCGCGGTTGGGATTTCGGGTCGTGATACCCTTTTTGATTTTTGCATAAATAGACAGTCGTGTGAAGCCAATTGGATGTTATTATGCTATTTTGTAGCCCTGTGTGGCATTGGTTGTGTGTTTGGGCTGCTTATCAGGTTTCAGATAGCCCTATTTACAAAGAAAACTCTGCAAAACTTTTAGAAATCTTGAGAGTTAGAATATAAATATAAATATTCATAAGGAGAAAGGATGTTATACCCCGTACTTTCATATTGGAATGCGTCTTAAGTGAATCAATATAATTCATAGAGTTTAAGAACCTTTACAAAGATAATGATTTATTAACACAAGTGTTACGGAAGTATCGTGAGAGTTGGAGGCTAAACGGATCAAAGATATTATAACCCGTACTTTTGGGGCAAAACTAGGAGTACATAATATGCTAAGGAGTTCGTATTTTAAGGTGTTTGAATTTTTTAATGTTCATATGTAAATTTTGAAGTCAAGCAAATTGTAAAACAAAAGTTGACAAAAGTTGTCGCAAGATACGTTCATAATCTTATTGAAATTTGTGTCCAATGTCACTGAGTTTTACTCTCAATATACTTGGAGTTATGGGGTGACCCACCCACCAAATTGAAGATCTACGAGTATGGTTTCTAACACATTAAACCGTTCATCGATAAAATATCATAGTAGAGAGATATTCGTATTTTCGTGAGACTTCACAAGCAGCTCCCTATCGGACCCACTTTGGACGGTGGAAATATTCAGATATATATCAAACGCCTACAATCCATTTTCTTTCGTAATTTTCACTATTTCTGATCCAAAACACTCCCAAAAACCTCTCTAAGAGTTGTCAATTAATTTAAGGCCAAAATCAAAGGCTACCAAGTGAATCCAACCCCAAGAATCTCGTGGTGCAAGCTAAGAGTAGCTCTAGTGCGTCGTGTTGATATTGGAGGTTATTCTAAGTGAGAGTAAGCTCATGTTTCGATCTGAACTTGGTGATTGAGGTAAGCTATTGCTTCCTCCATATTTTCTTGTTCTTGTAAAAGACATGGCTAAGTTATAAGATTGAAAACCCGTGAGGTAAAGCCCGAAAATCGTAGTTATGTTTGGTTATCGAGTATGTGACTATTTTGAAGATGTTTTAAGGTATGTTGTGGCTGAAAAATTGGTGTAGTATCTGGTGTAGGTTGTTATTGCTTCTATGGGAATATTTTTGAAGAAAGAAAATAGCTTAAAATTATAATTTGTTAATCGTAAAACTGAGCTTGCCACTCGTTGTGATTGTTGAATTGTTTAAAGAGCTTGTTGAGATTGTTATTGTTGTTGTGCCGCTCGTTTGAAGCCATACTATGATATTGAATTGCTGGATATTGGTAGTTAATGAATAAGGAAAATAAGGAGATAAATAGAGTTAAAAGGGTTATCTTATTGTTGAGTTACTGTTGTTAAAGACTATGGAAGTTCTACGCACACAAAAATGTTCGATGAAATATCTAAATAAAAATACTGATAGTTTATTGAGTTTCTATTGATCCAAATCATTCGTATGATGTAGATTGTCGTTCATTAAGCATTCGAGGACTTATGAGCTGTCGACATTAAGTATGTAAGCCTACTTTCTTTCTTGGCATGACTTGATGTAAATATTCCCTTTGAAATAATCTTCAGATTGTAAGATTGAATAATCCTAAGTCTTCCCTGATAAAAGATTGATCATGTTCTTGTGTATTTCCTTCTGATGGCATTCTACCAGATTCATGATATCACTTGTGGTCGGTCTTGCATTACACACACACACACACTATATATATATACTCTACCGAGTCGTGCTATATTCGATCGGGTACGACACCTATTGTGCAACCACTAATCAGTTGGGTATACCGAGTCCTCTTCGAGGCCGGGTACGTTATGATATGACATGAGACATTACGAGTCCTATTAAGGCCAGGTACGTTATGATATGACATGATTTGTCCCAAAAAGTTGATTGATACTATAATATATGACCCCGTTGAGTAGCTTGATTTTTACAGACATGCATATATATCCTTTATTGTGATAATGTATGCCCTCATAGGCTTGTTATGAGTTTCAGGTTGACTTCTGTACTCTTCCTTCGTATTGCATCTTCTATTTATGTGCTTTACCTGCCTTACATATTCAATACATCTTTCGTACTGACGACCCCTTGCTGGGGCATTGCGTTTCATGTCCGCAGATACAAATAGCGATTCAGACGATACTTCACAATAGGTGACTCAACTCAGTTGAAGGTCGTCACGCTCCTTTTTTCGGAGCTGTCTAGTGAGCTGGTAGGTATGATGGTTGTATATACATACGTAGTTGAGTATGGCGGGGCCCTGTCCCGACCTTGTGATATTTATATATTCCTTAGAAGCTTGTAGACAGAAGTTATGTGTATTGATGGTCATGGCGGCCTTGTAGGCCCGGATGTCTCGTGTATATAAGCTTGTATATTATTTTTGGTCGTCCTTTGTCGATTTTTCTTTCATGTTTTAATCATATTATCTCATGGAGGCCTTTTCAGCCCATTTACGCATGATAGCATTGTTATGGATGCACATTATGTTGGTGCTCGATGCGGTAGGCCCGAGTGCCCGTCGTGTCCCTTTGGTTTGGGGTGTGACAATGTAGATGCTGCTTTTAATCGTGAAATTTTCATGCAGGTTTGGGAGGTGTAATAAGAGATTATAATGGTGATTGGATTGTGAGATTCTCCTAACTTTTTTTCTTGCGGGTTCACCACTCCAAGCAGGACTATTGGCATTAAAACATGGCCTTCAAGCATCAAACAATTTGCATCTCCTGCCATTGGAAATAGAAACAGATTCAAGAGAAGCAATCAAGCTTCTAAGTGATTATAATAGTATACGAACATGTCTCACCAATGAATGGAGAATGTTAATGCTCCAGGCGAGACACCCGGTGGTCAGGCATAACTTTTGAGGAGGGCAATGAGTAGCACATCTACTAGCTAAGGAAACTTTAAAAAATTCCAAGATAAACAAGCCTATGTTTTTTGCATGTCCATCTACTTTTGTTGAATCAAATATTATAAAAGAATGTGAAGGACTACATCTTTTAGTTAAGCATTTATCATATGCTAGCTTGTTTAGGGAACTTAAATATCCTAAGTGACACTACTATATTGGAAAATATTTCACCTTAGTATTAATATATAAGATATATCTTGTCTTCTCAAAAAAAATTTAATCCTCAAATAAACTATGGTTTCAATTTGCAAATTGATTTTAATATGGTTGGTCAAAATTGGTGAATAAAATTTGAAAAGAAAAAAAAAACAATGCAACTTTATGCTTGAAAATAAACTCATATATAACTACTTAGGAAAAAAAGAGAAAAACATACAATGAGCACATACTTATTGATATTTGGCCAAACCAAAAAGCAAAAGGGCGTGTGATAGACAGACACATATGATGAAATCCAGCATCTGCATCCTTATACGGTCCCACAACTTTGCTTTTGTATGGTGGCCCACCAATTCTATTTTCCTTCTTTGTGGGGTCCCTTCCATTTGATGCCCAAGATGAAAAACAGAGTGGAACTGCTTACAGAGAATTAGCAAAGCAAAAGGTGTTTTTGGATCCAAAGCCACCTTCCTCTTTAAAAAATAAAAATAGAAAAAAAATTAACAAAAGGAGAAAAGAAAAGTAGATCAATTTCCACTTTTATGTTTTTATACATTTAAAAGAAGACCATTTTTTAAAGAAAAAATGTAATGAAGCCCTCTAATTACGGTAGCGTATGACGTATGTCAATACTATAATACTTGGTACTCTATTAAGATGTATCTACCATCTTAAAGTAGAGATAGTATGGCGAGTGTTCTTAACAGGAAATTTATGTAGTTTAGTTTAACATGTTATAATAAATTCCTTACCTAATACTCTATTTGTATTACTTCCTACTAATTAGCTTTCAATCGACATCTACTAAGTTGGCGATTCAAACTTTTATTATAACTAATTTTAGAATACGCGCGTCGCACGTGTACTTTAGCTTCAATAAATAAATTATTTTTAAATTGTATTTGAATTAAAATTGAAAGTGTAATTAAATAAATTAGAATTAAAACTTTTGGTCAGTTAGAGCACGAAAGAGGTTGCATCATGTCTTATAACTTCTAAAAGATGATAAAACTTGTAACTCAAGAAAAAGTAAGAACACTACTTGTGGCAATTTTTAATCTAAAGATAGACTAATGTTGGATCAATATGCTATCAAAAATAACTAAATTATAAAGACTTAAAATTAAATACTTCTCATACCCTACAGTTTTTGAAAGTAACAAAGATCAACAAAAATTAAGAAAAAATATATAATTAGGAAAAACTTTTACTCATATAAATAATTTTCTTTTTAAACTTCAATTATGATCTATTCATGACTTATTCTTTATTACAGTTGAACAGTGTATTTAAATCCGGCTAAACGGATCTTTGGACCCCGAAGTTTATCGTAAATTATTATTTTTACTATAGCAATATTCTAAAGTGAGCCAATGCCAATCACCGCAAAAACTAAGCTAAGTTCAAATTCTTCTATTTCTACTCAAACTTAATGCTTCATTTATTATGAAATGTTAAGAAAATTTAATTGGTGATTTTTTTCACTCTAATATATTCTAAAATAACTGAAAAATTCGAAATTTATCCTAATTTTACGTCTTTCGATGAAGGCTTAAAGTGTTTAAATTTGGTTAGGATAACTCACAGTTCAAGATTTTCTATTCCGATACAAACTCAGTACTACACTACTTGTTATTACTATGAGTTTATTCATATTTTTCGACTGAAGTATGTGAAAAAATAGCGTCCCCATTTTAAAAAAATAATTTTTAAAAATTAATTAAAATGATCAAAATTTCATAATAATAAAAGTGATAATTTTGTAGTTAAATTCGAAGTCTTTAACAATTTTTAATAAGTGTTTAGTTCATTTGAATTTTACAAAAATTGAAATATTCAACTTAATTAAACTTTTTAAAATTTGTCAGAAGGATGAATTTATCAACTTAGTTTAGTTTGCTTTGAAAGGTGAATATGACGTTTAGCTAATGAAGTTTTCTTGTTAAATAGCTGAAACATGAGGGGGAAATAGGACCCCCAAACCTAAAAGGAAGGACAAGTACTCCTAAGAGTTACTACTGAATATTAAATTTTAAAAATTACATAAATATTATAAAATATATCCTAATAGCATACAACTAAGAGCAATAAAAGAATACATAAAATAAATTTAATAATCATCAATAAACTCTTATCGAGAGAAGAATGAAATTATGAAACCGATCTCCAACAATAGAGTAACTTTAGCATACGACAAATTAAAATATAATAATCATCAAAAAATTCTTTTAAAAATTATAAATTAATAAAACTGATATTCAGGCTTAACTTCAAAAAATTGAAGTCATAACAGACCTAGCGAGACAAAGCTTATTAAGTATGTTTAAATTTGATAGCTTTATAAACATCTATTAACGTGTGTGACAAAGAGTTTTAGTTGCATTGTAATTTCAAATTAAACATTAGAAATTTTTACACAGTACAAATAAGGAAAAATTCAATAACAAAAAATTTAGCTGATATTAAAATACTAAATATTAGGAATATAATTAAATTACAATCTTGTCCAATATAAAATTAATATTTAAGGGGTAAAAAAAGCAAACGATATAAGAGACTTCATGCTTTTAATATAATATAGATATAAATACCTAAAAAATATTTTAAAAAATTCAGTTTAAAAGTTCAACTCTTCGATTTGTAATTAAAATAGAAATCTATTTTATTTCTTCGAGTAATAGTAAGAAGGATAATTACCCAATTTGGATATAAACTCATTAGATCAGTTAGATGAAGCATAATGCGAAGAAGGATTCAACAAATCTGTTAGCCGTTCAATGTTTAATGGTGTGACAACTAAACTTGGTCAAAATTCACAAGGCTCGCATTACTTACTTCTTTCTTTTATTAAGAAATTCATTTGCCTTTTTTTTTCTTTCTTTTCCTCTCTTCCATCACATCATTATAATTCTTTTCTAAAGCATCAAGTCTCCTTTGGCTTTCCCTTTCTCATTATTCAAACCGCCCTTTTTTTGTCTAAAATAAAAACTCCGCTTCATCTACTTTCACCATTTTCCTACCTTTCTTCCTCCTCCACACCCCACCAACCCTCTCTACATAATTCCTCACCACTCATTCTTGTACAATCTCTGTATTTTTCTTTGTGTGTGTAGTAGAAAGAAAGAGAGCAACAGAAAATGGGAGCTAACAAGTTTGCAAGCATGTTACACAGAAACACCAACAAGATGACTCTTGTTCTCATTTATGCAGTCTTGGAATGGACTTTGATAGTACTACTTCTTCTCAACTCTCTTTTTTCCTATCTGATAATCAAGTTTGCAGAGTATTTTGGTCTAAAACCACCATGTTTATGGTGTTCTCGAGTTGATCATTTGTTTGGTCATGGAAAAAACAGGAACATACATAGAGATCTTCTTTGTGAGGTTCATGCCACTGAGGTTTCCAAATTGGGATTCTGCTCAAAGCATCAAAGGCTAGCTGAATCACAAGATACGTGCGAGGATTGTGGTTTTCATGGTGTTTCTGATAATTTCGCCTTTTTTCTTAAAATGATAGAAAATGGAAAGGAAATGACACTGGAAAATGGTGGTGAGGTGGCTTTGAATTGTTCTTGCTGTGGTGTGAGCTTGGAGACCAAGTTTTCAACTCCTTATATGTTGATCAAACCTGATTTGGAATATACACACAAAGGGAATTTAATCATTGAGGCTAATGATCTTTTCGAAAAAGGTGATAACTTGGATCAAAACAGATCGGATGAAGATAAAATCGAGAAAAATGGTGACAATCAGCTACTTTCTTCTGATGTTAAAAAGTTGGAAGGTGAAAAAGTACATTTAGTTCTTGAAGGAGTGACTGAATACATTGAGGAGAAATACAAAAAAAAGATGTTGAAAGATGAAGGTTGTGAGATTGAGGATGCAGCTCCCCCTCAGCATCTGGAATTCTTCATTGATTGCAGTGGTCATATGTTGGTCCCCGTCAAATTAATCCATCAAGATGTCAAGGAAGAGGTTAAAGCAGTTGTGGAGGAAGAGGCTGAAATTTGTTTGGGAGGGAGTGAGAGGGAGCCTGAATTTGCAGTTGTTGAATCTATGGATAATGATTTGATTTTCTATGCCAAAGAATGCCAGGAGGTTTATGAACAATTTGCCAACGCTGAAGAAGCATCTACATATCACCAAGTTCAAATTCTTGCAGCTAAGGAAAGGGAAGAAGAGAAAGAGGAAAATTCAGACGTTTCACCAGGTATTTATCAGTTCATCTTCTATGACTTACTAGTGTTTTATGTATGTAGGACTGTTTTTGTCTTATTGTGTATATGCTGTGGTTTCAGAAGAAATGCCAAACAATGAAACTGACGGAGAAGTGTCAATTGGGACTGAAATTCCTGATTTGGATCAAGCAGATGAAGCACTTACTTCATATATACATGAAGAACCTTCCAGAAATTCTGCTCATTTCCATCAAGTACAAGTTCATAGTAATTTTGTTACCTCTTTGCAGCAAGGAATCTGTTATTTCTTTCTTTCTTTCTTTCATTCATGATAATTTCTTTGTACCAAGTAAAATGAGGATTAAACCCTGTCCCATAAGGTTAAGTTACTAAAACTCTTTTGTGTGTCATATTATTAGGTCATAAAGAAGATGAAGTAGAATTGAGAACATTATCAGTTGATTTGAGTGGACATATGATGAACAACCAGTCCTCAATCTGTTCCAGCTTAAATGAAGATAAAGTTCACGATACACCAGATAGCTTCCATCAGTTACACCCGAAGAAAGATTCAGATTCTCTGGATGGAAGTGAGTTAGAGAGTGGAGATACAATTTCAACAGTCGAACATCTGAAATCAGCATTAAAAGCTGAGAGGAAGGCTTTACATTCTCTGTACACGGAATTGGAAGAAGAGAGAAGTGCTTCTGCTGTGGCTGCAAGTCAGACAATGGCTATGATCAATAGGCTTCAAGAAGAGAAAGCAGCAATGCAGATGGAAGCTTTGCAATACCAAAGAATGATGGAAGAACAATCGGAGTACGATCAAGAAGCCTTGCAGCTAATGAATGAGCTTATGGTGAAGAGAGAGAGGGAAAAGCAAGAGTTAGAGAAAGAATTGGAAGCATATAGGAAAAGATTATTGGAATATGAGGCAACGAGGATGTTGAAGAGAAGCAAGGACAGTAGCACATTCTCCTCTGAGGATAGTGATGGACTCTCTATTGGTTTGAATCAAGAAGAAGCAAAGGAAGATGATAGCGGCATGAATCATAGCACTCCTGTTGGTGCAGTTATAAATTTGGAGGAAGAGAGAATGGCGATTCTTGAGCAGCTAAAGGTTTTGGAGGAAAGGCTTGTCAGCTTGGACTTGGATGATGAAGATGCAAAACATTTTGAGGATGTTAGGCTGATGGAAGATTCATATCAAGATAATATAGAGGAAGATTCTCATGCCAATGGTTTCTTGAAGGAAATGAATGGGAAACATCATCATGCCAAGGGAAAGAGACTTCTTCCTCTATTTGACAAAATGAGTGATGAAAATGGAGATGGTACACTAAATGCCAATGGGGTTCATAACTTTGATTTAGAGAACAAGAAGCTAGCTGTGGAACAAGATTTGGATCATCTCCATCAAAGGCTACAAGCCCTTGAGGCAGATAGGGAGTTCCTAAACAACTGTGTAAGCTCGCTGAAGAAAGGCGATAAAGGCATGGATCTTCTTCAGGAAATCCTACTACATCTTCGTCATCTAAGGAACGTTGAGCTTCGTGCAACAAGCTTCAGTGATGCTGCCATACTATAGTCAGCTTCTTGGTAATTATTTTATCTCTTTGATTCAATAATATCATATATTTCTTGAAAATATGCCAAATTGTCTAACTTAATTCTTCTTGTCAATTTCAGAGAATGATCTCGGAGTATATTGGCAGCTATTTTACAAAAAAAAAAACTCAATGAGAAAATTGATCAATCTAGGAATAGCTGATAAGAAGTCATGGTGAAAACAATTCAGCAAAGGGAAATCCCTTAATTGAGAGGGAAGCTCCTGGAAATGGTCTATGCATTTTGGTCCTAATGTCATTTTTCAAAAGTTAATCCAACAATTTTTTGTGGGGTTGGGTCAAAATCTCCACCTCTTTTGGGCAAAAGGGGGATGATGAATGTATGTGCTTGTAGACTAGGTATCGGGTGAAGCTACCCTGTCTTTTGCATGTTGTCAAAGGGAAAATAATGCCTGGCTTGCAAAGCTGGAGCGGTCCAACAAAGACTCTAGTGCCAGGTACTCAAAAAGACTTTTTATTTTTATAGATGTGGACAACAAATTCCTCTTCTCCAATTCTTTATCCTTTATCTTTTGCATCATTCCATCATACTGTATGAGGTTTGTTTACTATTTTGGAAGGCAGAGTTGTCTAGTTGTATACAAAATGTATCCACTTGTAAGTATATATGAAGTGATTGTTTTGGTTGTTTCACTTTCATTATTAAGTATCTTTTTCCAGTTTTGGGGGTGAGTAAACTGTAATTCCTTGTTTTGTTGTAGAGTTCATTCCACACAAAGGATGTACAAAATACTGCAATATGTATTGTGACTAAATAGTAGGAAAAAGAGAGAAGGAAACCGAAGATTGCTTTCAAAGATGGATTTTGCTTTACGCATAAACGACACTTTGGTAGGGATCTGACAATAACTAGGTGTTATAACTAAGTCAAGTTCTAATCTATCTATATAGAATAACAAATCTATCTATATAGAATAACAAAGGCAAAACCATGTTAGGCTGACAAGTGGAATACCCACAATTCTAACACATGTAAAAAATTAGGACAAATCTCCAAGATAGTTAGAATTTCAAATTCAAACTACAAATCAACAAAATAAAGTTAAATTTAAAAAATATAAAAAACTTCCAATCGACCCACGATTTTGTTTCCAGTCCTCCCACGATTTTGTTTTTGCAGTTATTCTTATTGATATACTTGCCTATTAAAAATAGAATTTCCTTCCCCTTATTTGGGCTGGCTGTTATTAAAAAAAAAAAAGAATCCTCCCACTTTCTTAGTTGGCCCTATTTTACTCAACAACTACCCTCTCAAATTTTCAATTAGTTTTTTTATACATAAAAGTTTTAAAAAAAAAGGACGAATAATTTTTCAGAGAATAATTCCAGTTATTTCAACAAAACAGTCGGCATCAAACGTGAAGTTATTTCATCAAACATCAAACAGTCGGATTCTATCCCACAACTGATCGTGCTCCCAAACGTGGGCTTCCAACCAAAAATCCCTATTTTATCTACACATACATAACTGTATGATTTATGCGCTTTATATTTTCAAAACCTTTTCAACTTCGTATTTTATCTACTCAGTATACAAGTCTGATTACAATTGCTTTGCAAATATGGCCACATAAATTCATGATATCAAACAATTTCAGGCAACTCGATGCAATGGAATCTCAAAGTTAGAGTCGTTCGAATGTGGGTAATGCCGGATCGCTTTAAGCCGGAAATACCGTATTCAATTGAATTGGTTTTACAGGATTCTAAGCTAACATATTCAACTTTCTCATAGTTTTAAACTTCTTAAAGTACTCGCAGTCTATATGAAAATTCATTCTTCCGCATTACTCAAATGTCTAAGAAGTTGCTCCAATAATTTCGACTTCCATATAAACAGATCTTTAAGTGATATGGAACCGACTGTGCCATTCTGATTTTTGATTTCAAATCTTTAGGATAATTTTAGACAGTGATTATCCTAATATATACATATAAACAACCAGTTAAGTTACATCTTTGTACATAATAACAGAGGTATTGTTCAAAATAACAGAGGTATTGTTCAAAATATAAAAATCTGGCAAATATTAGATATTGGTTGCCTTGCTTAGACTATCATCGGATGAACATACAGAAACTACGCTTATATATGAAATATGTATAGTACAAGTATTCCTCTTTCTGTCTATTAATGCTGGCTTCATAATTGATATAGAACAAACTGTAGCATTCTGGTTTTTGACATCAAATCTTGAGGACAACTTTAGGCAGTGATGAAAGTATATACGAGCTTATAATTGTTGGCTTCATAATTGTGCACTAATAAGGAATCTGATTTTGTAGGGTGATCGTATACATGCTTCAATCGGAAAGTATGTTGTTAAGTTTTTTAGGAACAAGATACATGAACTTCGCTTATATCGTATGAACTAGTCGGACCAAATAATTTGAAGTTGAGGACTACGGCACACAACCTGAGGCTGACATTTACTCAAAAGACATTTGTTGAGGAAACAATTGACCCTTCATTTCATATGAACATCTTTAACTTGCGCTCTTTTGACCAACTAACAAATCAACATGATGTCGATGAGACAGAATTACTTGGTAATTCTTCTTTTCATTTTTAATGAACTAATGGTATTTGTAAAACTATGTGACTAACTTTTATATTTATAGATGTTGTTGGTCAGGTTGTGACCTATGAAGATGTTAAGACCTACAAGCAAGGAAACGACCAAAGTGTCTTTATTAATGTTGTGCTCGAAGATGATCAGTAAGTAATTCAAAAATAGAAACAATACTTTATAATAAATTACCTATATATGTGTTTATTAATCTTACCATGAAACGTATAGAAGGAACAAGATTTTGGCAACCTTATGGAGCGAACTTGTGGATCAAATTCAACATTACTTGAATGAATCTACCGATGAGCCTTTGATTGTTGTTTTCCAGCATATGAAAGCTCAAAAATTTCGAGGTTTACCAGAAATTACATGTATTTTTGAATTTTAGTTTATAAAAATTTTTAAATTTCAAATTTATATTTATAGTTCATTTGATACACAGGTAATTACTCAGTGCGTAGCTGTTGGTATCAGACAAAGATATGGATAAATTCTACGTTGCCGCAATCTATTGACTTTAAATCCAGGTTTTTCAAGTGTATAATCCTTTTCTATATGTACACAAAATATAACAATAGTATTTATAAATTACAATTTTTTACTTATACAGATTACTTGCAGCACGTCAATCAAACTTTGAGCGAATCACTCAAATAAGTTCTCAGCAAAGTTACTCTGTTAGAGATGAGTTAGACAAAGGAATTGTACTGTTTAAAACTATAAGGGATTTAGTTCAGTGCACGCAAGTGAGTTTAATTTACTTTGTCAATTATATTTACCTTATGTTTTCTGTTTTGCATTTACAATAATTTTTTATTTTTGTTAAATAGGAATGTAGCTATTGGATTGCGGCAAAATTGATTAATTTGGAACTTGACCGGGGATGGTCATACTTAGCATGCAACAAGTGTAATAGAAAGGTTGATAAAGTTGAAAATAAATACTTTTGTAAGAAATTCAATGAAGAAGAATTTTCAGTTACTCACAGGTAATTACTATTTATGTATATTTAAAATCTTCTATCTATAAAAAATATGCATAAGGTTAATCAAAATTGAGTTGCAGGTATAGGCTTCAAGTTCGTGTTATGGATGGAACCGCTTTTATCTCATTGTTGCTTTGGAATCGCGAAGCTATGCAGCTTATAGGGAAGTCCGCAAAAGAACTTAAGGAAAGATTACTTGAGGTATAATACTAAACTTAATTTAGTTATCAATTATAATATTTCTAACCTATGAAATTTGGTGTAGACTTCAATTGCGGATGCTGACTGTTCTTATCCAAGTGAACTTGACGATATTCTTTATAAAAAATTCATGTTCAAGGTTATTGTTAAGCAAGAAAATATTGAGTCACAGGTCGAAGTCTACAAAGTTCTTAAGCTTAGTGATGATGATGACCTTCTAAAGGAATACAATCACAGTTTATTTGAAGACACTATCACTGTAAACATTTTTTACTCACAAACCTCCTCATACAAAATTTAGGTATAAATAATTTTGCACTCATAGGATGAATGTTCTTTTTTCTTTCTGTTTAACAGGATCCACAGTTTTTTGATGGACAAAGCTCAAGTAGAGATAAGCTTTTCGGGGTAAATTTTATGAAATTTAAACTTTTACAGCATTATTTATTTAGTTAACAATTATGAGTCAAAATTATGCAACTAGCAACAGTATTGCTCTCCAACTGCTATTAAATTTTTTGATTTTTGAAAGGATCTTATGGCCGAAACTTAGCTGAAGTCTGTTTTGCAAACTCCCTTCGAGAAAAACGTATCATAAAGTGGATCGTCCGTGTTAGAAGATGGTGATGCTTGCAATGCAAAAATATCTCCTTTGAAGACGTATGACAAGAAGACTAGATCCGCTAATAAGGCATCAACAGTAGGACCAGATGACGACTTCAATTCTCAACTCTCTAGCAACAAGGTTCGCAGAGTCGTTAAGAAAGAAAAGAATCTCTGATTGCTTTTACTGAAATGCCTTTAGCTATGCAATTATATATTTTGTACTTATGTCGAATGAATGTGCTGCTGTTGATATGTGATCTGGTGAAATGACTCTACCTATGCAACTTCATATTATCTTTATTAATCATGAATTTAATTATTACTTATGTCGAATGAATGTGTTGCTGTTGTCTCAGAGATTTGCTATCTGCTTCATTATTGGTTGTGCTTTCATTTTTGTCTCATTCTTTGTTGTCAGAAAATTTTCTATCTGCCTTATATGTAATCTCTGCAGAGCACTTTGTGCACTTCAAGTAGAATCAGAACATTTCTATTAAGCATTTAGTAGATAATCATACCAAAGCAGGTAAAAGATCATTTCTTTTACTATCGGCAAAGCATAATGGGGAGCAACTATTATTAGGAACTTGCAACCAACACTCAGATATTGATTTCTCAATATTTTTTTCAAGAACTAAGTGCAATTAAGTGTGTAGAATATGTCATATCCAGAGCATATGTGCTGCTCAAAGGAGCAGTTAGCTGCAATTGCTAAAATTATTCATTAACAAAAGGAATAAAGTATCAAGATAATTTTCATAACTTAGATCAAATTATTTCTGCTTTATACGTTTTTCCTGTTAGTCGTGATAATTTTTTTTCCGTCCAGTTAATAATCTTAATTGAAGAGCAGAATGAGATAGAGTTAGCCAGCAAAATCATGTTTGTCATTAGTTGTCATTATCCGTCCTCTCACGCATACTCTACACAGAAAATATTTGAATGTAGTGGAAAGTTTAGCATGACAAAGAGTTCCACGAAACAAGCATTCACGAAAAAGACATCATGATGTCCATACCACGAATTTTTATCGCATACTACGATACCTGGTGCGACACGTTAACATAATTACAATTGGTAGTCAACAACTTCAAATGAAAGGCAACATTGGCTTCCTTTAGTTAACCAATTCAATTCAGAGAGCTTTCATTGAGATGATAAACCAAATTCTAGAGCTCCGCCTGTGCACCTTCTTAACTGCAAATAGAACCAAACTCAGTACAAAATCAGCTCAAAGTACTAAAATTTGGTCAATTATTTCATGTTACTTTGGCTGGAGTTTTTGTAATCCACAGACTATGCTTCAATCGTTCGAAATTAGCATATTCACAATAAGCAAAAGATCAACAATCCTACCCCAAAGAAGAACCTTTTTCAGAAAACAACATAAATTACTCAATCCATCTCAATTTATGTGGTACACCTTTTTTTTTTAGTCTGTCCCAAGAAAAATGTCATGCTTCTTTAGGTTCCAAAATAAAGATGCTAAATACCTTCAAGAATTGAAGAGCCTTCCTATCTTCTTCTTGCTTCCAATCACCGTGCTTCGCAATTTCAACATTTTCATAAAAAGGAAACTAAATCAACTCAAATTAATCTCTGCAGAGCACTTTGTGCACTTGAAGTTGAATCAGAACATTTCTATTCCTCAGTAGTCTGTATAAATTGAGATGTGATTATATAGATTAGCGTTTATACATCACAACAACAACAAAGGCAAATCACGTTAGCCACAAAAAATAAAAAGGGACGTTACTCTTGATGAGCAGATTACTTCAATTTAACTAACAAAGGTAGTCAAAAAACAGGCCAAGAATTACTATATAATCTGAAAGGAACAGGGGACAAGTATTCCAAAAATATCATCTCGGACGTCGCTGGAATCAATGGAATACGTTGGATTTGTGGGTCCATGTGAGGCAAGGCACTCTCAGATTCTTTATACCCTTTAAAAGCACTTACGACTCTTTCACCAACCTGAAGCATGAATATAGAGTAAGTCAAATGATATTGAAAGAAAAACCATGAAAAAATAAACCGTATAGCCAATAAAGCCTATACAAAGTGGAAGAACATTCTGTCCAAATCCAACCATTTTCATGGATTTGGACAGAATGGTATATGTGTAAAATTTCCCACGGAATTATTAAAGCCTTTTGCTATATATTCACGAACAACTGTCTTCATATCTATGAAGACAAAAGTTAGATGAATTATAGCATCGATAATGTGCCATCACTAGATAACCTTCTATAAATTTGCAAGGTATTCCAAACTCTTCTATGAGGATTTCAAACTCTTCAACCAACTCATTCTTGGGGTATCAAATAGTGCAGGAACAATAGCCCCACCCACCACCAGTTGCATAACCATTACAATTTGCTCATACGAACAAATGAACAACAACAATTACAAATTTTACCTCTCTTCATCTGAAGACTATTTAGCCATTATGTTTCTATTTGGCAATCTGAAAATCCAAAAATATGGAATTTCTTATGATATTACATTACATATAACTAGAGCATATGTGCGATATGTTAACAAGATAAGAAAAAGGAAAAAACCATACATATTCCAAACATGCTCTTACGATCAAATTTCACAACCTACACCGCCTTTAAAATATGCAACATGGGAGACGAATTTCGTCTCTCCTATGGATAAATATACATAAACATAACGATTTGTAAATATTCACAATATTAGTAAAAGTGAGAATTTGGTAAGAGTTAGAACTTGCTAAGAATTAATAACAATGGGCTAACTCATTCTTCAATCAGTTGAAAATATATTGGTAATATAAAAATTAAGTTTCCTGTTGTACTTTAATTTTTAATTATTTCGAAAATATATTTAAAAAATTGTCTTTGGGACTTATAGTAAACTAAAAATACTACTGCACTAAAAAAGATATAAAATAAAAAAACAAAATATATAAATATAAAGGAAAAAGAGGCGCATCAGATTTGCCCTGTTATCGTCAACTGCTCTCTGTTTTAACTTTTCTTGAAGACTCTTCAACTTCTCAAACCTAATTCAGTTTCTCACCCCAATTTTCCAACTCCTGCCTACCTCAACGTCAGCCAATTTTTTTGATATGTATCCAGCGCTTTCATGCTTTTACGTTTGTCTACAGTAGTTTTTCTTCTAAAATTGTTGTAGTCAAGCCTGTTGTGGTTGCTTCAGAAATTTTCGATATTGAATTACACTATCAGAAGAAAATAGAGTTTGTTTTGCTTCGGAATCAACAGACTGAGGGGTTGCCAAGAAGCCCTACAAAATTCCACTTTACTTTTGCAAAAGACTCTACAACTTCTCGCAATAAATTCAGTTTTTACGGCACTTTGACATGGAAGAACAGAAAAAACTCGCAAGAAAAAATCGAATATGCATACAGAAACAGAAACAGGCTAAATTTTCCTCGAACGGTATGAAATTTTAACATTATATAGATCATGAGTAATTTTGCAGTTCTTTAAACAATTGGACGTAAATTCGGTCTCTTACTAAATCTTTTTGTTCTACTATTTGTTCAGTTTCATAGATGCATTAGATGCTCAAATTTAAGTATAATTTTAAAAAATATGTGTCCTATATATCGACGTATTTTCTGATCCTTACACCATAGTAGTCTCTATTATGCTGTATATGGTCTTTCTTCCGAATATGCATTATTCGATATATCATTGCATAAATTTAAAATATATTATATCATATGTTTTATCATTTTTGATATGTTTACCCATCCCGTACATCTTATGCATTTTTTAAATTTTAGAGCATTTATAATTTTTAAGTACTTTTGGTGATTAGTTGTACAGGTTTGTCGTCTTTATTAGTCGCTTTTATACCTGCTTTACTCAGTTGCAAGTAGAGAAAAATCACAATTCTAATCAGCATATCAATTCTTATATACTAACCTTTAATGATAGTTATTGTCCTTAAACATCCTATAGATTATTTCATTATATTGGTTTTGATAGTTTCCCTACCTTTTTCCACTTATAACAGTTACCTCTTTTTTTATTTTATGGTTTACAGACTTTATCCATTCTACTACTATCAGACGGAATGCTTTTGAAAAAGGAAAAACAGAACAATCATTAACGGACATAACAAATCGTCTGAATTCCCCTCAATTATGTATTGCACCCATAAAGATTTGTGAACAAGTTTCATCATCTCAGTCTCAACAACAATATCCAAATTCAACGCAACAACAACATTTGCGATATGATTTGTGGCCTTCAAAATTGCAAAGCGATCATCTTTTACCAGATTTAAATGAGCTACCATTATTGCAAGGTAAATATTTGTGTAAATTTTGTTATATCTTATTTTGAAAATTTGAGGAAGTCAAACTTTTGTGTCGCTATACTGAATCTCAACAAAAATATAAAAGTTTTTAATTTATGTACTTTTATCTCATATGCGTAATGGACTGGCCAGTAGAATAATTTATAAAATAAAAGCTTAATTTGCTGCCATTATTTGCTTTTGTTTATTTTATTAAGTACAACATGTTTGTTATAATTATAGAATTATTATTTTGTATGAATTTTCTTTTTGTCGTTCTACTTTTGAAAATTTTATTAAGCGATTTATCTTCTCTTTTGTGATTTTTTTTTTTTTTTTTTAAATATTTGTTTGGTTGATTAGGCTTAATCTTTAGAATACTTTTAAATGAAGTTTTGTTAGCCATCTAATATAACATGTTGTTTGATAGGGGGTTTACAGTTTCATTGGAAGTATGACTAATTAGAGGCGAAGTAAGATTTAGTTCATGTTTGTAATGCGAGATTTTAGCCAAAGTTAACCCTTATTGATGGGAGTCGGCTTGTATTTGACCTCTATATATACTCTTGACCATCTTTAATTTCATAAGTTTGTTAAGGTACTATCTTTAGTTTAACTTAATGGAATGAGATTGAAACTAACAGTGACACAGTTAAAACACAAAAATCAAGAGTTATTTTTTAAGTTAAACCCAGCTATAGAGTTATTTTTTCAAGGTCAATATTGCAATAAACTTAACTTTTTCTTGACCAACATGAAATATAAAAAATGCTACATATTAAGTTTGTTTACATAGAATTTAGGATATAAATATTGGTTTGATAGTTTTCCTATCTTTTTTCACTTCTAACAATTAGTTTTTTTGTTTTTATTTTATGGTTTACAGAATTTGTTGATACTACTATCATAGGGAATGCTTCTCAAAAAGGAAAAATAAAACAATCATTAACGGATATAACAAATCGTCTAAATTTCCCTCGATTTCGTAGTCTCCCCATAAAGAGTTGTGGACAAGTTTCATCTTCTTATTCTCACACAATATCCAAAATCAATGCCAGAGCATAATTTGCGATATGGTTTGTCGAGTTCAAATTTGCAGAAAGAACATCTTCTACCAGATTTAAATGAGATACCATTATTTCAAGGTAAATATTTATGTTTGAGTTATTTAACTTATTTTTGAAATTTGAGGAAGTCAATTTTTTGTGCCGCTACATACATCTCCACATAAATAATGAAGTTATTAATTTATATACGTATAACTTATATGCGAAACTTTATGGGCAACAGAATTATTTTAAAAACTAAACTTTAATTTGCTGCCATTTATTTGCTTCTCTTTATTTTCTCAAGTACAACATGTTTGTTATTTTACAATTCTACTTCTATGAGTTATTTTTTATTTGGGTTCTACTTTTGCAATTTTCATTATTTTAAATGCACCCCTATAATTTCAAATTCAGTATTGCAATATACTTTTTGTTCAATATGAAATTGAAAAAAGGCTAACAATTAATATTTATGTTTAGAATTTGAAGATGACAATATTGATGGTGATATACCAGGTATGCCATTTAACTCACCGCTACTCATAGTCATACATACAAGTTTATTAATTTTTAATTTATGCATCAAGGTCATATGCAATCCAACGTACAAATTCATGATGCAAATGAAGATGACGATGTATTTGAAGGTATTCACATATAAAATCATCAATGTTCGATAATGTTAAAATGTATTAACAGTTCCAAATATATTAAATTTCAAATTTTAAGATCTAATTATTATTATTTATAGATGATGAAGTAGAGAGCTGGATGACCAATGAAGGTAAGTATGACGTATTTTAAAGTTACATATACAACATAATTTTACTTTCTATATAATAAGTACTTTAACTTTATCTCTTTATTTTACTCTCATAAAACCAGAATACTGGGATATAGGAGATGCCAATTATGAATGTGAATATTGTGGGGCATATTTCTGGTTCGAGGAAAGAGTTGACAAGAAGTATAAAAATAAAAAACCAGTTTTCACTTTGTGTTGTGGTCGTGGAAAAATCAAGCTACCAAATCCAAAGGAGCCTCCTTCGATTTTGAAGGATTTATTGTTTGGATCAGGTTAATAGATAAATTCATTTAATTAAAATAACGACACTATAATTTTTGCATATATATATCTGCTTTAACCAAACCTAATTTCATGAAGGTGCAAAAAACAAACATTTCAGAGAGAACATTCGAACATATAATTCTATATTTGCATTTACATCAATGGGAGGAAAGGTGGATTTTTCTGTCAACAAAACAAAGGGACCTAGAACGTTCAGATTGTCTGGGCAAAATTATCATCAGATTGGAAGCTTATTGCCTCCGGAGGGATCTTCTCCAAAATTTGCACAATTGTATATCTATGATACAGAAAATGAGGTGGAAAATAGAATTTCTCCAATCAGGTTAGCATAGACAATTACTTACTCAAAATATTTTAAAATTATATTTTTTATAAGACATACATTGTTAGTTGAATTCAATACTTTTCTTTACAGCCGTGGTGAAATGAACAATCAACTTCATGCTGAAATTGGGAATGAGTTGAAGCAAATGCTTGATGACAAAAATATTCTTGCAAAGTCATTTAGAATGGTAAGAGATCAATTTCAAACAGACCGGACCTCAAATGTTAGACTTAGATTGATAGGGAAAAGAGGCTCTGATGGAAGAAGATACAATTTACCAACAGTTTCAGAGGTAGCTGCTTTGATCATTGGAGATTTTGAACAAACAAGGTCTGACAGAGATATCATAGTTGAAAGCCAATCTGGACAACTACAAAGGATAAATGAATTAAATGCAGCATACTTAGGTTTGCAATATCCATTACTATTTTCGTATGGTGAAGACGGATACCGAGAAGATATTCCTTTAAATGATATTGATGATTCGACCAGTTGAAGGAAATGTGTTAGCACACGTGAGTACTTATCATATAAAATTCAAGAAAGGAAGGATGAAGTTCCAACAATTGTGTCAGCTAGAAGATTATTTCAGTAATTCTTGGTAGATGGTTATACAATGATGGAATCTTCTCGATTGAGGTTCATTAGGCTTAATCAAAAACAATTGAGAGCACACTTTTATAAAGGGTTACAAGATGCTGTTTTACATGGTGACATTGAACCTTCTTCTCAAGGACAAAGAGTTATACTCTCTTCCAGCTTTATGGGAGGTGCACGTTACATGTTGCAAAATTATCAAGATGCCATGGCAATTTGCAAATGGGCGGGGTACCCTGATCTGTTCATCACATTTACTTGCAACCCAAAATGGCCAGAGATTACTAGATTTGTGGAGAGTAGGGGATTATCTCCAGAAGATCGTCCCGACATTTTAACAAGGGTTTTCAAAATCAAGCTGGATCGCATGATAAAGGATCTACGCGACAATAAAGTTTTTGGAGAAGTAAAAGCAGGTACAATTTTATGTTCTAGAAAATTATTACATTATTACATTAATTTTGTTATATGCTAATATTAAAAATAACTAATATATAAACTTAATGATCTAATTAGATTTTTATTCTTCAGTGATTTATACAGTTGAATTCCAAAATCGACGCTTGCCTCATGCACACATCTTGCTTTTTCTTCTGAATAAATACCCAAATGTCGGAGATATTGATGGAATAATTTCAGCAGAATTACCAGATAAAAAAGTAGATCCTTATTATTATGATGCTGTTACAAATTTCATGATGCATGGTCCTTGTGGTACTGCTAGAAAATCTTCTCTGTGCATGCAAAATGGTAGATGCACAAAGCACTTCCCAAAAAATTTGTGTCATCAACCACAATTGATGAAGATGGATATCCAATTTATAGAAGAAGGGACGATGGTAGAACTGCAAAGAGAGTAGGTATTGAGTTGGATAATAGGTATGTTGTACCACACAATAGATTTTTATTATTGAAGTATGGTGCACATATTAACGTGGAGTGGTGTAATCAATCACGATCCATTAAGTACTTATTTAAGTATGTTAATAAAGGAAATGATCGTGTCACCGCAGCTTTTTCTCAAAGTATAAATAATGAAGACTCGGGGGTCGTTGATGAAATAAATATGTATTGTGATTGCCGATACATATCACCTTGTGAAGCTGCTTGGAGAATTTTTAAATTCCCAATACACCATAGAGAACCATCGGTAGAAAGGCTATCTTTTTACCTACCAAATAATCAGACAGTCATATTTTCGGATGATGATCCAATTGATGCAGTTGTCAATAGACCAACCGTTAAGGAATCTATGTTTTTAAGCTGGGTTGAAGCTAATAAGACATTTCCTGAAGCAAGAGAATTGACTTATGCAGAATTCCCTCTAAAGTTTGTGTGGAAACAAAACCTAAAAAGATGGAAAAAAGAAGAACATCTGCATTTTCTATTGGGAGAATATTCTTTGTTCCACCTGGATCTGGCAAGCAATATTACCTTAGATTGTTGTTGAATGTCATTAAAGGTCCAAAGAGCTATGAGGATTTAAAAAAAATCAACGGTTGTGATCATGAGACTTTTAGAGATGCATGTTATACTCTGGGTTTATTAGATAATGACAAGGAATACGTGGATGCTATAATGGAAGCAAGTAATTGGGGAATGACATCATATCTTAGGCAATTATTTGCTATGCTACTTTTATCAAATTCAATGTCACGTCCAGAAAGTGTTTGGCAAGCAACATGGCATTTACTATCAGAATATATCCTTCATGAAGAAAGAAGAATATTGGATCACCCTGGTACTTATTTAATGCTTACAATTTCGAGTTATGATATGATACTTCTGAAGGATGGCTGATTTGCTTAACTTTATTAATTAATTTTCTTTTTAATTACTTCATTCATATTAATCTTATTGTTCATTGCTTTTTATATTTTTTTTCAACTTCATACAAAATTCATTCCAGAACTTAAGGTTCGTTAAACAATATTTTGTTATGTTTATGTCTTTTTACTATAGTGTTGTGTTTAGATCATAGGAATAATATTGGTACTAATTAATGCACTTTCCAGACATAAATATTAATAGAATATTAATGCATTGTATTTAATGCCCTAAAGCTTCGAAAAAGCCTATAATCGCTCCTATGCATTCTCTACTTTAATTGAAAATATTTCAATTCATTATTTTTGGATATCAAAACTGACTTTTTTGATACATTACGAATAATAAAATGCATCTTCACATTATTAGTACTTTTTAAAAATAAAATGAACCACATGGTTTGGACTATATTATTCCTTCAAATTCTTTGTACGTTAAATGTGCTTTAAATTCATGTAAACTACTATTGAACACTATACTTTTTCATTAATCTTATTATTAATCTCATGTGGCTAAACTAAACTTTAACATTTAATTGTATTTAATTATTTTATATTTTTATGTTATTTCAGAAGCTGACCTAACAGATGAAGAATTGAAAAATCGCTGTTTGTAAAAGCTTGAAATTTTTTTGAAAGGTTGTGGAAGAAGTTTTCAGGATTTTTCAACAATGCCAAGGCCTATTTATAATACGGAAGAAGTTGACAATAGTAATAGATTAACACGGGATGAATTGCGTTATAATAAACGCGCTTTGGCGGAGGAACATCAACAATTAGTAAAGAATTTGACAGATGAGCAAAAGTCAGTTTATGAAAAAATAATAAGAGATGTGAATGAAGACAAAGGTGGATTTTTCTTTTTATATGGTTTTGGAGGAACATGCAAGACTTTTATTTGGAGAACTCTGTCTTCTGCCATAAGATCTAGAGGAGATATTGTGTTAACTGTTGCATCTAGTGGGATTACATCTCTGTTGTTACCAGGTGGTCGAACAGCTCATTCAAGATTTGTGATTCCTCTAAATGTAACTGAAGATTCAACATGTAATATCAAGCAAGGTACTCCTTTAGCAAATTTAATTATTAAGGCAAAGTTGATTATTTGGGATGAGGCACCCATGATGCATAGATATTGTTTTGAAGCTCTTGATAAAACTTTAAGAGATATTCTTAGGTTTAAAGATGCATCCAATTTACACCTACCATTTGGAGGTAAAACAATTGTTCTTGGTGGTGACTTCAGCCAAATATTACCTGTCATTCCAAAAGGTAGTAGGCAAGATATTGTTAATGCTTCTCCCAATTCTTCTTATTTGTGGCCTCACTGTCAACTCTTAAAGTTAACAAAGAATATGAGATTGCAAGGTAATGAAATAGGGACACATCTAGATGAGTTGAGAGTTTTTTCAGATTGGATTTTGGCAATTGGCGATGGTATAGTTGGTACTTCTGTTGATGGCAATGAAAAAGTCCAAATACCAGATGATCTTTTGACGTTGCAATGATATAGGATACCTCCAGCAGAGAGCCATTCTTACTCCAACTCTTGATATGGTGGAATCAATCAACGAATATATGATTTCGCTTAATCAAAGTTCTGAGAAATCATATTTGAGTTTTGATACAATCTGCAGCTCTGACAATACTTATTCAGCACTGGAACATGTACACACTCCTGAATTCTTAAATACAATTAAATGTTCTAGAGTTCCAAATCATGCTCTTACTCTAAAGGTTGGTATTCCTGTAATGTTATTAAGAAATATTGATCAGTCAGCAGGATTATGTAATGGAACAAGGTTGATCATAACTAAACTTGGAAATCAAGTCATTGAAGCTAAGGTTTTAGCAGGACAGATGGCTGGACAGAAAGTGTTTATTCCAAGAATGACATTGACTCCATCTGATGCTAGAATTCCATTTAAGTTCCAGCGAAGACAATTTCCAATCATTGTTTCTTTTGCCATGATAATCAACAAAAGTCAAGGACAGTCATTGTCTCACGTGGGATTATTTTTGAAGAAACCAGTTTTTAAACATGGACAACTATATGTTACTCTTTCTCGGGTGACAAGCAGAAAGGGATTAAAAATTTTAGTTTGTGATGACGATGGGCAAATAACTACTGAAGCTACAAATGTTGTATTTAAAGAAGTTTTTCGAAATTTAGTCTGACACTCGAAAGATAATCAATATCTTTTTGGAGGTTTAAGTACTACTTTTGTTGCTGAGATTCATTAACCAACTGCAGAAAATTCCTGTTGATGTGATTTCTGAAACATGTAATAGGTACGCTTTACTTTTCGGTATTTTTTTAAAAATATTTTCCTATTTCTCTATTATATATATATATATATATATATATATATATATATATATATATATATATATATATATATATATTAACATTTCATAAAATGCTGCAAATACAGATTGGTCATCATCTGCCATAACATGGAATAACGTTACTTCTTACATCGCATTGGTGAAGAAGCAGTGAACGTCATGTACAAAATTGGTTTGAATAAGGTAATTCATCAAGTGGATTTTGTGATATTGCATTAACTGTAATATGTTTTGGCTGGCTAAAATATAATTATGGATGTTTCCATATACTCATTTTTTTGACTGCTAATCGAGCTACTCATTTTTTTGTTTGTCTTTTATTGGTGTGATACAACAGGATTGTTTCTCAATATGCTTATTCCTAAGTTCTACTACTTCATTATTTCATTATGTTCTTTCTTACTTTGGCAGGAAATGTATGATCAAAGTCACTATTACATTACTGATGACTTCTCCAATTAATGTTCGAATTGTTAATTTGTTCTCACGGCTGGAAAAGATTATTATTTGATTATCTGATCGACATGAGGAGCATGGGAGAAAGGATTATTCATCATGTAGAGCTCTGCAGTTTGGTGGCAGAGTAGCAGTACCTAACCTAAACTGATCTCTGTTGTTATCTTCATTAGATTCACTGTGATTAGTTAGTTGTTTAGACATGCAAAATATTGGAGGCTCAACTATGTCCATCTCGGGTGTTATCGCCTTTCCGTGCAGAGAGTGGTGATAAGGAACTGTCTGTTCATCCGAGACACACCAAATTTATTGTGACTAGAAACAACAGAACCAAGATTGTTTTGGTCGGGCTTCAGGGAGTTGTCAGATATGTTGTTGGGCTAAGTGTTTGGCATTGACTGGTGAGGCCTCATTCTTTTTAAATTGTGTATTTTGTTTTTTCATTTTACCCATAAAGGTCAAGAATGATTCTTCTTCTCTTTGACGGCTTGACTTAAAATAACTGCTATCACGGCTTCTTAATTAAGTTACTCTTAATGTTGTGTTATTCTCTTAAAATTTAATGACATCCGGAATTTAAGTGCTTTACAGTTCATTTTCATTCTTATTATTCTTCACACTCTTCATGTAATTGGTTTATAAAGTAATATTTTCCTGATATAAACAAGTTTTGCTACAATTCCAGCTCAATAGTTCAGAAAAACAAGTTATAGTCTGTCAGACAAATGAAAGAGTTGAAGAATGTAGCAACTAATAACGGTTCCTGAACAATGGTTTTATCACCCTTTCTATCCACAAACCATCTGCTCCTTCTACTTCTTCCTCTGTCTAAGACTTGAGGAACATTATTTTTAAAGAAGAACAGGGCATGTATCATTGTTATTCTGTTCTTTTTTCACATTACAATAATATTGGACACGAATAAAGAATCTGTAACTTGAAACACTGCTTTAGTAAAACATGAAGTCAATTATGTATTGGGTCAATTACTTACTAAAAATACTACTGATGCACTATCCAGGTCTGTTAAAGATATCAATAAGCATCAAATTGTTAGACTTGAAGCATCCAAACTGTTCTTTCTCAAAGCAGATGTGGAACACATTACACTTCTGAAGATTTTTCGAAGTAGGAATCATGGAGATGGAAAAAAGGTTGATCTCAAAGAATGTCCATGATCTAAGCTTTAGAAATAATGTATTAAGTATCTATGTGCAAAATTTTTGTCACTTATTGCAATGCAAATCATAATGTTTAGCATCAATATACAAATGGCTTCTCATATACATGCACAGACATTGGTTTTTCTTTATATATATGATCTGCTCTATTATACACTACTAATATTAATTACCTCTATGGCATGTTCCATATGTTCCTTTTGTCCTTGATTAAAAAAGGAGACAATATGTACTTTTTTTCTGTTAAGTCAAGGAGTAAACTCTGTATAATTTTCTTACTTTCATTATTTGATATTACCATTTAGCTCTAATTATTCATCGTTTTCTTTCTGTTCTCAGCAAGAGAGAACATTATGAATATATAGTGGCGCAAGGGAAAATTGTGCAAAAACACACTGGAAATCGTCTTGATACAACCAATGGGTTGCTAGAGGCAAAATGGATTTTTGTAATGAGCAACTCAAAAAACTCTATGCAGCCGAGGTGAGTGGTAAAAGTTACTGCGAAAATGCTTTTTTGATTATTATCCTGCAAAAAAAAGGTTTGTTTTTCTTTTAATAATGTGAAATGTTTGTTATTACAATGCCTTTCAGAAAAAGAGAGTAATATATCATCATTCCAGCTTTCTTGCTGGTGGGGCTACATTAGCAGCTGGAAGACTAGGGGTAACAAATGAGATACTTAAGGTAAATATCTGTTGTCATTGTATTGAACTGTTGCGTCAGATAGTTACACGATATCTCAAAAACTAAAGCAATCAAGCAAAGGTTCTTTTCCCTTTATATTACATATGACTGAGTCCTGTAATGAAACTATGATGAGATGTAAATGGAGGGCTGCCAAAACGCACGAGTCATTTATTCTCAAATTTATGAAATAATATTTATGTCTTCATATTCTAATTCTTGTCCAAATTAGTATACTTAAAATATTCAGTGACACCACATTGCAAAATTTATTTGGATTGTTAAACCACAATTGCATATATAATTAGAAGCTATATGAAGAGAAGGTTGCCTTCCCTTTTGTATTCCATATATGTTTTCCAAACAGGGTAGTTGTTTAACTGCTAGGGGCGATGTATTATTCCGTAAAAAAATGAACTTATGATGCTAAACTTTGAGAGTAGTAGCCCTTTTGGATAAAAGAAGTCAGAAGTTGGTTTTCTATTGTGTTTACATTTAAAGTTTGAACCGGTGTCATGCGACACTCATTTTCTTGAAGATGAGAGTACAAAAATATTTGCCAGGAAATTGGCTGATCATTACAGCGCGAGGACCAACCAAACTCTTAAAGAGCGCGAAGCAAGTCCTATCATTCATTTAAGAAAACTTAACAACTGGGTATGTGTTGTTTATTCATGGGAAGAGTTCTTCTGCATAGTTCATTTCTAATAAGGTTTTCTGGCATGTTAGATCAACAATGTCTTGATTCAACTTTATGCCAAAAGAGGGGATGCAGTCCTTGATCTTCCTTGCGGGAAGGTAGTTCTTGCCTATTGTCTATCTCAATTATCTGGCAGTACAATCTGTTAATTTATCTAAGTGGTAATAAACAAGTCATCAATGCATCTTATATTCAAATGTCTTTCTGTTTAAACCAGGGTGGTGATCTTATTAAATGGAATAAAGCGAAGATTGTATATTATGTTGGCATTGACATTGCCGATAGTTGGGTAAGTTCCCGCTGGATGAATGTATAATATTCTCAACTCCCTCAAATGCCGCATGTAACTCTGCACATCCTAATAGTATATAATTTCATTGGTTCGTTGAGATGCTTAGTAATGATGGTTTCATTTTCTATTTCCTTATCATGTTCCAATGATTTAATGTAACAAAATGGTTTTTCCTCTACTCCATCTAATCTAATGGATGCTTTCCCTTAATGTGGGATAATGCAAAGCATGAGGGCTGCTTCTCTATACATTATAGTTGTCTACTCTGCATATGATTTTACTTTCAAACGGTGTTTATTAAGTATCTGCTTCTAACATCAGTTAATCCTTATCATTTTACAATTATATCAGATAAGAAAGGTAAAAGAAGATGATGAGAGCAATGTAGAGGGACAGTCATATGAGAGTCACTCTGTTTATGAGCTTTCAACTGTATCACATTCCCCTCTTCAAGTTGATGATCCGAAGGAAGAGGAGAAGGAACTTTCCTCAGAATTAATAAGAAGTCCGCAAGCTCAAGATACAAGTAGCTATAAGAGAACACTTTCTGGGTGGTCTTCACAGCCCAATAGCAGAGGTGCCAACGACTGCAATATTGCAAAGGATCAACTCAAAAAATTCTGCAAATTCTTATCAGCTGCGTCATCCACCTGATCTTTCTCTGCTGCTCGGACCAACTAATTTTTCTATACTGCTCTTTGTTGATACTCCGTCATTACTACCACGAAGCAACGAAGCTACATATACAGTAGCACATTAGTAAAAAGATTCAGCTAACTTTGACAGATGAATTAAGAAAGATAAATACTTCATCTATCTGTCAAGTTGCTTCCTTTGATCAGCGAACACAAAGAAGGTGAACAATAAACTATTATTCATTGTCAATTCTTTCCTTATAGAATGTACAAAAATCTTGATATTTTTTTTTTAATTGTTTATAGGTCTTGAAGAGCACCAGACATCTAAGCTATCTTCACAACTACTGCGAAATTTCTTAGAATAGTACTGTCATTTGGTCTTGAATGATACTTAGGCCCCAATATTAGCCCTAACGAAAGTAATTACCTGTGTATCAAATATTGTTATTTTGATATCAACGAAAGTACTTACCTGTGTCATTATGTATTTAGTTTTGGTATTTTTATTTTTGCGTTAAACCATTGATTAGAGGTACAATATCTCGAGGGATGATTTTTCCAAGCCATTTTTTAGCCATCATATTTGCTATTGCACAGGTTCTATTTGTTGCGTGTGGGCCTACTTTGAAGGATGAAAATTTATCAAGATTAAAGCCACTATGTGGTTTCTGTTGGAGCTACTTAAAATAGTATTTTGTGCAAGTTGGTGCACCCATATTAACCTTCATCGAGACAGGAGATGAAATACGATTTGAACCAAATGTGATGTTCTTTATGTTTGTACTTGAATCAAAAGTTTATGCATTATCATGTGGACTAATCCTTTTAAAGCTAAATATTGATGTATCATTCCTCAAGTATGTTAAAATAACTATTGGGGATTGGTGGTCCCTAACAACAAATTCATAGAGATAGCCCGATAGGATTCACCTATTTTTCTTTTCGTTTAATTTTTTTTAATGCAGTCGATAAATATAGTTTGCAATATATATCTCTTTCTAATATTTCTCTATGTTCTTTTTAGTTTAAAACTATTCGCGCATCGCGCTGGTAAGTATACTAGTTAAAAAGAAAAGAAAAAGAAGACACATGCATTAATTAGCGAAAACCATAAAGGAGTTTTACAACATAGGTGGCTTTAACGACATGATTACAAAAAGTAAGATCATCGTCATATCATCATAAGTATGAAGATCTAAATCAAAATTTGAATGTGATAGATAAAAATGACCCTATAATGTTATTGGACTTTTAAGCCCTTAAAAGTTATGTTTACCCCAAAAAAGAGTAACAATTAAATTTGTACGCCAGGATACGTGGTTTAATTCAATACGAATAATTGAGAATAACAGATAGATGGATTAAAAATAAACGATCAAACCAATAGCAATACGATGACCGAGTCTGATCTTGGATTGAACAGAGGGACTCGTCCTTGATTGGACCCTTGGATCAAGCCCGACCACGAATGGAGAAAAGAACAAGTGAGTTGTAACGTCCAGGCCAGTCGTTTTGAGTATTTTAGCCTCGTTCCCCTATTTATTGCCTCCTCTATGTTATATTATGGTTATGTGACTTGTCGAGGGTGTTTGGTTTTGATTCGGATAATGAGTTTCGAAGTAAAATGGGACACTTAGTCCCAATGTTGGAAGTTAAGTTGAAAGAGTTGACCGTAGTTTGACTTTTGTATAGACGACTCCTAAATGGAGTTTTGACGGTTTCTATAGCTGCGTATGGTGATTTTGGACATAGAAGCGTGTCCGGATGTTGATTTGGAGGTCCGTAGGTCGTTTCGGCTTGAATTGGCAAAAATTAAGAAGTTGAAGGTTTGGAAGGTTGAGAAGTGTGACCGGGAGTTGACTTTATTGATATCGGGATCGGATTCCGATTCCGGGAGTTGAAATAGGTTCGTTATGTTATTTGACTTGTGTGCAAAATTTGAGGTCAATCGGAGTCGTTTTGGTATGAATCAGCATTAGTTTTGGAAGTCGGATGTTCATAGTTGTAATAGGCTTGAATTGGGTTGCGATTCGTAGAATCGTTGTTGTTTTATGTCATTTTTGGCCTCGAGTAGGTCCGTTATGTGTTTTGAAACATGTTGGTATATTCGGACAAGGTCCTGGGGGTCTCGGGGGTGAATCAGATTGAAATCGGATAATTTTGGACTTTGGTTGATTTGCTGAAACGACTGCTGTTCTGGTGTCATCGCACCTGCGAAGGGTTTGCCCGCAGGTGCAGACATGCAGATGCATCATTGTAATCGCAGATGCGGAAGGGGCCAACCAGGGGAAGGGTCGCAGATGTGATAGCCCGGGCGCAGATGCGCATCCGCAGGCGCGACCTTTTGTCCGCAGACGCTGGCTCGTAGAAGCGCGCGACTGCCCATTTAAGCGGATTTGCCTGGCCTTAGTGGGAACCACATCTGCGAAGGAATTTTTCGCAAGTGCAGGGTCGCATGTGCGATCGTATGACCGCAGAAGCGATAATCGCTGGGCAGAAAAGGCTAGAGACGAGGGTTTATCTCATTTTTCATCTTTTAACCTAAAGAGCTCAGTTTGTGGCGATTTTTCGAGGGATTTTCAAGGAGATCATCGGGGCAAGTGATTCTAACTCGGATTTGACTATTATACATGAATCCATCATTATTTTTGTCATTTAATTAGTGATTTGAGTTGGGAAATTTGGGAAAAAATTATGAAACTTCTTAGACTAAATTTTGGGGATCTGAAAGGTGATTTGAAGTCGGATTTGAGTAATTCTTGTATGGTTGGACTCATTATCGTATGGGTGTTAGGATTTTGTAAGTATGGTCGGGTTCCGAGATGCGAGCCCAAGGTTGACCTTTTGAGTTGTCTTTTTATTTCTCTTTAAAGATTGCTACTTTATTGTTCGGAATAGCTTCCTATAGTTTGTATTTATGGTATGAAGTTGTTTTGGCTAGATTCGAGCAGTTCAGAGTTGGATAATCGAGGTAAAGGCTTAGTGGATTGAGTTAGTGTGTTGTGAGGTAAATGTATTACCTAACTTTGTGTGGGGGAATTACCCCTTAGGATTGGTATTGTTTTGTGTTAATTGTGGTATGTGGAAGCCGTGTACGCAAGGTGACGAGTGTGTACACGGGCTAAATGTTATAATTGACCGATTTTAGCTATGTACAATCCTTTTATGCCTTTAATTGAGTTGCTATAATATGTTATATTCATCATCATTAGTCTATCTTCACATACTTAACTTGACATCGTTAATACTCTCTTACTTGCTAATTGTCTTTAAATGTTTAGTTGAAGTTATTATTCTCTCAATTCCTTATTCATTATTTAACCGTTGAGTTCCTTTACTTGAAGTTGTTGTTCCTTGGATTATCTTATTGTTGAATTTGGTGTTGCATTTATAAAGGCCGTGATTCACATTGAGGCAAAGTTGTAAATTTGCTGAAATACCATTCTTGTTGAGTTATTCACTTTCGGTTGCCATTGTTGAGACTCTTGTACATATTGTAGTTGAGCCATGAGCTATTTATTGTGAAAACACTATTATTGTTGACTTCTTTGGCAAGTTGTAGTATTGGGCACTTGAGGTAAAATTTGTGATATGTTGTGATATTGATACACATGCGGTGGTATAAGGATTGGGTTAAAACACATGCGGTGAGATAAGGTGGGCTTTATACGCATGTTGCTAGTAGGGGAACTACTTGAAGCCACGCTATGTGATAAGGTGGGCTTTATACGCATGTTGCTAGTAGGGGAACTACTTGAAGCCACGTGGTGTGATAAGGTGGGCTAAAACTCGGGTAGTTATTTCATAAAAATGATTTTCAAAACTAAATGCAAGGTTCCCACGGTGATATAAGAAAAGATTGTGATTTGATACCTTTCAATTACATCACTTGTGTTTTGTTTGCGTTGTTTCCTTGTCATTTTATTCTTGTTTTCTTCCGTGATGTCTTAATTGCCTTAGTTCAGTGTATCTATTCTTGTTATATTTCTTCATTGTATCATTTCCATTATTTTTCATTATCATACTATCATATATACCTGTTCAGTTTTATTATTTATTCAGTAGGATCTTGACCTGACCTCGTCACTACTCTACCGAAGTTAGGCTTGATACTTATTGGGCACTATTGTGGTATACTCATGCTATGCTTCTGCACATCTTTTTGTGCAGATCCAGGTAACTCTTACTAGCCTAGGCACCAGTGAGTCGATCTCGGATTTGGAGACTTCAAGGTATACCTGCCGGCATCCGCAAGCCTCAGAGTCACTCTCTATCTATTTCTATTTCATTTCCCCTTTTTATAGATACTGTTGTATAGGGATATTCGGTATACTCTTTAGAGCGTGAGACTTGGTATCACCGGATTTTGGGAGTTTTGTTTTGTTGAGTTGCAGAGTCCTTTTTATGATAGTTATTGAGTAATTTGAAAGTTTTTATCATTTTCTCAGTTAAGTTCTGCATGTATTTTAGGCTTACCTAGTCTTAGACACTAGGTACTATCACGACATCTTACAAAGGAAAATTAGGGTCGTGACAAGTTGGTATTAGAGCTCTAGGTTCATAGGCGCTACGAGTCACAAGCAGGTTTAGTAGAGTCTCACGGATCGGTAAGGAAACGTCTGTACTTATCTTCGAGAGGCTATGGATCTGTTAGGAAAAACTTCACTTATTTGATTCCTTATCGTGCAAATTTGTTGACTTCGAATTCTGAAACTTTTCCTTTCTATTCTCTCACATATGGTGAGGACACGCACACCGTTGGATACGAAAATCAGACATCCGCGCCCCCTGCTAGAGCAGTGAGAGACCGAGGTTGGGGCAGAGACCGAGGAGGGGCACGTGGTGCAGCCAGAGCACCTGCCCGAGTTGCAACAGAGGAGCCACCAGTAGCTCCAGTTGGGGGGCAGGCACCTGAGGCGCCTGTTGCTACCCCTGCACTTCAGGAGACTCTTGCCCAGTTCTTGAGCATGTTTGGTACTCTAGCTCAGGCGGGGTTGATTTCACTTGCACCGACCACATCTCAGTATAGGGGAGGAGCATACACTCCCATAGCCCGTACCCCATAGTAGCGGGTCCATGTTGACCAGGTCCTAGAGGTTATACCAGTGCAACCGGTTGTCCCAGTTCAGCCCGAGGTTAGGGCAGCAACATCTGAGGAGGAGAAACTCAAACTCGAGAGGTACAAGAAGTACCATCCTCCTACTTTCAGCGGCCATGCTACAGAGGACGCACAAGGATTTCTGGAGAAGTGCCACCATATTCTCCGTACCATGGGTATAGTGGAGACGAGCGGGGTTGCTTTCACTACTTTCTAGCTGTCGGGACCAACATACCAGTGGTGGCAGAATTATGAGGAGGATAGCCCGGCCGAGGCAGCTTCACTCACTTGGGCTCAGTTTTTAGAGATATTCCTAAGAGAGTTTGTTCCCCAGAGCCTTTGGGATGCATGACGTACGGAGTTTGAGTAGTTGCGCCAGGGTGCTATGGCCCTGTCAGAGTATGCTGTCAGGTTCAGCGAGTTGTCCAGACATGCACCTGCCTTAATTTCCATAGTCAGAGAGCGAGTCTGCTGATTTATCGAGGGGCTCAACTATGGTAATAGATTAATCATGGCTCGAGAGTTGGAGACTGATACTCCATACCAACAGGTGGTAGAGATCGCGTGGATATTGGAGAGTATGCCGTGCCGGGAGAGGGAGGACAGGGAGGCCAAGAGGCCTCGTGATTCTGGCGGGTATAGTGGTGCCCGTGCCCCAGTTGCAGCCCTTCATGGTAGAGGATATGTGAGCCGTCCAGTTCATTTAGCACTTCTAGCTTCCAGTGGTATTCCGGCTACTCCAGGTCCCAGGTTGCCCATTATGCACCTCCACTGTCTATTGCACCTCCTGCACGGGGTTCTTTTAGCGGTTAGTCCAGATGACCAGGCCCGAGCCTGTTTCAGTAGCCATGTACTCCGAGATCTTGTTTTGAGTGTGGTGATACTCGTCATATGGTGAGGGATTGCCCCAGACTTGGGAGGGGTGCACTTTCACCGAATACTCAAGCTCCACGTATAGACTTCTCAAGCCGTGGTTACTGCACCAGTTGCCACTCCACCTGCACAGCTAGTTAGGGGTGGAGGTCAGGCAGGTAGGGGTCGCCCTAGAGGGGGAGGCCAGGCCAGATATTATGCTCTTCTGAGTAGGACGGAGGCGGTTGCATCAGACGCAGTTATCACAGGTATTGTTCCGATTTGTCATAGAGATGCATCAGTCTTATTTGATCCAGGCTCCACTTATTCATATGTATCATTTTACTTTGCTCTCTATTTGGGTATATCCCGTGATTCTTTGAGTTCTCCTGTCCACGCCTGTGAGAGATTCTATTATTGTTGACCGTGTATACCGGTCATGTTTAATTGTTCTTGGTAGTCTTGAGACCAGAGTCAATCTATTGTTGCTCAGTTTGGTAGACTTTGATGTTATTTTGGGCAAGAACTGGTTGTCTCCCTATCATGCTATTCTTGATTGTCACGCCAAGACGGTGACGTTGGCTGTGCTAGGCTTACCGTGGTTGGAGTAGAGGGGTACTTTGGGTTATGTTCCTAGCTGGGTTGTGTCTTTCCTTAAGGCACAACGGATGGTTGGGAAGGGGTGTGATTCATATCTAGCCTTTGTGAGGGATGTCAATGTTGATACTCCTACCTTTGAGTCAGTTCTGATAGTGAGAGACTATTCAGATGTATTTCCGGCGGATCTTCTAGGCATGCCGCCCAATAGGGATATTGATTTTGGTATTGACTTGTTGTCGGGCACTCCCATTTCTATTCCACCATATTGTATGGCCCTAGCGGAGTTGAAGGAGTTAAAGCAGCAGTGGCAAGAGTTTCTTGATAAGGGTTTCATTCGACCCAGTGTGTCACCTTGGGGTGCTCCGGTCTTGTTTGTAAAGAAGAAGGATGGTTCTATGCGCATGTGTATTGATTATCGGTAGTTGAACAAGTTTACAGTGAAGAACAAGCATCCATTGCCACGCATTGATGACTTATTTGATTAACTACAGGGTGCTAGAGTGTTCTCCAAGATTGATTTACGATCAAGCTATCATCAACTGATGATTCAGGATCTGGATATTCCGAAGACTGCTTTTAGGACTCGGTATGGTCACTACGAGTTCCTTGTGATATCATTCAGGCTGACCAACGCCCCATCAACATTCATGCACTTGATGAATAGTGTATTCCAGCCCTATATTGATTTATTCATCATTGTGTTTATTGACGACATCTTGGTGTACTCACAGAGCCGGGAGGATCACGAGCAACACCTGAGGATCGTGCTCCAGACCTTGAGAAAAAAGAAGGTGTATGCAAAATTTTCAAAGTGTGAATTCTGGCTTGATTCGGTGGCATTTTTGGGTCATATGGTGTCGAGTGAGGGGATCAAGATAGATCCGAAGAAGATTGAAGCGGTGCATAGTTGGCCCAGTCCATCTTCAACTACCGAGATCCGAAGTTTTCTTGGCTTGATAGGGTATTATCATCATTTTGTAGAGGGTTATTCATCTATTACTGCACCTATGACCATATTGACCCAGAAGGGTGCTCCGTTAAGATGGACCGAGGAGTGTGAGAAGAGATTTCAAAAGATCAAAACTGCATTGACTACAACCCAGTGTTGGTGTTGCCTACGGGTTCGGGGTCTTACACGGTGTACTGTGATGCATCACATGTTGGCCTCGACGAGGTGTGGATGCAAGACGGTAGGGTGATTGCCTATGTGTCTAGACAACTGAAAGTGAATAAGAAGAATTATCCTGTCCACGACCTGGAATTAACAGCTATTGTTCATGCCTTGAAGATTTGGCGGCACTATTTGTACGGTGTCCCTTGTGAGGTCTATACCGACCACCAGAGTCTACAACATCTGTTCAAATAGAAGGATCTTAACTTGTGGCAGCGGAGGTGGTTAAAGTTTCTTAAGGACTATGATATCACCATTCTATATCATCCCGAGAAGGCCAATATGGTGGCCGACGCCTTGAGCCGAAAGGCGGAGAGTTTGGGTAGTTTAGCATATCTACCGACTGTGGAGAGGCCATTAGCATTGGATGTTTAGGCCTTGGCCAACCAGTTTGTTAGATTGGATGTTTCAGAACCGAGACGAGTTTTGGCTTGCGTGGTTTCTCGGTCTTCTCTATATGATCGCATCAGAGAGTGTCAGTATGATGACCCCTATTTGCTTGTCCTCAAGAACACGGTTCAGAACGGCGATGCCAAGGAGGTTACTATTGGGGATGACAGTGTGTTACGGATGCAAGGACAACTCATTTCATTCCGGTGGTGACTACTTATTCCTCATAGCAGCTGGCTCAGGTCTACATTCGCGAGATTGTCCGACTTCATGGCGTGCCGGTATCCATCATCTTTGACCAGGGTACGCAGTTTATATCGCACTCCTAGAGATCCGTACAATGTGAGTTGGGCACACGGGTTGAGTTGAGCACAACATTCCACCCTCAGACGGACGGACAGTCCGAGCGCACTATTTAGATATTGGAGGATATGCTTTGTGCCTGTGTTATGGAGTTCGGGGGTTCTTAGGATCAGTTCTCGTTGCTTGGAGAGTTTGCCTACAACAACAACTACCAATCGAGTATTCAGATGGCTCAGTATGAGGCCTTGTATGGGAGGCGGTATCGGTCTCTGGTGGGTTGGTTTGAGCCTGGTGAGGCAAGGCTATTGAGTACTGGCTTGGTTCAAGATTCTTTGGAAAAGGTAAAGTTAATTAAGGATCGACTTCATACAGTCCAATCTAGACAGAAAAGTTATGTTGATCGGAAGGTTCGCGATGTTGTATTCATGGTTAGAGAGCGGGTCATGCTCCAGGTTTCGCCTATGAAGGGTGTTATGAGGTTCGGGAAAAAGGGCAAGTTGAGCCCTAGGTATATCGGACCTTTTGATATTCTTGAGAGGATTGGTGAGGTGGCCTACAAGCCTGCATTACTACCTAGTCTAGCTGCAGTTCATCCGGTATTCCATGTTTCTATGCTCCGAAAGTATCACGGTGATCCATCTCATGCGTTAGATTTTAGCCCAGTCCAATTATACAAGGATTTGGCTTATGTTGAGGAGCCAGTGGCCATTTTGGATAGACAGGTCAGAAAGTTGAGGTCAAAGAGAATTGCTTCAGTGAAGGTTTAGTGGAGGGGTCAACAAGTCGAGGAGGCTACTTGGGATACCGAACATGATATGCGTAGCCTTTATCCTCATTGTTAAATGTTTAGTTGAAGTTATTATTCTATCAATTCCTTATTCATTATTTAATCGTTGAGTTCCTTTACTTGAAGTTGTTGTTCCTTGGATTGTCTTATCGTTGAATTTGGTGTTGCAGCTATAAAGGCCGTGATTCACATTGAGGCAAACTTGTAAATTTGTTGAAATACCATTTTTGTTGAGTTATTCACTTTCGATTGCTATTGTTGAGACTCTGTAAAGCCCCTTAATTGTTGGTAACCTATGATGATGTTTGGAAGTGAAATAAGTGAGAGTGAGATGTAAAACGTAGCCATGGTTGTTGTAACTAGTGCATTTCAGTTGTATTCGTGTTTCAATTGTAAATCACCATGCTCTCCTTTATAAATATTTCCAATGTGATTTGAGTTTTTACATACTCATGAGTTGAAATTGTGTATTGTCCTTTAAGGAAAAAGTATTTTAAGAATAAGTGGTGTATCATTCGTTTATGATTTTAATTCGTGCTTCAATTGCTAGTCATTTTGCTCCATTCTTCGGAAAGGAATCTATTATGTTTAAAGCCTTCATTACTAATGAACCTAAGATTGTTATTTTCGGAATATTTGTTATGTTGATGTCTATGATGATGGTCTTTGAAAGTAAAGAAATGAAAGTGTGGAATATGAAATACGGCCAACGTTCCATGAATGAAGAATCATACGTATGGCCAAGAGAGCCAAGGAAATAATGATGTTGTGGATGGTTGAAAGTACTAATAAAGCTATATATACGGCGTGAAAGGTTATGAGGTGAATGTATTTGTATTTCTGTTTCCTTTGTGTGCAAAACAAAAATGTTTTTGGGAGTATCATTAGCGAACCGAGGAAGGGTGGGTTGTAACGGCCCACACCCGAAACTACACGTGCCTGTGTAGGAGTGTATTGTGATTATTCCCCTTATTTGGGATGAGATTGGAATATTGATGTGATGATATTATTCCCCTTAATTGGATGAGATTGATGATAGCTTTGAATTGGAAATTATAAATGCGGCCCACACGGCATATGTGGGAAGGCGGCCTAGCCGATCGGGTGGAGATCAGATGCCATGTCGCGCGCATGGTGGTTCCTACTCTTGGTAACACCTTTCTTTCGCATCACATGTAAATCCGCATTGTTCGTGGAGATATGGTCTAGCCAATCGGGCGTGATCAGACTCCGTACTAAAAACACGGTGGTATATCGGTGCTAATGATCTCCTAACCAAAAATAATATTATTTTCATATTTTGAAAATTATTATGTTTTAAATTGGAATTTGGATATCATTGATTGTTACTTGTTGCTTCCATGGTTTTCCCCTTCTTATATTGGCATTCTATTTCTAAAGAGGACATTTAGCTTCACATACTAGTACTATTGCACATGTACTAACGTCCCTTTTGCCGGGGGCGCTGCATCTTCAATGGATGTAGATGGTTCATCAGCGGGCAACTTTGGTCCTCGTTTGCAGTTACTCTCTATTTAGCAGGTTTTGGTGCGTTTTACTATGTTCCGGGCTTGATTTCACTTGATGTTGTACTTCGTGTTTTGAGGTATAGCCGGGGCCTTGTCGCCGGCACTTCCATACTACTCTTTTGTTGTACTTAGAGGCTTCGTAGACATATTGTGGGTGGTGTACAATGTTGGGTAATGAACTAGAAATGTTGGTATTTTGGCAAATATGTTTTCTCTCATAAATATTAATTTGTGATATTTTGAAAATTGTAACTGAATATCCTTTGAGTAATGGAAAAGAATGTGAAGCACTTGACTCTTCTCATGTCTATCTCTTGTTATTGGTTTTTAAATTGTTCATGGGTAAGGTTGGGTAGAAGGCATCAAGTAGGCTTTCTTGACCGGGGTACCTCGGTTGAGCGCCGGTCGCGCTCCCCGAGGTCGGGGCGTGACAAACTTGGTATCAGAGCCTAATGTTTTAAAGTGTCCTAGGATGTCTTGGAGCCGTGTCTAGTAGAGTCTTTCTTATCGGTGTGTTGTCGACCACATCTATATTTAGGAGGCTACTTAAATATTTAGGAATGTCACCCTTCTTTGATACTCCGGATCGTGCGATAGAGCTCAAGATAGGAAGCTAATTTCCTCGTCATGTCTCCTCTATCGGGACCTGCGGGCATGAAACGCAGCATCCCCAGGAAAAAGGGACGTCAGTACAAATAATGTACCGAGTAGTTAAGGAATGAAAATCAGTACATAATAGACATGAGAGAAACATGGAGTAAAAGACTCGACATGTACGTTTGCATGAGAAACATGGAGTAAAAGACTCGACATGTACGTTTGCATAGCTTTGTGAATCATTTCATTTTTATAATGTCATGCATATGCGTATAAATGTCATACCATGCATAGGTATATGCGTTCATAACATCATCAAGCCTCTGAGGGCATCCCATCATATCATTTCGGCCACTGTGGGTAAATCATCAACGTATACCAGCTGATTAGGTGGTGGTGCGTATATAACGCCGTAACCTTTTCCCATATCCCATATACATATATGTATACATATATACACGTATATAACGCCATCTGGTCATGGGTCAATGTACATGTATAAATGAATGCAATGCATGAAAAGTACGTTATTAAAATATTTCGGAATGTCATAAGACCATTATGCTTCTGATTAATATCATGAAATAAACTTTATCAACTTACGTATTTTCTGAGACCCATGAACAAACGATAGAATAATAAGACTTATGGGAAATCAAGAATATAAGCATCTCTAGCATTTATACGAATGGAGTCATTTATGGAAGTTGTGCATTTGCTCCTTTCGTTTGTATCGTATGGATCATACCAAAAAGAAAGAAAGGATAGCCTTAACATACGTTAATTGCGATGAAAAATGTAACGGCGAGATTGAAATAGGGAACAATCCATATGAAATGCTCAAAGCAATAACGTTGCTATTGCAAAATCATCTTTGTCGAAACCCTTTCTCAAGAGATTTAGAATCAATGTTGTGTAATGAAAAGCTTGCTGAAACTCTTCTTAGGAGTTTAGGAATAATGTTACATGAAAATGGAAAGCTTGGTTGAGCTCTCTTAGAAAGAATGTTACTGTGTTCTTTTCTTAAGAGATTGGAATTGACCTTACAAAAAATGAAAAACTTGGCTGAAATTGTGCTTAAGAGACTAGAAAAATATTGATTAATTATGAATATTATCTTTAATATTTGGGTGGTCCCACATTCCAAGCTTGGTGTCACTTTTTTTGGTCAAAGTGTGACACCTTTCCACCTTATTTAATTAGTCATTAGGTAGATAAAGAATGCTTTCCACGTTGGGGAGGGGTAAGTCTTATCCCAAACTTATTAATTAATTACCCACTAATTTTAATTAACTAAGCAATCTTCCATTACCCAATAATTAATCAATTACCTCAAATTACTTAAAACACTACTCACTTTTAATATACTCTATGTACCCTACTATTATGGTCATGTGATACCTTGTATGGTACTAGTCCATAAATATCGGGTATTTTTAGCTCGGACCGTATTTTATCCCAAAAGTCAAACTTCGACGAAACTCATTTTCTTTGATTTGCTTACCCTCTCACTTTCACGAATTAACTTATCACTTGTTCGGAATAGCATAATCCTTATAATCTCCAAATAATCTTTTCCTTGGACTAATGTCAATTACCTTATGACAAACTCAACGTGCAATACTACATGGTGCAACATCGTCGTAATTTAATAGTGCGGAGCGTAACATCGATGTAATACTGCAGGGCGAAACATCATCGTAATACTGTGGGGTATAACATTGACGTAATACTGCGGGGCATAACATCATTTCCCCCTTTGGAACATTCGTCCTCGAATGTTGACTGATGCATTTATCATTCTCGTAACCTATAGCTGTTGCGAATACTTTAATATTCTCCTTGCCATTTAGGCAATTGTTCTTTGAATAAATCCAAAGGCCACGGTATTCCCTCTTTTAGGCCTCTTTCTCACACCACGACTTGTGGTCGGAATCCTTCCAATCTCGTAACTGTTGCTACCCTCTATCATGCAGTGTCTACGACTCTTAAACTTGTAAGTGCGCCTATGCAACTCTTCTCTCCTTTTCCCCCAGCCTTTAGCCAATCTTGAGGCCTCACTTTGGGAACATATATAGAACTTGACAAGATGTCCCTCTTGGCATCTATAGGTATAATGAAGTTCTTCACTCGGTACTTTGTCGAACTTACGACTATTGTTATATCTTATTTCATAGACCCGGTTATCCATCAGTTATTGATTCACCTCAATATTGATCTACAATCTACCACTGATAACTTGAAACCTTTTGCGTAATAACTAGGGCTCACATTTCATCGTGGAACATTTGAAGTGATTTTTCTGATCCACCTGGGGGCGATATAATACTATAATTCCATAATCGTATTTCATAGCATCACAATGTGATTCACTTACGTGGGTATTTTAATCATGTACAATTCTTGAAATCCCTTTATTTATCACAATTACACCCTTATTCTATTACCAGGGCAGCATTCCATCTCTTCTAAATGCTACTAGTCTTAGACTCCTTTGAGTTCATTCAGGCTATACTGAGCTTGGTATAACTTAGAGAAACCATCAACTCTTCTTGTTTTCATGGGCTTAATACTGAGGACTTATCCATTTTCGTCACCTTCTCACTCGCCCTTTCTTATCCTTGCTCCTGTCTTCCTAAAACCTTGTCGCTTTACCATACTTTAGCTTGCGACCTACACATATTCATTTATACTACTCGCAACCTTCCTTCAAATCGCTTGCACCACAGATTTCCTTATGTTATTTTTGAATATCAAGCGAGATATCACATCATCTCTAACTCTTCTTTACTATCTTGACTAGGCCTCTCGATACCTAGAACCCATAGGCTGGAAGATACGCCACTGACAACGCCGCTACCATTCTTGGATACTGAATCCCAGTGCTTCTAGCCTTCTATCCGAAGTATGGACTATTCACGATCTTCTGCATTTGCGTATCTCGTACGTTGTTCACCTTTACCTTACTTACCTTAAAATCTCGCATCACATCTTCTATCTCTTTCATGACCTCCCTTCCACATAGGTATAATTCACATCCGCGACTTGAAGCTCTGTTATAATACTTGCACCTCTGGTGCATACACACTCTGGTGGGAGCTTCATATTGACTTCTTATGAGCCTGGTACTCTTCTAACTGACTTTATCGTAGACCATTATAAAATATGGCTACTGTACTATCTCTCTTGTACCTCTGATATTAAGAATGATCCTACAATGTTCTCAATCATGAAGTCTTATAATTTTCTAGGTCCAATAATCAGACTCCTGATTTACTTAGTTGATATAACTCTTTAGTTTCCTCTTCCTTATGATCAACATTCGTGTAGGCTTAAGCTATCTTCCGATCTGTGGCTCCTAGTATTAGTTATTATTTTAGCCTTTCATGGGCGCTATGGAATATCCATGATTCAATCTTCTAACAATTCAATCCTTTATCTATGCCCTGGGCTCAATTCTTTCTTTTAACTTATACCGGAGTCTTCTATGTCTGTATGATTGTCAACATATATGCTGCATATATAAAACTCCAAACTCTTAGGTGCGTTCATAACGTAACTAACTATGGATCATTGATCGAATAATTCCTTTCGTTCCTTCTCAACTTTCTTTAAATGCAAGCAATTACTTTTCCTGGTCATTTTTTTCCACTTGTTGCATGCATACTTAGCTTATCTTAGTTCCCACGTATGCCGAAATTTTCGTGCAACTCATATGATCTCGAATATTAATTTTGATTTTTCTTCCCATTCCTTAGCCACGATAGGTGCCACTTTCTTATGGAGTGCATACAATATTGTTGTGAAACTGTTCTTATGAGACCATTTCCTCTTTAGGTCACTGTGCTTAGATTGAAGACTTCTTTCTTATTTTCTCAGCTAGTCTTTCATTGTAGTACTTAGGGAGGACCCTCTAACTCTTGTAAAGCTGCGAGCTTATTACTTCATATTCCTGATAGAAATTTTGATGTTCGTGCTCACTTGTAATTATCCTTAGTTACTTACCTCCACACTCATATGCTCGTACGGTTACTTATGAACTGAAGTTTTGACTGTCTTCCCAGTGGAACTCTCTTTTATTTCCGTAACACTCATACGATACCTTTAACTACCTCAACTCTTATCTGAATAGTTCTCAAGGATTACCTGGTCATAACTGCGAGGCTGAATTCACTATGTTGGAGTTTACTATGTTTATCTTGCACGATCCGCTACTTCGTCTGTATCCTCTTGTCTAACCATAAATAGGCTCTTCTTGAATCAACTACTAACTACTTATTGTCTCATTCTCATATCAATGTTCTGCGTAATCTTTCATGGGTCATTTCCTTTATCTTACTTACGTCCCGCACTGGCTCCTTATCTATCAATAACATCTCAGGCAGGAACCCTTACCTCCTCTCCTTGACGTCGTGTTTGCATTATGTTCTGGAATCGTAGCATATCTGTAGGATTTGAATAAGTGCAATCTTATCCCTTTCTCATTCTTATCACATTCTTCCTTTATTAATCCATAGTTACTAGAACCACTTAATTCTGACTTAATGCCACATCATTCCATATTCCCCCCTTTAGAGGAGTACTAGGAGTTGGATCCACGAGGATCTACCTATAGATATTTTACCTCTTCATCTTTGGCGTCTTTTCAAATCATCGATGACCCTTACTCGCCTTGCGGCAATCCTTCTGTATCAAGAATAATAAAATTCCTTATTCACAAGGGTGACACTTAGTATAACTGGCACATACAGTCCCTTAAGCTTAACGTTTCTCACATTGCTTGCTTTAGGGAAGAGTCTTCCTGAATGACCATTCTATGAATTTCTCATGAATCTTCTTTTGTTGTCCATTCCATTATCGCCGGAACGCAATCTAAAATTCCCATGAAGCCGACCATTATCAAATCACCCAATCCCTAATTCATGTTTAGTTTATCTTGTTCACCAGCCCATACCGATTTCTATTATTCTGGGGTCTAACTTTTCCTTCTGGTAGTCGCGTTGAAGTCACGAACTTATTTCTCGAAATGAGGGTATGACTTTATGGCCTATACTATTTTGCTGTCTCAAGCCTGTCACCTCTCGTCTTTTCTTTCACTTGACTATAAACTCTGTAATACTGTCATTTCTTTTTCTACTGTTGTCATCCATGCATCACATCTTACTTATAATGCTTCATTATCTCTCTTCTTATTTCCCTGCTAATATTTCTGTCTATCACTTTATTCTGAAAACTTTAACAAGACATTCTTTTGTTTTTAGCTCCCCTTGCTTCATCTGTTGGCTCTTCGGGTTGCCTAATATTCTTCCTTTACTAGGGACGGGAGCCACACCAAGATAATATTTATCCCTTCAGGATTCCAATGCCTATCTTTGTAGTACTCATATCTAGCTGTACTATTTTAGAGTGCACCATCTGGGTGTCTTACAAGGAGATCTATTACCACATTTGCAATATCCTTCGGAAATGTCAACTGACACAAATAATCCATTTACCATTTTGGGTTACTCTAACCCCATCTAGATTCTGATATCCGTCCTTCTCTTATACTACTTCTGTTAGCTTCCATAGGGCATAAATGAGATGGGTGTGGCCAATTTTACATACCTCTATTACAATTGAAGGTAACTCAAAATGCTTATACCTCCCTTCCTGAATGGTAAATAATGATAATCTTCATGAGCTGGGTACCTCGTACCCTTTTTCATCTTGCTTCTTTTACTTGTTGAAGCTTGTATCTACCTTCTGAATCTCTCGTTGCTTTTTTTACCATATGGGTGGATAGATATTCATGCCTTAGGGATCCTTTTCCAGAAGCTTATACATCTTAGTACACACATGATATGCTGAATATCTCATATTTATCCATCATAAGAATGGTGCAAAAATTGAGCTCCTCTGACTCAATTCTTCAACAACTATACCTCTTACCAACCGTCTTTCTGGATGTAGGCATCATCGTATTATGAATAAGATAGAGTTTAGGAAGTTGAGTTTTTACAACTGTGCTCTACCACACGATCTAGAGTAAGAAGAAAGAGTGACAGTCCTAAATGCCATGTAGCCTCCTGCTTATAAGTGTAGTGCATGACACACCCATAAACAAGACTCTACTAGACACGGCTTGTAGACTCCCTAGGACATAACTGCTCTGATACCACTTTTGTCACGACCCAAACCGATAGGCCGTGATGGGAACCCGGTACCTTACTCAACCGAGTACCAATGTAACGTATCTTTCTTATTACATCATCATATACACGTGACATACGGGCCTAATAGGCCAACATGAACATTTATAGACTCAAAACATAGACCGACAAGGCCATACAAGTATTCGTTTACATGACATCTGTATACAAGCCTCTAAGAGTACATAAGTATCATAAAGGTTGGGACTGAGCCCCGCCATACCAATCAATACATGTCCTAATTATACTGACCAAATAAGCAACTCCGGAGCAAATGGAGCGCACCAACATCTTTCGATGAGCTGATAGCCTACTTGGAGGACTCTTGACTTGTCTATCGATACCTGCGGGCATGAAACGCAGCGCCCCCAAGAAAAAGGGATGTCAGTACAAATAATATACCGAGTATGTAAGGAATGAAAATCAGTAAATATTAGACATAAGAGAAACATGGAGTAAAAGACTCGACATGTACGTTTGCATAGCTCTGTGAATCATTTCATTTTTATAACGTCATGCATATGCATATAAATACCATACCATGCATAGGTATATGCCGTTCATAACATCATCAAGCCTCTGAGGGCATCCCATCATATCATTTCGGCCACTGTGGGTAAATCATCAACATATACCAGCTGATCAGGTGGTAGTGCGTATATAATGCCGTAACCTTTTCCCATATCCCATATATATATATGTATACATATATACACGTATATAACGCCATCTGGTCATGGGTCAATGTACATGTATAAATGAATGCAATGCATAAAAAGTACGTTATTAAAATCTTTCGGAATATCATAAGACCATTATGCTTCTGATTAATATCATGAAATAAACTTTATCAACTTACGTATTTTCTAAGACCCATGAACAGACGATAGAATAATAAGACTTATGGGAAATCAAGAATATAAGCATCTCTAGCATTTCTACGAATAGAGTCATTTATGGAAGTTGTGCATTTGCTCGTTTCGTTTGTGTCGTATGGATCATACCAAAAAGAAAGAAAGGATAGCCTTAACATACGTTAATTGTGATGAAAAACGTAACGGCGAGATTAAAATAGGGAACAATCCGTATGAAATGCTCAAAGCAATAACGTTGCTATTGCAAAATCATCTTTGTCGAAACCCTTTCTCAAAAGATTTAGAATCAATGTTGTGTAATGGAAAGCTTGCTGAAACTCTTCTTAAGAGTTTAGGAATAATGTTACATGAAAATGGAAAGCTTGGTTGAGCTCTCTTAGAAAGAACGTTACTGTGTTCTTTTCTTAAGAGATTGGAAATAACGTTAAAAGAAATAAAAAGCTTGGCTGAAATTGTGCTTAAGAGACTAGAAAAATATTGATTAATTATGAATATTATCTTTAATATTTGGGTGGTCCCCACATTCCAAGCTTGGTGTCACTTTTCTTGGTCAAAGTGTGACACCTTTCCACCTTATTTAATTAGTCATTAGGTAGATAAAGAATGCTTGCCACGTTGGGGTGGGGTAAGTCTTATCCCAAACTTATTAATTAATTACCCACTAATTTTAATTAACTAAGCAATCTTCCATTACCTAATAATTAATCAATTACCTCAAATTACTTAAAACACTACTTACTTTTAATATACTCTATGTACCCTACTATCATGGTCATGTGGTACCTTGTATGGCAGTAGTCCATAAATATCGGGTATTTTTAGCCGGACCGTATTTTATCCCAAAATATCAAACTTCGACGAAACTCATTTTCTTTGATTTGCTTACCCTCTCACTTTCACGAATTTACTTATCACTTGTTTGAAATAGCATAATCCTTATAATCTCCAAATAATCTTTTCCTTTGACTAATGTTAATTACCTTATGACAAACTCAACGTACAATACTACAGGGTGCAACATCGTCGTAATTTAATATTGCGGAGCGTAACATCGATGTAATACTGCAGGGCGTAACACCATCGTAATATAATACTACAGGGCATAACATTGGCGTAATACTACGGGGCATAACTGTCACACACCAAACTCGGGGAGCACGACCGGCGCTCAACCGTGAGAACCCGGCCGAGAAAGCCTGTTAGATTTCCTTTTACCCAAACTTATCTATGAAAAAAGAGGAGATGTACTCCATTAATCAAATACTGTAAAGATTTTATTAACAACTTCCTTTTCATTCTCATTAGCATCTTCATTCATAATTTTTAAAATATTACAAGTTTATAGAATTAATGAAAAATATGATTTCTAAATACCAACATTTCTAGTTTAATTTCCAACATCAACCACAACCCATAACCTGTCTACGGAGCCTCTAAATACAATAGAAGAGTAATATGAAAATGCCGACAACAAGGCCCCGGCTATATCTCAAAATACAGCACATGAGAAACAAAAGATACATGACCCCGAAATGAAGTAGGGCTCACCAAATCAGCTGAAAAGAGTGCGATGCTATCACTGATCAATGTCGCCTACTATAAAACCACCTGCATCCATTAAAGATGCAGCGCCCCCGACAAAAGGGACGTTAGTACTGTCGAATAGTACTAGTATGCATAGCTAAAAGTCCTCTTTCAAAATAGAATTCCCATATAAGAAAAGGCAACACACAGAAACAGCAAGTCATAATCAACAATATCCAAATGTTGAGTTAAAACATAATAATTTTTAAAATACGTACTTCATATAAAATTTTGGTTGGGAGATCATTAGCATCGATATACCACCGTCTTTGTTAGCACGGAGTCCGATCACGCCCGATCGGCTAGGCCATCTCCTCACGAACAATGTGGTTTGACATGTGATGCGAAAGAAAGTTGTTACCAAGAGTAGTACCACCATATGTGCAATATGGCGTCTGATCTCAACCCGATCATCTAGGCTGCCTTCCCACATATGCCATGCGGGTTGACTTTTCCAATCCACAAAGGTTCCAGTTTCATCCCAATTAAGGGGAATAATATCACAATTCCAAAGGTTCTAATTTCATCCCAAATAAGGGGAATAATCACAATTCACCCCTACACCGGTACGTGTAGTTTCAGGAGTGGGCCTTATGACCCACCCTTCCTCGGTTTTGCTAATGATGCTCCCAAAAATATTTTTAATTTTATTTGCAAACAGAAATATCATAAATATAATTGTACTCACCTCAACATCGTTCACATTGTATAAATCTCATTAGTATTCCTAGTCATTCACAACGACAATATTTCCTTGGCTCATAAGGCCATTCACAAGATTCTTTATTCCTGGCACGATTGCAGTATTTTATATTCCACACTTTCACCTCTTTCAATTTCAAAGATCACCATCAAGTATCAACATATAGGATATTTTTAGAAATCATATACTTCAAATTCATTTGAAATGGAAACTTCAAACACAAATGGTTTCTTCCCAAAGAATGAGGCATACCATCCAACAATAGAAACACACATGAAAAATTATAAACAATCAATACACCATTTATTCTTACAATGCTCTTCCCTAGCAATGACAATGTACCAGTTCAACACATGAGTATATAGAACTCGAATCACACTAGATATATTTATAAAGTAAAGTATTAGTTAAAGCAACCACTAATGGGCATGAATTGAGTACAAAAGCTTTTTGGTAATTTTATCTTCGAAGTCATTTTTAAACAATGGAGTCGAGGCTCATTTCATATTCTTTATCTCATCTTCTCAAATCATTTGCACTACTAGACACAATCATAACATAAATTCTTGGCACGTTGGCCACACTCTATATCCCCAATTAACTTATTTCACTGCCAACCATCTTTATAGATTATCAACAATAAGACATTTCCAAATCAAGACTTTAGGTACACATATGAGAAATTAAGAGTCTTAAGAATATTGAGATTTTCTCACACAATTTGGCATATTATCTTTCATTGAAACATGACTCAAAGCCATAACCTTTTAATACGCAACCCATACTTTGAAACTTACGGAAACATTATGGAATTCAATTCCAAGAGAGAAAGTTTAGCCAACATACCTCAATCGAGCTTCCTTAACTCGAGAATGATCCGTAATTCTTAGCAATCCCGATCTATTTTGAGACATAACAAAATTGAACCATTATTAGGAAGATATTCATGATCTCAGCTCATTTGGGCATTTTATCAAACACTAGGTGTGCAAATCTAACTGCAAGGTTCTTCTACAAGATTTCCTTTACTCCACAATCCAATCTTTACTTATTTGAGCTCAAAAATCTTTCCACAAACCTTATTAGTACAAGCATGTATAAAAAATGCTCTTATACCCAAGAATCATACTCCAAATCAACCATATTTTACCCAAATTCGAAATTGGAAACTAGGGTATGGAACCTTACCTCTTAGATGAAGATCTTGTGATTAGCTTCCTTGATTCTTGAAGATTATTTCAAGATTGGATGATTATAATGTCAGGTTCCCTCCTTATCTCTCTAAAATTCTCTCACCTCTCTCTAAAACCCTCAGAAAAACACCCCAAAATATGCCCCAAAGGTTATTTATCAAAATGGGGTCGGGTTATGAAAATAGAAAAATTAACCCTCCGAAAGCAGGTCTGCGATCGCATAATGGACTGCAGAATGGGTATGCGGGTCGAAAAATGCACCGCAAAATCGATGCCCAGAAATGGGCTTCACTGGACAGGTCTGCGACCATTTTGCGGTCGCATAACTACTTCTGCGATCGCATAATGGTTATGCGATCGCAGAATTGGTCGCAGAATCGCATTTTTCCAGCCTTTGGTAATTTGGTCATAACTTCTTGTAGCAATGTCCAAATGACAAACGGTTTAAAGAATTGGAAACTAGACTCAAAGGGATTTAATTTGATAGGTAATTCGACATATAACACTTCATATCATGAGAGATATGATCGTTTTAATTTAGGTCTTGTGCGAAGTCACTTGAAACTTTATCCCATCATAAAATTTTCAACTTGACTTAGCCTTGGGGCCCTTCTTAGACCATAAACCATTCTTAATGCACCTCATATATATATTATCATGATCAATTGATATAATTCATATAATAGTCCTTGTCTACACACAAAATAATATATTTAGCGCACATCAACTTTCTTAATAGCGCTTAAGTACTTCGAAATTTTCCGGGATGTTACATTCTCCCCCACTTAAGAACATTCGTCCTCGAATGTTTTACAAGTCCTTTATAAGAATAGAGTTACCATCAATTTACCTCCAACCGTTATACATAGGCACTTATGACTACCTCGGTCTTATACATTCTTTCCAAAATTTCAACTTACTTATGGACCTTAAGATTTGGCTATCTTTACAAATTCTTAAAACTTTCGATAGAGTTTCCCCTATAAATGGGCATATCCACCTGTCAGAGAATCCCAGAAATCAATCCTAACAATATATCCATTACTCAACAACGCATCACAGTATATATCAACAACACCTATCTCAACATTAGGGCATTACATTAACAAAAGTGGTATCTTTACATGAAATGTACACATTTAAACCATAATGCATGGAAGGTACATTTTTGAACCACAACCATTTGGCTCTACAAACAAGTGAGAATATTTCCTTTCCTCAACACTTTCGGCCTACGAGGTGATCTCCTGGACTCACAGACTTAGCCATAGCACTTGACTGAGGCAATCTTAACTTCCGGACTTATCTAACAAGGATAGCAAATAGTTGCTACTCATAATCCAATTATCCATTAACTTCACCTTCTTAGACATAGACACATGAAACACCAGGGTACACGGAGAATAATAATAGGGAAACATCATACTTATAGTTTGGCCTATTTCCTTCAAGATTTCATAAGGCCTAATGTGACTACACATACTTTACCTTTATTAACAATTCACATAGCATCCTCATGGAAAACAAATATTGAGAATAACCCGTTCACTTCCTTCAACTCTAAATCTCTACTCTAATCACCCAAACTAAACCTTTGGCGACCTCCAACAATTACTCTAAGATGTGCTAGCATAAATATGACTAAAATTTTCTATCCAATATATTTGATCACGGGATGATGCTTCTTCTTTGACATGTTTGAACCTTTAACCCCATAGGTTTATTATAAATAGGAATAACGAGGTTCGAGATTGGGCTGGAATTATTCAAGAATCCATCAATGTGCCGAGCACGGCATTTGAGGAGGTTATATCCTAAGAGACCTAGTAGGCATTGACAATGTAGGAATCATGTTCATGATTAGGAGATTTAAATAAATGAGTCATTTTAGCCATATGACGTATGGGAGGCATGGTCTGGAGGATAAAGACATTAGCGTCAATTATTCTTGGAATACTATGAGCCAGGAAAAAGGACAACAACAATTGTTTCATTCCATACGTGCCTTGTTTGGCAATAGTAGGACTTAAAGAGAGATAGCACTTATGTGACACCAATCGGCTCTTGGAATATAGGGAAAATCAGTTTAATTCGAAATGAGAATATTCTAGCACCCTGAATGTGATATGGGTTTCAAGATACATAAAGTTGCATTATGCTCTTAACTGTATTTGACACAAGGAATCTATGCCACAAACCCATGAGGATGAAAAAGAAGTCGAACATTTGTGAGATTATTATCATTCTGACAGCTTAACCCTTCCTAAGAGTTGATTCTAAATGAGAGGACTAGAGATACAACGAACTTGTCTTTCAAATCAATATGCTCTCATGTTACTAGACGGTGAAAAGGATTCATGATAATATACATAAAGGAACAAAGTGATTGTTCAAACCATAGGAGTCACATACACCAGAGAGAAAAAGAGTGGCTCAAGAACGATCTCAACACTAGGCTGCTTTACATTAGATTTGATACCACATAGGTAAATATTATGGTAGTGCATGCATAGGCACAAATGACCAGATGTTATCCATTTGAATCAAAAGGTTTTGTAAGAATTTCATCAGGTATAGTCTCTTGTTGAGAATTTAGGGAAGCAAGTGGGAAGTATTAATCCTAGAGTTATAACTCAATTCAAGGACATAATAATAGAGCTCAGTTCCACAAGAGGTCGTAAATAAGATAATTTGTGATAGAGTGGATTCACGAATAATGTGTCTCATTCAAAGAGTAGATACATGCAATGTTTTGTGATTCAACGTTTTGGTTAGGACCATATTTATGTAGGTCTCTTCAATATGGATGTACATATACAACAAGGAAAATAATGCGGTGTTCATAATGATATACTAAGGAGTGACTTACTTGATGACTTTAGATTGACAGGGCCTTAATTAATGTCCCGCTACTCCACATCCAAAACATACATTAGTACCATAGTGACATACACCCAAATGACATCTCATACACTTCACACAACAAGGATGAGGCCCGTTAAACTGACTCACCCCACTGACCTAATATTTACCCTTTTTGCATAAGTCATAAGAATCCCTCTTATCTTTCCTCCAGGCATTCACGGCGGGAGTAACAATCTCTGTAACAGTTTGCCCTATGGTTCTTTGGAATTCCCCAATCCTACCACCCTTAACACGCTCCTGAGCATACTCACAACATGACGAAATAAAAAATGTTCCCGCCTACATATCGGGCAGACATGGCTAGGTGTACCCAACCTAGGGAATTTGTTCTTCTTGTGCCCCCTCTTTTCACAACCATAACATATTTCAAGAGTCTTTCAACACATCCCCAAATGACGTTTCTTACTAATGAAACATTCCGGCTTATTGGTACAAACAACCCTTTTTCGTTTCTTAGGTGCTCTTACCACATGATCCGGTGGCACGATAACATTAATAGGGACAAGGACACTTCCCTTAGCAACTGGTTCTTTCAATACCTCCTCGCTGCCTCGAACCTGTGGGTTACTCATATGGAAAATAAGACATGACGAGGAATTTAGCTTCCTACCTTGAGCTCTATCGCACGAACTGGAGTATCAAAGAAGTGTGAAATTCCTAAATGTCCAAGTAGACTCCTCATTATAGATGTGGTCGACAACACACCGATAAGAAGGACTCTACTAGACATGGCTCCGAGACATCCTAGGATACTTTAAAACCTTAGGCTCTGATACCAAGTTTGTCACTCCCCAAACTCAGGGAGCGCGACCTGCGCTCAACCGAGAGAACCCGACCGAGCAAGCCTGTTAGATTTTCTTCTACCCAAACTAATCCATGAATAAAGAGGAGATGTACTCCATTAATCAAACACTGTAAAGATTTTATTTACAACTTCCTTTTCATTCTCATTAGCAGCTTCATTCATAATTTCTAAAATATTACGAGTTTATAGAATTAATGAAATAACATGATTTCCAAATATCAACATTTCTAGTTCAATTCCCAACATCAACCACAACCCACAACCTATCTACGGAGCCTCTAAATACAATAGAAGAGTAATATGGAAATGCCGACAACAAGGCCCCGACTATACCTCAAAACACAGTACATGAGAAACAAAAGATACATGACCTCGAAATGAAGTGGGGCTCATCAAATCATCTGAAAAGAGTGCACTGCTATCACTGATCAATGTCGCCTGCTGTAGAACCACCTGCATCCATTAAAGATGCAACGCCCCCGGCAAAAGGGACGTTAGTACAGTCGAATAGCACTAGTATGCATAGCTAAAAGTCCTCTTTCAAAATAGAATTCCCATATAAGAAAAGGCAACACATAGAAATAGCAAGTCATAATCAACAATATTCAAATTTTCAGTTAAAACATAATAATTTTCAAAATACGTACTTCATATAAAATTTTGGTTGGGAGATCATTAGCACCGATATACCACCGTCTTTGTTAGCACGAAGTCCGATCACGCCCGATCGGCTAGGCTATCTCCCCACGAACAATGTGGTTTGACATGTGATGCGAAAGAAAGTTGTTACCAAGAGTAGTACCACCATATGCGCAATATGGTGTCTGATCTCCACCAGATCAGCTAGGGTGCCTTCCCACATATGCCATGCGGGTTGACTTTTCCAATCCACAAAGGTTCCAGTTTCATCCCAATTAAGGGGAATAATATCACAATTTCACAAAGGTTCCAATTTCATCCCAAATAAGGGGAATAATCACAATCCACCCCTACACCGGCACGTGTAGTTTCAGGAGTGGGCCTTATGACCCACCCTTCCTCGGTTTTGCTAATGATGCTCCCAAAAACATTTTTGATTTGATTTGTAAACAGAAATATCATAAATACAATTGTACTCACCTCAACATCTTTCACATTGTATAAATCCTCATTAGTATTTCCAGTCATTCACAACAACAATATTTCCTTGGCTCATTAGTCCATTCACAAGATTCTTTATTCGTGGCACGATGGCCGTATTTCATATTCCACACTTTTACCTCTTTCAATTTCAAAGATCACCATCAAGTATCAACATATAGGATATTTTAGAAATTATATACTTCAAATCCATTTGAAATGGAAACTTCAAACACAAATGGTTTCTTCCCAAAGAATGAGGCATACCATCCAACAATAGAAACACACGTGAAAATCATAAATAATCAATACACCATTTATTCATACAATGCTCTTCCCTAGCAATGACAATGTACCAGTTCAACACATGAGTATATAGAACTCGAATCACACTAGATATATTTATAAAGTAAAGTATTAGTTAAAGCAACCACTAATGGGCATGAATTGAGTACAAAAGCTTTTTGGTAATTTTATCTTCGAAGTCATTTTTAAACAATGGAGTCGAGGCTCATTTCATATTCTTTATCTCATCTTCTCAAATCATTTGCACTACTAGACACAATCATAACATAAATTCTTGGCACGTTGGCCACACTCTATATCCCCAATTAACTTATTTCACTGCCAACCATCTTTATAGATTATCAACAATAAGACATTTCCAAATCAAGACTTTAGGTACACATATGAGAAATTAAGAGTCTTAAGAATATTGAGATTTTCTCACACAATTTGGAATATTATCTTTCATTGAAACATGACTCAAAGCCATAACCTTTTAATACGCAACCCATACTTTGAAACTTACGGAAACATTATGGAATTCAATTCCAAGAGAGAAAGTTTAGCCAACATACCTCAATCGAGCTTCCTTAACTCGAGAATGATCCGTAATTCTTAGCAATCCCGATCTATTTTGAGACATAACAAAATTGAACCATTATTAGGAAGATATTCATGATCTCAGCTCATTTGAGCATTTTATCAAACACTAGGTGTGCAAATCTAACTACAAGGTTCTTCTACAAGATTTCCTTCACTCCACAAGCCAATCTTTACTTATTTGAGCTCAACAATCTTCCCACAAACCTTATTAGTACAAGCAAGTATAAACAATTCTCTTATACCCAAGAATCATACTCCAAATCAACCATCATTTACCCAAATTCAAAATTGGAAACTAGGGTATGGAACCTTACCTCTTAGATGAAGTTCTTGTGATTAGCTTCCTTGATTCTTGAAGATTGGTGCAAGATTGGATGATTATAATGGCAGGTTTCCTCCTTTTCTCTCTAAAATATCCTCACCTCTCTCTAAAACCCTCAGAAAAATACCCCAAAATAAGCCCCAAAGGCTATTTATCAAAATGGGGTCGGGTTATGAAAATAGAAAAATTAACCCTCCGAAAGCAGGTCTGCGGTCGCATAATGGACCGCAGAATGGGTATGCGGGTCGTAAAATGCACCGCAAAATCGATGCCCAGAAATGGGCTTCACTGGATAGGTCTGCGACCATTTTGCGGTCGCATAACTACTTCTGTGATCGCATAATGGTTCTGCGATCGCAAAATTGGTCGCAGAATCACATATTTTCAGCCTTTGGTAATTTGGTCATAACTTCTAGGAATGTCCAAATGACGAACGGTTTGAAGAGTTGGAAACTAGACTCAAAGGGATTTAATTTTATAGGTAATTTACCATAAAAATCTTCATATCATGAGAGGTATGATCATTTGAAGTTAGGTCTTGTGCGAACTCACTTGAAACTTTATCCCATCATAAATTTTTTAACTTGACTTAGCCTTGGGGCCTTTCTTAGACCATAAACCATTATTAATGCACCTCATACATATATTATCATGATCAATTGATATCATTCATATAATAGTCCTTGTCTACACACAAAATAATATAGTTTGCGCACATCGACTTTCTTAATAGCGCTTAAGTACTTCAAAATTTCCGGGGTGTTACAATAACATTGTGATATTTTGAAAATTATAACTGAATATCCTTTGAGTAACGGAAAAGAATGTGAAGCACTTTGATCTTCTCATGTCTATCTCTTGTTATTGGTTTTTAAATTGTTCATGGGTTAGGTTGGGTAGAAGGCATCAAGTAGGTTTGCTTGACCGGGGTAACTCGGTTGAGTGCCGGTCGGGCTCCCCGAGGTCAGGGCGTGACAAACTCTTATACATATTGTGGTTGAGCCATGGGCTATTTATTATGGAAACACTATTATTGTTGACTTCTTTGGCAAGTTGTGGTATTTGGCACTTGAGGTGCGATTTGTGATATGTTGTGATATTTATACGCATGCGATGGCATAAGGAATGGGGTTGAAATGCGTGCGGTGAGATAAGGTGGGCTTGATACTCGTGTTGCTAGTAGAGGAACTACTTGAATCCATGCGGTGTGATAAGATGGGCCAAAACACGGGTAGCTATTTCGGGAAAATAATTTTCAAAACTAAATGCAAGGCTCCCGCGGTAATATAAGGAAAGATTGTGATTTGATTTATGAAATGAGACTACGAGGCGGTACCTCGGTAGTGATTCTTGTTGATACCTTTCAATTACATCACTTGTGTTTTGTTTGCATTGTTTCCTTGTCATTTTATTCTTGTTTTCTTCCGTGATGTCTTAATTGCCTTAGTTCAGTGTAGCCATTCTTGTTATATTTCTTCATTGTATCATTTCCATTGTTTTTCATTATCATACTGTCATATATACCTATTCAGTTTTCTTATTTATTCCAGTAGAATCTTGACCTGATCTCGTCAATACTTTACAGAGGTTATGCTTGATACTTACTGGGTACCGTTATGGTGTACTCATGCTACACTTCTGCACATCCTTTTGTGCAGATTCAGGTACCTCTTACTAGCCTAGGCACTAGTGAGTCGAGCTCGGATTTGGAGACTTCAAGATATACCTGTCGGCGTCCGCAGGCCTCGGAGTCACCCTTTATCTAGTTCTATTTCATTTTCCCTTTTTATAGATATTGTTGTATAGGGATATTCGGTATACTCTTGTAGAGCTAGTGACTTGGTATCATCAGATTTTGGGAGTTTTGTTTTGTTGAGTTGCGGAGTCCTTTTTATGATAGTTGTTGAGTAATTTGAAAGTTTTTATCATTTTCTCAATTAAGTTCTGCATGTTTGTTAGGCTTACCTAGTCTTAGAGGCTAGGTGCCATCACGATATCCTATAGAGGAAAATTGGGGTAGTAACATGAGTAATGCCTTTAACAGTAGCTAGAAGACAAAATAAAACTTTTATTGCGTGTTACAATATGTCAGACTAAAGAAAGATTTCCCCTTTATATAGTAGGAGAATTTTTGTCCTAGTATAAGTATAAAAAAGGTAAAAATCTTCTTTTCACGGTAATTGTTGATCCATAATCGATACTGTACGAGATTCGTGTCATAACATCTCGTTGAGGGCTAGTATTATGGCCCCCTATCCGTCTTGCATAACAGTCCATCGTGTCTCCCGTGGTCTAGAAGTTATACTCAGTCCAGGATGCGTTGCTTTACCATGCCTGATGTCGGATATATCATCCATTGCTTTACCATGCCCGGTGTTTCAGGCCTCGATTATGACCTCGAGGACCCTTGCTTTCCCTTCATACTCTTACCAGAGAATCGGGGCAGACATTGCCCCCTATTTTACCCGTACACAGACAAACCCCTTGTTTTCCGGAGGGTAGATTTATCGAAGCGATGGGAAGTGAAAAGTGAACCCTGGTTCCTTCCTTTGTACGCTACGACCGAGTTGACGGGTCAACAAAACGTCTAATCAGTCGCATTGTTCATACTTGGGACACGTGTCAGCTGCCGGTTGACTGTCCTCAAATTTGAAAGGTCGTGCATTGATTGTTCTTCCTCTATAAAAACTCCGACCCCTTTTTCACTTCTCTACTTTTCGATTCCAGAACTCTTTGACTTACCCTCGAATTATCCACTCACCTTTAACTTTTTCAAATCTTCATACATTTCTCCTTAGATCTTCATATCTTCATCCTCAAATCTTCATACTTTTTCTTTGAATATTCAACCCAAACCTTCATATCTTTATCCCATCTTCAAATCTTCATATATTTTCTTCGAAACTTCATACTTTCCAGAATCCGATGGCAAAAACTTCCAAATTCGTGCCTCAGCAAACCGCCCCTTCATCCTCCAACCCGGCTACAGATGCCGAGGTGGCCATTCTCGAGGTGGCCCAGGAGCCTCCCTTAAAGAGTTTCGTCCCTGGGGGATGCTCTATTGAGAATGACTTCAACGCTGAGAAGTCCTCCAGTCAATGGGACCGAGGTGAGGGGGCATGGAGGTACATATGCTCTGTTACTGAGGAGACACTCCCCACAGTTCGGGTAGACTGTAACTGGGAGGGTAAGGAGGTGGTCATCCCCGGGCCCAACAAAGACATCACCACTCACGAGGAGGGGTACCTAAGTGTTTACACTTACCCCTTCACGCTCGGCCCTGTGGACCCCGTAGTCCTCGACTTTTGAAAAAGGTACGAGGTCTGCCTTAGGTAGATTCACCCATATTTTTGGAGGATTGTAAACCTCCTCCATTACTTTGTAAACAACACCGAAGTACTTTGGTTCACCCTCGACCATTTGCTTCATCTCTACAGTCCCCGAATCTTCTGAGGGGGATTGATCAAGCTCGTTCGTCAAGCTAGTAAAGCTCCATTCTCGAGGATTGACGAGGACCGAGATCGAGGTTGGCAGGGGAGATTCGTTCAGGTGAAAACTAAAGACCTCATTCCCTCTGAATTTCTACCTTTCCCCAAAAAGTGTAACGCATTCTGTAAGTCTTTCCTTCCCGAGTATTTGGCACTCCCTTTTATTCATTTCCTAATTGCCTATGTTTATCATTGTGCAGCATTTGTCGGGGTTCCTAATGCAGTCCCCTGCTTCAAGGAGTGGATCTAGGGGATCTACAACCAAATGTCTTACTCCAAGCGCACATGGCGCAAGCTCTCTAAGGGCAAGTGGGAGGTCCGTTCCCATGGTGAGGCTCTCTCCTGAATGATTACTCACATATTTGACTTGTATTTCGCTAAGTCTTCTTCCTTCTCACATATTTGCCCAAGACCATCGAGCTTAGACCGTTAGATGAGGACGAGGATCCGTGCTCGCTTGTCGTACCCTCCACTTCGAGACAGCCCGGGACTTCTGCAAAGGAGGAGAAAAATAATAAGAAAAGGAAGTCCTCGAGCTCCTCAGATGCCAAGGTGAAGAAGAAGAGGGTGGACGTCCGGGTCCGGAGAAGCAACAAAAAGAGCACCAAGTCCAGGGTACCGGACTCTGATTCCCTCTACTGGCTCAGAGATTACCCCGAGGATGACGACCTTTAGTTCATTGCTTATGAGTTGACCTTCAACGAGAGGGAGCAGGTGGCAACCAGAAAAGGTGGCCAAGAGGTCGATCCTCCCATAGATCGGGAGCCAGAAGGAGAGTTAGAGCCCACGGCCTCTCGAGAAGCTGCTCCCGCCCCGAAGGAGGTATCTGGTGTCATTGACATCAAAGGTACGTCATTCCACATAGAGTCCATGTTCGAAGAGGCTCAAGCCGAAAGGGAGAAATCAAACGAGATGGCACCGGGCCCAGACGATGCCCTCAACATGTTCTTTGATGGCATGGACATGGGCACGTTGGAGGACTACTCTTGACTTGGTCACCTGGAGGTCCCAAAAAAGGACGTGTCATCGAGAGCAGGCGAGTCGAGCTCAAGTCCGAAGCTAGTGAGGAAATTCCCTACCCTGAGCATGGATCCCGACCGTAAGAGAACGGTCGTTCTTACTATCCCAGCGGACGCCTGGGTGCTGTTAGCTCAGGTGGGTATGGCCAGATACCTCCATTTCCTGGTGACCGAGGAGGACCAGGTGGAGATGAACGAAGTAGGCACATCGAGCCTCTTCAATGAGGTGCAACAGACACTGAACCGGGTAAGGCGTCTACTCTTCATACCCATTGCGAATTTTGCTTAGTTTTAGACATGTTCTAATGACTTCGTTATTTTTCAGGATTCAGTGCTTCATCATGAAAGCTTCCTTCGATCCCTCTTGAAAATCAGCCAGCTCGAGTTCGAGCTCAAAGAGCAAGTCCGGAAGAAGGACATGTACATGGCTCTTAGTGAACAACAAGATAAGGCCCTCAAGGACCCCCCAATTCTCCAAGCCGAGCTAGAAAAAGCTCAAAAGGAGGCCTCGTCCGTGAAGTGGGAGCACGCTGACCTGGTCGAGAAGGTAAGGATATTTGAGTCTAAAAATGAGAAGCTACTCGTGGTGACTAACAACGCAACTTCATAGGTCCAAGAGAAGATAAACCTGAACACCGGCTTGGGGCTCAGATGGATGAGGTCAAGGCGATGACCGAGGCATGGAAGGGCAGGATGGACCTGCTGGCTTCGAAAAAAGAGGCTGCAAAAGAGGAGCTGGCATCAGTCAAAGACCAACTCCAGGTGGAAAAGGACAAGGCCGATAAGTGGTATCGGCTAAATGATGAATTCCTGGCACAACTGAACTCAGCCGTCACAGAACGGGATTCCCTCGACCAAGAATATAACACGCTGAGGTCCAAATTGGAGGCAACTTCTATTGATTCCCTCTATATCGAGGAAATGATGGCCTAGTATAAGGCTAATGTGGAGATAGCTGAAGCCTACTTAAAGACGAAGACCGAGTACGTAAAGCAGCTAACCTGGAGAAAGACCCTCGAGGAGATCCATGTACTAGGTTTTGAACTGTCGGCCGAGATTGATGAAGCCAAGAGACTCGAGGCTGAGGCAAAGGAACTCTATGAGCCTGAGGGTCCCAAAGGCTCCGAAGGTTCCGACGGTTCTGGTGACTAGTTGAGCCCCGGTGAAGACCAGGCATATATGCCTTAGTTCTTTTTTAGTTTTTCCTTGTATATTTTCTTTTTTGTTTATTTTGGGGCCGTTTTATCGTGCCTTTGTAAATATTTTTTGAAATATATAAAATTTCCCCCTTTGGAAATACTGTATCGTTACTTTCTATCATCTATTTGCAATTTTTTATTTGCACATCATTTTAAATGCATTAGCATAAAATCAAATGTAATCTAGAATATCCGTTCTTCGGAGGTCTAAATGAGGTCCGATTTCGAAGGCAAATTCGGGTTACTCGTGGCTTCGAGATTTTGATATAATCGAAGGCTTTTAAGATGCTCAAGTGTCTTACACGATGTTTTTTGCTGAGGGTAAACGTTTGATAGGTTTTGACTATACGTAAGGGCCTTACTTTCTGAGTACGGATTTTGGACGTCTCCAAGCCATTTTTAGGGTGGCCGTAGCCTTTCGTATTTGGGCACTGCCTAATAGGCTTGGTGCCTCCGGGATTCGATAGCCCGGGCCATCCAAATGTTTGATCGGACGACAGTCTCGGAGTAGAGGTAGCGCGTGGGCTTTAGGATCTAGGATCGAAGAAGCAAAATGCATAGTGAAAAAGTATAAGTGAAGCCGAGATTTCTTTTGTTGTTTAATATGTAGGGTACATGATCGGAGGTGCATAAGCCTTGTGTCGTGGCTAGAGTGGGCTACATGGGTACGGTTCATATGACCGTTTGACTCTTACAAATGAATCCTAATCACCAAGCCTTGGCTTTGACATGTAAAAATTTTTCCCTTCTAGGGATCCTAACCCAGGGGTAATGGCTCCACTATTTGAGGTCGAACTTGTGAGGGCCCGGATACTGTTGATTCGGTGCAAACGATAATCAATTCTAGTTTAAGGTTGGTCTTCAAAACTAAGGTAGTACATTTTACTGTTGCCTCGTTAAAAACTTTGCCGAAAAACCCGCTTTGGGACAAAATCGGTTCAAGGGAAAAAGAGTGCAACACGCGCTTTCAGATATAATAGCCACATTCGCCCTTGGTCGAGCACCTGAATACGTTAGTCCATAATGTAGCTAAACTAAAAAAGGAATTAAGTTCATACCTTAGCAGTAGTACCGCTTTAAGTGTGACACATTCTAGTTGTTTGGTAGTTATACACCGTTTCCCGATTCGAGTTTATACGAGCCTTTGCCGGTTATTCCCGATTCGGGACCAGTTTCCCTTTGTTTGGATTCCTGGTGTATAGTGTTACCTATCTCAATACCAATTCCCCGACTTGAAAATGTCAGAGGTTAGCTCTTCAGTTGCAGTACCTCCCTACTCGTTGCTTCTGTGTGACCAACCAGACCAGGGCGGCTTCACACCTTTCGTCCATTAATTCCAGACTCGTGGCTATGGCCTCGCCGTTTGACTCTTCGGTAGCAAACTGGAGCCTGAGGCTCGGTTCCCCTACCTCGACTAGTATTAAGGCTTCCGCTCCATTGACCAGAGATAACGGGGTCACTCCGGTACTCGAATTCGATGTCGTATAGTATTCCCATAGGACTTCGGGCAAAATTTCCTTCCACTTTCCTTTTGAATCGGTCAGCCTCTTTTTTGGGTTTTGGAGTATGGTTTTGTTTGTCGATTCAGCTTGCCAGTTCCCACTAGGGTGGTAAGGTGTTGATAATATGTTCTTGACCTTGTGGTCTTCGAAAAACTTACTTACCTTGGTGTCGACGAATTGCTTTCTATTGTCGCAAATGATCTCGGCCGGTATCCCAAATCGATAGATTATGTGATCCCAGATGAAGTCGATGACTTCTTTTTCCCGTACCTTTTCGAACGCCTAAGTCTCGACCCATTTGGAAAAATAATCGGTCATGAATAGTGTATGGGACTTTACCGGGTACTCATGGCAAGGGGTCGATGATGTCCATTCTCCACTTCATAAACAGCCACGGTGACAAGACCGGGTGGAGCATCTCTCCCAGTTGATGAATCATCGGGGCATATCTTTGGCACTCATTGCATTTTCGCACGATGTCTTTTGTATCCTTCTCCATTTCATTCCAGTAGTAGCCGGCTCTGATTAGCTTCCGAACTAAGGATTCTACCTCCGAATGGTTCTCACAAGTGCCCTCGTGGACTTCTCTCATGGCGTATTTGGTCTCTCCAGGTTGTAAGTAGGGGTGGGCATAATACCGACCGAACCGAAAAATTGACCAAACCGTAAATTTTAGTTTTTCGGTGTCGGTTTAATCGGTAATTCGGTCGGTGCGCGGTTTATAAATTATTAAATTTCGGTATTCGGTACAGTTAACAGTTTTGGTGTTTTGGTTTTTGGTTAAACCGAAAAACCGAAGTAGCTAAAATAGTAGCTGCTCCCATAACTTGCGGTGGCTTCTTAGGATGTGCAGTACTACTGCATTTGTCACCTTTTCTCTTTTAATTAGCATTATGCTGTAAATGGTGGTTCTGTTTCACTTGCTCGCGTTGTGAACTTTGAGTCTTGGGCTTTGTGACTATTTTAGCTGGTAATGTGGGGTTCTCTGGAAGTACGACATAGTGCTGCTGACTGCTTCCATGTAATTTGGCTAAAATCTTAGATGTTTGTTTCTTTGGTTTAAGCAAAACAACTTGATCATCATATTTAGCAATAGCTAATTGGTCATCTTTCCTTCTGAAACTTGTGTTAGTAATGTCATGACCAAAGAAAGCAACACTGACTTTCGTTCTTGATCAAGGAAAGCAACTAGAGCGTTCATTTCGAGAGTGCCAAACTGCCAACTAGAAACAGTGAAAGGATTTGCTACAATTAAAGATCCGTAGTCTATATCGGATATAAAAATCTTTAACCGTTAATAACCGAAAAACTAAATCGGAAATAACTGAACCGAAACTTGAAAAAACCACACCGAACCGTCAAAACTTTGGTTTGGTTTGGTTATTAATATTACAAAATCAAAAACCGATAAATCGAATCGTACTTTCATACTAACCGACTGAACTGAATGACGCCTACCCCTAGTCGTAAGCATCTGGCCAGTGGGCCGAATAAGGATCTCTTGAACAATTCCCCTTCGACTAAGCTAAATCTGGCAGCTTTGGTGCGCAGGGCTCTCGATTCCTTGGGATGCGAGGGCAATTTTTCTGTATTCAGGTAGTCTATGTATTTGTTTCTCCAATCCCAAGTCAAACTTGTCGAATTTACTTCGGCGTGACCTTCTTCCACCATCGAGTTCTTCAGTTGTACCACAACCCCCGAGCTGAATTCATCGGAGTTGACAGATGACCCCACGTTTGCCAGTGCATCGGCCTCACTATTTTGATCTCGGGGTACATGTTGCAGAGTCCATTCCTTGCATTGGTGCAGGGTCACCTACAATTTATCCAAGTACCTCCGCATATGTTTCTCTTTTACTTCGAATGTTCCATTGACTTGGTTTACGACGAGTAGGGAGTCACATTTGGCTTCAATCACTTCGGTCCCGAGGCTCTTAGCCAGTTCTAGACCTGCAATTATGGCTTCATACTCGACTTCATTATTAGTCAATTTTACAGTTCTAATAGACTATCTAATTACGCTTTTCGCATGTGGGTTTAACACGATACTGAGCCCGAACCCCTTTGCGTTAGAAGCACCATCTGTAAATAGGGTACAAATTCCCAAATTAGCCCCCGAGGTGAGCAGTAATTCCTTTTCGACTTTGGGTATTAAGGCCGGCGTATAGTCGGCCACGAAGTCTGCCAAAATCTGAGTTTATGGCTATTCGGGGTCAGTACTCGATGTCGTACCCGCTAATCACCACGACCCATTTGGCCAGTCGGTCCAAGAGCTCGGGCTTATGCATGATATTCATCAGAGAGTAAGAGGTTATGACACATATGGGGTGGCATTGAAAGTACGATTTTTGCTTTCTGGAAGCACTAACTTTTCTAGGTGAGGGTACCTTGTTTTGGCATCGCCTAGAGTTCTACTGATATAGTTAATAGGAAATTGCGTACCTTTTTCCTCTCGGACTAAGACAACACTTACCGCCAACTCAAAAACCGCCAAGTAGAGGTACGTTTGTTCGTCTTCCTTCGGTGTGTGCAGCAAAGAGGGCTTGACAGGTATCGTTTGAGTTCCTCTAAAGCTTGCTGGCATTCCGGAGTCCAAGAAAAATTATTCTTCTTTTTCAGTAGAGAGAAGAACTGATGGCTCTTGTCTGATGACATCAAGATAAACCGGCCCAATGCGGCTATATGCCCGGTCAGTCCCGGAACCGCCTTGACGTTGTCCATTATGGTGATGTCCTCTATGGACTTTATTTTGTCGGGGTTGATCTCTACCCCCCAATTAGATACCATGAATCCAAGGAATTTTCCCGAACCGACCCCTAAATGCGCACTTCTTTTTGGGTTTAGCTTCATGTTGTATTTCCTTTGTATGTTGAAGGTTTCATGCAAATGTCTCAAATGGTCCTATACTCGCAGGGACTTGACCAACATATCTTCAATATAAACTTCCATTGACTTCCCTATTTGTTCTTCAAATATTCGGTTTACTAGGCGTTGGTAGGTGGCACGGGCATTCTTTAATCCAAACAGAATTACGTTATAACAGTAGGTGCCGAATTTTGTTATGAAAGAAGTCTTTTCTTGATCGTCCAGGTCCATCTTTGGTTGTACCTAGAGTAGGCATCAAGAAAACTAAGTATCTTGTACCCGGTCGTTGCGTCGATCATTGGATCGATGTTAGGCAAAGGGAAAGAATCCTTTGGGCATGCTTTGTTTACATCTTTATAATCCACACACATCCTTAGTTTATTTCCTTTTTTAGGTACTACCACTACGTTAGCTAACCAATCCGGGTATTTCACTTCCCGGATGGATCCTATTTTTAGAAGCTTGGATACCTCATCCATGATGAAGTTCTGCTTAACCGAATGGAACTTCGGGTCCAAACTCAGCTTATGAGTGGTTACCTTCGGTGGGATCCCTGTCATGTCAAGATCGGACCAAGCGAAGCAATCGGCATTAGCTTTAAGAAAATCAATAAGTTCTTTCCTCAGCTCAAGGGTTAACCCCGTGCCTAGGAATACCTTTCGATCCGGTAGATGTTCGATTAATATGACTTGCTCCAACTCTTCAACCGTTGATTTGGTGGCGTCGGTATTATCGGGAGCTATGAATGATCTCAGGACGCTGTAATTGTCCTCATCATCTGCCCCTCGTTCTTCCTATTTCTCCGGTTCGGCTGAGGCTGATATCAGTGATTGTTATTTAATCTCTTCTTTTTTGGTCAGTTTCGCGCTTCTCGATGTTGAGACCACGAGAAACAAGATCACTTCATCGATAACAAACATTTCCCTTACATCCGGTTATTCTCCTTAAACCATTTTGACTCCCCCCGGTGTGGGAAACTTCAGCGCCTGGTGCAAGGTCGAAGGCACCGCCCTCATGTTGTGGACCCATGGCCTTCCGAATAATGCATTGTATCTCATATCCCCTTCGATCACATAGAACTTTGTTTCTTGGATTGTCCCGGTGGTGTTTACCGGTAATGTTATCTCTCCTTTTATGGTCTCACACGCGATGTTGATTTTATTTAATACCCGGGTTGCCGGTATGATTTGATCCTATAACCCCAATTGCTTTACAATCCTTGATCTGATGATGTTGGCCGAGCTACCTGGATCAATCAGCACACGTTTAACCTGAGATTTATTGATAAGTATAAATATTACCAGTGCATCGTTGTGAGGTTGTATGATGCCCTCGGCATCTTTGTCACTGAACGAGATAGCTCCCTCCGGAACGTAATCCCGGGTGCATTTTTCCCTTGTGATAATCACTTTAGTGCGTTTTATCATTGGCCCTTGGGGAACATCGACTCCACCGATAATCATGCTGATCACGTGCTGAGGCTCCTCTTGTTCGACCTATTTATTGGCGTCCATGCTCCTGAAATGGTTTTTGGCTCGCTCACTCAGGAATTATCAGAGGTGTCCATTGTTGAATAACCGAGCAACTTCTTCTCTTAATTGTCGGCAATCTTCGGTCTTGTGACCGTGAGTGCCGTGATACTTACACATCAAATTAGGATCTCTGTAGGTAGGGTTGGACTGCAACGGTCGGGGCCACTTGGTCTCTTTGATGCGCCCTATGGCCGACATGATGGTGGAAGCGTCCACGTTGATGTTATACTCCGATAATATCGGTGCTTCCCTACTCCCGAGCGGCCTGTTGAACCCATTCTTGCTCATCAAGCCCTAGCCAGTAGGCCCTCAATCGCTTTTCTTCTCGTTCCTTAGGGGGTAATGGTCAGATCCATTTCACTTTTGATCCATGTTGTATGGTTTATATTGATCTCGAACCGGTCTTTTCTCTTGATCAATGGCTCTTTTAGATCTATCATCGGTCCTGATGGGGTAAATAGACCCAAAAGGGGCTCCGGGTTGGTCGTCCTCGACCCTAATCTTTAATTGGTACCTGTTGTGGACGTCTTCCCAAATTATCACCGGGTACTCTACCAAATTTAATTTTAGCTATTGAGAGGCCACATAACTTTGAGGGTTGAGCCTTTGAGTGAATGCTTGGACGGCCCAATCATCTGCAACTAGTGGTAGGTCCATCCGCTCCATCTAGAATCTTGACACGAACTCCCTGAGCATCTCGTTATCCCTTTATTTGACCTCGAAAAGATCTGACTTTCTGGCCTCGACCTTGATGGCCCAGGCATGGGCCTTTACGAAAGCATTTTCAAGCATAGCAAATGAGTCAATGGAATTGGGAGGCAAGTTGTGATACCATATCATTACTCACTTTGACAAATTTTCTCCAAACCTTTTCAGCAACATCGACTCGATCTCATCATCTTCCAAATTGTTCCCTTTGATCACGCATGTATAGGAGGTCACATGATCGTTTGGATTCGTGGTCCCATTATATTTGGGAATGTCGTGCATATAGATCCTCTTTGGGATCGGCTTTGGTGCAGCGCTCGGAGGAAAGGGCTTCTGGATATATTTTTTGGAGTCCGGTCCCTTCAGTATCGGGGGTGCCCCCGGGATCTGGTCGACCCTAGAGTTGTATGTTTCCACCTTCTTATCGTTGGCCTCAATCTTTTTCTCGCCTGACTCCACCTGTTTTGTCAACGCTTCGAGCATCTTTATTATCTCTAAAGTTACCCCGGGCTCAGATTCACTCGGTCTCTCGATAATTTGTTCGTCTCTTCGAGTGCTTTCCTGGTATTGTTCAGGCTCGACCCTGTTGGGGGAGTGGCTTTGATTATGCAACTGTGCTATTGCCACTTGTTGAGCCTGTAGAATTTCAAAAATCAGCCGTAGGCTCACCCCATCACCTTCACCTTCGGGCGCTTCTCGAGCTGTTGGTCGGGGTCCCCTGCGAATACTGTTTTCGGGATCAGTTGGCAAATTGATATTGATGGCCACCTGTGAGTTAGAATCGACCGGGTCGACGGCTAGGACACTGTTGGTATCGGCAGGAAGCACATCATTATTGGGCACCACATTATTATTTTTGCCGTGATGGCCTGACTCAGCGTTAACGTTCTAGTGAGCAGACTGAGAGTTTGACATTTTTAGGATGACCTGGGGTTAATATTTCAAAGAACAAGCATAAAATAGGGTGTGTTATGGAGATTCGTATCAATCCACCACTATTATCCTTAGACCCATGGTGGGCGCCTAGCTATTTTACCCCAAAAATGAGTAACAATTAAATTTTTACGCGGTTTAAAGGATACGTGGTTTAATTCAATACAAATTAATAAGAATAACAGATAGATGGATTAAAAATAAACTATCAAACCAGTTGCAATACGATAACCGAGTCTGCTCTTGGATTGAACACTGGGACTCGTCCTCGATTGGACCTTTGGATCAAGCCCCGTCACGAATGGAGAAAAGAACAAGTGAGTAATACCTTTAACAGTAGCTAGAAGACAAAATAAAACTTTTATTACTTTGAATTACGTGTTACAATGTGTCATACTAAAGAAAGACTTTCCCTTTATGTAGTAGGAGAATTTTAGTTCTAGTATAAGTCTAAAAAAGGTAAAAATCTTCTTTTCCCGGTAATTGTTGATTCATAATCGATATTGCAAAGGATTTGTGCCATAACATCCGGCTGAGGGCGAGAATTACGGCCGCCTATCCATCATGCATAACTGTCCACCGCGTCTCCCGAGGTCTAGAAGTTATACTCGGTCCGGGATGCGTTACTTTACCATGCCCGAGGTTGGATATATCATCCATTGCTTTACCATGCCCTGTGTTTCAGGCCTCGATTATAACCTTCAAGACCCGTGCTTTCCCTTTGTTCTCTCACCGGAGAATCGGGGCAAACATTGCCCCCGATTTTACCCGTACACAAGTTATATTAATAATACCTTCAATGTTAATAACAAAATTAGTTTTTAACATTAAATTTGACTTGGGATTATTAAAGAATTTATTAAGGTACATGTATCTAAATTCTTCACTTTCCAAAGTTAAGATCTTTAACTTCCCATGAGTATAATAATTTTTTTGAGCTAACATTTACAGTTCTTGTATTTTATCTTGTCCTTCTAATTTTCTTAGCTTAAATATTCAGATTGTTATGATTTCTAAGTGCAATCCTTTTCTTATGAATGCAATCATGATTCAAAGTATTTTACCATCCATTGATTCAAAGTATTTTACCATCCATGTACAAAATAATATAATTTTTTAAATTTTCTACTCCCTCTGTATCAATTTAAATAGCACACTTTCTTATTAGTATGTTCCAAAAAGAATGACACATTTCTATATTCAGAAATAATTTAACTTTAAACTTTTCATTACACCCACTTTATCCTTAATGAGAAGCTTTTAATCCACACAAATGTCATGGCCCCACAAAACTTTTGCCTCTTAAGCTTTTAGGACAACATATTTCATAGTCTTCTTTTTTTCTTAAACTTTGTGCCAAGTCAAACTAAATCATCTAAATTGAAACAGAAGGAGTACTAATTATATGGGATAGACACGCAATGCGTGTGCCCGAAGACTCGTTCTTATATGCAAACTAAGTAGCTAATCATACTTGTTCAGCATAATTAATGACAATTTAGATTAATGAAGGTTTAAGAGACATAATAGTTTACCCCTTAAAATGGATAACAATTAAATTTGTACACAATTTAAAGGATACGTGGTTCAATTTAACACAAATGATCAAAAAGCAGTAAGTAATTGAATTGAAATGAGATAAAACAATCAAACCAAATGTGGCAGAGTAATTAAGCCTTGCATTAGATTTAAATGCTTCCGGTCGGTTTCAATCGAGCTCTCGAGATAAAGCTCGATTCCAACTAAATGAATGAATAGCTGAAGAAAAATTAAATAATTGCTAAAAGCCAAAGTAAATTTTATTTCCTTGATATGCATGCCAACAATATCCAAAAAATTAAAGGGTTCTACTCTTTATATAGTAGAGGAGTTTTAACCCTAATACAAGTTTATAATAAGGTAAAAATCCTTTATTCCCTTTTTCCCACGAAAATATGATCTATAGCCAGTATTGGGCGTGATCTGTGCCGTAATATCCGACTGATGGCAGATATTTTAGTTTCCCGTTTTATCTCTTTTAACCGTCTTTCCTTTACCCTTGATCTTTCATCTTACTCGAGCTTGATTCTTTTCGGGATCGGCCATGCCCGAGACCCGTCGTATCATTCGTCCCTGGTTTCGATCTATGGGTACCTTCGCTCGAGCCAGTAGAAAGTAAAGTCATTCCTCATTCACCAACGGGAAATCGGGATAACTCTATCCCCGATTTTACCCGTATACAGATAGTCCCCTCACTTCTCGGAGAGTAGACTATAGGAGCGATGAGAAGTGACTAATTGGCCCCGGTTCCTTCTCTCGCACACCATGAGCAAGCTAACAAACCAAAATGTCCCATCTGTCATGTCACTCTGATTTTGGACATGCATCATTCGTCGGTTGATTACCTCTGGTAGTTATCGAATTCAAAATTTCATGCATTCATTACTCTTTCCCTATAAAAGTTCTGGTTTCCTATTTTCACTTTTGTTTTTACTTTCTGATTTAAAACTTCATTAAGTTACCCTCGAGTTTTTCATATCTTCATCTGTTCATTGATCCTTCAATTCTTTATAACTTGTCCTTAATATCTTCATATCTTCATAGTTCATCTTCAGACCTTCATACCTCACCTTCAAATCTTCATACAATCACTTCAAATCTTCATATTAAGCTTTCAAGTCTTTATATTCTCAGATAAAAATGGCGAAGACCATAAAATCGGTACCTCAAAATACTGCACCGACGACTTCTTCCTCGCTCATCGGTTCCTAGGCAGTGTTTCCGTTAGTAGCCCCGGGACCTCCCATTACATATTTCATACCCGAAGGTTGCTCCATAGATAACAACTTCAAAGTCGAGAAAGCCTCAGCACAAGGAGATAGGGGTAAGGAATCGTGGAGCTACGTTTGCTCCATTACCAAAGAGACGCTCAAAGTTGTCCGAGAGGAATGCAAATGGGAAGGCAAGGGAATAGTCATTTCCAGTACTGACAAGGACATCACGACACATGTGGAAGGATACTTAAGTGTTTACACGTATCCTTTCATGTTTGGTCCTGTTGATACGGTGGTCTTCGAGTTCTATATGAGGTATGAAATCTGCCTCGGGCAAGTTCACCTGTCCTTTTGGAGGATCGTGTCTCTTATCCGTCATTTTGTGAAGTATATGGAGGAGCCTCGGTTCACGGTCCGATCACTTGCTTCGAATTTACAGCCCCCAAATCTTCCGAGAGGGGTTAATCAAACTTGCCCATCGAGCTAAGAAGGTTCCCTTCTCCTGTATAGACGAAGACAGGGACCGAGGTTGGAAGGGTAGGTTTGTTCGGATAAAGACTGAAGGCCTCATTCCTCCCAAATTTATCTCGTTCCCTAAGAAGTGGAACCCAAATTGTAAGTTTACTTCCTCTTAAATCGTCAAAGTCCTTTCTTGTATCTACTTTTCATTCTCGTGACACGTTTCATTTGATATGCAGCTGTGCCTCGAGTCCCCAACACGGTCCCGCATTTTAGGGAGTGGGTCGAGGGTATATTCAAGCAACTCACCTATCTCAAGCATGAGTGGCGTAATCTTTCCAAAGGCAAGTGGGAGGCTCGTTCTCACGGTGAGTGCTTTTTTCTAGTTTAATTTTTCCCAGGTCATTTTTTATTCTTTCATTGTTATGACTAAGTCCTTGTTTCACAGGTTTTCCTAAGACCACCAGGCTTCGGTAAACCACTGATAATGTGGTCTCAACTCTGTTTTCCAAACCCTCCTCCTTTCTGCAGCCTGTTGCCGAAGCTGCTGCAAAGAAGGAAGAGAAAACGAAGAAGAAGAAAAGATCCCTTGACTCCTTGGACGCTCCTACCAAGGTCAAGAAGAGAAAAAGGATTGTGCTCAGGGTAAGGAGAGCACCAAAAAGACTTTGGCTGCCCAGGTTCCAGATTTCGAAGCCCTTCGTCAGCTTAATAATTTTAATGAGGATGACGAGAACATGGAATTCGTCACCCACGAGCCGATCAATGCCGATCAAGGGTTGGTGGACCCTGAGGGGGATGCTCGTACGGCTGAATCCTCCTTAGCTCTAGGGCCCAAAGAAGAACATGTGGCTGCTATTTCACAAGAAGCCCTTCCGGTCCCAAGGAGGGCCGCCTCTCAAGGTGACGCCGTCATTCACATTCAAGAGTCACCACCTCATATAGAGGCCATTTTAAATGAAGCTCGTGCAGCTGAAGAGAAATCGACCGAAACGTCCCGGACTATGGATGATGCCCTTAACTCATTTTTTGAGGGCGTGGACATCAGTATGTTGGAGGATTACTCTGGATTTGGCCACCTGATGATCCCGAAAAGGGTCGTGCAATCGAGATCAGATGGTCCAAGTTTGAGCTTAAAGCTCGAGAATCAGTTTCTGACCCCGAGTGTGGACCCTGAACGAAAGAAGACGGTCATGTTCACGGTGCCGGCGGATACTAGCATGTTGTCCAGGCCAGTCGGAGTGGCCAAGTATCTTCGTTCCTTGGTAACCAAAGAAGATCAAGTGAAGATATACGAGGTAGATGGGACAAGTATTTTCAATGAGGCCCAACAGATGTTAAATTGGGTATATCCTATTTCCTATTTATTTTAACGAGTTCCTGTCATCTTAACTATTTCTAAAAAATTTCTTTCTCTATGTCTCAGGCTTCAGTGCTTCATCATGAAATCTTTCACCTATCCAGGATGGAGGTGAGACACCTCGAGTTCGAGCTTAAGGAACGAGTTCGGCAAACAGAGATGTACAAAGATCTCTGTGAGTAGAAGGATGAAGTCCTTAGGGACATGGATGACCTCCCCGCCCTTCTGGCCGAACTGGAGAAGGCCCAGAAGGAGGCCTCGAAAGCAAAATAGGACCATGCTCTTCTGGTTGAGAAGGTAAGTGTGCTCGAGATTAATAATGAGAGGCTTAACACCGATGCTAACACCGCAACCTCACAGGTCCAGGAAAAGATAACTTTGATCGACTAGCTCATAACTGAGATGGATGGGGTCAAGGATTCAGCTGATGAGCTGAGAGGCAAAATGGACCGCCTAGCATTGGAGCGGGATGCCACCAAAGAGGACTTTGTGTCGACTAGAGTACACCTCCGAGTGGCGAAAGAGAAGGTCGACAAATGGGCTTGGCTGAACGAGGAACTCCGGGCACAACTCGCCTCGACCATCACAGAGCGTGATGCCTTTGGCCAAGATTATATTGCGCTGAATTCCAAATTATAGGTAGCTTCGAACGAGGTCTCGGAAGCCTAAGATATGCTGGCTGATGTCGAGATAGCCGAAGCTCGGATCATACCGAAGGCTAAGTATGTGAAGTGGAAATCTCGGAGGGAGGCTCTCGAGGAGATCCAAGCCAGGGGGAGGGGAGTTGACTTAGTGGCCAAGATCGAAGAGGCCAGGAGGTTTGAAGCCGAGGACCAAGCGAGGTACCAGCCTGAGGGATTGGATAGCGAGCTGGGCTATGATGAAGATTAGGCAGGAAATGCCTTAGCTTATATTATTTTTGTCTTTTCTTGTATTCGCATGTTTTGTACTTTGGGGTCGTTTTCTCATGCATCTATAAATACCTTGGTGAATATATATGAAATCACCCTTCGGCTATATATTGTTTCCTTTAACTTTTCTACATTTGCTTATCCTTAGGGCTTAGAATATATAACTTGTGTCTCGGGATTAATATCATTGACGCCTTAGCATAAATTTTATCATTGCTCAACTTATTTAACTTCTAAAGCCCAAACAAGATCAGGGTCAAATAATCGCTGCGAGTTGCTTTGACTTCGAAAGATCTAACAAAAATTAAATGAAGCCTTAACTTCGGGTGTTCGAATGATTTATACGGACATAGTTAGTCTTTGCCAAAGGTGACCTTTTTCTTGGCTAAAATTCAAAACCAATTGATTTGATCAAACCGGACATAGTCTTTGTAGACTTAAATTGTGCAAGGACCTTACATTTTATATTTATGAACCCAGAGGTCTCCGAGTCATTTATACACTGGGGTCAAAGCTCCAATGGCTTCGGACCTCAAGTTGGCCGTAGCCTTTTGTACTTAGGCCCTGCCTCGTAGGCTTGGTGCCTTTGAGATTTTTGTTACCCAATTTGCTCGGTCTTATTATCAGACAACAGTCCCTGATTTGGGGCGAACTATAGGCTTAGGTGTCTTTAAATAATTAGGCACGGTCTCGTGGACTCTTATTACTTTTGGGGTTTCATTCCCCCGGTTAATGATGGTCCGTGGGCTTAGAAGGTTTTGAACCCAATAGTTACTCTAAGTGACATAATGATAACATTGCTTGTGTAAGCATGAACCGATGGAGCATAGAAGGTGAATTTCCCATTTTATAACTTCAAATGCAGTATAACTAATAAAAACACTACCCGACATGGCGAGAATGAACTACCCGGGCATGATTCATTTGATCGTTTGACCCTTACAATAAATCCTATTATTCAAGCCTTGGCTTTCGATATCAAATACAATTGTCTTTGAAATTCCCGAGCTCAGATCTTCGAATCTCAATTCGGGGTATGATAGTCCCCTAGTACTTCGAGGCCAAATTTTGAGGGCTCGAGTTCTATTGATCCGGTGCGGGTAGTCCCCAGTCCCCTGTCCTAGACCGTTCCTCAAAACTAGAATAGCATGCTTACTGTTTTCTCATTAAAAACCTTGTCGTAAAACCCATTTCGATAAAAAAAATGGTCGAAGGAAAAAGAGTATAACACGTGCTTTCAGACCTAATTCTTGGACTTGACTTTGATTGAGTACCTGCACGGGTTAGTTCGAAGGATAATAAACCTCAAAGAAATTTAGGTATTCATACCTCAGCAGTAGTACCGTTTTAAGTGTTCCACATTCTAGTTGTTTTGCAGTTGTACGCCATTTTCAGACTCAAGCTGGTACGAGCCTTTTCCGGTTATACGGTGGACTTTGTATGGTCCTTCCTAGTTCGGGCCTAGTTTCCTGTCATTCGGGTTCTTGATATGTAGTGTAACTTTTCTCAATACTAAGTCCCCAACTTGGAAGTGTCGAAGGTTTGCCCTTCGGTTGTAATATCTTCCCATCCGCTGCTTTTGAGCTGCTAACCAGACTAGGGCGGCTTTTCGTTGTTCTTCTGCTAAATTTAGACTTGTGGCCATGGCCTCGTCGTTCGATATTTCCGTAGCATATTGGAACCTCAAGCTCGATTCTCCCACTTCTACTGGAATCAAAGCCTCTGTGCCATAGACTAGAGAAAATGGTGCCTCACCGGTACTCGACCTCGAGGTTGCTAGATACGCCCATAGGACCTCGGGCAGAATTTGTTTCCACCTTTATTTTGAGTCAGTCACTATTTTCTTCATGTTCTGCAATATGGTCTTGTTTGTCGACTCCACTTGATCATTCGCACTCGGATGATAAGGGGTCGATAAAATCTTTTTGATTTTATGATCTTCAAAGAACTTATTGACCTTGATGCCGATGAATTGTTTCCCATTGTCACACGTAATTTCGGTTGGTTCCCCAAACTGGTAGATTATATGATCCAGATGATGTCGATACCCTCCTTCTATCTAACTTTCTCAAATTCATGTGCTTCAACCCACTTGGAGAAGTAATCAGTCATAAGCAAAATGTACTGAGCCTTACCGGGTGCCCATAGTAAAAGACCTACGATATCCATTCTCCACTTCATGAACGTCCAAGGGGAAAGGACCGGGTGAAGCAGATCTCCCGGCTGGTCGATCAACGGGGCATGTCTCTGACACTCGTCACACTTTTGAATGAAATCCTTTGCATCTTTCTCCATTTCGTTCCAGTAATACCCGGCCCTGATCAATTTTTAAACCAACGATTCCGCTCCCGAATGGTTTTCGCAAGTCCTCTCGTGGACTTCCCTCATTACATAATCGGTCTCCTCGGGCCCCAAGCATCTTGATAATGGTCCGAAAAATGACCTTTGGTACAGTTTTCCTTCAACCAAGCAAAACCTAGCAGCTTTAGTTTGAAGGGCCCTCGACTCTTTAGGATCCGATGGCAGTTTCCCCTTCTGAAGGTAGTCCACATATTTGTTTCGCGAATCCCATGTCAACCTTGTTGAGTTTACCTCGGCATGACCGGCCTCTATCACTGAGCTCATCAATTGCACTACCGTTATTGAGTTGAATTCTTCGGAGTCCACTAACGATCCTAAACTAGCCAATGCATCGGCCTCACTGTTCTGATCTTGAGGTACTTGTTGTAGCATCCATTATTTGAAATGATGTAATGCTATTTGCATTTTATCCAAGTACCTCCTCATCCGATCTTTTTTGACTTCAAATGTGTTGTTGACCTAGTTAACAACTAGGAGGGAATAGCTTCGATGACCTCAACCCCTAGGCGTTTAGCCAATTGTAGACCTGCATTCATAGCCTAATATTTGCCTTCATTATTAGTCAATTTCACATTTCTAATTGATTGCCTTATTATGCTACCTGTGGGGGGTTTTACTACAATACCTAACCCGTACCTTTTCGCGTTGGAGGCACCATCCGTGAATAGGGTCCAGACCCCCAAGCTATTCCTCGAGGCAAGTAGTAATTCTTTATCGACCTCGGGGATCATGGACGATGTAAAATTGACCACGAAGTCTGCCCAATATCTAGGATTAGATAGTTGTTCGGGGTTTGTATTCAATATCGTACCCGCTAATTTCTACAGCCCATTTTTCTAGCCGGCCTGAGAGTTCGGGTTTGTGCATAACATTCCTTAACGGGTACAAGGTCACGACACATATAGGGTGACATTGAAAATATAGTTTTAGTTTCCTATATGTGCTTAGCAAGGCAAGCGCCATTTTTTCTAGGTGTGGATACCTCTTTTCGGCATCTCCTAGGGTTCCACTAACATAATATATAGGAAATTGCGTACCTTCTTCTTTTCGAACAAGGACATCACTTGTCGCTATCCCGGACACTGCCAAGTAAAGGTACAACTGCTTGTTCGCCTTCGGGGTGTGCAGCAAGGGAGGGCTTGATAAGTATTGTTTGAGTTCCTCCAAATCCTTTTAGCACTCCGGGGTCCAGGCAAAATCGTTCTTTTTCTTCAGCAACGAGAAAAACCGATGGCTTTTATTGGATGACTTGGAAATGAATCGGCCCAATGCGGCTATTCTCCCGGTCAGCCTTTGCACTGCTTTGATGTTGTTAACCATGGTGATGTATTCTATGGCCTTTATCTTATTCGGGTTGATTTCTATTCCCTGGTTAGATACCATGAATCTTAGGAACTTGCCCGAGCCGACCCCTAAGGCACACTTCTTCGGGTTCAACTTCATGTTGTATTCCCTTAGTATGTCAAAGTTTTCCTACAAATGCTTCAAATGATCCTCTGCTCGTAGGGACTTAACAAACATATCGTCAATATAAACCTCCATTGATATACCTATTTGTTCTTCGAACATTCGATTAACTAGGCATTGATACGTGGCACCGACATTTTTTTAACCCAAATGAAATCATGTTATAACAATAAGTGCCGAACTTAGTTATAAAAGAAGTTTTCTCTTGGTCCCCCGGGCCCATCCGTATTCGGTTGTACCCAGAATAGGCATCGAGAAAGCTCAGCGTCTCATGCCCTGCCGTTGCATCGATCATTCGGTCAATGTTAGGCAAAGGAAACGAGTCCTTTGGACATGCCTTATTCAAATACTTATAATCTACACACATTCTAAGTTTGTTTCCCTTTTTTAGGTACGACGGCTACATTAGCTAGCCAATCCGGATATTTAACTTCCTGAAGGGAAACTATTCTTAAAAGTTTCGATACCTCGTCTTTGATGAATGCGTGCTTGACTTCGGATTGTGGCCTCCTCTTCTGTTTAATCGGGTACAAGTTTGGATCCAAAGTCAATTTGTGTGTTGTTATATCTGGTGGGATTCCTGTCATATCTAAGCGGGACCAGGCAAAGCAATCGACATTAGCCTTAAGAATATCAATGAGTTTTTTCCTGAGCTTGGGGGTTAGCCCCGTGCCCAGGTATACCTTTCTATCCGGCAGATGCTCGAACAATTTGACTTGTTCTAGTTCCTCGATTGTTGACTTAGTGGCATCGGCGTCATCAGGTGATACGAAGTATCTCAGGACCCCGAAATCATCTTCCTCATCTATTAGGTTCTCCTCCCATTTATCCGGCTCGATCAAGGTAGAGACTTGTGATTGCTATTTGGTGCTTTTCTCTTCGATCAGTCCCTTATCTTTCGATGTTGTGATCACGGGTGCTGGGATCACTTCTGCGACGGCAAACATCTCATTTGCGGCCGGTTCTTCCTCGTAGACTATTTTGATTCCACCTGGAGTTGGAAATTTCAACGCTTGGTGCAAGGTCGATGGTACCGCCCTCATGCTGTGAACCCATGGTCTTCCGAACAAGGCGTTGTACCTCATACACCCCCTCGATCACATAGAACTTTGCATGTTGAGTAGTTCCGGCCATGTTGATCGGTAGGGTAATTTCACCCTTCGTTGTCTCGCATGCCATATTGAACCCGTTCAGTACTTGAACTATTGGTACGATCTGATCCAATAACCCCAGTTATTCCATGACTCTCCATCAGATGAAGTTGGCCAAGCTACCTAGATCAATTAACACGCGCTTAACTCGAGATTTACTAATAAGTATAGATATTACCAATGTATCGTTGTGAGGTTAAATGATGCCCTCAACATCCTCGTCACTAAACGAGATGGATCCTTTCGGAACATAATCTCAAGTTCACTTTTCTCTTGTGATAGAAACTTTGGTGTGTTTTATCATCGGTCCTTGGGGAACGTCTACTCTTCCGATAATCATATTAATCACATGTTGGGGTTCTTTCTTCTCGTCCTGCTTGTCGGCATCCCTGTTCTTGAAATATTTTATGGCCCGCCGACTTAGGAATTCTCGAAGATGCCCATTATTAAACAAATGAGCCACCTCTTCCCTTAACTGCTGATAATCCTTGGTTCTATGCCCGTGAGTACCGTGATATTTGCATATCAAATTGTGACCCCTCTGTGCTGGATCAGACTGGAGCGGCCTCGGCCATTTAGTCTCCTTGATGCGACCGATGGCCGACACTATACTTGTCGCATCTACGTTGAAGTTATATTCTAATAGCCTCAGGGCATCTCTGACTCCGGGTGATATGTCGAACCCGTTTCTATTCACTAACCCTCAATTTATTGGATCCTGATAATTCTTTTGCCGTTCTTGGTCGAATAGCGACTGGGTCAGTTTCCCCTTCTATTTGAGTTGTAAGGTTGGTATCGGTCTCGGGGTGACCTCGACTCCTGATCCACTACTCTTTTAGGCTTTTTGTTTGCTCTATTGGGATAAGCTGACCCCGAGGGGGGGTCCCTAATTGGTCGTCCTCGACTTTGATCTTTGACTGATACCTGTTATGGACATCGGGCCTGGTAACTGCTAGATACTCTACAAAATTTTGCTTCAGGTGTTGAGATGCAACCGACCTTCGGGGGTTGATCCCCTGAGTAAATACAAGAACGGCCCAATCATCTGCAACCGATGGCAGGTCCATCCGTTCCAATTGGAATCTCGACACGAATTCCCTAAGCATCTTGTTATCCCTCTGCTTAACTTTGAACAAGTTCGATTTCCTCGTCTCAACTTTAAATGGCCCCGATGTGAGCTTTAATGAAGGCCTCTGCAAGCATAGCAAATGAATCAATAGAGTTTTGAGGTAAATTGTGATACCATATCATCGCTCCTTTGGACAAGGTTTTCCCGAATTTCTTCAGCAATACTGACTCGATCTCGTCATCCTCGAGGTCGTTGCATTTTATTGCATATGTGTAAGAGGTCGCGTGCTCGTTTAGATTTGTGGTCCCATTGTATTTGGGAATATCGGACATTCAGAACCTTTTCGAAATAGGCTTTGGTGCCGCGCTCGAGGGGAAAGGCTTCTGAATGAACTTTTTGGAATCTGGTCCCTTCATTATCGGAGGTGCCCCTAGGATCTGATCGACCCTCGAGTTGTAAGTTTCCACTTTCTTATTATTTGCCTCTATCTTCTTTTTGCCGGATTCTACCCGTTTTGTTAGTGCCTTAAGAAATCTCATCATCTTGAAAGCTTCCCCGTGTCTGAGCCCGTTGGGTTCTGTGACAATTCATTCTTCCCTCCGAGTATCTTCTCCAACTCGTTTGGGTTCAGTTGCGTTGTGATTTTGACTCTACAGTTGTGCTATGGCAACTTGTTGGACTTGTAACATCTCAAAAATCAAATGTAATCTAACTCCATCGCCTTCCCCTTCGGGCGCCTCGCGAACCGACGGCCGAGGTGCCCTGAGGATGTTGTTATTGGGGTCAGTTGTTAGGTTAGTGTTGACAACAACCTATGAATTGGCATCAACTGGATCAGCGATTGGAATGCCATTAGGGTCGATAGGCGGTATGTTATTGCTTCGTACCCCATTGTTATTTTCACCATGGTGGCCTGATTTGGCATCAACACTTAAGTGAGCAGATTGGGAATCTGACATATTGAATAGTCCTGAAATCAAACTTCAAAGAACAAGTGTAAAATAGTGTGCGTTATCAAGATTCGTATTAAATTACCACTATTATTCTTAGCTCCACGGTTGGCGCCAAACTGTTTACCTCTTTAAACGGATAACAATTAAATTTGTATGCGGTTTAAAGGATACGTGGTTCAATTTAACATAAATGATCAAAAAGCGATAAATATATGAATTGAAATGAGATAAAACGATCAAACCAAATGTGGCGAAGTATTTAAGCCTTGAGTTAGATTTAAATGCTTCCGATCGGTTTCAATCGAGCCCTCGGATAGAGCTCGGTTCCAACAAAATGAATGAACAGCTGAAGAACACTTAAACAATTGCTAAAAGCCATAGTAAATTTTATTACCTTGATATGCATGCCAACAGTGTCCAAAAAGCGAAAGGTTTCTCATCTTTATATAGTAGAGGAGTTTTAATCCTAATACAAGTCTAAATAAGGTAAAAAAATCTTTCTTCCCTTTTTCCCACGAAAATATGATCTGTAGCCAGTACCGGGCATGATCCTCGCCGTAATATCAGGCTGATAGCGGATATTTCGGTTCCCCGTTTTATCTCCTTTATCCGTCTTTCATTTACCCTCGATCTTTCATCTTACTTGAGCTTGATTCTTTTCGGGATCGGCCATGCCCGAGACCCGTCATATCATTCGTACCTGGTTCCGATCTATGGGTACATTCGGTCTCGTTCGAGCCAGTAACAAGTAATGTCGTTCTTCGTTCCCCAACGGGAAATCGGGGGTAACTATATCCCCGATTTTACCCATATACATTAATCATGACTTAGTTTGTTAAATGGTTGGATTAGCTCACCTTCTCCCACATCTTGATACTTTAATAAGAAATTTAGTTAATTAAGCATATTTTCCTTGTGATCTAGTCATTCATAAAGGAGTTAAGGCTAAGCTTTAATTTACACTAATATTTATTGTGTCACGGCCCTATTTTTCCTCCTTAGGATGTCGTGATGGCACCTAATCCCTAAGACTAGGTAAGCCTAACAAACAAGAGAATATGATAGAAATAAAGACTAAAAACAAGATATAAACTAAAAAGTACCTTAAATATCTCAAAACTGAATCACAGCTACAATGCTCCCAAAACCCGGTGAGACTGAGTCATAGGCTCTACAAGAAGTACTAAAATATCAATATACATCACTGTCTGAATAAAGAATAACAGTAATAAGATATAGCATAGGGTGGCTCCTAGGCCTGCGAACGTCGGGCATGTATACCTTGAAGTCTCCAAGGATAGACAACCAATCACTAGCGTCCGGCACAAGCAGATGTACCTGGATCTGCACAAAAGATGTGCAAAATGGTAGTGTGAGTACACCACAATGGTACCTAATAGGTATCAAGCCTAACCTCGGTAGAGTAGTGACTAGGCCATGTCAAGACACCTACTAGGACAAGATAAACAAAACAAAATATAATAACTAGAAGTAACGAAAAACGGAGAAATGAATTATAACAAACAGCTTAACAATGTAAACAAATGACAGAAATTGTAAGCATAAAGGCAACAAGTAGGGAGCAAATAAGAGAAACCACAATTAATCAAATACGAATAAAACTGGTAAGACAAAGGAGAGTAAAAGCAACAAGAATTGTTCAACCAATAACTCTTTTCAATATGAAATGCACAACAAGAATCACAACCGAGGAATTGCCTCGTATTCACATTTCTCAATCTAAATCACAACCTTTCCTTATATCACCGCAAGAGCCTTGCATTTAATTTCGAAAAGTATTTTTTCCAAAATTGCTACCCGCGTTTTAGCCCACCTTATATGTCACGACCCCAATCTCCTTCTGTAGGATGTTGTGATGGAACCTTGTCTCTAAGACTAGGTAATCCTAACATACATGAAGAAATAATGGAAATAATAATAGAACTCCAAATTTACACCAACCAGCTATCATAAAAGAACTTCACAATACCGCTGACAATAATTCCCAAAATCTAGTGACACTGAGTCATAAGCTTTACACGAGTATACTCAACATCCCTAATACATCACTATCTAAATAAGGAGTATGCAATAGAAAACAAGGACAGAGGGTGACACCAAGGCCTGCGAACGCCGGCAGGTATACATTGAAGTCTCCAATCTGGAAGCTCTACTCACTGGTGCCTAGCCCGGTATGAGGTACCTAGATCTACACAAAAATATGTGCAGAAGCTTAGTATGAGTACACCACAATGGTACCCAGTAAGTATCAAGCCTAACCTCGGTAGAGTAGTAATGAGGTCAGGTCAAGACATCTACTATGATAAGAATAAAATTTAACATGTATAATACAATCTAAGAATGTAAACGAGGAAAAAAAGGCAATAAGGAAATAGAACAAAATAAACTGCAACTGAATTTAAAGCAATAACTGCAACAAGGAAGAAACACATAATAAGAACATCAAGGAAGCAATGCGGACAAATACAAGTGAGGTAAATGAGAGATAACAACAAGACTCACAATCGAGGTACCACCTCATAATCTCATTTAATAATGACAATCACAATCTTTCCTTATATCACCGCGGGAGCCTTGCACTTAGTTTTAAAAATTATTTTTTCCGAAATAACTACCCGCATTTTCACCCGCCTTATCACACTGCGTGGCTTCAAGTAGTTTCTCTACTAATAACACGTGTATCAAGCCCACCTTATCTCACCGCATGCGTATCAACCCATATCCTTATACCACCGCATGAGTATCAATATCACAACATATCATAACTCGCACCTTAATAGCAACTAAAAGTGAATAGCTCTACAAGAATGGTATTTCAACAATTTACACTTTGCCTCAATGTGATCACTACTTTTACAACTTCAACACCAAAACTCAACAATAAGATATTCCCAGAAATAACAACTTCAAGTAAGGTAACTCAATAGTCAAATAAATAACAAGGCAATAAGGAAACTATAACTTCAACTAAGCATGTAAGGGAAAATAACAAGTAAGAGACGGGATAAGTATTAACAATGTCAAATAAAGCATGTAAAGATGAATTAACGATGATAAATATGGCATGTTATGACAATTCGATTAAAGGCATGAAAAGAATCTACATAGCTTAAACCGGTCAATTACCACATATAGCTCGTGTACCCACTCGTCACCTTGCATACACGACTTTCACATACCACAAATGACACAAAACAACTCCAATCCTAAGGGGTAATTTCCCCACACAAAGTTAGGCAAGATACTTACCTCAAACACGCTAACTCACTCAACTAGTAAGCCTTTTCCACAAATATCCAACTCCGAACGGCTCGAATCTATTCAAAATAACTTTATACCATAAAATACAAACCATAGGAAACTATTCCGAATAATAAAATTGCAATATTTAAAGAAAATCAAAATTCAACCCCAGTCTTGCATCTCGTAACCCGACCGAACTTACAAAATCTGAACACTCATTCAATAACGAGTCCAACCATACTAAAATTATTCAATTCTGACCTTAAATCGACCTTCAAATCCTCAAAATATAGCTTATGAAATTTTCACAAATTTTCCCAGTTTTTTCAACTCAAAACACTACTTAAATGGTAAAAACAATGATGGATTCATGTATAATAGTCAAATCCATGTTAAAATCACTTACCCCAATTAACTCCTTGAAAATCTCTCTAAAAATCACCCAAAACTGAGGTCTCTAACTCAAAAGATGAAGAATAAGAACAAACACTCTATCTGTCCCTTTTCTGCCCAGTGGTTCCGCTTCTGCGTATGAATAGCTGCATCTGCGGCTTCGCACCTGCGTAAATTCCATCGCGGGTGCGGCTTTCACTTAAGCCATGACCTTTTTGCTTTTGCCGTCACCACCTGCTTCTGCGACTCCGCTTCTGCGGGCAATGGCTCGCTTCTGTGAGCTCGCTTCTACGGAAGCTTGACCACACCTGGGGTCCTCTCCACCCTAACTCCAATCCGCTTCTGCGATAAGCCAACCACACTTGTGTGTCCGTACCTGCGGTCAATTCCACTGCAGGTGCGATGACACCAGAACTTTAGCAACCTTCAGCAATCAACTAAGTCCAAAAATGATCCCGATTTCAATCTGATTCACACCTGGGGATCCCGGAACCCCGTTCGAACATACCATCAAGTTCCAAAACACATAATAAACCTACTCGAGGCCTAAAATCACATCAAACAACATCAATTCTACAAATCGCAACCCAATTCAAACCTATTGAAACTATGAACATCCAGCATCCAAAACTAACGCTGCTTCATATCAAACCAACTCTGATCGACCTCAAATTTTGCACACAAGTCATAAATGATACCACGGACCTATTCCATCTCTCGGAATCAGAATCTGATCCCGATATGAATAAATTCAACTCTCGGTCAAAATTCTCAACCTTCCAAACCTTCAATTTCCTAACTTTCACCAATTCAAGCCAAAACGACCTACATACCTCCAAATCAATATCCGAACACGCTCCTAAGTCCAAAATCACCATACGAAGATCTATGAACTGTCAAAACTCCATTTCGGAGTCATCAAAACAAAAGTCAAACTCCGGTTAACTCTTTCAACTTAAGCTTCCAATTGTTTGGGACTAAGTGTCCCATTTCACTCCGAAATTCAACCGAAACCAAACCAATTGCCCTAGCAAGTCACATAACCACAATATAACATAGAGGATGCAATAAATAGGAGAACGAGGCTAAAATACTCAAAATGACCGGCTGGGTCGTTACATCCTCCCCCTCTTAAAACAAACATTTATCCTCGAAGAAGTATAGAGATATATCAGAAGTGGTGAAAAGATGAGGATAAGATAAATGGCCATCGGCTCCTCAACATAAGACAAATCATTGTCCAATTGGACTGAGATTAAATCTCAAACATGGGATGGATCACCGTGATACTTTCGATGCATGGAAACATGGAACACTGGATGAACTGCAGATAGACTAGGTGGTAATGCAAGCTTGTAGGCCACCTCACCAATCCTCTCAAGGATCTCAAAAGGTCCGAGATACCTAGGGCTCAACTTGAACTTCTTCCCGAACCTCATCACACCCTTCATGGGTGAACCCCAGAGCAAAACTCGCTCTCCAACCATAAATGCAACATCACGAACCTTCCGATCTGCATAACTCCTCTATCTAGATTGGGCTGTACGAAGCCAATTCTGGATCAACTTGACCTTCTCCAAGGCATCTCAAACCAAATCCGTGCCTAATAACTTAGCCTCTCCCGACTCAAACCAACCAACTGGAGAACGACACAGTCTCCCATATAGGGCCTCATAGGGATCCATCTAAATACTTGATTGGGAGGTGCTGTTGTAGGAAAACTCCGCAAACGGCAAGAGCTGATCCCAAGAACCCCTGAACTCAATAATATAGGCACAAAGTAAATCCTTCAATATCTTAATGGTGCGATTTTTGTACTCAACTCAACCCGTGTGCCTAGATCACGCTGCATAGCTCTCTAAAAATGCGATGTGAATTGCGTACCCCAGTCAGAGATGATGGATAATGGCATACCATGAATTCAGACAATCTCGCGGATATAGATCTGAGTCAGCTGCTCTGAAGAATAGATAGTCACTACCGGAATGAATTGAGCCGACTTGGTCAACTTGTCCACAATCACCCAAACCGCGTCAAATTTCTTCTGAGTCTATGAGAGCCCAACGACGAAGTCCATGGTGACACGCTCCCATTTCCACTCTGGAATCTCAAGTCTTTGAAGAAAACCGCCTTGTCGTTGATTCTCATACTTCACCTTCTGACAATTTACGCACTAAGCTACATACTCCACTATGTCTTTCTTCATTCTCCTCCACCAATAGTGCTACCTCAAATCCTAATACATCTTAGTTGCACCCGGATGAATGGGGTACCACGAACCATCGGCCTCCTAATGAATCAACTCACGTAACCCATCCACATTGGGCACACAAAATTGGCCCTTCATCCGTAACACACCGTCATCTCTGATAGAAACTTCCTTGGCATCGTCGTGTTGTATCGTGTCCTTAAGGACATACAAATGGGGGTCTTCATAGTGACGCTCTCTGATACAATCATATAAAGAAGACCGAGAAACCACGCAAGAAAATACCCTACTGGGCTCCAAAATATCCAATCTAACAAATTGGTTGGCCAAGGCCTGAACATCCAATGCTAATGGCCTCTCTGTTGTCGGTAGATATGCTAAATTGCCCAAGCTCTCCGCCATTTAACTCAAGGCATCGGCCACCATATTGGCCTTTCCGGGATAATATAGAATGGTGATATCATAGTCTTTAAGCAAATCTAACCATCTTCACTGCCGCAAGTTAAGATCCTTCTGTTTGAACACATGCTAGAGGCTCCGGTGGTCGGTATAGACCTCACAAAGGACACCGTACAAATAGTGCCGCCAAATCTTCAAGGCATGAACAATAGCTATTAATTCCAAGTTATAGACCTTCTCATGGACCTTCAATTGCCGAGATGCGCAGGCAATCACCCTACCATCTTGGATCAACATTGCGCTAAGGCTAACACATTATGCATCATAGTACACGGTGTAAGACCCCGAATACGTAGGTAATACCAACACTAGGGTTGTAGTCAAAGAAGTCTTTAGCTTTTGAAAGCTCTCCTCACACTCCTTGGACCATCTGAAAGGAGCACCCTTCTGGGTCAATCTGGTCATAGGTGCAGCAATGGATGAGAAACCCTCTACGAAACGACGATAATACCCGGTCAAGCCAAGAAACTCCGGATCTTAGTAGCAGAAGACGGTCTGGGCTAACTTTGCTTTGTTTCAATCTTCTTCGGATCTACTTTGATCCCCTCACTTGACACCACATGACCCAATATGCCACCGAATGAAGCCAAAATTCACACTTTGAGAATTTTGCATACAACATCTTCTCTCTGAAGGTCTGGATCAGGATCCTTAGGTGTTGCTCATGATCTTCCCGACTGCAGGAGTACACCAAGATGTCGTCAATAAATACAATAATGAAAGAATAAAGATATGACTAAAATATATTGTTCATCAGGTGCATAAATGTTGCTGGGACGTTGGTCAGCACAAATGGCATCACAAGGAACTCATAGTGACCATACCGAGTCCTGAAAGCAGTCTTCAGAATATCCAAATCCCGAATCTTCAGTTGATGATACCCTGACCGCAAATCAAACTTTGAGAACACTCTGGCACCCTGTAGCTGATCAAATAAGTCATCAATGCACGGTAATGTAAGACTTGGATGTAGCCGGAGTACCACTAAAATCTGGAAGTGCAAAATCAACTGGACAACTCATATAGCCTCTACCATTATGGGCTGCAACTGGGGCACCGTCACCACTATATCCGCCAGAATCTCGAGGCCTTTTGGCCTCCCTGTCCTCTCTCTCACGGCCCCTCATATCCTCCAATATTTATGAAATCTCTACCACCTACTAATATGGAGTATCTGTCTCCGACTCTCAAGCCATGCTAAATCTAATACCATAGTTGAGCCCCTCGATAAATAGACGGACCCGCTCTCTAATTGTAGAAACCAAGGCAGGTGCGTGTTTGGACAACTCACTGAATCTGTCAGCATACTTTGACACTGTCATGGTATCCTGGCACAGCTACTCAAACTCCACGCGCAATGCATCCCGAAGGCTCTGGGGAACAAAGTCTCTCAAGAACATCTCTGAAAATTGAGCCGATGTGAGTGAAGCTGCATCGGCTGGGCTACACTCCTCGTAATTCCACCACCACTGATACGATGGTCCTGACAACTGAATGTGGTAAAAGCAACCTCGCTCGTCTCCACAATACCCATGGTGCAGAGAATACGGTGGCACTTTTTTAGAAACCCATGTGCATCCTCTATAGCTAGGCCGCTAAAAGTAGGAGGATGGTACTTCTTGTACCTCTCAAGTCTAAGCTTTTCCTCCTCAGATGATGCTGCCCTAACCTCGGGCTAAATCGGAACAACATGCTGCACTAATATGACCTCTGGGACCTGATCAACATGGACCTGCTGCTCTGGGGTACGGGCCGTAAGAGTCTGAGCTTCTCCCCTAGCCTGAGATATGGCTGGTGCAAGTGAAATCAACCTCGCCTGAGCTAGAGTACCGAACATGCTCAAGAACTGTGCGAGGGTCTCTTGAAGTGCAGGGATGGCAACAGGGGCCTAAGGTTCCTGCCCCCCAACTAGAGCTGCTGGTGGCTCCTCTATTGCAGCTCGGGTAGGTGCTCTAGCTGCACCACGTGCGGCCTCTGCCCCGACCTCTCACGGCTCTAGCAGAGGGCGCGGGTTTCTGATCATCGGATCCAACGGTGCGTGTCCTCACCATCTGTGAGAGAATAGAAAGATAAAGATTTAGAATTTTGAAATCAACAAATCCGCATGATAAGAAATCAAAGAAGTGCAGTTTCCTAATAGTTCCATAGCCTCTCGAAGATAAGTACAGACGTCTCCATACCGATCCACAAGACTCTACTAAACCTAACTCGCCTATGAACCTAGAGCTCTAATACCAACTTGTCACGATCCCAATCTCCCTCTGTAGGATATTGTGATGGTACCTAGTCTCTAAGGCTAGGTAAGCCTAATATACATGAAGAAATAACGGAAATAATAATAGAACTCCAAATTTAAACCAACCAGCTATCATAAAAGAACTCCACAATACCGCTGGCAATAACTCCCAAAATCTTGTGAGACTGAGTTACAAGCTCTACACGAGTATACTCAACATCCCTAATATGTCACTATCTAAATAAGGAGTATGCAATAGAAAACAAGGACATAGGGTGACTCCGGGGCCTGCGAACGCCGGCAGGTATACCTTGAAGTCTCTGATTTGGAAACTCTACTCACTAGCGCCTAGCCTGGTATGAGGTACCTGGATCTACACAAAAATAGATGCAGAAGCGTAGTATGAGTACACCACAACAGTACCCAGTATGTATTAAGCCTAACCTCGATAGAGTAGTGACGAGGTCAGGTCAAGACACCTACTATGATAAGAATAAAAAATTTAACATGTATAATACAATCTAAGAATGTAAACAAGGAAAAAGAGGCAATAAGAAAATACAACAAGATAAATTGCAACTGAATATAAAGCAATTACTGCAACAAGGAAGGAACACATAATAAGAACATCAAGGAAGCAATGCGGACAAATACAACTGAGGTAAATGAGAGATAACAACTCGATCTCCAACCATAAATTCAACATCACGAACCTTCCGATCCGCATAACTCCTATGTCTAGATTGGGCTGTACGAAGCCGATCCTAGATCAACTTGACCTTCTCCAAGGAATCTCGAACCAAATCCATGCCTAATAACTTAGCCTCTCCTAGCTCAAACCAACCAACTGGAACACGACACAGTCTCCCATATAGGGCCTCATAGGGAGCTATCTGAATACTCAATTGGGAGCTGTTGTTGTAGGCAAACTCTGCAAGCACAAGAACTGATCCCAAGAACCCCTGAACTCCAAACACAGGCACGAAGCATATCCTCCAATATCTGAATGGTGCGCTTGGTTTGTCCATCCGTATGGGAGTGAAATATTGTACTTAACTCAACCCGTGTTACTAGATCACGTTGCACAGCTCTCCAAAATTGCGATGTGAACTGCGTACCCCGGTCAAAGATTGTCACGCCCCGAGCCTTTGGGCGAGACCGGCACCCAGTGCCTCACCTATCCTTGCGTACCACTAGCGACTAAGAGACTCTGAACATATAATGTCATACTTTGGCCATGGGCCACATTACAAGATAATGTGCGGTGCAAAATGTAAAACTGAATAGAGACTAACGTTGACTAAATGTCAACATAAAGCTGGGCCGGCAAGGCCGTCATAATTACTACAACTGACAAGGCAATAAAATATACGTACAGGGCCTACAAGCCCAACATATTGCACTAACTGATAGGATATGTCTACAAGCCTCTACTGATAAATGTACTGTGATCGGAACAGGGCCCCGACCTATCCATAACCTATTTACATATATATACAAAACTTCTAGACCCGGCAACTCCGAAGGACGGGGAGCTTACCGATAAAGCTGAACTCGGGCAATACCTACTGAGGAGGTTTACCCGTCTGTCTGTCTTAACTTGCACGCATGAAATGCAGCGCCCCCAGAAAGGGACGTCAGTATGAAATAATGTACCAAGTAGTAAGGCAATATACTGAAAGCTCAAACTGAACTGATAATATAATAACTGAAAGCAACTGGAAGTCAATGATAATCTGAAGATATGCTTACCTGTTGATACTGACTCAACTCTCTCAATATAGTAAGTAAAATAGTTGTCCGGCCTTATAAGGCTCGGTATATATATATATATATATCCACTATGCCGTAGTAGGCTCGCTGCTCTGCCGTAGTAGGCTCGCTCATAGGCACTCAGCCACAGTAGGCTCGGTATATAACTTACCATCTGATCAGAGGTTGCCCAATAGGGTCCTGCCCATCGATTATAGCTCGATGGTAATGAAAATACTATAATATTGTATATATAGATTCTCTGCTCTCATGACTGGAAAAAAGGAAATACTCAATTGGATATGAAGTCCTGATAAGGAGAATATTATAACTTACAAGACTAGGAAAATATACGTAAATTCCGGGATATGAATTTTTCTTTATGCCTCGTTATAAAACTCGTGTAATTATGAGATCATGCCAAAATGAAGAAAGGGCTTAGCCTTAACATACTTGGAGTAGGGAAAAATCCGTATGATGTTCTTGGAAAAGGTTGCACGTACTCCCTTAGAATCGCAAAATTTTACGTTGCTAAAGTTCTAATAATTTTCGTTGGATTGGTTGAAGAATCACACTGCTTAATGTAACATTTAGAATCTGATTCCAGTGTTTGAAAATGAAAAGTTAAAAACTTATAAGAATGGACGACGTTCTCAACCTCTGATTATAGTGTCTTAAGAATGAAAATGTTGTAAAATCCTAGAATGAAATGTATTAAGTTGAAATTAATATAATGAAATGTGTCTTGATCTAAGGTATTAGGTTGCCCCCTAACCACAAATGACCAAGAGTCATTTGTTTGGTTAGGGGCTTGCTGACACGTGGGGGTGGGGTGGGGATTTCTAATCTTATCCTATAATCCACTTAATTAGTTGGGTAATATTCCGTTACCCGGTAATTAACCAATTGCCCGCATAATTAAGAATTGTCTCAAATTACTTAAAATTCTACTCATTTTTAATATACTTTATACATCATACTATCACGGTCATATGGTACCTTTTATGGTACTAGTCCATAAGTATCGGGTATTATAGCTCGGACCGTATTTTATCCAAAATCGACAACCTTCAACGAAACTCATTTTCTTTAATTCGTGTACCCTTTCCTTCATGGCACTTACTTATTGCTTGTTATAAATAGCATAAATATGCTAACCTCAAGATAATCGCATCCTCGAGTTTATGTCAATTAACTGAAGACGAAACTTTAACGTACGAAAAATGCGAGATGTAACAAAGATGATGGATACCGGCATGCCATGAAGTCGGAAAATCTCGCGGATATAGATCTGAGCCAGCTGCTCTGAAGAATAGATAGTCACTACCGAAATGAATTGAGCCGACTTGGTCAACATGTCCACAATCACCCATACTGTGTCAAATTTCTTCTAAGTCCGTGAGAGCCCAACAACGAAGTCCATGGTGACACGCTCCCATTTCCACTCTGGAATCTCAAGTCTCTGAAGCAAACCGCCTGGTCGTTGATGCTCATACTTCACCTGCTGACAAATTTATGCACTGAGCTACATACCCCACTGTGTCTTTCTTCATTCTACTCCACCAATAGTGTCGCCTCAAATCCTAATAAATCTTAGCAGCACCCGGATGAATGAAGTACCAAGAACCATGGGTCTTCTGAAGAATCAACTCACATAACCCATCCACATTGGGCACACATAATCGGCCCTCCATCCGCAACACGCCATCATCTCCGATAGAAACTTCCTTGGCATCGCCATGCTGTATCGTGTCCTTAAGGAAAAACAAATGGGGATCATCATACTAATGCTCTCTGATGTGATCATATAAAGAAGACTGAGAAACCGCACAAGAAAGAACCCGACTGGGCTCCGAAATATCCAATCAAACAAACTGGTTGGCCAAGGCCTGAACATCTAATGCTAATGGCCTCTCCGCTGCCGATAGATATGCTAAACTGTCCAAGCTCTCCGCCGTTCAACTCAAGCAATCGGCCACCACATTGGCCTTCCCGGGATGATATAGAATGGTGATATCATAGTCTTTAAGCAACTCTAACCATCTCCGCTGCCTCAAGTTAAGATCCTTCAGTTTGAACACATGCTAGAGGCTTCGGTGGTCGGTATAGACCTCACAAAGGACACCATACAAATAGTGCCGCCAAATATTCAAGGCATGAACAATAGCTGCTAATCCTAAGTCATAGACCTTCTCATGGACCTTCAATTGCTGAGATGCACAGGCAATCACCCTACCGTCTTGCATCAACACCGCGCTAAGGCCAATACGTGATCCATCACAGTACACGGTGTAAGACCCTGAACCTGTAGGCAATACCAATATTAGGGTTGTAGTCAAAGCAGTCTTGAGCTCTTGAAAGCTCTCCTCACACTCCTCGGACTATCTGAAAGGAGCACTGTTCTGGGTCAATATGGTCATAGGTAAAGTAATGGATGAGAAACCCTCTACGAAACGGCAATAATACCTGGCCAAGCCAAGAAATTCTTGATCTCGGTAGTAGAAGACGGTCTGGCCCAACTTTGATCTATTTCAATCTTCTTTGGATCTAATTTGAACCCCTCACTTGATACCACATGACCCAAAACGCGACCGAATGAAGCCAGAATTCACACATTGAGAATTTTGCATATAACATCTTCTCTCTGAATGTCTGGATCAGGATCCTCAGGTGCTGCTCATGATCTTCTTGACTGTAGGAGTACACTAAGATGTCGTCAATAAACACATTGACGAAAGAATAAAGATATGGATGAAATACACTATTCACCAGGTGCATAAATGTTGTTGGAGCATTGGTCAGTAGAAATGACATCACAAGGAACTCATAGTGGCCATACCGAGTCCTGAAAGCAGTCTTTATAATATCTAAATATTGAATCTTCAACTGATGATACCCTAGCCACAAATCAATCTTTGAGAACACTTTGGCACCCTGTAGTTGATCAAATAAGTCATCAATGTACTCTATTTCAATCTTCTTTGGATCTACTTTGATCCCCTCACTTGACACCACATGACCCAAAACGCGACCGAATGAAGCCAGAATTCACACTTTGAGAATTTTGCATACAACATCTTCTCTCTAAATGTCTGGATCAGGATCCTCAGGTGTTGCTCATGATCTTCTCGACTGCAGGAGTACAGTAAGATGTCGCCAATAAACACAATGATGAAAGAATAAAGATATGGCTGAAATACACTGTTCACCAGGTGCATAAATGTTGTTGGAGCATTGGTCAGCAGAAATGACATCACAAGGAACTCATAGTGGCCATACCGAGTCCTGAAAGCAGTCTTCATAATATCCAAATATCGAATCTTCAACTGATGATACCCTAGACGCAAATCAATCTTTGAGAACACTCTGTACCTTGTAGCTGATCAAATAAGTCATCAATACACAGTAATGGGTAGCTGGTCTTCACTGTAACCTTGTTCAACTGCCGATAATCAATATACATGCGCATAGAACCATCCTTCTTCTTCACAAATAGGACCGTAGTATCCCAAAGTGACACACAAGGCTGAATGAATCCTTTATGAAGCAACCCTTGCAACTTATCCTTTAACTCCTTCAACTCCGTTGGGGCCATACGATATGGTGGAATAGGAATGGGCTAGAGTGCCCGGCAATAAGTCAATACCAAAATCGATATCTCTATCGGGCGGCATGCACAGAAGATCCGCCAAAAATACATCTGGATAGTCTCTCACTACCGGAAGTGACTCAACGGTAGGAGTATTAACACTAACATCTCTCACAAAGGCTAGGTATGCATCACACCCCTTCTCAACCATCCGTTGTGCCTTTAAAAAGGACAAAACCCTACTAGGAACATAATCAAAGGTACCCCTCTACTCCAACTGTGGTAAACCTAGCATAGACAATGTCACCGTCTTGGCGTGGCAATAAAGAATAGCATGATAGAGAAACAACCAGTCCATGCCCAAGATAACATTAAAGTCTACCATAATAAGCAACAATAGATCAACTCTAGTCTCAAAACCACCAATAACAACTAAACATGACCGATACACACAATCCACAACAATAGAATCTCCCACAGGCAAGGACACATATACAAGAAAACTCAAAGAATCATGAGATATACCCAAATATGGAGCAAAGTAAGATGACACATATGAGTAAGTGGAGCCTGGATCAAATAACACTGATGCATCTCTATGACAAACCGGAACAATACCTGTCAGGATTGCGTCTGATGCAACCGCCTTCATCCTACTCGGAAAAGCATAACATATGGCATGGCCTCCCCCCTAGGGCGACCCATACCCGCCTGACCTCCACCTTTAGCTGGTTGTGCAGATGGAGTGACAACTGGAGTAGTAACCATGGCATGAGAAGTCTGGGGACCCTATGGAATACGCGGAGCTTGAGTAGTCGGTGGGGGTGCATCCCTCCTGATTCTGGGGCAGTCTCTCACCATATGACGAGTATCACTACACTAAAAACAAGCTCTCAAAGGATATGGCTACTAAAACTGGATCGGGCCTGGTCAATTGGACTAACCGCTGAAAGCACCCCATGCAGGAGGTGCACTAGACAGTGGCAGTGCATAATGGGCAACCTGAGACCAGAAAGTAGCCAGAGTACCACTAAAAGCTGGAAGTGTTGAATGAACTGGATGGCTCACATTGCCTCTACCATGACTGGCTACAACTGGAGCACGGGCACCACTATATCTACCAGATTCTCAAGGCCTCTTGGCCTCTTTGTCCTCTCTCTCACGGCCTCGCATACCCTCCAATCTCCATGCAATCTCTACCACCTATTGATATGGGGTATATGTCTCCAAATCTCGAGCCATGCTAAATCTAATACCATAGTTAAGCCCCTGGATAAATCAACGGACCCGCTCTCTGACTGTAGAAACCAAGGTAGGTGCGTGTCTGGACAACTCACTGAATCTGACAGTGTACTTTGACATTGTCATGGTACCCTGGCACAGCTATTCAAACTCCACGCGCCATGTATCCTTAAGGCTCTGGGAAACAAACTCTCTCAAGAACATCTCTAAAAACTGAGCCCATATGAGTGAAGCTGCATCGGCTGGGCTACCCTCCTCGTAAGCTCACCACCACTGATAGTTGTACCTTTCTTAACTTAATGATAGTACTATTATCATTGTTGTAGATTAAGGTGCGAAGAGACGAGTTCAAAATCCCTAGGAACAATGGGAAAAAAAGATATCTCGGTAACAAAAACTATAGGGGGTTGTATTGGCGAGATCCAACGGTGAACAGCTGCGCAAAAGAAAAGCTGCCTGGAAGTCCGAGGACCTTTAGTACTGTACTCTACCCCCGAACCAGCAGCCTTCGCGCCAAGCAAGACCGCCCTTGACCCTTTCCTTTCTCCATTCCGCCTCCATCTTTGCTTTGTTCCAATAGAGTCTAAGGAAAAAATGGTTATTGGAAAGATTGTGATAAGGTATGTTAAGGCTAAACATTTACTTCATTTTGGCGTGATCTCGTAACTACATATGTTTGATAACGAGACATAAAGAGAAGTTTGTACTCCTGGACTTATGTACATTATCCTAGTCTCATAAGTTACACTATTCTCCTTTATCGAGACTTTATATTCAGTTAAGTATTGTCTTCTTCCAGTCAAGAGAGCGGAGGGTCTATATATATACAGTATTACAGTATTTTCACCATCATCGAGCTATAATCGGTGGGCAGGCCCCTATTGGGCAAACTCTGATCAGGTGGTAAGTTATATATCGAGCCTACAGTGGCCGAGCACCTATGAGTGAGCCTAGAATGGTCGAGATACCGAGCCTAGTATGGTCGACCACCTACGAGCAAGCCTACTACGGCCAAGAAGTTACACGTACCAAGCCTTATAAGGCCAGATAACTATTTTACTTACTATATTGAGAGAGTTGAGTCAGTATCAGCAGGTAAGTATATTTTCAGATCATCTTTGACTCCCAGATACTTTCAGTTATTATATTATCAGTTTAGTTTCAACTTTCAATTATTCTATTTCCTTACATACTCGGTAGATTATTTCGTACTAACATCCCTTTTCTGGGGATATTACATTTCATGCATTCAGTTTCAGATAGACAGATGGGTAGACCTCCTCAGTAGGTAATGTCCGACTTCAGCTTGATCGGTAAGCTCTACATCCTTCGAAGTTGTCGGGTCTAGTGTTTTGAGTACATATTGAGTGTGTGTGTATATATATATATATATATATATATATATATATTATGGGTAGGTCAGGGCCCTATTCCGACCACAGTAAATCCATCTGTAAAGGCTTGTAGACATATCCTGTCAATCAGTGTAGTATGTTGGGCTTGTAGGCCTTGTATGTATATTTTATTTTTAGTTTGTCGGTTGTACTAGTTATGATGGTCTTGTCAGCTCAGCTTTATATTGATGTTCAGTCGAAGCTAGTCTCCGTTCAGTTTTATATTTTATTTCACAAATTATCTTGCAATGTGGTCCTATGGCTAAAGTATGATATTGTATGTTCAGAGACCCTCAGTCTCAGGTTGGTATGCTCAGTTAAGTGAGGCACCGGGTGCCGGTATCACCTCCCCAGGTTTGGGGCGTAACAAACTTGGTATCATAGCAGTTCTATCCTAGGGAGTCTACAAGCCATGTCTAGTAGGGTCTTGTTTATAGATGTGTTGTGCACCTCATTATATAAGCAGGGAACTACAGGGCATTTAGGAGTTGGTTACCCTTCTTTCAAATCTACATCGTGTTGTAGAACTGAGTTATAGGAAATTTGAGTTAAACTTATGTATTTGTGTTTTCATACAGAGATGACGGTGACTAGGAAGACTACGGCTAGTCAGAGGAGAGATACAACAGCGGGTGAGCGGACCAACAGGGTACCCTCAGTAGATGGGGCCTAGTGCGAGACCCCTACTCAGCCATTACCGGCTCCTCCACCACCTGAGGAGAGTCCTAGGGATACCACACATCTAGTTCCCCCTAAACTTCCATCAGATCAGGACTCGAGGAGTGTGGTGCATTTGTTGACATAGTTGGTAGCTACCCAGTAACAGGCTAGGGCACCATCTAGTGCAAGATCTTCTGAGGGGTCTGGGAGTTCAAGGGTGCGAGAGTTTATTGCCTTGACTTCCCCATAGTTCACGCGGATAGATTAGAGGGAGTACCCCTAGGATTTCATATATCATCTTCACAGGATCTTTCGGGTTATGCATGCCACAGAGAAAGAGGCAGTTGAGCTGGCAGCTTTTAGACTCTGAGATATAGTCGTCCTTTGGTACAAGGGATGGGAGAGGTCCAGGGGATGTGATGCTCCTCCAGCAATTTGGGGAAATTTTTCAGATGCCTTCCTTGACCAGTACTTACTGTGGGAGATCTGACAGGATAGAGTCAATCAGTTTCTAGCCCTCAAGCAGGGCAATATAAGCGTTCGAGAGTATAGTATCTGTTTCGACTCATTGGCCAGATATGCTCCACCTATAGTTGCTACTATGCGAGATAGGATCCACATGTTTATAGCAGGGTTGGCCCTAGAGTTGACCGAGGCATGTGCCTCCATTGCATTGCAAGATAGTATGGATATCTCTCGGATTATGGCATTCACCCATAATATAGAAAAGGGTAGGCATCGACAGCAGGGTATAGAGAGGAGTGAGCAAGGGCAGCTTGAGAGGATGAGATTTTCCATGTATCAAGAGCAGTCTCAGGGTAGTTATAGGCCCCAATACTTCAGACGGCCACCTAGGCCACCACCGCCTCAGTTACAGGGTTATAGGTTTGACCAATATGCCCAGTTAGGACAAGGAGAGAGCTCACGGGTTTCGGGTTTGCAGCGACAATGAGGTTCAAGGCAGACATGGTCATTTCGGCCATGGAGTGACATCTGTGGTAGAGGACACTTGGGCTAGTGCCGAGCAAATTCCAATGCTTGTTACACATGTGAGCGTCCTGGGTATATGATGTGAGATTTCCCAAGTAGAGATTATGGGGGTATGGCACAATCAACGAGTTCAGCAACATGATTATCTATGTTTGTGCGTCCTTCGGGGCGCGAGTCTCAGTCTTCGGCTGGTAGAGGTTGAGGCAGAGGTAGAGGTTCCAATTCAGGCAGTAATTAGAACCGTATCTATGATTTAGCGGGTTGACAGGACCAGGAGACTTTACCACATGTTGTGACAGGTATATTGACCATTTGCTCTCACGATATTATGCCTTCATAGATCCAGGATCTACTTTATCGTATATTACCTCGTTTGTCACAGGGAAGTTTGATATAGTGCATGAAATACTAAGTGATCCTTTTGTAGTATGTACACTCGTCTAGGAACTGATTATTGCTAGACGGGTTTATCGACGTTGTACGATGACAGTTTGTAGTTGACAGACCTCAACCGATCTATTTGAGCTAGAGATGATGGATTTCGATGCTATCATGGGCATGGACAGATTGGGAGCTTGCTATGCCACAGTTCATTACCGAGGAAAGGCAGCCAGATTTTATTTTCTGGGTGAGCCAGTCCTTGAATAGGTAGGTAATACAGCGATACCCATAGGTAGGTTTATTTCCTATCTGAAGGCAAGGAAAATGATCGCAAAAGGGTGCATTTATCATATTGTTTGAGTTCGAGATGCAGATGCTGAGATACCTATAATTCAGTCTATTCCAGATTCAGAGAGTATGTAGATGTGTTTCCAGATGAGCTTCAAGGTATTCCTCCAGAGCGAGAGATTGATTTTAGCATTGATTTGCTTTCGGGAACTCAACCAATATCCATCCCTCCGTATAGAATGACTCCTGTCAAATTGAAGGAGTTGAAGGAGTAGCTAAAAGATTTGATGGAGAAAGGTTTTATCAGACCCAGTACCTCACCTTGGGGTGCGTCGGTATTGTTTGTGCGGAAAAAAGACGGCTCGCTAAGGATGTGTATCGATTATAGGCAACTAAACAAGGTTACTATCAAGAATAAGTATCCACTTCCAAGGATCGATGACTTGTTTGATCAGTTGTCGGGGCTGGATGCTTTTCAAAGATAGATTTGAGGTTAGGGTACCATCCAGTCAGAGTTCGGGAGAAAGATATTCCAAAGACAGCCTTCAGAACCCGACATGGCCACTTCAAGTTCCTTGTCATGTCCTTCGGGTTGACAAATGCACCTGTCGTATTTATGGACTTGATGAACAGCGTATTCCGGCAATTTTTTAGATCTGTTCGTGATAGTATTTATTGATGATATTCTGGTTTATTCACATTCACCGGAGGATCATGCGGACCACCTGCGAGTGGTACTCCAAACCCTCCGTGATCATAAGTTGTATGCTAATTTTTTTAAATGTGACTTCTAGTTGAAGTTTGTAGCATTCTTGGGGCATATTGTATCCGATGAAGGTATCCGTGAAATCCTGTCCTAGACCTACCACTCTGACAGAGGTTCTAGCTTTCTAGGCTTAGCAGGCTACTACTGGAAGTTCATAGAGGATTTTTCTTCCCTTTTGGAACCATTGACGAAGCTGACTCAGAAAGCAGCTAAGTTTCAGTGGACAGAGGCTTGCGAGCGGAGTTTCCAAGAGCTTAAGAACATGTTGACATCAGCGCCAGTTCTAACATTTCTAGAGGATCCAAAGGGTTATGCCGTGTATTGCGATGCCTTACGTGTCGGATTAGGATGTGTCCTGACATAACATGGGATGGTGATTGTGTACGCTTCAACGCAGCTGAGGAAGCACGAGAGAAATTATTCGACCCACGACCTCGAGTTAGCTGCGGTTGTCCATGCACTTAAGATATGGCAGCATTATTTTTATGGTGTTCATGTGGATGTATTTACATATCATAAAAGCTTGCAATATATCTTCAAGCAAAAGGAGTTGAATTTGCGATAGAGGCAATGGCTAGAGTTATTGAAAGATTACGACGTTAACATTCTCTACCATCCAGGGAAAGCTAATGTTGTAGCTGATGCCTTAAGTCACCGATCTATGGGTAGCTTAGCACATGTAGAGGTTGAGAGAAGAGAATTAGCTAGAGAGATTCATCAATTAGCTTGTTTGGGGGTTCGGCTAGTAGATTCTGACGATGGCGAAATAAAATCTATTCTCACTATAAAGACGGTCAATTAAAGAAAAATTAGTCTAAAAACGTTAGGGTGTTACAACCCCCCCCCCCCCCCCCCAAAAAATATTTACCTTATACTAGTCCCGAAATAAATGTAGATATCTAACTCGCATATCCTCTTCTCGCTCCCAAGTAGCTTCCTTGCCAGAATGATTTCTCCGAAGGACTTTCACTAAGGGGATTCTCTTATTTCGAAGCTCTTTTATCTCACGTACTAAGATTTGTATAGGTTCTTCTTCATGTGTCAAATCAGGATTGACCTCAACAGATTTAACAGGAAGAACATGAGATGGATCTGAGTGGTATCTTCTAAGCATAGAAACATGGAGGACGTTGTGGCTCTGGTGGAAGAGCTAGTTTATATGCAACTATGCCAACATTTTCAAGCACTTCATAAGGTCCAATAAATCGAGGACTAAGTTTACCTTTTTGGCCAAATCTCATATTCTTCTTCCAAGGAGAAACCTTTAAAAATACCTTATCCCCGATCTGATCCTCAATTTCATGCCTCTTAAGGTCAGCATAAGACTTTTATCTATCCGAAGCAATTTTTAAGCGATCCTTGATGATTTTTACCTTATTTTCAGTTTGTTGCACAATTTTAGGACCAACCAATTTCCTTTCACCAACTACACTCCAACATAGAGGAGTTCTACATTTCCTCCCATATAAAGCTTCATAAGGAGGCATGCCTATACTTGATTGGTAGCTATTATTGTAAGAAAATTCTATCAGGGCTAAGTGTTTGTCCTAACTACCCTCAAACTCAATAATGCAAGCTCGAAGCATATCTTCCAAGATTTGTATTATCCTCTCAGACTGGCCATCTGTCTGAGGATGGAAAGAAGTACTAAAATTCAACCTGGTACCCAAAGCTTCTTGCAAGCTAGTCCAAAATCAAGATGTAAACCTCGGGTCTCGGTCAGATACAATATAAACAAGAACTCCATACAGCCTCACAATCTCATTAACATACAATTCCCCTAAACATTCAAGTGGTTAGTCCACTTTGATGGCCAAGAAATGATCACTCTTGGTTAGCCTATCAACTACCACCCAAATTGCATCATGATTTCTTTGAGTGCGTGGAAGTCCATAAATAAGTGGGTACATGAGTCTTGCCTTGTCCATAGCTTGGAGTGCTACCAGTACAAAAATTTGATCTATTTAGCTTATGCTGAGCTGACTTATGAACACCACCAGTCTTGGAATTGTCAAAACTTCCCTTTTTAAATGGACCTCCTGAATCAACATCAGCTTTTCTGAACTTGTTTTCATTTCTACTAGCTTGTCCCTTGTAAATTCTTTCCCAAGTAAGAGCAGTTGTAACTAGTTTGGAAACATATTCATGTTGCATGACCGCCACAGACTTTCGGATAGAATCATTCAAAGGGTCTTCGAATCGCCTGCACTTATAATTTTAATATTGATAATACCTCCAGCATAAAGAGAAAGCCTGAAAAACTTTTGTTGATATTCAGCAATAGACATACCCCTTTGCTTTAAATGCAAAAACTCCTTTTTCTTTGCGCCACGATAATCAGGTGGACATACTTCATGCGGAATTCTTTGACAAAATTATCCCAAGTAAGCACGGAGGTTTTGCATTGGCATTTCATACACTTACCCACCAGTCATAAGCATCCCTTTATGATAGTGAGATGACATACTTAAATTTGGTAGCTTCCGAACACTCTAATTGCTCCAATACTCTCTCTGTGTGCTCAAGTCATTGTTCAGCATCAGTAGGATCAACAGTGCCTTCAAACTCAAATCCACCCATTTTTCTCATTTTCTCAAAGTTTATTTCATTTGGGTCGAATATTGTTCCAGCCAAGTGACGAAAGAAATCAACCATTTGTTAAAAAGGAGGATCAACAACAGGAGTACTATGATTCATATGAGGATGTGGCCCAACTCTTGCACCTTGATTATTTCCCACTTCAGATCCACTAGTGCGAGGAACATTAAGATCAGAAAAATGTTCTCCAAACCCTTCTTGTAAGTGAGGTTGGGCATAAGAGTTATTTGAACCCTCACAAGCGGCTTCCATAAGGGAGATCACATTGCATTAGGAATATGTACATGATGCATATGCACAATACACACAATGAAGCATGTTAAAAAGAAATAAGTACACTAACAAGTCACAACAAAAATCATAGAATTACAAACCTAATGCTCTGACTTTTAAAGCATTAGGTTTTGTTGTGTCATTAGGGAGGGTGCTACTTACAAAATAAAGCTCATTTACTACTTACAACGTTCAGAAGATATTAATCTAAAAAGACATTCATAATAATTTAGTAGCGAAAATAGGCCCATGCGATAAAGGTTTCAAGTACAATATTTAAAAAAAAATAAACTTCGTAAAATTCCTTAAAATGAAATACATTATCTAATTATCAAGATAATGTGATACCACCCTTTTTGAATAATCAACACGTTAAAGCAACTTCGTAACGAAATTATATTTTTTGTTCAACTTCACTGCAGATTCATATTGTACATGAATTTCAAACTTGCGAGTACCAAAAGGAAAACAAGTCTTCTCCTTTGTACATATTTACAAGATAAAAAGTGAATTTAGCATATCACAACACTTGGGTTAATAACACACCATAAAACAACAAAACAAATCACCAAATTCAAGTTACAAGCTTATGGTCTTGAGGTCCAGCAAGCATCCAAAATTACATACATAAGTGTGACATGTGGATCATGTATGTCACGACCCCAATTTCTCACCGTAGGATGTCGTGATGACACCTAATCTCTACTACTAGGTAAGTCTAACATGCATAGAGAAATAGCGGAAATACTACTAAAACTTTAAATTAAACCTTCACACTATTATAATAAACTCAACAGTACAATAGCCAACACTTTTCCCAAAACCTAGTGGAACGGAGTCATAAGCTCTACAAGAAAGTAATAATAGTCTCAAAATACAATATTGTTTGAAACAAGAAATAAACAGTAGAATGTATAAAATAGAAGGCGACTCCGAGGCATACGGACGTCGAGCAGGTATGCCTTGAACTCTCCAAAAATAGCTACTCAATCAACCTCTAGCATCCGGTAGGGGCAGATATACCTGGATCTGCACAAAAAGATGTGCAGAAGAGTAGTAAGAGTACACCACAAAGGTACCCAGTAAGCATCAAGCCTAACCTCGGTAGAATAGTGACGAGGTCAGGTCAAGATACCTACTAAGACATAATAAACAGAATAAAAATATAATAATGAGGAGTAATGGAAGGCGGAGAAATAACTGATACAAAACAAGTTAATAACATAGACAAATGCTGGAATTGTAAGCATAGAGATAACATAAAGGAAGCAACTAAAGAGAACTACCAAAGTCAAATATGAATCCAAACCGATAAGACAAGGAAGAATAAAAGGAATAATAAGTGTTTCACTGATAACTCTTTACAACCTGAGATAAACACTAAGAATCACCAATGAGGTACCGCCTCGTACACAACAAGTGTCACGCCCCAAACCTGGGGAGGCGTGGCTGGCACTCGGTGCCGCATTGGCCCGAGCGAACCACCCTGTAACTTCTTTTTTTTTTAACTATCATGGGCCAACATGGCCACAACTCATAATGTATGACTATAAGTGGGCAAACGTTGTATTACTGAACCATTTTTCTTAAAACATGAATACATATGGGTCATGAAGGCCTCTGACATACTATACAAAAAAACCTCTGCCTACAAAGCCTCTAAGATTATTTGACATCAAATGGGACAGGGTATCGGCTTACCCATAAGTCCGTAACAAAACTCTGACACGATGACTCATAGACTCGACTGCACCCCGAATGAGATGGAGTCTTACCGATCCTTCGCTGGATGCCAAAATCGTCTACTGTGAGGGCTTGTCAAATTGATTATCTATACCTGCAAGCATGAATGCAGCGTCCCCAACAAAAGGACGTCAATACGAATAATGTAGTGAGTATGTAAGGTAGAACTGAAACATAACTGTAAGTCAACATTAATTAAAGACATATAAGAATCAAACTGAATCTCTGAAGTGCCACCGTATATACATACTTAGTATACTTATATATATAATGCCTCTCTTTGAGACTATTATCCATATTGTATGATACATGACTGCCCAACTGATCAGTGGTAACTGCCCGACCGGCGGTAGCGTGGTGGTAAATACATGACTGCCCGACCGGCCGTAGTTTGGTGGTAAATGTATAACTTCCCAACCGGCCGTAGCTTAGTGGTAAATGCATGACTGCCCGACCGGCCGTAGCTCGGTGGTAAATGTGTAACTGCCCAACCGGTCGTAGGACGGTAGTAAATAAATATGCTTGTCTGCCCAACCGGCCATAGCACGGTGGTAAATGAATATGCATGTCTGCCCAACCGGTCGTAGCACGGTGGTAAATGCATGAAGATGCATGTATCACTATAATAAAAACATTAACATCTTTATCATATATCTCGATAGAGACTTAGGAACATACTTAGACATACTTGAATATCACTTTATAGGAATGAATAACGTAGATATCCTTAACTGCTAAGAGTAGAACCACTTATGGAATAGCATTACGTTTACGTATCGTTACTTGGAGCATGCCAAAAGAAGAAAGGATTAGCCTCAACATACCTGGTGTTATCCCACTTTCTCAAGAGCTCAACTCGTATCCGCTAAAGAAAACCGACATGAGTATAATCGTTATGTTTCTTCGCATTCGCCTTAGTCGTATGACTTAGTATTCCATGTGTATCTCCAGCTTCGCCATGGCTATCCTTTAGTATGAATCTACCCTAACCTCCCCCATCTCCAAAGAACCCTGTTACCTAGGATCGGCCATTTATCCAGTACAAGTACATTGAATTTAGAACATATTTAGCGTTTTGAAATATAAGTGAAATACCCAGCCCTCAGTCTATTTAGCATTATTTAAAAGTCTCCTTTATAGTCAAAAGAATGGCACAAGCTGTAATTGTTATATCACAAAACTTTAGGTTGCTCATCTAGGAATATTCTTTGTCCTACTACCCGACAATGCTAAATGAATTTTGACTTTCTCCTATTTCCCCATCAAAAGCACATTTCAATACAAGAAGATGCCCGCATATAATTAGAAGTAAACAAAGGATCAACTTTACGGGATTCCCATAGCATAAAGTTCTCTGCTTTGCAAAGAGTTTTAAATTGCAATAGCAAAGCATAACAGATATTCGAATCTACAGTAATTTTAAAAAGTACTTACTTCCTAAGAGGCCACCCACTAACTTAAAATGCTTAGTCATTCTAGCTTACACGTGGATTGATTGATGCCCATACAATAATTATCTAATAATTAATCTATTAATCTTTAACTAAAATCCAATGTTTAACCAATTAGCTACATAATAATTCTAGGTTTCATTTCACTTAAATACTAGTATACTTCATATACCTTACTATAATGATCATGTGGTACGTTGTATGACACTAGTCCATAAATACCGGGTATTATAACTTGGATCGTATTTTATCCCAAAATGTCAAATTTCGACCAAACTCATTTTTTTAACATGTTTACCCTACGACCTTCACGACACATATTTATCACTTGTTATAAATAGCAATAGTCTTGTCCTCATCCTAAAGTACTACTATTAAAATACAAAAATATTAATAAATCACGATATCATATAAAATCAATACATACACTATTATTTTATTAAAACATCCATGTAAAAAATGCACATATTTTCTCAACTTCTAATTTTCCTAATCTCATATAAAGAGTACAAATTTTTGCACGCTTAATTCTTAAAATGGTAAAAAGATAACCTTCTTTTCTTGTGAGAAAATAATTTCTATCTTTACAATAAAGAAAATCTCATATTATTTGTATAATTTAAAGCATATTTGGAAGTAGTAATATTAATAACTATATAAAATCATATTTTTCAAACTTTTTACAAAAATATTTCACTCAAAATACTATATCAAACGTATATAACGGTGCCAATGTTGTTAAACTCACGGGATGTAACAACAAGAATCACAACCGAGGTACCACCACGTATACAACAAGAATTCGTATTCATATTTCTCAATTTCAATCATAATCTATCCTTATACCGCCGCGTGAGCCTTACATTTAAATAGGTTTGAAAAACATTATTCCTGAAATAGCTACACACACTTTAGCCCACCTTATGATGCCGCGTGGCTTCGAGTAATTCCCTTACAAGAAACACGCACATAATTCCCACCTTATGCCGCCGCATGCACATTAACCCCTATCCTTATACCACCGCATGCACATCAATATCACATCACAATAACAACTCGCACCACAAGTACCCATATGCCACAACTTGCCAATAATCAATAATATCAATGTTTCCACAATAATAGCCCATGGCTCAACCACAATGTGTACAAGAATGTCAACAATAACAATGAATGTAATTTTCTCAACAAGAAGGATATCTCAATAATAAACAACTTCGCCTCAATGTGATAACGGCTTTCACACTTCAACACCAATAAATCAATAATAAGAGAGATAATGTGTAACTATGATATCAAATAAGAATAACTCACAAGGGAAGAGATAACATGTAACAATGACTTCAAATAATGATAAATCAATAACGGAAGAGATAACATGTAACAATGGCTTTAAATAATGGTAAATCAACAATGAAAGAGATAACATGTAATAGTGACTTCAAATAATGATAAATCAACAATGAAAGAGATAACATGTAACAATGGCTTCAAATAATGATAAATCAACAATGGAAGAGATAACATGTAATCATGAAAGAGGCAACAACTTGAACTAAGCATAAGAGCAAAATATCAAGTAAGATGTAGAATAAGTGTTAACAAAGTCATTTAAGGCATGTAAGGATAGACAAACACAAGTAAGAGTAGATTGACTATGAGAACTAAAAACATGATATGAGAACTAAATTAAAACATGGAAATAGTCTAAGTAGCCTAAACCGGTCAATTACCATATATAACCTGTGTACCCACTCGTCACTTTGCGCACATGGCTTTCATATAGCACAAATGACACAATCAATCCCAAATCCTAAGCGGTAGTTCCCCACACAAAGTTAGGAAAGATACTTACCTCAACTAGGCCAACTCAACCCTCAGAAATAGCTTTTCCCCTAACATTCACCTTCACACGGCTCAAATCTAACTAAAATTGACTTAATATCCTCAAACAATGCAAGCGAAAATAATTACAATAGATAAAGCTATGATCTTTAAGCTTTTCGCAAAAAAGTCAACAAAAGTCAACTTGGGGCCCACCCGGTCGAAACCTGGGACCAAGGGTAGATTCCGACTACCCATAAACCCACGAGTCCATATATATGATTAGTTTCAAAATTTGACTCCAAATCGACTCTCAAAACTTAAATTCTTATTTTTCAAAAACTTGACAAAGTTTCACAAATTTTTACTTTGATTCACATGATTTTGATGTTAAATCTAAATGTTAAATCTAAGATATATTGATGGAATATAGTTGAAAATAGATTAGAATCACTTACCCAAAGTTTGTAGATGAAAATCACCTCTCCAAATTGCCTCCTACCGAGTTTAGGGTTCTAAAATGAGAGAATATGTTGAAAAATCCCGCTCCCATCCCTTTTGTCCAGCTGCAAATGTCGCATTTGTGACACAGGGTTCGCATTTGTGAACCCTCTCAATTGCGGACCAGGGATCGCATTTGCGTACCCTGACTTCCTCAATAATTATTGCAATTGCGACAAAGGCTTCGCAATTGTGAAGCTGGACTTCTTCGCAAAAGCGAACAATTGTTCGCAAAAGCGACCCAAACCTCATGCTTGCTGACTTCGCAATTGTGAAGGGGTCAGTCGCAATTGCGACATGAGATCCCCCATTGTCACCTTTACAATTGCAAGGTTTGTGCTCGCAATTGCGATAACAGAGCACCAGCAACACCAGCAATTCATTTTAAGTTCAATTCATTCACAAACATGTTCGAAACTCATCCGAGCCCCCGGGGCTCCAAACCAAATATCCACATAAGTCTAAAAATATTATACGAACTCACTTGCGATATAAAAATACAAAAATAACATCTAAAACTATGAATCGAACACTAAAACTTATGAATTTCAAAGGTAAGTTCAAGAACTACTAGAATTGCAACTAAGCATCTGAATCCTATCAATTCAATTCCAAGTGATACCAAATTTTGCAGACAAGTTCTAAATAGAAGAACAAACCTATTCTAAGTCCCAAAATCAAATTCCGAACTCGATAGCTAAAAGTCAACCTACGGTCAAGTTTTTCAACTTCAAATTGTAAAATTTCGGCAAAACAACATAAATCAACCTACAAACTTCTGAATTCAATTCCGGGCATACGCCCAAGTCTAAAATCACGATACGAAGCTATTGAAGCCATGAAAACACCGTTCCGGGGTCATTTTCACAAAAGTCAAAGTTTTGTCAGTATTTCTAACTTAAGCTTCTAAGTCAAGAATTAAAGGGTCCAAGTCAACCCGAAATCTTCCCGGAACAAAACTAATCAACTCTGTAAGTCATAAAACTATAAACACATATGTGTGAAGCATAAAAAGGGAAAACGAAGTGCAATTACACAAAATGACTGATTGGGTCGTTACATTCTCCCCCTCTTAAAATAAATGTTCATCCTCGAACGTGCATAAGGACATATCTGAAGTGATGAATAAACGAGGATAACGACTATGCATGTCGTGCTCGGTCTCCAAGGTCGCCTCCTTGACCGGGTGACCCCTCCATTGAACTTTCACTGAAGCAATGCTCTTTGATCTCAACTTTCGGACATGTCTGTCCAAGATAGCCACCGGCTCCTCAATATAAGTCAAATCCTTATCCAATTGGATTGTGCTGAAGTCTAACACATGAGACAGATCACCATAATACTTTCAGAGTATAGAAACATGGAACACCAAATGGACCGCAGATAAGCTAGGTGGCAATGCAAGCTTGTAGGCTACCTCATTAATCCTCTCAAGGATCTCAAAAGGTCCGATATACCTAGGGCTCAATTTTCCCTTCTTCCCAAACCTCATCACACTCTTCATGGGTGAAACCCGAGCAAAACCCACTCTCCAACCATGAATACAACATCACAAACTCTCCAATCAACATAACTCTTCTGTCTAGACTGGGTTGTATGAAGCCGATCCTGAATCAACTTGACTTTCTCCAAGGCATCCCGAACCAAATCCGTGCCCAACAACTTAGCCTCTCCCGGTTCAAACCAACCAACTGAAGAACGACATCATCTCCTATATAGGGCCTCGTAAGGAGCCATTTGAATACTCGATTAGTAGTTGTTGTTGTAGGCAAATACCGCAAGCGGCAAAAACTTATCCCAAGAACCCCCAAAATCTATAACACGGGCACGAAGCATATCCTCTAATATCCGAATGGTGTGCTCGGACTGTCCATCCGTCTGGGGGTGAAATATTGTACTCAACTCAACCCGTGTGCCTAACTCATGCTGCACAGCTCTTTAGAAACGTGATGTAAATTGTGTGCCCCGGTCAGAGATGATAGATACCGGCACGCCATGAAGTCGGACAATCTCGCAGATATAGATCTGAGCTAGCTGCTCTGAAGAATAGGTGGTCACCACCGGAATGAAATGATATGACTTGGTCAACCTATCTACAATTACCCAAACAACATCAAATTTCTTCTGAGCCCATGGGAGCCCAACAACGAAATCCATAGAGACACGCTCCCAGTTCCACTCGGGAATCTCAAGTCTCTGGAGCAAACCGCCTGGCCTCTAATGCTCAAACTTCACTTGCTGACAATTTAGGCACCGAGCTACATACTCCACCATGTCTATCTTCATTATCCTCCACCAATAGTGCTGCCTCAAATCCTGATACATCTTAGCAACACCCGGATGAATGGAGTAGCACGAACTATGAGCCTCCTCAAGAATAAACTCACGCAACCCATCCACATTAGGCATACATAATCGGCCATGCATCCGAAACACCCTGTCATCTCCAATAGAAACCTCCTTGGCATCGTCGTGTTGTACTATGTCCTTAAGGACAAGCAAATGGGTATCGTTATACTAACGCTCTTTGATGCAATCATATAAAGAAGAACGAGAAACCACGCAACCAAGAACTCGACTGGGCTCCGAAATATCCAATCTAACAAATTGGTTGGCCAAGGCCTGACATCCATGACTAGTGGCCTCTCTGCTACCGGTAGATATTCTAAACTTCCCAAGCTCTCCGCCTTTCAACTCAAGGCATCGGCCACCACATTGGCCTTCTCAGGATAATATAGAATAGTGATATCATAGTCATTAAGAAACTCTAACCACATTCACTGCGCAAATTAAGATCTTTCCATTTGAACAGATGCTAGAGACTCCGGTGGTTAGTAAAGACCTCATAAGGGACACCGTGCAAATAGTGCCGCCAAATCTTCAATGCATGAATAATAGCTGCCTATTCCAAGTCGTAGACTGGATAATTCTTCTCATGGGTCTCCAATTGCCGAGACACGTAGACAATCACCCTACCGCCTTGCATCAATACCATGCCAAGGCCAACACGTGACGCTTCATAATACATAGTGTAAGACCCCAAACCCGTAGGCAACCCCAACACTGGGGTTGTAGTCAAAGTAGTCTTGAGCTTATGAAAGCTCGCCTCACACTCCTCACACCATCTAAAAGAAGCACCCTTCTAGGTCAATCTGGTCATAGGTACATCAATAGATGAGAAACCCTCTACAAAATGGCGCTAATACCCGACCAAACCAAGGAAACTACAAATCTCAGTAGCTGAAGACGGTCTTGGGCAACTCTGAGCTGCTTCAATCTTCTTCGGATCTACCTTGATCCCCTCACTCGACACCACATGAACCAAAAACGCCACTGAATCAAGCCAGAATTCACACTTTGAGAATTTTGCATACAACTTCTTCTCTCTCAAGGTCTGAAGCACGATCCTGAGGTGATGCTAATGATCTTCCCGTTTGCGGGAGTACACCAATCATCAGATGATGATAGCCTGACCATAAATCAATCTTGGAGAACACTTTGGCACCCTGTAGCTGATCATATAAGTCATCAATGCGTGGCAATGGATACCTGTTCTTCACTGTAACCTTGTTCAATTGCCGATAATCAATACACATGTGCATAGAACCATCCTTTTTCTTCATTAACACAACCGGAGCACCCCAAGGTGACACACTAGGTCAAATGAAACCCTTATCAGGAAAATCTTGCAACTGCTCCTTTAACTCCTTCAACTCTGTTGTGGCCATACGATATGGTGGAATAGAAATGGGTTAAGTGCTCGGCAATAAGTCAATACCAAAATCAATATCTCTATCGGGCAGCATGCCCAGAAGATTTACTGGAAATACAACTGGGAAGTCTCTCATTAACGGAACTGAATCAACGGTAAGAGTATCAGCACTGACATCTTTCACAAAGTCTAGATATGCATCACACCCCTTCTCAACCACCCGTTGAGCCTTTAGAAATGACACAACTCTGCTAGGAATATAATCAAATACACCCCTCCACTCTAACCATGGGAAACATGGCATAGTCAATGTCACAATCTTGGCGTGACAATATAGAATAACATGATAGGGCGACAACCAGTCCATGCCCAAGATCACATCAACGTCTACCATACTGAGTAACAATAGATCAACTTTGGTCTTAAAACCACCAATAACAACTAAACACGACCGATACACATGGTCTGCAATAATAGAATCTCCCACGGGCGTGGACACATAAATAAGAGAACTCAAAGAATCACGAGATATATCCAAATACGGAGCAAACTAAGATGACACATATGAATAAGTGAATCCTGGATCAAATAAGACTGATGCATCTCTATGACAAACCGGAACCATACCTGTAATGACTGCGTCTGAAGTGATTTCCTCTGTCCTACCCGAAAAAGCATAGAATCTGGCCTGGCCTCCCCCTCTAAGGCGGCCTCTACCCATCCGTCCCCCACCCCTAGCTAGTTGTGCTGGTAGAGCAATAACTGGGCAGCGACCATGGCCTGAGAAATCTGTGGAGCTTGAATAGTCTGTGAAGGTGCACCCCTCCTAAGTCTAGGGCAGTCCCTCACCATATGACGGGTATCACCACACTCAAAGCAAGCTCTTGGTGGGCGTGGCTTTTGGGACTGGCTCAGGCTTGGTCGGCTGGACTGACTGCTGAAGGCACCCCGTGCATGAGGTGCACTAGAAAGTGCCTGAGCAAAATGTGCAACCTGAGAACTCGGGATAGCAGAGTACTATTAGAAGCTGGAAGTGCTGAATGAATTGGACGTCTCACATATCCTCTACCATGACGGGTTGTAGCTGCAGCATGGCCACTACTAAACCCTCCATTACCTGGAGGCCTTTTGGCCTCCCTGTCCTCTCTCTCACGGCCCTGCATACCCTCTAACCTCCATGCGATCTCTACCGCCTGCTGATATGGGGTATTTATCTCTAACTCGCGAGTCATGCTGAACATAATACCATAGTTGAGCCCCTCAATAAATTGACTGGCTCGCTCTCTGACTGTAGAAACCAAGGCAGGTGCATGTCTGGACAAATCACTGAATCGGATAGCATACTCAGACACTGATATAATACCCTCGCGTAAATGCTCAAACTCCGCGCGCCATGCATCCCGAAGGATCTGAGGAACAAACTCTCTCAAGAATATCTCTAAAAATTAAGTCCATGTAAGTGAAGCTGCATCGGCTGGGGTACCCTCCTCATAAACTCGGCACCACTGATACGTTGCTCCTAACAATTAGAATGTAGTAAAAGCAACCCCACTCATCTCCACAATACCCATGGTGCGGAGAATACGGTGGCAATTCTCTAGAAAACCCTATGAATCATCTTTAGCTAGGCTGCTGAAAATACGAGGATGATACTTCTTGAACCTCTCAAGTCTAAGCTGCTCCTCCTCAGATGCCATTGCCCTAACCTCTGGCTGAATCAGAACAATAGGCTGCACTGGTATAACCCATAGGACCTGATCAACATGGATCCGCTGCTCTGGAATATAAGCTGTGGGAGTTTGAGCTCCTCCCCCAGCCTGAGATGTGGTTGGTGCAAGTGGAATCAACCCCGCCTGAGCTAGGGTACCAAACAAGCTCAAGAACTGTGTGAGGGTCTTTTGAAGTGCAGGGATGGAAACAGGCACCTCGCGTGCCTGCCCCCTAACTAGAGCTATTGGTGGCTCATCTATCGTAGCTCGGGAAAGTGCCTGGAAATGAGTCAAATAGTATGTCGCCATTTAATTACACCAAATAATGGCAATTAATACCTCGCGAAAACAAAGCAGAATTTATTTTCAACTTTAAGAAAAATCACAACAATAATCAAAGGTAACTGCGGCCATAAATCAATATCAACAAGGGCACTCCCGAGGTACCGCCTCGTAGTCCCAAATCATAAATAAAATCATAATATCTCATTTTCTTATACCACCGCGGGAGCCTTCACAATTTATTTTAAAGAAAATATTTTTTCCGAAATAGCATCTCGCGTTTTAGCCATCCTTATTACACCGCCTGACTTCTAGTAGTTTCCCCTACTAACCACGCGTATCAAGCCACCCTTATCTCACCGCATGCGTTTCAACATGCAAATCTTATACCACCGCATGCGTATCAATATCACAATATATCACAATTTGTACCTCAAGTACCCAAATATTTCAATCCTCAGTCTCTGCCCAGGCCCCAACCTCTCGCGGCTCTAGCAGGGGTCGCGGGTGTCTGATTATTGGATCCAACAATACGTGTCCTCACCATCTGTGAGAGAATAGAAAGTCAAAGATTTAGTTTTCGAAGTCACTAATTCACACGATAAGGAATCAAAGAAGTGTAGTTTTCGTAACGGTTCCGTAGCCTCTCGAAGATAAGTAAAGACGTCTCTATACCGATCCTCAAGACTCTACTAAACCTACTTATGGCTCGTAACACCTATGAACCTAGAGCTCTGATACCAACTTGTCATGACCCCAATTTCCCACCGTAGGATGTTGTGATGGCACCAAGTCTCTACGACTAGGAAAGCCTAACATGCATATAGAAATAGTGGAAATACTACTAAAACTTTAAATTAAACCTTCACACTATTATAATAAACTCAACAGTACAATAGCCAACATTTTTCCCAAAACCTGGTGGAACGTAGTCATAAGCTCTACAAGAAAGTACTAATAGTTTCGAAATACAATACTGTTTGAAACAAGAAATAAATATTAGAATGTCTAAAACAGAAGGTGACTCCAAGGCTTGCGGACGTCGAGCAGGTATACCTTGAAGTCTCCAAAAGCAGTTACTCAATCAACCTCTAGTGTCCGGCATGGGGCAGGCGTACCTGGATCTGCATAAAAGGATGTACAGAAGCGTAGTATGAGTACACCACATCGGTACCCAGTAAGTATCAAGCCTAACCTCGGTAGAGTAGTGACCATTCTAGGTCAAGACAACTACTAGGAAATAATAAACAGAATGAAAACATAATATCAAGGAGTAATGGAAGGCAGAGAAATAATCGATACGAAACAAGTTAATAACATAGACAAATGTCGGAATTGTAAGCAGAGATATAACATAAAGGAAGCAATTAAAGAGAACTACCAAAGTCAAATACGGATCCAAACTGATAAGACAAGGAAGGATAAAAGCAACAATAAGTGTTTCACCGATAACTCTTTACAAGTTAATAACATAGACAAATGTCGGATTTGTAAGCAGAGAGATAACATAAAGGAAGCAATTAAAGAGAACTACCAAAGACAAATACGGATCCAAACTGATAAGACAATGAAGAATAAAAGCAACAATAAGTGTTGCACCTATAACTCCTTACAACCTGAGATAAACACTAAGAATCACCAACGAGGTACCGCCTCGTACACAACAAGAATCACAACCGAGGTACCGCCTCGTATACAACAAGAATTTGTATTCACATTTCTCAATTTCAATCACAATCTTTCCTTATACTGCCGCATGAGCCTTACATTATATAGTTTTGAAAAACATTTTCCCCGAAATAACTACATGCACTTTAGCCCACCTTATGACGCCATGTGGCTTCAAGTAATTTCCTTACAAGCAACACGTACATAAATCCCACCTTATGCCGCCGCATGCACATTAAACCCTATCGTTATACAGCTGCATGCGCATCAATATCACATCACAATAACAACTCACAACACAAGTGCCCATATGCCACAACTTGCCAATAATCTACAATATCAATATTTCTACAACAATAGACCATGGCTCAACCACAATGTGTACAAGAATGTCAACAATAACAATGAATGTAAATTTCTCAACAAGAAGGATATCTCAACAATAAACAACTTCGCCTCAACGTGATAACGACTTTCACACTTCAACACCAATAACTCAACAATAAGAGAGATAATGTGTAACTACAATATCAAATAAGAATAACTCACAATGAAAGAGATAACATGTAACAATGACTTCAAATAGTGATACGTCAACAATGGAAGAGATAACATGTAACAATGGCTTCAAATAATGATAAATCGACAATGGAAGAGATAACATGTAATAATGAGTTCAAATAATGATAAATCAACAATGGAAGAGATAAAATGAAACAGTGGCTTCAAATAATGATAAATCAACAATGGAAGAGATAACATGTAACCATGAAAAAGGCAACAACTTCAACTAAGCATATGAGCAAAATATCAAGTAAGATGTAGAATAAGTGTTAACAAAGTCATTTAAGGCATGTAAGGATAGACTAACACAAGTAAGAGTAGATTCACTATGAGAACTTAAAACATGATATGACAATTCAATTAAAACATGGAAAGAGTCTAAGTAGCCTAAATCGGTCAATTGCCACATATAACTCGTGTACCCACTCGTCACCTTGCGTATACGGCTTTCACATACATCAATCAAAATTCCTAAGGGGTAATTCCCCCATACAAAGTTAGGCAAGATACTTACCTCAGCTAGGCCAACTCAACCCTCAAAAATAGCGTTTCCCTTAAAATTCGCCTCCACGCGGCTCAAATCTAATCAAAATTAACTTAATATCATCAAACAATACAAGGAAAAACAATTATAATAGATAAAGCTATGATCTTTACACTTTCCCAAAAAGTCAACAAAAGTCAATCTAGGGCTTGCCCGGTCGAAACTCGGGTCCAAGGGTTAGATTCCGACTACCCATAACCCCATGAGTCCATATATATTATTAGTTTCAAAATCCGAGTCCAAATCGACTCTAAAAACTCAAATTCTTATTTTTCAAAAACTTGACAAAGTTTCATAAATTTTCACTTTGATTCACATGATTTTGATGTTAAATCTAAGATATATTGATCGAATGTTGTTGGAAGTAGATTAGAATCACTTACCCAATGTTTGTAGATAAAAATCCCCTCTCTAAATCGCCTCCTTCCGAGTCTAGGGTTCTAAAATAAGAGAATATGTTGAAAACTTCCGTCTCCCAGCCCTTTTGTCGAGCTGCAGATGTCGCATTTGCGACACAGGTTTTGCATTTGCGAACCCTCGCAATTGCGAACCAGGGATCGCATTTGCGAACCCTGACAACCTCAATAATTATTGAAATTGCGACAAAGGCTTCGCAATTGTGAAGCTAGACTTCTTTGCAAAAAGTGAACAATTGTTCGCAATTGTGAAGGGGTCAGTCAAAATTGCGACATCAGAGCCCCCACTGTCACCTTCAGAATTGCGAGGCTGGTACTCGCAATTGCGATAACAGGGCACCAGCATCACCATCAATTCATTTTCAGTTCAATTCATTTTGAAACATGTCTGAAACTCATCTGAGGCCTCGGGGCTCCAAACCAAATGTCCAACACAAGTCCAAAAACATCATACGAACTCGCTCGCGTGATCAAAACACAAAAATAACATCTATAACTATGAATTAAACACTGAAATGCATGAATTTCAAAGTAAAGTTCAGGAACTAGTAGAATTGCAACTAAGCATCCGAATCCCATCAATTCAACTCCAAATGATACCAAATTTTGCAGACAAGTTATAAATAGCATAACGGACCTTTTACAAGTCTCAAAATTAAATTCTGAACTAGATTGCTAAAATTCAACCTACGGTCAAACTTTTCAACTTCAAATTTTCAAATTTCGGCAAAACAACACAAAACAACTTACGGACTTCCGAATTCAACTTCGAGCATACACTCAAGTCCAAAATCATGATACAAAGCTATCGTAGCCATCAAAATACATTTCTGAGGTCGTTTACACAAAAGTCAAAGTTTAGTCAACATTTCTAACTTAAGCTTGTAAGTCAAGAATCAAAGGGTCCAAATCAACCCGAAATCTTTCCGGAATTAAACTAATCAACCCCATAAGTCATAAAGCCATAAACACACATGTGTGAATCATCAAAAGTGAAAATGAGGAGCAATTGCACAAAATGACCAGTCGAGTCATTACAATGTACAGGCAGACAGCATATCTTGATCCATCGGTAGCAAAGCCACCGAGTGAATGACCTTAACGATCCTTTTAGAAGTAACGCTTTACCCAATGACTTTGAATCCTATATTTACCATGCACTCCGGAAGATTGTAAACCAAATATATTGAGAGGCCTAACTCCTGTAAAAATATAAAGACAACAAACTGCGAAACAAAAATGAAGAGTTGAGTTCAAAAGCAATGAGAAAATTCTTGCAGATTTTTAGGATGGGCATATCATAAAAAGGTATGGCTGATGCTAAACATAAAAAAGATAGAAGTATCTTCATTCCCATACGTCTGTTAGGGTAGCCTAAGAACTGTCTAAAATGAAGATTCATTCAAAGATTTCGAGAAAGTCCCAAAACTACACAAAACCTAGATGCATATGCAAATGTGATCTCCACAAAAGCTCTCGAAAGTCTACTCCAAAAGGCCTTCTTCAAATCTCATCCCGTACATTACCTACGATAGAAAACAACTACCGCTAACAAAGCTTAGTAATGTATAAACTTTGGGCTTGGAGCCATTAAATTCTCCAATTCCATTCGATGTCATGGGTAGCTCAAATAAGACATAAAGATAAATCAAGAAGATAAATATCTCAAAAGTATCAAATATCAAACCTTCAAATATTTCCAAATATCAATATGAATAATTAAAGCTCAAATATCAAGAAAACTTATAAAATCAATTGTAGAGAGTTTTTCAAATATCAAGTTTCACCCAATATGTACATTATGCCATCACATTAAGCATAATCAGATATCAAAATGGACTGAATTCCCAAATCAAGTAGGATTGAAATTCAATAATCAAGAGAATCCATAACCATATTAAAAATGACTTTCTAGTTCGCACGTAATACGGACAAGTTCCATAATTTAAGACGAACCACAAATCAAAACTCAAGATGGCAAAAGATCCAAATCAAGAGGCATGCCGAGATGAGTGACAAAGTTACTTCCACAAGAAGGACGAAGTCCCAACAAAAATGCAAAATGATCAAGCAATCCATACGAGTGGGCGATCTAGCGAATATCTTGCAATATTGAGATAATACCAATACAACGATATAAAGTGAAGAGAAAGGAAGAAAAATTTCAAGATCAAGTTTATAAACAAACCTTGGTGTTTTACCACAAAACACGTCTACCATAATTTGAGGACGTTCGAATCGTCTATGCCATAGACCAACCAAATTCGTCCACTTCCTCAAACGCTTCCCCTTAGATTTTACAAAGGTATATATACCTTAAATATATAATCAAATATCTATATAAGTTCAGTGATTTCAACATGTCGAACTAAATATGATATCGGTGAAATTCACCCTCAATTTTTAAAACAAAAATTCTGGACAATACCACAGTCTTGTATTGTTTCTCGGTTTCGAAGATGTAAACGAAAACATTAAAATTTGTGGTCTTCATGAAAGTTGTAGATATATGTCTTATATTTCCAGATAAATTTGAATCACCTCAAGATAAGTTTCATACAAAAATATATGCTCACAATACTAACAGTGATACATGTAAAGATTGTAAAACAAAAATCTGGGGAGCACATGCCCTGTACTTCATCACCCTATTTTGGATAAATACAAGAAAACTAGGTTGTAGAGCCTAAACAAGAGTAATATAGCTATTAAATATCTTTCTAGCAAAGCTTGGCTCACTTAAAACAGAGTTATATACAAGGAGATATGATAAAAACACTAACAGTTGTGTAGTGTAAAAACGAGTTTAGTAACTTACCACAAAATAGGGAAATAACTTGAAATTCACCAAGAACTAGTTTGGCTGGTTGGTTTAGTGAAAATTCATAAGGTTTTCATGCAGTATTTTATATGATAAGAAGGAGAGAGGGTTGGGGTTTAATCTGTCATGAAGAAATAAAAAATGAGAGGAGGTTATGGAAAAGTATATCACATAAGTAATATATATAAACTTTGGATAAATATGAAAAAGGTGGTTGCCCAAGCTACTAAATACCTTTAGATTAATATGAAAGGTTTGCTAACCATATATATATATATATATATATATATATATATATATATATATATATATATATATATATATATATATATATTGTATTTTACAACAATTTATCAAAATGATATTGTCACGGCCCCAATTTCCCACCTGAGGATGTCATGATGTGATGGTAGGCTATAATATCGTGTTTTAGTCGCTTATTGCACTTTAATTTACTGCACTTTTATTGTGTTTGAGCTTTAATCGCTAGTGTTTTGTACTTATTGTGTGTTTTATGCCTTGTAGGAGTGATTTCGAGCTATGTAGATATTATGGAATGAATTTGAGTGATTTGGAGATTTGAAGACTGAGTAAAAGCCCAAGGGATTAAGCCGGGATCGCGTTCGGGGGTCGAGAACCACACATGGATACAAAAAGCAAGTAAAAGTCCGTACTCTAAGAAAAGTCCACTACCGCGGCGCGTGGGGCACCATGGCTGCCCATTTTCCTGCTGTCTGTTAGAAATCAACTCTCTGGATTTCCCCACTAATGCCCTGCATGGCGCGTCGCCCCATGCGGCACACCGGTGCAATTTTTACAGAGTAAATGTCCTATTTCGGCTAGGAAAAGGTGATTTCATTTGGGCCTGACCCTATTTGGTATAAATACATGGGAAACGTTATTTTTGGGACTTTTGATACATATTCGACCTAAGGAGGAGTTTGAAGAACACGAGCATAAGGATTTCATCATTCCTTCCTCACTCAAGACACGAGTTTGGATTGAATTTATGTTTTCCTCTACTTTAACTTTATTTGTGATGAATTGCTCCATATCTATGGAGTAGTTCTCTTTAGGGTTTAATGGATTTGGTGTTTTGATGATTGTTTGTGAATTATAACCCTAGTTTTATGTATTGAAGCATTTTTGGATGATTTGATTGTTGCATCTATATTCACTTGTTCATGTAATCGAGAGAGGCATAACTTGTGATATCTTTTATATTGTGGGTTGAGTTCATAGATTCTTCTTAGTAATCGAAAGAGGCTAGTTGAATCATTGATTAAACCTAGTTAGGAGGATAATCGAGAGAGGTTCTCCTAAAGACCAATCCACTACGCATTCTTGCATATCTTCACGTGCTTAAATTGGTTCATCTTGTGAGGTTAAGACTTAATCGAGAGAGGAGTTTTTATGAATGTTTGAACTAATAATTGAGTGAATTCGAGAGACTCACTTAAACATTAGAAGTGAATTATCTAGAGTTAGATCACAAACAATTGTCTTACACCTATCATATCAACCCCTATTTTCTCCCATTGATAACTTCCTTGCTTACCTTTGTTGCGATCGTCATTAGTCAATAGCTTTAGATTCTTAGTTAATTGTAGTTAGAAATCATAGAAATCTCAATTGCTGATCATCTTGAATAGCAATCAAGCTAGAAACTACAAGAATACTGTTTAAATCTAATCCTTATGGATACGATATTATACTATACTATATTTGACTAGTAAGCATAATTTTAAGTGTGTGTTTCGAGCTCGTCATGATGGCACCTAGTCTCTAAAACCAGGTAAGCCTAACATGCATGGAGAAATAGCAGAAATAATAATAGAACTTCAAATTTAAACCAACTAGCTTTCATAAAAGAAATCAACAATACCGCTAACAATAACTCCCAAAATCTTGTGAGACTGAGTCATAAGCTCTACACGAATATACTGAAACATCCCTAATATATCACTGTCTAAGTAAAGAGTAAGTAGTAGATAAACAAGGACATAGGGTGACTCTGAGGCCTGCGAACGCCGGGCAGGTATACCTTGAAGTCTCCGAACTGAATGCTCTACTCATTGGTGCCTAGCCTGGGTCGAGGTACCTGGATTTGCACAAAAACGTGTAGAAGAGTAGTATGAGTACACCACAAGGGTACCCAGTAAGTATCAAGCCTAACCTCGGTAGAGTAGTGACGAGGCCAGGTCAAGACACCTACTAGGATAAGAAAAAGAACTGAACAAGTATAGTATCTAATAATGAAAATGAGGAAATGAAGCAATAAAGCAATACAACAAGATATGCTACAATTGAATTTAAATCAATGAAGGCAACCAGGTAGGAACACACAATAAGGACATCAAGGAACAATACAGACAAATACAACTGAGGTAAATGAGAGATAACAACAAGCATCACAACTGACGTACTGCCTCGTATTCACATTTCTCATTTCAATCACAACACTTCTTTATATCACCGCGGGAGCCTTATATTTAGTTTTGAAAAATCATATTTTTCGAAATAGCTACCCGCATTTTAGCCCATCTTATCACACCGTGTGGCTTCAAGTAGTTCCCCTACTAGCAACATGCATATCAAGCCCACCTTATCTCACCGCATGCGTTTCAACCCCTAGCCTTATACCACCGCATGTGTATCAATATCACAACACAATCACAACTCGCACCACAAGTGCTTATATGCCACAACTTGCCATAAAGTCAACAATATCAATGTTTTCCACAACAAATAGGCCATGGCTCAACCACAATATGAACAAGAATCTCAACAATAACAAAAAAAAAGTGAATAGCTCAACAAGAGAGACAATTAACAACTTCACCTCAATGTGATAAAGGCTTTTACAACTTCAACACCAATAACTCAACAAGAGCATATTCCATGAAATAACAACTCCAACTAAGGTAGTTCAACAATTAAAGAAGTAACAAGACAATAAGGGAAGCAAGAACTTCAACTAAATCATATAAGAGCAAATAACAAATAAGAGGTAACAAGTAAGAGGTAGAACAAGTGCTACAACGTCAAATAAACATAGGAGAGTAGATAAACAAATGTATGAGTAAATTAGAAATGAAAGAGATGACATGTTATAACGACTCAACTAAAGGCATGGAAATAGTCTATATGGCTAAACCGGTCAAATACCATATATAGCCCGTGTACTCACTCGTCATCTTGCATACACGGCTTTCACATAACACAAAGAGTACAATCAATCCAAATCCTAAGGGTTAGTTCCCTCATACAAAGTTAGGCAAAATACTTACCTCAAACAAGCTAAATCAAACCACTAGTAAGCCTTTTTCGCGAATATCCAACTCTGGACGGCTCGAATCTAGCCAAAATAACTTAATACCGTAAACACAAACCATAGGAAACTATTCCAGATAATAAAGTTGCAACTTTTAAAGAAAATCAAAAAGCCAACCATGGGCCCACATCTCAGAACCTGACCAAACTTAATAAATCTGAATATCAATTCAATAACAAGTCTAACCATACTAAAACAATCCAATTCCGACCTCAAATCGACCTTCAAATCCTCAAATTATAGCTTAGGAAGTTCTCACAAAATTCCCCAATTTTTCCAACTAAAAACACTAATTAAATGATAAAAACAATGATGGATTCATGAATAATAATCAAATCCGAGTCAAAAATACTTACCTCGATCAACTCCTTGAAAATACCCTCCAAATCGCCCAAAATCGAGCTCTCTAACTCAAAAGATGAAAAATGGAAAAAAACCCTCGATCCAACTCTTTTCTGCCCAGTTATTTCGCTTCTATGGCTCCGCACCTGCGAAAAATCCATCGCAGGTGCGGCTTTTCATTAAGCTATGGAAAATCGTTTTTGCGGACCTTTGAGCCCATCTGCATTGCGCTTTTACGGAACCAAACCGTTTCTGCGTGTCCGCTTCTGCGGAGAAATGACCGCACCTGCGGTCACAGCTCACCCAGCCCCAAACTCACTTCTATGGCTCACATGCTGCTTTTGCGGTGCCGCACTTGCAGCCCAAAGTGTGCAGGTGCGATTGCACCAGAACCTTAGCTGGACAAAAATTCTTCTAAGTCCAAAATGATTCAGTATTCAATCTGAATCACATATGGGGGGGCCCACCCCGTCCAAATATACCATCAAGTTCAAAAATACATAACCAACCTACTCGAGGCCTAAAATCACATCAAATCTACAAATCACAACACAATTCAAACATATTGAATCCATGAACATTCAACTTCCAAAACTAACGTCGATTCATACCAAACCAACTCTAATTGACCTCAAATTTTGCGCACAAGCCATAAATGACACAACAGACCTATTCTAACTCCCGAAGTCGAAATTCGAACCCGATATCAATAAAGTCAACTCTCGGTCAAACTTATCAACCTTCCAAATCTTTAATTTTCTAACTTTCGCCAATTCAAGCCAAAACGGCCTACGGACCTCCAAATCAATATCCATACATACTCCTAAGTACAAAATCACCATACGAAGCTATCAGAATTATCAAAACTCTATTCCGGGAGTCATCTATACAAAACTCAAACTCCGATCAACTCTTTCAACTTAAGCTTCCAACTTTGGAACTAAGTGTCCCAATCCACTCCGAAACTCACCCCGAAACCAAACCAACCACCTAGGAAGTTACATAATCACAATATAATATAGAAGAGGCAATAAATAGAAAAACATAGATAAAATACTCAAAACGACCAGCCAAGTCTTTACAGATATTAAGTGTTAAACATAGCAATGCCATAAAACTTCTTTGCACATATTAACATAATCTAAAGTAGGCAATTTTCATATATCGTCAAATTCACGTTTAGGAAGTGCGGAGTAAAATCTATCCTCTTTATAGAGATGGTCAATTAAGAATGCAATATTAGTCTAAAAACTTTGGGGTATTTCAGATAGCAACCATAGAAGCTCAATGTTATTAAAGGACAAGGATGAAGTTTTAGAAGCTCCAAGAAGGCCCATGACAAGATCTCAAACGAAGAAGCTTCAGGACAAGCTCAATGAGCTTCACTTAGCAATTAGAAGGTGTCTTATTGTAGGAGAAGAGTTCCAGCCAAAAGAAGATATTTTGGACAAGTCTTACAACTATTTGGAGGCCCAAATTGAAGTTAAAAGGGAGGTGGAGTGGAGCCCAAATCAGCCCCAACAAAGGGCAACTTCAGCAACCCAAACTAGAGTAAATTTAATCTAGTTTCTAGAATCTTTCATTAATGCTTTCTTAATTCAATATTGACTACATTGAACAAAGTGTAGGTAGTATTTAATATTGACTGCATTGAACAAAGTGTGGGTAGTATTCTATGCACGTAAGAAACTTTAACTTATTTAATTTAGTTTGACTACCTTTGAAGCCTAGAATTTTCTTTTAGGATTTTTTCTTTATGGTGGAAGCCACCATTCACTCGTATATAAAGAATTGTTTTTTTTTTCATTGTAACTAAGATTGAAGATAAATATTTATATTAGTAGCCTTTGGCTTTGTAGAGACCTTGTAAGGTTCTCTTTGGGTTTGCCCTTTTTATTCAACCTTGAACTATTACTTGGATGTCTTTAATGTCAAGCTTCCTTGTTTGAGTTTCCTCCCTCCTATTCTTCTTCTTCTATAACTGATTCTCTACTTCTTTTACTACTAAACAAGGTTTCAAGTTTTAAATACTTAAGCTTGTGTATTTTTCTTTTAAGAATCAAACCTTCCGTCTTTCCATCTTCTTACTAAAAGTCTTACGCTATATGTGTTGTTATCACATCTGAAACACATTTGAGCCCCTCAAGCTCCAATTCAAACAATTACACAAGTGTAATAACATCATACAAACTTGCTCGTTATCTCAAATCATTAAAATAACATCATATATTAAGAATCAATCATCAAAACTCAAGATTTTCAACTTAAAAATCTATTTTTTTAACTTTTCACTTAATGCGTTGAAACGGTCTCGGGTCAATCGGGACCCCAACCAAACGGGCGTACAAGTCCAAAAATATCATATGAACCCACTGGAATCGTCAAAATATTAATTCCAGACCGTTTACCAAAAACGTTGAACGTGGTCAACTCAAGTAGATTTTAAAGCCACAAAATCATATTTTCTTTAAAATTTCACAATAAGCTTTTCGAAAAATGAACAGACTATGCACGCAAGTCATATTTCATCAAATGAAGCTACGTGAGATCTCGAAACATACAAAAGGGAGATAGTACTCAAAACGACCTATCAGGTCGTCACAATTTTATTCTAATATATTAAGTAAATGATTGCTTTAGAGGAAAAGATGATAGAATAACAAAAGGAAACACATTTAATATACGATTGTAATGATCCGATCGGTCATTTTAAGCTTTAGCATTCCATTTGGTGGTTTGAGACTATAAGTAGCTTCATATGATGTATTATGATTTGAGTATATAGTCAGTTTTGATTATCGAGTGGTTCAGGATTGATTTAGAAGAATGACTCTTGATTTGGACGCTTTAAGTTGGAAGAGTTGACCAAGGTTTGACTTTGGATTAAACGGACTCGGAATCGAATTTTGATTATTCCAATCCGTGCAGGATAGGACTTTTAGTATATCGATATGACTTATTTGAGGTAAGTGTCTTACCTATGTTGGGAGATGTTTTCCTAATAAAAATGATATTGTTTGCTACATGCAAGGGTAATATATATGCGAGGTAATGAGTGTATATGCATATGTCAGGATTATCCATACTCGGGGGTAGATTATACGATTCTTTGTGCGTTGTTGGAATATGTGATTTTCTTACCTCATATTTTACTTGACTGCTTGAAATTATGATTCAGCTTATTATAACTTGATTAAATTTGACGAACTCTTTGTGAAACTGTTAATGTGCTAAATTCGATCATCACTATACCTAATCACAAATACATGTTTATGACCATAATTCGGAAGTACTTGGGTTCCATACTTATGTTGAAAAGCATATTTGACCTTTGTCGAGATACTTGAACAATAGGGTTCTTGAGGTTTATTGAATTGTTTATTGGTTCAAGAGTTGTGATTAATGTTCACGTGATGTATTTTCTTAACCACTCTTCTTGATGTTATCCTTGCTTCCTACCTTGCTTGTCGTTGATATACATATGCTTGGTGAGAAAGAGTGTAAAGCCTGTGCCATTGCATATACATTATCATGTGAGGAAGAGTATAAAGCACGAAGGGTGATGTCATTCCATTTCATATACATTATTATGCACGAAGGATAATGTGCCATTATTTTACACTATCATGTAAGGAAGAGAGTAAGAGCACGAAGGGTGATGCTATACAATTGTTTTTATATTATAAAATAAGGATGAAAGTTCATGGTACGAAGGGTGTTTTCGTGCAGGCAAAGACGAGAGACGTGCATTATATTGTGATATCTTTCCCTTGCATATATATTTATATCTTTATTCTGAGTTGTCATTGTTGCACCTATGCTTTCTATGTGACTTGTTATTGTTATCCCGTCGTTGCCTTCTACCTTAATTGTTATTGTTCTATCTATGCCTTCTATCTGTTTATCTTGTCAAGATCATGCTTTCTATCTTATTTGTTATATTTATATCTATGCCTTTCTCGTTTGTTGTGCCTTCATCTAAACCTTCTACCATGCTAGTTAGTGAAATTTATGTTCTCCTACCTTAATTGCTATCATTACTTCTGTGATTCCCATCTTGTCTATTATTGTTGTCTGTATGCTCTGCCTTGTTCGTTATTACTATTTGTGTAATTTCTAATTGTTGTTATTGTTATTGGCATTTCTTTTACCCAGTTAGTATTGTTATACATATGCTTGGTGAGGATGAGATAAATACACGAATGATGTTATCGTGCCAATTGATTTGACAAATATTCATATATTTGGTAAGGGTGAGATAAATACACGAAGGTTGTTGCCGTGTTATTTGATTTGATATCTTGAAAACATTCCTCATAATCAGAACATTCATGGGTTTACTATGTTGTTTGGTGGTTATCGCTTTAAGAAGAGGGTTGATTGCGATATTGAGGAAACTGACCGTGATTTCGTTTAGTAATCATTTACTGCTTCACATATTTGCTCTTGTACTCTTTTCTATTATTTCTAATATTGTTTCTATTGCAAATCTAACTGAACAGGTTATATTAGTGAGTATCTTTTGACTTAAAAACCTCGCCACTACTTCACTGAGGTTAGTCAAGATACTTACTGGGTACATTGGGTCGGCTGTACTTATACTACACTTATGCTCCTTGAGTGTAGATGTTGGAGTTGCATAGATGTGGATGATGTAGCCTTGAATTGAAGACATACATGCATTCCATATTTGAGCTACCTCTTGTTCACAGTAGTTTAGGATTCATATATGTTTATATAAATTTTAATTAAATATTATATTTATTCTTCATATTAGCTTGTAAATCTAAATCGTATGGGCTCATGACTTGTACTACCAGTCCTTGGGGGTATTTGTATTGAATTCGGTTGTAGATTCTATTGTATATATTGTTGATTTCTCAATTTAGCTGTAACTTACATTACTTGGCTTACCTAGGGGGTTTGGTTAGGTGCCATCACGACTTAGTGGGATTTTGGGTCGTGACAAGTTGGTATCCGAGCACTAGGTTCATAGGTTCTACAAGTCCTGGGCAAGTGTCCAGTAGAGTCTTGCGGATCAGTTGATGACGTCCATACCTATCTCTGAGAGGTTGCAGGGCATCTATGAAACTTCCCTTCTTTCTTCCCTCACCGTGCGCCTCTGTCTCAACTTGTCGCATATATCTTTAATTTCTTCCCATTCACTCGTATGTGATATTGCGCACTCGGTATTAGCTATGTATCGACGGTTTGTGATGTTGTGGATGGACTATGAATGGATATAGATGCTTGATTATAGCTGTGATATGTTGTCTAGTCTTGGAAAGGATGCAGTGGTAGACCTTTCGGTTGTTCATTTGTGGGATGCAACGGATTCTTGTATCTGGTTGATGAGTACGGACTTAGAAGGATAAATTGGTTTCCTAGTTGTTGTGACCATGGTAGGGTCATAGGATATGTTGATTTGAGGTTAGTCGGTAGGATTTGAGGTTGTGTGATTCGTATGAGGCTTCTATTCAGTGGAATGCATATACTACCACTTCGGAGGGCTTGAGGAAGTTGGGTTGTCGGTTACCCTGGTGAGTGTGTACTTGGCAGAGTCTTTGGAATGTTTTATGACTAAAGTCACATGGGTTTATGAAGTATTCGGCTGATTAACAGTGTGAGACCGAGATAGCTACAAAGGAAGGGTGTTATGGGTTACAGACGACGTGGTTTATGGCTTTGAGCCAAGTGGGGGAGCCTACTATCGATGATCGGATTGCATGGTCATGCATTATATTAGTTCCTGGACTAGGATGTGCTTGCGGATTAGCTATGATTGAGAAAGATTTCATCTAGGATGATGTGGAGCAAGGTGAATGATTATCAAGAAGATTCTGATGAGTTCAAGACTCATATGTGGTATTTAAAGATTTTATTTTCGGATTTGTGTATGGCTAGGACTTGAGATCTATATTAGATGGTGTCTAAACTTGTGGTACTTCTTTATCATTATTGACTCTACATGCAGTATTAGAGAGATGCAAGAGACGGCTTCGTGGTTGTAGAATGTCCCTTCAGAGAGAGCATTTCGAGTTGAGTTACTTCTGGGTTTGGCAGTGTGCATGACTCGATTGAGTTAGAGGGAAATCAACTCTGCTAATTTGATTATGTGTTAATGGGTTTTGAAGGATTCACGATGGTTATGGCCTCAGCTCGGGGTTAATGTCTTCTACGGGTATAAAAGGTGTGTTACATTTGGTGATGTCCTCCCCGGACTGAGTTAAATGGAAGGTTCTTGGTTGATGAGGTGTTCATCTTGCTGGTGATTCAGAGTCGATTATTAGTTTTCATATTTTTGCGAGTTAGCATGATAGTGGTGTTGCGTCGTGTGAGATTGAAAGTTGTGAGTACAAGGTTGTGGTATAGTTTCGAAGGGAAGGTTATGAGTTTTTGATGGCACGGACGATTTCAGAAGTTTAAGAAAATGCCGACACTATTTGATGTCGCTTGAGAAGAGTGTGCATTTTGGAAGGTGAATTGTGTTTTGACTTACGGATACTTGACTAATGTTATGGTGATCGCCTGGTTTGGGCTGCTGAGGTTCAGGTTTTGCTATGTGGCGCACAAGATCAGTGTGGGTATTTTGCATAAGATGATGGAGCATTAGTGATGTATCAGCCATTTGAGTAGTGGAGTTGAGATCGGATTGGAGATTCTGGTATTCATGAGGTTTAGAGAATGGATGTCCTCGTAGGCAGACTATTCCTTGATTGCGGATTGTGAAGAATTGTTGAGAATTGGATAACTGATGGTATGTGTTATAGATAGGTTGTTATGGGATATTGTTGATAAGCATGTGGTTGTTTATTGTGAGCGTTATGGCTAGATGGGTATTCCATGTGGATCGGTATGTTTGGATCAGGCTACGTGCCATAACAGAGTTATGATAGAACATGATTCTTCATGCTTACTTCGTGTGCCTTGCTTCTTCCTTGTGAGATGGGTTTATAGCATTGTGCTTTGTGGTGGTATTTGTTAGGTGGTTCTCTCATTTGGTTCTCTTTCCATCTTCAGCTATATTCAAGTTGTTACTTGTTGGGTAAGGATTGCATCGTATGTGACTAGGTGGCATTTGGTGTAGCTCACAGGTCGAATAGCTTCTACTGAGTGAGTGGTTATGAGTTTCTACATGTTTCTTACATTATTAGCAGTGTTGTGAAGGTTTAGAACAAGGTTATATTTGATATGAGGTATGTTACTGGTACCGGGTTTGGTAATGAGCATCTATTGTGGTCAAAGATATAGCTACGGACATATGAGCGATGGGTTACATTGTGTGGTCATATCTCAGGAATATATTTATGATCTTATGTAGCTTGTTGAGATTGATATAATATGTATATGCGATAATCGGATCGTATCAGGAATTTAGAATGTTGGAATTTGGGTCTATTGTTGATATATTAAGGTTGACGAAACAAATCTTCAGTTAGGTTATGTTGACATGATCATATTGGTTGAGGTGATGTGGGATCACTCATGGGCATCTGTATGGAAAGTTCATACAGTGATTTGATGACTTTAGAATGACTCTTAGAACGTTCGAGGACGAGCGTATGTTTATGGGGGGGGGGGGGGGATATAACGACCCGACCGATCGTTTTGAGCTTTAGTGTTCCATTCGGTGGTTTGAGACTTTAGGTAGCTTCATATAATGTATTATGACTTGAGTGTATGGCCGGTTTTGGTTTTCGAGTGGTTCAGGATTAATTTGGAAGAATGACTCTTGATTTGGAAGCTTTAAGTTAGAAGAGTCGATCAAAGTTTGATTTTTGGGTAAACGGACTCATAATCAGATTTTGCCATTTTTGGCCCCCTTCCCCCAAAACACCCCTACCCCCCTCCCCCCTCCCCCCTCCCCCCAAAAAACTTTTAATCGAACCCATAAATTTAATAAATTACACTTTGTCCCTATTTTAAACTATAAATATCCCCCATTCTTCTTCATTTTTTTCCACAAAAATCAATCATTTTCTCTCAAATCTCTTACATTCTATCTATATTATTTTCTCGATTTTCTAACAATCAACTACGTTTCAAGTATTTGGGCAAATTTTTGGAGCAACTTTCAAGCTTCAAAATAATTCGTCAAGTATTTGGAGTAATTTTTTGGGCAATTTCTTCTAGTTTCAATATTTAATCACGATGCACTCGTTCCATCTCCTAATTTTAATATTTAATTTTTTCGTATCATTTTAGTGCTTAATTTTTGTATTTACTTTACGTGTTCTATTATCATATTTCATTTGTGTGTTTAATTTTTGGGTTAACTTTTCTAATTTAATTTCGTATTTAAATTATGGCTCCTAAAAGTGTATTTGACATATTTTAAAAAAGTAGTAAAGGTGCTAGTGGTAGTAATCCTAATCCTTATCTTAATCCTAATCCTAATCCTTCTCCTAGAAATTAGAAAACATATAGATGAAATGACTCATGTTGATGAAACTTCATTTTCTCAACCCTCTGCATGTTATAATATTAATTTGGGAGAACAACTAGATCATAAAACTTTACAAAGTCAATTTGGCAATGGTATTTTTATTAAGGACGAAGAAAATGAGGAAGAAGAATTAGATGAAACACCCACTAGTCCAGCAACACAAGCTCCAACTCAGAGTCAATCTCGGTCTGGAGCTTTACCCCATGTACCTCCTGTAAGGGGTAAGCGTAAGGTTGAACGTACCAAAACATCACTTGTATGAAATTTTTTTAAACATGATAAAGTCAATGAACTTGCTATATGTGAAAAATGTAAGGCACGATTTTTACATGGAAAATCAGGTGGGACGGGGGGTTTAACCAGGCACTTAGTTAAGGAACACAAATATTTATGGATACAAGCTCAAATTGATGCCGGAAAAATTTCGGATCCTAGCAGTGATATTGGCGCTCCTAGTAGATTTGGCGGGGGTTCTAACTTTTTACAACAATAGCTTCACCCTGCTTCTGGTAGTATACTACATCCCTATAACAAAGATAGAGATCGTAAAAATTTAGCAAAAATGGTTGTTGTCTGTGGTTTACCTTTTACTTTTTCTTCCCACCCTGCCTTTGTGCATTATATACAAGAAACTTATAATTCTACTTTTCAAGGTTTTCCTAAGACCGCAGTTAGAAATGATGTTTTTAAATTTCAAACTGAATATCTTCAGTATATTCGTTGTATATTTTTTTACTTAGATTGTAAAGTGTATCACATCTGATATAGGTCGTAGTCCTAATGGTTGTAATTATTTAACTGTTACATGTCATTGGGTTGATCATCACTAGAACATGAAAAATGTATTATTGATTATAAATTTATTGATTCAAAACACATTGGAGCATATATTGCAACTACTGTTCTACAAATAGTTGATTTATATGGGCTCATTGATAAAATTTTAACTATCACATTAGATAATGCTTCTGCTAACACAACTGCAGCAACTAGCTTAAGAGCTAGACTTTGTCCAATTAATCCAGCAATTTTCCATGTTAGATGTGCATGCCATATTTTTAACTTGGTTGTAAAAGATGGTATTAATTTATTTTATGAGGCTTGTAGTAAAGTACAACATGTTTGTGGCTATATTTTTTGTGCTAATAAAGCGAGTAGACTTCGTGAGTTTGCACAACAATATGCTAGTGCTAACATTCCATATAGAAAAATTCCAAAAGATGTTTGTACTTGGTGAAATTCTACTTATGAAATGCTTAAAGTTGCGTATGATTATCGGGTGCCTATACAAAAGGTATTTAATATGCATAATGGTATCCCCGCAGATCAAATTATTGATTCTGATTGGGATAAGATCAAAGAGCTTACTAAATTTTAGAAAATTTTTATTATGTTACAAAATAATTTTCTGTATATATTGTCCTACTGTTACACAAATATTATGGTATATTTGTGGAATTTATTTTGTATTTATTAAGTATAAAACAAGTCCAACTTATGCACCAGCCATTAATGAAATGATTGCAAAATTTAAAAAGTATTTTTTCCCTATTCCCCAAGTTTATTTAATTTCTACTCTACTTAACCCATCTTTAAAATTAAGAGGTGCAAAGGGACTTGTTCGTAAAATTTATGAGAATTTAGCAATTCAAGAAAATGAACAGGCATCTCTCGAAGACTGCAAAGCTAAAATATACGTATGCTAGATCAATATTTGATAGTTATAAATCTATGGCAACAACAGGTGGTAAAAATGCTCCTACTACTTCTAAGGCTAGAGTAGATGTATCACGACCCAAAATCCTAACCTGACATGATGGTGCCTATCATGGTACTAGGCAAGGCGACAGTTTTAAAAATATTTCCAACACTTTTAACAGAAAACGAATTAAAGCAATTTAAACAATAAAAGTTCTCATAAACGGGATAGAAATCCAAAACACAACGCGAAAGTTCCCAACTATCGGGGTGTCACAAAGTACATGAGAATCTATACATCACAAGTCTGGAAAATAATGTCTATGATAGTCTGAAACTAAATACAATAAGTGGGAAGATAGGGAAGGAGAGACAAGGTCTACGAAATGTCAAGCAACTACCTTGATAGTCTCCGAGAATCTGAACTCCACAACTCAGCAACCGCCGTGACAGGAAGCACCTGGATTTGCACACAAGGTGCAGGGTGTAGCATGAGTACAACCAACCCAATAAGTAACAAATCTAACCTTCGGACTGAAAGGTAGTGACGAACTCAGCAGGTACAGTTCAACATAGAAATAACAGTAAAAGAATGTACGCATGCTTCCAAGTTCAACAGTTAAACTCAATTCAAGTAAAATAGATCAAATTCCAAATGATATGAGGAGTATGACCTCTCTACATCTACATGTTGTATGCAATGCACCACTGAAAGTCTCGTGTACTCACACTCTCAGAATACTCAATCACTCAGTACTGTATATGGCCAATCCAGCCCAGGAAAAATTGATTCCATATATATATATATATATATATATATATATATATATATATATATATATATATATATATATATATACACACACAGTTAGTCACTCAGTACTGTATAAGGCCAATCCAGACCAGGGGAAGATCCATCCCCGAATATAAATGATTCAGACAAGATCCATGTCCAAGGAAGTTCCATCCCTCAAATAATCAATTGCGCTCACTAGGGGTGTGTACAGACTTCGGAGGGGCTCCTTCAGCCCAAGCGCTACAATAAGCCAGATCCAGGCATAAATCAATAAACATGTTGAGGCGTGCAGCCCGATCCCATAACTGTCACTCTCAATTAGGCCCTCGGCCTCACTCAATCATCAATCTCTCCAGTCTCTCTCTCTCTCTCTCTCTCTCTCTCTCTCTCTCTCTCTCTCTCTCTCTCGGGCTCACAGTGTCGTGAAACTAGCCCAAAATGATAATATGACATAGCAATAAATAGCAATAGAGACTGAAAAATGATATGGAATGAATAAATATGATTGAATACGAAATGTCAATGTAATACATAAGTCAACAGCAAGGAAACGACTACTATGGGTCTCAACAGTACCAGCAATAGCCTAAACATGATTTCTAGCATGATTGACAGCTCAATTACTTATCACATGATGAAAACATGGATATCAACAAGATAAATCCACTATACAGTTCCACGAAATCGACTAGGTCACAGTTCTTATGGTGCATGCCCACACACCCGTCACTTGGCATGTGCATCACCTCAACACCAATCATATAACACGTAATTCGGGGTTTCGAACCCTCAGAGCCAAGTTTAGAAGTTTTACTTACCTCAATCCGGAAAAATCTCTACTCCAACACACCCTTGCCTTGCGAAACGGCCTCTGAATGTCTCAAATCTAGCCATAAACAATTCGATGTAATCAACACGGGCTAAGGGAATCAATTCTAGAAGAAAAATATTAAGTTATTAATCAAAAGTCAAAAATTGACTCAAAAGACGGTCCCCATGCCCATGTCTCAAAATCTGCTAAAAGTTACAAAACCCGAAAGCCCATTCAACCACGAGTTCAACCATACTAAATTTACCAAAATCCGGCACCAAATCGTCACTCAACTCCTCAAATCAAACTCTCCAAATCCCTAGCCTCAAACTCCCAAATTCCACCTTAAATACACACAAAACTAGGTGGGAAAATCAATGGGGAAACAAGATTCTTGATCAAAAAATGAGCACAAGGGACTTACCTCAAGAAAACCCTCTCAAAAATTGCTAAAATCCGTGCTTGAAATGTTTGAAATGAAGCTAAAATCGCGAACCCTTGTTTTAATAATCTGCCCAGGCTTTCCGCTTATGCGTACACTTAACCGCATCTTCGGCGTCGCAGAAGCGACAATCCACCCGCTTCTGCGGTGAACCACTGGAGCTGGGCCTCCGCTTCTGCGGTGTTATCTCTCACATCTGCGCAATCGCAGGTGCGGAAATCTCCATCGCACCTGCGCACAATCTGCTTCTGCACCCTTCACACCGCACCTGCGACCATGGTCCTCCCTAATCTTGGCCGCATCTGCGAATCCTCAGCTCGCACCTACGATCAAAGCTCCGGAGGTGCGATTACACCAGCAAAATCCCTGCTTCAGCCATGCATCAAGTTCTATTTTCGATCCGTTAACCAACCGAAATCAACCTGAGGCCCCCGGGACCTCAACCAAACATACCAATAAGTCATAAAACCTCACACGAACTTAGTCGAGCCCTCAAATCACCTCAAACAACATCAAAAACACGAATCGCACCCTAATTCAAGCCTATTGAAGCTAAGGAATTCTAACTTCTACAAACGATGTCGAAACCTATCAAATCACGTCCGATTGACCCCAAATTTTGCACACAAGTCACAAATGACATTACAGACCTACTACAACTTCCAAAATTAGCATCTGACCCCGATATCAAAAAGTCCACTCCCGGTCAAACTTTCCAAAAATCCAACTTTCGCCATTTCAAGCCTAATTCCACTACGAACCTTCAAATCATAATCCGGACACGCTCCTAAATACAAAATCACCCAACGGAGCTAACAGAACTATCAAAACTCCATTCTGAAGTCATTTACTCATATGTCAACATCCAGTCAACCATTTCAACTTAAGCTTTCAACCAAGAGACTAAGTGTCTCATTTCATTCTGAAGTCCCTCCGGACCCGAACCGACTATCCCAGCAAGTCACATAACAGTTATAAAGTATAAAATGAGCAATAAATGGGGGAACGGGGCTACAACTCTCAAAACGACCGGCCGGGTCGTTACAATAAGTTCTATGGGAAGGTATAGATGATATAACAGGTTTTGATTCATCTATTGATGATGAACTTGATTCTTATCTTAATCAGTGATTGGAAAGTATTAAAAATGAAGAAGGCAACAAATAACTTTTGGCATGGTGGAGGGAGCGTGGCAAGGCATTTCCAACACTTTCAATAATGGCCCGAGATATACTGGTTATTCAAGCATCATTAGTAGCATCAGAGAGTGCTTTTAGCGAGACAAAATTTCAAATCGGAGATCATAGATATTCATTAGCGGAGGACATCCTAGAGATTTTCGTCTTATTCAGAAATTGGATTAATTCAGAAAGAAGAAATCTTGGTTTTGACAAATTAACCCCTAGGGAAGAAGAAGAAGAATACAATGAGATACTTAGCACTGGGAGCGATAACGACATGGAACTCATGGAACATCAATCAACATTGCCAATTCCAGAATAATGTCCGAGAGAAATTATAGATAAGTTACAACGAAGCTATATTGGAGCTTACAAATATTAGTATGATAATTTGTAATTGGCTACTAAGAGGCCTAGTTCAAACATAACCCTTCCTAGAAGGTGGCTGCATAAATTAGGTGCTCTTCAAAAGACTTGTATTTGTATTTGAAATTTGAAAGTTCTATTAATAAAATAAAAGGCTTTAAGCCTTGAATTATTTTATGAATTGTCTTACACTCTTACTTAGTTACTTTATGACTTGAAATTATATTAAATAAATTACAAGTCTATTATAATTACAAAAATATTTCGTTACAAGTCTTTTATTTTAATATTTTATAATTCTTTACTTTCTTTCTTTATAATATATTAAGTTTTAAGTTTATTAAATAAGTCAAAAAACTAGCCGTTGCAAACTTTAAAAACTGAGTCATTGTCAACTTAAAAAAATAACTATTGCTATCTATAAAAAATTAGTTGTTGCCAAATTTAATGCTTAAATAATTATTTTTTAAAAAAAATAATAGCCCCACTTAAGGTCCATGAACTGTCCCGTCCCATCCCGTTTGTTAGTGGGATGGGATGAGCCAACCGGGTTGTCCCGTTTAGGCCCGCCCCGCTACCATCCCGGTTAAATATCGTCCCGTCCCGACCCATCCCGTTGATTATGTGTTAATGGGTTTTGAAGGATTCACGATGGTTATGGCCTCGACTTGGGGTTAATGTTTTCTACGGGTATAGAAGTTGTATTGCATTTGGTGATGTCCTCCCGGACTGAGTTAAATGGAAGGTTCTTGGTTGATGAGGTGTTCATACTGTTGGTGATTCAGAGTTGATTATAAGCTTTCGTATTTTTGCGAGTTAGCATGATGGAGGTGGTGCGCCGTGTGGGATTGAAAGTTGTGAGTACAAGGTTGTGGTTTAGTTTCGAAGGGAAGGTTATGAGTTTTTGATGGCACGGACGATTTCAGAAATTTAAGAGAATGCCGACACTATTTGATGTCGCCTAAGAAGAGTGCACATTTTAGAAGGCGAATTGTGTTTTGACTTACGGATGCTTGACTAATGTTATGGTGATCGCCTGGTTTGGGCTGCTGAGGTTCATGTTTTGCTACGTGGCGCAGGAGATGTGTGTGGGTATTTTGCGTAAGGTGATGGAGCATGAGTGATATATCAACCATTGGAGTGGTGGAGTTGAGATCGGATATGGTGATTCCGGTATTCATGAGGTTTAGAGACTGGATGTCCTCATAGGCAGACTATTCCTTGATTGCGGATTGTGAAGAATTGTTGAGAACTGGATAACTAATGATATGTGTTATAGATAGGTTGCTATATGCTTTTGGAAGGTTATTTACCTGATTATGGATGATCAAAATTGGTTTAGGAGCTATTTTTGTAAGCCTGATGAGAATATGTATTCTATACCAGGTCATGTTTACTTACTCTTATGCAATTGCTAACGTAGGTATATCATCGGGCAAAATGGATGTTACTCGTTCCCTGGTCTATGTTGTGTATTTCTCGCTTATGCTACAATGGGCTGCGAGACTACTTGACTATTCACACACATGATGTGATTCTGTTTGGGCCTTGCAACGAGACTCGAGCGATATGGCTCATGGGGTGTTAAATTATTTACTGCGTCTTAGCTGGGTTTTTCTGTTTGTGGTATATTGTGCTATTTGTTTATCCATGGTTATGGTCATGCACTTTGCGTGTTTACTGTTGATAAGCATGTGATTGTTTATTGTGAGCGTTATGGCTAGATGGGTATTCCATGTGGATCGGTATGTTTGGATCGGGCTACGTGCCGTAACAGAGTTATGATAGAACATGATTCTTCGTGCTTACTTCGTGTGCCTTGCTTCTTCCTTGTGAGATGAGGTTATAGCATCGTGCTTTGTGGTTGTATTTGTTGGGTGGTTCTCTCATTTGGTTCGCTTTCCATCTTTAGCTATATTCAAGTTGTTGCTTGTTGGGTACGGATTACGTCATATGTGACTAGGTGACATTTGGTGTAGCTCGTCGGTCGAATAGCTTCTACTGAGCAAGTGGTTATGAGTTTCTACATGTTTCTTACATTATTAGCAGTGTTGTGAAGGTTTAGAACAAGGTTATATTTGATATGAGGTATGTTACTGGTACCGGGTTTGGTAATGAGCATCTATTGTGGTCAGAGATATTGCAACGGATATATGAGCGATCGGTTACATTGTGTGGTAATATCTCGGGAATATATTTATGATTTTATGTAGCTTGTTGAGATTAATATAATATGTATATGCAATAATTGGATCATGTCAGGAATTTCGAATGTTGGAATTTGGGTTTATTGTTGATATATTAAGATTGACAAAAGAATCTTTAGTTAGGTTGTTTTTACATGCTCATATTGGTTGAGATGATGTGGGATCACTCATGGGCATATGTATGGAAAGTTCATACAGTGATTTGATGGCTTTGGAACGACTCTTAGCACGTTCGAGGACGAACATAAGTGTGGGGGGAGGGGGGGATGTAACGACCCGACCAATCGTTTTGAGCTTTAGTATTCCATTCGGTGGTTTGAGACTTTAGGTAGTTTCATATAATGTATTATGACTTGAGTGTATGGCCAGTTTTGGTTTTCGAGTGGTTCAGGATTAATTTGGAAGAATGACTCTTGATTTGGAAGCTTTAAGTTGGAAGAGTCGATCAAGGTTTGACTTTTAGGTAAACGAACTCAGAATCAGATTTTGATTATTCCAATAGGTTTGTATGATAATTTTGGACTTGTAAATATGTTCTGATTTGGTTTCGGAGGTTCCTAGAAGAATTCGACACTATTTGTCAAAAGTTGGCAATTTGAAGAACTTAAGAGTTCACAAGTTTGACCAAGAGTTGACTTTGATGTTATTGGACTCCAATTGGTGTTTTGAGACTTTGGATAGGTGTATATAGTTGAATTGAACTTGTGTGCAAAGTTTTGAAGTAATCTGAAGTATTTAGTGTGATTCGGGCACTCTTTTGAAAGAATAAAGATTTAATAACTTAATAGAAATTCTATTCGGTTTGAGCTTCGATTCTTTATTGTGATGTTCCCGTGGGTATTTTGAGTCTGTGGATAAGTTTGAATAATATATTTGTACTTGCTGGTATAATTGGATTGGGTCCCGAGGGGTTCGGGTGTATTTTGGATCCTTGGTTAAAAAACTAGTTAAGTTAAGGATTTGGAGTTTTACCATGGTCAATATCGGGTCAAGATGACCTCTTTCCGGTGTTTTGAGTGCGCGAGCAGGTTCGTAGCGTATATTATGATTGAAATACACATATGGTTTGTGTCCGGAAGGTTTCGAATGAGTTTTGGGTGCTAAAACAAAGATTTTCTTTTTGCTATTTTTTTTTTGTGTAAATAATTATGAAATTACCATTTATGTCCCTGAAATTTTCAGACTTCCTTTAAAACTTCAAAATAATTTATCTCCCTCATTTTAGGGCCAAATTGGGTGGTTCAAAAGGCTATCTTGGGTGTAATCTCACAATGATCATGTTGGGCTTATCAAATTTGAGTTTCAAGATCATCTAAGATCTAATTCGGGTTGGGACAACTGATGCATTTTTACTTGTTTCGGAACTTAGTTACTTTTTCTCACAAGGTTTTGGAGCTCAGATTTGAGAGATTTTGGAGGGGATTTTCACCACATGAATTGGGGTAAGTATTTTTGACTCAGATTTAATTATTTTACATGATTCCATCTTTGATTTTGGTATTTTGATTATGAATCTAAGAGAGAAATTGGGGATTTTTTGTCTAAACTTTTCTAAAGTGAATAATTGAGTTTTAACGTCGATTCGAAGTCGAAATTGGATGAAATTAGTATGTTTGGACTTGTTTTCGAATGTATTATTAGAATTTATGAGTTTTATCGGGTTTTGGGGTACGAGTCCCAGGTTGGCTTTTTAGTTGACTTTGAGTATTTGATTAAAGATTCGACCTTTATCGTTTGGGTTCGATTTTTATGGCCTTATTTGATGTTTTGAGTTACTTTTGGCTAGTTTCGAGCCATTCGGAGGTCGATTCGTGCAAAATGACGCTTCTAGTGTATCGATATAGCTTGTTTGATGTAAGTGTCTTGCCTAGCTTTGTTGTGGGAATTTTTTCTAATAAAATGATATTGTTTGCTATATGCGGGGGTAATATATATGCTAGGTGACGAGCATATATACATGTACCTGGGTTATTCATGCTCGGGGGGTAGATTATACGATTCTTTGTGCCTTGTTAGAATATGTGAATTTCTTGCCTCGTGTTTTACTTGACTTCTATAATAATATGAATAGGAATTTCACTGTTAGAAATCATGATTCACCTTATTATAACTTGATTAAATTGACGGACTCTTTGTGAAACTGTTGATGTGCTAAATTCGATCATCACAATACCTAATCACAAATACATGTTTATGACCATAATTTGGAAGTACTTGGGTTCCATACTTATGTTGAAAAGCATGTTTGCGCTTTGTCAAGATACTTGAACAATAGGGTTCTTGAGATTTATTGAATTGTTTATTGGTTCAAGAGTTGTGATTAATGTTCACGTGGGTGTATTTTCTTAACCACTCTTCTTGATGTTATCTATGATTCCTACCTTGCTTGTCATTGATATATATGTGCTTGGTGAAGAAGAGTGTAAAGCACGAAGGGTAATGTCGTGCCATTGCATATACATTATCACGTGAGGAAGAGTGTAAAGCACGAAGGGTGATACAGTGCCATTGCATATACATTATCATGTGAGAAAGAGTGTAAAGTACAAAAGGTGATGCTGTGCTATTTTATATACATTATTACACACGAATGATAATGTCGTGCCATTATTTTACATTATCATGTGAGGAAGAGGGTAAAAGTACGAAGGGTGATGCCGTGCAATTTTATATATATATATATATATATATATATATATATATATATATATATATATATATATATATATATATATTATATATATGAGAGTTCATGGCACGAAGAGTGTTTCCGTGCAGGCGAGGACGAGAGACATGCATTACATTGTGATATCTTTCCCTTGCGTATACATTTATGCATTTGTTCTGAGTTGTCATTGCTGCACCTATGCTTTCTATGTGACTTGTTGTTGTTGTCCCATCGTTTCCTTCTATCTTAATTGTTATTATTCTATCCATGCTTTCTATCTGTTTATCTTGTCAAGATCATACTTTCTTTCTTGTTTGTTATATTTACATCTATTCCTTTCTCATTTGTTGTGCCTTCATCTAAACCCTCTATCATGCTAGTTAGTAAAAATTTATGTTCTCCTACCTTAATTGCTATCATTACTTCTGTGCTTCCCATCTTGTCTATTACCGTTGTTCATATGCTCTGCCTTGTTCGTTATTGCTATTTGTGTACTTTTCATCTTGCTGTTATTGTTATTAACATTTCTTTTACCTGGTTGGTATTGTTATACATATGCTTGGTGAGGATGAGATAAATGCACGAAGGGTGTTCTCGTGCCAATTGATTTGACATACATTCATATATTTGGTAAGGATGAGATAAATGCACGAAGGGTGTTGCCGTACCATTTGATTTGATATCTTGAACACATTCCTCATATACTGAAGATTCATGGGTTTACTAAGTTGTTTGGTGGTTACCGCTTTAAGAAGAGGGTTGGTTGCGATATTGAGGAAATTGGCCGTGATTTCATTTAGTAATCATTTACTGCTTTGCATATTTGTTCTTGTATTCTTCTCTATTATTTTTAATATTATTTCTATTGCAAATCTAACTGAACAGATTATATTAGTGAGTATCATTTGACTTAAAAACCTCGGCATTACTTCACCGAGGTTAGTCAAGATACTTACTGAGTACATGAGGTCGGTTGTACTCATACTACATTTCTGCACCTTGCGTGCAGATCCCGGAGTTGCGTAGCTGTGGAAGACGTACCTGCGTTCCAGATTCGAGTTACCTCTTGTTCACGGTAGTTTAGGATTCATCTCTGTTTATGTAAATTTCAAACATATATTGTATTTATTCTTCATATTAGCTTGTAAATCTAAACCGTAAGGGCTCATGACTTGTACTACCAGTCCTTACGTTATTTGTATTGAATTCGGTTATAGATTCTACTGTATATATTGTTGATTTCTCAATTTAGGTGTAACTTACATTGCTTGGCCTACCTAGGGAGTTAGGTTAGGTGACATCACGACTTAGTGAGATTTTGGGTTGTGACAACGACACATTCAGTTATGATTATTGAACTATCATTCATCTTCATGAGATTAACATCACTCTTGAAGAATATCCTATGCTTTCCAACATGCAACGAAAATACGTAAAATGAAAAAAAAAAAAAAAAATTAATTTACGATACATTGAGTTTTCATTGTTGAACTATCCATTCACCACTATAGGATTAGATCACTCTTGTAGAATATCATACACTTGCCAAGCTTTTCTAGTTGCTGTATCAAGTTCTGAGGCAAATAGCACATATATATTTTGATATGGTTTCATCGTAATTGAAATGTATAACGAAACGTAAAAAATACAAAAAATAAATTAATAGAATGAGAAAGTCAATATGCGAACTTGCGTGACACCTTGATTTGTTATGGTTAAGTTTTTTAAATAAATGCAGTGATAAATGGAAGAAGTTTAATTATTTGCAGAATTTAACACTTGAGCCTAGATTTGTAGATGAAATTTAAGGAAATTACTTATAGAGAAATTAAATTTGGTGCAAGTGTGTAAGTAGTTTCCCATTTATAGACCAACAGGAAAATAGAGGGAACACCAAAATTTGAAAATTTGACCTAAATTTTCACACCATTTTTTTAATCGAAAAACATCCCCGCGTCCATGGGGCAACAGTCCCACTTCCTCTCTCCCTATTTAAAATCGCCAATCGTCTCTTCTCTTTTCTCACGCCCTCTCTCATTCTCACTCTACTTCATTGGCTTTATTTTCCCCTAAATTTTACCTTATATTTGCTGTCCGATGGCGCACGATAGCGACCTCCCATGCGACGGCGATGGCGTCTGTATGGTGTGCAAAACGAAGCCATCGGAGAATGAATCCCTCCTCTGCAAGACTTGTGCTACTCCCTGGCACGTCACCTGCCTCTCTGCTCCTCCCAATTCCATGGCCGACGCCGTCAACTGGGAGTGTCCTGATTGCTCCGTGCCTCCCGATGCCCCCCCGGTCGCCGTTAAACAGAATGCCGCTGCGGCTTCCTCGTCATATGGCAGTGATTTGATCGCCGCCATTCGGGCCATAGAATCCGACTCGTCGCTCACCGAACAAGAGAAGGCCAAGCAACGACAAGAGCTCTTGAGCGGAAGCGCTAAAGCCAGTAATCTAGAGGGTGTCAATACAGACAACGATGTTCTCAACATTCTCGATGGAAGTTTGAACTGCTCTATGTGCATGCAACTGCCGGAGAGACCTGTCACGGTATATCGCCTTTTCATTTTTTTTTTGGTCCCTTGCTTTGTCCCCTTTTCCTTTTTAAATTTTACGTTTTAGTTTCATTCTCCTCATTTTGGTATTAAAGATATACTAGTTCTGATTTGGCATTATCGCAAGGTGCCTCACATAGATGCTTATCCCGAATTGTTCCAATTTCACTCCCGAGATGACTTCCTTCTAGGTTCACATTTGTAACTTGGAACACAAAGAGCCTTATGTTTTGGACTCATAAAGTTTTATGCTTAATCAGAAGAACAGGAAGAGCCTTTTTTTTTTTTTTTTTGATAAATGTTACTCAAAACCTGATGCTTAATTTCAACTACTGAAATGTCCTCGCTTTACTCCTCGTAGATATATGTTACTTGTATTGTTGAGTCTGATCCTGAGAAGAGTTCATGTGTGAATTTCTTTGTTGAATGGAGGCGAGTTCAAGGGCTTCTTTGATTGCGAAATGCACACTTCTTTTGTTGTCATTAAGTTTCCTTCCCCTGTGCTGTTAGAGAGGACAATTCTTGAATAGGAAATAGTGGGAAAATGGACAGTGAGATAAGTTGCAAGCCAATGAACATATCAAAATTGACATCAATAAATAGGTTTGCGTAAATAAGGATATATGCCCATGACTAGGGGATTAGCCCTTCCCTGTCTACCTGTTCCAGTAATCATTGTTACTTAAAATGGTGTATGTGGTATCTCGCGCTTTATGTTTTGATTTTATTTTTAATTATTTTGTTTCTATGATGTTTTGAGTACTAAAATATTGTTAGGTTTGCATGAGACACATGATTTTGAACCACTCAAGCCCAATAGAATGGGCATTAGGAGTATTTTACCTATTTGGTTGATCACTTGCTTACAAGTGATCTTTCATCCTTTGTTGGATAAATGCTCATTTCCTTTTCAAGGAATAGTAATTTAATTTGGAGGCTTCACACAGCTCCATCTTACTACTATTATCTTTTCCATGTCAGACACCTTGTGGTCATAACTTTTGCTTGAAGTGTTTCCAAAAGTGGATTGGGCAGCGGAAGAGCACATGTGCTAATTGTCGCACTCCTATTCCGGCGAAAATGGCAAGCCAGCCTCGAATTAACTCTGCTCTGGTCATTGCCATAAGAATGGCAAGAACACTACGATCTGGTGCTTCTGGGGGGACTTCAAAAGTTGCCCATTTCATTCACAACCAAAATAGACCTGACAAAGCTTTCATCACTGATCGTGCAAAAAAGTCTGGGAAGGCTAATGCTTGCAGTGGGAAGATTTTTGTCACAATCCCTGGTGACCATTTTGGACCAATTTCAGCAGAGAATGATCCAGAGCGCAACTTGGGCGTCTTAGTTGGTGAGACTTGGGAGGATCGTTTTGAGTGTCGGCAATGGGGGGCTCATTTCCCTCATGTGGCTGGAATTGCTGGACAGTCACATTACGGGGCCCAGTCTGTTGCACTTTCTGGCGGATACGAAGATGATGAGGACCATGGTGAATGGTTTCTTTATACTGGAAGGTAAAGTTTTGTCTGTGTTGCTTGTCTTTATCTTTTGTTTGATGCATGTGCCTTCTGTTGTTTCCCTTTTCTAGATCACCTTGCATGCAACTTGTTTTCTCAAATTTACTCTACGTATGATTCCACTTATGATAAATTTGCTGTGTTGAATTTCTATTCTCCATTGTTTCTTGTGTTTTGAGCACCATGCTCTTGTAAAGTATCTATCCATTGTGGTTAAGCTGAATTCTTCTTTTGCTTTCTGAAAACCGTTATGAGTGTTATCAATTTGACTTTCATTTACTTAAAAGTGAGTCCAGATTAATGCTTGGTTTTGCATTTGTTTACTTATTTACACTGATAACTCTTGGTGCTGCTGGTTTCTGTCGAGGTACTCTTCTAACTAGTTTTATGTTGATTTGTGTTGGCTAGTGGTGGAAGAGACTTGAGTGGTAACAAGCGAACAAACAAGTTACAATCATTTGACCAGAAATTTGATAAGCTTAATGAAGCTTTACGTGTCAGCTGTGTCAAGGGTTATCCTGTCCGAGTTGTGAGGTCAGTTGGTGCCTTTAACATTTTGATTAAAAAGGTAGATAACTGAAACGATTCTTGGTATCCCTTCTTTTGACTGGAAATTGGCTGATTTATTGTTGTGTTAGGCACTCTTGGGCTGGTCAATAAAGTATACGTAGTTGGCTTATGTATCTTCCACAGTGTGATGTTATGTATCATAGAGATGTTAAGTTTCATGTCAGAGTAGCCAAGTTTGCATGACTAGCTGATGTACTTGTGATTGGTCTTGACATTTCATGCAATTGCTGTTGTTTTTTTCTAATTTTTTAAAGTAGCAAGTAGGGTGATTGTTCGTGATCTATGTTGCAATCTAATTTTTAGCTTCAGGATGCTGACTTTCTGCTACTGAAATGACTTGCCCTTTGACAACAAAATAATTTCTATCAGCATCCACTAGTTGAGCTATCAATAGTCTATTTGGTGGGATTTGCCAATATTTACATCAATTCTCAGATTTTTTTCATTGCCGTTGGGGGTGTATTTCTAATGCACACGTTTTATCCTATGCACAAGTTTTATCCTTTTCTTATATATATAGGTCCCATAAGGAGAAGCGTTCTTCTTATGCACCAGAGAAGGGAGTACGATACGACGGGGTTTACAGGATTGAAAAATGCTGGCGGAAAGCTGGAAAACAAGTTTGAAACTCTTGTCCAAATCTTTATGCATCTGTATCTCCTATTCTCCATCTTTGTCAATAATTTATGTGTCCTTGACATTTGTGCAGGGATTCAAAGTGTGTCGATATCTTTTTGTGCGCTGTGATAATGAACCTGCCCCATGGACCTGGTCTTTTTTTGTGCATTTTTACTTATTTGCAAATGCCCATCCCCTTCTTTTTGGGGTTTTCTTTTATTTAATTCACTTTGTTATATTGGCAGTGATGAGCATGGGGACCGTCCTAGGGCCTTGCCTTCCATAAAAGAACTAAATGGTGCTACAGATATAACTGAAAGAAAAGGATCTCCGGCTTGGGATTATGATGTGAGAAGCTAGATAATTGTAACATGATATTTGGAATAAGTAAACTTTTATGTGTGGTAATTTAGAACATTAAAGGATGATGGTTGTCAGATTATGTGATTACTTTTTGCCAATTTAATTGGGGTATTTACATCCTTTCTTTAAATGCAGTGGCATTTTTTAATCAACTTTGTTGTATGTGAAGTATACATTATATGAATGTTGGGACTGTTTTTAATGTATGGTTTCTGTTTTACAGGAGGAGAAGAGTTGTTGGATGTGGAAAAAAGCTCCTCCTACTAGTCGAAAACCTATTCAATGTCAAAATGATGATGGAACAAAAGAGAGGAAAGTTAGACCAAGGAAAAATACAGTGTCTGTGAAGCAAAGGCTTTTGAAAGGTATACTTCTCATTCAATGCTTGTCATTATATCTTTTGCCTTCTAATCTGATTTAACTAGGTAGTTTGTGGTATTATCTAATTTTAGGTTTCCTTTTGATTGTTAGTGATTGCATAGTGTCTTCAATTTAATTCTCAATATCCATGAAATGATGTAATGGTGCAGAGTTTAGCTGTCTTATTTGCCGGGAAGTGATGAATCTCCCACTTACCACTCCATGTGCACATAACTTCTGCAAGGCATGTTTGGAAAGTGCCTTTGCAGGACAGTCTTTCACAAGACAGAGGGGTGAAGGCAGACGGACATTACGAGTGCAGAAGAATATAATGAAATGCCCGTCATGCCCAACTGATATATCTGATTTCCTCCAGAATCCCCAGGTACCTAATTCACAATTTACCTGATGACTTTGTGATGCTCCAAAATCCGATCATTACTGATTACCATCTCAGTAGTCTATATATGAATGTCATAAGCAAGACTTAATCATTCCATGGTATTTGTTGAAACACGAGACTTTTGTACTTCTGAGTATAAGCTTTAGTCTTACACTGAAAGTTGTTTTGGTGGCAGATTAATAGAGAGTTGATGAATGTAATAGAATCATTGCAGCGCCAAATTGAGGAAGAAAATGCAGGATTAAATGAAGATGTTGATGGTGGCTCAGATGGAAAAGATGAGGTTCCAACTGAAGAAGCTGCTGAAACTGATAAACGTGTTGAGGATGATAAAGAAGGTGCGAAGCCTGTCACTAATACTGAAACCAAGCAGACAAACAAGAGGAAGAGGTCCAGTGATAGTAACAATGTATCACCTAAAAAATCCCTTGACAAACCTGATGTGCATAATCTTGGGGAAGTTGATTCTGCGATACCTGAACTTTCAGTTTAGGGTTTGATGGAGCAAACGTGTCTTTGAAGCAGAAGAAAAGTGGTGTCAGCTGGCAAGTGCACTAGGATTGGAAGGTGGTTTCACTGAATGATGATTCTGAAGTGAATAATTTATGGTTTATTTTTGGTTGGACCTATAACAACTCCTTGGTGCATTTGTCATATTTCAATTGCATTACCCTTTTTATTTGGTGTTAAAAGCTATCAGCAGCAAATTGGTGTTTTAGTGTACTCTTTTTGGAGGGCAGATATAAATTATGAACTGCAACCATAAATGTTGGAGATTTCTTTTCATTATGCATCTCTTGCGTTCTGTCTTTCTTTTATTCATTTATTGTCCAGATACAGTAATAAGCTACGCATTTATGCCCTTGGTAATGGTAGAGAGTTCAAAATAGGTAGAGTTTTCCTACTAGTTTGCGAGCATAGTTTAAATCTTTTGACAATGTATTCAGCAAGGTGTAGCTGGAACCAAGCAAGCGTCTTGAAATAATGGTTCATAACTACACAAGTTCATGAGAGGGTAGCAGCTTGAAGCCTATATCAGCACTGAATAAAGTAGGTGAAAATGTATGGAGTAGAATTTCTCTCCTCTTTAACAATTCATGTTGTTAAATACTGGAGATGCCTTTTGCAACTCTCCTACAATTAAAGTTGCTTCAATTGCATGGGTAGGAAAAGGAATTGTAAAGCTACTAGCGTGAACAAATCGATCTATAAAGGAAATAAACTTTAGGGTTTAATAGTAGAGCCCCAAATATTACCAGCCCTAGCAGAAGCGAAAGATGACACCAGCTTCTAAGTTCTGGGGCTGTTCTAAGTTCTACGATTTTAGGGCATTTCTTACTACGTTACTCTTATATTATTATTGCATTTGTTGGATTACTCCTTGTTGTATTCTCTAAGTTCAGCAATTAACTCTAAGTAAGCAACAAGACATTTTCAATGATCAAATTTATTCCTTTATGTACTTTTTTCTCTTAGTTGATACTTTCTAGTTTTGGACAGATTTTTTTTAACAGCCAAGTGAGCTTAGGATGTAGTTTTGAGTACTTTAATTAAGAATATTATAGTCTATGGCTCTATGTACTAGTTAATATTCAAATTGAATAAACCGAAACTACCAAACCGAATAAACCGAAACTGAAAGGAGAAAAGCTGTAACGTACCGATAACAACCTAACTAAGTTGTAATCGCAATAACAATGTCCTGTTCTGAAGATAACAAAAAAAGCAAAGTCATATAATTAAGCTCATTACTAAACCATATTTAAGATGTGATTAGCTACCTTCCTTGAATGCAGCAAACAAACCAAACAGGTGTTGGATTCTCGATGGCATATTGAACCAAACTCTGGCCATCTGTTTGAGCAAGAGCTGAAAAACGTTGCCTATGGTCCAAAAAAGAACCAGTAACCACAGAGCTTGGTTGCATAGATGTAAATAAGATATAACGACAGGGAAATCCACGAGCTCCGATTGCATAAAAATAAATCAAGAATTTTCTCGATCAAGCTGTTCAAAATGGAAGCAAGGGTGTAGAAAATGCAGCGGCTGACATGTATAAAAAAACTATCTGCAAATTTGAGAAATTCATTAATATGCATGTCATAATCAGACAGTTTAAACTACGAAAGACACGTTTATCAATCAATGCAGTCTGTCTTTTGGTAGATCTGGATTTGCACATAGCAATAAATACGGCCGAGGATAGGAAAAAAACAAACTTCCTTGCTTAGGAAGACAAAACAGACAGCTTTCAGTAAAAGTTTTGAAAGAGACGAACAGAAACTTAGAGAAACCTTTTGCACTGATACGAATCCTAATCCAAGCTCTCAAAGTTGTAGCTAATTGGAAGAGATCTAGAAATGCTTGCATTTTACTAGCGCATATGAAGGAGGAAAGCATATGTATTTGACCGTGTCCGTACTCATTCATGCTAAAACAGAGGAAAATTCAGTTGTAAAAACTTACCCGCATATATATACTATGTTTAGTTAAGTTAACCATAAGACAAACTAAGGTCTACTAGGAGTTGTATTTTTAATGCATAGAAAAAGATAGTAAATTCATTTTAACTAACTTTATACTCCATCTGTTTCAATTTAAATGACATATTTCACTTATTGAGTGTCGAACTTGTTGAGATATATACTATTAACTATGGGTTTTGTTTGGATATAGTATTTATTATGGAATATTTGTTTATTCAATTTTAATAAAGTTTTAAATAGATCATATATTAGTCTGTGTCCTTTGCTTATATAGTAGATGATTTAGTGTATAGAGTTTAGCTTATACACGGAAGATTAAATCATCGATTCTTATAAGTATAAAGTTTGAGTTCACAATCTAACGATAAAATTGGACAAACCATCAAGAATGATTGTAGCACAAGATTAAATATAATTTATCTTGATTATAAGAATGATTTAATTCCAACTTCTTGTGCTAGTACATTTTATATGTATTGAACGGACCAAGTAGAGATAAGTATTTTATACTCAATAAAATAAACTCTCTAGCCATTAAATATACTTATACTCTTAATCTTGATATAATTATTATTAACCATGTATATATTATTATTATTATTATTATTATTATTAAAAGACAAGATTCTTTCGTGGGTCAATATGCCTGAAAAATTGGATAATAATAATGTAACGACCCAACTTGTCGTTTTGTGAATTAGCGTCTCGTTCAGCGACTTAAAAGAAAAGAATTGACAGGAGAGTTGAATTTTTAGCAAACGACCCCAGAATAAAGTTTTGATGATTTTAATAGCTCCGTATGGCGATTTTGGACTTATGAGCGTGTCCGAAAACTTTTTCGAAGCCCGTAGCTAAATTAGACTTGAAATGGCTAAAATAAAAATTTAAGTTTGGAAGTTAAAATAAAAATCCGATTCTGAAAATTTGAATACCTCCATTATGTCATTTATGACTCGTGTGCAAAATTTGAAGTCATTCCAGATTGATTTGATATGTTTCGGCATGAGTTTTGAAAGTTGGAAGATTTGGAAATTTATGAGTTCGATTTGTGGTGTGATTCGTAGTTTCGACGTTGTTTGATGTGGTTTGAGGCCTCGAGCAGGTCCGTGTTATGTTTTAGGACTTGTTGGTATGTTTGGTTGAGATCCCGAGTAGCTCGAATGAGTTTCGGGGTGAGCTTTGAGCGAGTCCGGGCATTTCGGCACTCTGACAATGTTATGGGATAGTTGAAGTGCGGAGGGCACATTTTAGAGTGCAGAAGTGCAGCCGCAAACTCCCAAAGTGCTGTAGTAGTAGGAATTGTGCGGACCGCACTTGAAATTGTGTTGTCCGCAGTTGAAATTGTGCTGTCCGCAGAATATCTCTCGCGGCCGCAGAAATGAGATTTTCAGGTTCGATGGTCCAATTTCGGAATCTTATATATTTTAATTTACAAGGAATTTGGAGATGATTCAAAAACGAAAATTATAGTCCTTTGAATCTAGTTTCCAGAAAGGTAAATCAGTCATTATTTGGACATTTGTAGAGAAAGTTATGGTCAATTTACTAAAACCTAGTAGTGCATGCCACAAAAGTGCGGCCGCACAATTTGGAGTGCGACCACAGCACCTGTGATGTGCGACCGTACAAGAAAATGTGCGGTCAGCACAATGCGAGGTCAGATTGTGTACTATATAACCGAGGGTTAGGGTATTATTTCACACTTGGACTTTGGGAGCTCGGTTTGTGATGAGTTTTCATAGGATTTTCAAAGAATTCTTCAGGGTAAGTGATTCTAACTTGGTTTTCGCTATATTACATGAATCCATTCTTATTTTTATCATTTAATTAGTGAATTAAGTTGGAAATTTGGGGAAATTATAAAACCCTTCAAAAACGAAAAATATAGATTTGGAGGACGATTCGTTATCGGAATTTGATAAAATTGGTATGGTTGGACTCGTATCGGAATGGATGTTCGAATTTCTTGAAAATTCTGCCGGGTTCCAAGAGGCGGGCCCCGCGTTGACTTTGGTTGACTTTTTAGAATAAAATTTTAAGTCTACGTTTTATTATCCGAAATTATTTCTGATATATTTTAATGAAGTTATACAATTAATTTGGATAGATTTGAGCTGTCCGGAGGTCAATTCAAGCAAGAAGGTAATTTGAAAATATCGACATAACTTCAAAAAGGTAAGTATTTTGCCTAACCTTGAGTGGGGAAATTACCCCTGAGGCATCAAGTCTTATGTGCCATTTGTGAAATGTGAAAAGTCGTGTACGCGAGGTGACGAGTACGTACTCGAGCTTATATGTGCAAAATTTAATGAGTTAAAGTCTTGGGCATATTGTGTAGTAAATTGGATAATTGTTGGCATTTATTAAATCATCTATTTGCCATGCCTCAATTCGCGTTTGTTGAATTTGTTTTTATATGACAATTTGATGTGATTATTACTTGTATATTTATGTGAATTCCGTGAGTTTGGTGATTTGATATTTCCTGAAAATAATTATATTATGGATTTTTCATCTGCAAATAATTAATAAAATAAGTTTAAACTGAGGCGTTAATATAATTATCAAGAATTTGGATTAATGAAGGCGTTTCCCTATACTGAGTATTTTCCATCTCTGTTGTTGTTTTGAGGTTTTGTACACATTGTGTGGAGCCTTGGACTATTTGTTGTGAAATTAATTGATTTTGTTATATCTTTGGAATTGGTTGTGGCCATTGGGCAAATTGTGATATGAATTGATTTTGTTATGTTGCCGTGATCATATTTCGTGTAAATTGTTGTGTTGTTATTTTGAGGATATAAGGGTGGCATTCCACTGTTGATATTATGTGGGTATAAGGGTGACATTTCACTGTTGTTATGTGCATTGGGATATTGTCTGGGCGAAGTGATAAGGGTGGCTATAGGAGAGATAAGGGTGGCTATAGGAGCGATAAGGGTGGCTATTGATATTGTCAGGGCAGAGGGATAAGGGAGGCTATTCTAGGAGTGATAAGGGTGGCTATAGGAGAGATAAGAGTGGCTATTGTCAGGGATGATATGGAGTTATTGCGTTGGTAATTTTTATGTGATGTTGTGATTTTTCTTGTGTTTATTTTTATATCTTGGAGAATTTGTCTTGTTGTTTCGGTAAACTTGATAATAGTCTGATCTATGTTAAAATTGGGAGCCTGTGGCTATTGCCAGGCGGATTATGAAATGAAATGTGGGCACGATGTGCCGTGAGTAAATAATGATGATATTGACACGTGAATTGTCCGTGCAGTTGTGATATAAAATGTGGGCACGAGGTGCCGTGGTTAAATGATGATGATATTGGCACGTGAGTTGTCCGTGCGGTTGTGATAGAGAAATTGGCACGAGGTGCCGTGAAAATATGAAAGTGGGCTGAGACCCGTATTTTATGATTTTGAAATGCTGCGTCACATGGTGATTTTTATTTGAAAGATACTTATTTGAAAGAATTATATTTGAAAGAGTTATTCGAAAGAGATTTATTTGAAAGAATTATTCGAATAATATTTATTTGAAAGAATTATATTTGAAAGATATTTATTTGAAGGAATTATATTGTGATGACCCAAAAGGTCATTTTATGTTTTAGAACTCGAATCGGTGCTCTTAAGCCTTAAAAATCTTATTTTTACCCTCCTCGATTTGCGTGCACAATTCGGACAGGTTTCTGGAAAGCTTTTATGTTGAAAACTAATGAAAATAAGAAGTTTTACTTTAAAAGTTAATTTTAGTTGACTGCAGTCAATATTTTTGGTAAGCGGACCCGGATCCGTGCTTTGACGGTCCCGGTGGGTCCGTATCGAATTATGGGACCTGGGCGTATGCCCGAAATCGAATTTGGAGGTCCCTAGCTTGAGTTATGAATTTTTGATGAAAACTAAAAGTTTGGAAATTATTTGTTTTTAAGAATTGATTGATATTTGGCATTGTGAGTATCAGGTCCGTATTTTGGTCCCGGAGCCCAGTACAGGTTCATTACGATATTTAAGACATGTCTGTGAAATTTGGTGAGAAACGGAGTTGATTTGACGTGATTCAGACGTCCAGTTGAGAAGTTATGGATTTTAAAGTATTCTTGAGAATTTCATTTGAATTGGTGCTAAATTTAGAGTTCTAGGTGTTATTTTGGCGATTTGATCGTGCGAGCAAATTTGTATGTTGTTTTTAGACTTGTGTACATGTTTGGTTTGGAGCCCCGAGGGCTCGGGTGAGTTTCGGATAGGCCACAGGATGTTTTAGACTTCGGAAATCTGGTTTTTCTACAGAATCTGTGTTCTGGCATGTCCTTCTTCGCGTTCGCGAAGGTACTCTCGCAAACGCGAAGAGTAATCCGGTGAGGCTGAGAATCCTTCATCGCGAACGCGAAGGCCTGGTCGCGAACGCGAAGTGATGGGGGATTTACCCTTCGCGAACGCGACCTGCTCATCGCGAACGCAAAGCACTTGAGGACCTGGGGGAGGGTTGGTCGTTCTTTCATCACGAACGCGAGCAATGTCTAGCGAACGCGAAGGCCAGGGGAGTGTAACCATCACGAACGCGAGCAACGTCTCGCGAACGCGAAGGCTTGGCAGCCAGTACCCTTCGCGAACGCCATATTTTTAACTTGATTGTAAAAGATGGTATTAATTTATTTTATGAGACTTGTAGTAAAGTACAATATGTTTGCGGCTATATTTTTCGTGCTAATAAAGCGAGTAGACTTCGTGAGTTTGCACAACAATATGCTAGTACTAACATTCCATATAGAAAAATTCCAAAAGATGTTTGTACTTGGTGGAATTCTACTTATGAAATGCTTATAGTTGCATATGATTATCGGGTGCCTATACAAAAGGTATTTAATATGCATAATGGTATCCCCGCAGATCAAATTATTGATTCTGATTGGGATGAGATCAAAGAGCTTACTAAATTTTAGAAATTTTTTTATTATGTTACAAAATAATTTTCTGTATATATTGTCCTACTGTTACACAAATATTATGGTATATTTGTGGAATTTATTTTGTATTTATTAAGTATAAAACAAGTCCAACTTATGCACCGGCCATTAATGAAATGATTGCAAAATTTAAAAAGTATTTTTTCCCTATTCCCCAAGTTTATTTAATTTTTACTCTACTTAACCCATCTTTAAAGAGGTGCAAAGGGACTTGTTCGTAAAATTTATGAGAATTTAGCAATTCAAAAAAATGAACAGGCATCTCTCGAAGACTGCCAAGCTAAAATATACTTATGCTAGATCAATATTTGATAGTTATAAATCTATGGCAACAACAGGTGGTGAAAATGCTCCTACTACTTCTAAGGCTAGAGTAGAAGTATCACGACCCAAAATCCTAACCTGTCATGATGGCGCCTATCGTGGTACTAGGCAAGCCGATATTTTTAAAAATATTTCCAACACTTTTAACAGAAAACGAATTAAAGCAATTTAAACAATAAATGTTCTTATAAACGGGATAGAAACCCAAAACACAACGCGAAAGTTCCCAACTATCGGGGTGTCACAGAGTACATAAGAATCTATACATCACAAGTCTGGAAAATACTGTCTATGAAAGTCTGAAACTAAATACAATAAGTGGGAAGATAGGGAAGGAGAGACAAGGTCTGCGAAACGCCAAGCAACTACCTTGATAGTCTCTGAGAATCTGAACTCCATAACTCAGCAAACGCCGTGACCGAAAGCACCTGGATCTGCACACAAGGTGTAGGATGTAGCATGAGTACAACCAACCCAATAAGTAACAAATCTAACCTTTGGACTGAAAGGTAGTGACAAATCTAACCTCGCGAACGCGAAGGCCAGGGGAGCGTAACCATCGCGAACGTGAGCAACGTCTCGCGAACGCGAAGGTTTGGCAGCCAGTACCCTTCGCGAACGCGACAGTGGCCTCGCGAACGCGATGCACACTGTCGCCCAGTGCATAAAACATAATCAAACACGGGTTTAAGCCATTTCTTCAACATTTTTCAAGAACCAAACGGGTAGAGGCGATTTTCAAGAGTCATTTTCTGCCCCAAAGTATTGGTAAATGATTCTAAACCATTTTATTTCAATTACCCATTACATTCCTTGAATTATCAACCAAAAATCTAGAGTTTTTATGGTAGACTTAGGGGTTAGGGTAGAAAATAGGGATTTCGGGAATTTGGGGATTTAGACCTCAATTTGAGGTCAGATTCCAAAACTAATTACATATTCGGGCTCAGGGGTGAATGGGTAAAAGAATTTTGGTCCAAACCTCGGGTTTTGACCAAGCGGGCCCGGGGTCGATTTTTTTACTTTTTGGAGGAAAATTTGGGAAATTTAATTTATGCAATATAATTGATTCCTTTAGCAATATTTGATATTATTGAGTCATTTTTGAATAGATACGAGTGGTTTGGAGGTGAATTCCAAAGGAAAGACTGTGATTGAGGATTAAGTGGCCTTCGGAGCGAGGTAAGTGTTGTGTCTAACCCTGACTTGAGGGAATTAGGAACCATAGATTAATTGCTAAGTAAAATTCTTGTGAGCGGCGTATATGTGAGGTGACGGGTACCTATGCGCCTCCAATTTACATGTTTTTTTCATGTTTCTTTGTTTTTCTGACATTGTCTCATTCCTATGCCAAATTGCTATGTGTTATACTAGTGTTATCCAAATTATCGTTCTTATTATGTTTACAGATTTTCTGGTGATAATTGAGTTTTTATTTCAAGTTGAGATTAATATTATGGAACCAAATGTTGAAGTGCGGTTTGTACTTGTTATTCTATCTCCCTGTTGTTATTTATGCATTGCGTTATGGTAAGGGAGAGTGTTAATGCACGAAGGGTGATGCCGTGCCATATTGTGAGTGTTAATGCACTAAAGGTGATGCCGTGCCATATTGTGAGTGTTAATGCACGAAGGGTGATGCCGTGCCATATTGTAAGTGTTAATGCACGAAGGGTGATGCCGTGCCATGATATGAGAGTAAAAGCACGAAGGGTGATGCCATGCCGTTTCTATTAATTTTATGGTGAGATTGAGAGTAAAAGCATGAAGGGTGATGCCGTGCATTTTTCCTTACTGTATTCACTATTCCTGTTGATTAATGGTATATTGACTGCTTCGGTGATTATTCTGTTATAGTTCTTTATCTAGTATTTCCCTCAGTATGTTTTCCCCTCCCGACATTTTCTGTTTATTCCTTCATTCTTATTATTTGTGTATACACTGTTAAATTGTACAGGTTGATTGTAGGTGCCTTGCCTTAGCCTCGTCACTACTTCGTCAAGGTTAGGCTCGACACTTACTAGTACATGGGGTCGGTTGTACTGATGCTGCACTCTGCACTTTCTATGCAGATTTTGATACCGGCTCTAGTTGATCGAGATTTTGCTATTGGTCCGCTGTCCGGAGACTCAAGGTAGATCTGTCGGCGTCCACAGACCTTGAAGTCCCCGTCTATCATTTATTTTCTACTGTTTCTTTATTCAGACAGTTGTATTTCTTTCAGACTATTACTTGTAGTAAATTCTAGAATGCTCGTGAATTGTGACTCCAGATCCGGGTGGTAGTAATTAATACAGTTTTTATGATATTCCGCACTTATTATATTTCATTTTAGTTAATTATTGTTACTTAATGAATGAAAATAAGGAATTGGTTTAATGATTCTCTAGCGTTAGCTTGCCTGGCAAGTGAAATATTAGGCGGCGTCACGGTCCCGTCGGTGGGAAATTTCGGGTCGTGACATATATTTGAAAGAATTATTCGAAAGATATTTATTTGAAAGAATTATATTTGAAAGATTTAAATTTAAGGACTTGATTAATTGGTTGTACTTGTATGCATTATTTGTTGAGCAATATTTATGGTGTTCTTGTTGCCCTACTGTGTATATCACTTGTTGATTATTGTTGCCATCATTGTTATTTGTTTCCTATTATTTTTGCATACTATATTGCACAAGTTATTACACTAGTGAGTGTCTTGACTGTACCTCGTCACTACTCCACTGAGGTTAGTCTTGATACTTACTGGGTACCGACTGTGGTGTACTCATACTACACTTCTGCACATTTTTGTGCAGAGCCAGGTATTGGAGATATCGGACTCGGACAAAGTTAGAGTGTGATCGCAAGGACTTAAGGTAGAGCTGCTTGGTCGTTGCAGTCCCTTGGAGTGTTTCTATTTTTATTGTACTGTTAATTTCTTATTCGAACAATATTGTATATTCGGTCCTCATGATCATTCCATGTATTCAGTTAGAGTTCGTGACTCAGTATTACCAGTTTTGGGAGGTGGTTATATTTGTTTTCTGCTTTGGTTTCGACATTTGTATAAAATTATATGTTTCAAAAAAAAATGGCTTGGATTGTAATTATAATCGGCTTACTTAGTCTTAAAGACTAAGTTCCATCATGACGTCTGTAGTGGGATTTTAGGTCGTGACAAGTTGGTATCAGAGCTCTAGGTTCATAGGTTCTACGAGTCATGAACGAGTTTAGTAGAGTCTTGCGGATCGGTACAGAGACGTCTGTACTTATCTTCGAGAGGCTACAGAGCTAGTAGGAAAATTTCAACTTCTTTCATTCCTTATCGTGCGACATTTATTCAGCTTGAATCTTATATCTTATGTTCTTTTGCATCCACTCGTGTATGAAATTGCGCACTCGGTATCAACTATGCGCCAACGGTTCGTGATACTACAGAGGGATTATAAGGGAGACAAGGTTGCTCAACCATTGTTACCAGCTCGAGGATGCAGAAGTATTGAGAGATCATTCAGTTGTGCACATGGGGGTGTAGCAGGTTCTGACATCTGGTTGATAAGTACGATCTTAAGAAGGTTTAATTAGTTTCCTAATCGTCATAATCGTGGTAGGGTCACGAGGTGGATGTAGATCTGAAGATAGTTGGTGGTATTAGAGACTATGTGGTTCGTATGAGATTTCTATTTAGCAAAGGGTACATACTAGCAGCCAAGACGCTGGAGGAAGCGAGTTTAACTGTCACGAGGATGACATGCGCAAAATAAATGGCTTGAGGTGTCTTATGACTGGTGTCGTACGAGCGGTAAAGGTTAATATTATGGATCATCAGAATGTGTCCTATGGCTTCGCACCAAGTGAGGGGAGTCCACTATCAACGATCAGATTGCGGAGTCATGTGTTATATTAGTTTTGGCCTGAGATGTATTTATGTGGTATTGAAAGGTTCTCCGAAACTTGTATATGATTAAGAGCTGAGATTTGTATGGGATGATGCTGGGACTTGCGGTATTCCCGCGCCCTTAATAATTCTACATTTCAGTAACAACAGGGTCATGGAAATAATTTCAGAATACTCGGAGTGCTCCAGTAAGTTTTTTTAATGCACCACCAACACAAGGTTCCTATAATGGTTATTCTAGTTATCTGGCACAAATTCAATATAAGCAGCCAAACCTGCAGATGGGTTGTTATCAGTGTGGTGATACTAGGCACATCATGAGGGATTATCCCAAACTTGGGAGAGATAGATTTCATCAGAATACTCAGGCTGCAAGGTCTATTCTAGTTACTACCCCACATGTACAGTCAGTTAGGGGTAGAGGACATGCGGGTAGAGGGCGCCCTAGAGAGGGAGGCCCGACCCGTTGATATAATTGATATGGTATGGCTGAGGCTTCTACACCAGATGTTGTCATTACAGGTACGATCCTGATTTGTTATAAAGGAATATTTTCCTTAGTTTGATTCAATTTTGAGTATCGAGGCGAGTCCTCTTATTATGCTCTACTTATGGGTGAGCTTTGTAATTCCGAAACCTATTTATGTGTTTATCCCTATTGGGAGATTTGATGGTGTTAGCCCGTGTCTATCATTTTGTTTTGTACACTACTGAGGACTATTTTGTTTTGTACACTATTGAGGACTATGAGTCCAAAAGTGACTTTCTATTACTCACTATAGCGGGTTTTGATGTAATTTCGGGATAATTATTTTTAATTTTATGAATTATATGCCCTGCCGGCATGGGGGTCCATTATGTATTGTGAAATTATTTCACGGAATTATTAAAAAAAATAAGAAAGAAAAGAAATGGAAAATTTCAGTTGGCACAATGTGCATATTACTTGTGATTTAGAGCTGAGGACGAGATCCTCGCATTTTAATATGATGTAAAATGTTTAAACCGGGCTATAAGCCATGGTGGAAGTTATATCAGGATGAGATCCTTGTGGTTAAATTCATGTATTTTAAATTCTCCCTTTGTGAAATTTAATTTGTATTATAGTACTGAAAGGGAGTCATATCTCTTAGGCTTATTTGATAATTCTTATATGTGTTTCTCGGTGCATAATTTGCCATATTCGTGTTGTGATTATTGCCTTTTAGCCTATGAGGTGGGTGGCCAGGTGACTCGTTAAATCAGATAAATAATTATGAGGTCTTCATGCCTCGCGTGTTGTTGTCAGTGTTGTGAAAAATTTGAAACGAGGTTTTGGATAATGTGAGGTTAATTGACAATGCTGGAAATAATTATGAACATCTATTATGACCAGGGATGTGGTTATGGGCATACGTATGATGCGTGCGTAGGCACAAGTTTCTATAGCCGGTTGAGACTAATACCGTGTAAAAAAGAAATTAGGCATTTTTAAAATATTTGGAGTATACGAAATTTGATTTTTAAGTTTATAAGTATGGAGGAAAGAACTAATCTTCAACTGATATGGCATTGTCGGATCCATGATTAAATTTGTGGTGACGTAGAATCACCCACGAGTATGTGTATAGTAAATACACTCAGTAAATAAAAGTCCTCAGAAAGATTCTTGGCAGGTTCGAGGACGAACATATGTTTAAGAGGGGGAGAATGTAACGACCCGACTTGTCATTTTGTGAATTAATATCTCGTTCAGCGACTTAAGGTCCCAAGAAGCTTTGTGATGTGTATTATGACTTGCGTGTATGGTCGAGTTTGGTTTTCGGATGATTCAGGATCAAATTGGAAGAACAATTCTTATTTAAGAAGCTTAAAAGAAAAGAGTTGACCGGAGAGTTGACTTTTGAGCAAACGACCCCAGAATAGAGTTTTGATGATTCCAATAGCTCCGTATGGTAATTTTGGACTTAGGAGCGTGTCCGGAAAAGTTTTTGGAAGCCCATAGCTAAATTAGGCTTGAAATGGCTAAAATAGAAATTTAAGTTTGGAAGTTTGACCGGGGAGTTGACTTTTTGATATCGGGGCCGGAATCCGATTCTAAAAATTTGAATACCTCCATTATGTCATTTATGAATCGTGTGCAAAATTTGAAGTCATTCCGGATTGATTTGATATGTTTCGGCACGAGTTTTGGAAGTTGGAAGATTTGGAAATTTATGAGTTCGATTTGTGGTGTGATTCGTAGTTTCGACGTTGTTTGATGTGGTTTGAGGCCTCGATCAGGTCTGTGTTATGTTTTAGGACTTGTTGGTATGTTTGGTTGAGGTCCCGAGTGGCTCGAATGAGTTCTGGGGTGAGCTTTGAGCGAGTCCGGGCATTTCGGCACTCTTACGATATTATGGGACAGTTGAAGTGCGGATGGCACATTATAGAGTGCAGAAGTGCGGCCGCAAACTCCCAAAGTGCTGTAGCAGTAGGAATTGTGCGGACCGCACTTGAAATTGTGCTGTCCGCAATTGAAATTGCGGGGTCCGCAGAATTTCTCTCGCGGCCGCAGAAATGAGATTTTCAGGTCCGATGGTCCGATTTCGGAAGTTTATATCTTTTAATCTACAAGGAATTTGGAGATGATTCAAAAACGAAAGTTGTAGCCCTTTGAATCTACTTTCCAGAAAGGTAAACCAGTCATCATTTGGATATTTGTAGAGAAACTTATGGTCAATTTACTGAAGCCTAGTAGTGCAGGCTACAGAAGTGCGGCAGCACAATTTGGAGTGCAACCGCAGCACCTGGGATGTGCGACCGCACAAGAAAATGTGCGGTCAGCACAATGCGAGGTCAGATTGTGTACTATATAACCGAGAGTTAGGATATTATTTCACATTTGGACTTTGGGAGCTCAGTTTGTGACGATTTTTCATGGGATTTTCAAAGAATTCTTCGGGATAAGTGATTCTAACTCGGTTTTGGCTATATTACATGAATCCATTATTATTTTTATCATTTAATCAGTGAATTGAGTTGGAAATTTGGGGAAATTGTAAAACCTTTCAAAAATGAAAAATATAGATTTGGAGGATGATTCGTTATCGGAATTTGATAAAATTGGTATTGTTGGATTCGTATCGGAATGAGTATTCGGATTTCGTGAAAATTCTGTCGGGTTCCGAGAGGCGGGCCCCGCGTTGACTTTGGTTGACTTTTTAGAATAAAATTTTAAGTCTACGTTTTATTATCCGGAATTATTTTTGATGTATTTTAATGAAGTTATACAATTAATTTGGATAGATTTTAGTTGTCCGGAGGTCAATTCAAGTAAGAAGGCAATTTTGAAATATCAGCATAACTTCAAAAAGGTAAGTATCTTGCCTAATCTTGAGTGGGGGAATTATCCCTTAGGCATCGAGTCTTATGTGTCATTTGTGAAATGTGAAAAGCCGTGTACGCGAGGTGATGAGTACGTACTCGGGCTTATATGTGCAAAATTTAATGAGTTAAAGTCTTGGGCATATTGTGTAGTAAATTGGATAATTGTTGACATTTATTAAATCATCTATTTGCCATGCCTCAATTCGCGTTTGTTGAATTTATTTTTATATGACAATTTGATGTGATTATTACTTGTATATTTATGTGAATTCCGTGAGTTTGGTGATTTGATATTTCCTGAAAATAATTATATTATGGATTTTCCGTCTGCAAATAATTAATGAAATAAGTTTAAATTGGGGCGTTAATATAATTATCAAGAATTTGGATTAATGAAGGCGTTGTCCTATACTGAGTATTTTCCATCTCTGTTGTTGTTTTGAGGTTTTATACATATTGTGTTGAGCCTTGGGCTATTTGTTATGAAATTAATTGATTTTGTTATATATTTGGAATTGGTTGTGACCATTGGGCAAATTGTGATATGAATTGATTTTGTTATGTTACCGTGATAATATTCCGTGTAAATTGTTGTGTTGTTTGAGTTATTATTTTGAGGATATAAGGGTGGCATTCTACTGTTGATATTATATAGGTATAAGGGTAGCATTTCACTGTTGTTATGTGTGTTGGGATATTGTCTGGACAGAGTAATAACGGTGGCTATTGATATTGTCAGGGCGGAGGGTTGAGGGAGGCTATTATAGGAGTGATAAGTGTGGCTATAAGAGAGATAAGGGTGGCTATTGTCAGGGATGATATGTGATGGTGTGGAGTTATTGTGTTGGTAATTTTTATGTGATGTTTTGATTTTCCTTGTGTTTATTTTTATATCTTGGGCAATTTGTCTTGTTGTTTCGGTAAACTTGATAATAGTCTGATCTATGTTGAAATTGGGAGCCTGTGGCTATTGCCAGGCGGATTATGAAATAAAATGTGAGCACGAGGTGCCATGAGTAAATAATGATGATATTGGCACGTGAATTATCCATGCAGCTGTGATATGAAATGTGGGCACGAGGTGCCGTGGTTAAATGATGATGATATTGGCACGTGAGTTGTCCGTGCGGTTGTGATAGAGAAATTGGCATGAGGTGCCGTGAAAATATGAAAGTGGGCTGAGACCCGTATTTTATGATTTTGAAATGCTGTGTCACGAGGTGACTTTTATTTGAAAGATACTTATTTGAAAAATTATATTTGAAAGAGATTTATTTGAAAGAATTATTCGAAAGAGATTTATTTGAAAGAATTATTCGAATGATATTTATTTGAAAGAATTTTATTTGAAGGAATTATATTTGAAAGAGATTTATTTGAAAGAATTATTCGAAAGATATTTATTTGAAAGAATTATATTTGAAAGATTTATATTTGTAGGACTTGTTTAATTGGTTGTACTTGTATGCATTATTTGTTGAGCAATATTTATGGTGTTCTTGTTGCCCTACTGTGTATATCACTGGTTGATTATTGTTGCCATCATTGTTATTTGTTTTCTATTATTTTTGTATATTATATTGCACAGGTTATTAGACTAGTGAGAGTCTTGACTGTACCTCATCACTACTCCACTGAGGTTAGTCTTGATACTTACTGGGTACTGACTGTGGTGTACTCATACTACACTTCTGCACATTTTTTTGCAGAGCCAGGTATTAGAGATATCGGACTAAGACAAAGTTAGAGTGTGATCGCAAGGACTTAAGGTAGAGCTGCTTGGTCATTGCAGTCCCTTGGAGTGTTTCTATTTTTATTGTATTGTTAATTTCTTATTCAAACAATATTGTATATTTGGTACTCGTGATCATTCCATGTATTCAGTTAGAGTTCGTGACTTAGTATTACCAGTTTTGAGAGGTGGTTATATTAATTTTCCGCTTTTGGTTTCGACACTTGTATAAAATTATATGTTTTAAAAAAAAGGCTTGGATTGTAATTATAATCGGCTGGCTTAGTCTTATAGACTAAGTGCCATCACGACACCTGTGGTAGGATTTTGGATCGTGACAAATAATGTACATTGGCGAAGTAATAGTTAGTTGATGGAATCCATGTCTAGGTTTAGAGATTGATGATATACCTTTATGAAAGCTTATAAGTTTTCATGTGTAAACCCGACCGGTAGATTTTGTATCCGACACATGAAATAAGTTAAGCGAAAGTCTAAAGGAAATAATCAATAAATTAAATTGTCAGTAATTTGATTTAATTAATTAGTATCTGAATCTTAACATGGGGAGTTAAATAAGATTTAATGGATGAATTTCGAAATTGAATAAGGAGTGCAATTATAAATTTTTAGTTGAATGATTCGTAATTAATTATGGTGGTTATTAATTACGAAAATTAAAAATTAATTCCATAATTGAAAGCCTTGTTAATTAAATTATGTGTCCCTGTTGTGCCTAAATAATAGAAAATAAAGGAATCCATTTCTTAGTGGAAAAGAAAACCCAACAGGTTTTGGAAAAGGGTTTTAACCCTTAAAACCTGTGTTATAAATACGTAAGGTTTTCCACAAAGAGGGAAAAGAGGATGGTGGTCGAAAATTTCAGCCATGTTTTCCTAGAAATTTCGCTCACACGAAATTACTATTTTCGAATATTATTTAGATAACACAGTAGAAGACCGTGAAATGTTCGGAGATCGTGATCGTGAGGGTGATGGAAATTTCGTTGAGTTGCTGTGGAACCGGAGGCTCATATGATAGACGAGCTCTATTCACGCTTCAAGAGTTAACCTGTGAAAACCCGTATATACTAGTTGTCTAGATTACATATGGTTTTGAAACTGAAATTGCTTTCGCTGCATATAATAATCCATCAATTATTATCAAAGCCACTCACATCTAATTAGATAATGTCACGACTTGGAATCCCAACCTCGGGGTCGTGATGGCGCCTAACATCTACTTGCTAGGTAAGCCGACGTGAAATAATTAAATAACCAATTTAACAGCTAAAAATACAATACTGATATACAACGAGAAATAGAAACCTAGTCTAACAAAGTACTGATATAAATCATGTGATAATATCTACTCCCAGAAATTCGGAGTCACGAGTACAAGAACAACTAGAAGTCTACAAGCAAAGTCTGAAATAAATACAACTGTTTCGAAAGAAATGAACAGTAAAAGTGGGAAAAGGAAGGGGACTTCAAGGTCTGTGGACGCCAGCAGATCTACCTCGAGTCTCCGTACGCAATGATCCGAGCTGTCGCACCTCACGCACCGCTGGGACCAATATCAGTATCTGCACAAGAAGTGCAGAAGTGTAGTATGAGTACAACTAACCCAATGTACTTCGTAAGTGTCGATCCTAACCTCGACGAGGTAGTGACGAGGCTATGACAAGACACCTACGTAAATAAACCTGTACAAGTGTATATAAAGCAGCAATAATAACAAAGAATGATAACGTACAAACTGGGAGGGGACATGCAAAAAGGGGAAGATGTAACAACTACAACAGATATGAAATCATGAAATAACCAAGTAATTCACCAAAATCGAGAAAAAGCAGTCAAACCAATGATATGAAAATGGCACAGCATCACCCTTCATGCTTTTACTCTCGTCCTCACCATGCAATAATATGAATATAATGGCACGGCATCACCCTTCGTGCTTTTACTCTCATCCTCACCATCTAATAATAAAATGAATGAAATGGCATGGCATCACCCTTCGTACTTTTACTCTTTTCCTCATCATTTAATAATGATAACGTAAATGAAATGACAGGACATCACCCTTCGTGCTTTTACTCTCTTCCTTACCATATAATAGTGATACTATGAATTAGAATAATAAACTATGAGAATAAATTTAACTTCAAATATGGTGCCATAATACCAAACTTCAACTTCCAAAAATATTCAACAACTTTGAAATAAGCAATAATTACGAAACGAATAATCAAAGAAGTAATAATCTAACCTAAGCATGGATATCATGATTAACAAAGCAATAAAATACAAAGAAACAAGTTACACCCGCATGCTTTAACCCAATAACAACGCACAAGTACTCGTCACCTCTCTTATACGTTGTTCCCACACATAAAACACGTATCAATTAGACCAACAAGTCCTAATCCCTTAAGTTAAGGTTAACCACGACAATTACCTCACTCCGCAACCAAATCAATGCTCAACCGTGACTTTTCCTCTAAAATTAGCCTCCAAACCAATCAAATCTAACTAAATATAGTTCAAATAATTCAAAAAAAAGCTTTAGAAACTACCCACGAGTAAAAAAGATTCAATCTTTAATGTTTTTGGAAAAAAGTCAACAAAAGTCAACCCCGGGCCCGCTTGGTCAAAACACGAGATTCAGACCAAAATCCGATTATCTATTCACCCCCGAGCCCAGTTATGTGATTAGTTTCAAAATCTACCTCAATTTGAGGTCTAAATCGCAATTTCTCAAAATTCCCATTTCTACCTAAATCCCTAATTTCTACCATGAAAAAGCATAGATTAAAGGTTAAAATTAAAGGGTGTTTATGGAAATGGAAGGAAACAAGTTAAAATCTACTAACCTATGAAGTTGGGATGAAAAACCTCTTTAAAATCGCCTCTAGGCCGAGCTCAAACTTGAAAATGGTGAAAAATAGGATGATTCCCGATTTTGGGATATTTCAATCAGTGGGCGTCAGGCCTTCTTCGCATTTGGGAAGAGCCTGACGCGATCGCGAAGTATCAGCGGCCAAAGGCCTTCACGTTCGCGAGCAATTCTTTGCGTTCGCGAATGCTTACTCCCACTTGCATGTCTTTGTGTTTGCTGTCCAAATGTCGTGTTCGTGAAGAGTAACAACCAAGCTCCCTTCCTAGGCCCCATAACCCTACGCGTTCGTGAGAGGCTGGCCGTGTTCGCGAAGGTAAACCCGCCAGTGCTTCGTGTTTGCGACCAAGCCATCGCATTCGCGATGAAGGAGTTCCTCCCCTGTCCCAGTTTCCCCTTCGCGATCGTGAAGCACAAAATCTCAGACACCAGCAACAACAAAACCAGCAGATTTCTTAAGTCCAAAATCGATCTATAGCCTATCCGAAACTCACCCGAGCCCCTCGGACTCCAAACCAAACATGCACACAAGTGTAATAACATCATAGGAACTCGCTCGTGCTATAAAAATACCAAATAAATGCCTAGAACTATGAATCAGATATCAAAATGCATAAATTTTTTAAAGAAACTCAAGAACTTTCAAATTCACAACCGAGCGTCCAAATCACATCAAATAAACTCTGTTTTGCATCAAATTTTGCAGACAAGTCTTAAAAAGTAAAATGAACCTATAACAAGTTCCAGAATCGAAATCCGAACCCGGTAGCTATAAAGTCAACCTACGGTCAAACTTCAGAATTCCTTAAACCTTCAAATTACTAGTTTTTAACAAATCACATCAAAACAAGTTATTGACTTTCGAATTCAATTCTGGGCATACGCCGAAGTCAAAAATCACGATATGGACCCACCGGGATCGTCAAAATACTGATCCGGGTCCGTTTACAGAAAATATTGACCGTAGTCAACTCGAATCATTTTTAAGGCTATAATTCATATTTTCCTTTAGTTTTTCACATAAAAATTTTCCGGAATAAGACACGGAATGTGCACACAAATTGAGAAACGCTAAACGGAGCTAATCGAGGTCTTGAAATATGAAAATAAAGATTAAAACTCAAAATGACCTATCGCGTCATCACATTCTCCACCTCTAAAACAAACGTTCGTCCTCGAACGGACATAGAAAGGTACCTGGACTGGTGAAAAGGTATAGGTATCTACTCCGCATATCGGACTCCGACTCCGACTCCCACGTAGCTGCCTCGATTGACTGACCTCTCCACTGCATTCTAGCAGAAGGATAACTCTTAGACCTTAACTTCTGGACCTGCCGTGCTATAATGGCCACCGTCTCCTCCTCGTAAGTCAAATCCTTGTCCAATTGGACTAAGCTGAAATCTAATACATGGGACGGATCACCGTGATACTTCCGGAGCATGCAGACATGGAACACCGGGTGAACTGTTGATAAGTTAGGTGGCAATGCAAGCTTGTAGACTACCTCACCAACTCTCTCAAGAATCTCAAAGGATCCGATATACCTAGGGCTCAACTTGCCCTTCTTTCCGAACCTCATCACACCCTTTCATGGGCGAAACCCGGAACAAAACTCTCTCTCCAACCATGAATAAAATATCACGAACTCTACGATCGTCATAACTCTTCTGCCTAGACTGAGCTGTGCGAAGTTGATCCCGAACCGAGCCTCTCCCGGCTCAAACCAACCAACTGAAGAACGACACCTCCTCCCATATAAAGCCTCATAAGGAGCCATCTGAATACTCGATTGGTAGCTGTTGTTGTAGGCAAACTCCACAAGCAGCAAGAATTGATCCCAAGAACCCCCCAAATCCATAACACATGCGCGAAGCATATCCTCCAATATCTAAATGGTGCCCTCGGACTGTTCGTCCGTCTGGGGGTGAAATGCATACTCAACTCAACCCGTGTACCTAACTCACGCTGTACAACCCTCCAAAAGTGCGATGTTAACTGCATGCCTCTATCAGAAATGATGGACACCGACACACCGTGAAGACGAATGATCTCGCGGATATAGATCTCAGCAAAATGCTCCGAAGAATAGGTAACTGCCACTGGAATGAAATGTGCCAACTTGGTCAACCTGTCCACAATGACTCATACTGCGTCAAATTTCTTTGAAGTTCATGGGACCCTGACAACAAAATTCATGGTAATACGCTCTCACTTTCACTCTGGAATCTCAAGTCTCCAAAGCAAACCGCAGGCCTCTGATGCTTGTACTTCACCTGCTGGCAAGTCAAACACCGAGCCACATATGCAACTATATCTTTCTTCATTTTCCTCCACTAATAATGCTGCCTCAAATAATATCTTGGCGGCACCTGGATGAATAGAATACCATATACTGTGGGTCTTCTCAAGAATCAACTCACAAATCCCATCTACATTAGGCACACAAATTCGACCCTGCATCCGTAACACCCAATCATCTCCAATAGTAACCTGCTTGGCACCACCGTGCCACACCGTATCCTTAAGGACACACAAATGGGGATCGTCATACTGACTCTGTCTGATGCGCTCATACAAAGAAGACCGAGAGACCATTCAATCTAGAACACGACTAGGTTCCAAAACGTCTAACCTCACGAACTGATTGGCTAAGGCCTGAACATCTGATGCTAGTGGTATCTCACCAACTGGAATATATGAAAGGCTATCCATACTCACAGCCTTTCTACTCAAGGCATCAACCACCACATTAGCCTTCTCGGGATGATACAAAATGATAATATCATAGTCTTTCAACAGCTCCAACCACCTCCGCTGCCTCAAGTTGAGATCCTTTTGCTTGAATAAATACTGTAGACTCCTATGATCCGTGAATACCTCACACGACACGCTGTAGATGTAATGCCTCCAAGCTTCAGTGCATGAACAATGGTTGCCAACTCTAAGTCATGACCAAAGTAATTCTTCTCATGAACCTTCAATTTCCACGACGCGTATGCAATTATCCTACCATCCTGCATCAACACTGCATCGAGCCCAATACATGATGTATTACAATATACCGTGTAGGATCCTGAACCTGTGGGCAACACCAACACTGGGGCTGTAGTCAAAGCAGTCTTGAGCTTCTGGAAGCTCAACTCACACTTATTAGACCATATCAATGGGGCACCCTTCTGGATTAATCTAGTCAATGGGGCATCTAAGGATGAAAACCCCTATATGAACCGGCGATAATAACCCGCCAAACCCAGGAAACTCTGATTCTCTATAGCTGAAGTAGGTCTAGGCCAGTTCTGAACTGCCTCAATCTTCTTAGGATCCACTTTAATGCCCTCGGCCGATACAACATGTCCCAAAAGGCAACTGAATCCAACCAAAACTCTCACTTTGAAAACTTGGCATATAATTGACTATCTCTCAAAGTCTGAGGTACAACCCGAAGATGCTGCTCATACTCCTCTCGAATGCAGGAGTAGATCAAGATATCATCAATGAATACAATCACAAAGAATCCAAATAGGACTTAAATACCTGGTTCATCAAATCCATAAATACTGCCAGGGCATTTGTTAACCCAAATGACATCACTAGGAACTCATAGTGCCCGTACCGAGTCCAAAAAGCAATCTTAGGGACATCCAATGCCCTAATCTTCAATTGATGGTAGCCAGACCTCAAATTAATCTTCGAAAACACTTTGGCACCCTAAAGCTGATCAAATAAATCATCAATCCTCGGCAATGGATACTTGTTCTTGATAGTGACTTTGTTCAACTGTCGATAGTCTATACACATCCTCATCCAACCATCCTTCTTCTTCACGAACAACACGGGCGAACCCCAAGATGAGACACTAAGTCTAATGAATCCTGTATCAAGCAAATCCTGCAACTGCTCCTTCAGTTCCTTTAACTTAGGCGGGGCCATATGGTATGGTGGAATAAAAATGGGCTGAGTGTCCGGAGCCAAGTCAATACAGAAGTCAATATTTCTATCGGGTGGCATCCCCGATAGATCTGCTGGAAATACATCTGGAAACTCACGTACAACTGGTACTGAATCCATGGAAGGAACCTCCATACTAAAATCGCGAATATAAGCCAAATAAGCTAGACATCCCTTCTCGACCATACGCCGAGCCTTCACATAAGAAATAACCATGTTGGTAAAATGACCAGGAGTCCCTCTCCACTATAATCGAGGCAACCCTGACATGGCTAAGGTCATTGTCTTGGCGTGACAATCCAATATAGCATGATAAGGTGACAACCAATCCATGCCCAAAATAACATCAAAGTCTACATATCAAGAAGTAGGAGGTCTACACTAGTCTCAAGATGATGGTAGGCTATAATCTCATGTTTTAGTCGATTATTACATTCCAATATAATGCACTTTAATTGAGTTTGAGCTTTAAATGCTAGTGTTTTACACTGATTGTGTGTTTTATGCATTGTAGGAGGATTCCGAGCTATGTAGATATTACAGAATAAATTTGAGCTATTTGGAGCTTTGAAGTCTGAGTAAAAGCCCAAGGTATTAAGCCGTGATCGCGTTCGGGGGTCGAAAACCAAGTCTAGATATCAAAAAGTCAAGAAAAATCCAAACTATGAGAAAACAACACACCCACGGCGCGCCACGCCTGGACAAAATCCTACAGTCTGTCATAAATCAACTCTCTGAATTTTTCCACAACCGCCCTATGTGGCGCGTCGCCCCATGCGGCGTGCCTGTGCAATTTTTACAGAGTTGTTGTCCCAGTTCGTGCAGGAAAATATATTTTTATCTGGGCCCGACCCTACTTAGTATAAATACATGTAAAAAGGTTATTTTATGGACTTTTGACACATCTAAGACCTAAGGAGGCTAAGTAGTAGGTGGAGATGCAAAAGTACAAGGAATTCATCATTCAATCCTCACTCAAGACAAGGGTTTGGATTGTTTTATATTTTTCTTTATATTTGTGATGAATTACTCCATATCCATGGAGTAGTTCTCTTTAGGGATTGATGGATTTGGTGTATTGATATTTATTTGTGGATATTAATTCTAGTTTTTATGTATTGAATCGTTTTGGGTGTTGTAATTGTTGCATCTACATTCACATGTTCATGTAATCGAGAGAGGCATAACTTGTGATGTTTTTGCATTATCTTGTTGGTTGAATTCATTGATTCTTCATAGTAATCGAAAGAGGCTAGTTGAATTATTGTTTAGACCTAGTTAGGAGGATAATCGAAAGAGGTTCTCCTAAAGACCAATCCACTACGAATTCATGCATATCTTCACCGAGCTTAACTTAGTTCATATGGTGAGGTTGAGACTTAATCGAGAGAGGAGTTTCTACTAAATGTTTGAACTAATAATTGAGTGAATTCGAGAGACTCACTTGAACATTAGAAGTGAATTAACTAGAGTTAAATCCCAGACAATTATCTTGCACCTATCTAATCAACCCCTATTTTCTCCCACTAATATCTTCTTTGCTTACTTTTGTTCAATTGTCATTAGTCAATTAGATCTAGAGTCTTAGTTAATTTACTTCTTAATCATATAAATCTCAACTGTTGATTATATTCGATAAAAACCTAGCTACAAACTACGAAAATACTGTTTAACTCCAATCCCTGTGGATATGATAATTTTTTATACTATATTCGACTAGCGAGCATATTTTAGTATATGTTTTAAGCTCGTCAAATTTTGGCGCCGTTGCCGGGGATTGGCAATCAATAGTGTTTGAAATAGTTTGTAGTGCTAATTCAGGAATTCTTCTCTTTATTTTATTTTATTTTTTTTCCTTTTTACGTTTGGTGTTCTTTGACTGTGTGCAGGCTATATGTTAGATTGGTGCATGACTCGATCTTTTGGTAAGTAATTGAAACTATACGAACCAGAGATCGAGAAACAACTATGACAGTTGAAGAAGGAAAGAAATGTCGCATAGAAATTAGAGAAGGTTGGGCAATCCTCAACCAAGGAAGGCATGGCTGGAGATGATGATAATATTGATTTGGCTACAAGAGAGTCAGCCCAACTCAGAGAGAAATCTACAAGGGATGCTGAAGAAGCAGCACTTAGAGATGCACAAATTGCTTATGAGGAGGAGAGGGCTCGAAGAATGGCTCAGAATCAGCCCGGGGTGCAGACTAGTTCAGAAATATAGCTCCCGGTACTGGGAGACCACTTGGCGATTATGCTAGATCGGTCTGCAACCAAGGCTTATCAAGTGTGAGACCACCTCCAGTGGCAGCTAATAATTTTGAGCTGAAGCAAGGGTTGCTCCAAACTCTTCAAAACAGCAGCGTCTTCAGAGGGAAGATGAACGAAGATCCAAACGATCATCTGATGGACTTCAAAGAGATAATGAATAACTTTCAATATAATGGTGTGTCACAAGATGCAGTTTATCTAAGGGCATTCCCCTTCACTCTTAAAGATGATGAAAAACATTGGCTTCGAAGCTTGCCCCAGGGATCGATTAGAACATGGGAGGAGATGACCAGAAAGTTTCTTGCTAAATATTTCTCCTCAGCTAAAACATGTAAGTTTAGAAAAGAAATCCATAACTTCTGCTAGAATGAGACTGAAACGGTGTTTGAAGCTTGGGAGAGGTTTAAGGAGATAGTGCGAAAGTGTCAACATAGCTAATTGAACTCTGGATGCAACTCCAGGATTTTTGGGATGGATTGACACCGGCTTCACGGAAAACATTGAGAAATGCAGCTGGAGGTCCGTTAATGAAAAAGACACCAGAGGAGATAGTCACTATTCTTGATGTGTTGTCTGAAGATGCAAATCAGTGGCCCTCTGAAATTGCTGAAAAGAGAAGATCAACTGGTGTTCACCAGGTTGATGCTAACACATCTGTACAAGTACAACTTGATGCCATGGCAAAGGAAATAAGGAAGCTAACTTTAGCTTCAATACACAGTGAGCCTCCTGCAACATGTGACATATGTGAAAGAAGACACCCTACTCATGAGTGTGAAGCCTCGATCGAGGAAGTTAATGCTGTTGGTAATTACAACTTCAATGCAATGGGTCAGAAGCACCCCGGTTTTTTATGGAGTTCACCTGGGGGTACAACAAATGCATGGCAACAAAATAACTCCAGATTTCAAGGAGCTCCTGGTTTTGTGATTTAGTCAAGGCTACAGTTTTGGCCTCAACATCCAATTCAGTTTGGGTTAGAAGATCTAATAAAATCCTTCATTGTCAAGACTGATGAGAGATTAGATGCTCATGGTGCAGCTATCAAAGAACTTGGGATAGGTTTGCGTAACTTGGAGAGACAAGTGGGACAAATTGCAACTATATTATCTGAGAGAATCCCAGGTACTCTGCCAGCTGATACTGAAAAAAATCCTAAAGAAACGTAAATGCTATAACCTTGAGAAGCGGACAAGTATTGAAAGATCCCACTCCAATTCACAAAGAAGCTGCACCTGAAAAAGAATTTGGGAAGGAGCTGAAAATTGAAGATGGTAAGAAGAAGAAAGGCAAGAAGGGAGCTGAGAAAAAGAAGAAGGAGGAAACTTCAAGAAGGGAGGAATCTAATGAGAGCGAGCATATGCCTGCTCTACCTTTTCCCCAAAAGTTGTATAGAGAAAAGCTGGACAAGAAATTTGAGAGATTCTTAGAGATGCTGAGACAGGTTAATGTAAACTTGCCATTCACAGAAGTTCTCTCACAAATGCCAGCTTATGCCAAATTCTTGAAGGAGATCATGACAAAGAAGAGGAAGATAGAAGAGACCTCAGTGGTCAAGCTCACAGAGCATTGCAGTGCAATCTTGCAAAACAAACTCCCACAAAAGTGTGGAGATCCAGGGAGTTTTACTATACCTTGCTCGTTAGGCACTCTTAATTTTGATAAGTCTTTGTATGATTCTAGTGACTTAATTAATTTAATGCCTTTGTGTATTTACAGGAAAATGGAGAATGAGCTTGGAGAGATAAGGTCTGCACCAATATCTTTGCAGCTGGCAGACCAAACAACTATAATACCCGAGGGGATAGTGGAAGGTGTCTTAGTTCGGGTAGATAAATTTGTATTTCCTGTAGATTTCATAGTGGTAAATATGGAGGAGAACAAGGAGGTCCCCCTCATCTTAGGAAGACCATTTTTAGCAACGGGTAGATCTATACTGGATATACATGATAGAAAACTCATGCTTAGAGTGGGTGAGGAGACAGTGATGTTTGAGATGAATGTAGCAATTGGAGTAAAAAAAAAGAAGCCAGTTGCAAGTGTTGAGTGGAAGGTGAAGAGTTCGAATGAGAAGGTCCCAGTGATTGAGAAAGATAAGTATGGGGTGTACCCCAAGAAGGCTGAGAAGAAGCTGTCTGCATGGATGCGTGCACTAGTTCGGGCGGGTGGAATGGAGCCCGACTTTGATTCAGACCCCGACTAGAGATACAGGGAAGTTTCCTCTACCTTATGCTTTTTAATTGTGTGTCATGGGAACATGCCACAACTTAAAGTGTGGGGTGGAGGATAATTGTATGTTGTATGTATATGTGTTAGGTTTTGCTTTTTAGTGTTGTTTAGTAGTTAATTAAAAAATTGAAAACCGATAAAATTTTTGACTTTTCCCGACGATGGATATCATTCGACGGGTTTCTTGAGGAAGTAAAGTCAAAAGAAAAAGACAAAAAGATTTTCTTTTGTTAGGTAGTGTAACAATTTTCCCTTGGTTTTTCTTTGTGCCGCGGTTCTTTTCCAAGGGTTTTGTTTGAACCGGGTGTAGTTAGTTTTTGGTTTTGTAGAATAGTAGGAAACCTTGTGCTATGATTTGAATTGGAAGCAATTTCTATTAACAATATTATACCTTGAGAATAGTGAGTACTTTAGTTGTGATGCTTAGGCTCAGTTTTTGACTCTTGCATAAGTACCTTAAATTGTATGATTTTAACTTTGCTTAACTGCTTTGACTAGAGTGTCTTGATGAGTCCGATCTTAAGTGAGTTATGTGCCATGTGTGTTTGAGGTTTTTCCTATTCTGTGCATTGCATTTGATGTCTAGAACTTGTCCCGTGTGTTTGCAAAGAGAAATAGTAGTTTTGTGCAGTCTGGGAAGTGATATAGGCATTCCTTTGTTGAGCCAGTTATATGCTTTTACCCACTTAATTGTTATGTATCATAGTTAACCCCTTTGAGCCTGTAATCCTGTTTCTTTGTCAACCACATTACAAGCCTTACCCATTTGTATGAATTGACCACCTATTTGAACTTTTTATCTCTCGTGAGCACTTGAATTGATTATGAACTTTGTAAAAGTTAAAGTGTGGGGTGGTTGGTTTGGCTTTAGAGTGGAACTATTGAATTAAGGAGAAAGGTGCACTTGTAGTGAAAAAGTAAGAGCCACTTGAATTGAAAAAGAAAAAAAAATTTGTTTGATTGTGCAAAATATTCCATGACAGTGGTAAATTTTGATGCAATTTTGCTTAAAGAAGTAGGGAGTTAATGCATATTGATGTAAAGGTAGAGTTATGGTTTGACATAAGTGTGGGGTTTTGAATGTTAAATTGTATGTATTAAAGTGCTTAGGGAGGTGTAGTCACTCTTATATCTAAATATATCCTACCCGTCCCGCATCCTACATTACAACCAATTAAAGTACTATTTGATCTTTGACTGAATGAGCTCGATTAGTTGAGTAGTACACTACGGGCAAGCCTATGGTTCATCTTTTGTGGCATATGAATGTTATTTCTGAGAGTGAGTGAATTCTTTCTATATTGAGTTCCTGATTGTTGTTAAATTTGATGGTGTGTGGACCTACTCTCTATTATGGTGAGGGCACTTGATTCATAACGGAAAGGTAATACTTGAGCTCTATGTTGAGTAAGTGAGTGAGTTGTGAATAATGCATTGTACTTTTGAGTCAAATTTTGAGGCTATGATGTTACGTTATTGTGCTTAATCTATTTTAAATATTCTTGGTATGATGAGTCACGAGAGTTGCTTGATAAGGTTGTGTCTTTATAAAGTATGGTTTTATTGTTCGAGGACGAGCAATGGTTTATGTGTGGGGTGTCGATGGTAGGCTATAATCTCATGTTTTAGTCGATTATTACATTCCAATTTACTGCACTTTAATTGAGTTTGAGCTTTAAATTCTAGTGTTTTACACTGATTGTGTGTTTTATGCCTTGTAGGAGGATTCCGCGCTATGTAGATATTACAGAATGAATTTGAGCTATTTGGAGCTTTGAAGTCTGAGTAAAAGCCCAAGGGATTAAGCCGGGATCGCGTTCGGGGGTCGAAAACCACGGCTGGATATCAAAAAGTCAAGAAAAATCCAAACTATGAGAAAAAAACACACCCGCGGCGCGCCACGCCTGGACAAAATCCTGCAGTCTGTCAGAAATCAACTCTCTGAACTTTCCCACAACCGCCCTACGTGGCACGTCGCCCCATGCGGCGCGCCTGTGCAATTTTTACAAGTTGTTGTCCCAGTTCGTGCAGGAAAATATATTTTTGTCTGGGCCCGACCCTACTTAGTATAAATACATGTAAAAAGGTTATTTTATGGACTTTTGACACATCTAAGACCTAAGGAGGCTAAGGAGGAGGTGGAGAAGCAAAAGTACAAGGAATTCATCATTCAATCCTCACTCAAGACAAGGGTTTGGATTGTTTTATATTTTTCTTTATATTTGTGATGAATTACTCCATATCCATGGAGTAGTTCTCTTTAGAGATTGATGGATTTGGTGTATTGATATTTATTTGTGGATATTAATTCTAGTTTTTATGTATTAAATCGTTTTGGGTGTTGTTATTGTTGCATCTATATTCACATGTTCATGTAATCGAGAGAGGCATAACTTGTGATGTTTTTGCATTATCTTGTTGGTTGAATTCATTGATTCTTCATAGTAATCGAAAGAGGATAGTTGAATTATTGTTTAGACCTAGTTAAGAGGATAATCGAAAGAGGTTCTCCTAAAGACCAATCCACTACGAATTCGTGCATATCTTCACCGAGCTTAACTTAGTTCATATGGTGAGGTTGAGACTTAATCGAGAGAGGAGTTTCTACTAAATGTTTGAACTAATAATTGAGTGAATTCGAGAGACTCACTTGAACATTAGAAGTGAATTAACTAGAGTTAAATCCCAGACAATTATCTTGCACCTATCTAATCAACCCCTATTTTCTCCCACTGATATCTTCTTTGCTTACTTTTGTTCAATTGTCATTAGTCAATTAGATCTAGAGTCTTAGTTAATTTTAGTTATTAATCATATAAATCTCAACTGTTGATCATCTTGGATAGAAATCTAGCTACAAACTACGAAAATACTATTTAACTCCAATCCATGTGGATACGATAATTTTCTATACTATATTCGACTAGCGAGCATATTTTAGTGTGTGTTTTAAGCTCGTCACAAGACTCCCAATAGTAATCAAACATGAGCGATAGACACGGTCTACAGTAATAGAATCTCCCACAGGCGTGGACACATACACATGATCACTCAAAGAATCACGAGGCACAACCAGGTATGAAGCAAAATAGGATGATACGTAGGAATAAGTAGAGCCCAGATCAAATAGAACTGAAGCATCTCTATGGAAAACTGGAGCAATACCTCGAGTCTCAGTACGTAATGATCAAATCAACCTCACGCACCTCTGGGACCAATACCAATATCTGTACAAGAAGTACGGAAGTGTAGTATGAGTACAAATGATCCAATGTACTGCGTAAGTGTCGAGCCTAACCTCGGTGAGGTAGTGACGAGGCTATGACAAGACACCTACGTAAATAAACCTGTACAAGTGTATATAAAGCAACAATAATAACGTACAAACTGGGAGGGGACATGCAAAAAGGGGAAGATATAACAACTACGACGGGTATGAAATCACGAAATAACCAAGTAATTCACCAAAACCAGGAAAAATCAGTCAAACCAATGATATGAAAATGGCATGGCATCACCCTTCGTACTTTTACTCTCGTCCTCACCATGCAATAATATGAATATAATAGCACGACATCACCCTTCGTACTTTTACTCTCGTCCTCACCATGTAATAATAAAATAAATGAAATGGCACGACATCACCCTTCGTGCTTTTAATCTCTTCCTCACCATGTAATAATGATAACGTAAATAAAATGGCACGGTATCACCCTTCGTGCTTTTACTCTCTTCCTCACCATATAATAGTGATACTATGAATTCGAATAATAAACAATGCAGAGAATAAATTTAACTTCAAATATGGTGCCATAATACCAAACTTCAACTTCCAAAAATATTCAACAACTTTGAAATAAGTAATAATTATGAAACGAATAATCAAAGAAGTAATAATCTAACCTAAGCATGGATATCATGATTAACAAAGCAATAAAATACAAAGAAATAAGTTCCACCCGTATGTTTTAACCCAATTACAACGCATAAGTACTCGTAACCTCACATATACGTTGTTCCCACACATAAAACACGTAGAAATTAGACCAACAAGTCCTAATCCCTAAATTTAAGGTTAACCGCGACACTTATCTCACTCCGCAACCAAATCAATGCTCAACCATGACTTTTCCTCTAAAATTAGCCTCCAAACCAATCAAATCTAACCAAATATAGTTCAAATAATTTAAAATAAGCTTTAGAAACTACCCACGAGTGAAAAAGATTCAATCTTTAATGTTTTTGAAAAACGTTAACAAAAGTCAACCCCGACCCCGCTTAGTCAAAACCCGAGATTCAGACCAAAACCCAATTACTCATTCACCCCCGAGCCCGGTTATGTGATTAGTTTCGAAATCGGACCTCAATTTGAGGTTACATCTCAATTTCAAACTAAATCCCTAATTTCTACCATGAAAGAGCATAAATTAAAGGTTAAAATCAATGGGAGTTTATGGAAATGTAAGGAAACAAGTTAAAATCTACTAACCTATGAAGTTGGGATGAAAAACCTTTTCAAAATCACCTCTAGGCCGAGCTCAAACTTGAAAATGATGAAAAATGGGATGATTACCGATTTTGGGATATTTAAATCACTAGGCGTCAGGCCTTCTTTGTGTTCGCGAAGGGCCTGAAGCGATCGCGAAGCAGCAACTGCCAAAGGACTTCGCGTTTGTGAGCAACAATTCGCGTTCACGAAGGCTTACTCCCACATGCCTTCGCGTTCGCGGTCCAAATGTCACGTTCGCGAAGAGTAACAACCAATCTCCCTTCCCAGGCCCCATAACCCTACGCATTCGCGAGAGGCTGGTCACGTTTGCGAAGGGTAACCCCCTCAGTGCTTCGTCCATCGCATTCACGATGAAGGAGTTCCTCCCCTGTCCCAGTTTCCCCTTCGCGATCGCGAGAGTACCTTCGCGATCGCAAAGCACAAAATCTCAGACACCAGCAACAGCAAAAGCCACATATTTCTTATGTCCAAAATCAATTCGTAGCCTATCCGAAACTCACCCGAGCCCCTCGGGCTCCAAACCAAACATGTACACAAGTGTAATAATATCGTACAAACTCGCTCGCATGATCAAAATACCAAAATAACACCTAAAACTATGAATCGGATATCAAAATGCATGAAATTTTCAAAGAAACTCAAGAAATTTCAAATTCACAATCGAGCATCTGAATCATATCAAATCAACTCTGTTTTGCATCAAATTTTGCAGACAAGTTTTAAATAAGACACGTACTGTGCATGCAAATCGATAAATGCTAAACGGGTCTAATCGAGGTCCCGAAACACGGAAATAAAGGCTAAAACTCAAAATGACCTATTGGTTCATCACAGATAATTAGGTTTTTCATGAAACAAAAATATCGTGTTTATGTGCATTTTTGAATTACATGTATGTTTTTTTCTGAAAAAACTGCACTATTGTTTTGTGAATTAACTGTGCCAAAAGTTTTTGACGTTTTGAGGTCATTTGGATGGTGGTTTGGACGTTTTTCTATTTTCTTAAAATTATTCTTAAATTTTTTAAATTCGTTTTAATCCAATGGTGGTGGGGGTGACTCGCCATGGTCTCCATGATATGGGTTTACATGTTGGATATTAGTAAATAGACATGTAGTTGTATTGGATTCCAGAATAGAGGTGTAGGATTTTATTGACTAGGTCTTACAAAGTATACTTGATATTGTGTGATAATATAATCATTTTGTAAGAAAGTGAAATTCTCTGTTTGATATCTTGGATGATTAATTATGGTGTGTTTGGCATGTTTGTGCATAAAACATTTCTCAAATTTTGGTTTATGTTTTCATGCCATACGTGATTACTAGTCTTGAATTTTTGATGAAAGATTTTGTTCTCTGGTTGGAGGTTATAATTAAGTGAAATATGATGGTATTTTGTATGGGATTTATATTATTGATATGACTTTTAAGCTGTGGTCGGTATTCTTCCATAAAATAATTTTATGAGTTGTATGTATCCTCACTCGTAAATTGAGAATTTTGTGAGTAATAAATAGTTACCATTAAAGTGGTTTATTTATTTGAACTCGTGAAAAATTCTTAATAAATTTGTACATGTGTAATTATGTCGATTCATTGATTGAGCATTATGATTAATAAGTAGGATCCACAAAAATGGTCTATTTATTTGAGTCATTAAAATCTACTTAATGTATCATGTAAAAATTATCCTTGATAAATCTGTACTAGTGGTTGAGGTTTTAACTAGAAAAAGAGTTTTATCTTTGGGTGCTAGTGTCACCAACTCCATCCATGAAAAGAGTAGATATTGGTATTTTCTTCGAACGGGAGAAAATATCTTGGATTCTTGTGTGTTTAATAAAAAAAATAATTTATTGCAAAAGGAGTTATTATGTATCCTAGAAATAGGAAGAACATAATATATGCCTTGAGCTCATAGTATAATTATAAGGAGAATGGAAACCAAGATCATATTTATTTTAATTCATGAAACTGCTTAAAACGGTTATTGTTCGAGTTTGGTTACAGGCTGATAGTCATGAATTTGACGAACTCCGATTGGCCTGAAACTTGGTAGGTTCATCGAGAATGATCTGGTGAGAAAATCTCACTGCTATGCTGTCACGACCCAATTCCCACTATAGGCCGTGATAGCGCCCAACATTATCGCGAGGCAAGCCGACGGTGAACTATCCATGTAATTGTTAATTTTAATATTTTTAAATTCATTGATTTTATTTAATAGGAGAACGATTAATAGGTAATTGTAGTAATATAAAGCATGAAATAAACGAAAGAGTGAAGTAGTGAATTTAATAATCAAAACCATAAAATATCTACTAGAATCTCCCAAAACCTGGTGTCACAAATGCATGAGCAAAGTAGTAGAATATACAAAACCTCCTATACTACTGTCTGGAGTAAGATAGACAGAAAATAAATAAAACAAGAAGAGACTCCGGGCGTTGCAGAACAAACATAGAAAGCAGCTCACCACTAAATCTCCGGGTAGCGGGGGTACACGCCTGAATGGCCGCCAGATGCACCTGCCTCAGATCCTGCACGATTAGTGCAGAAGTGTAACGTGAGTATATAAACAACTTGTACCCAGTATGTATCTAGTCTAACCTCGAATAATTAGTGAGGAGGGGTCGACATCGACACTTATTAAGGGTTAATAAATAAAGTGCATAAATTATAGATAGGCATGGAATACAACGGTAATAACGAAATAATGAACAATAAGTAAGTGGTTCTTTAACTAAATATTAATTAAAATCTCCAACTATCACATACTAATTTCAATAAATAAGAGCCAACAAGTAATTATAAATTCTAATGTCATGGAAGAAATATCAAGTATAATCAGACTCCGAGCAATATCACGTACGATTTATGCCGAGGTCATATGACCCGATCCATAATAGTGCGTACACTACCGAGGGTCGACCGACGCGAACCATAGATGCATCTATTATACTGCCCAAGGCGTTCGGCCCGATCCACAGGAAGAGAGAATACTCTACGAACTCTGATTAATGGCTACTACATAAGAATAATACTCATGGAAGGTATAATTTCCACCAACAGTCAAGTAACCCGCCAAGACTCAAAGTAGTGAAGCTTAGTCTTTACAAATCCTTTATAAAATGTCAAATATAGTTTAAGTAATTAAACTAACAAGTTGGGTACAAATAATATAAGTAATACATGGTAAAGTCCTAAAACTACTCGGATATAAGCATGATTTTTAGCTACATGCGAACTCTCGTCACATCGCGCGCATGTAGCACCCACAATTATTAGCAAACAATCATTTATAGCACCTACGGGGTAAATTCCCTATTACAAGGTTAGGCAAGAGACTTACCTCGTTTTCAAGTCCTCTTCCCACTCCACAATTCACACTAAAGCGTCAAATCGATGCCACGCAAAAGTAGCCAAATATTGTACAAATTAATCAATGCATACTCAAAAGTTTATAATTTAACTATTAGAGTAATTACCCAATCCAAATTGGAAGATTCCTAAAATTCACTCCCCATTCCACATGTCCGTATTCCGAAAACTTTTGTAAATAAAAGTTACCCATAACATCACGAACTCAAATATATAATTTCTACTCAATTCCATAATCATTTTCGTGGTCTAATCCCATTTCTATCAAAACCTAGGTTTTTCAATAAAATCCTAAAATTCCCATATTTTACATGTTAAAATCTACCCATAATCTATGTATTGAACTCACATTGGGTAGGAATTACTTACCTTCAATAGCTAGGTGAAAACCCCTCTCCAAGAAGCTACAAAATCGGCCAAGGGAAATGAAAATGAGAGAAAATGGCCTAAGTCTCGTTTTAATAAAGTCACTGCCTAGACTTTTCCTTCTTCGCGATTGCGACAATAGCCTCACGATCGCGAAGGCAAAGCGGCCAAGGGCTAAAAAACTGTACATCGCGAATGCGACCAAAGCCTTGCGAATGTGAAGGCTTGCCTGGCCTGCCCTACACGAACGCAAGGGTTTCTTTGCGAACACGAAGACTAACAATGTGCCACCCCTAGCCCGCCTTACCCTTCGCGAACACGGAATATTTCATGCGAACGCAAAGGCCAGTGGCCCAGAGCTTCGCGATCGTGCCCCCCTTACGTGAATGCGAAGAATAGATTTCCTCCGCCAAAATTTCCTTCATTGCGAACACGAGGCCTTCTCCGCGTTCACGAAGAAGGAAACGAGAGTAGCAAATAGTAGATTTTTGAACTCCAGTACGGGTGGTCCGAAACTTACCCGAGCCACCCGGGACCCAATCCAACTGCACCAACAAGTCTATAAACATATTACGGGCCTGCTCGAACTGTCAGAACACATAAGACAACATCGTAACTAAGAATCGCACCCCAAAACCAAATTGAATCAACTTATGAACTTCAAGCTTTTCAACTTACTCTAAACACGCCGAATCATACTTATACTACTCGGAATGACACCAAATTTTGCGTACAAGTCATAAATCACCATATAGAACTATTTCTAGGCCTGGAATTATAAATTGACCTCGATAACAACAAAGTCTACTCCAATCCAAATTTAAAGAACTTGAAAACCTTCAATGCGCCAACTTTCAACATTAACCGCCGAAACGCTCCCAGATCGTCCGAAACCCGATCCGTACACACACCCAAGTCTAAAATCATCATACGAACCTATTGGAACCATCAAATCCTGGTTCCGAGGTTGCTTACTAAAAATATTGACTCAAGTCAAACTTGGCCATCTTAGGCCACTATTAAGGAACCAAGTGTTCCGATTTTAACCCGAACCCTTCCAAACCTAAGTCAACCATCCCCGCAGGTCATAAAACAGTAAAGGCACATACAGGGAGTCTTAATTAGGGGAATGGAGATCTAGAAAGTAAAACGACCAATGAGTTCGTTACATTCTCCACCTCTTAAACAAATGTTCGTCCTCGAACTGGTCTAGAATCATACCTGGAGTGCTGAATAAGTGTGGATATCTTCTCCTCATGTCCTCCTCGGCCTCCTAAGTCGCTTCCTCAACTGGTTGACCCCTCCACTGGACCTTTATTATAGAAATCTTCTTGGACCTCAACTGGCAAACTTGCTTGTCAAAAGTGGCAACTGGCTCCTCCTCATAACCCAAACTCTCATCTAGCTGAATCGTGCTGTAATATAACACATGCGACCTGTCGGCATGGTACCTCCCGAGCATAGATACATGGAAGACCGAATGAACTCCTGATAGACTGGGAGGCAAAGCAAGCTCATAAGCAACCTCCCCAACTTACCTCAACACCTCAAATAGGCCAATAAACCTTGGACTCAGCTTGCCCTTCTTACCGAACCTCATGATTCCCTTCATCGGCGAGTCTTTCAAAAGAACCTTCTTGCCCACCATAAATGATAAATCACACGCCTTCTGATACGCGTAAGTCTTCTGTCTAGATTGTACTGTGCGAAGTCGCTCCTGAATCAACTTTACCTTCTCCAAGGCATCCTTCATTAAATTAGTGCCATATAACCTAGCCTCTCCGAGCTCAAACCATCCGACGGGCGAACGACATCGCCGACCATATAAAGCCTCAAATGAAGCCATCTCAATGCTGGACCGATAACTGTTGTTATAAGCGAACTCAACCAAAGGCAAGAATCGATCCTACTCCCCTCCAAAGTTAATCACACATGCTCTGAGCATATCCTCCAGGATCTGAACTGTCCGCTCCGACTGCCCGTCGGTCTGCGGATGAAAGGTTGGAATTTCTTAGTTTCATTAGGCTTGAATTGGGATATGATTTATGTTTTTAGCATTGTTTGATGTGGTTTGAAGTTTCGACTAAGTTCGTATGATGGTTTAGGACTTGTTGGTATATTTGTTTGAGGTCCCGGGGGCCTCGGGCGAGTTTCGGGTGGTTAACGGATGAAATTTGGACTTGGAAGATGGCTGAAGCTAAAGATTTCTGGTATCTGGTTTCTTTCTTCGCATTTTCGGTGGGGGTCATACGTTCGTGAAGGGCAATTAGAGGCAGGCAAATATTTGTTCTTCGGATTTGCGAAGTAAGGGATGCGTTCGCGAATGATGAGGGCCAGTGTGCATCGCGAACGCGAGAGAGCAGACGCGTTCACGAAGAGGAGTGAGGGCTGGGGTGAACTTCATGCATTAGCCTACGCGTTCATGAGTGAGGCGTCGCATTCGCGAAGGCCTGAGATCCCTTGTCATCACGTTCACGAGAGGACCTTCACGTTCGCGAAGAGGAAAGTTTGGGCAGCACATTTTTGTCTTCGCGAACGCGGGGCAAGGGTCGCGTTCGCGAAGAAGAAACCACTGGACAGAAAGTTTAAGTTCTGAAAATGGGACTTCGTCCCATATTCTATTTTTAGCGATTTGGAGCTCGGGGAGAGGCGATTTTCAAGGAAAACATCGGGGTAAGTGTTCTTAACTCAATTTTGGTTAAAGTACCTGAATCTATGATAGTTTTTAACATTTAAATGTGGATTAAGTTGGAAACATTGTGAAGATCCCTAAGTTTAGATTGAAGATTTGAGGGTCGAGTTGATGTCAGAATTTAGTAATTTTGGTATGGTTGAACTCATAGTTGAATGAGTGTCATATTTTGTAACTTTTGTCAGGTTCCGAGACGTGGGCCCCACGGGCAATATTTTGAGTTAAATTTCGGATTTTGTTGAAAAATTAGTATTTTCATATGGAATTAATTTTAATAACTTGTATTGACTGAATAGAAATTATTATGACTAGATACGAGGCTTTCGGAGGCCAATTCACGAGGTAAAGGCATAGCGGAGTAAAGAATTTCACGGTTCAAGGTAAGTGACTTGTTTAACCTTGTATGAGAAAAATTCCCTTAGGATTGGTATTGATATGATAGTTGTGAGGTGTTAAAAGTCGTGTACGCGAGGTGATGAGTGTGTACACGGGCAAAATGTGGAAGATTATGTCTTTAAATTGTGTAGTTCACTGTTGCATATTAATTTAATTATTTTATCCTGTTATATTCATCATCATCGATCTATTATTTTTTATATTTTTAAATTTGTCTTACCTTTTTCCTGCTAATTGCTTTACCTGTTTAGTTGAAACTTTATTTTCTTTTATTATGTGCTCATTATTTGAAAGTTGAATTTCTTAATTAGATTATTATTAATATGAAGTATTTGACATTAAGAATTTGGTATTGAGGCAAGGTGTTAAAATTGTGAAATATTATTTTTGTTGGGTTATTCACTTCCGAATATTTTGTGAGATTTTGTATTCATTGTGATTGAGCCGTGAGCTCCTTATTGTGGAAATAATGTTGTTGTTGATTTATTTTGGCAAGTTGAAATATTTGGGCACTTAAGGTGCAAATTATGATATATTGTGATATTGATACGCATGCGGTGGTATAAGGTCTGGGTGTTGAAACACATGCAGTGGGATAAGGGTGTCTGGATACACTTGGCTAGTAGGGGAACTACTAGAAGTCATGTAGTGTGTTAAGGGTGGCTAAAACACGGGATGCTATTTCGGGAAAAATGTTTTTCATAAAAATTAAATGTGAAGGCTCCCGCGGTGATATAAGGGAATGAGATATGATGAATTTATTTATGATTTGGGACTACGAGGAGGTACCTCGGGAGTGCCCTTGTTGATATTTCTCTATGGCTGCACTTGCTTCTGGTTAGGTGGCAAATTGTGATACCATATCATTGCCCCCTTCGATAGAGTTTCTCCAAATTTCTTTAGTAGAACTGATTCTATCTCATCATCTTCTAAATCATTTCCAATTATCGCACATATATAGGAGGTGACATGCTCATTTGGATCAGTGGTCCCATTGTACTTGGGGATTTCCGACATGCAGAATTTCTTCGGAATGGGCTTCAGAGCGGCACTTGGGGGGAAAGACTTCTGCACGAACTTCTTCGAGTCCATACCTTTTAAAATTGGTGGTGCCCCCGGTATTTGGTCAACCCAAGAGTTATATGTCTCTACTTTCTTGTCATTTGCCTCGATTTTCTTTTTTCCCGTTTCAATTCGTTTAGTGACCTCCTCGAGCATTTTCATAATGATGGGGTCAGTCCCCGATTCATTGGCATTCGACCTTTCCGGCACTGGCTCGGTCCTGTGGACGACTTCTGGTTCTACCCCACTCGGCACTGGATGCTGATTTTGTAGTTGTGCTATAGCGGCTTGTTTAGCCTGTAACATTTCAAATACCAATTGGAGGCTGACTCCACCATCTCCTCCGCCCTGCGTACCTCGACCACCAGATCGACCTTCCATGCATATGCTACCTCCGAGATCAACGCCCAAATTTGTATTTAGTGCGATATGTGAACTGGCGTCGATGGGGTTTGCAATTGGTACTTCCTCGAGATCAGCCTGAGGCACCTCAATTCCTGGGGCGGCTATATTGTTGTTCTCCCCATGAAATTCGAAACCGTTATCACCATGTGCGGTTGTTGTTTGTGAGTGGACATGTTTTTTCCTGAAAACAAAAACACTTACAAGAACAAGCGTAAAGTAGTATGTGTTATCGGAATCAATATTAAGCAATTACTATTATCCTTAGCCCCACGGTGGGCGCCAAACTGTTTACCCTCAAAATTGGATAATACTTAAACTTATAATGTGGATTTAAGGATACGTGATTTCACTTAATACCAATTGATAAATATGAAGATTAAAGAAAGAATTGAACTATGAGGCAAATCAAACCAGTTTTTGAATAGAACTCAGCCCTTGAGTTGGAGTACCCTCGAACTGGTTGATGCAAGGACAATAAAAATATGATAAGCTGAAGAACAAGAGTGTGAGCGAGAAAGAAAATTATATGTCTTTGTTTTATCAGTCGTGCCTACAAATGGTTAGAACCCCCCTTTATATAGTAGAGGAATTCTATATATGGTAAAATTCTAATTATAGAAGGAAATCCCATGATTAACTAAACAACTTTTCTTGATTCGATCCGTTTCGAGATTTTTGCCATGATCTTCGACCAGTCACGGATATTTCGCTTTTCCATTATTACACTATCTTCAGTATTGCTCGATGCCTGTCTTGTTTGGTCTCGATTGCTATCGGCCTCGATCTTGGCAGGTGCCTCGAATCTTGATCTCGATACCTTGTCTTCGTGCCTCGATTTGATCCACTTCGTAGTCGTCCTTCGATGTAAACTCCCAATCTCGGTCAAACACTAAAATCGGGTGGGCCCGATTTTAACTGTATACAAATAGTCCCCTCATTGTTTTGGAGTGTAATGATAAGAAACGTATTGAGCCTTCGATTTTCTACCTCGACCTGTCATGATGTCATCCTTGTGACGTAAGTGACGGAAGTGACTGAAATGTCCCATCTGTACAGTTTCCTAGGCATTAAATGTGCGTCAGTCGATGGTCGGCCACTGCCAATATTGAACCGTCGTTGTGAAATTTATAAATAGCCCCTCTCTCCACCATTTAGAACTTTTACTTTCAGATTCTTAATCTCCAAAGCTTTTTATATCTTCTAACTTCTTCATCTGCAAATCCACGATTTTCACTGCTACCATCTTCTCAAAACACAGAATATTATCATCTTTATCTATTTTTAACTTCAAATCCATACAAAAATGGCAAAAACATCAAAGACTGTTCCTCAAAAGGAAAATGCTTCTTCATCGCGGCCGGCCGACGACAAAACATCGGTGGAGCCACGGCTTGTTCCCGAGGTGTATGTTATCACTTCTGACTTCAAAACTGATAAAGTCTCATCGATTCCTGGTCGATGCGAGCCAGTGTCGAGGTACATATGCTCGATATCTGAAGGGTACCTTAAGCAGGTATGGAAAGACTGCAACTAGAAAGGCAAACAAGTGGTGATCCCGATCCCGGAAGAAGACATTACCACCCATGTGGAAGGGTTTTTAAGTGTTTACACTTACCCTTTCATGCTGGGCCCCCTCGACCCCATCGACATTGATTTTTGTCGTTAGTAATAAATAACCCTAGGCCAAATCCATCCTTCTTTTTGGCGAATTGTTATTCTGCTCTGATTCTTCGTGAGCAAAGTCGAGGGGATGCCTTTCACCCTAGACCACCTCATCAGGTTATACAGCCCCCGCCTCTATCGAGGCGGGTTAATAAAACTCCAACACTGGGCCACTAAAGTGCTGTTCTCAAGCATATACGAGGACAAGGACCAAGGCTGGATGGGCCGGTTCATTCAAGTAAGGACTTCCGACCTAATCCCGGCCGAGCAGATTCCATTTCATGGGAAATGGAATATGAGGCGTAAGTACAATCCCAATGTTAGTTCTTATTTATTGTTTTGCCCCTTTGCATCTTCTTATCGATATCCTTTTCCGTGATGTAGCGGTCGCTTGGATGCCCAGTGCAATTCCTAACCTCAAGAGCTGGGTTCGGGATCTGGCCTCGACCTCTATGTACGCTGAGCGCTCATGGCGCGATTTATCAAAGGGTCGATGAGAGGCCAAAACTCTTGGTAAGCCCCTTTCCCATGTCTTTGATGATTTGATCAAAATGTCTTTCTTATACTTAACTAATTTTCTTGCGTGTAGGCCTGGGAAAAGATGCGGTCATGAGGCCCCCATCTGGTGAGGAAGAGACTTCGGCCCTGGTTCCCAAACTGGCGAAGGACAACAAGAGAAAAAGGGCTTCGGCTTCCAAGGACCCAGAACTTAAGACAAGGAAGGCTCGTAAGCCGAGGAAGAACACCATCCCTCTGACCGAAGAATATGTTCGGCGTCTAAGGGATGAAGAAGAAGAAGAAGAAAACGATGACTCCATACTGGTGTCCCGAGTGAAGAAAACCATCGATGCCCCAAAAATAGTTGGATTGACGGTGGTTGATGAGTCTCCGCCTCGAACTGAGGGGGTATAGGAGAAGGACTCGGACAAAGTCCCCGAGTCATTGGAGATCGAGGATGCCTCCCACCGAAGTGAACAAACGGTGGGTATATCTGAAGGGACCGGCCCTGAAGCTCTTAGAACTGAGGAGAATGCCCCAAGTGACTCACTTGGGGAAATAGTAATTGGAGACTCGCCCACTCTCCCTGCTTTTTTCGAAGGGGCGATTCGGGAAGCCTGAGCTTTGGGGACCCTCGAGGTAGACGGAGCTCATGAGGGAGAGGACCCCTTCTGTGATTTATTTATAGGTATCTGAGGATGCTTCCGGCCCAAGTGATGCATCAGATCTTTTCTTCCAGGCTCAACGAGCCCTGAATCGGGTAAGCCTCGATTCCCTTATTTGATGTCATATTCTTCCATTTTCTGCCTATCTTTTTCTCTTTTTAATATAGGCTTTATCTCTTCATCAGGAGGCATTTTCCAAGTTTCGGGCAGAGCTAAGCCGATGTGAGGTTGACTTCCTAGGGCTTTCGGAGGAGAGAAATACCTTCAAACTTCTTAGTGGGCAGAAAGAGGAAGAGATCAAAGATCTTCAAGCCGAGTTGGCCAAGGCTCACCAAGATTAGATAGACCTGATCGAGCAGGTAATGAAAATCTTAAAAGCTCATGGGCTCGATTCGGGAACGATGGCTAACATTTCAATCTCACAGCTGCAGCAGAATATCGAGAGGATCGAGCAGTTCCGTGAGGAGGTCGACATGATAAAAATGGAGTCCTTGGGGTGGAAACAAGGTATGGACCGCTTTGCTGCAAAAAAGAGATTGCTCGAGCCCAATTATCATCGGTCAAAAGTCAACTTTAAGACATGAAGGATAAGAGCTCGACTCAAACAAGGAAAATAGAGGAGCTCGAGGCTCGATTGGCTTCCTAACTTGCCAAGGCCAAATCTGAATCCGAAAATGCAAAGGCCGAGGCGATGTGATCATGGCTGTCTATCAGGCCGATGCTGAAGCCGGTCAAGTCCAAGTGAGAGAGGTATCCGAGACTACTCAAACTCGAGCATATTGGATTGCTGAACTTGCCAAATGCTAATCTCGGAGGGAAACCCTCGAGGAGATTCACGCTCGAGGTTTCGATCTTACCAATGAGTTAGCAAAGGCTAGAGAGCATGAAGCCAAAGCTGGAGTGCTGGCCACTTCCAATGATGATGATGATGATGGCATCAAGAGCGGGTCCGAGAATGGGGAGGGCCTCGATGTAGAAAAAACTGCCCCCGGAGGAGATCAGGAACCTTAGCATTTTTCACTTTTGATCTTTTGTATAGGATCCTGATCGGGCCTTGTAAATATTCATATATATATAAAGATCTCTTTCCTTTACGACTTGTCTTTATTTCTTTTATGCCTTGTGAAAGTTTTGTTCATAAGTTCGAGGTTTAGGCTTTTTGATTGAAATCGAACTAGTGTAGTTTTTATAATCGAGTGAGTACTTGTTCGAACTCGGAATTGGGTGACCCTTAGGTTTTAATTGAGCGAGGATGATTTCTTCCAACTCAAAAATAAACTGGCCCTTTAGGCTCTTGAATTAGGCCGATATGGCCATGACAAAAAGAATGGCTTTCTCCCCTTTTCAGCTTGAAAAGTTTATCGTTATAAATTCTGCTGTGCCTTAACACGAAATAAAGGATTTTCTCGAGAATTCGAACGGTTCCGTACCCATTAGGATTTTCAAGGGTCGATATTATCGAGACCCTTTGTAATGCCTTAGCATAAAATAAAGGATTTGTTTGAGAGTTCGAATGCCTTTGTATCCATTAAGGTTTTCGAGGGTCAATATTATCTAGACCCTTAGAAATTTAGCCGAGGGTAGCCTTTTTAACCGGTTTGTGAAAATATTTGAAGTCCTGTTTAATAACGGAAATCGGACGTCTTCGAACCGTGTTGATTTGGCCATAGCCTTTAACTTGGGATTCGCCTTTTGGGCTTGTTCCTCTGTTATACTTCGAACTTGATTGAAGTATCAGTCCCCGAGTGGGGTGGCCTATAAAATCGAGGATTGCCTTTTTAAGATCTTATGATCTCGAGGTTTAGTGAATGATCATGTCAATTTTTTGGGCGACAGTCTCCGAGTATTGGGTAAATTGTTTGAACTTCAGTTGTGATCGGCCCTTGAGCCAGTTTCCACCATAGATCATGTATGAAATTGTAAAGTATAAATTTTTCTAAATCATGGAGCATCTAGTAAGGAAAAAAATACTTCTTCCAATATATTATACATGCGTACATGTTTTGCCGTTTAGGGCTCAAGTAATCTACATGGACACGGTTTATTTGACCATTTGGTCCTCTACAAAATTTACCTATCGAGACCCTATCGACATGAAGTATTTTCCTTGTAGCTATCCGAGGGTGATGCCCCCCAAAATTCGAGGTTGATTGTAAAGGAGCCTCGGATACTGTTGAATTGCTCTAAATTAGCACGAACAATGGTTGCCTCGTTAAAAACCTTGCCGGAAAAACCCATTTGGGACAAAAATCGTGTAAGGCCCCGTTAATTTTTTTTTAATGATTTAATATTTTAAAGTACGCCAAAGGTATTTGGGAATAACGTGTTAGATTATTAAAGGAGACCCATGGGATAGAACCACATTATTTCGAAATGAAAAATATATGTTTAACGTGTGTTGAAATATACTAAGGAGTTTTGTGAATGGAAAGAATTCGTGTGGAACAAGCAAGATATATTAAGTGGAAAGGATGTCTCAATTTGCACAAGATCCTACTTCAAATTAAACCCCTTAGAGTCTAGTTTCTAACGCTTCAAACCGTTTGTAATTTGGACATTCCTACAAGAAGTTATGTTCAAATACCCAAAGGCTAGTTTGTAGCACGCTACAGAGCTCGCGAGGCCAGGTCTGTAGCACGCTAGACCGTGCTATATCCCTCGTGAATCCTGGTCTATAGCTCGCTACAGAGCTCGCGAGGCCTGGTCTGTAGCCCGATCCGGAATTTCGAAGTATCCATTCTCCTATTTTTACAACCCGATCCAATCTCGTTATATAAGCATTGTGGACCATTTTGTTTTTGGAAAATCTGATATTTTAGAGTAAGAGAGAGTGCCCTAGAGTGAAAAGGTATTCTTCAAAAATTGTTCTTTAATTCTTGCTTAAGTTTTGGAAGATTAATAAGGGAAACTCACTATGTCTTCATCCTAGAGGTAAGATTCTACACCCTAACCCTCAATTTCGAATTTTGTCTAGAAATAGATAATTAGCAAGATAATATTTGGGCATGAGAGTTGTTTATTTTACATGCATGTGTTATCAAAGGGTGTAGGAAGATTGTTGAGCTAAAAATGGTAAAGATTGGGTTGTGGGATGATGGAATCCTCCATAAAAGGACCTTGAAACCTTAATGCACACCTAGTGTTTGACAAAATGCTCAAATGAGCTAGAACCATTATCATCATCATAATTTTGGTTCAACTTGTTATATTTCTAAAATAGATTGAAGTTGCTAAGAATTCCGGAACATTTAGAGTGTAAGGAAGCTCAACTGAGGTATGTTGGCTAAACTCTTCTCTTAGAATTGGATCCCACGATATTCATGTGAATTATGTAAGTCCCGAGTGGTTCATTATAAAATTGGCTATTCCGAGTAAGATTTGGTCAAAAGATATATGTTCAACAAGTATTCCAAATGCTTTATTTATGTTATGTTATCAATTAAGGATGTGTTAAGAATATGGGTTGTGCATTAGAAATGTTCGAATTCAAGTTAATTTTAAACGAAGGCTATTATGCCAAATTTTGTGAAGAATCTCTATGTGCCTTAAACTCTTAATTGCTCCCATGTGTACTACATGCCTTGTTGTTGTTGTTGTTATTATGAGCATGAAATACTAAATATGGCCAACGTGCCAAGAATGATCTTGTAATTATGGCCATTAATGCCAATGAAATGAAAAGATGTGAAAGTAATATGAAATGCAATGATTGATATAAAAGGTTGATGTCTCGAATAAGACAGCCTAGCCAGTCGGGTCGTGATCGGATACCATGCCACACACATGGTTGGTGATTGTGCTAGAAATTGTAATTGAAATTGTGATTGTGGTCGATGTCCCTAATGGATAGCCTAGCCGATCGGGTCGTGATCGGAATCCGTGTTAAAGAAAGTGGTATGGATATTGAGAGTAATTGTGGTTGATGTCTCTAATGAGATAGCCTAGCCGATCGGGTCATGATCGGACTCCGTGCTGAGAGTATGGTGGTACTGATATTGTGAAAAATGGTAATGTGGACAATGGTATATCACTTCTAAAAATCTCCCAATGTGGGATATGGAAATTAATTGAAACACTGTCTTGATCCTAAATTGAGGTCTGATGTTGATTAGGGCTTCCATTAACATTATGGTAATCTTGTTTGTATTATTTGTCATTCTATTGAGAGGGTGTTTAGTTATACATACTAGTGCTATTCGATAGTACTAACATCCCTTTTGCTAGGGGCGCTGCATCTTTAAATGGATGCAGGTGGTTCCACATCAGGAGATATTGATCAGTGATAGCAGTACACCTTCTTCCCAGCTGACTTGGTGAGCCCCACTTCATCCCGGGGTCATGAATCTTTTGTACTTTGTGTATTCTTTTTGAGGTATAGCTGGGGCCTTGTTGTCGGCATTATCATTGTACTCTTCTTTATCTATAGAGGCTCCGTAGACATAGTGTGGGTTGTATATTGGTGCCGGGGAAGTCAAATTCGTTATGTTGTGTTTGAATTACTATTTCCACTTCAGATTATGAAAAATGTGTGTGAAATTGAGACTTTAAATGAAGTAACTAATGGTAAGAAATTGGTATTGCAGACATGATCACTTTATTATTTGATTAACGAAGATGTATGTTCTCTTTATTCATGAATGAGTTTGGGTTAGAAGGAAATCTAATAGGCTTGCTCGGCGGGTTCACTCGGTTGAGCGCCGGTCGTGCTCCTCGATTTTGGGGCATGACAAACTTGGTATCAGAGCCTAAGATTTTAAAGTGTCCTAGTATGTCTTGGAGCTGTGTCTAGTAGAGTCCTTATTATCGGTATGTTGTCGACCACATCTATAATTAGGATGCTATATGGGCATTTAGGAATAATACCCTTCTTTCATATTCTCGATCGTGCGATAAAGCTGATGGTAAGATTGTTCCTTCTTTAACTCATGCTTTACTTTAACTTTCAGTACATGGCACTTAAGAAGAAGGCAACAACTGACCAAAGAGACAATGTAACCCCAAGAGTGACAGTTGATCCTATATTTGATGATGCGGGTGAGCACCTGAGGAGTGAGAATATTCATCCAGTTACTACACTGTCTGACTCTACTACAACTGATCACACCGCACCTGTCCCTACCCTTACTGATGGTGCAACGGTCCCTCCAACCGATATACCAGTTCCACCTCCAGTTCCAGCTTCCAATTCTGGTGTTTCTGATGTTGATCTTAGGGGAGCCATACAGATGTTGGCTCAAATAGTGGCATCCCAGGCCCAGAGGTCAAATGTTGCACCCGCTTCTTCCAGTCAGCCAGGGGATTCTACTAGTTCCAGGGTGAACAGATTTCTCCAATTGGATCCTCCAGTGTTCACGGGTACTAACCCAGAGGAGGATCCCCAGGACTTCATTGATGAGATGCACAAGACTCTCAGAGTTATGCGTGCTACTAAGACAGAGGCAGTGGAATTGGCCTCCTACTGCCTGAAAGAGGTGGCATATTCTTGGTTCGAACTATGAGAGGAGTCCCGTGAAGAAGGGAGCCCTCCGGTGAGGTGGGGTGAGTTTGCAGATGCCTTCATTGATCATTTCTTACCTGCCGAGACTAAGGCAGCCCGTTCTGCTGAGTTTGAGAACTTGAGGAAAGGTAGCCTGAGTGTGTGGGATTACCATATGAGATTCGCATACTTGTCTAAGTATGCTATTTACATGCTGCCTACTATGGAGGCTAGAGTGCGCCGATTTGTATAGGGCCTTATTCCCTTGGTAATTAATGAGGCCACTACAACACCCTTGAATTCTGATATGAACTATGGAAAGATGGTGGCATTCGCTCAAGCCACATAGACCCGCAAATTAAGGAACAAAATAGAGCGGGAGGGTAGTAATAAGGCCTGGTCTGTGGGCAACTTTGGTGGTTCTTCTGGTGGTAGCAAATCAACATTTAGGGGAGGGTCGTCAGGGCCATCACAGTCCTTTGCTCAGTCTTCAGCTAGTGCACCGCCATCAGGGCCCAGTTAGCAGCAGTAGTGGAGCCGTTTCAGGCCCAATCAGGGCAATAGGGGCTCATATCAGCAGGGTCATCATGGTGGTAGATTCCAGCAGCAGAGGAGGCCCCCATGCCCTTGTTGTGGAAAGATGCATCTAGGAATATGCTACATGGACTTACCCATATGCTACAGATGCGGATTGAGGGGTCACATTCAGAGGGATTGTCCTTCGTCCTGCCAGGATGCGGGCAGGGGCATGGCACAACCAGCCAGTTCTGTAGCTACTACATCCGTAGCACCTCCTCCAGCTCGAGGCACTCCAACACCCGCCGGGCGTGGTGCATTTAGGGGTGGATCACAGAGTTCGGGAGGATCCAGCCGTTTCTATGCTATGAGGGGTCGCCAGAATTCAGAGGCTTCTCTAGATGTTGTCACAGGTATATTGACTGTCAAATCTCATGATGTATATGCTCTTATTGATCCCGGTTCGACTTTGTCATATGTCACACCTTATGTTGCTATGGAATTTGGGATAGAACTAGAACAACTTTATGAGTCATTCTTTTTATCTACTCCGGTTGGTGAGTCTATTTTGGCCGCGCGGGTTTATAGGGATTGTGTTGTCACGTTACGTGGTCGGGACACCGTGGCCGATCTTATTGAATTGAGAATGGTTGACTTTGATGCGATAATAGGGATGGATTGGCTTTATTCATGTTTTGCCAAGCTTGATTGCCGAACCAGAACTGTTAGGTTCGAATTTCCAAATGAGCCAGTTATTGAGTGGAAGGGTGATGATGTAGTTCCGAAGGTTAGGTTTATTTCCTACCTTAAAGCCACAAAGATGATCAACAAGGGATGTATTTACCATTTGGTCCGGGTTACATACACCGATGCTAAGGCACCTACACTTGAGTCCGTGCCTGTTGTGAATGAATTTCTAGGAGTCTTTTCGGATGAACTCCCTGGGATCCTACCAGACAAGGAGATTGATTTTGGGATTGATGTGATGCCAGACACGCATACTATATCTATTCCACCCTACAGAATGGAACCAGCATAATTGAAGGAGCTAAAGGGACAATTGAGAGATTTTTTAGAAAAGAGTTTTATCCGGCCAAGTATGTCGCCTTGGGGAGCACCGGTCCTTTTTGTAAGAAAGAAAGATGGGTCACTGAGAATGTATATTGACTATCGGCAGCTTAATAAGGTCACAATCAAGAATAAGTACCCACTGCCAAGGATAGATGACTTGTTTGATCAATTGCAAGGTGCCAGGTACTTCTCCAAGATTGATTTAAGATCCGGGTATCACCAATTGAAGATCAGGGAGCGGGATATTCCGAAAACAACTTTTAGGACCCGGTATGGGCATTTTGAGTTTCTAGTGATGTCTTTTGGGCTAACAAATGCCCCAGCAGCCTTCATGGATCTTATGAATCGAGTTTTTAAGCCATTCCTCGACTCTTTTGTGATAGTGTTTATTGACGATATTCTTGTATATTCACGAAGTCGAGAAGAACATGCCGATCATCTTAGGGTAGTTTTGCAAACCCTACATCAGCATCAGTTATATACAAAGTTTTCAAAGTGTGAATTTTGGCTTGAATCGGTCATATTCTTGGGTCATGTAGTCTCTAGTGATGGAATTAAGGTTGATCCTCAGAAAATTTCAGCTGTGAAGAATTGGCCGAGGCCTACAACTCCAATAGAGATTCGCAGTTTCTTAGGCTTAGCTGGATATTATAGAAAGTTTGTGGAGGGGTTTTCTACTCTTACCTCTTCATTGACTAAATTGACGCAGAAGGCAATTAAGTTCCAATGGTCAGATGCTTGTGAAAAGAGTTTCCAGGAATTGAAAGCAAGATTGACTACGGTACCGGTGTTGACTCTACCAGGGGGTGTAGATGGATTTGTGGTATATTGTGATGCTTCAAGAATCGGACTTGGAGGTGTATTAATGCAACATGGAAAGGTTATATCTTATGCTTCTTGGCAACTCAAGAATCATGAAAAGAACTATCCAACACATGATTTAGAACTTGCGGCAGTGGTATTTGCATTGAAAATTTGGCGTCATTATTTATATGGGGTCTATGTGGATATATTCACGGACCATAAGAGCCTTCAATATATTTTCAAGAAGAAGGAATTGAATCTGAGGCAGAGAAGATGGCTTAAGTTACTCAAGGACTACGACATTGATATTCTATATCATCCAGGAAAGGCTAATGTTGTGGCAGATGCTCTTAGCCAGAAATCCATGGGTAGCTTGGCTCACTTGGAGGAATATCAAAGTCCATTGGCCAAATAATTTCACCGATTGGCTAGTTTGAGAGTTCGTCTTAGGGACTCTAGTGAAGGAGAGGTAATTGTGCAAAATAGGGCAGAATCATCACTTGTTGTGGAAGTCAAAGAGAAGCAATAAAACGATCCATTATTGGTGCAATTAAAAGAGGGGATTCATAAACATAAGACCATGGCCTTTTCTCTTGGCATGGATGATGGTACACTAAGGTACCAAGGGCGACTATGTGTTCCAAATGTTGATGGTCTCCGTGAAAGAATTATGACCGAAGCTCACACTTCTAGGTATTCTGTGCACCCAGGTTCTATGAAAATATATGATGATATTAAGGAAGTCTATTGGTGTAATGATATGAAGAGGAATGTAGCGGAATTTGTGGCAAAGTGTCCAAATTGTCAGCAAGTGAAGGCCGAACACTAACGGCCCGGTGGGTTGGCATAGAACATAAAAATTTCGAATGTGGAAGTGGGAAATGATTAATATGGACTTTGTGGTAGGATTACCTTATACTCCTCGTAAGTTTGATTCGATTTGGGTTATTGTGGATCGACTCACGAAATCAGCACACTTCTTGCCGGTTAAGGTTACCGATACAACGGAACAATATGCTCAGTTGTATATCAAAGAAATAGTCAGGTTGCATGGCACCCCAGTTTCCATCATTTCTGATCGGGGAGCACAATTCACTGCTAATAATTTTAAGAAATTTCAGCAAGGCTTGGGTACTCAGGTGAATCTTAGTACAACCTTTCACCCACAGACTGACGGGCAGGCAGAGCAGACTATTCAGACGCTTGAGGATATGTTGCGCGCTTGTGTTCTAGACTTCAAAGGTAGTTGGGATGATCATTTTTCATTTATAGAATTTGACTACAACAATAGCTATCATGCTAGCATTCAGATGGCACCGTTTGAGGCTTTATATGGTAGGAGATGTAGATCTCCCATTGGGTGGTTTGAAGTTGGGGAAGTGGAGTTGATAAGGCCAGACCTCGTGCATCAGGCTATGAAAAAAGTTAAAATCATTAAGGAGCAGTTGAAAACTACTCAGAGTCGTCAGAAGTCCTATTCGGATGTTCGTCATAGGAATTTGGAGTTCAAAGAAGATGATTGGGTGTTCTTTAAGGTTTCCCCCATGAAGGGTGTAATGCGATTTGGTAAAAAAGGGAAATTGAGTCCGAGGTATGTCGGACCGTACAGAATCATTCAGAGGATTGGTCAGGTGGCGTACAAACTTGAGCTACCACCTGAGATGTCATTAGTGCACCCCGTATTTCATGTGTCTATGTTGAATAAAGTAGTTGGAGACCCGACACTCATTGTTCCGGTTAAAACTATTGAGATTAATGAGGAATTGACTTATGAAGAAATTCCAGTTTCTATTCTTGATAGGCAAGTCTGAAAGCTACGAAATAAAGATATTGCCTTTGTGAAAGTGTTATGGCGAAACCGACAGGTTGAAGAGGCCACTTGGGAGGACGAAGAAGAAATGAAGAAGAAGTACCCTCATTTGTTTGAATAAATATGTAATCGTTTCTATGAAATTGTTCCCTATGAATTATGTGTCACTTGTACAATTTATGCTAAGGGTGTTCCTTTCCGGTAATGTATGGCTAATAAGGCCACGGTTGGTGTTGTTTCATGTTATGTTGCTTCATTGGATTATGTATATGTTGTTAGGATTGGTTTCTAATGTTCTCTGACAGGTGGATAGGCCCAATTACAGAGGAGACTCTGCCGAAATGTCTGAAAAAAATAAATAAATTTTGGAGTTAATCAAATTTGGGAGTTTGAGATATGCGAAAAAAGAAGAGCCGTGTTATGTTAAGTGTTTGGGGACGGACTCTACTCCTCATTCGAGGATGAATGATCCTAAGCGGGGGAGAATATAAGGCCCCGTTAAATTTTTTCTAATGATTTAATATTTTAAAGTACGCCAACGGTATTTGGGAATAACGTGTTAGAGTATTAAAGGAGACCCATGGGATAGAACCACATTATTTCGAAATGAAAAATATATGTTTAAGGTGTGTTGAAACATACTAAGGAGTTTTGTGAATGGAAAGAATTCGTGTGGAATAAGTAGGATACATTAAGTGAAAAGGATGTCTCAATTCGCACAAGATCCTACTTCAAACGCATGCTGCTACCAAACTATAACGACTTATGAGGTGATATACCTATCAAATTAAAACTCTTTTGAGTCTAGTTTCTAACGCTTCAAACCATTTGTCAATTGGACATTCCTACAAGAAGTTATGTTCAAATACCCAAAGGCTGGTCTGTAGCTCGCTACAGAGCTCGCGAGGCCAGGTCTGTAGCACGCTAGACCTATATCCCTCGCAAAGCCTGGTTTATAGCTCGCTACAGAGCTCGTAGGGCCAGGTCTGTAGTTCGCTATAGAGCTCGTGAGGCCAGGTCTGTAGCCCGATCTGGAATTTCGGAGTATCCATTCTCCTATTTTTATAACCCGACCCAATCTTGTTATATAAGAATTGTGGACCATTTTTTTAGGAAAATCTGATATTTTAGAGTGAGAGAGAGTGCCCTAGAGTGAGAAGGTGTTCTTCAATAATTGTTCTTCAATTCTTGCTCAAGGTTTAGAAGATTAAGAAGGGAAACTCACTAGGTCTTCATCCTAGAGGTAAGATTCTACACCTTAACCCTTAATTTCAAATTTTGTCTAGAAATGGGTAATTAGCAAGATAATATTTGGGCATGAGAGTTGTTTATTTTACATGCATGTGTTATCAAAGGGTGTAGGAAGATTGTTGAGCTAAAAATGGTAAAGATTGGGTTGTGGGATGATGGAATCCTCCATAAAAGGACCTTGAAACCTTAATGCACACCTAGTGTTTGATAAAATGCTCAAATGAGCTAGAACCATTATCATCGTCCTAATTTTGGTTCAACTTGTTATATTTCTTAAATAGATTAAAGTTGCTAAGAATTCCGGAACATTTAGAGTGTAAGAAAGCTCGAGTGAGGTATGTTGGCTAAAATCTTCTCTTAGAATTGGATCCTATGATATTCATGTGAATTATGTAAGTCCCGAGTGGTTCATTATAAAATTGGCTATTCCGAGTAAGATTGGGTCAAAAGATATATGTTCAACAAGTATTCCAAATGCTTTATTTATGTTATGTTATCAATTGAGGATGTGTTAAAAATATGGGTTGTGCATTAGAAAGTGATCTTATAATTATGGCCATTAGTGCCAATGAAATGAAAAGATGTGAAAGTAATATGAAATGCGATGATTGATATAAAAAGGTTGATGTCTAGAATAAGACAGCCTAGCCGGTCGGGTCATGATCGGACACCATGCCGCACACGTGGTGGTGATTGTGCTAGAAATTGTAATTGAAATTATGATTGTGGTCGATGTCCCTAATGGATAGCCTAGCCGATCAGGTCGTGATCAGACTCCGTGTTAAAGATGGTGGTATGGATATTGAGAGTAATTGTGGTTGATGGCTCTAATGAGATAGCCTAGCCAATCGGGCCATGATCAGACTCCGTGCTGAGAGTACGGTGGTACTGGTATTGTGAAAAATGGTATTGTGGACAATGGTATATCGCTTCTAAAAATCTCCCAATGTGAGATATGGAAATTAATTGAAACACTATCTTGATCCTAAATTGAGGTCTGATGTTGGTTAAGGCTTCCATTAACATTATGATAATCTTGTTTGTATTATTTGTCATTCTATTGAGAGGGTGTTTAGTTATACATACTAGTGCTATTCGACAGTACTAACGTCCCTTTTGCCAGAGGCGCTGCATATTTAAATGGATGCAGGTGGTTCCACATCAGGAGATATTGATCAGTGATAGCAGTACACCTTCTTCCCAGCTGACTTGGTGAGCCCCACTTCATCCCGGGGTCATGAATCTTTTGTACTTTGTGTATTCTATTTGAGGTATAGCCGGGGCCTTGTTGCTGGCATTATCATTGTACTCTTCTTTATCTATAGATGCTCTGTAGACATAGTGTGGGTTGTATATTAGTGCTGGGGAAGTCAAATGCGTTATGTTGTGTTTGAATTACTATTTCCACTTCAGATTATGAAAAATGTGTGTGAAATTGAGAATTTAAATGAAGTAACTAATGGTAAGAAATTGGTATTGCAGACATGATCACTTTATTATTTGATTAACGAAGATGTATGTTCTCTTTATTCATGAATGAGTTTGGGTTAGAAGGAAATCTAATAGGCTTGCTCGGCGGGTTCACTCGGTTGAGCGACGGTCGTGCTCCTCGATTTTGGGGCGTGACAAACCGGTCGAAGGGAAAAAGAGTGCAACGCGTGCTTTCAGACCTAAGGACTTCATGTTGAAGGATGCTCCGATGTCTCCGATAGAACACCTGTAATTGGTTCATAAAATTTTAATGAAAACAGAGAAGGTCATATCTTAGCAATAATATCGTTTGAGGAGTGACACATTCCAATTATTTGACAATTGTTCGCCGTTCATCGTGCCGAGTTTGTAAGATCCTTTTTCGATGATATCAAGATCCTAATACGGTCTCTCCCAATTTAGGCCGAGTTTTCCTTCATTTGGGTCTCGAGTATTGAGGGTGACCTTTCTCATTACTAAGTCCCCAGTTCTAAAATGTCGAAAATTGGCTCTTCGGTTGTAGTACCTATTACAACCCATGTTTTCATACGTACGAGTACGTCGTAAGTCAATTGATGTAAGCTCAGAAATGAAATCATATTTTTAAAGTATATAAAGTAAGATAATCATGTTACCTCTGAGGTTACAAATAATTAAGATCATAAACAACAAGTACAAAGAGGGTTGGACGGTTCAGAAGCTAAAGCAATTGAAGAAAATAATGTTTCGTCGAAAGTCGACAAGTTGGGAATGTTATAACATGTACCTTTGGGGTGAGACTAGGGTGCTTAACATGATAAAGAGATTATGTTATGATTTATATTAGTTGTATGACATTCGTGTGTTATGTTTTGAAGTCAAGCGAGTTGTGGAACAAAAGTCGATGAAAGTCATCACAAGTTACATTCATAAGTTTTACTGAATCTTTGGGTCCAATGTAACTGCAATTTTCTCCCAATATACCTAGAGTTATGGGGTGTTCTACCCATCAAATTAAATATCTATGAGTCTATTTTCCAACGCATTAAACTGTTTGTCAATACGACATCGGAGTAGAGAGATATGGTCATTGTTGCGATACTGCGCAAGTTGCTAGGTGACAAGTAGGTGTGTCACCTACTTGCTTAAATAAGAGCCCAAAAATGGGCCATTTTGGGTCGTCCAAAGAGGCCTTTTAAAGGCCTATTTTCTTCATATATTAGACTTAAAATAGAGCATAATAACCAGATATAAGCTCTGCAAAATTCCTCCCTAATCTTTCCCACAAACCCTAATTGATTTTCTCTCCATTTCAAGTTCTAATTGGAGGTAAAACCTAGAGTTTGAAGAACCAAGATAGGAGCTGAGTTATCCAACAAATAAAGTGAGTTTACTGATCTCTTTCATCCATTTTTTCTGCTGTAAATTCATGGTAAGTCGTTCTATACTTGTAAGAACTCACGGGACGGTGATCGGAAGTCGTGAGTTTGAGTTATTCACTTGTAGCGGACTGTTTTGTGGACTGTTTTATGGACTGTTTTGTGGTGCTGTTGGGCAGCGTGTTTTACTACTGTTTTGTGGAGTTTTGGAGGAGGAAGGGTGTGTAGAAACACCACATAAATTCAAGATGTTGGGCTGGTGGTTCATCGTAATAATTTTGGGTTGTTGACACTACTACAGTGGTCGTTTTGTGTATGAAGAGATTGGGTTATGTTGGGCTGTTTTGTAGTATTGTGTGATGTACATAAGGTTGGAAAATAATATATATATATATATATATATGTTGTTATTGTTGTTTTTGGTGTTGTTGGTATTATCTTGAATTTGGAGGAAGTAAGGATTATAGGGGAGATGCTGTCCGTTTTAATACAAAATAAGCTTATCGTTCGTTGTGCGTTAGTTGTACCTTTCGTAACTTAACGATAGCATTATTATCATTCTTGTAGATTAAGGTGCAAAGAGGTGAGTTCAACTTGGTGATTGGAAAGATTGTGATAAGGTATGTTAAGGCTAAAACTTTCTTCATTTTGGCATGATCTCGTAACTACATGAGTTTGATAACGAAGCATAAAGAGAAGTTTGTATTCCTGAATTTATTCACATTATCCTAGTCTCAGAAGTTATAGTATTCTCCCTTATCGGGACTTCATATTCAGTTTAGTATTGGCTTATTTCAGCCAATAGAGCATAGAGTGTATATATATACAGTGTTACAGTATTTTTACCACCATCGAGCTATAATCGGTGGGCAGGCCCCTATAGGGCAACCTCTGATCAGATGGTAAGTTATATACAGAGCCTACTGTGGCCGAGCGCCTATGAGCGAGCCCAGAATGGCCGAGATACAGAGCCTAGTATGGCCGAGCGCCTATGAGCGAGCCTACTACGGCAGGGCAGTTACACATACCGAGCCTTATAGGGCCGGACAACTATTTTACATACTATATGGAGAGAGTTGAGTCAGTATCAACAGGTATGCATATCTTCATATTATTCTTGACTCCCAGTTACATTCAGTTATTATATCATCAGTTCAGTTTTAGCTTTCAGTTATTCTGTTGCCTTACATACTCAGTACATTATTTGTACTGACGTCCCTTTGCTGGGGACGCTGCATTTCATGCCTGCAGGTCCTGATAGACAGCTGGATAGACCTTCCCAGTAGACAGAGCCAAATATCAGCTTGGTTGGTAAGCTCCACTTCCCCGGAGTTACCAGGTCTAGACCTTGGAGTCCGTTTTATATATATACAGGTTTGATGGGTAGGTCGAGGCCCTGTCCCAATCATGATACAGTTCAACTATCTCTAGAGGCTTGTAGACAAGTTCTGTATAGTTTGTATAACACTATATGAGTTTTTGGGTATGTTTACCCCTTAGATGAGACAGACGATATTTTCAGATGATTCAGAATATGGCCTCATCGGCCTAGGTTGAGGGTTATTACTCTAGAATTCACAGTTACAGAGTGGTACGCTCGGGCCGAGTATGGTACCGGGTGCTGGCCACATCCCTTCAGGTCTGGGGTGTGACAGTACCTTTCGATCCGTTGCTTCTATGTGGCCATTCAAACGAGGGCGCTTTCCCATTTTGCATCTAGAAATTCGAGACTTGTATTCATAGCCTCGTGATTCAACTCTTCCATTGCATATCGAAACCTGATGTAGGTTCCCCGACTTCGACCGGGATTAGAGCTTTGGTGCCATATACTAAAGAGAACGGTGTTGACCTCGTACAGGATTTTGACATTGTTCGATACGCCCAAAGGACCCCGGGAAACATTTCTCTCCATTTTCCCTGATCGTCGTTCAACATTTTCTTTTGATTTTGAATGATGGTTTTGTTCGTTGATTCTGCCTGTCCATTCCCACTGGGGTGATATGGCATTGACAAGATCCTTTCGATTTTGTGGTCTTTAAGAAACTTTGTTACTTTACTGCCGATGAATTGCTTTCCATTGTCGCATACGATCTCAGCATGCATTCCGAATTGACATATAATGTGGTCCCAGATGAAGTCAATAACTTCTTTTTCCCTGACGTTTTCGAAGGCATGTGCTTTGACCCATTTAGAAAAATAGTCAGTCATAAATAAAATAAATTTAGCTTTACCTAGGGCCGATGGTAGAGGGCTGACGATATCCATTCCCCATTTCATGAACGGCCATGGGGATAGGACCGAATAGAGTTGCTCCCCGGGTTGGTGGATCATCGGTGCATATCTTTGACACTTGTCGCACTTTCGAACGAATTACTTCGTATCTTTTTCCATATTGGCCCAGTAGTATCCTACTCTAATGACTTTGTGAACCAATGATTCGGCACCCGAATGATTTTCGCAAGTTCCCTCGTGAATTTCCCGTAGGACGTAGTCGGTGTCTCCGGGACCCAGACATATTGCCAATGGTCCATCGAACATCCTTCTATATATTGTTCCATATTCGTCCAATGTGAATCGTGCGACCTTCGTACGTAGAGTCCTAGATTCCTTAGGATCCGATGGAAGCTTTCCTTTCTTCAGGTACTCGATATATTTATTCCTCCAATCCCAGGTCCGACTTGTGGAGTTTATTTCATTATGGCCTTCTTCGATCACTGACCTCGAAAGTTGCACGATAGTCCTCGTGCTATTTTTGTCATCTTCGACCGATGACCCCAAATTTTCAAGGGCATCGGCTTCGCTGTTTTGCTCTCGAGGTACATGCCGTAGGGTCTATTCTTGAAACTGATGTAGTGTCACCTGTAATTTATCCAAGTATCTCTGCATTCGATCATCCCGAACATCGAAGGTTCCGTTGACTTGGTTTACCACAAGTAAGGAGTCACATTTGGCTTCGATGACCTCTGCTCCCAAACTCTTAGCTAGCTCGAGACATGCAATCATGGCCTTATACTCGGCCTCTTTGTTAGTTAACTTAGAAGTTTTGATAGACTATCTAATTGTATTACCTGTGGGCGACTTCAAAACGATGCCTAGCCCGGACCCCTTCACGTTCGAAGCGCCGTCTGTGAATAGGGTCCACACCTCCGATGCTATACCCGATTTTAATAATAGTTCTTTTTCGACCTTAGGTACGAGGGCTGGCATAAAGTCAGCCATGAAGTCTGCTAAGATTTGAGACTTGATGGCCGTTCGGGGTTGATACTCGATATCGTACCCGCTAATTTCGACGGTCCATTTGGCCAATCGGCCCTAGAGTTCGGGCTTATGCAAAATATTGCGAAGAGGATAAGTGGTCACCACACAAATTGGATGACATTGAAAATACAGTTTTAATTTCCTAGAGGCACTTATTAGGGCAAGAGCCAATTTTTCTAAGTGTGGGTACCGGGTCTCGGCCTCGCCTAGAGTTCGACTAACATAATAAACAGAAAATTGCGTACCTTGCTCTTCTCGAACTAGGACTCCACTTACAGCGATTTTCGAGACTGCTAAGTACAAGTAGAGTTGCTCGTCTGCTTTCGGAGTATGAAGTAGTGGCGGGCTCGAGAGGTATCGCTTTAACTCTTCCAATTCTTGTTGGCATTCCGGGGTCCATGCAAAATTGTTCTTCTTTTTGAGCAGCGAGAAGAACTCGTGACTTCTATCTGAAGACTTTGAGATGAATCGGCCTAGGGCGGCTATGCGCCCTGTTAATCTTTGTACGACCTTAACATTATCCATGACTGTGATGTCTTCGATCGCCTTGATCTTATCGGGGTTGATTTTGATACCCCGATTTGATACCATAAAGCCGAGGAACTTGTCAGAGCCGACCCCGAATGCACACTTCTTTGGGTTGAGTTTCATGTTGTATTTCCTTAGTATATCGAAGGTCTCATGTAAATGTGTCAAATGGTCCTCTGCTCTAGGGACTTAACTAGCATATCATCAATATAAACTTCTATTGACTTACCTATTTGTTCTTCGAACATTCGATTTACTAAGCATTGATAAGTGGCACCAGTATTGTTTAGTCCAAACGGCATTACATTATAACAATAGGTGCCATACTTAGTGATGAACGAAGTCTTTTCCTGGTCCTCCGGGTTCATTTGTATTTGATTGTACCCGGAGTAGGCATCGAGAAAACTAAGGATCTCATTGCCGGCCGTGGCATCGATCATGCGATCGATATTCGGCAGAGGAAAAGAGTCTTTAGGACATGCTTTGTTTAAATCTTTATAATCTACGCACATCCTAAGTTTATTTCCCTTTTTAGGGACTACGAATACGTTTGCTAACCATTTGGGATATTTTACCTCCCGAATGGATCCTATTTTGAGAAATTTGGTTACCTCGTCCTTGATGAATGCATGTTTTACCTCGGACTGGGGTCTTCTCTTTTGTTTTACCGGGCGGAACTTCGGGTCCAAGCTCAGTCGATGTGTAATGATTTTCGGCGGGATCCCTGTCATATCTAAATGGGACCAAGCAAAACAATCCATATTATTGATAAGAAATTTAATGATTTTTTCCCTGAGCTCGGGGGTTAAGCCCATTCCTAGGTATACCTTTCGATCGAGTAGATGACCGATCAGTACAACCTGCTCCAGCTCCTCAACCGTCAATTTGGTGGCATCGAAATCCTCGGGGATTATGAAGGATCGAGGGATCCAATAGTCATCGTCCTCGTCCGTTCCCTGCTTCTCCTATTGAGTCGAGGTTGGCGGCTGTGGTTGCTATTTAGGTTCCTATTTTCCTTTGGACTCCAATTCTTTTGTTGACAAAAGTGCCGATATTGGTATCAGTTCGTCGATCGCGAATATCTCTTTGGCAGCGTGCTGTTCCCCGTACACCATTTTTACTCCATCCGGTGTTGGGAACTTCAGCATTTGGTGAAGTGTTGAAGGGAATGCCCTCATATTGTGAATCCAGGGTCTTCCGAATAGGGCGTTGTATCTCATATCACCTTCGATCATATGGAACTTTGTTTCTTGAATAGTCCCAGCTATATTTACTGGAAAATGATTTCTCCTTTAGTCATTTCGCTTGCCATGTTGAAACCATTGAGAACTCGAGCTGTGGGTACGATCTGATCTTGTAGGCCGAGCTGCTCCACAACCCTCGATCGAATAATATTGGCCGAGCTTCCTGGATCAATTAAAACACATTTAACCTGAATTTTATTCACAAGGATAGAGATTACCAGTGCATCATTGTGGGGTTGTGAGATCCCTTCTGCTTCCTCATTGTTGAATGATAAAGTGCCTTCTGGTATATAGTCTCGAGTTCATTTTTCCCTGGTGATCGATACCTTAGTGCGTTTGAAAATGGGCCCTTGTGGAATATCGATCCCACCAACGATCATGTGAATCACGTGATGTGGTTGTTCTTGCTCGTTTTTCCTGTTTGCATCCATGTCTCTAAAATGATTTTTAGCTCGGTCGCTCAAGAACTCTCGAAGGTGACCCTCGTTGAATAAACGGGCCACCTCCATTGTCTGCAGTCTTCGATTCTGTTACCATGCATACCATGGTATTTACATATTTGATTAGGGTTCCTTTGGGATGGATCGGTCTGTAGGGGCCTGGGACATCTAGTATCTTTGATTCTCCCAATGGCTGATACAATACCTGATGCGTCGATGCTGAAGTTGTATTCTGATAATCGTGGTGCTTTTGTGGGATCGACACGTTTATCGAAACTATTTTTGCTCATGAGCCCTCGAGAGCTCTGTCTTCGATCATTTTCATTTCGGATGGGATTGAGTCCTGGGCCACTATTTCTACGATCTGCTTTGTATGGTTGATATCGGTCCCTGTTCGACCGAGGTTCTCTGTCGATATCTCTCTGAGTTCTTCCAACGGGCCTGATCGGATAAGCGGAACCGGGAGGGGTCCCTAATTGTTCATCCTCGACCCTGATCTTCGACTGGTATTGATTATGTACATCGGCCCAGGTTACAGCTGGGTATTCAATTAAGTTCTGCTTTAGCTGTCGTGAGGCCACCGAACTCCGATCGTTCAAACCTTGAGTAAAAGCTTGAACAGCCCAATCATCTGTGACTGGTGGTAGTTCCATGCGTTCCATCTGGAATCGAGATACGAACTCCCTCAACATTTTGTTATCTTTCTGTTTTACCTTGAAGAGGTCCGACTTCCTAGTTGCAACCTTTATTGCTCCGGCGTGTGCCTTTACGAAAGAGTCTGCAAGCATGGCGAAGGAATCGATGGAATTAGGTGGCAGATTGTGATACCATATCATTGCCCCCTTCGATAGAGTTTCTCCAAATTTCTTTAGTAGAACCGATTTGATCTCATCATCTTCTAAATCATTTCCTTTTATCGCACATATATAGGAGGTGGCATGCTCATTTGGATCGGTGGTCCCATTGTACTTGGGTATTTCCGACATGCAGAATTTATTCGGAATGCGCTTCGGAGCCGCACTTGGGGGGAACGGCTTCTGCACGAACTTCTTCGAGTCCATACCTTTTAAAATTGGTGGTGCCCCCGATATTTGGTCAACCCGGGAGTTATATGTCTCTACTTTCTTGTCATTTGCCTCAATTTTCTTTTCTCCCATTTCAATTCGTTTAGTGAGCTCCTCGAGCATTTAAAAGGTAATGACGAGGTCAGTCCCCAATTCATCGGCATTCGACCTTTCTGTCACTGGCTCGGTCCTATGGACGACTTCTGGTTCTACCCCACTCGGCGCTCGATGTTGATTTTGTAGTTGCGCTATAACGGCTTGTTGAGCCTGTAACATTTCAAATATCAATTGGAGGCTGACTCCACCATCTCCTCCGCCATGCATACCTCGACCACCAGATCGACCTTCCCTACATATGCTACCTTCGGTATCAACACCCAAATTTGTATTTAGGGTGATATGTGAACTGACGTCGATGGGGTTTGCAATTGGTACTTCCTCGAGATCAGCCTGAGGCACCTCGATTCCCGGGGCGGCTATATTGACGTTCTCCCCTTGAAATCTAAAACCGTTGTCACCATGTGCGGGTGTTGTTTGTGAGTTGACATGTTTTTTCCTGAAAACAAAAACACTTACAAGAATAAGCGTAAAGTAGTATGTGTTATCGGAATCAGTATTAAGCAATCACTATTATCCTTAGCCCCACGGTGGGCGCCAAACTATTTACCCTCAAAATTTGATAACAATTAAACTTATAATGTAGATTTAAGGATACGTGATTTCACTTAATACCAATTGATAAATATGAAGATTAAAGAAAGAATTGAACTATAAGGCAAATCAAACCAGTGTTTGAATAGAACTCAGCCCTTGAGTTGGAGTGCCCTCGAACTGGTTGATACAAAGATAATAAAAATACGATAAGCTGAAGAACAAGAGCGTGAGCAAGAAAGAAAATTATATGTCTTTTGTTTATCAGTCATGCCTACAAATGGTTAGAACCCACTTTATATAGTAGAGGAATTCTATATATGGTACAATTCTAATTACAGAAGGAAAGCCCATGATTAACTAAACAATCGTTCTTGATTCGATCCGTTCCGAGATTTCTGCCATGATCTTCGACCAGTCGCGGATATCTCGCTTTTCCATTATTACACTATCTTTGGTATTGCTCGATGCCTATCTCATTTGGTCTCAATTGCTGTCGGCCTCGATCTTGGCAGGTGCCTCGAATCTCGATCTCGGTACCTTGTCTTCGTGCCTCGATCCGATCCACTTCGGAGTCATCCTTCGATGCAAACTCTCGGTCTTAGTCAAACAGTAAAATCGGGTGGGCCCGGTTTTAACCGTATACAATACTACTTACTTGAATTATTCCCATTGTCATTATTATTATTATATTGATTAAACTTTCACCCTGTCTTTTATTATTTCCAGTAGGGCCTGACCTAACCTCGTCACTACTTTACCGAGGTTAGGCCTTGCACTTACTGGGTACCGCTGTGGTGTGCTCATACTACGCTTCTGCACATCTTTTTGTGCAAATCCAGGTACTTCCTATCAGACCAGGCATCAGTGAACTAGCCGTACGCGGAGACTTCAAGGTATATCTGCCAGTGTCCGCAGACCTCAGAGTCCCCTTCTATCCTTATTATTTTGTTTTCCTTATTCTCTTTAGACTCTGAGGTATAGAGACACTTAGAATAAATTCTTAGAAGCTTGTGACTTATTTCTACCGGGATTTGGGAGTTGTAACTATTTTGAATTGCAGTTTTATTTATTCCGTATGTTGAGATTTGAGTTTTAGTTTTGGATTTCGTTATTCCGCAAAAATTGATAGGCTTACCTAGTCTTAGAGACTAGGTGCTATCACGATATCCTACAGAGGAAATTTGGGGCCATGACAAGTTGGTATCAGAGCTCTAGGTTCATAGGTGTTATGAATCACAAACAGGTTTAGTAGAGTCTCGTGGATCAGTACAGAGACGTCTGTACTTATCTTCGGGAGGCTATGGAATTGTTAGGAAATGTTCACTTCTTTGATTCCTTATCATGCACATTTGTTGACTTCGAAATTCTAAACCCTTTTCTTTCTATTCTATCACAGATGTTGAGGACACGCACAACTGGATCAGATGATCAGACACCCACGCCCCCTGTTGGAGCCGCAAGAGGCCGGGGCCGGGGCAAAGCCTGAGCCAGAGGCCGAGGAAGACCACGTGGTGCAGCCAGAGCACCTGCACGGGCTGTTGTAGAGGAGCCACTAGTAGCTCCAGTTGGAGAGCAGGCACCTGAGATGCGTGTTACTACTCCTGCACTTCAGGAGACTCTTGCCCGGTTTTTGAGCATGTTTGGTACTCTAGCTCAGGCAGGGTTGATTCCACTTGCTCCTGCCACATCTCAGGCCGGGGGAGGAGCACAGACTCCCGCCGCCCGTACGCAGAGCCACGGGTCCTTGTTGACCATGCCCCAGAGTTTATACCAGTGCAGCCAATTGTCCCAGTTCGGCCCGAGGTTAGGGCATCAGTTTTTGAGGGGGAGCAGCTCAGGCTTGAGAGGTACAAGAAGTACCACCCTCCCACTTTCAGCGGTTTGGCTTTAGAGGATGCTCACGGATTTCTTGAGGAATGTCACTGTATCCTCCGTACTATGGGTATTGTGGATTCAAGTAGGGTTTCTTTCACGACATTCCATCTTAGAGGAGAGGCCTACCAGTGGTGGCGAGCATACTAGTTGGATAGTCCGTCTGAGGCAGCTTCACTCACTTGGACTCAGTTTTTAGATATGTTCTTGAGGGAGTATGTTCCTCAGAGTCTCAGAAATGCATGGCGCATAGAGTTTGAGCAGTTGCGTCAGGGCTCTATGACAATATCGGAGTATGCAATCTGGTTCAGTGATTTATCCAAGCATGCACCTGCCATAGTTGCTACTGTCAGAGAGCGTGTCCGTCAATTTATTGAGAGGCTCCACTCTAGTAACAGATTCAGTATGGCCTGAGAGCTGGAGATGGACATCGCATAATAACATGTGGTGTCAATTGCTAGGATATTGGAGGGTATGCTGATCCGGGAAAGAGAAGAGAGGGAAGCTAAGAGGCCCTGAGATTATGGCACGTATAACAGTTCTCGTGCCCCAGCTACGACCCGTCATGGTGGAATCTATGTGAGACGTCCTATTCATTCAGCACTTCCAGCTTCCAGTGGTGTTCCGGCTATTCCAGGCCTTAGGTTCCATATTATGCACCACCAGTGTCTACTATACTTCCTTAACGGGGTGCTTTCGGCGGCCAGTCCAGTCGATCAGGCCCGATCCAGTCCCAGCAGCCATGTCCTCCGAGGGATTGTTTTGAGTGTGGTGACACTCGTCATATAATGAGGTACTGCCCCGAACTTAGGAGGGGTGCACCTCCACAGATTTTTCAGGCCCCACCTATTCCACAGGGTCCTCAGGCTTCTCAGGCCATGATTACTGCACCAGTTGCCACTCCACCTGCACAGCCAGTGAGAGGTGGAGGTCGGGCAGGTAGAGCTCGCCCTAGAGGGGAAGGCCAGGCTAGATATTATGCCCTTCCTGCTAGGACGGAGGCAGTTGCATCTGATTATGTTATCACCTGTATTGTTTCAGTCTGTCATAGAGATGCATCAGTCTTATATGATCCAGGCTCCACTTATTCTTATGTGTCATCTTATTTTTCCCCATATTTGGGCATATCCCGTGATTCTTTGAGTTCTTGTGTTTATGTATCTACACCCGTGGGTGATTCTATTATTATTGACCGCGTGTATCGGTCGTGTTTGATTGTTATCAGTGATTTTGAGACCAGAGTTGATTTATTATTGCTCAGTATGGTGGATTTTGATATTATTTTGGGCATGGACTGGTTGTCGCCCTATCACGCTATCCTTGATTGTTACGCCAAGAAGGTAACGTTGGCTATGCTAGGCCTATCGCGGCTAGAGTGGAGAGGTACCTTAGATTATGTTCCTAGCAGGGTTGTTTCATTTCTTAAGGCTCAACGAATGGTTGAGAAGGGGTGTGATGCGTATCTGGCCTATGTGAGAGATGTTAATATTGATACTCCTACCGTGGAGTCAGTTTTGATAGTAAAGGAATTCTTAGATGTATTTTCAGGGGATCTTCCGGGTATTCCACCGACAAAGATATTGACTTTGGCATTGATTTTTTACCGGGCACTCAGCCCATTTCTATTCCACCATATCGTATGGCCCCAACAGAATTGAAAGAATTAAAATAGCAGTTACATGAACTGCTTGATAAGGGTTTTGTTCGGCCTAGTGTATCGCCTTGGGGTGCTCCTGTATTATTTGTGAAGAAGAAGGATGGTTCTATGCGGATGTGTATTGATTACAGCCAGTTGAACAATGTTACAGTGAAGAACGAGTATCCATTGCCACGTATTGATGACCTATTTGATCAGCTTCAGGGTGCAAGGGTGTTCTCTAAGATTGACTTGCATTCAGGCTATCATCAGTTGAATATTCGGGTGCCAGATATCCCGAAGACTACTTTTAAGACTCAGTATGGTCACTATGAATTCCTTGTAATGTCTTTTGGGATGACCAATGCCCCAGCAACATTTATGCATTTTATGAATAGTGTATTTCAACCCTATCTTGACTCATTCATGATTGTGTTTATTGATGACATTCTGGTGTATTCCCAGAGTCGGGAGGATCATGAGCAGCACCTGAGGACTGTGCTTCAGACTTTGAGAGAAAAGAAGTTATATGCAAAATTTTCAAAGTGTGAATTCTGGTTAGATTCAGTGGCATTCTTGGGTCATATAGTTTCGTGCGAGGGGATCAAGGTAGATCTGAAGAAGATTGAGGCAGTGCAAAGTTGGTCCAGACCATCCCGAGCTATGGAGATCCGGAGTTTTCTTGGCTTGGCAGGGTATTATCATCGATTTGTAGAGGGTTTCTCTTTTATTGCTGCACCTATGACCAAGTTGACCTAGAAAGGTGCTTCGTTCAGGTGGACCGAGGAATGTGAGGAGAGCTTTCAAAAGCTCAAGACATCTTTGACTACAGCCCCAGTATTAGTGTTGCCTATAGGTTCAAGGTCTTATACTGTGTATTGTGATGCATCACGTATTGGTCTCAGTGTAGTGTTGATTCAAGACGGTAGGGTGATTGCCTATGCGTCTAGACTGTTAAAGGTACATGAGAAGAATTATCAGGTCCACGACCTCGATTTAGCAGCTATTGTTCATGCTTTGAAGATCTGGCGACATTATTTGTACGGTGTCCATTGTGAGGTTTATACCGATCACCAGAGTCTATAACATCTGTTTAAACAGAAGGATCTTAATTTGCAGCAGCAGAGGTGGTTGGAGTTGCTTAAGGATTATGACATCACCATTCTTTATCATCCCTGGAAGGCCAATGTGGTGGCCGATGCCCTGAGTCGCAAGGCGGAGAGTTTGGGCAGTTTAGCATATCTACCAGTAGCAGAGAGGCCCTTAGCCTTGGATGTTCAGGCCTTGGCCAACTAGTTGGTCATATTGGATGTTTTCGAGATGACCAGAGTTCTGGCTTGTATGGTTTCTCAGTCTTCTCTTTATGATCGTATCAGGGAGCGTCAGTATGATGACCCCCATCTGCCTATCCTTAAGGACAGAGTTTAGCACGGTGATGCCAAGGAAGTCACTATTGGAGATGACGGTGTATTACGAATGCAGGGCCGACTATGTGTGCCCAATGTAAATGGTTTGCGTGAGTTGATTCTCAAGGAGGCTCACAGTTCGCGCTACTCTATTCATCTAGGAGCTGCAAAGATGTATCAGGACTTGAGACAACACTATTGGTGGAGGCGGATGAAGAAAGACATAGTAGAATATGTAGCTCGGTGCCTAAATTGTCAACAAGTGAAATATGAGCATCAACGATCGGGTGGATTGCTTCAGAAGTTAGAGATTCAAGAATGGAAATGGGAGCGGATCACTATGGATTTTGTTGTTGGGCTCCCACGAACTCAGAGGAAGTTCGTTGTAGTTTGGGTGATTGTGGATAAATTGACCAAGTTAGCTCATTTCATTCTTATGGTTACTACTTACTCTTCGGAGTAGCTAGCCCAGGTTGTCAGGCTTCATGGCGTATCAGTATCTATCATCTCTTACCAGGGTACGCAATTTACATCACGGTTCTGGAGAGTCGTACAACAAGAGTTGGGTACTCGTGTGGAGTTGTTTTACCCTCAGACGGACGGACAGTCCGAGCGCAATATTAGAGGATATGCTTCGTGCATGTGTGATGGATTTTGGGGGTGCTTGGGATCTTTTTTTGCCACTTGCAGAGTTTGCTTACAATAACAGTTATCAGTCGAGCATTCAGATGGCACCGTATGAGGCTTTGTATGGTAGATGATGCCGGTCTCCAGTAGGTTGGTTCGAACCGGGCGAGGCTAGGTTATTGGGTATAGACTTGGTTCAGGAAGCTTTGAAAAAGGATTAATTGATTCAGGATCAACTTCGTACAACCCAATCTAGACATAAGAGTTATGCAGATTAGAAGGTTCGTGATGTTGTATTCATGGTTGGTGAGTGAGTCTTGCTCCGGGTTTCGCCCATGAAGGGTGTTATGAGATTCGGGAAGAAGGGCAAGTTGAGCCCTAGCTATATTGGGACTTTTGAGATTCTTGAAAGAATTGGAGAGGTGGCTTACAGACATGCACTACCACCTAGTCTCACTGCAGTTCATCCAGTGTTCCATGTTTCCATGCTCCGGAAGTATCACGGCAATCCATCTCATGTGTTATACTTCAGCTCAGTATATGTTGAGGAACCAATGGCCATTTTGGACAGACATGTTAGAAAGTTGAGATCGAAGAGCATTGCTTTAGTAAAAGTACAGTGGAGGGGTCATCCAGTCGGGGAGGCGACTTGGGAGACCGAGCATGATATGCATAGATGTTATCCTCATTTTTCACCACTCCAGGTATAATTCTAAACTTGTTCGAGGATGAACGTTTGTTTAAGAGGGTAAAGATATAACGATCCAGCCAGTCATTTTGAGAGTTGTAGCCCCGTTCCCCCATTTACTACTCAATTTGTGCTTTACAGTTGTTATGTGACTTGCCGTAGTAATTGATTCGGGTCCGGTGAGATTTTAAAATGAATTGAGACACTTAATCTCCAAAATGAAAACTTAAGTTGAAAAGGTTGACCAGATGTTGACTTATGTGTAAATGACCCCAAAATAGAATTTTGATGATTCCAATAGCTCGGTATGGTGATTTTGGACTTAGGAGCATGTTTGGAAAGTTATTTGGAAGTCCGTAGTTAAATTAGGCTTGAAGTGGCTAAAATAGAAATTTAAGTTTGGAAGTTTGACCGGGGAGTTGAATTTTTGATATCGGGGTCGGAATCTGATTATGAAAATTAGAATAGGTCCATTATGTCATTTATGACTTGTGTGCAAAATTTGAGGTCAATCGGACTTGATGTGATAGGTTTCGGCATCAAATGTAGAAGTTGAAATTTCTTAGTTTCATTAGGCTTGAATTGAGGTATGATTTGTATTTTTAGCATTGTTTGATGTGGTTTAAAGTTTCGAATAAGTTTGTATGATGTTTTAGGACTTATTGGTGTATTTGGTTGAGGTCCCGGGGGCCTCGGGTGAATTTCGGGTGGTTAACAGATGAAATTTGGACTTGGAAGATGGCTGAAGCTGCAGATTTCCGGTGTCTGGTTTCCTTCTTCGCGTTAGCGGTGGGGGGTCACGCATTCACAAAGGGCAATTGGAGGCAGGCGAAGATTTGTTCTTCGCGTTCACGAATCAAGGGACGCGTTCGTGAAGGTTGAAGGCCAGTGTGCATCGCGAACGCTAGTGAGCAGACGCATTCGCGAAGAGGAGTGAGGGTTGGGGGTGGACTTCACGCGTTAGCCTACGCGTTCGCGAGTGAGGCATCGCGTTCACAAAGTCCTGGGATCCCTGGTCATCGCATTCATGAGAGGACCCTCACGTTCGCGAAGAGGAAAGTTTGGGCAGCACATTTTTGTGATTCACGAGCGCGGGGCAAGGGTCGCGTTCGCGAAGAAGAAACCATTGGACAGAAAGTTTAAGTTCTGAAAATGGGATTTTTAGCGATTTGGAGCTCGGGGAGAGGCGATTTTCGGGAGATTTTCAAGGAAAACATCGGGGTAAGTGTTCTTAACTCAATTTTGGTTAAAGTACCCGAATCTATGGTAGTGTTTAACATTTAATTGGTGGATTAAGTTGGAAAAATTGTGAAGATCCCTAAGTTTAGATTGAAGATTTGAGGGTCGAGTTGATGTCGGAATTTAGTAATTTTAGTATGGTTGAACTCGTGGTTAAATGAGCGTTCATATTTTGTAATTTTTGTCGGGTTCCGAGATGTGGGCCCCACGGGTGATTGTTTGAGTTAAATTTCGGATTTTGTTGAAACATTAGTATTTTCATATGGAATTAATTCCAATAATTTGTATTGACTGAATCAAAATTATTATGACTAGATACGAGGCTTTCGGAGGCCAATTCATGAGGCAAAGGCATAGCGGAGTAATGAATTTCATGATTCTATTTTTTTATATTTTATAAATTTTCCTTACCTTTTTCCTGCTAATTGCTTTACCTGTTTAGTTGAAACTTTGTTTTCTTTTATTCTGTACTCATTATTTGGAAGTTGAATTTCTTAATTGGATTATTATAAATATGAATTATTTGACATTAAGAATTAGGTATTGAGGCAAGGTGTTAAAATTGTGAAATATTATTTTTGTTGAGTTATTCACTTTCGAATATTTTTGTGAGATTTTGTATTCATTGTGATTGAGCCGTGAGCTCCTTATTGTACAAATAATGTTGTTGTTGATTTATTTTGGCAAGTTGAAATATTTGGGCACTTGAGGTGCAAATTGTGATATTGATACGCATGCGGTGGTATAAGGTCTGGGTGTTGAAACGCATGCGGTGAGATAAGAGTGGCTTGATACGCGTGGCTAGTAGGGGAACTACTATAAGTCATGCGGTGTGATAAGGGTGGCTAAAACGTGGCATGCTATTTCGGGAAAAATATTTTTCTTAAAATTTAAATGTGAAGGCTCCCGCGGTGATATAAGGGAATGGGATATTATGAATTTATTTATGATTTGGGACTACAAGGCGGTACCTCGGGAGTGCCCTTGTTGATATTTCTCTATGGATGCACTTGCTTCTGGTTATTTGTGTTTTTATTTAAATTAATAAATTCCTGTTTTCCTTCCGTGAGGTATTGTTTTCCCTTATTCTGTGTAGTTGAATTGTGACATACTACTTACTTGAATTATTCCCATTGTCATTATTATTATTATATTGATTAAACTTTCACACTGTCTTTTATTATTTCCAGTCGGGCCTGACCTGACTCGTCACTACTCTACCGAGGTTAGGCTTGAAACTTACTGGGTACCGCTGTGGTGTACTCATACTACGCTTCTGCATATCTTTTTGTACAGATCCAGATACTTCCTATCAGACCAGGCATCAGTGAACTACCCGTACGCGGAGACTTCAAGGTATATCTGCCAGCATCCGCAGACCTCAGAGTCCCCTTCTATCCTTATTATGTTGTTTTCCTTATTCCCTTTAGACTCTGATGTATAGAGACACTAAGAATAAATTCTTAGAAGCTTGTGACTTATTTCTACCGGATTTTGGGAGTTGTAACTATTTTGAATTGCAGTTTTATTTATTCCATATATTGAGATTTGAGTTTCAGTTTTGGATTTCGTTATTCCGCAAAAATTGATAGGCTTTCGTAGTCTTAGAGACTAGGCGCCATCACGACATCCTACGGAGGGAATTTGTTGCCTTGACACATATAAACTAATAAATATATGCTCAAAAGCTCATAATTTAACTATTAAACTAATTCCCCAACCAAATTCAGAAAGTCCATAAAAGTCACCCTAGACCCACGTGCCCGGATTCCAAAAATTTTCAAAGATAAACGTTACCCATGACCTCACGAACTCAAATATATAATTTATTCCCAATTCCATAATCAATTTCGTAGTCAAATCCCATTTTTACCAAACCCTAGGTTCCAACAAAACCCACAAATTTTCGCGAATTCCATGTTAAATCTACCCATAATCCATGTATTTAACTCTAGAAATGATAGGAATCACTTACCTTGTGATGTTGATGAAAATCCCCCACAAAATACTCTCAAATTCGTTCAAGACCAAGTGGAAATGAGAGAAAAGAGGGCTATGCCCCGTAATAAATTCAAGTCTGCCCAGGTCCCCCTTCTTTACGATCGCGAAAAGGCCTCGCGATCGTGAAGACTAACTACCCTGCTGCCCAAATTCTCCCTATGCGTTCATGATCAGAAGGTCGCGTTCGCGATGAACCAGCTTCCCTGCCTTCCATGTTCGCGATGACACTGTTGTGTTCGTGAAGGCCATCTGCCTTCTAGCCCATCCCACTCCCAACTTTCTTCGCGTTCGCGAACAGACTTACGCATTCGAGAAGGAGGACCAGGTCCATCACTGGTTTCGTGATAGCCTCCTTGCGTTCGTGAAGAGTAAAGTCCAGGACCCTTCACCAGCCTTCTTCGCGATCGCGGGACAACCTTCGCGATCGCGAAGCACACCAACAATTTCAGCCAAGTGTAATCATGCTCCGGGTGGTCTGAAACACACCCGAGCCACCCGGGACCCCGTCCAAATACACCAACAAGTACATAAACATACTACGGACTTACTCGAAGCCTCGGAACACGTAAAATAAGACAGGAACTAATAAGCGCACCTCAAACCAAATTAATCAACTTCTAAGTTTCAAACTCATTTCAACCAACTCCGAATACGATGAAACATACTTAGACAAATCAAAATGACGCCAAATTTTACGCACAAGTCATAAATCATAATATGAACCTATTCAAAGGGGAATACCAAGTCCACTTCTAGTCAAACATAGAAAATTCTAAGACTTTCAAAATGCCAACTTTCAATAATAAGTGCCAAAACACTCCCGGTCCACCCGAAACTTGATCCGAACATATGCCCAAGTCCAAAATTAGCATACGAACCTATTTGAACCTTCAAATCACGGTTCCGAGGTCGTTTACTCAGAGTGTTGAATCAAGTCAAACTTGGCCACCTTAGGCCACTATTATAGAACTAAGTGTTACCCGAACCCTTCCAAAAAGAAACCAACCATCCCTGCAAGTAATAAAATACTAAAAGCTCATATGGGAATTCTCAAATAGGGGAATGGGGATCTAGAAAGAAAAATGACCGGTCGGGTCGTTACATTATCCACCTCTTAAACAAACGTTCGTCCTCGAACAAGTCTTCAATGATACTTGGAGAGTCGAATATGGGTGGATATCTGCTCCGCATGTCCTCCCCGATCTCCCAAGTCACCTCCTCGACTGGTTGAGCCTTCCACTGGACCTTCACTGCTGAAATCTTCTTAGACCTCAACTTGCAAACCTGCCTGTCAACAATGGCAATTGGCTCCTCTTCATAACCTAAGCTCTCATCAAGCTGCATTGTACTGTAGTCTAACACATGTGACATGTCGGCATGGTATCTATGGAGCATAGACATGTGTAATACCGGATGAACTCCTGATAGGCTAGGAGGCAAAGCAAGCTTGTAAGCAACTTCTCTAACTCGCTCTAACACCTCAAATGGACCGATGAACATTGGGCTCAGCTTACCCCTATTTCTGAACCTCATGATACCCTTTATTGGCGAGACCTTCAAGAGAACTTTCTCGCCCACCATAAATGATAAATCACGCGCTTTCTGATCTGCATAACTCTTCTTTCTGGACTGAGCTGTGCGTAGTCGCTCCTGAATCAACTTTACCTTATCCAAGGCATTCTTTACCAAATTAGTACCATATAGTCTCGCCTTGCCAGGCTCAAACCATCCGATGGGGGAATGACACCGCCGACAATACAAGGCCTTAAATGGAGCCATCTTGATGTTGTACTGATAACTGTTGTTATAAGCAAACTCATCCAACGGCAAGAATCAATCCCACTGATTGCCAAAGTCAATCACATATGCTCTGAGCATATCCTCTAAAATCTGAACTGTCCGCTCCGACTGCCTGTCGGTCTGTAGATGAAAGGCTGTGCTGAGCTCTACCCGAGTACCCAACTCACTCTATAGAACTCTCCAAAAATGCAAAGTGGACTAAGGGCCTCTATCTGAAATAATGGAAATAGGCACGCCATGCAACCTGACGATCTCCTGAATGTAAATCTGGGCCAACTTAAATGAAGAGTACGTAGTCACTACCAGAATAAAGTGCGCAGACTTGGTCAGTCGGTGAACAATGACCCAAACGATATCAAATTTCCTTAACGTCCACGACAACCCAACTACGAAGTCCATAGTGATGCGCTCCCACTTCTACTTTGGAATAACCATCTGCTGAAGTAAACCACCTCGCCTCTGGTGCTCATACTTAACCCGTTGGCAATTTAGACATCTCGCCATATACTTTACTATGTCCTTCCTCATCTGCCACCACCAATAATACTGCCTTAGGTGACGATACATCTTTGTAGCACCTGGATGAATAGAATACCACGAACTGTGTGCCTCCCCTAAAATCTTCTCCCTTAGGCAATCAACATTAGGAATACATATGTGACCCTGGAGTCACAGAACACCATCATCACCGATAGTAACCTCATTGGCATCACCCCATAGCACCATCTCTCTAAGGACCAGCAAGTGCGGATCATCAAACTGACAAGACTTGATCCGCTCGAATAAAGAAGACTGAGCCACAACACATTCAAGAACTCGACTGGGCTCAGAAATATCCAACCTCATAAGTCGATTTGCTAAGGACTGGATGTCTAAAGACAATGTCCTCTCCTCTGCTGAAATGAATGCCAAACTACCCATACTCTCGGCCTTTCTACTCAAGGCATTCGTGACCACATTCGCCTTGCCCGGGTAATACAATATGGTAATATCATATTCCTTTAGTAACTCAAGCCACCTGCGCTGCCTTAGATTAAGATCCCTCTACTTAAACATGCACTGCCTCAGATAAAGATCCCTTTGCTTAAACAAATGCTGCAAACTGCGATGATCAGTGTAAACCTCGCAGGACACCCTATAAAGATAATGCTTCCGGATCTTGAGGGCATGAACTATCGCAGCCAACTTTAAATCATGTACAAGATAATTTTTCTCCTGGGGCTTTAGCTGACGTGAAGCATATGCAATAACTCGCCCCTTCTGCATCAATACACAACCCAAGCCAATGCGTGAAGCATTACAATACACAGTATACATCCCTGAACCGAAGGGCAAAACCAACACTGGTGCTGTAGTCAATGCAGACTTGAGCTTCTGAAAGCTCGCCTCACAATCATCGGACCATCTGAAAGGAGCACCCTTCTAGGTCAATCTAGTCAAAGGAGCTGCAATAGATGAGAAGCCCTCCACAAATCTATGATAATAACCTGCTAGCCCCAGAAAACTCCTGATCTCGGTCGCAGTGGTAGGACGAGGCCAACTCTAAACTACCTTGATCTTCCTGGGATCCACCTTAATACTCTCACCTGATACAACATGCCCCAAGAAAGCCACAAAATCTAACCAGAACTTGCACTTGGAGAACTTAGCATATAGCTTTTGTTCCCATAAGGTCTGAAGCACTAACCTGAAATGGTTCTCGTGCTCCTCTATACTACGCGAGTAGATCACTATGTCATCAATGAAGACAATGATAAACAAGTCAAGATATGGCCTGAATACCCGATTAATCAAATCCATAAGCATCGCCGGGGTGTTAGTCAAGCCGAAGGATATCACTAGAAACTCATAGTGCCCATATCTGGTCCGAAAAACAGTCTTCAGAACATCCGAAGCACGAATCTTCAACTGATGATACCTAGATCTTAATTCATCTTCGAAAATACCCTAGCACCCTGTAGCTGATCAAACAAATCATCGATGTGCGATAATGGGTACTTATTTTTTAAGGTGACTTTGTTCAACTGGCAGTAATCAATGCACATCCGCATACTCCCATCCTTCTTCTTCACAAATAACACTGGTGCGTCCCAAGGCGACACGCTTGTCCTGATGAATCCCTTCTTAAGTAACTCCTGAAGTTGCTCCTTCAACTCTCTCAGATCCTTTGGAGCCATGCTATAAGGTGAAGTAGAGATAGGCTGGGTGCCTGACATCAAATCAATGCCAAAATCGATATCTTGATCCAGTGGCATACCTGATAGATCAGCAGAAAATACATCAGAAAACTCCCGTATCAGCGATATTGAATCTATCGTGGGAGTCTCTACAGTAGTATCCCGAACAAAGGCCAAATAGGACAAACAACGCTTCTCGACCATATGTAGAGCCTTCAAGAAATACCCCGACTGGAAGTACCAATAAATGAACCTCTGCACTCTAATCTGGGAAACTCAGGCATCGCCAAGGTAATAGTCTTGGTATGGTAATCGAGAATGGCATGGTACAGAGACAACTAGTCTATGCCAAGGATAACCTCTAAATAAACCATATCAAGCAATAGAAGATCTGCTCTGGTCTCATAACCATAGAAAGTCACTACACAGGACCAGTAACCCGATCCATATTAACAAAATCACCCACTGGCGTAGACACATATATATGAACACCCAAGGACTCATGAAATACATCCAAATAAGGAGCAAATAGAAAAGAGATATAGGAATAAGTAAAACTTGGATTAAATAGTACCGAAGCATCCTGACGACAGATAGAAATAGTACTTGTGATCATTGCATCGGAGGCGACTGCCTCTGGCCTAGCGGGGAAAGAATAGAATCTAGCTGAAGTACCACCTAAATGTCCTCCACCTCTAGGGCGACCCCTACCCACATGCCCTCTGCCTCTGGCCGGGCAGGCGAGCGATGCGGTAGTTAGTGTAGTAATCATGGGCTGATGGTCCTGCTGCACTGCCTTGCCCTGAAGTCTGGGACACAACCTCTTCACATGGCCTAACTCCCCACACTAAAAACAACCCCTCTGAGTGGTGAACTACTGACTTGAAGTCTAGCCCTGGTAGTCTGGATACCCACTGGAGGAACCCTGGGTAGCTGGCGGATGATAAGTACTCTCTAGAATAGCATTGAAGTAGGGTCGTGCTGGGGCACTTCAAGCAGGAAGTGGTGCTAAATACATGGGCCTGCTAGACTATCCCCTCATGAACTAACATCTAACCCCAGACAGGGTGGCACTGAATCCACTAGAATGTCGAAGTTGTTTATCCATAAATTCAAACTCTCCACGATGATTGTGGATACGCTCGATCCTCCAAGCTATCTCTATAACCTGAAAGAATGGAGTCCCCATCTCTGCCTCATGGGCCATAGAAACCTGAATCTCAGGGTGCAGATACCGGCGGTAGTGCACCTGGGGTATGATAAATGATAGCAGCGTGCCCTGGAGCCTGAGAGGTAGGGGTCCCCCTCCCGCCTGAGATATGGTTGGAACTTCCGGAAACAGCCCGTCCTGGGTCATGGAATCCATGAACCATAACATACGGCCCATGACCTCCTGAAAGCCTGGTGCATTCATAAAATCCGCTGGGGCCGAATCAGCTGCAGGTACCTCATCTGCTCCTCAATGACAAGATCTTCCGCTGGATCCACTGGTGGTACTACTGGAGCAACTCTAGGTCGTCCTCGTCCTCTCACAGAAGCTGTGGCCCTCCCTCAGACTCTGCCTCTGATAGCCAGGGGAGCAGCCCCTCTGCCACCGGGTACAACTGTAGCACGCGTTCTCACCATATGTGAGAGAATAAGAGAGAGGTACTTAGCACAATATCAACTGCACAATAGGATATGAAGAAAGAGAAGTTTCCCAACACCCTATAGTCTTTTGAAGATAAGTACGGATGTCTTAGAACCGATCCACAAAACTCTTCTAGGCCCGCTCATGACTCCTGAGACGTATGTGAACCTAGAGCTCTAATACAAAACTGTCACGACCTAAAACCTATAATAGGTCATGATGGCATCCAACACCACAGTTAGGCTGTTACACCCCATATTTTCGTATGTGAATGTACGCCATAAATAAATTAGTGAAATCTCGAAAATGAGATGTTACATCCCGCATTTTCGTACGTTAAAATTTCATCGTAAGTTAATCGACGTATGTTCAAGAATGACATTTATTTTGGGATTATAAGTACTACACTATTTCAAACAAGTGATAAGTTAATTCGTGAAGGTGAGAGGGTAAGCAAATCGAAGAAAATGAATTTCGTCGAAGTTTGTCATTTTGAGGTAAAATACGACTCGAGCTAAAATACTCGGTATTTATGGACTAGTACCATATAAAGTACCACATGGACGTGATAGTAAGGTGTATAAAGTGTGTTAAAAGTGAGCAGTATTTTAAGTAATTTGAGATAATCGGTTAATTATTAATTTAAGTGGGTAAGTGTAAGAATTGTCTTGTCCACGTTGGACCATGACAATTAAAGTAATCTATGACTAATATGTATGCTACGTTGGTGTCACAATTTAGGGACAAGAAGTCTTGCTAAGAATTAAAGTATAAATGGACCTACCAACCAAGACTTTTAAAGAATGCATTTGAAACTCAAAGAATCATTTGGAAACTCAAGTCTTTGGACGTAAGCTTGCTAAGATAAGAACGGATGGAGCTCACCATTTTTTTAAAGACTTCTTTATCTTGGAATCTCTTTATCCTTACTTCATTAAGGAATTCACATGAGATTATCAAAGATATCATTATCTACAAAGTAACGTATGGATTTATCAAAGAAAGAATTCATGTGAATTCTTTACAAGGAGTAGATGGAAACGTGATTTCTTCAGCAAACATATACAAAAGTATGTCCAAGACAAGAAACAAGAAGCCACGAAATTCATACAAGAGTAGATGATAACAACGTGATTTGCTACAACAAAATTTCATATGAATATTTCCTTACTCCGATCTTGTCGTCACGTGTTTTGTCGCAGTTAACGTGTGTTAGAGGTATTGCTAAGCGAATCGACTCAGGTATGTTAAGGCTATCCCTTCTTTCTTTTTGGCATGATCAATACGATACAAACGAAACGTACAAATGCACAACTTTCATAAATGACTCTATTCATAGAAATACTAAGGGTGAGTATATTCTTGATTCCCCATTAGAATTATTATTATATCTTTTGTTCATGGGTCTCAGAAAAATACGTATTTGATAAAGTTTATCCGACAGGCATATTATTTTTATGACATTCCGAGAAATCTTTTTAACGTATTTGTTATGCATTTTATGCATTTATACATATACATTGACCCATGACCAGATGGTGTTATATACGCATATATTATATGTATATGGGATATGGGAAAAGGTTATGGCGTTATATACGCACCACCACCTGATCAACTGGTATACGTTGATGATTTGCCCACATTGGCCGAAATGATATGATGGGATGCCCTCAGAGGCTTGATGATGTTATGAACGCATATACCTATGCATGGTATGACATTTATATGCATTTGCATGACATTATAAAAAATGAAATGATTCACAGAGCTATGCAAACGTACATATCGAGTCTTTTACTACATGTTTCCCTCATGTCTATTATTTACTGGTTTTCATTCCTTACATACTCGGTACATTATTTGTACTGACGTTTCTTTTTCTTGGGGATGCTACGTTTCATGCCCGCAGGTCTCGATAGACAGGTCGAGAGTCCTCCAAGTAGGCGATCAACTCAGCGGAAGATGTCGGTGCACTCCATTTGCTCCGTAGTTGCTTGTTTGGTCAGTATGATTTAGATGTGTATTGTTCGGTATGGCGGGGCTCTGTCCCGACCTTTATGACAATTATATATTCTTAGAGGCTTGTAGATAGATGTCATGTATATGAAAGATTGTACGGCCTTGTAGGCCTATGTTTTGAGTTTATTAATGATCATGTTGGCCTATTAGGCCCGTATGTCACGTGTATATGATGGTATAATAAGAAATATATGTTACGTTGGTACTCGGTTGAATAAGGTGCTGGGTGCCCGTCACGGCCCATCGGTTTGGGTCGTGACAAAAGTGGTATCAGAGAAGTTCTGTCCTAGGGAGTCTACAAGCCATGTCTAGTAGAGTCTTGTTTATGGGTGTGTCGTGCACCACACTTATAAGCAGGAGACTACATGGCATTTAGGACTGTCACTCTTTCTTCTTACTCTAGATCATGTGGTAGAGCTCATTTATAAGAATTCAAACTCATAGCTTCTATTTTATCTGTAATATGACGATGCCTCCAGTTGGTAAGAGATCTAATGCAGATGTGGAAGAATTGAGTTAGAGGAACTCGAGTTTGCATCATTCCTATGATGGATAAATGTGAGGTCTTTAGAAGAACATATGTGTACCTTACGTGTAAGCTTCTTGATAAGGAGCCTTAAGGCAAGAATATCTATCCACCTCTATGGTGAAAGGCAATGAGATATTCAGAAGATAGATACAAGCTTCAACAAGTAAAAGGAGCAAGATGAGAAGGGTACGAGGTACCCGGTTAATGAAGATTATCGGTATTTTCAACTCCGACAGAAAAATATAAGCATTGTGACATACCTTTAATAGTAACAGATGTATGTTGAATTGGCCACACCCACCTCAGTTATACCCTATTGGGGGCTAACATGTGTAGTTTAAGAAAAGGGACAGGATATTAGGATCTGGTTGGGATTAGAGTAACCCAAAATGGTAAATGGATTGTTTGTGTTAGTTGACATTTCCAAAAAATATTACAAAGGTGCTAATAGATCTCCTTGTGAAGCACCCAGATGGTGCACTCTAGAATATTACAATTAGATGTGAATATTAGCATGAAAAAAAAATCAGAATATAGGCACGGAAAGCCTGGAAGGGATAAATATTACCTTAGTGTGGCTCGCGTACCTAGTAGAGCAAGAATGTCAAGCAACCCAAAGAGCCACTGGAGGGAGCAAGGGGGAGCTAAAATCAAAATAATGTCTTGTTTGAGTTTTCAGAATAAAGTGATAGACATAAATGTTAGCGGGAAATAAGAAAAGAGTTAATGAAGCATTATGAGTAAGATATGATACATGGACGACAACGATAGATCAAAAAGATGACAGTATTACAGAGTCTATAGTCAATTGAAGGAAAATACGAGAGGTGACAGGCCTTGAGACAACAAAAGAGTATAGGCCATAAAGTCATATCCTCATTTCAAGAAATAAGTTCGTGACTCCAACGCTACTAATGGAAGGAAAAGTTAGACCCCGAAACAATAGAAATTAGTATGGGTTGGTGAAAAAGATAAACTAAACATGAATTAGGGACTGAGTGATTGGATAATAGTCAGCATCATGAGAATTTCAGATTTCATTCCGGCGATAATAGAGTGGACACCAGAAGAAGGTTCATGAGAAATTCAGAGAATGGTCATTCAGGAAGATGCTTCCCTAAAGCAAGCAATGTGAGAAAAGTTAAGCTTAAGGGACTATATGTGCCAGTTATGCTAAGTGTCACCCTCGCGAATAAGGAATTTTATTATCCTTTGATACAGAAGGATTGCCGCAAGGCGAGTAAGGGTCATCGATGATTTGAAAAGACACTAAAGATGAAGAGGTAAAATATCTATAGGGGGGAATATAGAGTGATGTGGCATTAAGTCAGAATTAAGTGGTTCTAGTAACTATGGATATTAATAAAGGAAAAATGTGATAAGAATGAGAAAGGGATAAGATTGTACTTATTCAAATCCTACAGATATGCTACGATTCCAAAACATTATACAAACACGACGTCAAGGAGAGGAGGTAAGGGTTCCTGCCTGAGATGTTATTGATAGATAAGGAGCCAGTGCGGGACGTAAGTTAAGATAAAGGAAATGACCCACGACAGATTACGCAGAATATTGATATGAGAATGAGCCAATGAGTAGTTAGTAGTTGATTCAAGAAGAGCCTAGTTATGGCTAGACAAGAGGATACAAACAAATGAACAGATCGTGCAAGATAAACATAGTGAACCCCAACATGGGGAACTCAGTCTCGCAGATATGACATTGTAATACTTGAGAAATATTCAGATAGGAGTCGGGGTAGTTAAAGGTACCATATGAATGTTATAGAAATAAAAGATAGTCTCACTGGGAAGACAGTCAAAACTTCAGTTCAGAAGAAGCCCTACAAGCATAAGGGCGTGGAGGTAAATAACTACGGATAATTATAGGCAAGGAAGGACATCAAAAGGTCCGTCGATTATACGATGTAATAAGCTCGTAGCTTTACAAGAGTCAGAGGGTCCTCCCTAAGTACTAAAACGAAAGACTAGCTAAGGGAATAAGGAAGAAGGCTTCAACCTAAGCACAATAACCTAAAGAGGAAATGGTCTTGTAACAACAGTCTCACAATAACATTGTATGCACCCCATAAGAAAGTGGCACCTACCATGGCTAATGAACGGGAAGAAAAAATCAGAAGTGATATTCAAGATCACATGAGTTGTATGGAATTCAATATGTGTTGGCACTAAGGTAAGCTAAGTATGCACGCAACAAGGGGACATGAAGACCAGGAAAAGTAATTGCTTACATTTAAAGAAAGCAGAGAAGGAACGGAAAGAATCATTATATTGATAATCCAGAGTTAGTTACATTATGAACGCACTTAAGAGTTCAGAGTTTTTATACATCCAACATGTATGTTGACAATCATACATCCGTAAAAGACTCCGGTATAAGTTAAAAGAAAGAATTGAGCCTAGGGCATAGACAAAGGATTGAATTATCAGAAGATTGTATCATGGATATTCCATAGCGCCCATAAAAGGCTAAAGTAATAACTAATTCCATGAGCCGCAAATCAAGAGATAGCTTAAGACTACATAAAGGCTGATCAGAAGGAGGAGGAAACTAAAGAGTTACATCAACTAAGTAAATCAGGAATCTGATTATTGGACCCAAAAAATCATATACCTCGTGATTGAGAACATTGCAGGATTACTCTTACATATCAGAGGTATAAAAGAGATAGTACAGTAGCAATATTCTATAATGGCTCTACGATAAAGCTAGTTAGAAAAAGTACCAGCCTCATAAGAAGAATGAAGCTCCCACTGGATTGTGTATGCACCAGAGGTGCAAGTATTATTATAATAGAGTTTCAAGCTGCCGACGTGAATTATACCTATGTAGAAGGGAGGTCATGAAAGAGATAGAAAATGTGATGCGAGGTTTTAAGGTAAGTAAGGTAAAGGTAAACAACGTACGAGATACTCAAATGCAGAAGGTTGTGGATAGTCCATACTTTGGATAGAAGGCTAAAAGGGTTGGGATTTAGTATCCAGGAATGATAGCGGCATCGCCAGCGGCATGTCTTCCAGCCTATGGTTTCTAGGTACCGAGAGATATAGTTAAGAGAGTAAATAAGAGTTAGAGACGACGTGATATCTCGCTTGATGTTCTAAAATAACACAAGGAAATCTGTGGTGCAAGCAAGTTGAAGGAAGGTTGCGAGTAGTATAAATAGATATGTATAGGTCGCAAGTTAAAGTATGGTAAAGTGACAAGGTTTTAGGAAGACAGTAGTAAGAATAAGAAAGGGCGAGTGAGAAGGTAATGAGAATGGATAAGTCCTCAGGATTAAGCCCATGAAAATAAGAGAGCTGATGGTTTCTCTAAGTTATAGAAAGCTCAACGTAGCCTGAACAAAACTCAAAGGAGTCTAAGACTAGTAGAATTTAAAAGAGATGAAATGATGCCCTGATAGTAGAGTAAGGGTGTGATTGTGATAGATAAAGGATGACGTTTGGACCTTCGATTGAGTGATGATTTGAAGGGATTTCATGAATTGTACAGGATTAAAATACCCACGTAAGTGAGTCACATTGGGATGCTATAAAGTACGGTTATTGAAGTACAATATCACCGCTAAGTGGATCAGGAAAATCACTTCGAATATTCCTGGATGCAACGTAAGCCCTAGTGGCAATGTTTTACGTAAGAAGTTTCAAGATATCAATGGTAGATTGTAGATCAACTTTGAGGTAAATCAACAATGGATGGATAGAAGTTACAAAGTACGAAATGAGATATGGCAATATTCGTAAGTACAACAAAGTACCGACCGAAGAACTTCAATACACCTATAGATGCCCAGGGGGACATCTTTTCAAGCTCTGTATATGTTCACAAAGTGAGGCCTAAAGATTGGCTAAAAGCTGGAGGAAAAGGAGAGAAGATCGCATAGGCATACTTACAAAGTCAGAGTCGTACAAGCTGCATGATAGGTAGCAACAGTTACAAGATTGGGAAGATTCCGACCACAAGTCATGGTGTGAGAAAGAGGCTTAAAGGGGGAATGCCCTGGCCTTAAGGATTCATTCACACAACAGTCGCCTAGATGGCAAGAGGAGTACTAAAGTATTTGCAAGAGCTATGCGTTATGAGAATGATAAGTGCATCAGTCAACATTCGAGGACGAATGTTCCAAAGGGGGAAATGATGTTACACCCCATATTTTCGTACGTGAAAGTACGCCATAAATAAATTAATGAAATCTCTGAAATGAGATACATCCTGCATTTTCGTACGTTGAAATTTCATCGTAAGTTAATCGATGTAAGTTCAGGAATGAGATTTATTTTGAGATTATAAGTACTATGCTATTTCAAACAAGTGATAAGTTAATTCGTGAAGGTGAGAGGGTAAGCGGATCGAAGAAAATGAATTTCGTCGAAGTTTGTCATTTTGATGTAAAATACGGCCCGAGCTAAAATACCCGATATTTATGGACTAGTACCATACAAGGTACCACATGGCCGTGATAGTAAGGTGTATAAAGTGTGTTAAAAATGAGTAGTATTTTAAGTAATTTGAGATAATTGGTTAATTATTAATTTAAGTGGGTAAGTGTAAAAATTGTCTTGTCCACGTGGGACCATGACAACTAAAGTAATCTATGACTAATATGTATGCTACGTTGGTGTCACAATTTGGGGACAAGAAGTCTTGCTAAGCATTAAAGTATAAATGGACCTACCAACCAAGACTTTTAAAGAATGCATTTGAAACTCAAAGAATCATTTGGAAACTCAAGTCTTTGGACGTAAGCTTGCTAATATAAGAACGGATGGAGCTCACCATTTTTTTTAAAGACTTCTTTATCTTGGAATCTCTTTATCCTTACTTCATTAAGGAATTCACATGAGATTATCAAAGATCTCATTATCTACAAAGTAACGTATGGATTTATCAAAGAAAGAATTCATGTGAATTCTTTACAAGGAGTAGATGGAAACGTGATTTCTTCAGTAAACATATACAAAAGTATGTCCAAGACAAGCAACAAGAAGCCACAAAATTCAACAAGAGTAGACGATAGCAACGTGATTTTCTACAACAAAATTTCATATGATTTTTTCCCTACTCCGATCTTGCCGTCACGTGTTTTGTCGCAGTTAATGTGTGTTAGAGGGATTGCTAAGAGAATCGACTCAGGTATGTTAAGGCTATCCCTTCTTTCTTTTTGGCATAATCAATATGATACAAACAAAATGAGCAAATGCACAACTTTCATAAATGACCCTATTCATAGAAATACTAAGGGTGTCTATATTCTTGATTCCCCATGTGAATTATTATTATATCTCTTGTTCATTGGGTCTCAGAAAAATATGTATTTTTATGACATTCCGACATGCATATTATTTTTATGACATTCCGAGAAACCTTATTAACGTATTTCTTATGCATTTTATGCATTTATACATATACAATGACCCATGACCAGATGGCGTTATATATGCGTATGTTATATATATATGGGATATGGGAAACGGTTATGACGTTATATACGCACCACCACCTGATCAGCTGGTATACGTTGATGATTTGCCCACAGTGGCCGAAATGATATGATGGTATGCCCTCAGAGGATTGATGATGTTATGAACGCATATACCTATGCATGGTATGACATTTACACGCATATGCATGACATTATAAAAAATGAAATGATTCACAGAGCTATGCAGACGTACATATCGAGTTTTGTACTCCATGTTTCTCTCATGTCTATTATTTACTAGTTTTCATTCCTTATATACTCGGTACATTATTTGTACTCACGTCCCTTTTGCCTGGGGACGCTGCGTTTCATGCCCGCAGGTCTCGATAGACAGGTCGAGAGGCCTCCAAGTAGGCGATCAGCTCAGTGAAAGATGTCGGTGCACTCCACTTGCTCTGGAGTTGCTTGTTTGGTCAGTATGATTTAGATGTGTATTGTTTGTTATGGCGGGGCTCTGTCCCGACCTTTATGATAATTATATATTTTTAGAGGCTTGTAGACAGATGCCATGTATATGAAAGATTGTACGGCCTTGTCGGCCTATGTTTTGTGCTTATTAATGATCATGTTGGCCTATTAGGCCCGTATGTCACGTGTATATGATATTGTAATAAGAAAGATACGTTACGTTGGTACTCGGTTGAGTAAGGCGCCGGGTGCCCGTCGCGGCCCATCGGTTTGGGTTGTGTCATAGGCAAGCCAATACGCGAACCTCCAATTTAATTATTCCCTTTTAACTTTGAAATATAGAAATTTCCTTAAATACACCGAAATAAAGTAAAATCTCATGGAAACATACATACTTCTTTTCAAAATACCAAGTGTGAATAATACATAAATCACAGTGATAATAGTAATAAGTACAACGGTGAATAACCGCTAGTGACCACCAAAACCCGGTGCCATAAGTATATGAGCAATCTAAGGATTATACAAAACTACTACAACTACCGTCTGAAACAAAATAGACAGAAATAATAAATAAAGTAGAGGGAGACTCCGGGTGCTGTAGATCGGAGCATGGAAGGTACCTCACCGCTAAGTCTCCATATAATACGTCTACGTGCCCATATGACTGCTGGAAGTACCTATCTCAGTACCTGCACAATCAGTGCAGAAGTGTAGCGTGAGTACGTAAATCAACGCATAACCAATAAGTATCTAGTCTAACCTCAAAGAAGTAGTAATGAGGGTTCAACTTGACACTTACTAGTGGTCAAATAATAAAATGCGTAATATAGACATATATGAAATACAACAAATATCAACAAAATAGTAAAATCTAATAATAAATTCCCAAAGATCAATATGAAATTACTAAATGTCATAGTCGGCCTCGAAGGCACGAACTCAACAAATATCAATACCAAATCAAATATCAAGTGTTTCGCACGAGTCTACTGAGGCGAATGGCCCAATTCCATAGGAATAGTGATACACGGTACTGCCGAGGCGAACGACCAGATACCAAAAGAATAGTGTTACCATACTGCCGAGGTGAACGACCCGATCCCATTAGAATGGAGAAACTCTTTCACTTGAAAAAATACATGCAAGTTGGGAAAACACGAATTTTTTGTTCATTAATTTTTCCATAAAGTTTCAAAGTAAGAGACTCAATTAGTCTTTTATTCCAGCCTCAATCCCGCTCATAAAATTAAGGAAAATCCATATACAAGGTGAATACAAATAGCACATTTAAGGCATAATGTGAATCTAAGTGTACCTAGACATAACATGAATATAGCTACGTACGGACTTTCATCACCTTGTGCATACGTAGCTCCCACAACAAGTAGCACACAACAATTAATTCACCTAAGGGTATAATTCCCTCTTACAAGATTAGGCAAGAGACTTACCTCCCTTCCAAGTTTACTATCCGGCTCTTAACCTCACTAGAAATCCCCCAACGTCGCCAAGCAATCAAAACTAGTCAAAAATCGTATAAACTAATCAATATATGCTCAAAAGTTCATAATTTAGCTATTAATATTATTCCCCAACCAAATTCAAAAAGTCCAAAAAAGTCACCCGGGCCCACGTGCCCGGATTCCAATAATTTTTGAAGATAAATATTACCCATGACCTCACGAACTCAATTAATTTATTCCCAATTTCATAATCAATTTCATGGTTAAATCCCAAGTTTACCAAACCCTAGGTTCCAACAAAAATCCCCCAAATTTTCTCTAATTTCATGTTAAATCTACCTGTAATCCATGTATTTAACTCAATAATCGATATGAATCACTTACCTTGTGATGTTGATGAAAATCCTCCACAAAATGCTCTCAAATTCATCCAAGACCAAGTGGAAATGAGAGAAAAGAGGTCTATGTCCCGCAATAAATTCAAGTCTGCCCAGGTCCCCCTTTTTTGCGATCGCAAGAAAGGCCTCGCGATTGCGAAGACTAACTATCCAGCTGCCCAAATTCTCCCCACGTGTTCGCCATCACAAGGTCGCATTTGCGATGACTCAGCTCCCCTGCCTTTTGCGTTTGTGATGACATTGTTGCGTTTGTGAAGGCCATCTGCCTTCCATCCCATTCCATACCCAACCTTCTTCGCGTTCGCGAACAGGCCTACGTGTTCGCGAAGGAGGACTAGGTCCTTCACCGCGTTTGCATAGCCTCCTCGTGTTCATGAAGAGAAATGTCATGGACCCTTCACCAGAATTCTTTGCGATCGCGGGACAACCTTCGTGATCGCGAAGCACACCACTAATTTCAGCCAAGCTCAATCACGCTTCGGGTGGTCCGAAACACACCCGAACCACCCGGGACCCCGTCCAAATATACCTACAAGTCCATAAATATACTACGGACCTACTCTAAGCCTTGGAACACATAAAATAACACCGAAACAAATAATTGCACCTCAAAACAAAATTAATCAACTTCTATGTTTCAAACTCATTTCAACCAACTCCGAATGCGACGAAATATACTTAGACAAATCGAAATGACGCCAAATTTTATGCACAAGTCATAAATAATAATACAAACCTATTCCAAGGTTTGGAATTCTAAATGGATATCAATAACACCAAATTCCACTTCTAGTCAAACTTAGAAAATTCTAAAACCTTTATAATGCCATCTTTCAACAATAAGCACCGAAACGCTCCCGGTCCACCCGAAACTCGATAGGAACATATGCCCAAGTCCAAAATTATCATACGAACCTATTGGAACCTTCAAATCTCAGTTCTGAGTTTGTTGAATCAGAATATTGACTCAAGTCAAACTTGGCCACCTTAGGCCACTATTATGGAACTAAGTGTTCTCAATTCAACCTGAATCCTTCGAAAACCAAACCAACCATCCCCGTGTAATGATCCGACCAATTATTTTGTGTATTGTAGCTCTGTTCCAATGTTTATCACTTCTTATATTTTTATTTTTGGCTATATGACTCTCCGGGGTGGTTAGATTAGTTTCGGGGAAGTTTTAGAGTGAATTGGGACTCTTAGTTCCAAGGTTGGAAACTTGAGTTGTTAGAGTTGACCTGACTTTGAATTTTGTGTAGATGACACAGGAATAGAGTTTTGATGGTTCCAATGACTTCCTATGGTGATATTTACTTAGGTGTATGTCCGGATATTGATTTGGAGGTCCGTAGGTTAGTTTGAAGATTTTTGGCGAAAGTTGGAAAGTTGATGGTTTGGAAGGTTGGGAGGTTTGACCGAGAGTTGACTTTGTTGATATCGGGTTGGATTTCAATTTGGGGAGTTGGAGTAGGTCCGTTTTATCATTTATGACTTGTGTGCAAAATTTGAGGTCAATCGGAGTTAGTCTGAAATAATTTTAGTTTTAGAAGTTGGAAATTCATTAGTTTTATTAGGCTTGAATTGAGATGTGATTCGTGATTTTGATGTTGTTTGATGTGATTTGAGGCTTTGATTAAGTTTGTATCATGTTAAGGGACGTGTTGGTATGTTTGGATGGGGTCCCGAGGGCCTCGGGTGTGATTCGGATTGAAATCAGAATTTTATTTGGACTTGAGAAATGCTGAATCTTAAGGCTTCTGGTGAGATTGCACCTACAAGGTCTCGACCGCAGGTGAAAAGTCACAAAAGCGACAAGCTTGTCACAGGTGTGAAGGTTGGTTGGGTTTGGCAGAGGTTGCAGAAGCGGAGTGTCTCCGCAGGTGCGTTCACGTAGGAGCGAATAAAGGACCACATAAGTCATCCCGCAGGTGCGCTTGGTCAAGACTTAAGTGAATTCCGAAGAAGCGGACCTTTTATCGCAGAAGCGGTGTCGCAGATGCGACCATATGGACTGCAGGTGCGGTTTTGCTGGACAGAATAAATATGTCGAAGGGTTTGGTATTTTCGCATTTTTGGACTTGTGGAGCTCGACTAAGGGCAATCTTTGAGAGGGTTTTGGCTACAATTTAAGAGGTAAGTGAAGATGCATCACTATTATTGATAAATATTATTTACCCATTGATTTTTACACCTCGATTATGTGTGTTTGAGGTGCAATTTGGGGATTTTTAGACTATGTATTGGAGAGTGGGATTTGGGGATTTGAGGGTCGATTTGTGATTGGAATTGGATGATTTTGGTGTTGTTGGACTTGTTATCGAATGTGTGTTCGGAATTTGTGAATTTTGTCGGGTTCCGAGGTGTGGGTCTGGGGTTGAATTTTTTATTTTGGTTAAAGACCTTAGCTTTATCTTTTGGATTTGTTTCCTATAGCTATTATTGATGGAATTAAGTTGCTTTGGCTAGATTCGAGTCGTTCGGAGGCCGATTCGTGTAGCAAGTGTTTGTTGGAGCATTGAGTTGCGCGCTTTGAGGTAAGTAACATTTCAAAACTTGGAATTGAGGGTATTTATCCCTGGGGAACGTGTTATATGTGTTGTGTTGGAGTGACGCACATGCTAGGTGATGAGCGTGTGGGCGTGCACTGTGGTAAACATGATCCGGGTTGATTTTTGTTCTTGAGTTGCTATCAAGTCTTGTTTTATCTGTGTAATCCCTACTTGTTAGAGTAATTGAGTTTTGATACATGTTAGAAATCATGTTTAGGCTATGTGCTTATTCAGTAGAGACCTAATGAGGTTATTTTTACTATTTTGAGTTATCTGCCTTAACTGCAATTATGTACTCAGTCATGATTCTTCATTTACATATCATATCTCAGTCCCTGTTATCATTCACTGTTACATCACATGTTATCATTGTTTGGGCTGAGTGGTACGGGATTTGTTATCCCTTAAGACTTGAGAGATTGATGACTGAGGTGGGCCTGAGAGCCGGGTTGTGAGTGTTATTGTGGATCGGGTTGCACACCGCAGCAAGACTTATTGACTTATTTATTATTGTGTATCAGGCTGCATGCCACAACAGGCCTTATAGGCTTTATATTAGTGCTTGGGCAGGATCCGCCCTCTAGAATTTGACATACCATCAGTGAGCACAAGCCCAATAATATATACACATGCTTTGGCGAGGGGCATTGATTGTAGGGACCCGTACAGTACTGAATGATGGTGTGTGTGATGAGTGGGCATTTGAGATAAACAGATTGAGTATTCTGAGAGTGTGAGTACCTGGGAATGTCACTGTGAAATTATACATTTGACATGCATATTTGATATGTAGGCATAGAGATGTACCATTCCTCATGCTAGATATACTTGACATGTTCTTATCAGTGGTTGTCTTTAATTGTGAACTTAAAGAATGTCTAAATTTTTGTACCATGAATGAGTTGTTTATGAAAATTTCTCTCAGTTATTTATTGTCATTGTCATTATCATATCTGTGTTGTCATTATATTGTTTTTGATTGTGGGGTCTATTGTACTCATACTACACTCTGCACTTTGTGTGTAGATCCAGGTAAATCTGGACGTGGTGATTGCTAGATATGTGCTAGTACTGGCTTGGAGACTTTGAGGTAGTTGCTATGACGTCCGTAGACCTTGACTCTCTTTCCTTTTATTTTCTTCAGTACTGTTCTATTACTCAGACAGTTGTACTAGAGTTTTGGTTTATGTTGATACTTATTAGTGGTCATGTACTCGTTGACACAAGTTTTTAGGGTGGTTGAAGAAGTATTTCAGTTATTGGTATATGATATTTATGAGGTATTCTGTTGTTGAGTTTATTAAAATATGTTTATTCAAATGTTTAGCTGTTAAGTGATTGTTGGCTTGCCTAATAAGTGTTTTAGGTGCCATCACGACAGGTTAGGATTTTGGGTCGTGACAAGTTGGTATCAGAGAACTAGGTTGCTTAGGTCTCACAAGTCACGGGCATGTTTAGTAAACTCTTGCGGATCGGTACGGAGACATCTGTACTTATCTTTAAGAGGCTACCGAACCATTAGGAAACTTCACTTTCTTGCATTCTTGTCGTGCAAATTTGTAATTCTAGAATCTGAACTTCTACTCTTCTATTCTCTCACAGATGTTGAGGACACGTACGACCGGATCTGGCGGACGACCACTAGTATCACCGGCTAGGGCCACGAGAGGCCGAGGTGCGGCTCGTACTATAACTAGAGCAGCACCTATGGAGCCACTAGTTGCTCCAGCTGAGGAGCATATACCAGATGTGGTTGAGCTGGTGGGACCAGCTCAGGCCCACCAGCTCAGGCACCAACCATGCCCATTGTGATCCTAGGCTTCAGGAGGCTTTGGCCCAGATTTTGACTGTATGCATGAGCCTTGCTCGGTCGGTTTCGATTCCAGCTACACCGGCCACTTCACAGGCAGGGGGAGGCACCCAGACTCCCGTCGCCCGTACTCTAGAGCAGATGGTTCAGGGACCCCAGAGGGGGGGGGGGGGGAGGGGTTACTACCAGCCCAGCCGGGAACTACTGCTAGGACCGAGGTTGGCCCGCCCATGAGTGATAAGGAGCAAAAGAGACTAGATTGATTTGGGTGGCTTAAGCCTCTAGAGTTCAGTAGGCAGAGTCAAAAGATTCTTAGGATTTTATAGACAAGTGTCAGCGGATCCTTCGCACAATAGGTATCTTGGAGACTAGTGGGGTTGCATTCACTACATTTCAGCCGACATGGGAAGCCTATAGATGGTGGGAGGCCTAAGAGTTGAGCAATCTAGCCGGCGCTGCACCACTTACGTGGCATGAGTTCTTAGCTCTCTTCTTAGAGAAGTTTGTTCCACAGACTCGCATAGAGGAGCTGTGTAGGCAGTTTGAGTAGCTACACCAGGAGGGTATGACAGTGACGTAGTATGAAATGAGGTTTGCAGATCTGGCTCGTCATGCAGTATGGTTGGTTCCTACAGAGAGAGAGAGATAGAAATAGAGAGAGAGAGAGAGAGAGAGAGAGAGAGAGAGAAATAGAGAGGATCAAGAGGTACATTGATGGCCTCAACTATGACTTACACTTCAATTTGGCTTGAGAGGTCGAGACAGACGTTAGGTTTGACTAGGTGGTCAAGATTGCTAGGTGCTTGGAGTCGGTAAGCAGGCTTGAGCGCGAGGAGCGGGAGGGCAAGAGGCCCCGTGTTTTAGGTAATTTTAGTGGTACCTCATCTATAGGTCAGCCACATCACAATAGAGGTCGTCCCTAGCTCAGATGACTCGTCCAGTTCATCGTGGTGCATCAGCTAGTCATAATTCATATAGTGATCATCCGGGTCAGTCATCTTTCAATGCTCTCCCAGCTTAGAGTTCATCCCGTGTTCCATCAATTTAGGGTTCATCAGTACCTGGTTCTTCTAGTGGCTATTCTGGTTTTCGAGGTGCGGTTTAGTCCTCGCAACAATCTTTGGATCGAGGTTGCTTTGAGTGTGGAGAGTTAGGGCATGTGAGGAGGTATTTCCCCTGTCTTATGAGAGGTCCAGTTTAGTAGAGAGGTCAGGCTATGACTTCCGCACCAGTTACTACACCACCCGCTCAGCTAGCTAGGGGTGGGACTCAGGCAATTTGAGGTTGCCCTGGGGGGGGGGGTCGATCAAGTGGTAGTCAGGCTTGATGCTATGCTTTTCCCACCAAGCCAGGGGCAGTTGTTTTAGACACAGTGATCAGATGTATTGTTTCAGTGTGCCACGAGGATGATTCCATAATATTTGACCCTGGTTCCACTTATTCATATGTATCATCATACTTTGCTCGCTATTTGGATATGCTCCATGATTCCTTAGTTATGCATGTTCATGTATCTATACCGGTGGGTGATTCTATTATTGTGGGCTGTGTGTATCGGTCGTGTGTGGTGACTATTGGGGGATTGGAGATGAGAGTTGATCTTTTACTGCTTAGTATGGTTGATTTTGACGTAATTTTAGGCATGGATTGGTTGTCACCGTGTCATGCTATTCTGTATTGTCACGCTAAGACCGTGACATTGGCGTTGCCGCGATTGCCTAGGATTGAGTGGAGAGAGTCCTTGGATTATGTTCCTAGTAGAGTGATTTCATACTTGAAGGCTCAACGGATGGTTGAGAAGGGATGTTTGGCATATTTGGCCTTGGTGAGGGATGTTAGTGCTGATACTCCCACCATTGAGTCTGTTCCGATAGTGCGAGATTTTCCGGATGTGTTTCCTGCAGACCTGCTGGGCATGCCACCCGATAGGGACATTGAATTTGGTATTGATCTGGTGCTGGTTACTCAGGCCATCTCTATTCCTCAGTATCATATGATACAAACATAGTTGAAGGAATTGGAAGTACAACTTCAGGATCTACTTGATAAGGGATTCATTAGGCCTAGTGTGTCGCCTTGGGGTGCACCGGTTTTGTTTGTAAAGAAGAAGAAGGATGGTACTATACAGATGTGCATTGATTATATGCAGTTAAGCAAAGTTACTATTAAGAACAAGTACCCAATACTACGCATTGATGACTTATTTGACCAGCTTCAGGGAGCTAGAGTGTTTTCAAAGATTTGTTTGAGGTCTGGGTATCATCAGCTAAAAATTAGGGATTTTAATATTCTGAAGACGACATTTAGGACCCGCTATGGTCACTACGAGTTTCTTGTGATGTTTTTTGGGCTGACCAATTCCCCAACAACATTCATGCATTTGATGAATAGTGTATTCCATCCATATCTTTATTCGTTTATCATTGTATTCATTGATGATATACTAGTGTACTCACGCAACCAGGAGGATCATGAGCAATATATAAAGATTGTACTCCAAACGTTAAGGGAGAAGAAGCTATATGCAAAATTCTCCAAGTGTGAGTTTTGCCTTGATTCTATGGCATTCTTAGGGCACGTGGTGTAGTGAGGGATCAAGGTAGATCCGAAGAAGATTGAGGCGGTTCAGAGTTATCCCAGACCGTCTTCAACTACTGAGATTCAGAGTTTTTTTTAGCTTAGTCGGATATTATCGCCATTTGGTTGAGGGTTTCTTATCCATTGCTGCACCTTTGACTAGATTGACCCAGAAGGGTGCCCCATTCAGGTGGTCTGATGAGTGTGAGGATAGATTTTAGAAGCTCAAGACTGCCTTGACCACAACTCCAGTTCTAGTTTTACCTTCAGCATCGGGTTCTTATATGGTTTATTGTGATGCTTCTCAGAATGGTATTGGGTATGTCTTGATGCATGAGGGTAGGGTGATTGCATAAGCTTCGTGACAATTGAAGCCCCATGAGAAGAACTACCTCGTTCATAATCTTGAGTTGACAGCTATTGTTCACGCATTTAAGATTTGGAGGCATTATCTCTCGACGTGTCTTGCAAGGTACTTACAGATCATCAGAGTCTACAATACTTGTTTAAGAAAAAGGACCTAAACTTGAGGCAGTGGAGGTGGTTGGAGCTGTTAAAAGAATATGATATCACCATTTTGTATCATCCCGGGAAGGCTAATATGGTGGCCGATGCCTTGAGTAGAAAGGTTGTGAGTATGGGTAGCTTTGCATATATTCCAGTTAGTGAGAGACCGCTAGCATCAGATGTTCAGGCTTTAGCCAATCAGTTCGTGAGGTTAGATGTTTCGGAGCCTAGCCGAGTTCTTGCTTGCGTGGTTTCTCAGTCTTATTTGTATTAGCCTATCAAAGAGCGTCAGTATGACGTCCCCCATTTGCTTGTCCTTAAGAACACAGTGCAACACAGTGATGCTAAGGAGGTTTCTATTGGAGATGATGGGGTGTTGTAGATGTAGTGTTAGATTTGTGTGCCCAATGTGGATGGGTTGCATGAGTTAATTCTTGATATGTCCCACAGATCGTGGTATTCAATTCATCCGGGTTCCACCGAGATGTATCAGTACTTGAGGAAACACTACTGGTGGAGACGAATGAAGAAAGATATAGTAGAGTATGTGGCTCGGTTCTTGAATTGTCAGCAGGTGATGTACGAGCATCAGAGGCCGGGCGGTTTGCTTCATAGACTTGAAATTCCCGAGTGGAAGTGGGAGCGTATTACCATGGATTTCGTTGTTGGGCTCCCACGGACCTTAAAGAAATTCGATGCAGTGTGGGTTATTGTGGATAGAATGACCAAGTCTGCACATTTTATTCCGGTTGTGACTACCTATTCTTCAGAGCGGCTGGCTCAGATCTATATTCGTCAGATTGTTCTTCTTCACGGTGTGTCGATGTCCATTATTTCTTATCGAGGCACGCAGTTCACATTGCAGTTTTGGAGAAAAGTGCAGTGAGAGTTGGTCACACGGATTGAGTTAATTACATCATTCCACCCCTAGACCGACGGACAGTCCGCGCGCACCATTAAGATCTTGGAGGATATGTTGCATGCCAGTGTTATGCTGGATAGAACATATATGTCTAAGGGTTTGGCATTTTTCTCTTTTTTGACTTGTGGAGCTCGGCTAGGGGCAATTATTGAGAGGGTTTTGGCTATAATTGAAGAGGTAAGTGAAGATGCATCACTTTTATTGATAAATATTGCTTACCTATTATTTTTTACACCTAGATTATGTGTGTTTGAGATGAAATTTGGACTATATATTGGAGAGTGGGATTCAGGGATTTGAGGGTCGATTTTTGGTTGGAATTGGATGATTTCGCTATGGTTGAACTAGTTATCGAATGGATGTTCAGAATTTGTGAATTTTGTCGGGTTACGAGGTCTGGGCCCGGGGTTGACCTTTTGGGTTGGCTTTTTGATTTTGGTTAAAGACCTTAGCTTTATCTTTTGGAATTGTTTCCTATAGCTATTATTGATGGAATTAAGTTTCTTTTGCTAGATTCGAGTCGTTCAGAGGCTGATTCGCATGACAAGGGTTCGTTGGAGCACTGAGTTGCGCACTTTAAAGTAAGTAATATTTCTAAACTTGGAATTGAGGGTATTTATCTCTAGGGAATATGTTATTAGTGTTGTGTTGGGGTGACACACATGTTATATGATGGGTGTGTGGGCGTGCACCCTGGTAAACATGATCCGGGTTGATTTTTGTACTTGAGTTGCTATCAAGTCTTGTTTTATCTCTGTAATCCCTACTTGTTAGAGTAATTGAGTTGTGATTCAAGTTAGAAATCATGTTTAGGCTATGTGCTTATTCGGTAGAGACCTAATGATGCTATTACTGTTGTTTTGAGTTATCTGCCTTAACAGTAATTATGTACTCAGTCATGATTCTTCATTTGCATATCATATCTCAGTATTTGTTATCATTCACTATTACATCACATGTTATCATTTTTTGGGATGAGTGGTATGAGATTTGTGAGCTCTTGAGACTTGAGAGATTGATGTCTTAGGTGGGCTTGAGAGCCGGGTTGTGGGTGTTATTGTGGATCGGGCTGCACTCCGCAACATACCTTATTAACTTATTTATTATTGTGGATCGGGCTACATGATGCAGCAGGACTTATAAGCTTTATATTAGTGCTTGGAGTAGGATACGCCCCTCCAGAATCTGAGATACCAGCAGTGAGCGCATGCACAATGATATATACACGTGCTTTGGTGAGGGGCATTGATGGCAGGCACCCGTACAGTACTGAGTGATGGTGTATGTGATGAGTGGGCATTTGAGATAGACAGATTGAGTATTCTGAGAGTGTGAGTACCTGGGAGTGTCACTGTGAAATTATACATTTGACATGCATATTTGATATGTAGGCATAGAGATGTACTATTCCTTATGCTAGCTATACTTGACATGTTCTAATTAGTGTTGGTCTTTAATTATGAACTTAAAGCATGTCTAAATTTCTATACAATTAACGAGCTGATTATGGAAATTTCTTTAAGTTATTTATTGTTATTGTCATTATCATATATGTGGTGTCATTATATTGGTTCTGACTGTATCCTTCTGAGCTCATCACTGCTTTCAGCCCAAGGTTAGTTCTATTACTTATTGAATACATGGGGTTGGTTGTACCCATACTACACTCTGCACTTCGTATGCAGATCTAGGTACATCTGGACATGGGGACTTCTAGTTATGTGCTAGTACCGACTCAGAGACTTTGAAGTAGCTGCTATGATGTCTACAGACATTGCCTCTCTTTCCTTTTATTTTCTTCAGTATTGTTCTATTACTCAGACAATTGTACTAGAGTTTTGGTTTATGTTGATACTTAGTAGTGCTTATGTACTCGTTGACACCAATTTTTGGGGTGGTTGTAGTAGTATTTCAGTTATTGGTATCAGATATTTATGAGATTGTTTGCTGTTGAGTTTATTAAAATATGTTTATTCAAATGTTTAGTTGTTATGTGATTGTTGGCTTGCCTAGAAAGCGTGTTAGGTGCCATCACGACAGGTTGAGATTTTGGGCTGTGACACCCCGAAAGTCAATAAAACAGTAAAAGCACATACGGAAAGTCTCAAATAGGGGAACATGGATCTAGAAAGCAAAACGACCGGTTGGGTCGTTACAAATATAATTTGCACGAATGATTCTTTTCCCATCAAAATTTGTTATTCGAGACGCATGTATGTGTGTGTGTGTGTGTGTGTGTGTTGAATGCAGTCTGAATTTTATTATTCAGTGTTTTGACTTATTATGATCTATTTAATATTTTATATCTCAACTCCACAATGACTTCATGCAATTTGTCGTATTGTTCAAATTTCCTTTTTGATAGTGATAAGACATTAATTTAAAGGATGAAATATATGCACCTTTCGTTAGAACGAATTTAATTTCTGTTTCTAGGAAAAATAAAAGATATACATTTGGTTTATTTTTCGAATAACTCTTGTGTTATTGAGCTTGATAAATATTTTATCTCATGTGGTACATGAATGCATGACCTTTTTATTTTTAATTAATGTCTCTCCTGAACAGAACAATATTAGTCTACCTCATAAGAGAATATGTTCTATAAAATTGAGTAAAACATATCTGTGCACTTATGTCTAAGTCATATTAATCTGAATAGGATTTCTAGTTGGTCAAGGATGGACCTTAAGGTTCATTGAAAGTAGAGGCACTACCAACTTGTTGTCATGACCCCAATTTCCCACCTTAGGATGTCGTGATGGTACCTAATCTCTAAGACTAGGTAAGCCTAAGATTCATTGAGAAACAACAAAAATAATAATAAAACTTCAAATTAAACCATTTAAACTATCATAATAGAACTCAATAGTACAACTGACAACAACTTGCCAAAACCTGGTGGAACAGAGTCATAGGCTTTACAAGAATGTACTAAAAGTCTCGGAATACAATACTATTTTTGGAACAAGAAATAAACAGTAGAATATCTAAAAGTAAAAGGTGACTTCGAGGCCTGCGGACGCTGAGTAGGTATACCTTTAATTCTCCAAAGCAGCTAATCAATCAATCACGTGCGTCTAACATGGGCAGACGTACCTGGATCTGCATAAAAATATGCAGAAGCGTAGTATGAGTACACCACAACGATACCCAATAAGTATAAAGCCTAGCCTCTGTAGGGTAGTGACGAGGCCAAGTCAAGACACCTACTAGGACAAAATAAACGCAACAAAATATAATAATGAGAAGTAACGAAAAGCGGAGAAATGAATAATAACGAAGCAGTTTAGTAACGTAAGTTAATGTAAGAATTTAAAACAAGAAGGCAACAAGAAGGGAACACATAATGAGAACCACAAGTAATCATATACGAACAAAACATATAAGACAAGGAAGAAGACAACAAGAACTGTTCAACCGATAAACCTTTTCAATATGGAATGTACAACAAGAATAACAACCGAGGTACCACCTCGTATTCACATTTCATAATTTCAATAACAATCTTTCCTTATATCATCATGTGAGCCTTACATTTAGTTTTGAAAATCATTTTCCCGAAATAGCTACACGCGTTTTAGCCTATCTTATCTCACCGCGTCGCTTCAAGTAGTTCCCCTACTAGCAACAAGCTTATCAAGCCCACCTTATCTCACCGCATGCATATCAACTGCTAGACTGATACCACCACATGCGTATCAATATCACAACATAATCACAACTCGCACCACAAGTGCCCATATGCCACAACTTGCCAAAAGGTCAACAATACCAATATTTTCACAACAAGATGAATGAGGAATATTCAATAAGGAAAGATACCTCAACAATTAACAACTTCACCTCAAAGTGATAGCGGCTTTTACAACTTCAACACCAATAACTCAACACGAAATAACAACTTCAAGTAAGAGTAATTTAACAATAAAGAGGTAACAAGACAATAAGGAAAGTAACAACTCAAGTAAGACATATAAGAGCAAATATAAGAAGGGGTAGAACAAGTGCTAACAATGTCTAATAAAGCATGTAAGAGTAGATTAACCCATGTAAGAGTAGACTAACAATTAAAGACCTTTTTGCAATTGCGAAGTATGCCCTTCTCGCAAATGCGACCAATTCATCGCAATTCAAACTACCCAGCTTAAGCCTAATCTTCACAAATGCAAACAAGGTATCGCAATGGCGACACCTAAGACCCCCATGCTATATTCGCAAATGCGAGGTTGCTGCTCGCAATTGCGACATCAGAGCACCAGCACATTAGAAATTCCTATTTCAGTTCAAACCATTCTGAATCACTTCCGAAACTCATCCGAGCCCTCGGGGCTCCAAACTAAACATCCACAGAAGTCTAAAAACATCATACAAACTTGATCGCATGATTAAAACACAATAATAACATATAGAACTATGAATCAGACATTAAAATGCATGAATTTTAAATTAAAGTCCATGAACCTCGAGAATTGCAACCAAGCGTCCAAATCCTATCGAATCAACTCCAAATGACATCAAATTTTGCAAAAAAGTTCCAAATAGAATAATGGATCTATTCCAAGTCCCAAAACCAAATTCTGAATCCAATAGCCAAAAGTCAACCTACGGTCAAACTTGTAAACCACAAATTGCCAATTTTAGGCAAAATAACACAAATCAATCTACGGACCTCCAAATTTGATTCCGAGCATATGCCTAGTCCAAAATAATGATAAAAATCTATCGAAGCCATCAAAACATCATTTCGGGGTCATTTTCACAAAAGTCAAACATTGGTCAACGTAATCAATTGAGGCTTCTAAGCCGAGAATCAAAGGGTTCAAATAAACTCGAAATCTTCCTGGAATAAAACTAACTAACCCCACAAGTCATAAAACCCTGAATGCACATGTGTGAAGCATCAAAAGGGGAAACATGGCGCAATACACAAAATGACCGTTCAGGTCGTTACATTTTTGCCCTCTTAACACAAAGGTTTGTCCTTGAACGTGCATAGAGACATACCTGAAGTGATGGAAAATGAGGATAAAGACTCCGCATGTCGTGCTCGGTCTCCCAAGTCGCCTCCTCGACTTCAGGTAGGAGATAGGGGATGATATATCTTCCTGAGGGCCGTAGAGATTGCTAGACAGATCGAGATGGTTTGTGTCCAGGATAGAGGTTCAACATCTAAGAAGAGGCCGCATAATTTCAATGGCTTAAGTGGGGCCTCATCTGGAGGAAGAGGTTCTTTTAGTAGAGGCCATCATCCTAGGCCGATTCAGTCAACTCTTCAGGTAGCCCACAGTGCTTCGGGCGGTCGTGGTTCTTATGGATCTTGTCTTAAGCAGCCAGCATTTAGTGCACCTTCAGCTCCTATGAGTGCACCACCGCTTCAGAGTTACTACAACGGCTATCTGGTCGGTCAGATTCAGTCTCAGCTTCAACAACCTCAGTGGCCGAGAGAGGTGCATATGACAAATTAGTAGGTATTGGCCTAGATTGACGAGCAACAGACCTCAGTAGGGCTCTTGTGCCATCTTACCGGCACCGGTTGCTCCACTACCCGCACAACCAGCTAGAGGTGAGGGTCAGGTTGTTAGAGGTGGAGGTCAGGCCATTAGAGGTAGAGGCTAGTCAGCTAGGGTCGCCCGAGGGGCGGAGGTCAGAGTGGTGTGGCCCACCCCATTTTTCAGAGTGGTGTATTGTTCTAGTTTGCCATAGAGATGCTTCAGTTCTATTTGATCCGGGCTCTACTTATTCCTACGTGTCATCCTATTTTGCTTCATACCTGATTGTGCCACGTGATTCTTTGAGTGCTCCTATACATGTGTCCACTCTTGTGGGAGATTATATTGTTGTAGATCATGTTTATCACTCATGTGTGGTTTCTATCGGAAGCCTTGAGACTAGTGTATATCTTCTACTTCTTGATATGGTGAACTTCGATGTTATTTTGGGCATGAATTGGCTGTCACCTTATCATGCTATATTGGATTTCCCCAATTAGAGTGGAGGGGTACTCCTGACCATTATACTAGCAAAGTTATTTCTTATGTGAAGGCTCGACATATGGCCGAGAAGGGGTGTCTAGCATATTTGGCCTATGTTCATGATTCTAGTGCGGAGGTTCCTTCCATGAATTCAGTACCTGTTGTGCGTGAGTTTCTAGAGGTGTTTCCTGCAGATCTACCGGGGATGCCACCCGAAAAGGATATTGATTTTTGTATTGACTTGGCTCCGGGCACTCAACCCTTTAATATTCCACCATACCGTATGGCACCACCCGAGTTGAAGGAACTGAAGGAGCAGTTGCAGGATTTGCTTGATAAAGGATTCATTAGATCTAGTGTCTCGCCCTGGGGTGCACCGGTGTTATTTGTAAAGAAGAAGGATGGTTTGATGTGGATATGTATAGATTATCGACAGTTGAACAAAGTCACCATCAAGAACAAGTATCCCTTGCCAAGGATTGATAACTTATTTGATCACCTTCAGGGTGCCAAAGTGTTTTCAAAGATCGATTTGCGGTCTGGCTACCATCAGTTGAAGATTAGGGCATCGTATGTCCCTAAGATAGCTTTCCAGACTCGGTACATGAATTATGAGTTCCTAGTGATGCCATTTGGCTTGACAAATGCCCCAACAGCATTTATGGATTTGATGAATCGGGTATTTAAGCCCTATTTGGATTTTTTTATGATCGTCTTCATTGATGATATATTGATCTACTCCCACAGTCGAGAGGAGCATGAGCAACATCTTCGGGTGGTACTTCAGACCCTGAAAGATAGTCAGTTGTACGCCAAGTTTTCAAAGTGTCATTTTTGGTTGGACTCAGTTGCCTTCTTGGGACATGTATCTGCCGAGGGCATTAAAGTGGATCCTAAGAAGATTGAGGCAGTTCAGAATTGGCCTAGACCTACTTCAGCTATAGAGATTTAGAGCTTCCTGGGTTTGGTGGGTTACTATCGCCGGTTCGTGGAGGGGTTTTGATCCAAAGTAGCCCCATTAACTAGATTGACCCAGAAGGGTGCCCCATTCAGGTGGTCAGATGGGTGTGAGTTGAGCTTTCAGAAGCTCAAGACTGCCTTGACTACAACTCTGGCATTAGTGTTACCCATAGGTTCGGGATCCTATACGGTGTATTGTGATGCATCGCGTATTGGGCTCGGTGCAGTATTGATACAGGATGATAGGGTGATTGCATACGCGTCACAACAGTTGAAGGTTCACGAGAAGAATTACCCTATTCATGACTTAGAGTTGGCAGGCATTGTTCATGCATTAAAGATTTGGAGGCAGTACCTCTACGGCATGTCGTGCGAGGTATTCACGGATCATTGGAGTCTATAGTATTTGTTCAAGGAAAAGGATCTCAATTTGAGGCAGCGGAGGTGGTTGGAGCTGTTGATATCACCATTTTTTATCATCCCGGGAAGGCCAATGTGATGGTCGATGCCTTGAGTAGAAAGGCTGTGAGTATGGGTAGCCTTGCATATATTCCAGTTGGTGAGAGACCTCTAGCATCAGATGTTCAGGCCTTGGCCAATCAGTTCATGAGGTTAGATGTTTCGGAGTCTAGTCGGGTTCTTGCTTGCATGATTTCTTGGTCTTCTTCTGCTTTAGGTGCGAAATTGTAAAATCTTAAAATGACATAACTTTACGCTCATTTATCCGTTTTACGTGATTCCTCTTTTTATTTTAGTATTTTTCACTGGCAAAGGCCTTGACCAATAACAACAAGCCGTGCTCGACGATAATTTCACAATTAGAGGGCCCATAAGGCCTAGCAACATGCATATCACACTAGGCCGCATGGAACGATGACGTCGCAACTAGACATTTTAAGGATTTTGCCTTCGAGGCCAAGGCATAGTGACATGTCAAGTGCAATGGTGTTAAGCCCGTAAGGTGGTGGTTGGTAATCGTGATTGTTTTTTCTACCTTTTAAATATTTACCTTATTTTTATTATTTATTGTATATTGCTTTTTTCATAATTATTTTCTTTATAGAAAAAATACTATTTCATGTAAAAAAATATCGTTTACAATGCTTAAAACTCATTTGTGAATTTATTAGATCTGTCATCGATATATTAAAAAAAAGTAAGATACAAATTTTGCAAAAACGAGGGATGCAACATGAGGACTTCCCAGGGGGTCACTCATCCTAGTACTACTCTCGCCCAAGCATGCTTAACTTCAGAGTTATGATGTTTGTGGCAATATTCTTGGGTTTGGTGGCCTACATGACTTGGTTGAGTTAGAGGGATTCAGTTCTGATGGCTTGGTTCTCTACTAATGGGTTTCAAAGAGTTCTTGATGATTTCGACCACGGCTTGAGGCAGATATTTTCGATAGGCATGAGGATTATGTTGGGTGTTGTGATTTTCTTTTGGATGGGGTCAAGCGGAAAGTTTTTGGTTGATGGAATATGTATCCTGCTTGTGATTTAGGTTTGATAATGAGGTTCTAACATTTTCGTATAATGGCTCAATAGATGCGGTGCGACATAAGGGATTGAGGTTTCCATGTACGAGTTTGTGGTTTCGTTCAAAGGGAAGATCTTGAGTTCTAGAAAACATGGACATTTTCAGATGATTAGAAGAATGCTAGCACTATTTGATATCACCTAAGAGTGGTGTGCATTTCAGAAGGCACATTGTGTTTGGACTTGCGGATGCTTGACTGGTATTACAGTAATTGCCTGGTATTGACTGTGGATGTTTAGATTTTGCCATGTGGCATAGAAGAATTATGGGAGTGTTTCTCGTGAGATGATTGTGTATTGAGGATATGTCAGTTATTTAAGTGGTGGAGGTGGGACCAGACATAGGGATTCTTGTAATCTAGGGATTTGAAGACTAAGAGGGTTCTCAGAGGCGGATTATTCCTTGATTGCAGATGATGAAGGTATTTTAAGAGGTTGACGACTAATTGTATGTGTTATGGATAGGTCATTGTGGACCTTTGGAGGTTATATATCTATTTTGGGAGGATTAGAATTGATTTAGAGGCCACTAGTAGGCCTAATGAGAATGTGTATTCTACATCGGGTCGCATTTGTTTACTCAGCACAGCTATTGTTGAGAGGTGTGACATCGGTAAGAGTTGATCTTATTCATGTTCTGACGTGTTCCATGTGTTACTCTTCTATGCTACCATGAGTTGTGAGATTGTTGATTAGTTGCGTGCACGATGTGGTTTTGTTGGGCCTAGTGGCGAAATTCAAGTGAGATGGTTCTTGGGGTGTTGAATGATAGATTGCGCCTTGGTTATGGTCTTTTTGTCTGTGGTATATTGTGCTATTCATTTTCCAGGGTTACAGTCATGCACTTCGCATTTTGTTGTCGATATGCATATGGTTATTGATTTTGAACATCATGGCTCGAGGTATTCCATGTGGACCGGTGTTCGGATTAGGTCACAACACAACGAAGTTATGTTGGGATGTGATCCTTTGTGCTTATTTAGTGTGTTATGTTTCTGCTTTATGTCATGGGTCATAGCGTTGCGCTTTGTGGTGGTATTTGTTGAGCTTGGGGGACGTTTCTCTCATTTGGTCATTCTTCCATCTTTGCTTACATTTGAGTTGTTGCTTGTGGTGCACGGATTGCATGGTATGTGGATCTAGGTGGTATTGGTGTGGCAAGTTGGTCAAGCAGCTTGTACTAGATGAGATGAGGACATTGGGCCTAGAATGAGTGCTATCAGATTTGACTAAGGAATGTTCGAAAGAATAATGTCACTAGTCAACTTAGAATTTGGCTATGGTTCTTGACAGGCGAGAGAGATCCACGACTTGTTGATATGATGAATGGTTATGAGTTTCTGCATGTTTCATTCATCATTGGCAGTACATGAAGGTTTAGAACAAGGTTTTATTTGATATGAGGTTTGTTACCGGTATCGAGTTTGTTACTAGGCGACTATTGTGGTCAGATATTATTGCAATGAGTATTTGAGTTATGTGCAATATCATGTGATTATATTTGGAATATGGTTATGGCTCGTTATAGTTTTTTTAGACTTATACAGTATAAAGATGCGAGAATCGGGTCTTACAATGTATTTCAGATGTTGGAGATTGGGTTCCGAGGTTTGTGGACTAAGGTTGAAGTAAGGATCTTTCAGTTAGGTTTTGCTTTCAGGATTATATGGATTGGGATTATGTGGGATCACCCTTGGTTATGTGTATTATAAATTTATACAGTGTTATGATGACTTTGGAATGACTCTTGGTACGTTCTAGGACAAATATATATTTAAGTGGGGGAGAATGTAACGACCCGACCAGTCGTTTTGAGCATTTGTGTTCAGTTTGATGGTTTGAGGTAATGCGTAGCTTCATATGATGTATTATGTCTTGCGTGTATGGTCGGTTTTGGTTTTCGAGTGTTTCGATATTGACTTGGAGGAATGATTTTCAATTTAGAAGATTTAAGTTAGAAGGGTTGACAAACTTTGACTTTTGTGTATTTGACCTCGGATCAGAGTTTTGATGGTTCCATTAGGCCCTGGGTGATTTCGGACTTGGGCGTATGCCAGGATTTTGCATTTGGATGTTTCGATAAGGTTTCTTCTCTATTTGGCAAAAGTTGTCTATTTGAAGTTTTGTAAAGTTTGGTGGTTTGACCGGGAGTTGACTTCAATATTATCGGATTCAGATTGTGGTTCCGGGAGTTGGAATAGGTTCGCTAAGTCATTTGGAACTTGTGTGCAAAATTTGAAGTGATTCCAAGTTGTTTAGACGTGTTCAACGTAAGTTTGGAATTTGGAAAATTGAAATAGTTTTTTGAGCTTGATTCGAGGTGCGATTCATGGTTTTGATGTTATCTTGTGTAATTTGAGGCCTCAAGTAGGTTTGTGTTGTATCTTTGGATTTGTTGGTATGTTCGGACGGGGTTCCAAGGAGATCGGGTGAGTTCCGGGGTGGTTTTGAACCATTCCTATGTATTTTGGGAGATGCTAGTTACTGGTGTCTCTGTAGAGCTTCGCGATCGCGGAGAGGAACTTTCGGGGTTGCTGGCATTTTTTCATCGTGTTCACATGTGAGGGATAGAGTTAACAGTGTTTATTCGTCTAGAGAGAGATTTTCTTCGGGTTCGCATAGGTTGTCCGCGATCGCTGATCAGTGAGGGAGTTAGGGAAGTTTCTCTTCGTGTTCGCATGAGCAAGGTCACGTTCGTGAAGGTTAGTAGATTGTGTTCATCGCGTTCGCATGGGTGGAGTCACTAACACAAAGTGTATTTGCTGGAAGTGTTTATTTAGTGCTTCGCGATCGCGAAGTGGGTCCCGCAATCGCAAAGGGTACACCTGAAGCAGCTACATAAAGATCTATTTTCGGACATTGAGTTTTATTTTTCCATGATTTGAGATTTGGAGCTCGGTTTTGGGCAATTATGGAGGGGATTTTCACTATTTGAATTGAGGTAAGTATTTTTGACTCAGATTTGTTTATTTTACATGATTCCATCTTTGATTTCGACATTTGATTAATGAATCTAAAAGAGAAATTTGGGGGTTTTTGTCAAAACTTTTCTATAGTGAATAATTGGGTTTTGAACATCGATTCAGTGTCGCATTTGAATGAAATTAGTATGGTTCAACTCGTATTCGTATGTGTTGTTAGATTTTGTGAGTTTTATCGTGTTCTGGGGTGCGTGCCCAAGTTGACTTTTGGGTTGACTTTGAGTATTTGATTAAATATTTGTCCTTTATCATTTGGGTTTGTTTTCTATGGCATTAGTTGATGTTTTTGAGTTTCTTCTGGCTACTTTCGAGCCTTTTGGAGGTCAATTCATGCGGGATGTCTCACTTGAGGTAAGCATCTTACCTAAATTTGGTTGAGGCACTAGTTGCCTGAGTTATTTATGATAGCTACGTGATAGAACATGTGTGGGGACTGAGCCCACGTGCGTGAACCAGAGTGTTATTCATGCTCGGGTAGTGCTTAGGCTATGCTATGCCTTGAATTGATTGCTAAGATTCATGTTGTGATGATTCTTATATTTGTACCCTTGTTGTGAGCTATTTGAGCCATGTTTGAGATTACATAGAGGGTAATCTCCTGATTGCACCTAATAATTGCTACTTTTGTGATGTAATTGCCTGATTTGAGCTATGATAGAATACTTTGCATATGCATACACCTTACCATGTCACTTATACCAGTCCAAGAGTATGAAATTTGAAGTTCTTTGATCAAGTACATATATTCTTGCATATCTGCTTTCTGTGTGATATGGATTTGACTGGTTGCATGTGACCATATCAGGCGGATTGTGATATTGAGCATGTGACCGCACCAGGTGGATTGTGATATTGAGCCTGTGACCACGCTGGGCGGATTCTGATATTGAGCCTGTCACCACGCCGGGCGGATTGTGATATTGGGTCTATGACCACACATATTGAGCTTGTGACTACGCCGGGCGGATTATGATATTAAGCAAGTGACAATGCCGGGCAAATTATGGTAACGCGTGAGTTGTCTGTGCTGTGTGTGGATATTGATCCATCGCCCTAGGGTCACCCTCTCATGTTTCTTCTTGATGGTGTACAAGCGGATTGTGAGAAACCGATGGTTTCTGGTTGATGTTGGCCTTAGGAAGGCTGATCAGTGGTTTGGTTCCGTTATTGAGATTCTGATGTAGTCCTTAGAGTTGTATTGTGATTTCTATTTGGATCGGGTTACACGCCACAACAAATTGATATTTCGTTATTGTATTTCTTATTTTATTTGCAATCTTCCTTGGCTGTTTACCTGATTTATTTGCATATCTTCCTTATATTTTGGATTGTTGACTGAGCGGAGTACTTTAAGAAAATTATGTGCACCAAAGTTGTCTTATCAGTGCTTTCATGATTTGTTCGTATTACTGCATTGTACTTGTTGGAATTTATGAATTGTACAGGTGATTGGGGAGTATCATTCATAATTCTTGCTTCTATTACCTCACTAAGATTAGTTAGATACTTGTTGAGTACATGGGGTCGGTTGTACTCATAGTACACTTCTGCGCCTTGCGTGCAGATCTTGGAGCTGAGATATTGTGGATGACAGGAGCTGGCACTGAAGATGTACATGCCTTTCGGATATAGCTACCACTTGTCCTTGGTAGTTTTAGATTTGTAATATATTTATGTGTATTCCAAACATATGTTGTATTTATTTTCATACCAGCATTAGTAAATCTAAGTCTTAGTGGCTCATGACTTGTACTACCAATCCTTGGGTTATGTATAAAAATTCAGTTATTTCACTTATTAATTTCATATCATTTTCATTAGAGTGGTGTTGACTGTTATTGGGCTTACCTAGCCGGTTGGGTTAGGTGCCATCACGACTACGTAGATTTTGTGGTCGTGACATGACTTGATTATTATTTCAACAAGATACGTAGGTGTCACGACCCAATACTCCCACCTTAGGATGTCGTGATGGCACCTAGTCTCTAGACTAGGTAAGCCTAACAAACAAGAGAATCTGCTAGAAATAAATACTCAGAACATTAAATAAAGCCGATGCGTCTCATTTTACATCAAATGCTGAATAACAATTACAATATTCCCAGAACTCGGTGAAACTGAGTCATAAGATGTACAGAGAAGTGCACTAGTAGTCTCTAAATACAACTTTGTTTGAGATAAAGATAAACAGTAGTAAAGCAATAAAAGAAGGTGACTCGAGGTCTGTGAAATGTCAACCAGGTATACCTTGAAGTCTCCAGGCGCGCAAACACCACTTTCAACAACATGATCAGAAGTACCTAGATCTGTACAAAATGAGCAGAAGCGTAGCATGAGTACGCCACGATGGTACTCATTAAGTATCAAGCCTAACCTCGGTAGAGTAGTGACGAGACCAGGCTGAGACACCTACTAGACATAGAAATATGTGCAAGATATACATAAAGCTAATAATGGAAAGAACATCAATGTAAGGCCAGCAATGGAGAGATTATTGATTTACAACCAACAATGAAATAAAAGAAACACAAATGGCAGCAAGTAGTAAACGGGTAATAAAGAAGTAACATAATCACAACACAAATGAGATATGAATGAACTCAAATAAGGAAAAACAGATGACAACCCAAATAATCAAATCGTTCCCAACGCATGGACTTGTAACAAGAATTACCCCGAGGTACCACACCTCATAATTAAAAATCATGGGCCATAATTTTCAAATCTTACACGTATGGCACCTCATGCCCACAATAATAATCACCTTCGCACAGCAAGCCCACGTGCTACCACGTGCATTGCAACCGTGTAAAATATCAATTAAAATGATCTAAAGAAATATTTAAACACCATAAAGCATAATAACAATCTTGAATAAGGTAAGGCGTCAAATGAGATAATGAGTTTATTTTAGAAACCAAATAAAGTAATATAAAGTACAATTTATACAAAATAGAGTATCGGATGGGTTTAGTTTACAAATCAATAAAATAAGGTATAAATATCATGTTTAAACAAAGCAAATCATATGTTAAATTAACGAATTAAATATAAAATTTGTTAAAAGAACAATGTTATAACAATTTTAAGTAAAGTAAACATCAAATAGGGCCATGAGTATAATTTGGGAACCCAACTAAAGTAAAAGTGCGATAACCATTTAAAATAGTAAAGCACCGAGTGAGTATCAAGTTCTATCTTAAGAGACATATAGAATAAAACATGTTAATAATTCTTTTATTTAAATCGTTATATTACCAACAACTCAACAAAATATGAGATAATGACTCCACGCAATTAAATTCACATTGAAAATAAATTTACCAAGAAATAACGGAGGCACAAATTTGCATGTTAAAGCAATGCAACAAATCACGTAGAATGCATGACTCTCACAAGAAGCAACAATCGTTCCAACACCAAGATAACAATGAATAACTAAATACAATCAAAATGTGGATGAATGATTGGAGGAAGAGCAATAACCGTTAAAATCAACAAGTCGTTCTAACATAGAATGTACAATAAGAATCACAACCGATGTACCGCCTTGAAATCATATTTCACAAGTCATAATCACCATCTTTCCTTATATCACTGCGTGAGCCTTGCATTTAATTTTAAAAACATTTTTCCTGAAATAGCTACATGCGTTTTAGTCCCCTTATCTCACCGCGTGGCTTCAAGTAATTCCCTAACTAGCAACATGCGTATAAATTCCCACCTTATCTCATCGCATGCATATCAACCCCTATCCTTATACCACCGTATGCGTATCAGTATCACAACACAATAATCAACATGCACCACACGTGCCCATATGCCACAACACTTGCCAAAATCAACAATACCGATGTTACCACAAACTATAGCCCACGGCTCAACCACAATGTGAACAAGAACCTCAATAAAAAACAAAATGAATGAGAAATACCCAACGAGGAAAGATATCTTAATAATCAAAAACTTCAATCTCAATGTGTTAATAGCTTTCACGACTTCAACTCCGATAACTCAAAATGAAGATATTCCCACAAAATGTGTGGCGACCTAAAAATCCACAAGTCGTGATGGCACCTAACCCAACCTGCTAGGTAAGACAACAATCACATAATAATAATGAAAATGAAATAACATGGTTTAATAACTCAACAATGGAAGAATATCATAAAGATATCTGAGAATAAGGCCAAAATGCTACTACAACCACTATAAAATCTGGTGTCAACGAGTACACGAGCACTACTAAATAACAAGTTACTAGCAAAGTCCTCTAATACATTGTCTGAATATATGAACAGTAAAGATAAAGATAACAGAAAGAGTACTTCAAGGACTGCGAACGATATGGAAGCTACCTCGTAGTCTCCAAAAGCTAGCAACAACTCAAACCTGAAAATCACCTCGACCGGATATACCCGGATCTGCACACAAAGTGCAGAGTGTAGTATGAGTACAACTGACCCAATGTACTCAATAAATACCAACACTAACCTTGGGTTGAAAGCAGTGAAGAGCTTAGAACATTAGTCAAAAGCCAATACCAATAACCGATAACAGTTCAAAATATAAAGGATAAACTGTTGAAACACTAGCTCAATGATATCAAGTTCAGCTTGTTCACATTTCATAGATTTAGGCATCCTTTCAAGTATAACAGTTAAAGCCCAACACAAACAAAGCAAGTCAATTATCAGTTAGCATGAGGAAAGTACCTCTCTATGCCCACATGTCAAGCATACATGTCAATCAACAGTATCACAATGGATCCATCAAGAATATTTACACTTAGTACTATACGGGTGCCTGGTATAACTACCCATCATTAAGTACGTATACGAAATATTGTGCCTGCGCCCACTGCTGGCATGTCAGTGTCATGCCCCAAACCTGGAGAGCATGGCCGACACCCGATGCCATATTTGGCCCGAGCGTACCACTTTATAACTGTGAACTCTGGAGGGTTAACCCTCAACTTAGGCCGACGAGGCCTACCTTACAAATCAAGGCCGACGAGACCACCATGAATGTCTACAACCAGCAATACCAAACTAACATGTACACAGGACTTGAAAAGGCCACAATACTAATATATAAAATATACAGAACTCGTCTACAAGCCTCTAGAGATAATTGAACTGTATCATGGTCAGGACAAGGCCTCGACCTACCCATCAAACCTTTATATATAAAATGGACTCCAAGGTCTAGACCTGGTAACTCCAAGGAATTGGAGCTTACCAACCAAGCTGATGTTTGACTCTATCTACTGGGAATGTCTATCCAGCTGCCTATTAGGATCTGCAGGCATGAAATGCAGCATCCCCAGCAAAAAGGGACGTCAGTACGAAATAATTTACAGAGTATGTATGGCAGTATAATAACTTAAAGATGAAACTAAACAGATAATACAATAACTAAAAGTAACTGGGAGTTAAGGATAATCTGAAGATATGCTTACCTGCTGATACTGACTCAACTCTCTCAATATAGCAAGTACAATAGTTGTCCGGCCCTGTAAGGCTCGGTACGTGTAACTGCTCTGCCATAGTAGGGTTGCTCATATGCACTCGGCCATACTAGGCTCTGTATTTCGGCCATTCTGGGCTCGCTCATAGGTGCTTGACCACAATAGGCTCGATATATAACTTACCATTTGATCAGAGGTTGCCTAATAGGGGCATGCCCACTGATTATAGCTCGATGGTGGTGAAAATACTATAATATTGCCCAATAGGGTCCTGCCCACCGATTATAGCTCGATGGTGGTTAAAATACTATAATAATGTATACATACATACATACATATATATATAAATCATCTGCTCTCTTGACTGGAAGAAGTCAACACTTAACTTAATATAAAGTCCCGATAAGGGAGAATATGATAACTTATGAGACTAGGATAATGTACATAAATTCAGGAATATGAACTTCTCTTTATGCCTCGTTATCAAACACATGTAATTATAGGATCATGCCAAAATACAAGAAAGGTTTATCCTTAACATACCTTATCACAATCTGTCTGATAACCATGTTGAACTCCTCTCGTCACACTTCAATCTGCAGCAACGATAATAATGCTATCGTTAAGCTACGAAAGATGCAACTATCGTACAACGAACGATAAGTTTATTTTATATTAATATTGGTAGCATCTCCCCTGTTTTCCTTGCTTTCCCAAGTCCATAAACCAACAAGAACCAATACAACATTCACCTATATACTTTCAGCACCACAACACAAATCAAGCTACACAACAACAAGTGCATAAACATAACCAACAAAACTACGATTGAATACCTTTTGAACCATTTAACCCCAAAGTCATTCATTCATTAACTTAACAACATATCCAGCATGATATTAAGTACAATGGGAGGACTTCTAACGTCCTATTCATCTCCTAATTCACCCTCAAACTACCCAACAATCTAACAACAAGAGCAAGTACAACTTTTCATTGTCATGTTGTCCTTTCCCTTCATATTCACAGTACCAACAACAAGTTCGACATGTAGACAATATTTTATAATAAAAGCATTATAATAAAGTCATTTTCAAAGGTTTCCAACCATTTAAAGTTCATGAAAACAACCTTTCCAAAACAGTCCATTAAAAATAATAACATCTCAAACTATTTCAAGTCTCCTCTTGTAGTATTTTGCTCAAATAAGGCTACCAACACGCAAACAACTTCAAGCACATGTAGTAGGCTGTTATACTCACCATAAACAATAGAAACAACACTAAATTTCAGCCAAACTTAGCCCACAACTTTCCTCAATGGCACCTAAACAGTATAGGTGTTGTATTCTCTTCTTGAATTAACTTTTGGGGTTCAAATTGGTGTGTAAGCACTTGTAGTTCTCCTTGAAACTCCAATATATATGAAGGAGGGACTGATTCTTACCTTAATAAACAATAAAAACATGAAACCTAAGGCTACTTTACTTTGAAGAATCCTCCAAAATTTCCACGAGATGAAGAACTACGATCTAGCAAGCAACATAGGATTTCTAGCGTTAGATTCATGTTTGTTTCTTTGGTTTTCACTCTAGAATCATGGAGAAACTCTTGGAGAGCATATAGGAGGGTTTAAGAACTGTTTTGGTATAGTAAAATGAGTTAAAACGACTTACAATTGACTTATATACGAGCTAGAGTTTTACACCGACTTTGTGGGTCCCAAGGGAGCTGCTTGTGCAGTCTTGCGAAAACGCGAATATCTCTCTACTACGATGTTGTATTAATGAACAGTTTAATGCGTTAGAAATTAGACTTGTAGATATTTAATTTTGTAGGTGGATCATCTCGTAATTCCAAGTACATTAGGAGAAAAGCTAAGCTATATTTGACCTACGTTTCAGCACATTTATGAATGTAACTTGTGATGACCTTTGCCAACTTTTGTTCCAAAACTCGCTTGACTTCAAAACATAACACGCAACTATCATACGACTAAAATAACTCATAACATAACACCCTTATCATGTTAAGCACCCTAGTCTCACCCCAAAAGTACATGTTATAATATTCCCAACTTATCGACTTTCGACGAAACTTAGTTTCTTTGACTCGTTTAGCTTCTAAACATTCCAACCCTCTCGGTACTTGAAGTTCATGATCTTAGGTATTTGTATCCTCCAAATAATATGATTAATTTAATTTATGTACTTTCGAAGATGATCTCATTTTTGAGCTTATATCAATTGACTAACGAAATACTCTTACGTACGAAATCATGGGGTGTAACAACATTCCCTCCTTTGGAACATTCATTCTCGAACGTTGACTGATGCGCTTATCAGTACCATAACTTATAGCTCGCATGATTACCTTAATTTTATCCTTGACATCTAGGCAACTGTTCTCTGAATAAAGCCAAAGGCCAGGGCATTCCCCCCTTTAGGCCTCTTTCTCACACCACGACCTGTGGTCGGAATTCTTCCAATCTTGTAACTGTTGCTACCTTCTGTCATGCAGCCTGTACGGCTTTGTCCTTGTATGTGCACCTATGCGACTCTTCTATCCCTTTTCCTCCAGCTTTTAGCCAATCTCTAGGCCTCACTTAGGGAACATATACAAAACTTTGACAAGCTCTCCCTCTGGGCATCTATAGGTGTACTGAAGTTCTTCACTAGGTACTTGTCGAACTTACTACTATTGCTATATCTTGTTTCATAGCCTCGGTTATCTATGCTTATGTCTTTACTACATCTAGGTAGCTTATACCATACCATAACACTTTGATTTATTATTATCAAGGTCTGCTACACAACTCTAGGTTACTCTCTCGCTACTTATCCTATATGTATAAATCTATGTCCCTTAATGCTTCCTTGTTACTGTTCATCTTAAGAATGGCAGCCTAATCTCATCTTATACTTTGCAATTTTTATCCATCTATTTTTGATTCACCTTAATGTTGATCTATAATCTACCATTGATAAATTGAAACCCCTTACATAATACATTGTCACTAGGGCTCACGTCTCATCGGGGAATATCTAAAGCGATTTACCTGATCCACCTAGGGATAATACTATACTTCAATAACCGTATTTCATAGCATCCCAATGTGATTCACCTTATGGGGGTATTTTAATCCTTTACAATTCATTAAATCCCTTTTCTTTGAATCATTACCCAATCAAACGCCTAAATGTCATCCTCTTATCATTTATCACAATTACACCCTTATTCTCCTTCCATGGCAGCATTCCATCTCTTCTAAATGCACCTAGTCTTAATCTCCTCCAAGTTCGTTTAGTCTATACAGAGCTTTCTATAACTTACGAAAACCATCAACTCTCTTATTTTGATAAGCTTAATCGTGATGCCTTACCTATTCTCGTCACCTTCTCAATCACCTTTTTTTATCCTTACTCATGTCTACCTAAAACCTTGATTCTCTACCATACTTTAGCTTGCGACCTACACATATCTATTTATACTACTCACAACCTTCCTTTAACTTGCTAGCTACATAGATTTCCTTTCGTTCCTTCTCAGTTGTCTTTAAATGTGAGCAATTACTTTTCCTGGTCGTTCTGCCACTTGCTGCAAGGATACTTGGCTTATCTTAGTGCCCACATATGTTGGAATTTCATGCAACTCATATGATCTCGAATGTTACTTTCTATTTTTACTTCCCGTTCATTTGTCATGATAGGTGCCACTTTCTTATAGAGTGCGTACAGTGTTGTAGAGATACTGTTGTTACAAGATCATTTCTTTTTCAGGTCACTATGCTTAAGTTGAAGCTTTCTTCTTTATTTCCTCAGCTAGTCTTTCGTTGTAGTACTTAGGGTGGCCTTCTGATTCTTGTAAAGCTACGAGCTTATTACATCATATACCCAAAGGAATTTATGATGTTCTTACTGGTCTATAATTATCCTTAGTTACTTACCTCCGCGCCCTTACTTACTTCAGCGCCCTTGTGCTCGTAGGGTTGCTTCTGAACTTAAATTTTTACTGTTTCTTCAGTGGCACTCTCTTTTATTTCAATAACATTTATACGGTACCTTTAACTACCCCAACTCCTGTTTGAATATTTCTCAAGGATGATGTCATATCTGCGAGACTGAATTCACTATGTTGGGGTTCACTACGTTTATCTTACATGAACTATTGATTTGTTTGTATCCTCTTGTCTAGCCATAACTAGGCTCTTCCTGAATCAATTACTAATTACTCGTTGGTCCAATCTCATATCTATATTGTGAGTAATCTCTTTTGGGTTATGTCGTTTGTCTTAACGTACTCCCCGCACTGACTCCTTATGTATCAAGTGTCCATTCACACTTATTTATCAATAACATCCTATACGAGAACCCTTACTGCCTCTCCCTGGCATCGTGCTTGCATAATGTTCTGGAGTCGTAACATATCTGTAGGATATGAATAAATGCAATCTCATTCCTTTTTCCTTTTTACCACATTCTTTCTTTACTATTCCATAGTTACCTGAACCACTTAACTCCATCTTAATACCATATCACACCATCTTCCCCCTTTAGAGGAGTACTAACATGTAATGCTATGAAGATTTACCTATAAATATTTTACCTCTTCATCTTTGGCATCTTTCACGTCTTCACTGACTCTTACTCGCCTTGTGGTAACCCTTCTGTACTAGGGATAATTCAATTTCTTACACGTGAGGGTGACGCCATGTGTAACTGGCAAACTTAGTCCCTTAAGCTTAACTCTGCTCACAATGCTGGCTTTTGGGAAGCATCTTCCTAAATGACCTTTAAAGGTTATCATTGTCGGAACGCGATCTCTAAAATTCTCACGATGCCGACTATTATCAAATCCTTCGGTCCCTAATCCATGTTCAATTTTTTTTGTTTACTAGCCCATACTAACTTCTATTACTCCAGGGGTCTATCATTTCCTTCTGGTAATTACGTTGGAGTTATCAACTCATTTCTCAAATTGAGGATATGACTTTATGGCTTATACTCTTTTATTGTCTCAAGGCTTGTCACCTCTTGTCTTCACCTTCACTTGATTATAGACTCTGTCATCTTGTCATAGTTTGATTTACCGTTATCACCCATTTATCACATCTTACTCATAATGCTTTATTTACTCTCTTCTTATTCTCCTGCTAATATCTCTGTCTATTACCTTATTCTGAAAACTTCAACAAAATATTCTTTCACTTTTAGCTCCCCTTGCTCCATCTCATTAGCTCTTCGAGTCGCCTAACATTCTCTCTTTACTAGGGACGGGAGCCATACTAAGGTAAATAGTTATCCCTTCTAGGATGCCAGTGCCTATCTTCCCAACTTTCTGAACATTCTAGTATTTATATCCGACTGTACTATTCTAGTTTGCACCATCTGGGTATCTCACAAGGAGAAATATTACCACGTTTGCAACATCCTTGGAAAATGTCATCTAATGCTAACAATCCATCCACCATTTTGGTTTACTCTAACCCCAGCTGGATCCTGATATCCCATCCTTCTCGTAAACTATATCCATTAGCTCCCATAGGGCATAAATGAGATATGTGTGGCCAATTGTACATACCTCTGTTACTGTTGTAGGTAACTCAGAATGCTTATATTTCTCTGCCTGAATTATAAACACTGATAATCTTCACTATCTGGGTACCTCGTACCCTTCTTCACCTTGCTTCTGTTACATGTCGAAACTTATACTTTTACCTGTTGATACTCCTATGGCCTGCTATTCACGGGGTGTGTTTACTATTCCCATCCTAGGGTCTTAAGCTAGATATTTGCACATCTGGTATGCACGATCTGATAGGGCCTCAAATAGGGCCACATCGTCAAGAACTTTCTCTCTATTAATGCCCTTACCTGTTGTTGTATTAGCCCTCTGGCTAGCTGTAGTCTTCATAATTGCAAAAATCTCTGCATCATTAGCAAACAGAAGTCCTGACTCAAACTCTTATGACTCAGCTCTATAGCATGATTTGGATTTGAAAGAACGGTAACCGACTCCTAAATGCCTTGTAGCTTCCTATTTACATAATGTGGTGCACAACACATTTATAAACAAGGCTCTACTAGTCACAGCTTGTAGACTCCCTAGGATAGAATCGCTCTGATACCAAGTTTGTCACGCCTTAAACCTGGGGAGGCATGGTCGGCACCCGGTGCCATATTTTGCCCGAGCGTACCACTCTATAACTGTGAACTCTGGATGGTAACCCTCAACTTAGGCCGACGAGGCCAACCTTACAAATCAAGGCCGGTGAGACCACCATGAATGTCTACAACCAGCAATACCAAACTAACAGGTACACAGGGCTGGCAAAGATACGATACTGATATACAAAATATACAGGACTCGTCTACAAGCCTCTAGAGATAACTGAACTGTATCATGGTGAAGACAGGGCCTCGACCTACCCATCAAACCTTTATATATATAATGGACTTCAAGGTCTAGACCTGGTAACTCCGAGGAAGTGGAGCTTACCAACCAAGTTGATGTTTGACTCTATCTACTGGGAATGTCTATCTTGCTGCCTATCAGGACCTGCAGGCATGAAATGCAGCGTCTCCAGCAAAAGGGATGTCAGTACGAAATAATGTACAGAGTATGTAAGGCAACATAATAACTAAAAGCTGAAAGTGAAATGATAATATAATAACTGAAAGTAACTGGGAGTTAAAGATAATATGAAGATATGCTTACCTATTGATACTAACTCAGCTCTCTCAATATAGTATGTAAAATAGTTGTCTGACCCTGTAAGGCTTACATGTAACTGCTCTACAATAGTAGGCTAACTCATATACGCTCGGCCATACTAGTCTCTGTATCCCGGCCATTCTGGGCTCGCTCATAAGCGCCCGGCCACAATAGGCTCGGTATATAACTTAGCATCTGATCAGAGGTTGCCCAATAGGGGCCTGCCCACAGATTATAGCTCGATGGCGGTGAAAATACTGTAATACTGCCCAATAGGGGCCGACCCACCGATTATAACTCAATGGTGGTAAAAATATTATAATAATATATGTGTATGTATGTGTGTGTGTGTGTGTATATATATATATATATATATATATATATATATATATATATATATATATAGACCCTCTGCTCTGTTGACTGGAAGAAGTGAATACTTAACTTAATACAAAGTCCCGATAAGGCAGAATATGATAACTTATGAGACTAGGATAATGTACATAAATTCAGGAATATGAACTTCTCTTTATGTCTCGTTATCAAATACATGTAGTTACAGGTTCATGCCAAAATGAAGGAAAGGTTTAGCCTTAACATACCTTATCACAGTCTGTCCGATAACCACGTTGAACTCCTCTTGTCACACTTCAATCTGCAGCAACGATAATAATGCTATCGTTAAGCTACGAAAGATGCAGCTATCGTACAACGAACGACAAGTTTATTTTATATTAAAACGGGTAGCATCTCCCCTATTTTTCTTCCTTTCCCAAGTCCATAAACCAACAAGAACCAATACAACCTTCACCTATATACTTTCAGCAACACAACACAAATCAATCTACACAACAACAAGTGCATAAACATAACCAACGAAACTACTATTTAACACGACAAACGACAAGCTTGGATTGAATCCCTTTAACCCAGAGTCATTCATTAATTAACTTAACAACATATCCAGGATGATATTAAGTACAATGGGAGGACTTCTAACTTCCTATTCATCTCCTAATTCACCCTCAAACAGCCCAACAATCTAACAATAACAAGAAGTACAACTTTCCATTGTTATGTTGTCCTTTCCCTTCATATTCACAGTACCAACAGCAAGTTGGACATGTAGACAATATTTTATAATAAAAAAATCATAATAAAGTCATTTTAAAAAATTTCCAACCATTTAAAGTTCATGGAAACAACCTTTCCAAAACAATCAATTAAAAACAATAACATCTCAAACTATTTCAAGTCTCCTCTTGTAGTAATTTGCTCAAATAATGCTACCAACACAGAAACAACTTCAAGAACATGTAGTAGGATTTTATACTCACCATAACCAGTAGAAACAACACGAAATTTCAGCCAAACTTAGCCCACAACTTTCCTCAATGACACCAAAATACTATTGGTATTGTATTCTCTTCTTGAATAAACTTTTGGGGTTCAAATTGGTATGTAAACACTTGTAGTTCTCCTTGAAACTCCAATATATATGAAGGAGGGACTGATTCTTACCTTAATCAACAAGAACAACATGAAACTTGAGGCTACTTCACTTTGAATATTCCTCCAAAATAGCAACGAGATGAAGAACTACGATCTAGCAAGCACCACGAGATTTCTAGCATTAGATTCATGTTTTTATCTTTGGTTTTCACTCTTGAATCATGGAGAAACTCTTGGAGAGCATATAGGAGGGTAGGAACTGTTTTGGTCGAGAAAAATGAGTTACAATGACTTAGAATTGACTTATGTACGAGCTGGAGTTTTACACCAACTTTGTTGGTCCCAAAGGAGCTACTTGCGCAGTCTTGCGAAAATGCGAATATCTCTCTACTCCGAAGTCATATCAACAAACAGTTTAATGAGTTAGAAATTAGACTCATAGATATTCAATTTGGAAGGTGGATGATGTCTTAACTCCAAGTACATTAGGAGAAAAGCTCAGCTATATTTGACCTAAGTTTCAGCACATTTATGAATGTAACTCGTGATGACCTGTGCCAACTTTTGTTCCAAAACTCGCTTGACTTCAAAACATAACACACGACTATCATACGACTAAAATAACTCATAAAATAACCCCCTTATCATGTTAAGTACCCTAGTCTCACCCCCAAAGTACATGTTATAACATTCCCAGCTTATCGACATTCAACGAAACTTAGTTTCTTCAACTCGTTTAGCTTCTAAACATTCCAACCCTCTTGGTACTTGCAGTTCATGATATTAGATATTTGTATCCTACAAATAATATGATTAAATTACTTTATGTACTTTTAAAGATGATCTCATTTTTGAGCTTATATCAATTGACTTACAAAATACTCATACGTACGAAATCATGGGGTGTAACAGTCAGACTTCGGAGGGGCGGCTCCTGCCCAAGCGCTAATCACAATCATTTAGCCCAATTGGGAGGTTTGGTAAACGCGTGACCCAAAAACAATATCACTTATCATAATATGGGCCTAGCATACGCGTCACCTTAAAATTAGTACTAAACCGGCTCTAAAGCCCAAACTCAGTCATGTGTCGTTCAAGTCTCAGATAAGCACATCTCAAATACTCATTTTAACAAAATTTCCCTTAAGGGGTATCAACAACATGTGAGGAATCAAATAAGAAGTACTGAGATATAGTTATCATACACGGATATAGTATCATGACTGAGAACATGTGTGCGAATAAGGCATATAACTCAGAAACAACAAGAATAGCTGTATCACGTCTCAAACAGTTAGCACATAGCCTAGACATGATGTCTAACATGATTCACAGTTCGATTAATCAAAAAAGTAGAGGGGATGGGGGAATAACATGATATGATAGCAAAACAAGTCCGGTAATTGCCGAAAGGCCTCCCCAAATCATGAACACATCGGTGCACGCACACACGCCTGTCACCTAACGCGTACATCACCCCAATATCTTCCACACGAATCGGCCTCAGAACGACTCGAATCTAACCAAAGCAACTTAATTCCATCAATAATAGCTATAAAAATAATTCCAAAAGATAAAACAAAGGTTTTTAACCAAAATCAAAAAGTCAACCCCGGACCCGTACCTCAGAACCCGACAAAATTCACAAAATCCGAACACCCATTCAATTATGAGTCCAACCACACTAAATTCATCCAATTCCATCCTTAAATTGGCCTCCAAATTCTAAATTTTCATTCACCAACAACATAGTCTAAAATCCCAAACTTTCACCTCAAACACACATAATCTAGGTGTAAAAATCAATAGGTAAATAGTAATTATCAATAAAAGTGATGAACCTTCACGTACCTCTTCAATGGTAGCCAAAACCCTCTCAAAAGGTGCCCCTAGCTCCAAAAGTCCAAAATGATAAAAATGGCTCAAACCCTCAAATATATTGCTGCCCAACGATTCTCGCACCTGCGGTTCACTTAACTGCATGTGCTGCCCCGTAGGTGCGACCCAAATCTTTCTTCTGCAATCCCTTTATGGACCCCGACCTTCTGCATCTACGGAGGCGCACCTGCGCTAAATCCTCTGCTTCTGCGGAACTTCCTTTCTATCCCAAAATCTGCTTCTGTGAACACCTCGTCGCACCTGTGACCCCGCTCCTACGCGCCATTTACGCTTTTGCGGACTCGTAGATGCAGAGCCCTTTGACACCTATGCTCCCAGGCAGCCTCCCAAAACCTCGCACAGGTGGCCGCTTCTGCGGCAAAAAACCTCGCAGGTGTGGTTACACCAGAACTGAAGCCAACACAACTTCTCTAAGTCCAAACCTCAATCTGATTTTAATTCGAATCACACCCGAGGCCCCTGGGACCCCATCCAAACATACCAACACGTCCTATAACATGATAAGAACTTAGTCGAAGCTTCAAATCACTTCAAACAACATCAAAATCAAGAATCACACCCCAATTCAAGCCTAATGAAACTAATGAACTTCCAACTTATAAAGCTAATGTCGAATCATATCAAACCAACTCCGATTGACCTCAAATTTTGCAGACAAGTCATAAATGACACAACAGACCTATTCAAACTCCTGAAACCAAAATCCTAGCCCGATATCAACAAAGTCAACCTTCGGTCAAACCTCTCAACCTTCCAAACCTTCAACTTTCTAACTTTCGCCAATTCAAGCCAAAACAATCTACAGACCTCTAAATCAATATCCAGACACTCCTAAGTCCAAAATCACCATACGAAGCTATTGGAACCATCAAAACTCCATTCTAGAGTTGGCTACACAAAAGTCAAACTTCGGTCAACTCTTTCAACTTAAGCTTTCAACCTTGGGACTAAGTATCCCAATTCAGTCCGAAACATCCCTGGAACCAAACCAACCACCCCGGTAAGTCACATAACCAAAAATGAACATAGAAAAAGTGATAAATGGGGGATCAGAGTTGTAATACACTAAACAACCGGCCGAGTCGTTACATTCTCCCCCTCTTAAACAAATATTTGTCCTCGAACTGGTCTAGAATCACACATGGAGTCTCAAATAGGTGTGGATACCTGCTCCACATCTTTTGCTTGATCTCCAAAGTAGCCTACACGACTGGCTGGCCTCTCCAATGAACTTTCACTGAAGTTATATTCTTCAATCTCAACTTTCAAACCTGCCAATCCAAAATGGCCACCGTTTCCACATCCTAAGTCAAATCCCCATCTAACTGAACAGTGCTGGAATCCAAAATATGAGACGGGTCACCATAATACTTTCGGAGCATAGAAATATAAAACACTGGGTGAACATCCGATAGACTAGGTGGCAATGCAAGCTTGTAGGCCACCTCTCCAATCCTCTCAAGCACCTCAAAAGGGCCAATATACCAAGGGCTCAACTTGCCCTTCCTTCCCAACCTCATCACACCCTTTATGGGCGAGACTATGAGTAACACCTTCTCACCCACCATGTAATAAACATCATGAACTTTCCTATCAGTATAACTCTTCTGTCTAGACTAAGCCGTATGAAGCCGATCCTGAATCAACTTGACTTTTTCCAAGGCATCCCGAACTAACTCAGTACCCAACAACCTAGCCTCTTCCGGCTCAAACTAACCAACTAGAGAACGACACCGCCTCCCATATAAAGCCTTCTAAGGATCCATCTGAATACTCGATTAGTAGCTATTGTAGAAGGCAAACTCTGCAAGTGAAAAAAATTGATCCCAAAACCCCCGAAATCCATAACACAAGCACGCAGCATATCCTCCAATATCTGAATGGTGCGCTCGGACTGTCCTTCCATCTGGGGTGGAATGTTGTACTCAACTCAACCTGTGTGCCCAACTCTTACTACACTGCTCTCCAAAACAGCAATGTGAACTGCGTGCCTCGGTCAGAAATAATAGACACAGGCACATCGTGAAGATGAACAATCTCGCGGATATAGATCTGAGCCAGCCGCTCTGAAGAATAGGTAGTCACAACCGGAATGAAATGTGCAGACTTAATCAACCGGTCCACCACCACCCAAATTGCATCATATTTCTTTAAAGTCCGTGGAAGCCCAACAACGAAGTATATGGTAACACGCTCCCATTTCCACTCAGGGATCTCAAGTCTCTGAAGCAAACCGCTCGGCCTCTAATGTTCGTACTTTACCTGCTGACAGTTCAAACACCGAGCCACATACCCCACTATGTCTTTCTTCATTCTTTTCCACCAATAGTGTTGCCTTAAATTCTGATACATCTTGGCAACACCTGGATGAATGAAATACCGCAAACTATGAGCCTCCTCAAGAATCAACTCATGCAACCCATCCACATTGGGCACACAAATCTGACATAAATCTGCAACACCCCATCATCTCCAATAGAAACCTCCTTAGCATCACCGTGTTGCACCGTGTCCTTAAGGACAAGAAAATGGGGGTCGTCATACTAACGCTCTCTGATGCGCTCATGCAAAGAAGACCGAGAAACCACGCAAGTAAGAACCCGACTAGGCTTTGAAAAATCTAACCTCACGAACTGATTGGCCAAGGCCTGAACATCTGATGCTAGCGGTCTCTCACCAATTGTAATAAATGAAAGGCTACCCATACTCACAATTCAAGGCATCGGCCACTACATTGGCCTTCCCGGGATGATACAAAATGGTGATATCATAGTCTTTTAACAGCTCCTACCACCTCCGCTGCCTCAAGTTTTGATCCTTCTGCTTAAACAAGTGTTGTAGACTCCGATGATCTATGAATACCTCACAAGAAACACCGTAGAGGTAGTGCCTCCAAATCTTCAGGGCATGAACAATGGCTGCCAACTCTAAATCATGAACGGGGTAGTTCTTCTCATGGGGCTTCAACTGGCGTGAAGCATAAGCAATCACCCTACCTTCCTGTATCAAAACACACTGAATACCAATATGAGAAGCATCACAATAAACTGTATATGAACCGATGCTGAAGGTAAAACTAGAACTGGAGTTGTGGTCAAGGCAGTCTTGAACTTATGAAAGCTCTCCTCACACTCATCAGACCACCTGAATGGGGAACCCTTCTAGGTCAATCTAGTCAAAGGTGCAGCAATGGATGAAAAACTTTCCACAACACGGAGATAATAACCTACCAAACACAAGAAGCTCTGAATCTCAGTAGATAAAGACAGTGTAGGCTAACTCTGAACTGCCTCAAACTTCTTCGGATGTACCTTGATCCCCTCACTGGACAATACGTGTCCTAAGAACGCCACAGAATCAAGCCAAAACTCACACTTGGGGAGTTTAGAATATAGCTTCTTCTTCCTCAACGTCTAGGGTACAGTCCTTAGATGCTGCTCATGATCCACCTAGCTGCATGAGTACACCAGTATATCATCAATGAATATTATGAAAAAATAATCAAGATATGGCTGGAAAACACTGTTCATCAGATGCATAAATGTTGTTGGGGCATTGGTAAGCACAAAAGCCATCACAAGAAACTCATAGTGACCATAGAGGGTATTGAATGGCATCTTCAAAATATCAGAATCCTGAATCTTCAACTAGTGATACCCAGACCGCAAATCAATCATAGAGAACACTCTAGCACCCTGAAGCTGGTAAAATAAATCATCAATAAGCGATAGTGGGTACTTGTTCTTAATTGTAACTTTGTTCAACTGCCTATAATCAATGCACATCCGCATAGCACCATCCTTCTTCTTCACAAAATGAATCGGTGCGCCCCAAGGCGACACCCTAGGCCTAATGAATCCCTTATCAAGTAGCTCCTGAAGTTGTTCTTTCAATTCTTTCAACGCTACTGGTGCCATACGATACAGATGAATAGAGATGGGCTGAGTGCCCGACACCAAGTCAATACCAAAATCAATGTCCTTGTCGGGTGGCATGCCCAGCAGGTCTACAGGAAACACATTCAAAAGGTCTCTCACTACCGAAATGGATTCAATAGTAGGAGTATCAGCACTAACATCCCTCATAAAGGCCAAATATGCCAAACACCCCTTCTCAACCATCCATTGAGCCTTCAAGTGTGAAATCACTCTACTAGGAACATAATTCAGGGAACCTCTCCACTCAACCCTAAGCAATCTCGGTATCGCGAATGTCACGGTCTTAGCGTGACAATCCAGAATAGCGTGACATGGTGACAACCAATCCATGCCTAAAATCACGTCAAAATCAACCATGCTAAGTAGTAAAAGATCAAGTCTCGTCTCCAATCCCCCAATAGTCACCACACACGACCGATACACATGGTCCACAATAACAGAACCACCCACCAGTGTAGATACATGAACTTGCATAACCAAGGAATCATAGGGCATATCCAAATAATGAGCAGAGTACGATAATACATATGAATAAGTGGAATCAGGGTCAAATAATACTAAAGCATCCCTGTGGCATACTGAAACAATACTTGTGATCACATCATCGAAAGCAAATGGTGCAGGGATCATAGACTAGCCTCCCTACCATATTGGACCTCTATAGTGAAGGGGAAAATACATCCTCATATGCCCCAACTCTCCACAGTCATAACAAACTTGAGCTAGAAATGACGGTGAGACCTAAATCAGACCCCGAAAACTAGAATAACCACTTGAAGAACCCGGTACCAACGAACCCTGAACTGATGGAGAACGAAATGAACTCTGAGCTGGAAGGGCACTGAAATATGATTGGCTCGAATGAGCACTGTATGAACCATGACTAGCTGATGCATCACGATGAACCAGATGAGCTATCTGAGTGGGCCTGTAAGGACGACCTCTGTTGTGATGTGACTGAACTCTAGATGAGGTACCACTGAAACCACCAAAACCACGGGGCCTCTTGCTCTCCCTCTCCTTGCGCTCAAGCCTACGAACCGACTCCAAACGCCTAGCAATCTCGACCACCTGGTCAAACCTAGCATCCATCTCGGCCTCTCGGGCCAAACTGTAACGTAGGACATAGTTGAGGCCATCAGTGAAACTCCTGATCCCCTCTCTCTCTCTCTCTCTCTCTCTCTCTCTCTGTGGGAACCAACCATATAGCATGACGGGCCAAATCTACGAATCTCATCTCATACTGGGTCACAATAATATCTCCCTAGCGTAGCTGCTCAAAATCACTACGCAACTCCTCAATGCATGTTTGTGGGATAAACTTCTCTAAAAAGAGAATGGAGAACTCATGCCATGAAAGTGGTGTTGCGCCAACTGGCTTGCTCAACTCATAAGCCTGCCACTATCTGTAGGCGGCCGCTGTCAGCTAAAAAGTGGTAAATGCAACTCCATTGGTCTCTAATATACGTGTTATGTGAAGAATTCGCTGACACCAGTCTAGGAAATCCTAGGCATTCTCTGACTCCTCCCCGCTGAACTCTGGAGTCTTAAGCGTCCCGAACCACTCCAATGTCTTCTTCTCCTCATCACTCATAGGTGGGCCAACCTCGGCCCGAGCAGCAGCAACCAGTTGTGCTGGTAGTACCCCCGGTGTCTGAATTCCCTAAGCTACCTGCTCTGGAGTATGGGCAGCAAGAGTCTCGGCACCTCCCCCGACCTGTTAAGTGGATGGTGTAGCTGGAACTGAGACAGCCTGAGCCAAGCTCGTGCACATAGTCACAATCTGGTCTAAGGCCTCCTGAAGGCCTGGGATCATAATGGGCACAACTAGTGCTTGAGTTGGTCCCACCGGCTCAACAACTTCTGGTATCTACTACTCAGCTGGAGCAACTGGTGGCTCCACAGGCGTTGATCTACCTGTAGTACGAGCTACACCATAGCCTCTACCGCGGCATCGATCTCTTGCAGCCCTGGTTGGTGGTACTGGTGGCCATCTACTTGACTTGGTTGCACGTGTCCTCGCCATCTGTAAGAAAATAGAAGAGTCAAGTTTCAAACTTCGGAATTAACAAATTCACACGATAAGAATGCAAGAAAGTGAAGTTTCCTAATATTTTGGTAGCCTCTCAAAGATAAGTATAGATGTCTCTATACCGATCCGCAAGACTCTACTAAACATGCTCGTGACTTGTGAGACCTAAGCAACCTAGGGCTCTAATACCATCTTGTCACTATCCAAAAATTCACAAGTCATGATGGCACCTAATCCAACCCGCTAGGTACGCCAACAGTCATATAATAATAATTAAAATGAAATAATATGGTCTAATAACTCAACAACGGAAGAATATCATAAAAATATCTGAGAATAAAGCCAAAATGCTACTACAACTACTCCAAAATCTGGTGTCAACAAGTGGACTATTGACTAACAAGGTACTAGCAAAGTCCTCTAATATACTGTTTGAAGGTAAGAACAGTAAAGATAAAGATAACAAGAAGAGGACTTCAAGGACTGCGGACGATATGGCAGCTACCTTTGACTAACAAGGTACTAGCTCAGTCTAGCTACTGCGGGCAACAACACAAGCCTGAAAATCACCTCAACCGGATGTACCTGGAACTGCACACGAAGTGTAGAGTGTCGTATGATTACAACCGACCCTATGTACTCAATAAGTACCAACACTAACCTTGGGTTAAAAGCAGTGACGAGCTCAGAACATTAGCCAAATGCAAATATCAATAACCGATAATAGTTCAAAATATAAAGGATAAACCGTAGAAATAGTAGCTCAATGATATCAAGTTCACCTTGTTGACATTTCAGATATTTAGGCATGCTTTCAAGTAAAACAGTTAAAGTCCAACATAAACAAAGCATGTCAATTATCAGTTAGCATGAGAAAAGTACATCTTTATGCCTGCATGTCAAGTATACATGTCAATCAACAATATCATAGTGGATCCATCAAGAATAGTTACACTTACCACTATACGGGTGACCAGCATAACTGTCCATCATCAAGCACGTATATGAAATATTGGGGCTTCGCCCACCCCTGGCATGTCAGACTCCGGAGGAGCGGATCCTACCCAAGTGTTAATCAAAATCATTTAGCACAATTGGGAGGCCTAGTGTACGCGTCGTCCCATAACAATAACACTTAGCCCAATATGGGCCTGGCGTACGCGTCGCCTCAAAATCAGTACCAACTTGGCTCTAAATCCCAAACTCAATCATTTGCTATTCAAGACTCAGATAAGCACATCTCAAACACTCAGTTTAACATAATTACCCTTAAGTTGTATAAACAACATGTAAGGAATCAAATAAGAAGTACTAAGACAAAGGTATCATATACGGATATAGTATCCTGACTGGGAACATGTGTGCAAATAAGGTATATAACTTAGTAACAACAAGAATAGCGGTATCACATCTCAATCAGTTAGCACATAGTCTAGACACGATGTCTAACATGATTAACAGTTCGATTAATCAAACAAGTAGAGGGGACGGGGGAATAATATGATAAGATAGCAAAACAAGTCCGGTAATAGCATAAAAGCCTCACCAAACCATGAACACACCGGTGCACGCACACACGCCCGTCACCTAGTGCGTACGTCACCACAATATCTTTCATATAACATAGTTCTCAGGGTTAAATACCCTCAAATCCAAGTTTAGATGTGTTACTTACCTCGCGCGTAACTCAATGCTCCAACAAATCTTTACCGCGAGAATCGGCTTCTGAATGACGCGAATCTAGCCAAAACAACTTAATTCCATCAATAATAGCTATATGAAATAATTCCAAAAGATAAAGCTAAGGTCTTTAACCAAAATAAAAAAGTCAACCCAAAAAGTCAACCCCGGGCTCACACCTCGGAACCCGACAAATTCAAAAAATCAGAACACCCATTCAATTACGAGTCCAATCACACTAAATTCATGTCCGTGACAAAGCCTTGCCTTGAAGATGTACCTACATTCTGGATATAGGCTACCACTTATTCTTGGTAGTTTAGGATTGAACTTCTATTTAGGTATCTTCAAACAAATATTGTATTTATTTTTGTTTCGGTTTGGTAAATCTGAATCTTAATTGCTCATGACTTGTACTACCAATCCTTGGATGTTGTATAAAATTCAGTTATTTTTATTCCTTATTATTAATGATCTTTCACTTGAGTTACATCATTCTATGTTTGGCTTACCTAGCACAGGGGTTAGATGCCATCACGACTAGGTGGATTTTGGGTCAACACATTTGATTGGAGTAACATTATGTTACTGTTATTCTGTTTGTTGTTCGGCCTTGATTCTTGGACTGTTTCTTGATTTCTTGATCTTGTTTTTTTTGTGGGTGATACATTGGCTACATGTGACAAATTTTCTTGAGGCTACTCGTTTGTCATTCTAATTTGACAACACTAAATTGTGGTGGAACCTTGTTCATAACTGCTACTGCTTTGTTTACTGCCCGGGCCTCTAAAATATGTGTCTTGAGGTCCGGTTAATTTAGGTAACAACCCGACCGGTTTGTTTTGACTATTGCAATCCTGTTCCCCTATTTACTGCTCAAATTGTGAATTACAGTTGTTATTTGGCTTGTCGGGGTAATTGGTTTGGGTTCGGTGAGGTTTTGAAATAATTTAGAGCGCTTAGTTCCAAGGTTTAGAATTTAAGTTGAAAAGGTTGACCGGATGCTAACTTATGTGTAACGACCTCGGAGAAATTTTTGCTAAGGAAATTAAGGTTTGGTGGTGCCGAGGTAGATCAATTAGTACAGAGATTATAGAAAATGGTCATTTCTGGGTTGAACAATGCACCGAAGTGTAAAGGAAAAATTTTGTCGGAAAATGGTCATTTCTGCGACCACTATGCGGTCGCAGAATCACTCTGCGGACCGCATAATGGTCGCAAAGTGGAGCAGGAGGAGGGCAAGATTTGAGGAAAATCTGCGGTGCACTATGCGACCGCAGACCTGTTTTGCGGTGCATTATGCGACCGCATAATAAGTATGCGGACCGCATAATGACCGCAGAACATGTCAGTAACGCCTAGCTTTGGAGGCCAAATTATGCGGCTGGTATGCGGACCAGCGTTGGAGCTTCCATTCTTTCTAATTTTTGACCCGACCCAACTTCGATTTATAGCCCTTGAAGCTCATTTTTTAGCCAAAATTTGATATTTTAGAGAGAGGTGAGAGCATCTTAGAGAGAGAAAAAGTGAAGACTTGGTCATTTATCCATTAATTCTTGTTCAAGGTTTGAAGATTTCACAAGGATCTTGCTAGGGCTTCAAAGAGGTAAGAATTTCTTTCCCCAATTCTTCAATTTCGGGTTTGAAGTAAAGATGGGTGATTAATAGTATGATCCTTGGGTGTAAGAGTATTATGTATACATACCAATAAGGTTGTGCAAAGATTGTTAATTCAAATGGGTAAGGATTGGGTTGAAAATGGTAGAAATCTTCATAAGCTTTAATTGAAGATTTGAGGGTCGAGTTGGTGTCGGATTTTGGTGAAATTTATATGGTTGGACTCGTGGTTAGATGAGAGTTCATATTCTGTAACTTTTGTCGGGTTCCGAGACGTGGGCCTTACGGTCAATTTTTGAGTTAATTTCGGATTTTATTGAAAAAATTAGTATTTCCTTATGGAATTAATTACAATAATTTGTATTGACTGAATCGAATTAATTGTGGCTAGATATGAGGCTTTCAGAGACCAATTCTCATGGCAAGAACATAGCGGAATAAATAATTATACAGGTTGAGGTAAGTAACAGTTAGTCATTTCTGCGACGACTATGCGGTCGCAGAATCACTCTGCGGACCGCATAATTGTCGCAAAGTAGAGCAGGAGGATGGTAAGATTTGAAGAAAATTTGCGGTGCACTATGCGACCGCAGACCTGTTTTGCGGTGCATTATGCGACCGCAGAACAAGTATGCAGACCGCATAATGACCGCAGAACATGTCAGTAACGCCCAGCTTTGGAGGCCAAATTATGCGGCTGGTATGCGGACTGCATACCTTTTATGCGATCGCATATGCGACTACATAACTGCGTCGGAGCTTCCATTCTTTCTAATTTTTTACCTGACCCAACTTCGATTTATAGCCCTTGAAGCTCATTTTTGAGCCAAAATCTGATATTTTAGAGAGAGGTGAGAGCATTTTAGAGAGAGAAAGTGAAGACTTGGTCATTTATCTATCAATTCTTGTTCAAGGTTTGAAGATTTCAGAAGGATCTTGCTAGGGCTTCAAAGAGGTAGGAATTTCTTTCCCCAATTCTTCAATTTCGGGTTTGAAATAAAGATGGGTGATTAATAGTATGATTCTTGGGTGTAAGAGTATTATGTATACATACCAATAAGGTTGTGGAAAGATTGTTAATTCAAATGGGTAGGGATTGGGTTGAAAATGGTAGAAATCTTCATAGGCTTTAATTGAAGATTTGAGGGTCGAGTTGGTGTCGGATTTTGGTGAAATTTGTATGATTGGACTCGTGGTTGGATGGGCGTTCATATTCTATAACTTTTGTCGGGTTCCGAGATGTGGGCCCTACGGTCGATTTTTGAGTTAATTTCGGATTTTATTGGAAACATTAGTGTTTCCTTATGGAATTAATTACAATAATTTGTATTGACTGAATCGAATTAATTGTGGCTAGATACGAGGCTTTCAGAGACCAATTCTCGTGGCAAGGGCATAGCAGAATAAATAATTACACGGGTTGGGTAAGTAACAGTTATAAATCTGGTCCTGAGGGTATGAAACCCCGGATTTTGTGTTATGTGATTATTTTGGAGGTGACGCACATGATAGGTGACGGGCGTGTGGGCGTGCACCGAAGAAGTTGTGACTTGGTCCGTCCCGTGAAACTGTAAAGTTAAATAACCTGTTGTTAGCTATAAGCTCTCTTTGTGTTGAAGAAACTTGACTATAAATTATGTTAAAAATCATGCTTAAGCAATGTGATAGTACTGTTGGGACCCACAGAGATCACGAACTTATTGAATTATTTGCTAATTGCTATCTTGTGCTCAGTCTTGATTTTACTAGAGAATCATACCCCAGTCTTTCTTGATATTTTTTGATGCACTATGTTATCTTTGTTTGGGCTGATCTGTGTGATTTCTGAGAGCCCAAGAGACTAGAGAGGTGAAAGACTGAGTAAGGCCGAGGGCCTGTTAGTGAGGTAAGGATATTATGACACGTGAGTTGTCCGTGCAGGATATTATAGCACGTGATTTGTCCGTGCAGCACGTGAGTTATCCGTGCAGCACGTGAGTTGTCCGTGCAGATTATAGCGCTTGGGTTGTAGGAACCCCTCCGAAGTCTGTACACACCCCCAGTGAGCGCGGGTACCCATTGAATGTGAGTGCTGAGGGCTGAGAGTCGAGTGGTTGAGCTGTTGTGATGAGCTGAGTGACTGTTGCCTGAGAGGCTGTACTTGCTTTGCATTTGTTGTTGCACTTGGTTGCTATCTGTCATTGTTGTGAAATATCTGAAAGAATTTATATCCGGATTACTTGAAATTGAACTGTATAAAATTTATTTGACTTAAACTTCCGGATTCGAAAGCAGGTCTATTCTTTGCTGGGATTACTGAAAGTGAACTATAACTATGTAGCTCATCATTATCTTCAGTTCCTTAATTATTTTTGTTACTTGCTGAGTTGGTTGTACTCACACTATACCCTACACTTCGTGTGTAGATCCAGGTATTTCCGGATATAACGGGTGTTGATCATTTCGTACAGTTAATTTTCAGGAGATTTTGAGGTAGTTGTCGTGTTCAGCAGACCTTATCTCTCCTTCTCTATATCCTTGTATACTATATTTAGTCTCAAACTATTATAGACCGTATTTTACAGACTTGTACTCATATTAGATACTCATGTACTCAGTGACACCAGGTTTTGGGAGTGTTGTATCGAAAATTGCTAGATTTTTGATATTGTATTAAATATTACGTTTTAAATTTAAAGGAAATCGTGGGTTATTGATGTTGTAGGCTTGACAGTACTGAGATAGGCACCATCACGACAGGTTAGGATTTTTGGGTCGTGATAATTTATCATTTGATAGTAACTAACTCCGGACAAGTTTTACATTAACGGTCGATGAATATAACCCCGAATTATTAAGGCCATGACCCTACGATTGATCCTCTGAACCGGGCCGGAAATAAAAGAGGCGATGACGATAAATTCATCGAAAAAGATTAGACGAGAAACGTGAAGAACCGGCACTTCGGACGGCAACATGGTTGGCCACCATAGTCGCAACCAAGGTGGTTCCCGTTCTTATGTCTTGGCGGAACTAAATACATATATCCGAGCCTCCTAAATAGTTTTTCAAACATTTTTTCAAAACGTACCTTCAAAGAATACTTTTAATATTTTCAAGTATTTTTCTCAAGTGATTTTAAAACACTTTCAAATTATTCTTACATTGATTCATGTCATATCATTTACTAACATATTCGCCTTCTAGTTTCGCAAGGTACTCTATCCGGGGTTGCATTGGAAGGACGGCACTCGGAGGCGAAATAGAAAATCCCGGTCAAATCCCACTCCGTCACTTCCCATTCTCGGACGCACAAGAAATACAGTTATAGTAAAAAAGTAGCTAGAATATCGCATACAATCATTTGGTTGGTTGTTTGATGGAGTATTATGCTTCGTCAGTCACTCGACGCGATATTAGTTAATCATAACTCGTTCAATACTTAGGCCATTAGATAATTGGAATCATATACTTTGCTAATTAAATTAGTTAGCTCATTTTAAAATAAATATATGTTTGAAAAGTGAATTGAACATGGCTTAGAACAATTTTCTAAAATATTAGACTTTTCTTTTACAATTCAATGTCGCATTTTTACATTGCTATACTCAAGGAAATTAATTTGTAAATAGTTATTATTAATTGGTAACATATTATTGATCATTAGCCAAATGGTTCAATACTTTTCTTATTAATCTAGAATAATTAAGTATAGCGTATATCAATTTCAATCATTTTGTCTTCATTAAAAATAGGTTTCCTTTAATACGCTACATTTGTTCTAGTCAATTATTTTCTATATCTTATTATTTGTCAAATTCTTTTAAGATAATTGTTTAATCACTTTGTACATCTTTAGCTTATCTCTATTCATAAAAAATAATTCTTCTTCATTTGCTAACCTTTTCTTTTAGCAACCTTTTCCATTGATGAAAATACTTAAGCTCAAATCAAAATATCTTGGGATTTTATTGTTGGTTGACTTCTAAAACTCATTTGTTTTACATTTTAGTTTATTCTTTTGGAATATAACTCCTCGCTCTCTCTCTATATATATTCCATACGAGTCAATATACTGTACTCAATCATTTTATTTCAAAAACACAAAGTCACTTGCATATTTCATTGGCACATAAGTCATTACGTATTTGTCACGACCCAATTTCTACCATAGGTCATGATGACATCCAACGTTGTCGTTAGGTAAGCCAATAATTTAATCAACACGATAATCAATGGTTCATAACATATTTTAAAATAAAGGTAAAATAATTAAGCAAAATTGTTCTGTTTTTATAAAAAATACTAACATTTTCTTCAAAATTAGAATATAATTAAAATGCAATGCCGAATGCCGTAACAGAATACATCCAAGATTAATAATCGAAGTTCCCAAACACTATGTAACAAGTTCATGAGCATCTCTAGAATATACAGCTCTACTACAACAATTGTCTAGAATAGAAATTAGACAGAATGCAATAATGAATAGGAAGGGGACTCCGTGTGCTGCTGATCTTAACATGGAATGCAGCTCACCACAAAGTCTCCTCATCAGCTACGCCTACGTGCCTGTGTGACCACCAAATGTACATGTCTTTGTACCTGTACAACCTCGAAGAAGTAATGACCAGGGGTCGACATCGACACTTACTATTGGTCCAATGACCAAGTACAATGAAAGTAGATAGGCATGAAGCATAGCAAGTAAAAGCAACAAAGTTGATGTTTGTGTATAACACGATCCTCAATGGAAGAGTAAATGCTAAGTCCTCAAACACTGGATACTACCTCGCATGGAATATATAATGATCAATACCTAATGAAAAGTCACATCCCAAGTCAGAAAGACTCATAAGTACGCTGACTCCTTATCGAACATTACACACAATTATACCGAGGCGAACGACCCGATCCTATAAGAGTGTGTTACATAATACTGCAGAGGCGAATGACCCGATCCCATATGAGTGTGTCATATAATACATGTCACGACCCAAAATCCCGCCTTAGGCGTCATGATGGCACGTAGTCCCTAGGACTAGGTAATCCTAACACATATAAATATGAACCGGTAATTGCTATAGATAGGCTACAATCATCAGTAGATGTACAATATTCCAAGACCGGTAGTACAAGTCATAAGCCTTTCTAAGAGTAACTAAGAATAAGAAATACATCACTGTTTGGAATAGAATTAAACAGTAACAATGTAAAACTCCAAAGGGTGACTCTGAGGCCTGCGAACACGATGGCAGGTGTACCTTAAAGTCTCTGCCGCAACTCACAATCAGCTAACTAATGACTGACATGCTCTGAGGTACCTGGATCTACGAAAAAATATGCAGCAAGCGTAGCATGATTACACCACTGCGGTACCCAGTAAGTATCAAGACTAACCTCGGTGGAGTAGTGATGAGGTACAGTCAAGACACCTGACATGGCCTCGTCACTACTCTATTGAAGTTAGGCTTGATACTTGCTGGGTACCGTTGTGGTGTAACCATGCATACTATGCTTCTGCATATCTTTTTGTGCAGATCCAGGTTCGTCCGCTCGTGTCAGTAGATAGAGATTCTCGCTAGTTGTTTTATCGGAGACTTCAAGGTATGCCTGCTCGGCATCCGCAGGCCTCGGAGTCACCTTCCGTTATCCTCATTTACTGTTGTATTTACTTTCAGACAGTGATGTAGTAGTTGCTCTTGTTATACTCTATAGAGGTTATGACTCGGTTCCACCAGTGTTGGGGTGTGTAGTGTGAGACTCGGTTTTTGGAAGGCTTTCATCTATTATTCAGTTTTTATTATTGTTAGGCTTACCTAGTCGTAGAGACTAGGTGCCATCTCGACATCCTACGGAGGAAAATTGGGATCGTGACAAATCCTTGCATTGAAGATGTACCTACATTTTGGATATAAGCTACCACTTATTCTTGGTAGTTTAGGATTGAACTTCTGTTTCGGTTTTGTAAATCTGAATCTTAGTGGCTCGTAATTTGTACTACCAATCTTTGGGATATTGTATAGAATTCAGTTATTTTTATTTCTTATTATTAATGATCTTTCACTTGAGTTACATTATTCTATGTTTGGCTTACCTAGCACTGAGATTAGGTGTCATCTCTAGGGGATTTTGGGTCAAGACCATTTGATTGGAGTAACATTTTGTTACTGTGTTATTCTGTTTGTTGTTCGGCCGTGATTCTGGGACTGTTTCTTGATTTCTTGATCTCGTTTTTTTGTGGGTGATGCATTGGCTACATGTGACAAATTTTCTTGAGGCTACTCGTTCGTCTTTCTACTTTGACAACAGTTAGTTGTGGTGGAACCTTGTTCATAACTGCTACTGCTTTATTTACTGCCCGGGCCTCTAAAATACGTGTCTTGAGAATTCATAAAAAATAATTCTTCTTCATTTGCTTAACCTTTTCTTTTAGCAACCTTTTCCATTGATGAATGTCACAACCCTATTTCACTGATAGGTCGTGATGGCGCCCAACACTACAGTTAGGCAAGTCAACTAGTGATTTAAACTCATATTCAACTCTTTAAAAATTAACCTAGTAATTAAACTCTTCTTACTTGCAAGAATCAATACAATATGAAAAGATCTGGTAAATTAAAATAACCAAAAAAAATAATTAAATCCAAAAATTCCACTAGTATGTGTGCCAAGACCTGGTATCACAAGTGTATGAGCATCTAGTAGATTACACAAAAATTTCAAATATTGTCTGAAATAAAATAGACATAATAAAATTTCGAGAAGAGGCACTAGTTGCTGCAGAACGACTCAGAAAGGCAGCTCACCACTTAGCCTCTGGATAACGTGAGTGCGCGCCGATAGGTCCAACTATACCACCTGTCTCAGGTCCTGCACAAAACGTGCAGCAAGTGTAACATGAGTACGTAAACAACGTGTACCTAGTAAGTATCAAGCCTAATCTCGAAGAGGTAGTGACGAGAGGTCGACTTTGACACTCACTAAGGGTCAATAATAATAAATAAAATAATAATAGAAATATTTAAATCAACATGATGTATAGAGTTTACAATAATTTTCCTTTAACCAGTAGAAATAATTAAATTCCTTCAAATGCGATAATTTCCAATTTATTTATTCAACTTCACAAGCTGCAATTAAAATATCAAGGTATCGTGTAATTGTTGTTATTAGACACGATTTTTGCCGAGGTCGTACGGCCCGATCTAGAGTATCGTGTACACTGTCGAGGGACGTGCGACACGATCCATAGATGCATCTATACTGCCGAGGCATTCGGCCCGCTCCACAAGAAAGGAGGACATTTTCTTATATACCTCCGGAATGAGGATATATATATATTATAAGATTAATACAAGACGATGTACAATTTCTTTTAATAATTAATTAATTTATACAAAAATTCAAGTATATGAGATTTCATTCTTTTACTATCTTCCCTAGTAATTCACAATATAGTTCAAATACATTAATTAAATAAAGAATACAATTAACACACGTAATTCATGATTTGAGTCCTAAACTATCCGGACTTTAGCATAAATAGTAGCTACGCACGGACTCTCGTCACCTCGTGCATACGTAGCCCCTACAATTAGCAATAATTATTAATTTAAATCACCTATGGGGTAAATTCTCCCTTACAAGGTTAGACAATAGAGTTACTTCGACTTGCTCCAATTTAATCCACTAGTAGGCTTTTTCCTCGATTATCCAACTCTGAATGACTCGAATCTAGCCAAAATAATTCGATACAGTCACAAAATATTATAAGAAACAATTTCATAAGAAAATACTATATTTTTTCAATAACAATCTGAAATTAACTCAAAAATCGTCTGTGGGGCCCACGTCTCGGAATCCGGCAAAAATTATGAAATATGAATGCGCATTCAACCACGAGTCTACCCATACCAAAATTACTAAATTCCGATAATAATTCGGCCCTCAAATCCTCAAATTTATCCAAGAGGGTTTTCCAACTTTTCCAACTTAATTCACCAATTAAATAATAAAAACAGTGATGGATTCAGGTAATTTAACCAATATTGAGTTAAGAACACTTATCCCGTTGTTTTCTCTAAAAATTTCCCAAAAATCTCCTCAATCCGAACTCCAAATCGGTAAAAATGGAAAATGGGACGAAGTCCCATTTTTAGAACTTAAACTCTCTGCCCAGTCATTTGCTCTACGCGATCGCGGACCTTCTCACGCGATCGCGAAGCACAATATTTCCACTACCTAAATTAACCCTACACGATCGCGGACTTGTCCACGCGATCGTGAAGCTCAAACTTACAGGCCTACGCGATCGCGAACTTATCCACGCGATCGCGAAGCACAAACATGTGACCTCTACTTCTGCTCCACTTACTCTACGCGAACGCGGCCTTCTTCACGCGTTCGCGAATAACAAACTCCCACAGCTACGCGATCGCGAAACAAAAATCATCACTGCCCCAAACAAGCCTACGTGATCGCAAACCATTTCATGCAATCGCGTAGAACAAAGTCGCCTCTGCCCCAAATTAGCTTACGCGATCACAGATGAACCTATGCGATCGCGTATAAGGAAACCAGAAAAAAATACCAGCAGCTATCAGCTATCTCCCAAAGTCCAAAAATGATCTGTTAGCCGTCCGAAACTCACCCGAGTCTCTCGGGACCTCAACCGAAAATACCAACAAGTCCTAAAACATCATACGAACTTAGTCAAAACCTCAAATCACATCAAACAACGCTAAAACCACGAATCATACTCCAATTTAAGCTTAATGAAATTTAAAATTTCCAACTTTTACATTTGATGTCAAAACCTATCAAATCAAGTCTGATTGACCTCAAATTTTGCACACAAGTCATAAATGACATAACAGAGATATAAAAATTTTCGGAACTGGGTTCCGACTCTGATATCAAAAAGTCAACTCCCCGGTCAAACTTCCAAACTTAAATTCCTATTTTAGCCATTTCAAGCCTAATTTAACTACGGACTTCCAAATAAAATTTCGAACATGCTCCTAAGTCCAAATCACCATACAGAGCTGTTAGAATCATCAAAATTCTATTCCGGGGTCGTTTGTCTAAAACAAGTTGACCGAAGTCAAACTTAGCATTTTAAGGCCAACTTAAGGAACCAAGTGTTTCGATTTCAACCCGAACACTTCTAAATCCCGAACCAACCATTCCCGCAAGTCATAAATTAATAAAAGCACATACAGAGAGTTTTATTTAGGGGAACAAGGTTCTAAAAATCAAAATGACCAGTTGGTTCATTACATTCTCCACCTCTTAAACAAACGTTTGTCGTCGAACGGGTTTAAAATTGTACCTGGAGTGCTGAATAAGTGTGGATATCTGCTCCGCATGTATTCCTCGGCCTCCCAAGTCGCTTCCTCGACTGGTTGACCCCTCCACTGGACTTTTACTGCAGAAATCTTCTTGGACCTCAACTGGCGAACCTGTCTATCAACAATGGCAACTGGCTCCTCTTCATAACCCAAGCTTTTATCTAGCTGAATTGTACTGAAGTCTAATACATGTGACAGGTCGGCATGATACTTCCGGAGCATAGATACATGGAAAATCGGATGGACTCCTGATAGATTGGGAGGCAAAGCAAGCTCGTAAGCAACCTCCCCAACTCGTCTCAACACCTCAAATGGACCTATAAACCTTGGGCTCAACTTGCCCTTTTTCCCAAATCTCGATTCCCTTCATCGGAGAAATCTTCAAGAGAACTTTCTCTCCCACTATAAATGATAATTCACGCGCTTTCTAATCCACGTAACTCTTCTGTCTGGACTGTACTATCAACTCCCCAACCTCGGGGAGCACGACCGGCGCTCAACCGAGTGAACCCGGTTGAGCAAGCCTATTAAACCTTTCCTACCTGACTCATTCACAATCCAAAAAGGGATCGCATCACTATTTGTAAAACAGGGGAGAGATCAGTTATATAAATATATAAATGTTGCTAGTTTATGACAATGCCGGCAACAAGGCCCCGGCTATACCTCAAAATATGAAAACTTATACAAAAGAAGGACTACATGACCCTTGGGAGAAATGGGGCTCACCAAGACTGCTGTGAGGAGAGAAAGAGAGAACCACTATCTGTGATCTGCACTATCTACGATGGAACCACCTACATCCATTCAAAGATTTAGCGCCCCCGGCAAAAGGGACGTTAGTACTGTCGAATAGTACTAGTATGTAAGGCAAACACCAATCTTAGTAGAATGAACAGTGAAACAAAGAGAAGGCAGTCATAATAATCAATAAGTACTTCATAGAAATAGAGAGAAAACACCAAGTAAGGATCACATAGTTTCCAATTCAATGTTTCCATCTTTTTAGATTAATAAGCTTTAGTGCCAAAGCCATAACTCACAATGCCACCGTATTTTTACACGGAGTCCGGTCTCGGCCCAACCGGCTAAGCCATCTCAAGTGAGACATATCCATATCCACAATGTAAATCAATAATTCTAACACAATTGCCACCATGTGTACAACATGGCGTCCGATCTCGGCCCGATCGGCTAAGCCATCTCACTTGAGACATAACCTCTTTCAATTGTTCACTCAATTCATATTGTTTTTCCATCTTTCGTTACATGGCACAAACAACCTCATTTATTAATTAGTTCTTGGCACTTGGGAACATTTTACAATTCAAATCTTTTCCTTTTTATTCGTCCAAATAACATCATCATTCATGTCGATAAGTACCATCACATAAGGCATTTCACACATAAGGGCAGGAGCTTGGAAAATCATAATTTCATTCTCAAATAGCATGATCACATGGTAACCATCTAAAACAATTAGGGAACATGAATCTTTCAATCCAACACACTAAGGAAAACAATTCTAGTATGATCAAGTTAGAACTTAAACCCATTATTCGGACACCAGGAGTTCGATTCTAGGAAGAAGAGAGTTAGCCATATATACCTTAATTGCGCTTCTTTAGACTCTACAATTATCCAGAACCCTTAGCAACCTCAATCTATTTTAGCAATATACAAATTGAATCCAGAATTAGGAAAGTGTTCATGGTTCTAGCTCACTTTTTCCCACACTATTTATCATACATGCATGTAAGATAAACCACCCTTATACCCATGAAGTATCACACTAGTACCCCATTATAGCTATGTTTGAAATTAAGAGCTGGGGTGATGAAGTCTTACCTTTTTGGATGAAGAATTTGGTGCTCTACTTGAATATTTCCAAGCTTTGAGTGATGGTTGAAGATTAATTGATGAAAATTAGGCCCTCCCCCTAGAACCCTCTTTCTCTCACTCTAGAAATATCAGAAATGAGCTTCAAAATAGACTAAATGGGTGTTTTAACGGAATGTGGGTTAGGTTTTAAATTAAGAAAAATGGTGCCCCGACACAGGTCTGCGGTCGCATATGCGACCGCATAATGGTTATGCGGTCCGCAAAGTGACAACAGAAATGGCTCTCAGGGGCCTAAACTTTCGGCTCAGGTATGCGACCAGTATGTAGTCCGCATACTTGTTGTGCGGTCACATAATGCACCGCAGAACTCCTTCCGCAGAAACCCAAGAGGAATTACGCGACCTATATGTGGTCCGCATATCGATTATGCGGTCGCATAATCGACCAAAAACTGACCTCAAATTTGCCAAACTTACTGCTTCACTTTGTCGCGATTATGCGGTCCGCAGAGTGATTATGCGGCCACATAATGGGCCACAGAAACACGTTCTTCTGCGAAACATTTTCCTCTCAGTCCGTAGGGTACTGTTCAATCCAAAAAGTCTGAACCGTGGTGAGCAAGCTCGCCGCGAAGAATTACTACTATGGTAACGCAAGAATCTATCTTGGCACTATGAAACCCCGAGTATTTTGGTTAAAAGTTTTACGGGTCCTTACATCCTCCCCCACTTAAGATCATTTGTCCTCGAATGAGGATCAAGGTTCACTTAACACAGTTTCAGTTATGCCACATACCATCAACCCCAAATTTGCCTAACTTCCTAACTTCTTGAAAATTTCGCCAGAGTTTCCTTTGTATTTGGGCCTATCCACCTGCTAGAGAGCCCCCGAAGCACACCTTAGCAACATATATAGAATTAAATGACACAACAAAATGCAAAATAACAGCTACCGAAGCCTCATGGGGGACATATAGCTAGAAAGGAGTGTCTTTATATTAGCCGAACAAGCGATACAAACTTTAGGGGAAACAACTTCATAGAACTATTACATGGCTATTCAAACAAATGAGGGTACTTTTCTTTCATTTCATTCTCGGCTTCCAAAGTAGCTTCTTCGACTTGTTGGTTTCGCCATAACACCTTCACGGATGCAATTTCTTTGTTTCTCAACTTTCGGACCTGCCTATCAAGAATAGCAACCAAAATTTCTTCATATGACAATTCATCACTAACCTCGATGGTCTCAACCGGCATAATAGCGGACGGATCTCCAACTACCTTCTTTAACATGGACACATGGAATACCGGGTGTACTAATGACATCTCAGGTGGTAGTTCAAGCTTGTACGCCACCTGACCTATCCTTTGAATGATTCTATACGGCCCGACATACCTCAGACTTAATTTCCCTTTCTTTCCAAACCGCATGATCCCCTTCATGGGAGATACCTTCAAGAACACCCAATCATCTTCTTTGAACTCTTAAGTCTCTACGACGAACATCCGAGTAGGATTTTTGACAACTCTGAGCAGTTTTCAACCGCTCTTTTATGATCTTAACTTTTTCCATAGCCTGATGCACAAGGTCTGGTCCTATTAGTTCATCTTCTCCAACCTCGAACCACCCAATCGGCGATCTACATCTTCTACCATACAAGGCCTCAAACGGCGCCATCTGAATACTGGCATGGAAGCTGTTGTTATAAGCAAATTCTATGAGCGGCAAATGATCATCCCAGCTACCCTTGAAGTCAAGCACACACGCACGCAACATGTCCTCAAGCGTCTGAATAGTCCGCTCTGCTTTCCCGTCAGTCTGTGGATGGAAAGTCGTGCTAATATTTACCTACGTACCCAAACCTTACTGAAATTACTTCCAGAAATTAGCTGTAAATTGGGCCCCTCGATCGCAAATGATGGAAACTAGAGTGCCATGAAGCCTGACTATTTCCTTGATATACAATTGAGCATATTGTTCCGAAGTGTCGGTGGATTTAACTGGTAAGAAGTGTGCTGATTTCGTTAGTCGATCCACGATCACCCAAATTGAGTCAAACTTACGCGTAGTGCGTGGCAACCCTACCACAAAATCCATATTGATCATTTCTTATTCCTACATTGGAATTTCTATACTCTGTGCTAACCCACTGGGCCTTTGATGCTCGTCCTTCACTTGTTGATAGTTTGAACATTTTGCCACAAAGTCCGCCACACCCTTCTTCATGTCATTCCACCAGTAAACTTCCTTGAGGTGATGATACATTTTCGTAGAACCTGGGTGTACGGAATATCTAGAAGTATGAGCTTCTGCCATGATTCTTTCCCGAAGACCATCTACGTTTGGAACACATAGTCGTCCTTGGTACCGTAATGTACCGTCATCCATGCCAAGAGAAAAAGCCGTAGTCTTATGTTTATGAATCCCTTCCTTCAGCTACACCAACACTGGATCATTGTATTGCTTCTCCTTGACCTCCATCACAAGCGATGATTCAACCCTACTCCGCACAATCATTCCCTCTTTCATTATAGTCCGCAAGACGAACTCCCAAACTGGCCAACTAGTGAACCTCCCGGGCCAAGGGCCTTTGACATGCCTCCAAGTGAGCCAAACTACCCATAGATTTCCGACTAAGAGCATCCGCCACCACATTAGCTTTCCCCGGATGATACAAAATGTCGATGTCATAATCTTTGAGCAACTCAAGCCACCTTCTCTGCCTTAAGTTCAATTCCTTCTGCTTGAAAATGTATTGAAGACTCTAGTGGTTCGTGAATACATCTACATGGACTCCATACAAATAATGACGCCAAATGTTTAATGCAAAAACCACCGCCGCAAGCTCTAAGTCATGAGTTGGATAGTTCTTTTCATGATTCTTAAGTTGCCTTGAAGCATATGCTATAACCTTACCATATTGCATTAATACACACCCAAGACCGATCCTTGAAGCATCGTAATACACCACAAACCCCTCGGTACCCTCTGGCAGGGTCAATACCGGCGCCGAGGTCAATCTTGATTTCAATTCCTGGAAGCTCCTTTCACAAGATTCGGACCACTGTAACTTAACCGCCTTCTGCGTTAATTTAGTCAATGGAGAGGCAAGAGTGGAGAACCCCTCCACGAACCTCCTATAATACCCGGCCAAACCCAAGAAACTGCGAATCTCTGTTGGAGTAGCAGGTCTAGGCCAATCCTTCACCGCTGCAATCGTTTGAGGATCGACCTTAATTCCTTCTCCGGAGGCGACATGACCTAGGAATGTAATGGATTCAAGCCAAAATTCACATTTCGAGAACTTTGCATATAATTGGTGTTGATTAAGAGTCTGCAGAACGGCCCTGAGGTGGTCGGCGTGATCCTCTCGACTTCGTGAATATACAAGGATGTCGTCAATGAATACTATCACAAAGGAGTCAAGAAACGGCTTGAAGACCCGATTCATAAGATCCATGAAAGCTGTTGGGGCATTTGTTAGCCCGAAAGACATTACCAAAAATTCAAAGTGCCCATACCGGGTTCTGAAAGCTGTTTTCGGAATATCCTGCTCCCTTACCTTCAATTGATGGTACCGGGACCACAAATCAATTTTGGAGAAGAACTTAGCACCTTGTAATTAGTCAAACAAATCATCTATTCTAGGCAATGGGTATTTGGTTTTGATTGTGACTTTGTTGAGTTACCGGTAATCAATACACATCCGCAGCGATCCATCTTTCTATCTGACAAAGAGAACCGGTGCTCCCCAAGGCAACACACTCGGTCAGATGAAACCTTTCTCTAGCAAATCACTTAGTTGTTCATTTAGCTCTTTTAACTCTGTTGGCGCCATTCTATAATGTGGAATGGATATAGGCTGCATGGCTGGCATCACATCAATTGGCATCACATCAATCCCAAAATCAATCTCCCTATCTGGAGGAATTCCAGGGAGTTCATCCGGAAAGATATCGGGGAAATCATTCACAATTGGTATAGATTCAAGGGCAGGAACCTCAACAGTGGTATCCGTAACTCGGACTAAATGATAAATATACCCCTTCTTGATCATCTTTGTGGCCTTAAGGTAAGAAATAAACCTACCTTTTGGCATAACATTATTCCCCTCCCACTCAACAGTTAGCTCGTTAGGAAACTCAAGCCTCATAATTCTGGTCCGACAGTCGAGTTTGGCAAAACATGAATAGAGCCAGTCCATTCCCATTATTACATCAAAATCAATCATCCCTAGTTCAATAAGATCGGCCATGGTATCCCGACTACGCACCGTGACAACACAATCTCTATAAACCTGCGCGACTGTAATAGACTTGCCAATTAGGGTAGATATAGAGAACGGCTCATGAAGCCGTTCCGGTTCTATCCCAAAGCTCGTAGCAACATAAGGAGTAACATAGGACAAAGAAGATCCGGGATCAATAAGGGCATACACATCATGAGATTGAACAGTCAATATACCTGTGATGATATCTGGGGAAGCCTCTGCACTCTGTCGACCACTCATAGCATAGAATCGGATGGGTCCTCCCGAACTCTATGCACCACCCCTAGCTGTACCACGCCCTGCGGGTGCTGAAGAGCCTCGAGCTGGAGGGTGTGCTGTAGATGTGGCAGTTGTAGGACTGGATGACTGAGTTGTGCCCCTGCCTGCACCCTGACGGGATGCATGACACTCCATCTGAATATGGCCTCTCATTCCGCATCTGTAACATACTGACATGTCCAGGTAGCAGACTCCCGAATGTATCCTCCCACACTTAGGGCATGGGGCCCTATGCTGCTGCTGGAATCTCCCTCCAGATCAGCCTTGATGGTGGGACCCCCTACTGCCCTAATCGGGCCTAAAGCGACTCCCCTGCTGCTGGCCGTGCCCTGATGGTGGGGCACTAGCTGAAGGCTGAGCTTAAGACTGGGATGGCCCTGATGATCCTCCCCGAAAATCTTATCTCCCACCTCCGAATGAATCCCCAATGCTGCCCGCTGATCGGGCCCTACTACTACTTTCCCGTTCCATCCTGAGCTTTAACTTTCGAGCCTCCATAGCTTGGGCAAATACCACCATCCTTCCATAGTTCATGTCAGAATTTATAGCAGATGTGGCAGCCTCATTAATAACCAAAGGGCTAAGGCCCTACATAAATCGACGCACTCTTGCCTCCATAGTTGGCATCATATGAACAACATACTTCGACAGGCGCACGAGCTCCATGTGATACTCCCACACATTCCTACTACCCTGTTTAAGGGTCTCAAATTCCACAGCACGGTCTGCCTTAGTCTCGGCAGGCAAGAAATGGTCTATGAAGGCATCCGCGAACTCACTCCATCTCATCAGAGGGCTCCCCTCCTCACGGGAATCTTCCCACATCTCAAACCAGGAATATGCCACCCCTTTCAGACGATAAGAGGCCAACTCTACTCCTTGTACTTCAGTAGCACGCATAACTCGGAGAGTCTTATGCATCTCATCAATGAAATCCTGAGGGTCTACCCCGGGATCAGTACCTGTGAACACTAGAGAGTCTAAATGAAGGAACCTGTTTACCCTGGAACCAGAAGAATCGTCTTGCGAGATAAATAAGGTGGGTGCAACATTTGACCTCTGGGCCTGAGAAGCTACTAACTGAGTCAGCATCTGAATAGCTCCCCTAAGATCCCCATCAGAAATACTGAGACTTGGAGTTGGGGCTGGAGGTGGAATAGGTGTATCGGCGGGAGGGATTGTGGCATCCTCCGCGGGGGTAGGAACTGGGGTAGTCTGTTCTAGAGTAGACGAATCAGGCAGTGTGATAGTAGGGGGATTATCCTCACCCGCATTATCAAGTAGGGGATCAACAGCCAATCATAGTGTGGCATCGGCTTCTTGGCCAATTCTTGCTCTCTTCTTAGGTGCCATTTACTAAAAGTTAGAACAATGCACGAGTTAGAGGAGAACAACCTCACATTCCGCTCTATCGCACGATATAGAACAACAATGAAGGGTATTATTCCTAAATGTCCAAGTAGCCCCCTAATTATAGATGTGGTCGACAACACACCGATAAGAAGGGCTCTACTTGAAACGGCTCCGAGACATCCTAGGACACTTTAAAATCTTAGGCTCTGATACCAAGTTTGTCATGCCCCAACCTCGGGGAGCGTGACCGGCGCTCAACCGAGTGAATCCGGTTTAGCAAGCCTATTAAACATTTCCTACCTGACTCATTCATAATCCAAAAAGGGATCGCATCACCATTTGTAAAACAGGGGGGAGATCAGTTATATAAATATATAAATGTTGCTAGTTCATTTTTCCTTATATACATTATGCCATAGTTGAGTTCCCAAAATACAACTCGATCCAACGACCACCCCAACATACATACATGACTCATATAAACGTCTATGGAGCCTCTAAGAGTACAAAAAGAGCAACATGACAATGCCGGCAACAAGGCCCTGGCTATACCTCAAAATATGAAAACTTATACAAAAGAAGGACTACATGACCCTTGGGAGAAATGGGGCTCACCAAGACTGCTGTGAGGAGAGAAAGAGAGAACCACTATCTGTGATCGGCACTATCTACGATGGAACCACCTACATCCATTCAAAGATTTAGCGCCCCCGGCAAAAGGGACATTAGTACTGTCGAATAGTACTAGTATGTAAGGCAAACACCAATCTTAGTAGAATGAACAGTGAAACAAAGAGAAGGCAGTCATAATAATCAATAAGTACTTCATAGAAATAGAGAGAAACACCAAGTAAGGATCACATAGTTTCCAATTCAATCTTTCCATCTTTTTAGATTAATAATCTTTAGTGCCAAAGCCACAACTCACAATGCCACCGTATTTTTACATGGAGTCCGGTCTCAGCCCGACCGGCTAAGCCATCTCAAGTGAGACATATCCATATCCACAATGTAAATCAATAATTCCAACACAATTTCCACCATGTGTACAACATGGCGTCTGATCTCGTCCCGATCGGCTAAGCTATCTTACTTGAGACATAGCCTCTTTCAATTGTTCACTCAATTCACATTTGTTTCCCATCTTTCGTTACATGGCACAAACAGCCTCATTTATTAATTAGTTATTGGCACTTGGGAATATTTTACAATTCAAGTCTTTCCCTTTTTATTCGTCCAAATAACATCATCATTCATGTCGATAAGTACCATCACATAAGGCATTTCACACATAAGGGAAGGAGCTTGGAAAATCATAATTTCATTCTCAAATAGCATGATCACATGGTAACCATCTAAAACAATTAGGGAACATGAATCTTTCAATCCAACACACTAAGGAAAACAATTCTAGTATGATCAAGTTAGAACTTAAAACCATTATTCGGACACCAGGAGTTCGATTCTAGGAAGAAGAGAGTTAGCCATACATACCTCAGTTGCGCTTCTTTAGACTCTACAATTATCCGGAAACCTTAGCAACCTCAATCTATTTTAGCAATATACAAATTGAACCCAGAATTAGGAAAACATTCATGGTTCCAGCTCACTTTTTCCTACACTCTTTATCATACATGCATGCAAGATAAACCACCCTTATACCCATGAAGTATCACACTAGTACCCCATTATAGCTATGTTTGAAATTAAAAGCTGGGGTGATGAAGTCTTACCTTTTTGGATGAAGAATTTGGTGCTTTACTTGAATATTTCCAAGCTTTGAGTGATGGTTGAAGATTAATTGATTAAAATTAGGCCCTCCCTCTAGAACCCTCTCTCTCTCACTCTAGAAATATCAGAAATGAGCTTCAAAATAGACTAAATGGGTGTTTTAACGGAATAGGGGTCGGGTTTTAAATTAAGAAAAATGGTGCCCCGACACAGGTCTGCGGTCGCATATGCCACCGCATAATGGTTATGCGGTCCGCAAAGTGACCATTGAAATGGCTCTCAGGGGCCTAAACTTTCGGCTCAGGTATGCGACTAGTATGCGGTCCGCATACTTGTTCTGCAGTCTCCCAATGCACCGTAGAACTCCCTCCGCAAAAACCCAAGAGGAATTAAGCGACCGATATGCGGCCCGCATATCGATTATACGGTCCGCATATCGATTATGTAGTCGCATAATCCACCGCAAAACTGACCTCAAATTGGCCAAACTTACTGCTTTACTCCGCGGCCATTATAGGTCTGCAGAGTGATTATGCGGCCGCATAATGGGCCGCAGAAACGCGTTCTTCTACGAAACATTTTTCTCTCAGTCCGTAGAGTACTGTTCAATCCAAAAAGTCCGAACCGCAGCAAGCAAGCTTGCCGCGAAGAATTACTACTATGGTAACACAAGAATCTATCTTGGCACCACGAAACCCCGAGTATTTTGGTTAAAAGTTTTACGGGTCCTTACATGTGTTGTACGAAGTGGCTCCTGAATTAACTTTACCTTTTCTAAGGCATCTTTCAACAAATCAGCACCATATAACTTAGCCTCACCGGGTTCAAACCATCCGATGGGCGAATGACATCGCCGACCATATAAAGCCTCAAATGGAGCCATCTCGATGCTGGATTGGTAACTGTTGTTATAAGCAAACTTGGCCAAAGGCAAGAAACGATCCCACTGACTTCCAAAGTCAATCACACACGCCCTGAGCACGTCCTCCAGAATATGAACTGTCCGCTTTGACTGCCCGTCGGTCTGCGGATGAAAAGTTGTTTTGAGCTCTACGCGAGTCCCCAATTCACTCTGTACTGCTCTCCAGAAATGTGAAGCAAATTGAGGGTCTCTATCTGATATCATGAAAATTGGCACACCGTGCAACCGAACTATCTCCTGAATATAAATCTGGGCCAATCTCTCTGAAGTATACGTAGTCAGAACTGGAACGAAATGTGTCGACTTGGTCAACCTGTTGACAATGATCTAAACTGCATCAAACTTTCGCAAGGTTCGCGGCAACCGAACTACAAAGTCCATAGTAATGCGTTCCCATTTCCACTCCGGTATAGTCATCAGCTGAAGTAGGCCACCTGGCCTTTGGTGCTCATATTTAACTTGCTGGCAATTTAGACACCTAGCTACATACTCAACTATGTCCTTTTTCATTTGTCGCCACCAATGATGCTGCCTCAGGTCATGATACATCTTCATAGCACCTGGATGTATAGAATACCAAGAACTGTGTGCCTCTTCTAGGATCTTTTCCCTCAGTCCATCTATATTAGGAACACATAGATGACCCTGGAGTGGCAGAACACCATCTCCTCCTATAGTAACCTCCTTGGCACCACCTCGTAGTACCGTTTCTTGAAGAACCAATAAGTGTGGGTCATCAAACTGGCGAGCCTTGATCTGCTCAAATAATGACGACTGAGCTACAACACATGCAAGAACTTGATTGGGCTCTAAAATGTCCAATCTCACAAGTCGGTTAGCTAAGGATTGAATATCCAAAGCTAATGACCTCTCCTCTGCTACAATAAAAGCCAAACTACCCATACTCTCTGCCTTTCTACTTAAGGCGTCTGCAACTAAATTTGCTTTGCCCGGATGATATAGGATAGTGATATCATAATCTTCCAGTAACTCTAGCCATCTGCGCTGCCTCAAATTTAGGTCCCTCTGCTTGAACAAATGCTGCAAGCTGCGATGGTCAGTGTAAACCTCACAAGACACCCCATAAAGATAATGCCTCCAAATCTTAAGAGCGTGAACAATTGCAGCTAACTCCAAATGTTGTACTAGATAAATCTTCTCATGGGGCTTCAGCTGACGTGAAGCATATGCAATAACTCGCCCCTCCTGCATTAATACACAACCAAAACCAACGCGTGAAGCATCACAATACACTGTATACATTCCCAAATCAGAAGGCAACACTAACACTGGTGATGTAGTCAATGCTATCTTGAGCTTCTGAAAGCTCACCTCACAATTATCGGACCATCAGAATGGAGTACCCTTCTGGGTTAATTTGGTCAAAGGTGCTGCAATAGATGAAAATCCCTCCACAAATTGACGATAATAACCTGCTAAACCTAGAAAACTCCTGATCTCAGTCGCCGAAGTGGGACGATGCCAATTCTGAATTGCCTCGATCTTTTTGGGATCAACTTTAATACCCTCGCCCGATACAATATGCCCCAAAAATGCTACAGAATCTAGACAAAACTCACATTTAGAGAACTTAGCATACATCTTTTGTTCCCGCAGCATCTGAAGTACCAATCTCATATGCTGCTCGTGCTCTTCCTTACTGCGCGAGTAGATAAAAATGTCATCAATGAAGACAATGACAAACGAATCAATATATGGCCGGAATACCCTGTTCATCAAATCCATAAACGCTGCCGGAGGCATTAGTTAACCCGAAAGACATCACCAAAAACTCATAATGACCATATCTAGTCCGAAAAGCAGTCTTCAGAACATCTGAATCCCGAATCTTCAACTGATGGTACCCCGACCTCAAGTCGATCTTAGAGAACACCCTAGCACCCTGCAATTGGTCAAATAGATCATCAATACGCGGTAACGGGTACTTGTTCTTAATAGTGACTTTGTTCAATTGTCGATAATCGATACCCATCTGTATAGTACCATCCTTCTTCTTCGCAAATAATACCGGTGCACCCCAAGGTGATACACTCGGCCTAATGAACCCTTTGGCTAGTAACTCCTCAAGCTGTTCTTTCAACTCCTTCAATTCTTTCGGAGCCATGTGATACGGCGAGATAGATATAGGCTGGGTATCTGGAGCCAAGTCAACACAGAAATCAATATCACGATCAGGTGGCATGCCTGGAAGATTCGAAGAAAATACATCGGAGAACTCCCGAATTACAGGCACTGAATCAATAGTCGAAGTCTCTGCAGTAGTATCCCGAACATAGGCTAGATAAGCCAAACAACCCTTCTCAACCATGTGTCGAGCCTTCATAAAAGAAATAACCTGATTAAATGCACTAACAGATGAACCCTTCCACTCTAGCCTAGGCAATGCTGGAATAGCCAAGGTAACAGTCTTGGCATGACAATCTATGATGGCATGATATCGAGATAACCAGTCTATGCCCAGGATGATTTCAAAGTCAGTCATCTCAAGAAATAGAAGATCTGCTCTAGTTTCATAACCATAGAATATAATAATGCATGACCGGTAGATCCGATACACAACAACAGAATCGCCCACATGAGTGGACACATAAACAAGAGTACTCAAGGACTCACGAGAAACACCCAAGAAATGAGCAAATAGAGATGACACATAGGAATATGTAGACCTTGGATCAAATAATACGGAGGCATCTTTTCCGCAAACAGAAATAATACTTGTAATCACTACATCTGAGGCCTCTGCATCTGGTCTGGCCGAAAAAGTATAGAACCGAGCTGGAGCGCCAACTGGCTGGCCTCCACCTCTAGGACGACCCCTACCCACCTGACCTCCACCTCTTGGTGGTCTGATGGCTGGTGAAGCAACTGGTGGGGTAATCATAGGCTATTGACCCTACTGCACTGGTCTACCCCGAAGCCTGGGGCAGAATCTCCGCATGTGACTAGGATCCCCGTACTCGTAACAACTTTTCGGTGCGATGGGCTGCTGACTAAAAATCTGACACTGGTGACCTGAATACCCACTGGAAGAACCCTGAATAGCTGGTGGGCGATAAGAACTCTCTGGCATAGCACTGATATAAGGTCGTACTGGAGCACCCCGAGGAGGCGGTGGTGCTGGATATGGGGGCCTGCTGGACTGCCCTCTCACGAACTGACCTCTACCTCCAGACGGAGCACCTCTGAACTCTCCAGAATATCTAAACCGCTTATCTCTCATAACCTGCTCTCAGCCTTGCTGACACACACCCTCAATCCTCCGGGCTATCTCCACGACTAGCTCATAAGAAGTAACCATTTCAACCTCTCGGGCCATAGTGGCCTGAATGCCAGTATGTAAACCCGCAACAAATCTCCGCACTCTCTCCGCCTCAGTAGGGAGTATCATAAGTGCATGGCGAGATAACTCAGAGAACCTCGCCTCATAATTGGTCACTGACATCTGACCCTGCTAGAGCTGCTCAAACTGAAACCGCAACTCTTTCCTCTGGGATGGTGGAATATACCTATCCAGGAAAATACGGGTGAACCTGTCCCAAGTCATGGGAGGAGAATCTGCTGGCCTGCCCAGAAGATAAGACTTCCACCATCTACGAGCTCTGCCCTCTAGTTGAAAAGTAGCAAAGTCTACCCCATGAGACTCCAATATGCTCATGTTGTGCAGTTTGTCCCTGCACCGATCAATGAAATCCTGTGGATCCTCATGTCGCTCACTCCCAAAGACAGGAGAATGTTGTCCAGTCCATCTGTCCAATAGCTTCTGTAGCTCGGCCGTTGCAGCTGGTCTGGGCTCAGGTGTAGCTGTTGCCACTAGCTGGGCTCCACCCACGGGTAGTGCACCTTGGGTCTGATATATAGTAATTGTCTGCCCATGAGCTTGTGCGGTAGGGATCTGTGATCCCCCGCCCGCTTGAGATGTAGCTGGGTCTGCCGGAAATAAACCGGCCTGAGTCATAGTGTCCATGAACCGTAGCATACGACCCATGACCTCCTAGAATCTTGGTGCAAACGTGAAATCCATCGGAGCTGGTTCTGCCACGGACGCCTCGCCCTGTTCCTCAATAATGGGATCCTCTGCTGGACCCACTGGTGGTATAACTGGAACCATCCGGGGACGTCCTCATCCCCTAACATGGGCTGGAGCCGTCCCTCGGCCTCTGCCTCGGCCTCTAACAACAGGGGGAGTAGCTCTTCCCTGGTCTGAAACCTCATTAGAGCGCGCTCTCACCATCTGTGAGAGAATAAGAGGAAGATATTTAGTTCTACATATATTGCATGATGGAAGATGAAGAAAGGTAGTTTCCTAACACCCTATAGCCTCTAGAAGATAAGTACAAGCATCTACATACTGATCCGCAAGACTCTATTAGGCCTGCTCATAACTTGTGAGACCTACGTGAACCTAGTGCTTTGATACCATGTTGTCACGACCCTATTTCACCTATAGGTCGTGATGGCGCCCAACACTACAGCTAGGTAAGTCAACTAATAATTTAAACACATATTCAACTCTTTAAAAATTAACCCAGTAATTAAACACTTCTTACTTGCAAGAATCAAGACAATGTGAAAAGATCTGGTAAATTAAAATAACCAAGAAAAATAATTAAATCCAAAAATTCTACTAGTATGTGTGCCAAGACCTGGTATCACAAGTGTATGAGCATCTAGTAGATTACACAAAAATTTTAAATACTGTCTGAAATAAAATAGATAGAATAAAATTTTAAGAAGAGGCACTAGTTGCTGCAGAACGACTCAGAAAGGCAGCTCACCAATAAGCCTCTTGATAACATGAGTGTGTGCCGATAGGTCCAACTATATCACATGTCTCAGGTCCTGCACAAAAAGTGCAACAAGTGTAGTATGAGTACGTAAATAACGTATACCCAGTAAGTATCAAGCCTAATCTCGAAGAGGTAGTGACGAGAGGTCGACTTTGATACTCACTAAGGGTCAATAATAATAAATAAAATAACAGTAGAAATATTTAAATCAACATGATTTATAGAGTTTACAATAATTTTCCTTTAACCAGCAAAAATAATTAAATTTCTTCAAATGCGACAATTTTTAATTTATTTATTCAACTTCACAATCTGCAATTAAAATATCAAGGTATCGTGTAATTGTTGTTATTAGGCACAATTTCTGTCGAGGTCGTACGGCCCGATTCAGAGTGTCGTGTACACTACCGAGGGACGTGCGGCGCGATCCATAGATGCATCTATATTGCCGAGGCGTTCGGCCCGCTCCACAAGAAAGGAGGACATTTTCTTATGTACCTCCGGAATGAGGATATATATATATTATAAGATTAATACAAGACGATGTATAATTTATTTTAATAATTAATTAATTTATACAAAAATTCAAGTATACGAGATTTCTATCTTTTACTATCTTCCCTAGCAATTCATAATATAGTTCAAATACATTAATTAAATAAACACTACAACAAAAATAGCTTTTACCGACTATTATTTTGGGGCAATAAACCTATTGCCTATATAGTATTCCTAAAATTGAGATATTAGCGGTAGATCAATATTTGCCAGGAAAAGGTGCTCTTTTACTGTCAATTAAATGGTTTTCCCTCCCATTTGTTTTTCACAAAAATTACATATTCCCTCTAAATATTTTTCTCGTAATTTGAATAGATTCAATTAAAGAAAAAAATTAGATGGAGGAAATAAGCGAAAGGGCTTTCATCTCTCTCAGCCACGCCGCTGCCAATCTCATCTTTCTCTAATCATCGCCGACCATCAACCCAAGGTAACCCAACTCATTTCTCTCTCACTCTATCAGTCATACCCCCCCTTTCTCTCTCTCTCTCTTGAGATCTATTGCTTTTATATTATGGGTTTGATGAGATAAGATTTGATGGAGTATGTAAAAAACTTGGAGAAGAGAATTGGAATGCAGTTTAGAGGAGTTCATGGTTGGTGAGATGTGGAAAATTTTCTAGGTTAATCATCTGAGACCTAATCTTAGTGTTGTGGGGGACGGAGGCAGTGACGTGGTTGGGTTTATATAGGAATGTGTATTTGTAATGTGCTAATATGATATTTTGTTTTCTAGAAAATTTAGTCTTCTAATTGTTGAGGCATGATGGGTCCAAAATGTAGAGAAAGGAGATGAATCTGGAGTCATGAAGGTTTTTTCAAATTATATTTTCCATTAATTAGAAAGAAGGAATCAAACCAAAAGGTAATTTAGAGATGAAACTTTTGAAACAGTGGGTGTCCTGCATTGTAAGGTTCTACGGTAAGTTAAGATGTCTAATTTTGACTTGCAAGGCAACCTAATTACAGATTTTGTAAACAATAGAGATTTGAAAGCATTAGTCACAAGGTCTAGTATGAAAAAGAATTAATTTACTAAAATCAATTGCAACTTTTGTTCGTATGTTAAGTTTTTTCATGATTTTGCTCAGCAGAGGCTGGTGGATATTTCATCTGACATGTTTCAACTCAGAACACCTTGACTAATTTTCTTGGAACATCTCTAGTCACTATGACCTGGTAAATAACTTGAATATTATATCACCAAAAGCATGTAGTGATGTTAAGATTTCTAATAGAATTGAAATTCACAATGCAGATTTATTTTTGACTGTTACAGTACCTTCTTATATAACGACATCCGGTTACAAAATATATTTAATCACTTCATGCTATTTTCTTGTAACTTTCTCATCTTAGAAGGCCTTTGGCTTCCATTTTGTAGAGTGATAAATAATTTTGTGGCTCATGTTTTCTTTTGCACAGTAATGAACTCTTCTCGATCTTTCTCAATGAGACAACATCATATTCATGTGGGCAATTCTAGAGGTAACCGCTCAAATTTCTAATATTTGCTGCTTGAATTTTTTATCATATGAGAATTATATTATTTTTCCCCTTAATCTCTTTGTTAGTTTTTCTTTTATAATGTTTCTTAAGTGAAGAGGAAGACTTGAAAGTTGCACAGCTAAGAAAGATTTTTCTTTTTCGTGAAAAGGTAAGTCATCAACAAAGTAAATAATCCCTCATTTCTACATAATTTTCAAGGCTAACTCGATTCTCCTTCTAATCTAATTATGCACAAGTTAGCAAGGAACATCATATTTTAGAGACATGATGTGGTTGAAAAAGTTTGATTGTGGAAGCTGTCGAGCGAACATGATGAAAATATACTCTATCACGCTTGTGTTAGATGTTTAGACATCATAGACTTTTAACGTACTGCCTAAGAGAGCAACCATCCCTAGAAAATTGAATTCTCTACTCCCCTTATTTATTTTTAAACATCTTACCTTTTCAAATCTTTAACAGATGTTTTAGTATTCTTTTTGCTCTTAAAGATAGTGCAAATAAGATAGGAAACCAAGCAGTTATAATGGATCGTAAGAGCCAAAGCTGCTCAAATTTAATACTAATTGTAAGATGCTTCCTATATATATAGGAACTTTATATCGAAGATTGACTATCTATTTAGATCAGGATTTTATCATTTGCCTCTATGGAAAGGGCTTGAATAGATTTTATTTATGTATTATGTGATTAAAGGATGTTCTGCCTATGACATATTGCTTCCAAGAAAATACCCTTTATTTGTCTTTATTAAATATTCTTAAAAGAAATTTCTACGAAAATAGATAGAAGGTGATAAACATCACACTTGACAATAAAAATTATGTTATGGTTTCTCAGATTGCTAATCAGAATACTATCCCTGTACGTAAAGGCTTTGCTGCAGGAAACATATGTCTAGGGAAAGTTGAAGTTGTTCAGATCACCAAGTTTAAGGAATAGTGGTTACCATTGTTATTCTCAACATACTGATACCCAAATAATTTGCAACTCTTGTTCTATTCTAGGTATGGCGCCATACTCTCTGAAATTGAATGAGGAAAATGCTGGATAATTTGATTATCTAGAATAATTAGATTTGTTACAGCATGAAGTATCAAACATGGTTGTACGTTGGTATTTGTTTTGCATCTCAATTTGTGTTGTCAAATAGATGTCTCTGTTATTTTTAAGAGGCTATTGTTCTGCTTGCTTTCCCCTAATACTTCTAGCGGTCGGCTGATTTACTTGATTAAGTTTGTGTTAAGCTGATTTTAACTATAATGATAAAATTAAGTTGTATAATACATCTATAGTGCTATGTGTGTCACTCAAAAGGAGAATTGAAAAGGTTGGTTTTTGGAGCAGTAACTAGAGGATCCAGCTTTTTTGGCCTGAGTAGTACAATTTTGCGGATTAGCGAACTTTGTTAATTGACCATTCTCTTTCATTTGTTTGTTCCCTTAATTGATCAAGACATAATGAATGAAGGTTGAGCAATTGTGAGTTTTGTTAAATAATTTTTTTCAATGTTCTCCCAGTTATTGGGATTCATTTTAATTGGTTGAAGTTGGCAGCTCCTTTCAGAATATATTTACATATAGAATTACTATTTTTTTCACTTGATTTAATCTCTTAACATACATTTATTGTTATTTCAGGTCGTATAAATAATGTCCAAAAATGTAGCACTTGGAAGATTTCAATACGATGAAGAGTTGCAGAATTGTTTTTGTGAACTTATGTATCTTTTATTTTTTTATTGTGGGCATTCGATAGGATTAGTTGTAATGACATTAATTATGTAATTCAATATAATTTTATCTTTTATGTCGTTCACACATTAATAATGTAGATTACTACTTGCTTTTTTGTCTAGATATAATGAAATATTATATTTTTGTGAATTATTTTATAGTATTTGCCAATTCAAAGATAGTTTTAATGACAATAAAGAGGTTGTTAAATTGTACCTTTCATCTTTCGCTAAAAGGGTTATTATTTTTCACTAATTTAATTGGATTTATCGATAATAAAAATGAACGTTGTGCAAACTAAATAATTTTCTAGATGAATTTAACAACCATTATAATAGTCGTTAAAGTATGTGAATTTTAGCTGCAATTTAATTTGATTTACCTGCAATAAAGATAGGCACTAAAAGAGCAAACTAATCAATTCTGGAAATAGATTTAGCAGCCATCATAATTGTTGCAAATAATTGTCGTTAAAGCTAATGGTCATTAGTGGCAATAAGTCATACCTTTTACCAGCGTTTGTGAGAATGGTCGTTACAGGCTTTGCCGACCCCGACTTCAGCGGCTAAAGACCAATGGCCGGTAAAGAATATAACGGCTATTGTTATTGCCGCTAATTACCTTTTCTATTGCCGCTAAAGCCTCTTTTTCTTGTAGTGAAAGAATACAATTAACACACGTAATTCATGATTTGAGTCCTAAACTACCCGGACTTTAGCATAAATAGTAGCTACATACGGACTCTCGTCATCTCGTGCGTACGTAGCCCCCACAAATAGAAATAATTATTAATTTAAATCACCTATGGGGTAAATTTTCCCTTACAAGGTTAGACAAGAGACTTACTTCGACTTGCTCCAATTTAATCCACAAGCCTTTTCCTCTATTATCCAACTCTGAATGGCTCGAATCTAGCCAAAATAATTCGATACAGTCACCAAATATTATAGGAATCAATTTCATAAGAAAATATTAATTGTTTAAATAAAAATCCGAAATTAACTCAAAAATTATCTGTGGGGCCCACGTCTCGAAATCCGGCAAAACTTATGAAATATGAACGCTCATTCAACTACGAGTCTACCCATACCAATATTACTAAATTCCAATAAAAATTCGGCCCTCAAATCCTCTAATTTATCCAACAGGGTTTTCAAACTTTCCAAACTTAATTCACCAATTAAATATTAAAAACAGTGATGGATTCGGGTAATTTAACCAATATTGAGTTAAGAACACTTACCCCATTATTTTTTCTGGAACTTTTCCAAACATCGCCTCAATCCGAGCTCCATATCGGTAAAAATGGAAAATGGGAGTGTCACGACCCAAAATTTTTCACCGACGGAACCGTGATGACGCCTAACATTTCACTTGCCAGGCAAGCCAACGTTAGAGAATCATTCAACCAATTCCTTATTTTCATTCATTAAGTAACAATAATTAACTAAAATAAAATATAATAAGTGCGGAATATCATAAAAACTGTATTCATTACTACCACCCGGATCTGGAGTCACAATTCACGAGCATTCTAGAATTTACTACAAGTAAAAGTCTGAAAGAAATACAATTGTCTGAATAAAGAAACAGTAGAACAGAAATGATAGACGGGGACTTCAAGGTCTATGGATGCCGACAGATCTACCTTGAGTCTCCGGGCAGCGGACCAATAGCAAAATCTCGATCAACCAGAGCCAGTATCAAAATCTGCACAGAAAGTGCAGAGTGCAGCATCAGTACAACCGATCCCATGTACTGGTAAGTGTCGATCCTAACCTCGACGAATTAGTGACGAGGCTAAGGCAAGGCACCTACAATCAACCTGTACAATTTAACAGTGTATACGCAAATAAAAGGAATGAAGAACTAAACAGGAAATATCGGGAGGGAAAAACATATTGAGGGGAATACCAGATAAAGAATTACAACAGAATAATCACTGGAGCAGTCAATATACCATGAATCAACAGGAATAGTGAATACAGTAAGGAAAAATGCACGGAATCACCCTTCGTGCTTTTACTCTCAATCTCACCATAAAATTAATAGAAACGGCACGACATCACCCTTCGTGCTTTTACTCTCATATCATGGCACGGCATCACCCTTCGTGCATGAACACTCACAATATGGCACGGCATCACCTTTCGTGCATTAACACTCTCCCTTACCATAATGCAATGCATAAATAACAACAGGGAGATAGAATAACAAGTACAAACCGCACTTCAAGATTTGGTTCCATAATATCAATCTCAACTTGAAATAAAAACTCAACTATCACCAGAAAATTCGTAAACATAATAAGAACGATAATTTGGATAACACTAGTATAACACGTAGCAATTTGGCATAGGAATGAGACAATGTCAGAAAAACAGAGAAAAATGAAAAAAAACAAGTAAATTGGCGTCGCATAGGTACCCGTCACCTCACATATACACCGCTCACAAAAATTTCACTTAGCAATTAATCTAAGGTTCCTAATTCCCTCAAGTCAGGGTTAGACACAACACTTACCTCGCTCTGAAGGCTACTTAATCCTCAATCACAGCCTTTCCTTTGGAATTCACCTCCAAACCAGTCGTATCTATTAAAAATGACTCAATAATATCAAATATTGCTAAAGGAATCAATTATATTGCATAAATTAAATTTTCCAAATTTTCCTCCAAAAAGTAGAAAATCGACTCCGGGCCCGCTTGGTCAAAACCCGAGGTTCGGACCAAAATCCTTTTACCCATTCACCCCCGAGCCCGAATATGTAATTAGTTTTGGAATCCGACCTCAAATTGAGGTCTAAATCCCCAAATTCCGAAAATCCCTATTTTCTAACCTAACCCATAATTCTACCATAAAAACTCTAGATTTTTTATTGATAATTCAAGAAATGTAATGGGTAATTGAAAGAAAATGGTTTAGAATCACTTACCAATACTTTGGGTAAGAAAATGACTCTTGAAAACCTCTACCCGTTTGGTTCTTGAAAAATGTTGAAGAAATGGCTTAAACCCGTGTTTGATTCTGTTTTATGCACTGGGAGACAGTGTGCATCGCATTCGCGAGGCCACTGTCGCATTTGCGAAGGGTACTGGCTGCCAAGCCTTCGCGTCCGCGAGACGTTGCTCACGTTCGCGATGGTTACGCTCCCCTGGCCTTCGCATTTGCGAGACGTTGCTCGCGTTCTCGATGAAAGAACGACCAACTCTCCCCCAGGTCCCCAAGTGCTTCGCATTCGCGATGAGCATGTCGCGTTCACGAAGGGTAAATCTCCCATCACTTCGTGTTCGTGACCAGGCCTTCGCGTTCGCGATGAAGGATTCTCGGCCTCACTGGATTACTCTTCGCGTTCGCGAGAGTACCTTCGCGAACGCGGAGAAGGACATGCCAGAACACAGATTCTGCAGAAAAACCAGATTTCCAAAGTCCAAAACATCCCGTGGCCTATCCGAAACTCACCCGAGCCCTCGGGGCTCCAAACCAAACATGCACACAAGTCTAAAAATATCATACGAATTTGCTCGCGCGATCAAATCGCCAAAATAAAACCTAGAACTCTAAATTTAGTACCAATTCAAATGAAATTCTCAAGAACACTTTAAAATCCATAACTTCTCAACTGGACGTCCGAATCACGTCAAATCAACTCCGTTTCAAACCAAATTTCACAGACATGTCTTAAATATCGTAATGAACTTGTAGCGGGCTCCGGGACCAAAATACGGACCCGATACTCACAATGCAAAATATCAATCAATTCTTAAAAACAAATAATTTCCAAACTTTTAATTTTCATCAAAAATTCATAACTCAAGCTAGGGACCTCCAAATTCGATTCCGGGCATACGCCCAAGTCCCATAAATCGATACGGACTCACCGGGACCATCAAAGCACGGATCCGGACCCGTTTACCAAAGATGTTGACCGAAGTCAACTAAAATTAACTTTTAAGGCAAAATTTCTTATTTTTATTAGTTTTTAACATAAAAGCTTTCCAGAAACTTGCCCGGACTGCGCACGCAAATCGAGGAGGGTAAAAATGAGATTTTTAAGGCTTAAGAGAGCCGATTCAAGTTCTAAAAGATAATATGACCTTTTGGGTCATCACATTCTCCACCTCTAAAACAACCGTTCGTCCTCGAACGGACCTAGAAAAATACTTGGGCTGGTGAAAAGGTGGGGATATCTACTCCGCATATCGGACTCGGACTCCCAAGTAGCTGCCTCAATAGGCTGACCTCTCCACTGCACTCGAACTGAAGGGTAACTCTTTGACCTCAACTGACGAACCTGCCGGTCTAGAATGGCCACCGGTTCCTCCTCGTAAGTCAAATCCCTGTCCAACTGGACAGAGCTGAAATCTAACACGTGGGACTGGTCACCATGATATTTCCGGAGCATAGACACATGGAATATCGGATGATTTGAGGATAACCCTAGAGGCAACGCAAGTCAATAAGCTACCTCCCCCACTCTCTCGAGGATCTCAAATGGCCTGATATACCTAGGGCTCAACTTAACCTTCTTCCCAAATCTCATAACACCCTTCATGGGCGATACCCGAAGCAATATTCTTTCTCCAACCATGAATGCAATATCACGAACATTACTGTCAGCATAACTCTTTTGCCTGGACTGAGCTGTACGAAGTTGATCCTGTATAATCTTGACCTTGTCCAAGGCCTCCTAAACTAAATCTGTACCCAATAACCGAGCCTCCCCCGGCTCGAACCACCCAACTGGCGACCTATACCGTCTACCATATAATGCCTCATAGGGAGCCATCTGAATGCTCGACTGGTAGCTGTTATTGTAGGCAAACTCCGCTAACGGCAAAAACTGATCCCAAGAATCTCCAAAGTCAATAACACAGGCGCAGAGCATATCCTCTAAGATCTAAATAGTACGCTCGGACTGCCCGTCTGTCTGAGGATGAAATGTTGTGCTCAACTCAACCCGCGTACCCAACTCACGCTGAACTGCCCTCCAAAAGTGCGAGGTAAACTGCGTACCTCGATCAGAAAAGATAGACACGAGCACACCGTGAAGATGGACGATCTCACGAATATAAATCTCTGCCAACCGCTCCGAGGAATAGGTAACTGCCACAGGAATGAAATGAGCTGACTTAGTCAGCCTGTCCACAATGACCCAAACTACATCGAACCTTCTCTGAGTTCGTGGGAGTCCAACAACAAAGTCCATAGTGATACGCTCCCACTTCCACTCGGGAATATCTAACCTCTGAAGTAAACCACCGGTCTCTGATGCTCACACTTCACCTGCTGGTAATTTAGGCACCGAGCTACATAAGCAACTATGTCCTTCTTCATTAGCCTCCACCAATCATGCTGCCTCAAGTCTTGATATATCTTGGCGGCACCCGAATGAATAGAATACCAGGAACTGTGGGACTCCTTAAGGATTAACTCACGAAGTCCATCCACATTAGGCACACAAATACGACCCTGCATCCTCAAAACACCGTCATCTCCAACAGTAACCTACTTGCATCACCGTGCCGCAATGTGTCTCTAAGGACAAGTAAATGAGGATCAGCATCTTGCCAATCTCTGATGCGCTCAAATAAAGAAGACCGAGCAACTGTACAAGCTAGAACACGGTTGGGCTCAGAAACATCTAACCTCACGAACTGGTTGGCCAAGGCCTGAACATCCAATGCAAGCGGTCTCTCACCAACTGGAATATATGCAAGGCTACCCATACTGACTGACTTTCTACTTAAAGCATCGGCCACCACATTGGCCTTCCCGGGATGATACAATATAGTGATATCATAGTCTTTTAATAGCTCCAGACACCTCCTCTGCCTCAAAATGAGTTCCTTCTGCTTGAACAAATACTGCAAGCTCCGATGATCAGTGAATACCTCACATGGCATGCCGTAAAGATAGTGCCTCAAAACATTCAGCGCGTGAACAATGGCTGCCAGCTCTAGATCATGAACATGGTAATTCTTCTCGTGAACCTTCAGCGGCCGTGACACATATGCAATAACCTTGCCACCCTGTATCAATACCTCACCCAGACCAATACGAGATGCATCACAATATACTGTATAAGATCCTGAACCTGTGGGTAACACCAATACCGGTGCCGTAGTCAAAGCTGTCTTGAGCTTCTGAAAGCTCGCTTCACACTCGTCTGACCACCTGAACGGGGCACCCTTCTGGGTCAATCTGGTCAACGGGGCTACTATAGATGAAAACCCCTCCACAAATCGATGGTAATAGCCTGCCAAACCCAGGAAACTACGGATCTCTGTAGCTGATGTGGGTCTAGGCCAGCTCTGGACTGCCTCAATCTTCTTAGGATCCACCTGAATACCCTCTGCTGACACAACGTGACCCAAGAAAGCAACTGATCTCAACCAAAACTCACATTTTGAGAACTTAGCATATAACTGGCTGTCTTTCAGAGTCTGAAGAACGATCTGAAGATGCTGCTCATGCTCCTCTCGATTGTGGGAGTAGATCAAGATATCATCAATAAACACAACCACAAAGGAATCCAAGTAGGGTTTGAACACCCGGTTCATCAAATCCATGAAGGCTGCTGGGGCATTTGTCAGCCCAAATAACATTACTAAAAACTCATAATGCCCATACCGAGTTCGAAAAGTTATCTTAGGAAAATCGGATGCCCTAATCCTCAACTAATGGTAGCCAGATCTCAAATGAATCTTTGAAAACACCTTGACACCCCGAAGCTGATCAAATAAATCATCAATCCTCGGCAACGGATATTTATTCTTGATGGTGACTTTGTTCAACTACCGATAATCTATACACATCCTCATCGATCCATCTTTCTTATTCACAAACAACACAGGTGCACCCCAGGGCGAGACACTAGGTCTAATGAAGCCCTTATCAAGCCAATCTTGCAACTGCTCCTTCAATTCTTTCAACTCTGGCGGGGCCATGCGATATGGCGGAATGGAAATAGGCTGAGTGCCTAGAGCCAAATCAATGCAGAAATCAATATCTCTATCGGGTGGCATCCCCGGCAGGTTTGTAGGAAACACCTCTAGAAACTCACGAACAACCGGAACAGAATCTATGGAAGGAACCTCCGCACTAGAATCACGGACATAAGCCAAATAAGCTATACACCCCTTCTCGACCATATGCCGAGCCTTTACGTAAGAGATAACCCTACTGGTAGAATGGCCGAGATTCCTTCTTCACTCTAATCGAGGCAACCCCTTCAAGGCTAAGGTCACCATCTTGGCGTGACAATATAATATAGCATGATAAGGTGACAGCCAATCCATACCCAGTATGACATCAAAATCAACCATGTCGAGAAGTAAAAGATCTACACGAGTCTCAAGACTCCCAATGGTGACCACACATGAACGATAAACACGATCTACAATAATAGCATCTCCCACTGGCGTGGACACATATACAGGAGCACTCAAGGAATCACGAGGCACAGCCAAATAGGAAGCAAAATAGGATGACACATAGGAGTAAGTAGATATAGGATCAAATAGAACTGAAGCATCTCTACAGCAAACTGAAACAGTACCTGTGATAACAACGTCAGATGACTTAGCCTCAGGCCTGGCTGGGAAGGCATAACACCGGGGATGGGCCCCACCACCCTGAACTACGTCCTTGGGATGGCCTCTAGCTGGCTGGCTGGTCTTCACCTCTAACAGCCTGACCTCCACCTCTAACTATCTGGCACCTACCTCTGGCTGCCTGACTCCTGCCTCTGGCTGGCTGAGCAGGTGGTACAGCAACTGGTGCCGGAACCATGGCACGAGAACTCTGATGCTGTGAGCTGCCCGTTGCCCGAAGGCAAAATCTGGCAATATGCCTCGGATCACCACAAGTATAACATAACCTCGGCTGCTGTGACTGCTGACCCTGAAACTAACCCTGTCGACCTGAATAACCACTTGATAACTCTGGAGTGGAGGTGCATAAATAGGAGATGGTGGTGCACTGTAGGCTAGCTGGTCGGAATAATACATCTGAGGGCCACGACCACCTGAGGCACCGTGTGATGCCCGCAGCGCTGAATGAAATGTCTTGGGAGCATAGCCTCTACCAAAAGTACTCCTGCCTCTAGATGAGGCACCGCTGAACTCACCGGAATGACGAAGCCTCTTATCAGACCCCTGACCTCCCTGAGTAAGAACCATCTCAACTCGTCTAGCAACATCAGCAGCCGCCTGAAAAGAAATCTCACTCCCAGTCTCCTTAGCCATCTGCAATCTGATAGGCTGAGCAGGCATTTGTCAGCCCAAATGATATCACTAAAAACTCATAATGCCCATACCGAGTTCGAAAAGCTATCTTATGAACATCGGATGCCCCAATCCTCAACTGATGGTAGCCAGATCTCAAATAAATCTTTGAAAACACCTTGACACCCTGAAGCTGATCAAATAAATCATCAATCCTCGGCAATGGATATTTATTCTTGATAGTGACCTTGTTCAACTGCTGATAATCTATACACATCCTCATCGATCCATCTTTCTTCTTCACAAACAACACAGGTGCACCCCAAGGCGACACACTAGGTCTAATGAAGCCCTTATCAAGCAAATCTTGCAACTGCTCCTTTAATTCTTTCAACTCTGGCGGGGCCATGCGATATGGTGAAATGGAAATAGGCTGAGTGCCCGGAGCCAAATCAATGTAGAAATCAATATCCCTATCGGGTGGCATCCCCGGCAGGTCTAAAGGAAGCACCTCTGGAAACTCACGAACAACCAGAACCGAATCTATGAAAGGAACCTCCGCACTAGAATCGCGGACATAAGCCAAATAAGCTAGACACCCCTTCTCGACCATATGCCGAGCCTTTACGTAAGAGATAACCCTGCAGGTAGAATAGCCGAGATTCCCTCTCCACTCTAATCGAGGCAAGCCCTTCAAGGCTAAGGTCACCGTCTTGGCGTGACAATCTAATATAGCATGATAAGGTGACAACCAATCCATACCCAGTATGACATCAAAATCAACCATGTCAAGAAGTAGAAGATCTACACGAGTCTCAAGACTCCCAATGGTGACCACACACAAATGATAAACACGATCTACAACAATAGCATCTCCCACTGGTATGGACATATATACAGGAGCACTCAAGGAATCACGGGGCACAACCAAATAGGAAGCAAAATAGGACGACACATAGGAGTAAGTAGATCCCGAATCAAATAGAACTGAAGTATCTCTACTGCAAACTGAAATAGTACCTGTGATAGCAGCGTCAGATGATTCAGCCTCAGGCCTGGCTAGGAAAGCAAAACACTGGGGCTAGGCCCCACCACCCTGAACTACGTCCCTGGGACGGCCTCTAGCTAGCTGGTCTTCACCACTAACGACCTGATCTCAACCTCTAACTGTCTGGCCCCTACTTCTGGCTGCCTGACCCCTGCCTCTGGCTAGCTGAGCAGGTGGTGCAGCAACTGGTGCCGGAACCATCGCATGAGAACTCTGATGCTGTGAGCTGCCCGTTGCCCGAGAGAAAAATCTGGCAATATGCCTCAGATCACCACAAGTATAACATAACCTCGGCTGCTATGACTGCTAACCCTGAAACTGACCATGTCGACCTGAATAACCACCCTGATAACTCTGGAGTGGAGGTGCACAAATAGGAGCAGGTGGTGCACTGTAGGTTAGCTGGTCGGAATAATGCATTTGAGGGCCATGACTACCTGAGGCACCATGGGATGCCCGGAGCACTGAATGAAATGGCCTGGGAGGATGGCCTCTACCAAAAGTACTCCTGCCTCTAGATGAGGCACCGCTGAACTCACCAGAATGACGAGGCCTCTTGTCAGACCCCTAACCTCCCTGAGTAAGAACCATCTTGACTCGTGTGGCGACATCAGCAGCCGCTTGAAAAGAAATCTCACTCCTAGTCTCCTTAGCCATCTGCAATCTGATAGGCTGAGCAAGTCCATCAATAAACCTCCTCACCCTCTCTCTCTCGGTGGGAAGCAGAAGAATGGCATGACGGGCCAAATCCACAAAACGGGTCTCATACTGAGTAACTGTCATACCGCCCTGCTGGAGATGCTCAAGCAGACGGCAATGCTCCTCCCTCAATGTGATAGGCAGAAATTTCTCTATGAAGAGCTGAGAGAACTGGTCCCAAGTAAGAGCAGGCAACCCAGCTGGTCTGGTCAACAAGTAACCTCTCCACCATTTCTTGGTGGAACCAGTCATTTGAAATGCAGCTGGTTTGGTCTCCACTATACCCATGTTCCGTAGAACCTCGTGACAACTGTCAAGATACTCCTGGGGGTCCTCTGAAGGGGCACCACTGAAGTGAACAGGAAAGAGCTTGGTAAACCTGTCCAATCTCCATAAAGCCTCAGAAGACATAGATGGTCCATCTCCGACCTGTGCCGCAATAACCGGCTAAACTAATCCGACTGGCTGAGCTGCTGGAGCCTGATACTGGGGAGCCATCTGCTCCATAGCGGGAGTGGTAGGAGTCTGGGCTCCTCCTCCAGCCTGAGAGATTGATGGTGCCATGGGAAATGTGCCAGTCTGGGCCACACTCTCCATAAGGCCTGCCAAACAGACCAAAGCATCCTGAAGTACTGGGGTAGCAATGAACCCCTCCGGAACCTGAGCTGGTCCGATAGGAACAGTCTGGGCTGGAACCTCCTCACCAATCTCTATCTGAGGCTCCACTGCTGGGGCTGCTGCTCGGGCTCTAGGCTGAGCCCTGCCCCTGCCTCGGCCTCCGGCACGACCTCGGCCTCGACCTCTGCCCCGCGTAGGAGCTATCACTGGAGACTCTGGCTGCTGCTCAGCTGAGGAAGCGGTACGCGTTCTCGCCATCTGCGAGAGAATAAGAGTAGAAGAGTTCAGTCAGTATTGTGAAAGCAAACATCGCACGACAAGGAAGAATAGAAGTGAAACTTGTTCCTAAACTTCATAGCCTCTGGAAGATAAGCACAGACGTCTCCGAACCGATCCTTCAGACTCTACTAAGCTTGCTCGTGAATCGTGAGACCTAGGCAACCTAGTGCTTTGATAGCAATTGTCACGATCCAAAATTTCCCATCGACGGGACCGTGATGGCGCATAACATTTCACTTGCCAGGCAAGCCACCGTTAGAGAATCATTAAACCAATTCCTTATTTTCATTCATTAAGTAACAATAATTAACTAAAATGAAATATAATAAGTGCAGAATATCATAAAAACTGTATTAATTACTACCACCCGGATCTGGAGTCACAATTCACGAGCATTCTAGAATTTACTACAAGTAAAGGTCTGAAAGAAATACAACTGTCTGAATAAAGAAACCATAGAACAGAAATGATAGATGGGGACTTCAAAGTCTGTGGACGCTGACAGATCTACCTTGAGTCTCCGGATTGCGGACCAATTGCAAAATCTTGATCAACCACAGCCGGTATCAAAATTTGCACAGAAAGTGCAGAGTGCAGCATCAGTACAACCGACCCTATGTACTGGTAAGTGTCGAGCCTAACCTCGACGAAGTAGTGACGAGGCTAAGGCAAGGCACCTACAATCAACCTGTACAATTTAACAGTGTATACGCAAATAACAGGAATGAAGAACTAAACAGGAAATGTCGGGAGGGGAAAACATACTGTGGGGAATACCAGATAAAGAACTACAACATAATAATCACCGGAGCAGTCAATATACCATGAATCAACATGAATAGTGAATACAGTAAGGAAAAATGCACGGCATCACCCTTCGTGCTTCTACTCTCAATCTCACCATAAAATTAATAGAAATGGCACGGCATCACCCTTCGTGCTTTTACTCTCATATCATGGCACGGCATCACCCTTCGTGCATTAACACTCACAATATGGCACGGCATCACCCTTCGTGTATTAACACTCACAATATGGCACGGCATCACCCTTCGTGCATTAACACTCTCCCTTACCATAATGCAATGCATAAATAACAACAGAGAGATAGAATAACAAGTACAAACCGCACTTCAACATTTGGTTTTATAATATCAATCTCAACTTGAAATAAAAACTCAATTATCACTAGAAAATCCGTAAACATAATAAGAACGATAATTTGGATAACACTAGTATATCACGTAGCAATTTGGCATAGGAATGAGACAATGTCAGAAAAATAGAGAAACATGAAAAAAAAATAGGTAAATTGGCAGCGCATAGGTACCCGTCACCTCACATATACGCCGCTCACAAGAATTTCACTTAGCAATTAATCTAAGGTTCCTAATTCCCTCAAGTCAGGGTTAGACACAACACTTACCTCGCTCCGAAGGCCACTTAATCCTCAATCACAGCCTTTCCTTTGGAATTCACCTCCAAACCACTCGTATCTATTCAAAAATAACTTAATAATATCAAATATTGCAAAAGGAATCAATTATATTGCATAAATTAAATTTTCTAAATTTTCCTCCAAAATGTAGAAAAATCGACCCCGGGCCCGCTTGGTCAAAACCCGAGGTTCGGACAAAAATCCTTTTACCCATTCACCCCCGAGACCGAATATGTAATTAGTTTTGGAATCCGACCTCAAATTGAAGTCTAAATCCCCAAATTCCCGAAATCTCTATTTTCTACCCTCATCCCTAATTCTACCATAAAAACTATAGATTTTTGGTTGATAATTCAAGGAATGTAATGGGTAATTGAAAGAAAATGGTTTAGAATCACTTACCAACACTTTGGGGAAGAAAATGACTCTTGAAAATGGCCTCTACCCATTTGGTTCCTGAAAAATGTTGAAGAAATGGCTTAAACCCGTGTTTGATTCTGTTTTATGCACTGGGCGACAGTGTGCATCGCGTTCGCGAGGCCACTGTCGCGTTCACGAAGGGTACTAGCTGCCAAGCCTTCACATTCGCGATGGTTACGCTCCCCTGGCCTTCGTATTCGCGAGACGTTGCTCGCGTTCGCGATGAAAGAACGACCAACCCTCCCCCAGGTCCCCAAGTGCTTCGCATTCGCGATGAGCAGGTCGCGTTCGCGAAGGGTAAATCCCCCATCACTTCGCGTTCGCAACCAGGCCTTCGCGTTCGCGATGAAGGATTCTCTGCCTCACCGGATTACTCTTTGCGTTCGCGAGAGTACCTTCGCGAATGCGAAGAAGGACATGCCAGAACATAGATTCTGCAGAAAAAATAGATTTCCAAAGTCCAAAACATCCAGTGGCCTATCGGAAACTCACCCGAGCCCTCGGGGCTCCAAACCAAACATGCACACAAGTCTAAAAATATCATACGAATTTGCTCGCGCGATCAAATCTCCAAAATAACACCTAGAACTCTAAATTTAACACTAATTCAAATGAAATTCTCAAGAACACTTTAAAATCCATAACTTCTCAACTGGACGTCTGAATCACGTCAAATCAACATCGTTTCTCACCAAATTTCATAGACATGTCTTAAATATCGTAATGAACCTGTACCGGGCTCCGGGACCAAAATACGGACCCGATACTCACAATGCCAAATATCAATCAATTCTTAAAAACAAATAACTTCCAAACATTTAATTTTCATCAAAAATTCATAACTCAAGTTAGGGACCTCCAAATTCGATTCAGGGCATACGCCCAGGTCCCATATTACGATACGGACCCACCGGGACCGTCAAAGTACGGATCCGGGCCCGTTTATCCAAAAATATTGACCGAAGTCAACTAAAATTAACTTTTAAGGAAAAATTTCTTATTTTCATTAGTTTTCAACATAAAAGCTTTCTGGAAACCTGCCCGGACTGCGCACGCAAATCGAAGAGGGTAAAAAATGATATTTTTAAGGCTTAAGAGCGCCGATTCGAGTTCTAAAACATAAGATGACCTTTTGGGTCATCACAGGGAGGAAGTCCCATTTTCAAAACTTAAACTCTCTGCCCTGTCATTTGCTCTACGCGATCGCGAAGCACAATTTTTCCACTGCCCAAATTAACCCTACGCGATTGCAGACTTGTCCACGCGATCGCGAAGCTCAAAATTACAGGCCTACGCGATCGCGAACTTATCCACGCGATCGCGAAGCACAAACGCGTGACCTCCACTTCTGCTCCACTTACTCTTCGTGAACGCGACCTTCTTCACACGTTCGTGAATAACAAACTCCCACAGCTACGCGATCGCGGCCCTTTTCACCCGATCGCGAAGAACAAAAATCATCACTGCCCCAAACAAGCCTACGCAATCGCAAACCATTTCACGCGATCGCGTAGAACAAAGTCGCCTCTGCCCTAAATTAGCTTACGCGATCACGGATGAACCTATGCGATCGCGTATAAGGAAACTAGAAGAAAAATACCAGCAGCTATCAGCTATCTCCCAAAGTACAAAAATGATCTGTTAGCCATCCAAAACTCACCCGAGTCCCTCGGGACCTCAACCAAAAATACCAACAAGACCTAAAACATCATACGAACTTAGTCGACACCTCAAATCATATTAAACAATACTAAAACCACGAATCAAGTCCGATTGACCTCAAATTTTGCACATAAGTCATAAATGACATAACAGAGCTATGAAAATTTTCAGAACTGGGTTCTGACTCCGATATCAAAAAGTCAACTCCCCGGTCAAACTTCCAAACATAAATTCCTGTTTTAGCCATTTCAAGTCTAATTTAACTACAGACTTCCAAATGAAATTCCAAACACGCTCCTAAGTCCAAAATCACCATACAGAGCTGTTGGAATCATCAAAATTTTATTTCGGGGTCATTTTTAAAAAAAAAAGTTGACCGAAGTCAAACTTAACATTTTAAGGCCAACTTAAGGAACCAAGTGTTTTCAACCCGAACACTTCCAAGTCCCGAACAAAATATCCCCGCAAGTCATAAATTAATAAAAGCACATACAAGGAGTTTTATTTAGGGGTACAGGATTCTAAAAGTTAAAATGACCGGTTGGGTCATTACAATGAAAATATGTAAGCTCAAATCAAAATCCCTTGGGATTTTATTGTTGGTTGACTTCTAAAATTCATTTGTTTTACATTTAATTTATTCTTTTGGAATATAACTCCCTCCCTCTCTCTCTCTCTCTCTCTCTCTCTCTCTCTCATATATATATATATATATATATATATATATATATATATATATATATATATATATTCCTTACGATTCAATATACTGTACTCAATCATTTTATTTCAAAAAAAACACAAAGTCACTTGCATATTTTATTGGCACATAAGTCATTACGTATTTGTCACGACCCAATTCCCACCATAGGTCATGATGACACCCAACGTTGTCGTTAGGTAAGCCAATAGTTCATAACATATTTTAAAATAAAGGTGAAATAATTAAGCGAAATTGTTCTATTTTTATAGAAAATACTAACATTTTCTGCAAATTAGAATATAATTAAAATGCAATGCTGAATGTCGTAACAAAATACATCCAAGATTAATAATTGAAGTTCCCAAACACTGTGTAACAAGTTCATGAGCATTTCTAGAATATACAGTACTACTACAACAACTGTCTAGAATAGAAATTAGACAGAATGCAATAATGAATAGGAAGAAGATTTCGTGTGTTGTTTATCTTAACATGGAAAGCACCTCACCACAAAGTCTCCTCATCAACTGCGCCTCGCCGGTTTGACCATCAAATGTACCTATCTCCGTACCTACACAATTAGTGCAGAAGTGTAGTAAGAGTACGTAAATCAATGTGTATCTAGTAAGTATCTAGTCTAACCTCAAAGAAGTAGTGACGAGGGACTTAGTATTGGTCCAATGACCAAGTATAATGAAAGTAGATAGGCATGAAGCATATCAAGTAAAAGCAACAAAGTTGATGTTTGTGTATAACATGATCCTCAATGGAAGAGTAAATGCTAAGTCCTCAAATACCGGATACTACCTCGCATGGAATATATAATGATCAATACCTAATAAGATGTCACATCCCAACTCAGAAAGACTCATAAGTACATTGACTCCTTATCGAATATTACGCACTATTATACCGAGGTGAACGGCCCGATCCCATAAGAGTGGTGGTACAATATCCTGTCGTGGCGTACGACCCGATCCCATAAGAATTTATTACATGATATTACCGAAGCGAACGACTCGATCCTATAAGAGTGTGTTACATAATACTGCAGAGGCGAATGGCCCAATCCCATAAGAGTGTGTTATATAATACCTGTCACGACCCAAAATCCCGCCTTAGGCGTCGTGATGGCACCTTGTCCCTAGGACTAGGTAATCCTAACACATATAAATATGAAGCAGTAATTGCCATACATAGGCAACAATCATCAATAGATGTACAATATCACAAGACCGGTAGTACAAGTCATAAGACTTTCTAAGAGTAACTAAGAATAACAAATACATCACTGTTTGGAATAGAAGTAAATAGTAACAATGTAAAACTCCGAAAGGTGACTCTAAGGCATGCGAACGCGATGGCTGGTGTACCTTAAAGTCTCTGCTGCAACTCACAATTAGATAAATAATGACCGACACGTTCCGAGGTACCTGGATCTATAGAAAAATATGCAGCAAGCGTAGCATGAGTACATGTCACGCGCTGACCTCGGGAAGCATGACAGACGCTCAACCAAGAAACCCCGGCCAAGCAAGCCTGTACAATACCTTCTACCCGAACTTACTCATGAATAAAAAGGAGATCAATTTCATTAATTAGACAACAAGGAGGATCATGTGAACAATACCAATTCCTTATCATTAGTTACATCATTTATAAAGTTCAAAATACATACACCTTCATAGTTTGAAGTGTAACGTGTGATAAAAATACAACATTACTCGTTTGACATCCCCAACACCAACGTACCACCCACACTATGTCTACGGAGCCTCTAATAGATATAAAAGAGTACGATGATAGTGCCGGCACCGGCTATACCTCTAAACGCAATACACAAGGAACAAAAGATATACCACCCTGATATAAAGTGAAGGTTCAAGAACTTATCAGCTCTAGCTCATCGTATCTCAGCTGGTAAGTAGTGATGAAGAAAGGCCTCAGAAAATTCCTTCCACACGGCTGGAGGAGCGTTCGGACCCCTAGATCTCTCCCAACTATCATACCATAAAATCGCTAAATCCCATAACCGATAAGAAGCCAACTCTACTGCCTCTGTATCACTAGCATGCATAACACGCAATGTACAATGAACCTGATCAATAAATGTTTGCGGGTCCTCCTTGGGGCTTGATCCGGTAAACACTGGAGGGTCTAGATTAATAAAATCACGAACTCCTGCACTAACCGGTTTATCAGCAGCACCGGTATTCTGCCTCTGAGCCTGAGCAGCTACTAAGCTACTCAACAACTGCACTGCACTGCGCATATCGTGGTCTGTAGTGCCAGACGGAGGAACTGGATGTACTGGGTGCCTCCTAATATCCTCTGGAGGAGACAGAGAGGTATGAGACGGCATCTCACTCTGAGGCTCACTTTGGCCTGCTATGGCTGGAGGCACCTGAATGTTACCCTCTCCTACAGCTGTATCAAGCCGTTTACTAATCGCTTGCTTCCTAGTCGAAGGCATCGCTAAAAGAAAACAAGGTGAATATTAGATATGAACACTTACGACTCAACTCTACGCACGATCTAGATTCAGGAAGAAGGTAACAACCCTAGATGTCACGTAGCCTCCTGATTATAAATGTGGCGCGCTACACATCCATAATCAAAACTCTACTAGACACGGCTCATAGACAACCCCTAGGACAGACTTGCTCTGATACCAAGTTTGTCACGACCCAACTGGAGGGTCATGACTAGCACCCGGGCCATACTTGCCGAGCACCAACGTACATTTTATCTAACCTTCCTTATTATCTTTAAGGGCCGACAAGACCAATATAAATGAAAGACATGGATCATGAACATCCAACAATGAAAGATAATGTCATGAACATACGTAACATGGGACGACAAGACTGTCAAGAAACTATATATAAGGTACGAGCTACCATGGTGCCATGAAAGACTATACAACAAAAATCAGCCGACAAGGCATTCCAAACCATACATGAGTCGACACCTGTCTATGAGCCTCTAAAAGAACATAAGTGCTACAACATTGCCGGAACAGGGCCCCGACATACCCATAATGTCTATAACAAAAATGCATACCAAGACCACGGCAAGTCCGGAGAAGGGATCTCGCCAATAACCGCTGAACCGGATAGCCTACTGTGATGGGGGAGCTGCGTCTACCCGTCTATCAGGACCTGCAGCACGACATGCAGCATCCACAAATAAAAAGGACGTCAGTACGAATAAAGTACTGAGTATGTAAGGCAGGAAAGCATAAGTAAGAACAATAATGTAAACAGTGATAGGGAATATACAACCTGTGACATCTGGGTACCTCTGAGGGCTACTGACATGAAATACATGATACATATATATATATACATAAACTTTTAAAACATACGCCTTTGTGGGCATCTCGGTAAAACGTACCCGGCCATCATAGGGCTCGGTAGAATCGTACCCGGCCACGTGGAGCTCGGTAAAACCCAACTGATCAGTGGTTGCACAATAGGTGCCATACCCGGCCGACTATAGCGCGGCTCGGTAGAGTAAAATAGATACATATATATGATGCATGCTGGACTCATTGGAATCACATTTTGAACCTTTCGGAGTGACGTAAGGTCAGTATCCTTCGTACACGTTATTAGGATTAAATCTTCATCAAGAATCTTATAAGAATCAGGAACTACCAACAACATTGATAATATAAGAATAAGAGAAGTAACATCAATATCAATCGTTTCATAAGAAGGGCAGCAATGTAAGTACTGCTAGCTTCTAAGAGTAGAGTATCTTTGGGAGCTCGTTCATTACATTATGTACAATCGGAGTCGTGCAAAAGAATGAAGGGGATAGCCTCACATACCTTGTATATACTGCCCAACCTCAAGCTATGCAAATGTCACGACTCCTTAGTCTACAATAAGAGAAATGACACTATCATTATCGTTTAAGCGTCGTAACTATTATGTATCGACCGCAACCTATTTTACGATGAAACGGACAGCACCTCCCCTATTTATATGACTTCCTACAAGTCAATACAATCACCAAACAGCCCAAACAACATCATTAATAATCATATTGAGCCTCCAAAACAGTCCACCAACTAACAACATTACTACCAAGCCTTTCGATATATATTTCACAAGTTCTAGCATCAACGACTTAGCCACAACTTAGATAATCTTAAATATATATAGAGTAAGAGGTTCCTTACCTTTAAACAGAAAGAACAACTCCAATTTGACCTTAATTTTCCACGAAATATCCCTTCAATTCTGCCACAAGAACAAGGAAGCGAAACTAGCAATTAATTCGGGTTTTTCGGCACTAGAATTACTTTAGAAGACTTGAAATCACCTAGGGTTGATATTAAAAACTTGAAGGTGTATTTACAGGACATAAAACACTTAAAAAAACCTCCCACACGAGCTGGAACAACACAAAAATCAGCAACAACAAGAAGAACAAGAAACTTACTAGCGCCACGAGATTCCTGACATTTGATTTGTGCTGTTTGCCCTTTGTTTGGGTCTTGGATCATGAGAGAACCTTGAGAGACTGTTTTTAGGGTTATAAGGTCTGAATATACTGAAAAATAATGACTTAAAATGGGGTTGAGGTATCTTATATATGTCCATATGTCTTAAACCGCCTTTGTGGGTCCCATAGAGAGCAGCTTGGCGCACTCTCGCGAAAATGCGAATATCTCTCTATTCCGAGATCGTATCGACAAACGGTTTAATGCGTTGGAAACTTGACTCATGGATATTCAATTTGATAGGTAGATCACCCCATAATTCCAAGCACATTAGGAGAAAAATGCAGTAACATTTGACCTAAAGTTTAAGTAAAATTATAAACCTAAGTTGCGACAACTTTTATCGACTTTTGTTTCATAACTCGCTTGACTTCAAGACTTATGATGCGGATATTATATGATTCAAATACATTAAAACAATACCTCTTGGGACAGTTAATCACCTCCAGTGTTACCCGAAAATACGGGTTACAACATCCTTGATTCGTTTAACTTCTAATACTTATTAACCACTCTTATACACCCTTGAACCGTTTAAGACCAATAGGATTAACTTCTTATCATCTCAAAGATAATCTCTTCTTGGATTTACATTGACTAACTTACGGCGTGATCTATGGTATGCGAATTTGGGTTGTAACACCCTCTCCCCCTTAGGAACATTCGTCCTCGAATGTAAGGGTTTATGGGGTGTCTAACTCATCGTGGATTCCGACGGAGATTTCCGGCTGAGTTTCCCCATAAAATGGACACTAGCCAAACTTGCTAGCAGTTAAACCCAACCTATGGCCTTACAAGACTATACAAAGCATTATGGATATGTATATTATCTGCATATCACCATTTTGTATTGAAAAAAAGAGTATTCACAAGCTATTGCTTACCTCATAGAGCCGTTTCACCTTATAATGCATCCTTCTTTCCCCCGACATCCTCGTTATCTTCACTCTGGAATAGGTAAGGGTATTTAGACTTCATCTCCTCTTCTGCTTCCCATGTCATTTCTTCTATATTCTTGTTCCTCCATAATACTTTCACGGAAGCTACATCCTTTGTTCTCAGCTTGCGGACTTGTCGATCTAATATAGCCACTGGCACTTCATCATATGATAGATCCTTTGTAACTTGTACATCTTTGATAGGGACGACCCGAGAAGGGTCTCCAATACATTTCCTCAACATAGATACATGGAATACCGGGTGGACAAATTCCAATTCAGATGGCAATTCTAACTCGTAAGCAACCTGTCCAATTCGTCGAAGAATTTTGTACGGCCCAATATACCGCGGACTCAACTTACCCTTCTTCCCAAAACGCATAACACCCTTCATCGGCGAGATCTTCAGGAAAACCCAATCACCAACCTCAAATTCCAGATCACGACGCCGGACATCGGAATAAGACTTTTGCCTGCTTTGTGCCGTCCTCAGTCGCTCTTGTATCACTTTCACCTTCTCAATGGCTTGGTGAATCAAATCTGGCCCATATAATTCTGTCTCACCGACTTCGAACCATCCAACTGGTGATCTACATCTCCTCCCGTACAGTGCCTCATACGGGGCCATTTTAATACTGGAATGGTAGCTATTATTGTAGGCAAATTCTATAAGTGCCAGATGGTCATCCCAATTCCCCTTGAAATCTAGAACACATGCTCGTAGCATATCTTCAAGCGTCTGGATGGTACGTTCAGCCTGTCTGTCAGTCTGCGGATGAAATGCAGTGCTGAGATTTACTTGTGTGCCTAAACCCTTCTGAAAAGACCTCCAAAAGTTAGCCGTAAATTGAGCTCCTCGGTCTGATATAATAGATACCGGCACACCATGAAGCCTAACAATCTCCTTGATATACAACTTCACATAATCTTCAGCCGTGTAAGTTGTCTTAACTGGTAGAAAATGGGCAGATTTTGTAAGTCGATCAACTATCACCCAGATGGAGTCAAACTTATATTAAGAGCGAGGTAATCCAATAATGAAGTCCATATTAATCACCTCCCATTTCCAGGTCGGAATCTCTATATTCTGAATCAATCCACTAGGTTTCTGATGCTCGATCTTTACTTGTTGACAATTAGGACACTGGGCTACAAATTTTGCAATAGACTTCTTCATGTTATCCCACCAATACTGCTCCTTAACGTCATGATACATCTTTGTCGAGCCAGGATGGATAGAATATCGGGACTGATGAATCTCAATCATAATCTTCTCTCGCAACCCTGCCACACTAGGCACACATAATCGGCCCTGGTATCTCAGTGTCCCATCTCCTCCGATCTTGAAAGCTGTAATCTTACACTGCTGAATTCCCTCTCTCAATCTTACTAAGGTAGGATCTTCATATTGCCGTGCTTTTACCTCGGCTACCAAAGATGATTCTGCTGTATTCTGTACAGTAACACCTCCGTCATCAGAGTCCAACAATCTGATTCTCATATTGGCCAGCTGGTGAAGCTCTTTGGTCAACCCTTGTCTACCTGCCTCAATATGTATTAAGCTTCCCATTGACTTACGGCTGAGAGCGTCTGCCACAACATTGGCTTTACCGGGATGGTACAATATCTCGACGTCATAGTCTTTCAGTAATTCAAGCCACCTACGCTGCCTCAAATTCAACTCCTTCTGCTTGAAGATGTATTGTAAACTCTTATGATCTGTGTAGATGTCAACATGGATGCCGTATAATTAGTGCCGCCATATCTTCAAAGCATATATTACTGCAGCCAATTCCAAATCATGAGTCGGGTAATTCATTTCATGCTTCTTCAATTGTCTTGATGCATAAGCAATCACCTTCCCACGTTGCATCAATACGCACCCCAAACCTATACCTGAGGCATCACAATATACCACATAACCTTCTGTTCCTTCTGGGAGAGTGAGCACTGGCGCAGATGTCAATCGATTCTTTAGCTCCTAAAAACTATGTTCACAAGCATCAGACCGCTGGAACTTGGTAGCTTTCTGTGTTAACTTAGTCAATGGTGCTGATATAGAGGAAAACCCTTCTACAAATCGCCTATAATATCCTGCTAGCCCCAGGAAGCTGTGGACTTCTGACGGTGTTGTAGGTCTCGGCCAATTCTTCACTGCATCTATCTTCTGAGTGTCGACACTAATACCCTCATCAGATATCACATGGCCAAGGAATGCTACTGAGTTCAGCTAGAATTCACATTTAGATAGCTTAGCATATAACTTATGATCCTGAAGGGTCTGTAATACTATCCGCAAGTGGCCCGCATGTTCCGCCTCCGAACGAGAATACACCAGAATGTCATCAATGAATACGATCACGAACACATCAAGATAGGGCCTGAATACACTATTCATGAGATCCATAAAAGCTGCTGGGGCATTTGTTAGCCCGAACGACATCACCAAGAACTCAAAATGCCCATATCTTGTCCGGAAGGCCGTCTTTGGAATATCCTTCTCCTTAACCCTCACCTGATGATACCCTGAACGCAAGTCAATCTTGGAGAAATACTTGGCACCCTGGAGTTGGTCAAACAGGTCATCAATTCTTGGAAGTGGATACTTGTTCTTTATTGTAAACTTATTCAACTGTCGATAATCGATACACATCCTTAACGACCCATCTTTCTTCTGCACGAACAAGACTGGCGCATCCCAAGGTGAAGTGCTAGGCCTAATGAAACCCTTATCTAGCAAGTCCTTCAACTGCTCCTTCAACTCTCGCAACTCTGCCGGGGCCATCCTGTATGGAGGGATAGAGATCGGTTGAGTGTCAGGCAATGCATCAATGCTAAACTCAATCTCCCTTTCAGGAGTAAGGCCTGGGAGTTCATCTGGGAAAACATCAGGAAATTCATTGACCACGGGGATTAATTGTAGAGTAGGCGGCTTCGCCTCCGCATCCCTAACGCGAACAAGATGATAAATGTAACCTTTTGAGATCATCTTCCTTGCCTTAAGATAGGAAATAAACCTACCTTTCGGCGTAGCAATGTTCCCCTTCCATTCAATGGCGGGTTCACAAGGAAACTGAAACCTAACCATCTTCGTACGACAGTCAACATTTGCATAGCATGAGGCCAACCAGTCCATTCCCATTATCACATCGAAATCAACCATTTCTAACTCAAATAAATTTGCCGAGGTTTGACGACTACAAATCATCACAGTGCAACCTTTATATACCCTTCTAGCAATCACAGAATCTCCTATCGGAGTGGATACCGCAAGTGGTTTACTTATCAATTCAGGTTCAATGCCAAACTTATTAGCCACAAAGGGTGTAACATATGATAAGGTAGATCCTGGATCAATTAGCGCATATACATCATAAGAAAACACAGACAATATACCTGTAACAACATTCGGAGATGACTCGAGATCTTGTCGACCTACTAGAGCATAGGTTCGATTTTGAGCACCACTCGAACTCGGCACTGAACCTCTACCTCTACCATGACCTGTTGACTATTGAAAACCTTGTGCTGGAGGTCGAACTGATGAGGAAGAACCAGACACAGATCCAGTCGGCTGAGCCATACCACCACCTCCTCTGTTAGAACAATCCCGCATCATATGGCCAGGCTGTCCGCAAGAATAGCACGCATCGGAACCTCGACGGCACAGTCCAAAGTGGGCCTTGCCGCACTGATCACAACGAGGTGTTGGGGGTCTTGTCTGACTAGTATCTCTATGAAATTGTGAGCCTGATGCCCTCGAACTCTGACCTGAACCAGAATAGGTAAATCGATCATACCGAGGCCTCTGAAACTGTGGAGGAGCACTAGCTATAGGTGGCGCCGAACTCCTCGAAGATTGGGGCCTGATACTGCCTCTGAACTGATCAGAATACCCTGTAAATCTCGCCCTCTTATGCTGGCCCCTATTCTGCTCCCTATCTGCCCTTTGCTAGCGCTTACGATCCTCTAGGGTTTGGGCATAAACCTGAATACGGGAAATATCCATGCCCTCTACCAAGGAGGCTGTTGTGCACTCATTTATCAGATGTGGTCCTAACCCGTTCACGAACAGATGCACCCTATCACTCATCTCGGACACCATATGGGGAGCATACCTTGCTAAAGAATCAAACTGTATACTATACTCTCGTACACTCATATTACCCTATCGAAGGTTCAAGAACTTATCAGCTCTAGCTCGTCGTATCTCAACTGGCAAGTAGTGACGAAAAAAGGCCTCAGAAAATTCCTTCCACATGGCTGGAGGAGCGTTCGGACCCCTAGATCTCTCCCAACTATCATACCAGAAAATTGCTAAATCCCGTAACCGATAAGAAGCCAACTCTACTGCCTCCGTATCACTAGCATGCATAACCCGCAATGTACGATGAACCTGATCAATAAATGTTTGTGGGTCCTCCTTGGGGTCTGATCCGGTAAACACTGGAGGGTCTAGATTAATAAAATCACAAACTCTCGCACTAACCGGTTTATCAGTAGCACCGGTATTCTGCTTCTGAGCCTGAGCAGCTACCAAGCTAGTTAACAATTGCACCGCACTATGCATATCGTGGTCTGTAGTGCCAGACGGAGGAACTGGATGTACTGGGTGCCTCCTAATATCCTCTAGAGGAGACGGAGAGGTATGAGATGGCATCTCACTCTGAGCCTCACTTTAGCCTGCTCTAGCTGGAGGCACCTGAATGTTACCCTCTCCCACAGTTGTATCAAGCCGTTTACCAATCGCTTGCTTCCTAGTCGAAGGCATCGCTGAAAGAAAACAAGGTGAATATTAGATATGAACACTTACTACTCAACTCTACGCACGATCTAGATTCAGGAAGAAGGTAACAACCCTAGATGTCACGTAGCCTCCTGATTATAAATGTGGCGCGCTACACATCCATAATCAAAACTCTACTAGACACGGCTCATAGACAACCCCTAGGACAGACTTGCTCTGATACCAAGTTTGTCACAACCCAACTGGAAGGTCATGACTAGAACCCGGGCCATACTTGCCGAGCACCAACGTACATTGTATCTAACCTTCCTTATTATATATATACATAAACTTTTAAAACATACGCCTTTGTGGGCATCAGCTCGGTAAAACGTACCCGGCCATCATAGGGCTCGGTAGAATCGTACCCGGCCACGTGGAGCTCGGTAAAACCCAACTGATCAGTGGTTGCACAATAGGTGCCATACCCGGCCGACTATAGCGCGGCTCGGTAGAGTAAAATAGATACATATATATGATGCATGCTGGACTCATTGGAATCACATTTTGAACCTTTCGGAGTGACGTAAGGTCGGTATCCTTCGTACACGTTATTAGGATTAACTCTTCATCAAGAATCTTATAAGAATCAGGAACTACCAACAACATTGATAATATAAGAATAAGAGAAGTAACATCAATATCAATCGTTTCATAAGAAGGGCAGCAATGTAAGTACTGCTAGCTTCTAAGAGTAGAGTATCTTTGGGAGCTCGTTCATTACATTATGTACAATCAGAGTCGTGCAAAAGAATGAAGAGGATAGCCTCGCATACCTTGTATATACTTCCCAACCTCAAGCTATGCAAATGTCACGACTCCTTAGTCTACAATAAGAGAAATGACACTATCATTATCGTTTAAGCGTCGTAACTATTATGTATCGACCGCAACCTATTTTACGATGAAACGGACAGCACCTCCCCTATTTATATGACTTCCCACAAGTCAATACAATCACCAAACAGCCCAAACAACATCATTAATAATCATATTGAGCCTCCAAAACAGTCCACCAACTAACAACATTACTACCAAGCCTTTCGATATATATTTCACAAGTTCTAGCATCAACGACTTAGCCACAACTTGGATAATCTTAAATATATATAGAGTAAGAGGTTCCTTACCTTTAAACAGAAAGAACAACTCCAATTTGACCTTAATTTTCTACGAAATATCCCTTCAATTCTGCCACAAGAACAAGGAAGCGAAACTAGCAATTAATTCGGGTTTTTCGGCACTAGAATTACTTTAGAAGACTTGAAATCACCTAGGGTTGATATTAAAAACTTGAAGGTGTATTTACAGAACATAAAACACTTAAAACAACCTCCCACACGAGCTGGAACAACACAAAAATCACCAACAACAAGAAGAACAAGAAACTTACTAGCGCCACGAGATTCCTGACATTTGATTTGTGTTGTTTGCCCTTTGTTTGGGTCTTGGATCATGAGAGAACCTTGAGAGACTGTTTTTAGGGTTATAAGGTCTGAATATACTGAAAAATAATGACTTAAAACGGGGTTGAGGTATCTTATATATGTCCATATGTCTTAAACCGCCTTTGTGGGCCCCATAGAGAGCAGCTTGGCGCACTCTCGCGAAAACGTGAATATCTCTCTATTCCGAGATCGTATCGACGAACGGTTTAATGAGTTGGAAACTAGACTCATGGATATTCAATTTGATAGGTAGATCACCCCATAATTCCAAGCACATTAGGAGAAAAATGCAGTAACATTTGACCTAAAGTTTAAGTAAAATTATAAACCTAAGTTGCGACAACTTTTATCGACTTTTGTTTCATAACTCGCTTGACTTCAAGACTTATGATGCAGATATTATATGATTCAAATACATTAAAACAAGACCTCTTGGGACAGTTAATCACCTCTAGTGTTACCCGAAAATACGGGTTACAACATCCTTGATTCGTTTAACTTCTAATACTTGTTAACCACTCTTATATACCCTTGTATCGTTTAAGACTAATAGGATTAACTTCTTATCATCTCAAAGATAATCTCTTCTTGTATTTACGTCGACTAACTTACGGCGTGATCTATGGTATGCGAATTTGGGTTGTAACAACTTTAAGTCCACATATGAGCAAATAAGAATGTTAAGCACATTGAGACTTCTTACACAATTTGGCATTATAACTTTTATTTGAATCATGACTTGAATTTATAACATTTAGACATGCAACCCATGCTTCGAGCACATTTTCAAATAGAACATAACATAATAAGAACATTTGGAATACATATTGAACATATATCTTTTGACACAAGACCTATTCAGAATAGTCAATTTATAATGAACAACTAGGGATTTACAAGGACATTGTAGGGTTCAATTCTAAGAGAGAAGTTTAGTCAACATACCTCGCCTCGAGCTTTTTAAATTACTACAATGTTCCGGAAATCATAGCCACTTAAATCTATCTAGAGATATAGCAAAATTGACACAAATTAGGAAGGAGTTCATAGTTCCAGCTCACTTAGGCATTCTATCAAACATTAGGTGTGCATTAAGGTTTCAAGGTCCTCCTATGGTGGATTCCTTCATCCCACTATCCAAAGTTTACCCAAATGAGCTCAACAATCTTCCCACTACCCTTGATGGTACACGCATGCATAATGAACAACTCCCACACCCAAGATTTGCTTTTCTCATTACCCATTTCCAATTAAATCTCGGAATTGAGGGCAAGGGAGTAGAATCTTACCTCTAGGATGGAGACCTAGGGAATATTTCTTGTGAATTCTTTAACCTTGAGCAAGAGTTGATGATCAATAACCTTAGGAACTTCCCCTCTCACTCTAGACCACTCCCATCTCTCTAAAATATCTGTTAAGACCAGCCAAAATAACCCACAAGTTGTTTATATGAAAATGGGATCGGGTAAAAATTTTTAAACTTAAACTCTACGAAGTCGGGTTTGCGGTGGCAGACTGGACCGCAAAATAGGTATGCGGCGCGCAAAGGGGACTGCAGAAAAGGGTCCCAAAACTGGGCTGTTCGGGTTTGTCCTGTGGCAGGTCTGTGGTCTGTAGAACAGCTATGTGGTCGCATAATGGACCACAGAACCTCCTTCCGATGTTTCTCATGTTGGCTTCTACGATGAATGTGCGGCCCGCGAAATGATTATGCAGCCGTAATTGACCGCAAAATATCATCCCAAATTTTCCCAGTGCCCTGCTTCACTCTGCGGTGGATATACGGTCCGCAGATCAGTTCTGCGATCGCAGAAATGCCCTACTCTGCCAAAAATTTTCTTCAACTCCCAACGCGTTGTTCAACCCAAAATATCTGTACTGCGGTGAGCTTGCTTGCCACAAAGAATCTCTACAATCATCAACACATAAGTCTATCTTGGCATCACGAAACCCCGGGTTTTAGGTTAAATTTTACGGGGCCTTACAGTATACCACAGTGGTACCTAGTAAGTATCATGACTAACCTCGGTGGAGTAAAGATGAGGTACAGTCAAGACACCTACTAGACATAATAAAATGTACAAGTATGAATATAAAGCTAACAAGGAACAATATCAATATAAAGCTAAACATGGAAAGAGTAACAATACAACACTAGCAAAATGGAAAATAGAAGCAACAATTAGCAACAAGGAGTAAACAGATAATAATGCCGTAAAGTAATCAGAATACGGTTAAAGTAACAACCAAATAATCAACCGCTCTTATGTAAGATTTACCCAAAAATCACCCCGAGGTACCACACCTCACAATAATCACGGGTCCCAAATCACGAATCACAATCACTTGGCATCTCGTGCCCGCATAACCAATCACAATCGCACAGACAACTCACGTGCTGCACAAGCAACTCACATGCCAATGCCATTATTGCCTCAGATCTACACGGAAAACTCACGTGCCAATAGTAATAATACCTCATATCTGCATGGACAATTCACGTTCCAACAGTCAAATTCTTGCACAAAAGGCGGGTGTACAAGGATACGTGTACAGGATCAATAAACAACAAGATTCATACTCCTAGAATGATATAGGTGACATGCTATAGTGTATGATTGTGCAAGTGTACTATGACACCTCAAATCAACAGATAAGATCAGAGACACCAAATAGCACATTGGAAACAACACTACAAAAACCCGTAATATGCATTGCTCACAAAAGGTAGTCACCCTACCACACAAATATCATAAATGACAATGCCCCCAGGCCATCACACAACATCCCCGAGATAGCCCTTCTTGTCTCGCCACAAGCGCATAATAATTATCCCACCTTATCTCGCCACATGTGCAACCCAACATATATAGCCCGTCTTGTCACGCTGCATGTGCAAATATCAATAATAACAATAGCACAGACAACTCACGTGCAAACACCCTGACAATCCTCTCAACAATCCCACATGTGCCAAAACATAACAACACAATATAACAACTCGCACCACATGTGCTCATATGCCACAACGTTTCCATAATAAAAATTCCAATACCACAACCACACATATCCCGTGGCTCAACAACACCGAGTACAACAAGAACAACATTACACGCGGGGACAAGTAAATCAACCCAAGAATTTTAACAATACAATGGGACAGGAGAATAAGCTCAACAATGAAAGACAAAACAATAATAATGACCTCAATTAAGGGTAGTTCAACAATAAGAGAGAAGACATGTAACATTGACTTCAAATAAGAATAATCAACTATAGAAGAGATAGCATGTAACAATGAAGAGGTAACAACTCCAATTAAAGCATATATGAGTATATTTGGCCATAAAAGATAGAACATGAACCAACAACTTCAAATAAGGGATATAAGAGTAAATTTAACAATGGAGGATATAACATGATAAAGCAACTTCAAAATGTACATAAGAAACCTAAGAGTCTTAACCGGTCAAATTTCCACATATAAGGCCGTGTACACACTCGTCGCCTTGTGTACACGTCTTCCATGTAGTTCAAATAGTGCAAACAAACCAATCACCCCCGCTCGGCTCAAATCTAACCAAAATCAACTTAATAACATCAAATAATGCAAGAGAAATCAATTCCAATAAAAAAATCTATGATTTGTGCACAATTCCTCAAAAGTCAAATGGCAAGTGAAGCGTAAATCACGAGAGAGCTCTAGCGATCAGGCAATTGCGACAACTGCCCTCTAAGCTTTTGCGAGCCTTTCATGGCCTCTACGGTACTGGCCATCCTCTTCTTGAGGGTGGTCAGTCGTCCTCTCCACTCTCACTTCCCCAAACAACCTCTACCAACCCTAATACAATCCAAAATTATGCTAATTACTACAAATTACTTCATTAAATGCGCCCATGCAAACCCTAGCCAAAATACCTATTAAACCAGTCGAGTTTCTTTATGGTGTACCCATAATCAAGTGGAAGAAACAAGAAGTAAAATAATCAATTGGGTAGCAAGGCCTTCAACTGGCAGTTCTTGGAAAATTCTCTTATGGGAAGCCTATTATTAGTGATTACGTAAAGTTATTCCCATTCAATGTGAGATTGAAGGAGCATGTTCAATAGGTTTAATTGAAGATAATTATGTGTTGATAAGGTTGTCTTTAATGGAGGATTATGTTCATCTTCTTTCTAAGCTTGCATTCTATTTGAAAGCTCAAGGTGAAATGTGGCAGATGAGGTGCACGAAGTGGAATCCATGGTGGAATCCTGTGGAAGAAACACCAATTGATGTAGCTTGTATCAGTTTTCTAGAATTACCACCTAATTTCTTTGGTAAGGAGTTTGTTTTTTCATTAGCTAGTGCATTAGTTAATCCTTTGCATATTGATATTGCAACTCAAAATGGTACCAGACCTAGTTGTGCAAAGGTCAATGTTGAGGTTAATTTGTTGTCTAAGTTCCCCCAAAGAATTAAAATTGTAGGGGAGGAAGATGAGTTTGGGCCTGAGGAGTTTAAGCGAATCAAAATTAAGTATACATGACAAAGTACTGTAAGACTTGTAAGAAGCAAGGGCACAATGAGCTTGATTGTTGGGTGATTCATCCTGAGCTACATAAGAGGTATAATGAAGCTGTAGAGGATCAAGGTACTAGGAATGAGGTAGTTGGCTCAACAGCTGCCTCATCTAAGGTTCTCTCGAGTAGTAAGGTATTGGGCAAGACAATTTCAAATCCTGCCAAACAAGAGTGGATGCAAAGAACAAAGAACAAGTACCAATAAGATAATAAAGGCCATATTATTGAAACAACAAACGAGCAGGAAGTTGACAATGTGAAGGGGGAAAACAAGGCTGAGGCAGTAGCTACAAAGAACAAATTTGATGCACTTAAAGTTGAGGAAATTGACCCACCAGTTCTACAAATTATGAGTGGAAAAGAAGATGGTACAGTTAAGGAGAAGGAGATGCAGCATAAATTAAATGAATCCAACAAGGAAAAAGAAAAGAAGCAACTATAGAATGCACAAAAGCCTAGAGAAGAAGCAACTAGAGAATGCACAAAAGCCTAGTCCATATCCTAAAGGAACTAGGAGTTCTACTATAGTGGAAAGAGAGTACAACCCTAATCCTAATGCTACTGAGATAGGGGTGGATACATAAAAGGAGAGAACTGTAGATTTGGTGCAAAGAAGGTTTGAAGCTCCCAAAGAGGCACTTAATGTGACAACTAACTATTCATCTCAAGAAATGCCTTCACAAACGATGAGAGGTAACTCAAAGGAAATTGAAACAACTGGAACAACAAATGATGGTAAGGCATTATGGAGTGATGAAGTCGAGCTAATGGAGGAGAATTCTAAAGATAACCAAGAATACAATTCCAACGATCAAAGGGAGAATGAGTAGGAAAAGCTGGCAGGTTCAAGTCATGAAGATGCTACAGTAAACCTTAGCCTAAAAACTAGGGTTGAAGGTGATCATGTTTCTAATGAACAATAGGCTAAATTACCAGCTGAATTAGATAAAGGAACAGCAAAGGAAGCTTAAAAAGCTGGGGGGAAAAGGTGCAGCAACTTCAGCTAAGAAGCAGGGCAATGGAACAGTAAACCCTAGGGTATTTGCGAAGGAGTTTTCTATTGTTGAAGTTGTTTCGATGGCTATTTTAGCTGGGGATAAAGGTGGTGATGTTTATGTATAGGTATTACATGACACAGTGAGGCCAGATCATCAGACAGCGGGTGGCAAGCCTCTTTATCCCAATGAAATAGTAACTTCTGCAGAAATAGCTACAATAAACCCTAGCTTAGAATCTATCTATGCTTTACAATTTAAGATGTTGCAGGATTCTTTGGGAGCTAGAGAATAGAATGCTATGGTGATGAAGGAGACAAGTGGAGAAAAACTTCAGCATGCCATTGTACCACAAGAAGCAGGTGTTATTGTGCCAAGTCCTATGGCATGTGCTTCTAGAACTGGCCAACCAATGCAACTTCAGCTTAATTGTACCTTTGAAGACACCAATCTAGGTATTACATGATCTTGTCACACATAATGTTACACCAGTGGAGATTCAGCAGGCCATGATTGAACAAGAGCAATTTGAGGAAAAAGGTGATGATGAATCAACAGTTCAAAATTTCAAAGCAGTAGCAAGGGAAGCTGATGTATCACCTAGGGCTAGTGATAAGAGTGGTATGAAGGGAAAGAAGCAAGGTCAAAACAAAGAAATTCCTCAACCTAAAAGAATTTTGCCTAGAAGGGTAGTTTCACAAACTAAATGATGATCAAAACACTTATTTGGAACATACAGTATGTGAACACACAGTAGGCCTTTCCTAGGGTGATTAACATGCAAAGATAGCATAGTTTCTTTGTCATTGCATTGATGGAACCATTTCAGAATCAAAGGCACATACAAAGGTATATAAGAAGGTTTTATATGGAAGCTGCCTTTCCAAATGGTAATGGGAAGATCTAGCTATTTTTTGGTGTTAATGTGGAATAGGAGTTGGTCATGGAAACTGCACAACATGTAACTATTAAGGTGTTTCATCATGACATTGGCCAACATGTTATGATGAGCTTTGTGTATGCAAAATGCTTAGCTCTTGAGAGGCTAGAATTGTGGGATAACTTGTATCTTGAAAGTGATACGGAGATGCCATGGATGGTTAGTGGAGACTTCAATGTGATACTTAATGAAGATAAAATGATTGGTGGTCGTCCAGTGTATCTTCCATAATATGAAGACTTTCCAGTGGATTATTTGATTTAGGCTACAATGGGAATCCTTTTACTTGGTGGAATGGAAGATCTAATGCTGAGTGTATCTTCAAGAGACTGGACAGGATTTTTGTGAATCTTCCTTTACAGAATCCGTTTCCTACTATTGAGGTTGAACATCTGATAAGGACTGGCTCTGATCATGCTCCATTGTTCATGAGTTGTGGAGAACCGGCTACAAACTATGTGAAACCATTTAGATTCCTCAACTTCTAGACCAAACATGAGACTTGAGTATTGAGGAGCAATATTGGAAGCAAAAAGCTGGGATGACTTGGTTCAAGCACAAATTAAAGAATTCATTGGGGACGCTTTCCTTATGTTCAAGCACAAATAAAAGAATGTAAAAGTTTCATCGTCCAAATGGAGTAAATCCACTTATGGTGATATCTTCAAGTAGTTGGAAATCTTGGAAGATATTGTAAAGGCGAAAAAGATGTTGTTTGAGGAAGAACCAACAATTGCTAATAGGATTGTGCTACAATATGCCCAGGAAGAACTGAAGAAGTACTTGAGTATTGAGGAGCAATACTAGAAGCAGAAAGCTGGGATGACTTGGTTTGCTGAGGGAGACAGAAATACTATCTTCTTTCACAATCATGTGAGTGGAAAAAGGAAGAAGGTGCAACTGAAGAGGATCCAAAATGGAGGAGGAATCTAGATAGAGGAACATGATCGATTGGCTACTGCTGCAGTGGAATTCTACCAGAATCAGTTCACAAAAGAAGCGGATCCCACAAAATTTTCAATGCTTGAAAATGTTCCTACTATGGTGACTGATGAACAAAATCAGGAGCTATGTTGATACCCTAATCTTGATGATGTCAAGGGTGCAGTGTTTGATCTTAGTGGGAATAGTGCTAGTGGTCCCGATGGATTCATTAGAACAATTTATCAAGAATGTTGAGATATTGTTGGTTATGATATTCACAACATGATACTGCATTTTTATGGAGGTGCTACACTTCCGAAGTCCATCACACACACCAACTTGGTACTGTTGCCTAATAAATCTATGGTGCAAACTTTCTCTGACCTTAGACCTATAAGTTTGAGAAACTTCATCAATAAGGTTATTTCCAGGGTGATACATGATAGATTGGAGAAGTTGTTACATACCTTGATATCACCTAACCAATCTGGCTTTGTGAAGGGTAGGAGTATACTTGAATACATCCTTCTTACACAAGAGATAGTTACTAATATAAGGTTGAGAGCTAAGCCAGCTAAAGTTGTGATTAAGCTGGATGTGGCCAAGGCATATGATAGGGTCTCTTGGAAGTACTTCTTGCATGTTCTAAGGAAGATAGGGTTTGCTGAGCATTTCATCAACATGGTGTGGAACATAGTGTCTAACAACTAGTACTCAGTTTTGGTGAATGGTCAGGCCTCAGGTTTTTTCAAGTCCACAAGAGGAGTGAAACAAGGAGACCCTTTGTCTCTTGCATTGTTTGTTTTGTGAGCAGAAGTGTTATCTAGATCCTTAAATAAGATGTTTGAGGACAATAACTTTAGAAGTTTTGGTATGCCTAAGTGGTCTGATCCACTAAGTCATTTGGCATATGCTGATGAACACTATCATATTTGCATCAGCTCATCCAGACTCAATGAAGAAGGTGATGATAGTATTGAATAGTTATGAGAGGATTTCTGGGCAGTTAATCAATAAAACTAAGAGCTCATACTATAAGCATTCCAAGGCTGGCAATTCTTTGTTTCAGGCAGTATGAGAGTCTACATAATTTGTTAATGGGGAGTTTCCTTTTACATATATGGGATGTCCTATCTTCTACAGTAGAAGAAGGAAAGACTACTATAATTATCTCATCAAGAAGGTGAAAGCCAAGCTGCATTCTTGGAAGGGGAAATTGCTATCATTTGGAGGCAAGGCAACACTTATCTCTAGTGTATTGCAAAGTATGCCTGTACACATGCTATATGTGCTTGATCCCCCAAATAATGTTATTGAACATTTGCACAAAGTGTTTGCAAGATTCTTTTTGGAGCACAAAAGAGGAAGGCAAAAGGAGGCATTGGGCCTCTTGGCAGAAGTTATGTTTGCCTAAGGATGAAGGGGGTCTAGGGTTCAGATCTCTACATGATATCTCTAAAGCTTTGTTTGCTAAACTTTGGTGGTGATTCAGAACAACAAAATAATTGTGGTCTAACTTTATGTGGAACAAGTATTGCAAGAAGGAAATTCCTATAGTAGTGTTGTTTAGGGGAGGATCTCATGTGTGGAGATAGACGTTGAATGCAAGGGAATATGTAGAACAAGAGATTCTGTGGGAGATGAAGAGTGGTACAACAAATGTATGGTTTGAAAACTCGATAGGATTAGGGGAATTATACCATTTGGTACCACCTGATTTTCATATAAATGAGGACCTACAAGAAGTAGCAGAACTAACGCAAGAAGATAGCTGGAATGAGGAGCTACTGGAGTAGACTTTTCCTAAAGATATAGCTGAACATATTATACATAAGGTGCAATTTGAAGGCAGTCCTAGCTACTGGGATAGCCCATTATGGAAACCTACTAATTTTGGTAAGATTACTGTGAGTAGTGCTTGGCATCTAGTAAGACAAAGGGAAAACCCTAATCCAGAATATAAGCACATGTGGATTAAGGGGTTGCCTTTTAAGATATCATTTTTTATCTGGAGGCTTTGGAGGGGCAAACTGGTACTGCTGCCACAAGGGTATGAAAGAAATTTATCAATGCTGGAGGGATCAATATTCAACTAGTACAGCTACATCAAGTTATTAGGACATGGTGGAATGCTTCATGTTGTCCAAAACATAAGCCTCTATTCCAGGCAGTGCTAGCAATTGTCACCTATAAGTTGTGGAAGATTAGAAACACTAATAGGAATGGAGGGTCAGTTTCAGTCAATAGGGTCATACATGAGATCAACAAGACAATATACTTCTTGGCAAAAGTGAGATACAATCGGCTCACTCATATTCCATATCTCTGGCTAGACATAGTAAGGTTCTTTGAGGAGTATAGGTCAGTGATTGTTACTAAATGAGTGACATGGAGATTGTCTTTTACTGGCTGGTACAAGTGCAACACTGATAGGGATTCAAGAGGCAATCCCGGTCCTAGTTCTTTTGGTTTTTGTGTGAAGAATGGAGACGGGGATTTGGTATATGCAAAGGCACAACAACTGGAGGAAAAAACCCACATTGTGGCTGAGGCAAAGGTAATAGAAGAAGGATTGTCCTATTGTGTAGCTAATGACCTACATCCTCTCATACTAGAGACAGATTCATTGGGTATGAAGAAGATCATTTATGGAGAATGGGATCCTCCATGGTACATTGGGATGAATTTAAGAGGATCAAGGAGATGAAGGAGCATTTTAATGTGTTGTTTCAGCATATTCTAAGGGAGGACAACACATTAGCAGATTATTTAACTAACCTTGTGTTCTCTTTTTCAAGTACAATCCAATTTAATTCTTTTTCTGAACTGCCAAGTGTAGGGAGGAGACTAATCAATCTTGAGAAGTCTCAAACTCCTAACCTAATGTCATGCCCCGACCTTGGGGAGCACAACCGGCGCTCAACCAAGATATCTCAGTCAAACAAGTCTACTTGATGCCTTCTACCCGACCTTACCCATGAACAAAGCGAAGATGTATTCCATTAATTAGACAATGAGAAGATCACATGAATAACACAAACTTCATTACCATTAGTTACTCAATTTACAATTTCCAAAAATATATTACATTACATATTAATAGTTTAGAAGTGGAAACATGTGATACAAATACAACACCTTTAGTTTAACTTTTCCAAAACCAAGATACAACCCACACTACGTCTATGGAGCCTCTAATGGATACAAAAGAGTAGTATGATGGTACCGGCAACAAGGCTCCGACTATACTTCAAACACTGTGCATAGAGGACAAAAGATACAAAACCCCGAAATGAAGTGGGGATTACCAAGTCAGCTGAGGAGAGGGTGTGCTGCTATCATTGATCAATGTCGCCTGTTGTGGAACCACCTGCATCCATTAAAGATGTAGTGCCCCGGACAAAAAGGGACGTTAGTACATATGGAATAGTACTAGTATGTAAGACTAAACACCCTCTAAATAGAACGTGTAACAGTAAAATGAGAAAGAAACATGGAAACAATGAGAGCCTCAAACAATATTAAATTGTCAAGTTAAGAGAAAGATAAATTTCAAGTAAATTTCAATATTTATAAGTTGGGCAATCTTTATTACCGATACACCACCGTGTTATTGGCACCGAGTTCGATCATGGCGCGATCGGCAAAGCCGTCTCACCCAAGACATCAAATCACAACACCACCATGTGTGTGGCATGGCATCCGATCTCAACCCGATCGACTAAGCTGTCTCACCACAATGTCATGTGGGTTGACATCATATCACATTCTGCTAGCAATCATCTCATCCCAATTAAGGGAAATAATCTCAACACATCAACACGGGGATTTACCCCTCAATCACTCCTACACCGGCACAAGTAGTTTCAAGGTTAGGTTATTTTAACCTACCCTTCCTCGGTGACTAAACGATTGTAAGGCCCCGTATAATTTCACCTAAAACCTGAGGTTCCGTGGTAGTGAGGTAGCCTAATATGTTTGGTTCCGTGGTACGGAATGTTTGGGTCGAATAGTGCTCTAGGGAGTTAAAGGAAAATGTTGGCACAGAAAGACATTTCTGAGGCCCACTATGCGGCCACATAATCATTCTACGGCCCGTAGAATGGCCGCAGAGTGAAGTAGAAACTTAAGCAAAATCTGTGGGCCATTATGCGGTCTATTATGCGGTCACAGAATTACTTTGCGGGCTACAGATTGTATCACAGGATCGACATGAGGAATTCCGGGAGGAGATTCTGCGGTCTGCTTTACGACCGCAGATGCGATATGCGGACCGCAGAACGGCCGCATACCCAGGCAGCGGTGCCCAGTTTCGGAGGGTCATTTCGCGGCCTATTTTGCAGACCGCAAAAGCATTATACGGTCGCATATGCGACCACAGATTCTGTTTCGAAGCTTCATTATTTTGGTTTTTATACCCCGACCCCATTTCGTTATATAGACTCTATGGACCATTTCTTAAGTAAGAATCTGACATTTTGAGAGTGAGAAAGTGTTGTAGAGAAGGAGAGAGTTCCTCAACCAATTGTTCCTCAATTCTTAATCAAATCTTGGAAGATTAACAAGGAAAACACACTAGGTCTTTATCCTAGAGGTAAGATTCTACACCCTAACCCTCAATTTCGAAATTTAACTAAAAATATGTAATTAGTAAGGAAATCCTTGGGTGTGGGAGTTGTTTATTTTTATATGCATGTACTATCAAGGGTTGGAGGAAGAATGATGAGCTAAACTGGGTAGACTTTGGGTAGTGGGGTGAAAGAATCCACCATGGGAGGATCTTGAAAACATAATACCCACCTAGTGTTTGATAAAATGCTCAAATGAGCCGGAACCATAAACTCTCTCCTAATTTGTGTTAAATTTTGCTATATTTCCAAATAGATCGAAGAAGCTAAGAATTACGGAATATTGTAATAATTTAAAAAGGCTCAAGGCAAGGTATGTTGGCAAAACTCTTCTCTTAGAATTGAACCCTGCAATGTCCTTGTAAGTCTCGTGATGCCCTGATAAATTGAATTTTTGTCAAATAAGCCTTGTGTAGAAATAATTATGCATTCAATAGGTATTCCAAAGATTCTTGTTATGTTGAGTTAATGTTTGAGAATGTGGTTTAAGTATGGGCTACGTGTTACTTTGTTATGATTTAAAAGCGTGAATATTTATGAAAGCTATCATGTCAATTGTGTAAGAAGTCATATGTGCTTAAGACCCTAATTTGCTCAAGTATGTGATTAAAGTCTTAATTTGAAAGGCCTTGTTGTTGATTATCCATGATAATGATTGAAAATGGAATAGTGAGCTGAATTATGAAGTACGGCCAATGTGCCAAGAATGATATTGCGTTATGGCCATTGATGTCAATAAAATGAATGCCATGTAAAAGATTATGAATTGAAAGGTAAATACTTTTAATAACAAATGCTTTGGGAGTATCTATTAGCCACCGAGGAAGGGTAGGTCGGAACAACCTAACCCCGAAACTACACGTGCTGGTGTAGGAGTGATTGAGGGGTAAATCCTCGTGTTAATGTGATGCAACTATTTCCCCTTATATGGGATGAGATTAGTATGCTGAGATGTTTTCCCCTTAAATGGGATGAGATTATTGCTAGCTAGATGTGATGTAATGTCGACCCACACGGCATTGTGGTGAGACGTCTTAGCCGATCGGGCTGAGATCGGACGCCATGCCACGCACATGATGGAATTGTGAGTGTATGTCTCGGGGTGAGACGGCATAGCCGGTCGGGCTGAGATCGGACTCCTTGCTAAAACACGGTGGTATATCGGTGCTAAAGATCTCCCAAATTAAATTATACAAACCTACCTGAAATTTATGTTTCCCCTAATGTGACACTTTGATACCGTTTGAGTCTCTTATTGATATCATGTTTTATTCTCCATTTACTATTGCTCGTTCTATTGAGAGGGTGCTTAGTTTTACATACTAGTACTATTCCATATGTACTAACGTCCCTTTTACCGGGGGCGCTGCATCTTTAATGGATGCAGGTGGTTCCATAGCAGGTGGTATTGATCACCGATAGCAGTACATCCTCTCCTCAGCTGATTTGGTGAGCCCTACTTCATTTCGGGGTCTTGTATCTTCTATCCTTTGTACATAGCATTTTGAGGTATAGTTGGGGCCTTGTTACCGGCACTGTCAAAGCATTCTTTTGTTCCTGTTAGAGGCTCCGTAGACATAGTGTGGGTTGTGTCTTTTTTGGGAAAGTTTAAACTAAAAATGTTGTAATTTTATCCTCTATTCAACTTTAACTATGATTGTACAATATACTGTTTTGAAAACTTGTTAATGACATAACTAATGGAAATGAACCGGTGTTGTTCACATGACCTCTTATTGACTTATTAATGAAATGTATTCTTCCCTTTATTTGTGGGTGAGTTGGGTAGATGGCACTGTGCAGGCTTGCTCGACCGAGGTAACTCTATTGAGCGCCGGTTGCGCTCCCCGAGGTCGGGGCGTGACAAAGTTGGTATCAGAGCCTAAGGTTTTAAAGTGTCCTAGGATGTCTCGGAGCCGTGTCTAGTAGAGTCCTTCTTATCGGTGTGTTGTCGACCGCATCTATAATTAGGAGGCTACTTGGGCATTTAGGAATAATACCCTTCTTTGATATTCTAGATCGTGCGATAAAGCTGATTGTAAGATTATTCCTCCTTTAACTCGTGCATTGCTCTAATTTTCAGTATATGGAGCCTAGGAAGAAAGCAAGAACTGGCCAAGGAGGCAATGCCACCCTAGGAGTGGCAGTTGACCCTTTACTTGATGATGCGGGTGAACACCCGAGGGGTGAGAATATTTCCCCGACTACTACACTGCCTGATTCCACTACACCTGGTCAGACCGCACCAGTTCCTGCACCTACAGAGGATGCAACGATCCCTCCAACTGATATTCTAATTCCACCTCCAGCCCCAGCTTCCGGTGTATCTGATGGGGATCTTAGGGGAGCCATACAGATGTTGGCTCAAATATGGCTTCCCAGGCCCAAAGATCAAATGCCACACCCACTTCTTCTAGTCAGCTAGGGGATTCCACTAGTTCCAAGGTGAACGGATTTCTTCAGTTGGACCCTCCAGTGTTCACAGGTACTGATCCTGAGGAGGACCCCCAGGATTTTATTGACGAGATGCACAAGACCCTGCAAGTTATGCGTGCTACTAAGACAGAGGGAGCAGAGTTGGCCTCCTACAGCCTGAAAGGGGTGGCCTATTCTTGGTTTGAAATGTGGGAGGACTCTCATGAGGAGGGAAGACCTCCGGCGAGATGGAGTGAGTTTGCCGATGCTTTTATTGATCATTTCTTGCCTGCCGAGACTAAGGCAGCCCGTGTCGCAGAGTTTGAGAACCTGAAATAGGGGAGCATGAGTGTGTGGGAGTATCATATGAGATTCACATGCCTGTCTAAATATTCCATCTACATGTTGCCTACTATGGAGGCTATAGTGCGCCGATTTGTGCAGGGCTGCTACAACTACCTTGAACTCTAATATGAACTATGGTAAGATGGTGGCATTTGCTGAAGCCACAGAGACCCGCAAACTGAAGAATAGAATGGAGCGAGAGAGTAGCAATAGGGCCCGGTCAGCTTCAGTGGTACTTCTGGTGGTGGTGGTGGTGGTGGTAGGACAACTTTCAGGGGAGGATCATCAAGGTCATCCCAGTATTTTGATCAGTCTTCAGTTAGTGCACCGCTATCGGGGCCCAGTCAGCAACATGGGAACAATTTTAGGCCCAGCCAGGGCAACATGGGATCCTACCAGCAGGGTCGGTCTGGTGGGAGATTTCAGCAGCAGCGAAGGCCCCCATGCCCTAGGTGCGGGAAGATACACTTTGGGACTTGCTACATGGACCAGCCCATATGCTACGGGTGTGGTATGAGGGGTCACATTCATAGGGATTATCGTTCGTCTCACCAGAGCATGGGCAAAGGTACAACACAGCCAGCCAGTTCTACAGCTACTACATCCGCAGCACCTCCTCCAGCTCGAGGCACCCCAGCACTTGCATGGTATGGTACAGCTAGGGGTAGCACATAGAGTTCGGGAGGACCCAGCCGTTTATATGCTATGAGGGGTCGCCAGAGTGCAGAGGCTTCTCCAAATGTTGTCACAGGTATATTGACTGTCCAATCTCATGATGTGTATGCTCTTATTGATCCCGGTTCCACTTTGTCCTATGTTACTCCCTATGTTGCTATGGAATTTGGGATAGAACCAGAACAGCTCCATGAGCTGTTCTTTGTATCTACTCCAGTTGGTGAGTCTATTATGGTCGCGTGGGTTTATAGGGATTGTGTTGTCATGGTGCATGGTCGAGACACCATGGTCGATCTCATTGAATTGGGGATGGTCGATTTTGATATAATAATGGGGATGGATTGGCTTTACTCATGTTTCTCTAAGATTGACTGTCCAACCAGAACAGTTGGGTTTGAATTTCCAACTGATTCAGTGATTGAATGGAAGGGGGATAATGTGGTGCCGAAGGGTAGGTTTATTTCTTACCTTAAGGCCACAAAGATGATTAACAAAGGGTGTATCTTCCATTTGGTCCGGGTTACGGACACCGATGCTGAGGCACCTACACTTGAGTCTGAGTCTTTTGTAAATGAATTTCTGGAGGTCTTTCCGGATGAACTCCCTGGGATCCTGCCAGACAGGGAGATTGATTTTGGGATTGATGTGATGCTAAGCACGCAGCCTATATCTATTCCACCCTACAGAATGGCACCAGCAGAATTGAAAGAGCTAAAAGAACAATTGAAAGATTTGTTAGAGAAGGGTTTCATCCGGCCGAGTGTGTCGCCTGGGGGTGCACCAGTTCTATTTGTAAGAAATAAGGATGGGTCATTAAGAATGTGTATTGACTATCGGCAGCTTAACAAGGTTACAATCAAAAATAAGTACCCTCTACCAAGGGTAGATGACTTGTTTGATCAATTGCAGGGTGATAAATACTTCTCCAAGATCGATTTAAGATCCGGGTATCACCAATTGAAGATCAAGGAGCAGGATATTCCGAAAACAGCTTTTAGGACCCGGTATGGGCACTTTGAATTTCTGGTAATGTGTTTTGGGCTAACAAATGCCCCCGCATCTTTCATGGATCTTATGAATCGGGTCTTCAAACCTTTCCTCGACTCCTTCTTGATAATGTTTATTGACGATATTCTTGTTTATTAGCGGAGTCGAGAGGACCATGCCGATCATCTCTAGGCAGTTTTGCAGGTCCTGTATTAGCACCGGTTATATGCGCAGTTTTCAAAATGTGAATTTTGGCTTGAATCTGTTACGTTCTTGGGTCATGTTGTCTCTAGAGAAGGAATTGAGGTTGACCCCCAGAAAATTTCAGCTGTGAAGAATTGGCCTAGACCTACTATTCCAACAGATATTCGCAGTTTCTTGGGCTTAGCTGGATATTACAGAAAATTTGTGGAGAGGTTCTCTACTCTTGCCTCTCCGTTGACTAAATTGACGTAGAAGGCGGTTAAATTCCAATGGTCATATGCTTGTGAAAGGAGCTTCCAAGAGTTGAAACCAAGATTAACTACGGTACCGGTGTTGACTCTACCAGAGGTTATAGATGGATTTGTGCTATATTGCGATGCTTCAAGGATCGGACTTGGGTGTGTATTAATGCAACATGGCAAGGTGATAGCGTATGCTTCTAGGCAACTCAAGAATCATGAAAAGAACTATCCAACACATGACTTAGAGCTTGCAGCGGTGGTCTTTGCGTTGAAGATTTGGCGTCATTATTTATATGGGGTCCATGTGGATGTATTCACAGACCATAAGAGCCTTCAATATATTTTCAAACATAAGAAATTGAATTTGAGGCAGAGAAGATGGCTTGAGTTACTCAAGGATTATGACATCGACATCCTGTATCATCCGGGGAAGGCTAATGTTGTAGCGGATGCTCTTAGCCGGAAATCTATGGGCAGTTTGGCTCACTTGGAGGCATATCAAAGGTCGTTAGACAAGGAGGTTCATTGGTTGGCTAGTTTGGGAGTTCATCTTGCGGACTCTCGTGAAGGAGGGGTGATTGTGCAAAATAGGCTGAATCGTCGCTTGTGGTGGAAGTCAAGGAGAAGCAATTCAACGATCCATTATTGGTACAATTAAAGGAGGGGATTCAAAAACATAAGACCATGGCCTTTTCTCTTGGCATGGATGATGGTACACTAAGGTACCAAGGGCGACTATGTGTTCCAAATGTGGATGATCTACGGGAAAGAATCATGACCGAGGCTCACACTGCTAGGTATTCCGTGCACCCGAGCTCTACAAAGATATATCATGATCTTAGGGAAATCTATTGGTGGAATGATATGAAGAGAAATGTAGCAGACTATGTGGTGAGATGTCCAAATTGTCAGCAAGTGAAGGCCGAACACTAAAGGCCCGGTGGGTTGGCACAGATCATAAATATTCCAATGTGGAAGTGGGAAATGATTAACATAGACTTTGTGGTAGGGCTACCTCGCACTCCTCGCAAATTCGATTCGATTTGGGTGATTGTGGATCGACTCACAAAATCAGCACATTTCTTGCCGGTTAAGGCTACCGACACAGTGGGACAGTATGCTCAGTTGTACATCAAGGAAATAGTCAGGTTGCATGGCACTCCAGTTTTTATTATCCCAGATCGAGGGGCACAATTCACAGTTAATTTTTGGAAGCAATTTCAGCAGGGTTTGGGTACTCAGGTGAATCTTAGTATAGCCTTCCATCCGCAGACCGACGGGCAGGCAGAACGGACTATTCAGACGCTTGAGGATATGTTACGCTCTTGTGTTATTTACTTCAAAGGTAGCTGGGATGATCATTTGCCACTCATAGAATTTGCCTAGAACAACAGTTATCATGCCAGCATTCAGATGGCACCGTTCGAGGATTTATATGGTAGGAGATGTAGATCTCCCATTGGGTGGTTCGAGATTGGGGAAACGAAGTTGATAGGGGCAGACCTCGTGCATCAGGCTATGGAAAAAGTTAAGATTATTAAGGAGCAGTTGAAAACTGCTCAGAGTTGCCAAAAGTCCTATTCGGATGTGCGTCGCAGGGATTTAGAGTTTAAAGAAGATGATTGGGTATTCTTGAAGGTTTCCCCCATAAAGGGTATAATGCGATTTGGTCAGAAACGAAAATTGAGTTCGAGGTATGTCAGGCCGTACAGAATCGTTCAAAGGATTGGTTAGGTGGCGTACACGCTTGAGCTACCACCTGAGATGTCATTAGTGCAACCGGTATTCCATGTTTCTATGTTGAAGAAGGTAGTTGGAGATCCGTCGATTATTATGCTAGTAGAGACTATTGAGGTTAATGAAGAACTGACCTATGAAGAAATTCCAATTTCCATTCTTGATAGGAAAGTCCGAAAGATAAGAAATAAAGAGATTATCTCCGTGAAAGTGTTATGGCGAAACCAGCAGGTTGAAGAGGTCACTGCCAAGGAAGAAATGAAAAAGAAGTACTCTCATTTGTTTGAATAGCTATGTAATAGTTTCTATGAAATTACTTCCTATGAACTATGTATCACTTGTACAGGTTATGCTCAGGATATTTCCTTTCTAGTAATATATTGCTTATGAGGACACGGTTGGTGTTGTTTCATATTATGTTGCATCATTGGATTATGTACATGCTGTTAGGATTGGTTTCTGGGATTCTCTGACAGGTGGATAGGCCCAGTTAAAAGAGAAACTCTGCCAAATTTTTTGGGAAGTTGGGGCGTTGGTCAAATTCGGACTACTAGTGTGTGAAGTAACAACTGTGTCATGTTGAGTACTAATGACGAATTTAGACCCTCATTCAAGGATGAATGATCTTAAGTGGAGGAGGATGTAAGGCCCCATAAAATTTCACCTAAAACCCGAGGTTCCGTGGTGGCGCGTTACGGACTTTTTGGGTCGAACAGTGTGCTAGGGAGTTAAAGGAAAATGTATGCAGAAAAAGACATTTCTGCATCCCACTATGCGTCCGCACAATCACTATGTGGGCCGCAGAGTGAAGCAGAAACTTGAGTAAAACTTGTGGGCCATTATGCGGTCTATTATGCGGCCGCAGAATTACTTTACAGGCCGCAGATTGCATCGCAGAATCGACATAAGGAATTCCGGGAGGAGACTTTGCGGTCCGCTTTGCGACCGCAGAATCGATATGCGAACCGCAGAACGGCCGCATACCTAGGCAGCAGTGCCCAGTTCCGGAGGGCCATTTCGTGGACCACAGAAGCATTATGCGCCCGCAGATTCTGTTTCGAAGATTTATTTTTTTGGTTTTTATAACCCGACCCCATTTCATTATATAGACTCTATGGACTATTTCTTAAGTAAGAACCTGACATTTTGAGAGTGAGAAAGTGCTCTAGAGAGGAAGCATGCATGTACTGTTAGAGGCTCCGTAGACCTAGTATGGGTTGTGTCTGTTTTGGGGAAGTTTAAACTAAAAATGTTGTAATTTTATCATTTGTTCCACTTTAACTATGATTGTACAATGTACTATTTTGAAAACTTGTTAATGACGTAATTAATTGAAATGAACCAGTGTTGTTCACATGACTTCTTATTGACTTATTAATGAACTGTATTCTTCTCTTTATTTGTGGGTGAGTTGGGTAGACGGCACTGTGCAGGCTTGCTCGACCGAGGTAACTCTGTTGAGCACCGGTCACGCTCCCCGAGGTTGGGGCGTGACAATGATTCTCCCAAAACATTTATTGTAAAAAATAGAGTTACAACACATTACATAATTTTCACACTTCTTTTCATTTCATTGGCAATATTGGCCACAAGTGTAGTTTCCATTCTTAGCACGATGGCCGCATGTTATATCTCATATCCACTTCCTTCACTTTCAAGCATCATCATGGATTATTGACAACAAGAGGATTTGGAACCAAGACCTTAAATATGTATAGGAGCAATCATGAGTCTTAAACACATTGAGTGTTCTTCCACAGATTGGCATAATAACTTCATTTGAAACACGAATTAAAGTCATAACATTTTACTACACAAACCATACTTGAACACATTTCCGAATGAGAGCATAATGTGATAGGAGCAATTGCAATGCATTTTGAGCATATAATTTCCGATGGAATGCTTATTTGGGATAACAGGATCTATTAGGAATAACTCAGGATGTGAGGAATAAGAATCATAGGCCAATCACACTTGAGACTTACGAGAACATCATGGGATTCGATTCTAAAAGAGTAGCTTACCCAACATACCTCGCTTGAGCTTTCCTTAATTTACTACTACGTTTCAAAAATCCTAGAGACTTCAATCTATTAGAGACATGACAAAGTTGAACCATAATTAGGAATAGATTCATAGGTTTAGCCCATTTAAGCATTCTATCAAGTACTAGGTGTGTAATATGATTTCAATGTTCTTTTATTGTGGACTTTCCTTCATCTCACAACACAATTTTCACCCATTTGAGTTCAACAACCTCCCCACAACCCTTGTTGGTACATGCATGCAAAAGGGACAACTCATACACCTAAGAATCACTCTTCTCATTACCTACTTTCAGTCCAATCTCGAAATTGAGGGATGGGGAGTAGAATCTTACCTCCTAGATGAAGACATTGTGAGCTTTCTTTGTTGAATTCAAGGCTTGAGCAAGGATTTGATGTATGAAGGTGTTGGGTACCCTTCTTCCTCTCTCTAGATCCCTTCCCTTCTCTCTAAACACCAGATTTTTGCCTTCTAAATGAGACCCAATGGCTTTTAATCAAAATGGGGTCGGGTTATAAAATCACAAAATGGACCCTCCGAACTCAACTCTACGGTCGCAGAGTGCACCGCAGATCAGGTTTGTTGCCCGCAAAATGGACCGCAAAAATGGTCCCAAAAACTGGTAGTCCTGGCCAAGTCTGCGGCCCGCAGAACAGCTATGCAGTCACATAACACACCGCAGAATCTCCCTCCAAAATACTTCATGCTAGATCAGCGACAAATTGTGCGGCCCGCGAAATGATTATTCGGTCACATAATTGACCGCAAAATGTCCTTCAAATTTTGTCCCTTTTTTCGCTCCACTCCACGGCGGATCTGCAGTCTGCGGAGTAATTTTGCTGTCACATAATGGACCGCAGAAATGCCATGTTCTACAACAATTTTCCTTCAACTTCCCAATACATTCTATAATCCTCAAACACATTAGCCTACCTCGGCACCACGAAACCCAGGTTCTAGGTAAACTTTTACGAGGCCTTTACATCCTAAGGGTTAGGATTGCCAAATGGAAAGCACCAGATTGATGTGTAGGTTACTCTTCTTAGTGTCTACTATTGCTAATGGTGTTGTTACTCGTGTATTCTGTATATTATTAGCATACTTTCCAGTGGTATCACCATGTATTCATGCTCATTCTGGAGGTGCACTAATGATATATAGATCTCTTAGTGCAAGCAAACATTTGAGTTCATTTTCGCATAAATCTCAAGGTATTGTTATGTTCACTGGCATGGATCATGCTCTTACAAGCCTGGCTTTTCTAGCGTGCATGAACATCAGTGGTATCTAAGGATTCAGCTTGAAAAGGTTAACTGGGATTCAATGGAGGTAAAGCTAGTATTGGATTATAGAGTTTGGCTAGGTACTGTCGTGACATTGTCCAGTGGTATTGGTGTGATTTCATGCCCATTATAGTGATGTCATGGAAATGATTGGCCTTGTATGGAAATACAAACTTTGCTTAAATTTTTAGGTTGTTTTTGGCAGCTCTACAAGCTCATGAATCTGGAGATCAAGCACTAACACATTGCATAATTTTGTTGCTTGGATGGATGGACAATTCCAGAATTCGATGGTGTTGATTGGAGATCCACATTTGCCTTGTCCTTTGGAATGCAAAACTTGGTGCCTGGTGAGAGCGTTAAAGGTGATACTTTGAGGTTTTGCCCTTGGCTTGAGGATACACATACCATCATGTGTTGGAAGCTATCTATGATATCAATTGTAATAGTTAGCTTTTACAGTTTTCTTAGCTTTAGCTTATCATGCATAAGAGATGCCTTTGGACAAATTGTAAACTTTGGATCCTTGTTTTTGGATTATTATTAATATAGTAACTAGTAGGCAGCCTGCCTAGTCATATATTCGCTAAAAGAATTCCTCAAAAGTCAACCTCGGGTTCGCCTGGTCAAAACTCGGATCCAAAGGTAAATTCCGACTACTCATAACCCCACAAGTCTATATATATGTTTTGTTTCAAAATTCGATTCCAATTCAACTCTCAAATCCCAAATTTTCCTTTTTCAAAACATTGACAAAATTTCTCAAATTTTCACTTTGATTCTCACAAATTTGGTGTTAAATTTAAGATATAATCACGAAATATAGTTGGAAATTTATCAAAATCACTTACTCAATGATTATAGATGAAAATCTCTCTTCAAAGTCACCTCCTACCGAGTTTAGGGTTCCAAAATATGAAAAATGAGACCAAAATCCTGTAACCCAACCCTTATGTTCAGCTTCAGAAGTCGCATTTGCGACCCAGGGTTCGCAAATGCGACAACTGCAGATGCGCCCATTTTTCGCAAAAGTGAACAATGCTAAGCTCCCAAGACATCGCAAAAGCGACAAATCTTTGCAAATACGAAGTATGGCCCCATCACAAAAGTGACAAAAAACCCGCAAATGAGATCTTTGGCCTTTTCGCAAAAGTGACCAGTTGGTCTCAAAAGCGACCCTTCCCCAGCCCTGGCCATTATCGCAAATGCGATCCGGAGTTCACAAATGCGAACTCTGTAGGCCTCAGTGAATATTGCATAAGCGAACAGAAACTCGCAAATGCGACAGTCACAAATGCGACCTATTTCTCGCAAATGCGAGAACAAAACACACACTTAAATTGTGCTTGCTAGTCAAAGATAGTATAGTATAATATCGTGTCCACAGGGATTGGAATTAAACAGTATTTTCGCAGTTTATTGCTTGGTTGATGTCGAAGATGATCAATAGTTGAGAATTATGTGATTAAAAACTAAAATTAACTAAGAATCTAGAGCTAATTGACTATGACAATCGCAACAAAAGTAAGCAAGGAAGATATCAATGGGAGTAAATAGGGGTTGATTGGATAGGTGCAAGATAATTGTCTGGGATTTAAATCTAGTTAATTCACTTCTAATTTTCAAGTGAGTCTCTCGAATTCACTCAATTATTAGTTCAAACATTTAGTAGAAACTCCTCTCTCGATTAAGTCTCAACAACACAATGTGAACCAATTTAAGTTCTGTGAAGATATGCAAAATTTTGTAGTGGATTAATATTTAGGAGAACCTCTTCTGATTATCCTCCTAACTAGGTTTAATCAATGATTCAACTAGCCTCTTTCGATTACTACAAAGAATTAATGAACTCAACCCATAAGATAATGCAAAGATATCACAAGTTATGCTCTCTCGATTACATGAACATGTGAATATAGATGCAACAATTAAAACACCCAAAACGATTCAATGCATAAAAACTAGAGTTAATACCCATAAATAATTATCAATACACCAAATCCATCAATCCCTAAAGAGAACTACTCCATAGATATGGAGTAATTCATCACAAATATAAAGAAAAACATAAAATGATCCAAACTCTTGTCTCGAGTGAGGATTGAATGATGAATCCCTTGTGCTTTCGCTTCTCCACCTCCTTCTTATCCTTCATAGATCTTAGATGTCAAAAGTCCAAAAAATAATGTTTTTCCATGTATTTATACCAAGTAGGGTGGGCCCAAACGAAGACACCTTCTCCTGCGCGAAATAGGACAAATACTCTATAAATATAGAATATTTATAGAGAGTTGTTTCTGACACGCAGCAGGCATTTACACAGGCGCGGCGCGCTACGCATCGCGCTAGTGTTGTTTTCTCAGAGTCCGGATTTTTCTTGACTTTTTGATATCGGGACGTGGTTTTCGACCCCCGAACGCGATCCCAGCTTAATCTCTTGGGCTTTTACTCAGACTTCAAAGCTCCAAATAGCTTGAATTCATTCCATAATATATACATAGCTCGGAATCACTCCTTGAAGGCATAAACACACAATTAGTGCAAAACACTAGCGATTAAAGCTAAAACTCAATTAAAGTGCAGTAAATTAGAGTGCAATAAGTGACTGAAACACGAGATTATAGGCTACCATAAACACCTCACACTTAAACCATTGCTCATACTCGAGCAATCAAACTACACTTTATAAAGACACGACCTTTTTAAACAACTCTCCTAACTCATCATACCAAGAATAATTAACATAAACTAAGCACAATAGTGTAACATCCTAGCCTCAACAATTGACTCACATGTACCATGCATTATTTATAACACGCTCACTTACTCCAACATAGAGGTCAAGCATTACCTTTCCTTTGCGAATCAAGTGCTCTCACCCAATAATAGAGAGTAGTTCCACACACCATGAAATTAAGAACAATTAGGAACTCAAGATAGAAAGAATTCACTCACTCTCAGAAATAACATTCATATGCCACAAAAGATGCACCATAGGCTTGCCCGTAGTGTACTACTCTACTAATTGAGCTCATTCATTCAAGGAGCAATTAGGGCTTTCATTGGTTGTAATGTAGGCTGCGGGATGGGTATGATACATTTAGATATAAGAGTGACTACACCTCTCTAAGCACTTTAATACATACATTTCATTATTCCAAACCCCACACGTATGTCAAACCATAACTCCACCTTCACATTAATATACATTAACTCCCTACTTCTTTAAGCACAATTACATCAAGTTACCACAATCGAAGAGCACTTTTCACAATCATACACTTATTTTTTTTTTCCTTTTTCAATTCAAGTGGCTCTTACTTTTTTTAAAATAGTGCACCTTTCTCCTTATTTCATTAGTTCCACTCAAAATCCAAACCAACCACCCCACACATCAACTTTTACAAAGTTCATATCAAATTCAAGTGCTCACGAGAGGTACAAGGTTCAAATAGATAGTCAATTCAAACAAATAGGTAAGGCTTGTAATGTGGTTGCCAAAGGAACATGATTACAGTCTCAACGGGGTTAACTAAGATACATAACAATTAGGTGGGCAAAAGCATATAACTGGCTCAACAAAGAAATGCCTAAATCACTTCCAAGACTGAACAAAACTACCACTTCGCTTTGTAAATACAAGGGGAAAGTTCTAGACATCAAATGCAATGCACAGAATAACACATAACCTCACACACACACATGGCACATAACTCACTCAAGATTGGAATCATCAAGACACTCTAGTCAAAGGAGTTAAGCAAAGTTAAGATGATACAATTTAAGGTAGTTATACAAGAGTCAAAAACTGAGCCTAAGCGTCACAGCATTTACTATTCTCAAGGTATAACAAACTTAAGAGTTATTGCCTTCAGTTCAAATTATAGCACAAGGTTCCCTACTCCTAACAAAAATAAAAACTAACTACACCCGGTTCAAACAAAACCCTTGGAAAAGAACCGCGGCATAGAGAAAAACCAAGGGGGAATTAATACACTACCTACAAGAGAAAATCTTTTGTCTTTTTTCGACTTTAATCCCTCAAGAAACCCATCGAATGATATCCATCGTCGGGAAAAATTAAAAAAAATTCACTTTTTATGATATTTGTTTCAATTTTTCTATCTCTAACTACTACAACAAAATTTTCACTACACAAAAACTAAACTAACTCATATACATACAACATACAACTATCCCCTACCCCACACTTTAAGTTGTGGCATGCCCGCATGCCACACAATTAAAAAGCATAAGGTAAAGGAAACTTCCCTGAATATTTAGTCGGGGTTTGAGTCAAAGTCGGGCTCCATTCCACGCACTCGAACCAATGCACACATACATGCAGACAACTTCTTCTCACTCAGGTATCAAAGTTGTTTGGTCTGCCAGCTGCAAAGATATTGGTACTAACCTTATCTCTCCAATTTCATTCTCCAACTTCCTGTAAATAGACAAAGGCATTAAATTAATTAAGGCACCATAATCACATAAAGACTTGTCAAAATTAATAGTGCCTGAAGAGAAAGGTATAGTAAAACTCCATGGATCTCCACACTTTTGTAGGAGTTTGTTTTGCAATATTGCACTGCAATGCTCTGTGAGCTTCACCACCGAGGTCTCTTCTATCTTCCTCTTCTTTCTAAGGATCTCCTTCAAGAATTTGGCAAAATCTGGCATTTGGGAGAGCAATTCTGTGAATGAAAAATTTACATTAACCTATTTTAGCATATCTAGAAATCTCTCAAATTGTTTATCCAGCTTTTCTCGATACAACTTTTGGGGAAACGGTAAAGCAGGCATGTGCTTGCTCTCTTCATGTTCCTCCTTTCTCGAACTCTCTTACTTCTTCTTTTTGTCAGCTCCCTTCTTGCCTTTCTTCTTATTATCAACTTCATTTTTCAGCTGCTCCCCACTTTCTTTTTCAGGTACCACCTATTTTTGGATTGGCATGGGATCTTTCACTACTTGCCCACTTCTCAAAGTCACAGCACACACTCTTTCTTTTGGGTTTCTCTCAGTATCAGATGGCAAAGTACCTGGGACTCTCTCGGATAATATTGTTGCTATCTGTCCCACTTGTCTCTCCAAATTTCAAAACTCAGTGCCCAATTCTTTGATAGCTGCCCCGTGAGCATCTAATCTCTCATCTGTCTTGACAATGAAAGACTTTATTAGATCTTCTAGCCCAGGCTGAGTGGAATGTTGAGGCTAGAATTGCGGCCTCTGCTAATTTTGGAAGCCTGGGGCTCCTTGTCCTTGGAATCTGGAGTTGTTTTGTTGCCATGCACTTGCAGTACCCCCAGGTAAACTCCATGAAAAACCAGGGTGCTTCAGACCTATTGCATTGAAATTATAATTTTCCACAGCATGCACTTCCTCAGTTGAGGCTTGATACTCATGAGTAGGGTGTCCTCTTCCACAAATATCACATGCTACAAGAGGTTCACTCTGTATCAAAGCTAAGATCAACCTCTGTATTTCTTTTGCCATTGCATCAAGCTGCACCTGCACCGATGTGTTAGCATCAACTTGGTGAAAACCAGTTGATCTTCTTCTTTCAGCACTCTCCGAAGGCCACTGGTTTGCATCTTCAGACAACTCATCTAGAATTGTTACTATCTCCTCCGGAGTCTTATTCATCAACGGGCCTCCAGCTGCATTACTCAAAGTTCTACGTGAGGTCGGTGTCAATACATCCCAAAAATCCAGAGTTCAATTCCGCTATGTTGACACTTCCGAACTAATTCCTTAAACCTTTCCCAAGCTTCAAACATAGTTTCGGTATCTTTCAGGAATTTTGCTTTTTGTTTTATTTTACTTTTCTCTTTTTACGCTTGGTGTTCTTTGACTGTGCGCAAGCTACAGGCTAGATTGGTGCATGGCTCGATCTTCTAGGAAGTAAGTGCTACCATACGAACTAGAAATCGAGAAACCACTATGACAGCTGAGGAAGGAAAGAAATCTCCCCGAGAATATAGAGAAGGTTGGGCAATCCTCGACCAAGGAAATCATTGTTGGAGATGACGATAATGTGGATTTGGCTACAAGAGAGGCAGCCCAGCAACGCGAAAAAGCTGCACGAGATACGGAGGAAGCTGCTCTTCAAAATGCAAAACTTGTCTATGAAGAGGAGAGGGCTCGAAGAATTGCTCAAAATCAACCCTTGGGTGCAGACCAGTTCGAAAATATACCTCCCGGGGCTGGATGGCCACTTGGTGATTATGCTAGACCGGTCTACAACCAAGGTTTATCAAGTATTAGACCCCCTCCAGTTGCAGCGAACAATTTTGAATTGAAGCAAGGGTTGCTCCAAACTCTGCAAAACTGGTGTGTATTTTAGTTCAAACGTTTAGTAGAAAATCCTCTCTCGATTAAGTCTCAACCTCACAATGTGAACCAATTTAATCTCAGTGAAGATATGCAAAAATTCGTAGTGGATTGGTCTTTAGGAGAACCTCTTCCGATTATCCTCCTAAGTAGGTTTAATCAATGATTCAACTAGCCTCTTTAGAGTACTAAGAAGAATTAATGAACTCAACCCACAAGATAATGCAAATATATCACAAGTAATGCTTCTCTCGATTACATGAACATGTGAATATAGATGCAACCATTAAAACAACCAAAATGATTCAATGCATAAAAACTAGAGTTAATATCCATAAACAATTATCAATACACCAAATCCATCAATCCCTAAGGAGAACTACTCCATAGTTATGGAGTAATTCATAACAAATATAAAGAAAAACATAAAACGATCCAAACTCTTGTCTTGAGTGAGGATTGAACGATGAATCCCTTATGCTTTTGCTTCTCCACCTCCTTCTTAGCCTCCTTAGGTCTTAGATGTGTCAAAAGTCCAAAAAATAATATTTTTCCATGTATTTATACCAAGTAGGGTTGGGCCCAAATGAAGACACCTTCTCCTGCGTGAAATGAAGACGCGCCATGCGGGGCATTAGTGGGAATTTCCAGAGAGTTGTTTCTGACAGGCAGTAGGCATTTTACACAGGCGCATCATGCCACACGCCACGCTGGTGTTGTTTTCTCAGAGTCCAGATTTTTCTTGACTTTTTGATATCCGGACGTGATTTTCGACCCCCGAACGCGATCCCGACTTAATCCTTTGGGCTTTTACTCAGACTTCAAAGATCCAAATAGCTCGAATTCATTCCATAACATCTACATAGCTCGAAATCACTCCTACAAGGCATAAACATATAATTAGTACAAAACACTAGCGATTAAAGCTCAAACTCAATTAAAGTGCAGTAATCACCATTACACCAAAAAGATCTACATTTATCTTAAACTCTCCGAAATGCATCTGAAACTCACCTGAGCCCTCGGGGCTTCATGCCAAAAAACAACACAAGTCTAAAAACATAGGGCTCTCTGATAACTATCTTCAACTTGGCTCTTTCTACTCCCTTTGAAAAATCTAAATTGAAGATAGTTTCCCACATGTATACACTCCTTTTGTCATACCCCTTTATGAGAATTTTCCTGCTTGCTAGATGTAGGATTTTTTGTATGGGGGATGTAATATGTCACTTAAACTATCTAGTTGACTTAGGATTTTATTTTGGAAATGGGGGTTGGGTTATAAAATTAGAAAAAAGAAGCCTCGACGCAGATCTGCAGTCGCATATACGACCACATAATGCTTCTGCGGTACGCAAAATGGGCCGCATAATGGCCCTACAGAACTGGGCACTTCTGCCACATTCTGCGACTGATATGCGTTCCGCAGACCTGATCTGCGGTCGCATAATGCGCTGCAGAACTTCCCTCCGAAAAATTTTGTGTTGGGTCTGCGATGGGTTATGCGTCCCGTAAAATTATTATCCGGCCACATAATGGACCGCATAATGGCCCAAACATTTGCCCAGGTTTCTGCCTCACTCTACGGTAGATCTGCGGTCTACATATCAGTTCTACGACCGTAGAATAGACCGCAGAAATGCCCTAGACTTCCAAAAAATATCTTCAACTCCCCAACGCGCTGTTCAACCAAAAAAGTCCGAATCGTCATCACATAAGTCTACTTCGGCACCACGAAACCCTGGGTTTTCGGTAAGATTTTACAGGGCCTTACATCCTCTCCCACTTAGGATCATTCGTCCTCTAATGAGGGTCAAAATTCACCATTAGCACCCAATGTGACTCAGCTGCTATAAAACACACCAACAGTTTCAATTTTTGACTAACTCCCCAAATTTCCAAAATGTTCGCCAGAGTTTCCCCTGTAACTAGGCCTTATCCACCTGCGAGAGAATCCCAAAACCATTCCTAACAACATAACCACAACACAACGATATAAAACAATAGGGAAATAACACCGACCACAATTCCATTAAACATTACATTACCAAGGAAGAGCAGCCTCAACATAGGCCGTACAGGGAAAACACAATTTATAGAAAGTTAGCTTCAACATCATGGACACAATTACATAGCTATTCAAATAAATTAGGATACTTCTTCTTCATCTCCTCCTCAGCTTCCCAGGTGGCCTCTTCAACTTGTTGGCTTCACCATAACACTTTCACAGAGGCAATTTCTTTGTTTCTCAACTTTCGAACGTGCCTATCAAGAATGGTAACTGGAATTTCTTCATATGTCATTTCTTTATTAACCTCAATTGACTCAACCGGAACAATAAGCGACGGATGTCCAATCATCTTCTTCAACATGGATACATGAAACGCCGGGTGCACTAAAGTCATCTCTGGAGGTAGTTCTAGCCTGTAAGCGACCTTGTTAATCCTCTAAATGATTTTGTACGGTCTGACATACCTCGGACTCAATTTCCCGTCTGTGCCTGTTGTGAATAAATTTCTGAAGGTCTTTCCGGATGAGCTCCCTAGGATCCCACCAGACAGGGAGATTGATGTGATGCCGGGCACGTAACCTATATTTATTCCACCCTACAGAATGGAACCAGCAAAATTGCAAGAGCTAAAGGAACAATTGAAAGATTTGTTAGAGAAGGGTTTCATCTGGTCGAGTGTGTCGCCTTGGGGCACACCGGTTCTATTTGTAAGAAAGAAGGATGGGTCACTAAGGATGTGTATTGACTATCGGTAGCTCAACAAGGTTGCAATCAAAAATAAGTACCCAATGCCAAGAATATATGATTTGTTTGACCAATTGCAGGGTGCTAAGTATTTCTCCAAGATTGATTTAAGATCTGGGTATCACCAATTGAAGATTAGGGAGCAGGATATTCCGTGAACAGTTTTCAGGACCTAGTATGGGCACTTTGAATTTCTGGTAATGTCTTTTGGGCTAACAAATGCCCCGACAGCTTTCATAGACTTTATGAATCGAGTCTTCAAGCCTTTTCTTGACTCTTTTATGATAGTGTTCATTGACGAAATTCTGGTATATTCGCGAGGTCGAGAGGACCATGCCGATTATCTCAGAGAAGTTGTACAGACTCTATATCAACATAAGTTGTATGCGAAGTTTTCAAAATGTGAATTTTGGCTTGAATCTGTCACGTTCTTAGGTCATGTTGTCTCCGAAGAAGGAATTAAGGTTGATCCTCAAAAGATTGCAACTGTGAAGAATTGGCCTAGACCTACAACTCCAATAGAGATTCGCAATTTCTTAGGCCTAGCGGGGTATTACAGGAAATTTGTGGAGGGGTTCTCTACTCTTGCCTCTCCGTTGACTAAATTGATGCAGAAGGCGGTTAAGTTCCAATGGTCAGATGCTTGTGCAAGGAGCTTCCAAGAGTTGAAATCAAGATTAACTACGACACCGGTGTTGACCCTACCAGAGGCTACATATGGGTTTGTGGTATATTGTGATGCTTCAAGAATCGAACTTGGGTGTGTATTAATACAACATGGCAAGGTTATAGCTTATGCTTCTAGGCAACTGAAGAATCATGAAAAACACTATCCAACACATGACTTAGAGCTTGCGGAGGTGGTATTTACAATGAAGATTTGGCATCAGTATCTGTATGGGGTCCATGTGGATATATTCATGGACCATACGAGCCTTCAATATATTTTAAAACAAAAGGAATTGAATGTGAGATAGAGAAGATGGCTTGAGTTACTCAAGGATTATGACATCGATATTCTATATCATCCGGGGAAGGCTAATGTTGTAGCGGATGCTCTTAGACAAAAATCTATGGGTCATTTTGCTCACTTGGAGGCATATCAAAGGTCGTTTGCCAAGGAGGTTCATCAGTTGGCTAGTTTTGGAGTTCATCTTACAGATTCTAGTGACGGAGGAGTGATTGTGCAAAGTAGGGCTGAATCATCGCTTGTTGTGAAAGTCAAGGAAAAGCAATATAACGACCCATTATTCGTACAATTGAAGGAGGGGAATCATAAACATAAGACAATGGCCTTTTCTCTTGGCATGGACGATGGCACACTAAGGTACCAAGGGCAGTTATGTGTTCCAAACATGGATGGTCTCTGGGAAAGAATCATGACCGAGGCTCACACTTCCATGTATTCCGTGCACCCGGGTTCTACAAAGATGTATCATGATCTTAAGGAAGTCTACTGGTGGAATGACATGAAGAGGAATATAGCGGACTTTGTGGCAAGATGTCCAAATTGTCAGCAAGTGAAGGCCGAACACCAAAGGCCGGGTGGGTTGGCACAGAACATAGAAATTTCGTTGTGGAAATGGGAGATGATCAATATGGACTTTGTGGTAGGACTACCTCGCACTCCTTTTGAAAAAATCACCTTGCCTTCAAAGGAAATCAGTAAAAACATTATCTTTCCCTTTAATGTACTTGGGTTAAAACTTGTATTCACGGGACTCCTCCCACATCTCAAACCAAGAATAGGCCACCCCTTTCAGGCGGTAGGAGGCCAACCCCACTCCCTCTGTCTAAGTAACACGCATAACTCGGAGAGTCTTGTGTATCTCATCAATGAAGTCCTGAGGGTCCTCTTCAGGATCTGTACCTATGAACACTGGAGGATCCAACTGGAGAAACATGTTCACCTTGGAACTAGCGGAATACTGACTAGAAGAAGTAGGTGCAACATTTGATCTCTGGGCCTGGGAGGCCACTATCTGAACCAACATCTGTATGGCTCCCCTAAGATCCCCATTAGAAACACCGGGACAGGAACCTAGCGCTGGAGGTGGAACTTGAATATCAGTTGGAGGGACCGTTGCACCTTCAGTAGGTGTAGGAACTGGTGCAGTCTGAGCAGGAATAGTAGATTCAGGTGGTGTAGTAATTGGGGGAATATCCTCACCCCCTCGGGTGCTCACCCGCATCATCAAATATCGAATCAACTGCCACTCCTGGGGTGACATTGGCTCCTTGGCCAGTTCTTGCCTTCTTCCTAGGTGCCATGTACTGAAAGTTAGAGTAAAGCATGAGTTAAAGAAGGAACAATCATACAATCAGATTTATCGCACGATCGAGAACATCAAAGAAGGATATTATTCCTAAATGCCCAAGTAGCCTCCTAATTATAAGTGTGGTCCACAACAGACTGAAAAAGGACTCTACTAAACACGGCTCCGAGACATCTTAGGACACTTTAAAACCTTAGGCTGTGATACCAAGTTTGTCATGCCCCAACCTCAAAGAGCGCGACCGGTGCTCAACAGAGTTACCCCGGTCGAGCAAGCCTGTACAATGCCGTCTACCCAACTCACCCATGAATAAAGAAAAGAATACGTTTCATTAATTAACATCAAGAGGGTTCATGAACAACACTAATTCCATCACCATTAGTTACTTCATTTATAAAGTCTCAAAATACACACACTTTCATAGTTTGAAGTAGAAGATGTAACATACATACAACATTACTATTTTGACTTTCCCAATACCAATACACAACCCACACCATGTCTACGGAGCCTCTAATAGATATAAAAGAGTACAATGATAGTGCCGACAACAAGGCTCCGGCTTTACCTCAAAACATAATACACACGGAATAAAGGATGCACAACCCCGGAATGAAGTGGGGCCCACCAAGTCAGCTGGAAAAAGAGTGTACCGCTATCACTGGTCAATGACTTTCGCTGTGGAACCACATGCATCCATTAAAGATGTAGCACCCTCGGCAAAAGGGACGTTAGTACATATCGAATAGTACTAGTACGAAAACCAAAATATCTTTTCAAGGACTTGGAAATACAACATGAACAAGATAAATCATGGTAACGATCATAGAGCTTAGATAGCCATAAAAGTCAAAACAGATTTATTAAGAACTTCCAATAACACTTATAAATTTCAAGTCGGAAATCCTCTACAACTACCTTTACACAGAGCGGCCTTGCCGCCTCACCCCAATATATGCGGGTGGAGGTGCAATCACAATACCAGAAACTATATACAAAGTGGCCATGCCGCCTCACCCCAATGTATATGGATGAAGGTGTATTCACAATACCACAACTATACACAAAGCGGCCATGCCGCCTCATCCCAATGTATACGGGTGGAGGTGTAATCACAATACCACAGCTCTACATAAAGCGGCCCCTCCGCCTCATCCCGACATATGCGGGTGGAGGTATAACCACAATGCCACAGCTCGAGTTCCAAAAATGATAATCATATGTACAAAAGAGTTCCCTTCTAATCAACTGTTTGGCACCTTTGGCCTTAGCAAGTGTAAATTCATAAAGTTTCATCATATGAAAAATATGTATTTAATCACATTGATTTCATACAAGATATTCTTCCCAAAGGGGTATAACATGATTAAGTCAAAAATAGAGAATCATTAATACACGAGGGTTCTAACACGTTATGCAAATTGGGTATCAATTCTACTAGTTTGAATATCCCACATCAATAGCATTTCATGTTCGACTACACATCATAGAATTTTACAAGGATTCAAGAATTTCGATACTAGAATAAGAGTTTAGCCTTCATACCTCGAAAGAGCTTTTCGTAGTGCCACAATAATGTCCCAACACTCCTAACGATGCCAATCTATAGAGGATGGGAGAATTACAAGCATGATTAGAGAAATTCATATGGCAAGGGTTGTCACAACTATGACCCAACCTTTTACTCAACTAATTCAACAACAAAACCACCCAAGATTATTCAACAACTTCCCCACAATCCCTATTAGCTCATGCATGTGATAAATCTACCCTTATCACCCATAATCAACCCCAAACCTGAAATTGAAGAATTGGGGAAAGCAATTCTTACCTCTTTGAAGCCCTTGCAAGTTCCTTTCGATGAAATCCCAAGGTTAGATCAAGGTAGAGTGGTGAAATCCTTAACCCTCCCTTTCCTCTCTCTAGAAGAGTTCTCTCATCTTTCTAAAATGAACAGTGATCCCATAATGAACCCTTAGGCTAGATAAACTAAATGGGGGTCGGGTTATAAATTAGAAAAATGAAGCCCCGACGCGGATCTGTGGTTGCATATGTGACCGCATAATGCTTCTGTGGTCTGCAAAATGGGCTGCATAATGGCCCTCTAGAACTGGGCACTTCTGCCACACTCTGCGACTGATATGATATCCGCAGACCTATTCTGTGGTCGTATAATGCACCGGTGAACTTCCCTCCGAAAAATTTTGTGTTGGGTCTGTGATGGGTTATGCGGCCCGCAAAATGATTATGCAGCTGCATAATGGACCGCATAATGGCCCAAACATTTGACTAGATTTCTGCCTCACTCAGCAGCAGATGTTCGGTCCGCAGATCAGTTCTGCGATCGCAGAATGGACCGCAGAAATGCCTTGCACTTCCAAACATTTTCTTCAACTCACCAACACGTTGTTCAACCAAAAAGTTCCAAACCGCGGCGAGCTACTTCATCACCATGAAACCCCAGGTTTTCGGTAAGATTTATGGGGCCTTACAATAAAGTACCACATTGAAGTCTCCACCTACCATCCAAGGTAACTCCATATCACTTGCAAGATAGTACAATTTATCCCACAATTCCAACCTCTTAAGTGCTTAGCATTTTTCATACACAAAAGTCATCATGACACGTTGTCCAATGTTATGGTAAAATAATTTAATAGTCACATGTTCTTTAGTTTCCATAACAAATTCCCATTCCACAATAGCATCAAAGAACAACCAAATCTTCCCATTAAAACTTTAAAAAGCAGTTTCCATATTCAGTCTTCTTCTGTACTTTGTATGTGCCTTGCATTCTGAAATGGTTCCATCAATGCAATGACAATGAAATTGTTCTCTCTTTGTATGTTGATCACCCTAGGAAAGGCCTGTTGTGTATTCACAGACCTTATATTCCAAATCAGTGTCTTGATCATCATTAAATTACGAAACTGCCCTTCTGAGAAATATTCTTTTCGGTTGTGGTGCTTCCTTGTTGTGTGCCTGCTTAAATTTCTTACCACCTTTAGCACTAGCTCTAGGTGATAGATCAGCTTCCATTGGCACTTGTTTAAAGTTTCCTGTAGTTTATTCATCATCTCATTCCTCTTCAAATTGTTATTGCTCCACTAAAGCTATCTAAATCTCTACCGGAGTCACATTATGTGTTACCAAATCATGTAAAGTCTGAATTGGTGTTTTCAATGGTACATTGATCTGCAACTGCATATTCTGCCCAGTGCCTGAACCACAAGCCATAGGCACGTCCTCAATATCTCCAGTAGTCATAGGCACAATAGCATGTTCAGTCTAACCTTGTGACATATTAGAAGTCTCCTTAGTCACCTTTTATTGCTGTGCCACCACTCCCAAAGCCTCCTCAATTGCCCTGAACTGCACATCATAAGTAGACCCTAAGTTAGGGTTTACTATAGTAGGAATTGCAGGAAATACTGTTACATTAGTTTCAAGTCCTTTGCCATCGACTGTTTGGTGCTTTGACCCAACTGTATCCACTAAGACCTCTACATTGACATCACCAAGCTGGCCATCACCTGAAATCTCCACCGGATCACTTGCTCCTAGGCCATTTAACTTAACAGTGCCGCTAGGGTTTACTGTTCCATTGAGCTTCTGCTTCCCTGAAGCTTCAACCACTAATCATGTAATGTTTATAGCTCATAATGATCCTTTATCAACTCTAGCTAGTGGAATTGACTGATGCTTCTTAGCTCCTTTAGAATTTTCAACCCTAGTTTTTTGCAAGCTAGGGTTCACTGTAGCATTAGGGCATGCTGCATCAGCATGTACTTCCTGTATGTTGCCCATTTGTTCATTGTTCCTGGTACTACTATTTGCATCATATTGATCATCCATGGACTGGACCTCATCACTCCATATAGATCCACCATTCTTATTTGCTCTAGTTGACTCGATCCCCTTTGGTGATTCTTCTAAAGTTTGTGATGGTATATCTTGACATGAGGGATTTAAAGTAACATTGAGTACCTCCTTTGAAGGACCAAAGCTCCTATGAACCCAGTCTTTAGTCCTTTCCTTTATACATGCCTCCCTAGTCCCATTACCATTAGGATTTGTAGTCTTCTCTACAGCCGCAACTTGTGTTCCTTTGCCTTTAGGATTAGGGGTACTTTTTCCGGTTGCAATCCCTTTCAAGGTTGGATTAGTAATAACTGTTTCTTGCACATAATTCTTCTTTTGTGATTCAAGAACCACCAATGCATTGTTTTCTTCAGCATCATTAGCTTGCCTCATACTTTTCCACTAGTTAATACTTTTATGGCGTTAGCTGCAGTACCTATCAATTCTTTTTCTTTATTAACATCATCAGCACCATCTTCAAATCTTTTCTGTAACTCTAGACGAATTACCCAATAGTCAAGTTCATTGTGTCTTTGCTTCTTGCACGTCTTACAATATTTAGGCATATAGTCATACTTGATGTTGATCCACTTAAATTCCTCAGGCCCAGACTCATCTTCTTCCATTCTTTGAGGGAACATGGCTAACAAATTCACCTCAACCTTCACCTTTGCACAACTAGGTCTAGTACCATTTTAAGTTGCAAGATCAACATGTAATGGATTACCTACTGCACTTGCCAATGAGAAGACAAATTCCTTACTAAAGCAATTGGGTGGCAACTCAGGAAAGCTGATCCAAGCTACTACAATTGGTGTTTCCTCCCCAGGCTTCCACCAAGGATTACACTTCGTGCACCTCATTTCGTGCACCTCATCTGCCACATCTCACCTTGAGCTCTCAAGTAAAATGTAGGCTTAGATAAAAGATGAACATAATCCTCTATTAAAGATAGCCTTACCAACACAGTATTGCCCTCAATTAAACCTATTGAACAGGCTCCTTTAATCTCACATTGAATGGGTATAACCTTACATAATTCACTGATGATAGGCTTCTCATAAGAAAATTTTCCAAGAACTGCCAGTTGAAGGCCTTGTTGAATGATTGATTGTTTCACTTCTAGTTTCTTCCACTTGATTATAGGCTCTCCATGAAGAAACTCAACTGGTTTGATAGGTATTTTTGCTAGGGTTTGCATTGGCGCATTCACTACTTTGGGTTGTAATCATTGAGTGTAATTTTGGAGTGGATTAGGGTTGGTAGTTGTTGTTTGGGGCTGTGGGGATGGAAGGGACGATTGACCAACCTCCAAAGGAGGCTGGCTAGTGGCCGGAGAGGCCATGGGAGAGGCAGTGAAGCTTGTCTCCTAGAATCGCCGAAAAATCGCCTCTCTAGGGAGCTCGCACGGCGGGTTTGGTGAAAAATGGGAATTAGAGTTAGGGGTTTTGGGTAATTAAAAATAGAGGGGTTGCTATAGGTCGTTGATCATTTGGGATCAATGGCCAGGATTAAAAGGAAGGTGGGGCGGGTCAACACATGGGTCTCGACCGGGTCGTGAGTAAAGGGGTCGTTTGGCTTGGGTATGGGGAATGGGCCTGGCGTTTTGGGCCAGTTTTGGTCAGATTTTAACCTAGCTTTGGCACATTTAAAAATACGAAAATTAATTGAAAATAATTATAAAAATTCTATTTTGGAATTAATACTTTCAAAATAATAGTGATAATTATAAAAATATGAAAAGAGTTATTTTGACCTAACTAATATAATAAAAACAATTATTGAAAAATAGTGGCTATTATTGCAAATAATACAAAAATGCAAATATAGTTATATGAAATGAAGTAAAATGTTATAAAATATGCATGTTGGTATAAATAATTAATTTGGGCAATTAATCACCTAACAATAATTTTGAAGGAGTAATTAATAAATATTTATTAATTAAAAGTGCAAAAATCAATTTTTTAAAAAAAGACATAAAGTCATTTGTATGAACTTCTTGTAATAACAATTTGACAAAAGTATGAAAAATAATATATTGAATACCTTATAAAATATGAGGGCAAAATTATGTAACAACAATATGCTTTATAGGTATACGAAGGTTGTGGAGTGACTCGGGTTGATATTAATTGTCGATATATTGTGCTATGTAAAGGAAAAACTGGGTTACTTCTTTTTGGGTGTTCATGTGCTAGTGGAGCACAAGTCGTTCGGCGCGTATTGACTGCATCGGAGATTAAAGTAGAATGGATGACTCCCGAGAAGGTTCTAATGGGTTCAAGGTTCATATGTGTCACGATCCAAAATCGACCTAGTCATGATGGCACCTAACCCCAACATGCTAGGTAAGCCAAACATAGAATAATGTAACTCGAGTAAAAGATCATTAATAACAAGGAATAAAAATAGAAGAATTCCATATAATACCCCAAGGATTGGTAGTATAAGTCATATCATAGAGGTTATTCCTTCAACAAGATTAGGCAAGATACTTATCTTAACTGGGCTAGTCTGAAGCTCCAAAATCGCATTTCTTGAGAAATCACCTTTAACCGACTCAAATCTAGCCAAACATCAACCAAGGAAGTCCATTAATGCCATAGGAAACGATCCCAATTCATAAAGCTTCGACCTTTGATGAATTTCCAAAAGGTCAACAAACGTTAACCCGGGCACACGTGCCCAGTATTCGGAACCAATATCAAAATCCGATGACCCATAACCTATTGAGTACAAATATATGACTAAATTCCAAAATCGAGTTCAAATCGGTACTCAAATCCTCAAAATATACTCTCTTAAAGTGTAATGACCCGACCGGTCGTTTTGAGCTCTAGTGCATCGTTCGGCAGTTTGAGGCCCTGAGCAGCTTCACTTCAGGTATTATGACTTGTACGTGTGCTCGGAATTTAATTTTGGGAAGTTTGGAGTTGATTTGGAAAGAAAATTCTCATTTCGGAAGCTTTAAGTTGGAAAGATTGACAAAGGTGTGATTTTTGAGTAAATGGCCTCGGAATCGGGATTTGAAGGTTTCAACAGGTTCGTATGATGATTTTGGACTTGGGCGTATATTCGGATCGGGTTTTGGATGACTCCAAAGCGTAAAGACGCCTATTATGGAAATTGGCATTTGGAAGAATTTCATAAATCTGAGTTGAAGTGCATTTCAATGTTAACAATGTACGTTTGGGCTTCCGAGTCTGGAAAAAGATCCATATGGTGATTCTGGTATTGGGAGCGTGTCCGGAAATGGATTTGGAGGCCCGTAGATCATTTCAGGGTCATTTGGCGAAAGTTAGAAATTTGAAGGTTTTTGCAGAGTTTGACCGGGAGTGGACTTTTTGATATCGGGGTCGGATTCAGGTTCCGGAAGTTGGATTAGGTCCATAATGTCAATTATGACTTTTGTGCAAAATTTGAGGTCAATCGGGCATGATTTGATAGGTTTCGACGTCGAAGGTAGAAGTTTGAAGTTTTAAAGATCATTAGGTTTGAATTGGAGGGTGATTCATAGTTTCGATGTTGTTTGGCATGATTTGAGGCCTCGACTAAGTTCGTAATGTGTTTTGGGACGTGTTGGTATAATTGGTTAGGATCCCGGGGGCCTCGGGTGGATTCCAGATGGTTCGAATTTGGCCTTATGAAATGCTGAAGCTGTTGTCACCTGATGTAACCGCACCTGTGAGATTTTGGCCGCAGGTGCGGGACTGCAGAAGCGGCCCAGGGGTCGCAGAAGTGGAGCAACTTAGCCAGGGGAAGGACTGCAGATGCAGAGTTTTGGCCGCATCTGCGCAAGCGCAAAAGCGAAGCGTGGGGCACAGAAGCGGAAAAAGGCGCAGGAGCGGAAGGAAGCTCGCACCTGTGATGTCTCAGAAGCGGGGGTCTTTCCGCAGGTGCGAAGCCTTGTGTTTGGGGTGATTTCCACAGAAGCAGAGGCGTGGTCGCAGAAGCGACGCCGCAGGTGCGGCTACTGTTCCGCAGGTGCGAAAACATCGCTAGGTAGGATCGTTTTAAGAGCGGGATTTGGCTCTTCTTTTCTCATTTATCACTTGGGTTGGGCGATTTTTGGAGAGCTTCAAGGAGGGATTTTCATCATCCATGTCAAGGTAAGTGATTCCCACCTATTGTAAGTTAAATACATGATTTGTATATGGATTTAAACATGTAAATTAGTAGAAATTTGGGAATTTGAAGAAAAACCTAGAAATTTGGTATTCTTGGGTTTTGATCACGAATTTGGGCATAGAATTAGAAATAAATTATATATTTGAGTTCGTAGGGCTATGAGTAAAGTTTGTCTACGAATAGTTTCGGAATCCGGGCACGTGGGCCCGAGGGTTGCTTTATCGATTTTTCGAGCGGAGTTGGAAATTGTTATAAGTTGAATTATTATGAGTATTAGAGTATATATTTATGGATTTGCACCTTTATTGACCAGTTTTGGAGCGATGGGCATTGGTTTGAGTTGTTGGAAAGGCTTTGGAGCTGGTTGCGGAATTTCGAAGCGAGGTAAGTCTCCTTTCCAACCTTGTATGAGGGAATTAACCCCATAGGTGAATCAAATCATTATGTGCTTCTAATTGTGGGGGCTACGTACGTACGTGGTGACGAGAGTCCGTGCGTAGCTACTATTATGCTTATGCCCGGGTAGTCTAGGACCCATATCATGTTGTACTTGTGATTTTGCGCCCTACTTGTTAACTTAATTGTTTAAAGCATTTATAAACTCGATAACAGAATTGTAGGAAGGTTAAACCTCATTTACTTGACCGTTAAATGGGAATTTGAAATTCTTGAAATATTTTCCCCTTAATAAATCTTGAATTAGTTGTTTAATGTGTTTTTTCTTTTGTGGAGCGGGCCGAACGCCTCGGTAGCAGATAGATGCATCTATGGTTCGCGTCGTTCGACCCTCGGCAGTGCACAGTTTAAATATTTATGTTGGAGCGGGTCGTACGACCTCGGCATGATTTGCGTATGATTGAATTGTTTCTTTGGAATTTATGGTAATTGATGTTGCTTTCATTGGCCCGAGATACAAAAAAATGATAAACGATGAAAAATAAATTTGGAGATTTTTATTAACAAAAGAATTGTACGTTGAAAAATAAATTTGGAAATTTTTATTAACAAAAGAATTGTTTACTTATTTCATGTTATTGAGCTTACAGCCGTTCTATGTCATCCATGCCTAATTATATCACTGATATTTTATTTATAGCCCATAGTAAGTGTCGAAGTCGACCCCTCGTCACTACTTCTTCGAGGTTAGGCGGGATACTTTTTGGGTACGCATTGATTTACGTACTCATACTACACTTGCTGCACATTTTTGTGCAGGTGCATATATGTCTAGTGGCCTTGTAGGCGCAGAGGCGCGGTTATTGCAGGTACTTAGGTGAGCTGCATTGCACGTTACGAGTCCGCAACCAGCAGAGTCTCCTTCAGAGTATTTATATTTCTCCTGTCCGAATTTGTATTTCCATACAGATGTTGTATTTTATTTTACATTCCTAGTTGAGGCTCATGCACTTGTGACACCGGGTTTTGGGGTGATTTGGGTTGTCCTGTATTTAAATTATTAAAAATATTATTATTTATTTTGTAAATTCAATCTTTTACTATTTAATTGAAGAAATATGATATCAGAAATATTAAAATAAGAACCAAATTAAGTATTTATTTTTGGCTTGCCTAACAGCGGTGTCCGGCGCCATCACGACCAACATGGAAATTAGTATAAATTTGAGATTTTGAAGAAAAACCTAAAAATTTGGTATTCTTGGATTTTGATCACGAATTTGGGCATGGAATTGGAAATAAATTATATATTTAAGTTCGTGGGGTTATGGGTAAAGTTTGTCTTCAAAAATTTTCAGAATCCGGGCACGTGGGCCCGAGGGTTGCTTTATCGATTTTTCGAGCGGAGTTGAAAATTGTTATAAATTGAATTATTATGAGTATTAGAGTATATATTTATGGATTTGCACCATTATTGACCAGTTTTGGAGCGATGGGCATTGGTTTGAGTTGTTGGAAAGGCTTTGGAGCCGGTTGTGGAATTTCGGAGCGAGGTGAATCAAATCATTATGTGCTTCTAATTGTGGGGGCTACGTACGCATGAGGTGACAAGTGTTCGTGCGTAGCTACTATTATGCTTATATCCGAGTAGTCTAGGACCCATATCATATTGTACTTGTGATGTTGCGCCCTATTTGTTAACTTAATTGTTTAAAACATTTAGAAACTCGATAACGGAATTGTAGGAAGGTTAAACCTCATTTACTTGATCGTTAAATGGGAATTTGAAATTCTTGGAATATTTGCCCCTTAATAAATCTTGAATTGGTTGTTTAATGTGTTTTCTCTTTTGTGGAACGGGTCGAACGCCTCGGTAGAAGATAGATGCATCTATGGTTCGAGTCGTTCGACCCTCGGCAGTGCACAGTTTAATTATGTTGGAGCGGGCCGTACGACCTCGGCATGATTTGCGCATGATTGAATTGTTGCTTTGGAATTTATGGTCTTGATGTTGCTTTCATTGGCCCGAGATACAAAAAAATGTTAAAAGATGAAAAATAAATTTGGAAATTTTTATTAACAATAGAATTGTTTACTTATTTCATGTTATTGAGCTTACAATAATTCTATGTAATCCATGCCTAATTATATCATTGATATTTTATTTATAGCCCATAGTAAGTGTCGAAATCGACCCCTCGTCACTACTTCTTCGAGGTTAGGCGGATACTTACTGGGTACGCGTTGATTTACGTACTCATACTACACTTGCTGCACATTTTTGTGCAGGTGCATATATGTCTATTGGCCTTGTAGGCGCAGAGGTGCGGTTATTGCGGGGAATTAGGTGAGCTGCATTCCACGTTACAAGTCCGCAGCCAGCAGAGTCTCCTTCAGAGTATTTATATTTCTCCTATTCGAATTTGTATTTTCGAACAGATGTTGTATTTTATTTTACATTCCTAGTTGAGGCTCATGCACTTGTGACACCGAGTTTTGGGGTGATTTGGGTTGTCCTGTATTGAAATTGTTAAAAATATTATTATTTATTTTGTAAATTCCATCTTTTACTATTTAATTGAAGGAAATATGATTTCAGAAATATTAAAATGAGTACCAAATTAAGTATTTATTTTTTGCTTTCCTGACAGCGGTGTCCGGCCCCATCATGACCTTTAATGGATTTTAGGTCGTGACATAAAGCGTAGGCAAAAACCCCAATTTTTCTTTCAAAATTCCATGATTAAAGTGTATAAATTCATGATAAATCAAGATGTATAATCAAAATCCAAGTGTAAATTACTTACCCACAAAGTAGCAGCGAAAATCTCCTTCAAAACTGCCTCTTCCGAACTCCCAAACTCAAAAAATTTAAATATGAATGAACCCTCGAATTATAACATGTTGTCAAGCAATGTCGCATCTGCGACTCAGATATCCGCTTCTGCGGAACTGCATATGCTTCCAAAACCTCGCTTATGTGAGCTGCCTCACCCCAGCCCCCAATCACTTCTACAACAAAGGTTCCGCTTCTGCACTTGTGCTTCTGGCCATAATCACCCGCTCCCGCGGACACGCAGATGTGAAAAAACTCTGCATCTGCAGACTTTCCATCTTGCAGGTGCGACCACTCCAGTTCTTCTGCGACCATGCACCTACACAAACACAATCGCAAGTGCGCGACACCAATATCGGACCTGCCAAAACACTCCCAAATGGTCCAGAGCCAATATGAAACACACCCGAGGACCTTGGGACCCCATCAAATCATCCGAACATGGCGAAATACATTATCCAAACTTATACAAAAACTCGAAACATCATAAATAACATCAAAAGTATGAATTAAAGATCAAAATCATTCTCTTAACTTTCAAACCTTCAAACTTCGCCGAACGCACTGAATCACACTTTAACATTCCAGATTACTACCGAACTTTGCACACAAGTTCCAATCAACCAAACAAACCTATACAAGGTCTCAAAACTACAATAGGAGTCTGATAACAACAAAGTCAACTTTCGGTCAAACTTATAAACTCTCCAATTCTTCCAATTGCCAACTTTCGACAAATAGAACCAAAACCTTCTAGGAACATCCAACTTCAAATCCGAACATACGCCCAAGTCCAAAATTACCATACGAACCTATTGAAACCATCCAATAAAAACACAATGCATCTACTAAAATTCACACCCTTGATACCAGATAGTGCCAGCATTCTCCTAAACATCTTAAACCGTCCATGCGGTCTAGAGCTCATGACCTTCCCTTCGTAACTGAACCGCAGATTTATACTTGCAAATCTCAATCCCACATGGAACACAACATCTATCATGCTATCACATGAAAACACGATAATCCCATGAACAACTCTAAATCACAAGTATGAGATCCACCCCTATAAACCAGAAACCTTCCACTTAACGCAATCCCAGAGAACATCGCGACATGCAACAAACCTTCCACACATGTAGAAGACATCAGCCTCAAGTTGTGGCTAAATCCATTAGGAACTCTTCGGAATTCATTTTCAAATAACCAAACCATAAAACTGAACCTCTAATCCAATCGAAACACGCAGACTGCCACACCAAAGAGTATTTCCACAAAACACTTGTAAAGCCTTACCACACCAAAGAACCGATCACTTATATTACTATGCTGATTAAAACCACTACCACACTAACCATTTCTTCGAGTTCCTCTTGACTTGCCTTCAATATAACACTTCTACTTCCCAGTACACTATAGTTCTCGATCAAAACTCCCACAAGAGGACCTGACATAAAACAACATCGTCCTATGATCCATAAGCCACTTTACTCCCTTTTAAGCACCCAATAGTATTGCAAATCGAGATGCTCGATCTGAAGAGACCTTCTATAAATCTGAAGTTATTTCTTTCCTCCCTCTAATACTGAAATGTAGAATCAATAATGAAACAGAAATACCGCAAGTCTCGTCACTATCCAATGCTTATCTTAGATTTTAGCCATACACAAATCTAAAAATCCGAAAATACCTCATATAAATCTCGAGCCCATTAGAACCCTCTCGAGAGTCGTCCACTCTGATCTAATATCCAATGCACATCCAATTCATGTTGAATTCCTCGTGCCCCACCAGCATATGAATACCCTAAAAAAGAAACCAAGCGATTCTTTTTTTCCTTGCACACTACATCTACAACGATTAGCAAATCTGAATCATTCCTATATTTCAATTAGCCCATCAGTATAGTACGCTATGCATCCGGTAATTCCCTTGCTCGATTCATCCATGAAGTCAGCCCCTTCAAATCATAATTGATCCACAAGTATGCCTCAATCCAAAACTAATATAACACATGACCATGCAATCTGATCATCGATAGTAGACTCCCCCACTTGGATCGAAGCCACTTAACATAAAATTTGATAACCCAGAATACTCTTCCTTCATAACTGTCATGATCTTGTTCAGTTATCCGGCTGAATCCTTCATAAACTCATGTACCACTAGCCATAAAACACTTCAAATCATCTGCCACATGTATACTCATCCTCGTAATAATCCTGTGAACTTCCTCAAGAGATCCAGACTCTAATTGTATCACATACGTCCCCCTAGATAAAAAGAAAACTCTTCATAGAAACGTCATATCTTCCCGCAGGAGATAACCCACCTATTAGCCTCAAACTGCCATCTCCTCATGACCCTATCATGGTCACCACCACTATGAAATCACTTAATATTCCCGAGTCTATGCTCGCCAACATGACATTAGAATATACTTTATTCCTTAAATAAACAATTGAAAGATCCATCAACACGCTCATAACTCGAGACTATACAAAACATCAAGACAGAAATCAAGCATCCATAGCCCTTTTGTATCCCCAAGCAAATCCTTCCTGTGATATCCAACCATATAGGCATAGTCCCCATTCACATAATACTCATCATATAGCCATCTCGCAACTCAGTGAGCCATCAATCCTACTCCTAGGGACACTATCGAACATATAGGTCCAAATGCACATACTCATATAACTGAAACTACCGAGCTCAAGCTACAACCTAAACCTGGTCGTACGTCCTCCAGACTGGCCTACCTTCACAACATACAAAATACATCTCGTACCTTATCTATGTCATCACAAGCCTTCGATGCACAGCTAATACCGTGTGCTCAACATCATATACAAGTGAATGGAAAGAAACCGAAGATTTAAGTTTCGCACGATAAGGGAAAAAAGAAGGTGTAGTTTCCTAGATGCCCTATAGCCTCTCGAAGATATGTATGGATTTCATCATACCAATTCGCAAGACTCTACTAGACATTTTCTCATGACTCGTAGAACTAATGAACATAGGGCTCTGATACCAATGCATTATGACTCAAAACGCATCTAGTCGTGATGGCACCTAACCAAACATGCTAGGTAAGCCAAACATAGAATAATATAACTCGAGTGAAAGATAATTAGTAACAATGAATAAAAATAGTTGAATTCCATACAACACCACAAGGATTGGTAGTACAAGTCATATCATAAGGGTTATTCCCTCAACAAGTTTAGGCAAGATACTTACCTCAACCGAGCTAGTATGAAGCTCCAAAATCACATTTCTTGAGAAATCACCTCTAACCGGCTCAAATCTAGCAAAACATCAATCAAGGAAGTCAACAAATGCCATAGGAATCGATCCCAATTCATAGAGCCTCGATCTTTGATGAATTCCCAAAAAGTCACCAAAAGTCAACCCGGGCACACGTGCCCGAAATCCAGAACCAATATCAAAATCCGATGATTCATAACTTGTTGAGTCCAAATATATGATTAGATTCCAAAATCGAGTTCAAATCAATAATCAAATCCTCAAAATGCACTCTCTTAAAGTATAGGCAAAAATCCAATTTTTCCCTTCACAATTCCATGATTAAAGTGTATAAATTCATGAGAAATCAAGAATTAAAATCAAATCCAAGTGCAAATTACGTACCCACAAAGTAACAGTGAAAATCTCCTCCAAAATCACCTCTTGCCGAGCTCCCAAACTCAAAATAATGAAATATGAATGAACCCTCGAACTATAACATGTTGTCAGGCAATGTCGCATCTTCGACTCATATATCCGCTTATGCGAGACCGTATATGCGGCCAAAACCTCGCTTCTGTGAGTTTCCTCATCTCAACCCCCAATCACTTCTGCGACAAAGGTTCCACTTTTGCGCCTTTGCTTTTGCCCACAATAACTCGCTCCTGTAGACGCGCAGATGCCCAAAACCTCTGCATCTGTGGACTTCCCATCCTCCAGCCTTCCTCGGAGGTGCGACCACTCCAGTGCTTCTGCAACCTTGTACCTGCGCAAAAACCATCGCAAGTGCACGACACAAGTACCAGACTTGCCAAAACAATCCCAAATGGTCCAAATCCAATATGAAATACACATGTGCCCCGGGACCCTGCCCAATCACCCGAACATGACCAAATACTTTGTCCAAACTTATCCAAAACCTTGAAACATCATAAATAACATCAAAAACTATGAATCAAAGTCAAAATCATTCTCTTAACTTTCAAACCTTCAAACTTCGGTGAATGCTCTGAATCATACTTAACCATTCCAGATTACAACCAAAATTTGTACACAAGTTCCAATAAACCAAACAAACCAATACAAGGTCTCAAAACCACAATAAGAGTCCGATAACACCAAAGTCAACTCCCGGTCAAACCTATGAACTCTTTCATTCTTCAAATGGCCAACTTTCAACAAATAGAATGAAAACCTTCTAGGAACATCCAAATTCAGATCTGAATATACGCCAAGTCCAAAATCACCATACGCACCTATTGAAACCATCCAATCCTAATTTTGAGGTCGTTTACTCACAAGCCAAGCCTTGGTCAACTCTTCCAACTTAAGGCTTCCAAATTGAGAGTCACTCTATTAATTCAATCTCGAACCACTCGAAAATCAAAACCAACCCTACATGTAAGTCATAATGCATCATATGAAGACACTCTAAGTCTCAAATCATAGAATGAAAAACTAAAACTCAAAATGACCGGTCAGTTCATTACATTCTCCCCCACTTAAACATACGTTCGTCCTCGAACGTGCCAAGAGTCATCCAATCACTAGATAAACTCATCATACACATACCCATGGGTGATTCCACGTCACCACAATCTATAAAAGCCCCTTAGCACGATCCTCACCGAAGATGCTTCTCCAACCTTAATTCATAAGCTTTAGAAACAAATTCCAACATTTGGAACTCCTTATAAGGTCCAATTCTAGCATATATACACTTTATATGTCTCAACAAGCTCCATCAAGCCATAACTATATTCCCAAGATGTAACCACATGATGTACCACATAACTCATGTACTTATAGTACTATCCTCAAACCGCAATAGCTGTTGATTACCAAATCTTTTACCAACAACATACCCCATATCAAATAAAACCTCATTCCAAACCTTCGCACACTACTAATGATGAAAGAAACACGTAGAAACTCATAACCACCCATCAGATCAACTAGTTGTGGAGCTCTCTCGCCCAACAAGAACCATTGCCTAATTTTAAGCTGACTAATAACATTCTTCTCCAAACGCACCTTATCCAAATCTGATTGCACTACTTCCAGGTCCCATAGCATCATCTCACGCAGTACAAGATGCTCAGCCGATAGGCCACACCAAATACTGCCTGGAGTGACATGTTATGCAATTCGCACTCAACAAGCAACAACTCAAATATAACCAAAGATGAAAGAAGAACCAAATAAGAGAACTATCTGACAAGTTCAGCAGATACAACTACCAAGGAACAATGCTTTGACTCCATCCCACAAGGGAGAAACAAAACAAAATGCATCAATTAAGCACAAAGGATCATATCCTTACATGACTCTGCTGCAACGCGTAACTCGATCCAATACACCAATCCACATGAAATACCTCGAGCCATGATGCTCACAATCAACAAGCACGTGTGTATCAACAGCAAGCACGCAAAGCGCATGACCATAACCTTGGAGAAACGGATAGCATGATATAACACATACAGGAAAAGCACAACTAAGGTGAAATGTGCAACTAAACATCCCTAGAGACATCTTGCTCAGATCTCACCACAAGGCTCGAACAGAACCACATCATATGTGTAAATAGTCAATAGTTTTACAACCCATCGTAGCATAAAAGAGTAACACATGGAACATATCAGGACATGAATAAGATCAATTCTAGCCACTAACATCCTCAGCAATAGTTGTGTTAAGTAGACAAACCTGATCCCATGTAGAATACACATTCTCATTAGGCCTTATAACGGGCCCCCAAATAAATTCCGATCATCCTAGAATAGGTAACTAACCTTTCAAAAGTCCACAGTACTTTATCCACAACAAATACCATCAATTGTCTAACTCTTAACATATCCTCACAGTCCACAACCAAGGAATAGTCTGCCTCTGAGAATATCCAATCTTTAAACCCCAAGAATACAAGAATCTCTATATCTGATCCCAACTCCACCGCTCGATGACTGACACATTAGTCATACCCAACCACTTCACGAGAAAAACTCCCATATATCTTCTGCGCCACGTAACAAAATCTAAATATCAGCAGTAAACAACCATGCGGTTACCATAATATTAGTCAAGCATCCGCAAGTCGAAACACGATGCGTCTACTAAAATGCACACCCTTCTCAGGTGATACTAGATAGTGATAGCATTCTCCTAAACATCTGAAATTGTCCATTCTATCTAGAGGTCATGAACTTCCCTTCAAAACTGAACTGCAACCTTATACATGCAAATCTCAATCCTACGCGGTGTACATCATCTATCATGCTATCATATGAAAATACGAGAATCCCATTATCAACTCTGAATCACAAGAAGGATAGCCACCTTATCAACCAAAAACCTTCCACTTAAGTGAATCCCAAAGAACATCACAACATGTAACAAACCTTCCATATTTGCAGAAGACATCAGCCTTGAGTTGTTTTCAAATCCATTATGAACTCTTCGGAACCCATTTTCACATAACCAAACCATCAAACTTAACCTCTAACGTAACCAAGTCATGCAGGCTGCCAAATCCAAGAGTATTGCCACAAGTCACCTATAAAGCCTCACCTCACCAAAAGAACCGATCACTTCTATTACTATGTTGATCCAAACCACTACCAAACTGACCCATTTCTTCGAGTTCCTCTTGACTTGCTTTTAATATAACACCTCTCCTTCCTAGTACACTATAGTCCTCAATCAAAACTCACCCCGGGAGGCCCTAACATGAAACCATGTCGTCCTAAGACCCGTAAGCTTTACTCCCTCTTAATCACCCAATAGTACCGCAAATTGAAATGCTCACTTTGAAGAGACCTTCTATGAATTAGAAGTTATTTCTTTCCTCTCTCTAATACTGAAATGTAGAAACAATAATGAAATAGAAATACTGCAAGTCTCGGCACAATCCAATGCAAATCTCAGATCTTAGCCATACACAAATCCGAAAATACCATATATAAATCTTGAGCCCATTAGAAGCCTCTTGAGAGTCATCCACTCTAATCTAATTCCTACAAAACCAATTCATGCCGAATGTCTCATGCCTCACCAGCAACCAGGCGATTTCTTTATCCCTTGCATACTACATCCACAACGAATAGCAAAACTGAATCATTCCTAGATTTCCATTTGCTTATCCAGTATAGTACATCATTCATCCAGCAATTGCCTTGCTCAATCCATCCTCGAAGTCAGCCCCTTCAAATCCTAACTGAACCACAAGTATGCCTCAATTCAAATCTAATATAACACATGACCATGTAATTTGATCATCATTGGTAGACTCCCCCACTTGGCTTGAAGCCATAGAACATAACATCTAATAACCCACAATACTCTTCCTTCACAACTACCATGATCTCATACTATTATCCAGATGAGTCCTTAATAAGCTCAAGTAGAACTAGCCATAAAACACTCCAAATCATCTGATATGTGTATACTTATCCTCTTGATAGTTGTGAAAACTTCCTCAAGCAATTTAGGCTCTAATTGTAAAACATACGTCCCCCTATATAGAATGAAAACTCTTCATAAAAATGTTATAAGGATCACACAACCTGGGACCTTCGCGCGAGAGATAACGCACCTACTTAGCCTCAAACTAGCATCTCATCATGACCCTATCATGGTCATACCACTATGAAATCACTTCATCTTCCTGAGTCTATGCTTGCCAACAAAACATAACAATCTACTTCATTACTCAAATGATCAACTGAAAGATCCACCAACACGCTTATAACTCGAGACTGTACAACACATCAAGATAGAAATCAAGAATCCATAGCTCCTTTGCATCGCAAGAAAATCCTTCACGTGAAATCCAAAAATATAGGCGTAGTCCTCAGTCACATAATACTCATCATATAGCCATCTCTCAACTCACTAATCCATCAATCCTACTCCTAGGGATAGTATCAGACATATGAGTCCAAATGCACATACTCACACAACTGAAACTACCTAGCCCAAGCTGTGGCCTAGACCTGTCCTTAAATCATCTAGACTAGCTTGCCTTCACAACATAGAAAATGCATCTCGTACCTCATCCATGACATCACATGTCGTCGGTGCATAGTTGATACCGAGTGCCCAACATCAAATACAAGTGAATGGAAAGAAACTGAAGATTTAAGCTTCAGGCTGAATCAATGTCGTACGATAAGGGAAGAAAGAAGGTATAGTTTCCAATATGCCCTATAGCCTCTCGAAGATAGGTATGGACGTCGTCATACCGATTTGCAAGAATCAACTAGACATTTTCTCATCACTCATAGAACTTATGAACCTAGGGCTCTGATACCAACTTGTCACGACCCAAAATCTACCTAGTCGTGATGGCACCTAACCCCAATATGCTAGGTAAGCCAAACATAGAATAATGTAACTTGAGTGAAAGATCATAAGTAACAAGGAATAAAATAGTTGAATTCTATACAACACCCCAAGGATTGGTAGTACAAGTCATATCATAAGGGTTATTCCCTCAACAAGATTAGGCAAGACACTTACCTCAACCGGGCTAGTCCATAGCTCCAAAATTGCATTTCTTGAGAAATCACCTCTAAGAGCTCAAATCTAGCCAAACATCAACTAAGAAAGTCCAACAATGCCATAGGAAATAGTCCCAATCCATAAAGCCTCGATCTTTGATGAATTTACAAAAGGTCAACATTAGTCAACCCGGGCCTACGTGCACGGAATCAGGAACCAATATCAAAATCAAATGACCCATAACCTGTTGATTCCAAAGATATGATTAGATTCCAAATAGAATTCAAATCGGTACTCAAATCCTCAAAATAAACTCTCTTAAAGTGTAGGCAAAAATCCCAATTTTTCTTTCAAATTCCATGATAAAAGTGTATAAATTCATGGGAAATCAAGATGTATAATCAAATCCAAGTGCAAATTACTTACCACAAAGTAGCGGTAAAAATCTCCTCCAATATCGCCTCTTACCGATCTCCCAAACTCAAAATAATAAAATATGAATGAACCTTCGATTTATAACGTGTTGTCAGGCAATGTCGCATCTGCGACTCAGATATCCGTTTCTGCGAGACCTCATATGCAGCCAAAACCTCTCTTCTACGAGTTGCCTAACCTCAGTCCTCAATCGCTTCTGCGACAAAGGTTCCGCTTCTACGCTTTTGCCCAAAATAACCCACTCTAACGGAAGCACAGATGTGCAAAAACTCTACATATGGGGACTTCCCCTCCTCCAGCCTTCCTTATAGGTACAACCACTCCAGCATTTCTGCGACCTCGCACTTGCACAAAAACCATCGCAGATGCGCGACACCTTTACCACCTGCCAAAACACTCCCAAATGGTCCAAAGCCAATCCAAAACATACTCGAGGCCCCTGGGACCCCGTCCAATCACCCAAACATGACCAAATATATTATCCAAACTTATCAAAAAACTCGAAACATCATAAATAACATCAAAACTATGAATCAATGTCAAAATCATTCGCTTAACTTTCAAGCCTTCAAACTTCGCCAAACGCTCTGAATCACTCTTAACCATTCCGGACTACAATCAAAAATTGTACACAAGTTCTAATCAACCAAAAGAACCTATACAAGGTCTGAAAACCACAATAGGAGTCTGATAATATTGAAGTCAACTCCCGATCAAACCTATAAACTTTCTAGTTTTTCAAATTGCCAACATTCGACAAATAGAACCAAAACCTTCTAGGAATATCCAAATTCAAATGAGAACATATGCCCAAATCCAAAATTACCATACAAACCTATTGAAACTATCCAATCCCTATTTCGAGGTTGTTTTTTCACAAGTCAAGTCTAGGTCAATTCTTCCAACTAAAGGCTTCCAAATTGAGAGTCACTCTACTAATTCAATCTCGGACCACTCAAAAATCAAAACAAACATTGCATGCAAGTCATAATACATTATATGAAGCCACTCGAGTGGTAAAATCACAGAATGAAATGTCAAAACTCAAATCGATCGGTCAAGTCGTTATATATATGGTATCTAAGGATTTCTAGATTTGTGTATATCTAAGACTTGAGATTTTCCTTGGATGGTGCCGAGACTTACGGTATTTCTATATCATTATTATTTGTCTACTACAGTATTATAGAGATAAAATAAATAGCTTTGAATTCACATGTGGTCTTCTCAGAGCGGGCATTTCGATTGGAGGTACTATTGGGTGCATGGGAGGGAATAAAATAGTCTACGGGTCTTAGGACGACGTGGTTTCGTATTAGGGTCACCTATTATGAGTTTTTATTGAGGTTCATAGAGTACTGTGAAAGAGAAGTGTTATCTTGAAGGCAAGTCAAGAGGAATTTGAAGAAGTTGGGTCATCTTAGCAGTGGTTTAGACCTGCATAGTAATAGCAATGGTTAGTTCCTTTGGTACGATAGGGGTTTACAGGTATTTTGTGGAAATACTTTTGAGTTTGGCAGTCTACCTGACTTGGTTAATTTAGAAAGAATCAGTTTTGATGGTTTGGCTATGTGCAATCCGAAAGTTTGTCATAGTTTTGACCATGATATGCGGTTGATGTCTTCTATAGGCATGGGGAGCTAGTTGTGTGTTGTTATTTTTCATGAATTGGGTTAAGTGGAAAGTTTGTGGTTGATAGAGTGTTTATCTTACTTGTGATTCAAAGTTGATAGCGGGATTCTCGTATTTTCATATGTCATCATGAAGGATGTCGTGAGTCATGTGAGACTGGCATTGTATGGTAAGATTGCAGTTCATTTTCAGGAGAAAAACCATGAGCTTGAGATAGCAAGGGAGATTTAAGCTGTTTTAGAGAATAATAATACTATCTTGTATCGCCAGAGAAGGGTGTGTATAGAGGATGCATCGCGAATAGATCTATGAATGATTTGGCTGAGTACTACAGTTTTTGTGTGGAAAGTAACTGTTGATGTTTAGATTTTGCTAGTTGCAGATTGACAGAAATTTGCTTTATGAGGTGCTTGTGTATATGTGACATCGCAGTCGTTTGAGTGGAAAAGTTAGATATCAGGTATGAAGATTATTGTGTTCTTGAGGTTTAGAGATTGGATTTTCTAGAGACAAGACTATTTACCTATTTTGGAATGTTTGAATCGGTTTGGGAGACTACTGGTAGTCCTATTGAGGATATGTATTTTATGCCAAATTGGATTTGCTTACACAACATTTACTACGAATGTCTCACCAAGAAGAATTCTATGTCATCTAGAAGGTTGTACGTTGCACGAGGTACTTATTTCATCAAATTTGTTAGAATGTCAGTTCACTATATGATTTCAGCAGTTATGTTTAGCAGATTTGGGTGTTTGGGTTGAGTGGAGTTGATTTGCTAAACTTTTACTTGACAGACAATTTGAATTTGGTGTATAGATGCTTATAGACTTGTTGAGCAGGAATACTAGAGACTCGGGCAGTCATTAGGAGATAAGTTGATTTTCGCAAATTTGTCACATTTGGGTTATTGCTTTCATAGTACAAGGACCACGTCGTATTGTAATGACCCGACTTGTTGTTTTAAATATTTACGCTCCTTCCAGCTATTTGAAGTCTTGAATATCTTCATATTATGTATTATGACGTGTGTGAATAGTCGATTTTGATTTTCAGGCGTTTCGGGATTAGTTCGGAAGAATAAATTTCATGTTGGAAGCTTAAGTTGAAAAGAGTTGACCGGAGTTTGACTTTGAGCAAACGACTCTGGAATGGGATTTTTATAATGTCAATAGCTTCCTATGGTGATTTCGGACTTAGGCTTATGTCCGGATTTGGATTGGATAGTCCGCAGGACAATTCGACGCATTTTGGCGAAAGTTGGAAAATGAAAGATTTTAAGAAAAATGTCGACCGGGAGTTGACCTTGATGTATCGGGCTTGGACTTCGATTTCGGAAATTTGAATAGCTTCGTTATATCATTTACGACTTATGTGCAAACTTTGAGGTCATTCCGGATCGATTTGTTATGTTTCGGAACAAGACCTAACTTAGGACGAGAGTATCTACATATATATAAGGCGTTATGTGATATACAAACTATCAAATGACATATCTTCGAGTCTAGTTTCTAACGCTTCAAACCGTCAAGAAGTTATGACCAAATTACCAAAGTCTGGCAGAGGAGACTTCGGATGAGAAGCATCCGGGGCCGCATCCAAAAGAAGGGCTGGCAGTGAAGTGCTGCCATAGCATCCGGGGCAGCATCCGAAACCCAGAAATCTGGGCCTATAGATACAATTTCGGTGTTTATTTTCCCCACTTCATTTGGACGAATTTTGGAGTTCTTCTCCACTCTCTCAAGACCATCAACTCCTTTCTTCTTCAAGGTAAGAAATCCCCATTATCTTGATGTGAAATTCCATTATTTCTACACTAGTATTGATGAAATCTACACATAAAATACTTAGATCTTCATTAAATTTCTTCAATAACTTAAAGGAGGGTTTTGCAAGATTTCTTCCAAAAAGGTAATCTTACACCCTTAGACTTACATGTACGGATTTATTATGGGAATATGAGTATGAATTAAGTATTGTAACTCATGGTATGGTGATTGGAATCCATAAATTCTCAAGTTAAATGAATACCCATTGTAGAGATTGTAAAATAAATTAATTGATAAGATTTGTGGGTTGGGAGTGAATTGTTGGGCATGCATGTGCTAAAGGAAGTTGTGGATGGACTAGAGATGATTGTGAGGTGAATCATTTGTGTGGAAGGTGGTTGTTAGGTAAAGAAATTCCATTGATGGAGGTTGTAGAGAATTATGCACTCTAGGTGTTTCACAAAATGCCTAAATGACCAAATATCTAGAAATTTGTTACTAATATTGGTGCAATTGTATTTCATTATTGTAGATTAAAATTTGTTTAGTGTGGTGGACCATCATAGTATTATTAAGGGGCCAATTTCAGATTTGAGCCGTCCGGAGGTGGCTTCACTCGCGAAGATCATTTAAAGCATTGACTTAGTTTTGTCGAGGTAAGTATCTTGCCTAACCTTGAGTGGGAGAAATTCCCTTTAGGCATTGAGTCTTATGTGGAAATTGTGTGATTGAAAACCATGTACGCGAGGTGACGAGTACGTACTTGGTTTATATGTGCAAATTATATCGGTTTAAATTCGTCGACTCCCTTATGTATTAAATTGGAAAATTGTTGGAACTTAGTAAATCCTTGATTTGTCATGCCTCATTCCTTATTTGTCGAGTTTGTATTTTATATGATAAATTGGTGTGATTGCCACCTGGATTTTTATGTGAATTCCGTGTGTTTGTTGATTTGATATTTCTTGAAATTAATTTCATTATGGATTTTCCATCTGCAACTAATTAATTAAATAAGCTTAAAAAGCGGCATTAATATATTTATCAAAAATTTGGATTAAAAAAGGTGTTCTACTATGCTGAGTTACTTTTCCATCTCTGTTGTTGTTTTGAGGTTTTATATACATTGTGTGGAGCCTTGGGCTATTTGCTTTTAAATTAATTGATTTTTGTTGTATCTTTGGAGTTGGCTGTGGTTGGTGGGCAAATTGTGATATGAATTATTGTATTGTGTTGTCGTTTAAACACTCTCCATGATTTTATTTATGCTTCCTACCTTTCTTGTTAATGATATATATGTGCTTGGTAAGGAAGAGTGTAAAGCACGAAGGGTGATGCCGTGCCATTTCTTATACATTATCATGTGAGGGAGAATGTAAAGCACGAAGGGTGATGCCGTGCCATTTTAATTATATTATTACGTGAGGATGAGAGTAAAAGCACGAAGGGTGATATCGTGCTATTATTTTTATATTATTATATGTTCATGGTACGAAGGGTGTTTCCGTGCAGGCGAGGGCAAGAGACATACATTATATTGTGATATCTTTTCGTTGTGTATACATTCATGTCTTTATCTTGAGATGTTATTGTGTACCTATGTTTTCCATGTGACTTGTAGTCATTGTTGCTTCCTGTGTGCCTCTCACTTTATTTCTTTTATTGTTATTGGCATTTTCCCACCTAGTTGGTACTGTTATATGTATGCTCTGTGAGAAAGAGATAAATGCACGAAGGGTGTTGCCATGCCAATTGATTTGATCTACATATATATATCGGGTGAGAATGAGATAAGTGCACGAAGGTATTACCGTGCCATTGTTGTGATAAGTTGAATACACACACGCACACGCACACACACACACGCACACACACACACACACACACATATATATATATATATATATATATATATTGGGTGAGAATGAGACAAGTGCACGAAGGTATTGTCGTGCCATTTGATATGATAATTTGAATATATTTCTCACATCAGGAAAGTTAAATGAGGTGAGAATGAGATTAGTGCACGAAGGTATTGTCGTGCCATTTGATATGATAATTTGAATATATTTCTCACACCAGGAAAGTTAAATGAGGTGTTACATGGTGACTATTTAATTGAAAGAATTATATTCGAAAGATATTTATTTGAAAGAATTATATTCGAAAGATATTTATTTGAAAGAATTATATTCGAAAGATATATATTTGAAGGAAGTATATTCGAAACATATTTATTGGAAAGGATTATATTCTAGATACTTTTATTGAAAAACTTATAGATAAAAGATGTATATTTTGATACTTACTGGGTACCGACTGGAGCCAGGTATTGGAGATATCGGATTCGGGCAGATATTAGAGTGTGATCGCAAGGATTCAAGGCAGGACTGCTTGGTCGTCGCAGTCCCTTGGAGTCTTTCCATTATATTGTACTATCAACTCTTATTCGAATAGTATTGTATATTCGATCCTTGAGATCATTGCATGTATTCAGTTAGAGTTCGTGACTCCGTATTACCAGTCTTCGGAGGTTGTTGAATATTTCTGCTATTAGTGTTGACACTTGTATTGAAATTTTAAAAAATGGCTCGAAATGAAATTGTAATCGGCTTACCTAGTCTTAGAGACTAAGTGCCATCACGATGCCTATGGTAGGATTTTGGGTCGTGACACGTATGAGGTTCCATGTGGCATTTGGTGTGATTTGTCAGTTGAGCAACATGTACTATGTGAGATGAGGTTATCGGACCTAGAATTAGCACGAATGGGTTTGGATAAGGTATGTTTGGAAGAAGAATTGCATTATGTAGCTCAGGATTTGGAATTGGCTCTCGTCGGACGAGAGACCTCTATGACGTATTGATATGATGAGTGGATATGAGTTTCTACATGTTTCTTTCATTGTTAGAAGTGTTGTGAAGGATTAGAATAAGGTTTTAATTGAGTTAGACCCTTTTATTGGTACTGGATTTGGCTACGAGTAGTTTTTTGATCAAGAGATATGAATGATGCGGAATATATCATGTGGTTGTGTTTTGATGGTCCATCTATGACTTGATAGCAGTTATTGAGGTTGATACTATATATGTATTCGTGAGAATCAGGTTTTGGAAGGAAGTTCCGGATATTGAAGTTGAGTTTGAAGCCTTACAAGCAGAGGTAGAGAGAGAAGATCTTCAGTTGAGATGTGTTAGTGGATTGGTATGCATGGGGTGAATGGGAACACGTGTGGGATTATGTATCATGAGTTTATTCAGCTATTTGATGGTTTTGGAATGAGTCTTGACATGTTCGAGGACGAACGTATGTTTAAGTGCAGGAGAATGTAACGACCCGACTAGTCATTTTGAGTTCTAGCGCTCTGTTTTGCAATTCGAGACCTCGAGTAGGTTAATTTGATATTTTATGACTTTTGTGCATGGTTGGTTTTGATTTACAAAAGGTTCGGCAGTATTTTGGAAGAGTAATTCTCATTTTGGAAGCTTTAAGTTGAAAGAGTTTACCAAAGTTTGACTTTTGAGTAAACAGACTCGAAATCGGGTATTGATGGTTCCAATAGGTTCGTATGATGATTTTAAAATTGTACATACATTCGGATTTGATTTTGGATGTTCCTAGAAGAATTCAACACCATTTGTCAAAAGTTGGTCATTTGAAGAATTTAAGAGTTCATAAGTTTGACTAAGAGTTTACTTTGATGTTATTGGACTCTGGTTGGTGTTTTGAGACTTTAATTGGGTAGGACTATATTTAATCAAAATTATTTGCAAAGTTTGGAAGTAATCTGAAGTGTCTAAGTGTGATTCAGACACTCTTTTGGAAGAATGAAGATTTAACAACTTAAGAGAAATTCTATTCGGTCTGAGTCTCGATTCTTTGTTGTGATGTTTCCGTGGATTTTTTAGCCTTTGGATAAGTCTAAATAGGGTATTTGTACTTGTAGAAATAATTGAATGGAGTCCGGGGGAGATCGGGTGAGTTTCAGTGCATTTGGAGCAAGTTTTGAAAGACTTGAAGTGCTAAAATTCTGATTTCCTGCATTAAATCCTGATTTGAGAGAAATTTGTTCAAAAAAATATATATATATATATATATATATATATATATATATATGGAATTTGGTGAAGATGCCTTGATGAAAGTTGTATCAATTTGAATCTAGTTTCCAGAAATGTAAACTATTTTTTTATAAAAAGTTATCACTGGTTTAGTGAAGGAGGGTAAATACTGTCATTTTTCTGAAAATTTCTGCACTTGTATATTTAACCCCATTTAGTACTTGGACTTTACTTTTATAATTTTAGGAGTTAGAGAGCTTGGATTTAGGTAATATTTGAGGGGGTTTTCATCTATTTCATTGGAGTAAGTAAACCTAACTCGAATTTATGATTATAATATGAATTTATCATTAATTTTCGCTCTAAAACAAGGTATCTTAAAGAAGAAAAGAGGGTTTTGGCTTGAAAGATAAGAAAGTATTTTTGGGGTTTTGAATACCGATTTAAACTCAGATTTTAAAAGTAATCATATATTAAAATTTGGCAGGTTATGGGTCATCGAGATTTGGTATTGGTTTCAGATTTCGGGCACGCTTGCCCGGGTTGACTTTTGTTGACTTTTTGTACATTTTTCAAAGATCAAGACTTTATGGATTGGGATCGATGCCTATAGCATTTTTTGACTTCATTAGTTGATACTTAGTTCATGATCGGAGGGCTAGATCAATGTTTCTACCAGATTTGAGGTTGACGGCTAGTCCGGATGAGGTAAGTATCTTGCCTAATCTTGTTGAGGGAATAATTCTTAGAATATGACATTATTTGTCTAATTGGAATGTCTGAGAAGCAACGTATATGTGAGCTGACGAATATATATACGGGTGTTATGTATGATTCATGACCGAAGTAGTCTTTAGGTTATACCATGCCTTGTTTTGGATATTGTGCTTCCTGCTATCATGCTTATTATGTTTGTACTATTTTGTGAACCTATTTTGAAAATGCTAGAGAGCATATGTGTTTGAACATGATATTTGCTATTGTATGGCGTATCCACCTTATTTGAGCTATAGTTGTACACTTTGCATATGCATACACCTTAGCATGCTATTTCGTCAGTCCATGAGTATGTGATTTGATATTCGTTATTGTATACATGTATTCTTATATATGTTTTTTGAGTGATGGACTGGATTGACAGCATGTGAGTTGTCCGTAGAAATATTATTGGTCGTGGCACGTGAGTTGTCCGTGCGGGCATCATGATTATGGCACGTGAATTTTCTGTGCAACGTGTGGATAAAGATCCATCCCCTAGGGTCGTCGTTTCATGTATTTCCTTGAAGACGTACACACGAATTATGGAAAATTGATCTGGTGTTGATTTTTTGTGTATCCTCTCTACATGAAAAATCCTTCGATGTATACATGATTTTTAATGTGTATCTTCTCTATATGCAACTTTCGGAATGTATACATGCCTTTTATGCATATCTTCTCTATATGCTAGAATTAAGAAATTATGTGAAGTACATATCTTCTATATATGTCAGTCTGTGTAACTTAACTTATTTATTCAAGATATGTTTTCTATAGAAACTGTTACTGAATTAGTAATACTTCGTGCATATCTTCTCTATATGCAACTGTTGATGATTTAATGATGCTAGGTGCTTATCTTCCATATATGCTGAGTTGTTAAACTAGTACGATACATGTGCATATCTTATCTATATGCAATTAATGACATGACATTTGATATCAAATGTGTATCTTCCCTATATGTTAAACTATTAGTTGGTTACAATGCTTGTGTATATCTTCTCTATGTGCACTGAGGACCTTATTTGTACTTCAGGCTTAAATTTTGATATTGTTGTTGTGTACATATATATGTTATTGAGTTGTGCAGGTTAAGTATAGTAAGTATATTTAGACTTAAAACCTCGTTACCACTTCACCGAGATTAGTTAGGATACTTACTGAATACATGTGTCACACCCCAAACCTGGGGAGGCGTGGCTGGCACCTGATGCCATACTCGGCCCGAGCGTAGCACTCTCTAATTGTGAACGTGTAACGACCTGACCGGTCGTTTTGAGCATTTGCACTTCGCTCGGTAGTTTATGGGCGTGAGTAGCTCTATATGATGTATTTTCACTTGTGTGAATCGTCGGTTTTGGTTTTCAGGATATTCGGGACTGATTTGGAAGAATGATTCTCAACTAGGGAGCTTTAAATTCGAAAGAGTTGACCAAGTTTGACTTTTTAGCATTTGACCTCGGATTGGAATTTTGATGGTTCTGTTAGCTCCGTTGGGTGATTTTGGATTTAGGAGCGCGTCCGGATTTCAATTTGGAAGTCAGTGGTTGATTTGGGGCTTGAAATGGCGAAAGTTGAAATTTTGGAAAGTTTGACCGGGAGTGGACTTTTTTATAACGGGGCCGGATTCCGATTCTGGAAGTTGGAGCATGTCTGTAATGTCAAATGTGACTTGTGTGCAAAATTTGAGGTCAATCGGACGTGATTTGATAGGTTTTGGGACTAGTTGTGAAAATTTGAAGTTTCAAAGTTCATTGATTTCGAGTTGAGATGCGATTTGTCGTTTCGATGTTGCTATTTGTGTTTTGAGGCCTCGAGTAGGTCCGTATTATGTTATGGGACTTGTTGGGATGTTCGGACATGATCCCGAGGGGCTCGGGCGTGTTGCGGATTGATTTCGGGCTATTTTCCTTCATATTTGCATTGTTGGTTCTGCAGAATTTTGGGCTTCTGGTTTCCTTAATTGCGATCACGGAGGATAGAACGCGATTGCGTAGGGTTGTTGGATGACTGAGTAGGATTTTCTCATCGCGTTCACGAGTCCAAAGTCGCGTTCGCCGAGGTTGAGGCATTTGTTCAGTGCGTTTGCGAGCCTGATGATGTGTTAGTGTAGTAGGAAGGAAGGCTTGAGGACGTCAGGGGTTTGTTCTTCGCAATCGCGAAATGTGGTATGCGATCGCGTAGCTCTAGGAGTTTGTTCATCGCATTCGCGTATGTGGTGTTGCATTCGCGAAAGAGAAATTTCAGCTGGTGAGCATTTGTTCTATGCGAACGTGTGGAATTGTCCGCGTTCGTGAAGTGTAATAGCTGGGCATATCATATTAAATCTCATTTCGGGTGTTTCGGCCATTTTATCATTCGGGAGTTATGAAGCTCGGATTGAGGCGATTCTTGAAGCCATTTTCACCATATGAATTGGGGTAAGTGTTCTCTACTCGGTTTTGGTTATATTTCATGAATCTATCTTCGTTTTTGGTAATTGGATTGTGAATTTGCAAGAGGAAATTGGGGGTTTTGGCCTAAAGTTTCATAATATGAATTTTTGGAGTTTTGAACATCGAATTAGAGTCGGATTTGAGTGAAACTAGTGTGGTTGGACTCATAATTGAACGAGTTGTCGGATTTTGTAAATCCTGTTGCGTTTCGAGGTGTGGGCCCGGGTTGGGATTTTGGCCGATTTTGGGCTTTTGATTCAAGATTTGATCTTTTCGATCGTAATTGGTTCCTTTAGCATTGTTTGATGCATTTGAGTTTTTTTTGGTTAGTTTCGAGCCGTTCAGAGGTCGAAATGCGCGGGATGGCATCTTTAGAGCATCGCTTGGCTTGCTCGGCATTGGTATTGGCTTGTTCGAGGTAAGTAACTCTTCTAATCTTAGTGCTAAGGGTATGAAACCTCGAAATAAGTGTTATGTGATTGGTATTGAGGTGATGCACATGCTAGGTGAGCGTGCACCATGTGAATCTATGTTGTTTCTATGGCACTGTATAGTGGTCCTATTTTGTTGATATCCGTGTTTTCACTGTGTTATAAAGTAATTGAGTTGTCGATCATACAAGATATTATGTTTAGGCATTATGCCGATACTGTTTGGACCCATAGTGGTCGTTTCTTACTGTTATCTCACTGATTTCATTGATATTTCATACTCAGTCATATTCATGCATTCATACCATATCTCAGTCTCAGATATTATTTATTGATACATCATATCATTGTTGTTGGGCTAGTTTCATGACATTGTGAGCCTGTGAGTGTGACTGGAGATATTGATGACTGAGTGAGGCTGAGGGCCTGAGTGAGAGTGACATTTTGGGATCGAGCTGGACGCCGCAGCATATTATATTGATTATATTTTATATGGATCAGGTTGCACGCTGCAACGAGCCTTCGGGATATATATATATATATATATACAATATTAGATCAAGTTGCACGCCGCAACAATATTGGATCGGGATGCATGCCGCAGCAATATAGCGCTTGGGCTGAAGGAGCCCCTCCGGAGTCTGCACACCCCTAGTGAGCGCAGTCGACTATAAACAGGGATCGGGCTGCACGCTGCAGCGGGTATTGTACAGCGCTGAGTGATTAAGTGTGATGAGCATAGTGAGAGAGAATGTGAGACGGTGAGGTTGAGTACTCTGAGAGTGTGAGTACATGATCTCATCATCGAGATGCATTGCATTTGACATGCGTACTTATGATACATGCATAGAGGTGCATTTCCTTTTGCTACCCAGTTGTGGGGACATTTATGATTTTACCTGTATCTTGACATGTAGGCATAGAGAAGTATTTTCCTCATGCTATCTGAAAATGAGACATCTTACTTATTATTGAAAGAAGTTTTGGGAAAAATCACAGTTTTCAAACTTACTCGTATTTTGGCTTTTTCGGTAAAAGATTTGGGTTTTCACTGAGATACTTGAAAAGAAATGCCTACTTTTCTGGAAATGTGAATAAACTGAGCCTTTTATTTTTGAGATACTCTTTTATTACTTGTACTATACTTTTATGTTGAGTTGTGGAATATTGGTGTTGGACCCGACCTTCGTGTTAGCTCGTCACTACTTTCAACCTAATGTTAGATTTGTTACTTATTGAGTACATGGGGTCGGTTGTACTCATACTACACTTCTGCACCTTACGTGCAGATGTTGGCTGATGATGTTGTTGTGTTCGATGGGAGCTAGATTGAAGATGTACCTACATCCCGGTTGTAGCTGCCTCTTGTTCGTGGTAGCTTTAGATCTGTAAAAACTCTGTTTATGTACTATTCAAACAGACTATGTATTTATTTCATTCCCGCTTTGTAAACTCTATTCTTAGAAGCTCATGATTTGTACTACCAGTTCTTGGAGAATGTATTAGATTCAGATATTTCTTTACTTAATTACTTTATTAATTGTTATTGGAATTGGTTAGTGGTTAATTGGCTTACCTAGCGGGTTGGGTTAGGTACCATCACGACTAGTTGGATTTTGGTTCGTGACAGGTGGTATCAGAGCTCTAGGTTCATAGGTTCTACAAGTCATGAGCAAGTGTCTAGTAGAGTCTTACGGATCGGTATGATGACGTCTATACTTATCTTCGAGAGGCTACAGAACATTTAGGATATATTTCCCATCTTTCTTTCCTTATCGTGCGGCATTGATTCAGCTTGAAGCATAACTCTTTGAATTCCTTCCACGTATTCGTATGCGCATGTGAGTGCTCGGTATCGGTTGTGCGCCGACGGCTTGTGATTCTATGAACGAGGTCCGAGATGTGTATTCTGTATTTTGGTGAAGGGCCAGTCTATAGGACTTGAGGCCAAAGTTAGACCGTAGCTTGAGCTCGGTAGCTTCAGTGGTAACTTGTATAATTGGACTCATATGTCCGGGAATGATTTAATGTCCCTGCGAGTGGAATTTGTGGCTCGATGAACGGTAGAATGGCTTTGTGATGAGGATGATGTGACTGCGAGATGTGTTCGGATTGTTTGAATGTGATGAAAAGAGTTTACTTGAGAGGTAGCAAGGACTATGGGGTGTTTGATTTTGTCTTGATTTGGCATATGGTCTCGAGTTATGGGTGTATTGAGGGATCTCTCATTTTGTTTAGTCGTGGGGTGAAGTAGATTCTCATGTCTTGTTGATGAGTTCATAATCGAGAGGATTAAGTGATTGCATAGTAGTCGTGACTGTGGAAGGGCATAGAGAGATGTCAGTTTGAGGCAGAGCAGGCGGGTTATCTCCTACGAGGTGTCCTAAGGTTGTGTGGTCTGTATGATGTCTTGTGGAGAGTTCTCTTTTACCAGTGAATGATATATGTTGCAATTTGAGTTTGGATCGCTTGTGGAAGTCATCTTGACTATCAAAAGGGTGAATGCGAGATTTGCAGACGATTTGAGGTATTATATGGTTTATGTTACATGAGCTTATGCATGATTTAGTTGAATTTCAGTGCGGGATTCTAGCAGTAGAGTATGGGTATCGTGATGTTATTGAGTGTTTTGTTCTGTGGCTTTGAGCCAAGTGGGGGAGCCTGCTATCGACGAGTGGATGGCACGGTTATGTGTTGTATTGGTTTCGGTTTGAAGTATACTGGTGAATCAGTTATGACTTACAGAAGTAGAGATTTAGGATGACTCGAGTAAGGGAATTTCTGGATACGGGTTGTATTACGCTCTATGGGTATATGGGAATCATAAAATAATTGAGTGGTTGTTCGCAAAGGATGTAGTGTTCATGGAGTAGGAATTTGCTCGGTTGCTTAGGAGTGTGGGTTACTCTTTATTCCCTTGGGTGTTGGTGTGCTAATGGGGCACAGGTCGTTCGGTCCGTTTGGTCGGTTCAATTGAGACTTGAGTAGAGTGGATGACTCTCGAGAATGGTTCTAATGGATTCAAGATTTATATGTAGCGATTTGGAATTTTCAAGATTTGTATATGTCTAGAAACTGAGAGTTACATTGGATGGTGTCGAGACTTGTGGCATTTTATACCATTGTGGATTATGCATTTCATCATCAAGAAGGTGAAGGAAACAGTTTTAGGTTCACATAAGGTCTCTTTAAAGTGGGTGTCTCGGTTGTGGTGCCTTGGGGTGCTTAAGAGGGGAGTCAGCGGCTTATGGGCCTTAGGGAGTTGTGGTTTTATACTAGGGTCTCTTGTGTGGTGAACTTTGGTTAAGGATCGTGGTGTTCTAGCAAGGAGAAGTATCAATTTGAAGGCAATTTGGAAAGGACTTAGAGAAATAGGACAGCTTGGTAGTAGGTTGGATTAACACAGTATTGGGTATGATCAGTTATTTGGGTACTTATGACATGGCTAGTCTCTACAGGTGTTTCGTGGAAATACTCTTGGGTTTTGGCGACCTGCGTGGCTGGGTTGAGTTAGAGAGATTCGTTCCGATAGCTTGGTTATGTCCAAATGGGTTTCAAAGAATTCTCAATGATTTCTACCAAGGTTCGAGGGGTATATTTCCTGCTGGCGTGAGGAGCATGTGGCGTATAGTGAATTTCTTTTGGATGAAATCAAATGGAAGGTTCTTGGCTAATTGAGTATGTAGTTGCTTGTGACTCGGAGTGGACTATGAAGTTCTCATATTTTTCATATGATGGCATGGTATATGCGGTGTGTTGTGTGGGATTGAGATTTACATGAGCGGGATCACAGTCCTGTTTGGAAGCATGGACGGTTTCAGATGAATAGGTAAATGATATTACTATTTGGTATGGCTTGATGAGAGTATATATTTCAGAAGGGGCAATGTGTTTTGATTTATGGATACCTCCCTGGTATTGCGGCACTCTCCTGGTTGATCGACGACTGATATTCAAATTTTGCCAGGTGGCACGGAAGAATTTTAGAAGTATTCTTCGTGGGATGATCGTGTATGAGAGATGTTTAGACATTCGGGCGATGGAGATGGAATCAGAAATGGTGATTCGTGTGTTCTATGGATTTGGAGACTATGAGTTCTCAGAAGCAGACTGTTTCATGGTTATGGACTGTGAAGTCATGGCCGGAGCTAGCTAGATGATAGTATGTGTTATGATTCAGTCATTGTGGGCTTTCAGAGGGTTACTTATCTATTGATGGGTGACCAAAGTTGATTTGGGGGTCCATTGGTAGGTCCAATAAGGATGTGTATTCTACACCTAGCCGGATTGGTTGGCTCCATACTGCTACTGTTGAGGGATGTGCCATTCGGTTGTTGTTGAGCTTATTCGTGTTCTGAGATGATCTGTGAGTTACTCTTCTATGCTACGAGGAGTTGTGATTCGTTGGTTATATGCACATATGGTGCGGTTCTATTGGGGCCTTATAGCGGAATTTGAGCAAGAAGAGTATTGGGTATTGCTTGGTTGACGGAGTATTGGTTATGTTCTTTGGGTTTTGTGTGGCATTGTGTCATTCGCTTCTCCGTGGTTATGGTAATGCACTTGGAGTACTTGATGTCGAATTGCGCATGGTTATTGATTTTTAGCAAGGTGGCTTGAGGTATTTCATATGGACCAGTATTTGGATAGGGTCACGCATTGCCGCATAGTTATGTTAAGATCTGATCCTTTGTGTTAGATTCGTGTGTTTTGGTTCTACGGTGTTTGATAAGTTCTTAGCATTGCATTGTGGTGGTACTTGTGGAGCTTGCGGGACAGTTCTCCCGTCTGAATCAGTTTTCCATGATTTGAGTATATTTGGAAGGTTGCTTATTGGTGCACGGGTTATGGCGTCAGATTGTATTGATGTGGCATGTCACTAAAGTGGTCATGTTGGATGAGATGAGATCATTGGACCTAGGATGGATACTATCGGAACTGATTACAGCATAGTTGGAAGGATAATATCGAAAGTCAACTTAGAAATTTTCTATAGTTCTTGTCGAAGGAGACGGAGTACCATGACTTGTTGATCTGATGAATGGTTATGAGTTCTGCATGTTTCATTCATCGTTGGCAGTGTATGAAGGTTTTTGAATAGAGTCTTGTTTGATATGAGGTTTATTACCGGCATTGGGTTGTTTTGAGCAGCTACTGTGATTAGAAATCAATGCTTTGAGCATTTGAGCTATGTGGTATTTGAGTTTGAGTATTTGAGTTATGGATACGGCTTTTGGTACAGCTTATTCAGACTTATACAGTATGTAGATGCGAAACTTTGATCTTATAAGAAGTTTCCGAATGTTGGAAATTGGATTCGAAGGCTGGTGGGCTAGGTTGAATTGAAAACTTTTAGTTATGTTGTGTTATCAGACCTGTATGGGATAGGGTAACGTGGGATCACCCCCGGGTATGTGCATGGTAAGGTTCTATGATGGTTTGATGGCTTTAAGAACAACTCTGGACATGTTCGAGGACGAACGTATGTTTAGGTGGGGGAGGATGTAACGACCTGACCGGTCGTTTTGAGCATTCGCACTTCGCTCGGTAGTTTATGGGCGTGAGTAGCTCTATATGATGTATTTTCACTTGTGTGAATCGTCGGTTTTGGTTTTCAGGATATTCGGGACTGATTTGGAAGAATGATTCTCAACTAGGGAGCTTTAAATTCGAAAGAGTTGACCAAGTTTGACTTTTTAGCATTTGACCTCGGATTGGAATTTTGATGGTTCTGTTAGCTCCGTTGGGTGATTTTGGATTTAGGAGCGCGTCCGGATTTCGATTTGGAAGTCAGTGGTTGATTTGGGGCTTGAAATGGCGAAAGTTGGAATTTTGGAAAGTTTGACCGGGAGTGGACTTTTTTATATCGGGATCGAATTCCGATTTCGGAAGTGGGAGCAGGTCCGTAATGTCAAATGTGACTTGTGTGTAACATTTGAGGTCAAACGGACGTGATTTAATAGGTTTTGACATCGGTTGTAGAAATTTGAAGTTTCAAAGTTCATTGATTTCGAGTTGAGGTGTGATTCATCATTTTGATGTTGTTATGTGTGTTTTGAGGCCTCGAGTAGGTCCGTATTATGTTATGGGACTTGTTGGGATGTTCGGACGTGATCCCGAGGGGCTCAGGCGTGTTGCGGATTGATTTCGGGCTATTTTCCTTCATATTTTCATTGCTGGTTCTGCAGAATTTTGGGCTTCTGGTGTTACACCCCATGTTCTCGTACGTGAAAGTACGCCATAAGTAAATTGATGGAAGCTCGGAAATGAGATACTACATCCCGCATTTTCGTGTGTTAAAGTTTCGTCGTAAGTTAATCGACGTAAGTTCGGGGATCAGATTTTATTGAGATCATAAGCATTATGCTATTTCAAACACATGATGAGTAAATTCGTGAAGGATAGAAGGTAAGCAAATAGAAGAAAATGAGTTTCATTAAAGGTTGTCGATTTGGGAGAAAATACGAACCGAGTGATAATACCCGATATTTATGGACTAGTACCATACAAGGTACCATATGGCTATGATAGTAAGGTGTATAAAATGTATTAAAAGTGAGTAGTATTTTATGTAATTTGAGATAATTCTTAATTATGTGGGTAATTGGTTAATTATTGGATTAGTGGAGGAATTAATGGATTGATTAAGAAAAGGGGTGGATAATTGGATATGTGAGGGGGCACTCACGTGGCAGCACCCCTTAAATACCATGAATGACTCTTTAAGTCATTACATTATGTGACAAAAGTTGGATAAGTTTGAGGGATCTTAACTTTTACGTGGCAGCCCATGAATTTGTTAAGAAAAGCCACTACGTGACTCGTACAAGATGAGGAAAGGTGTTACACTATTAGAGCATGACAAGGATTAACATTTTCTTTAGCCTTCTACACTTGAATTGCCAAAATACATTCACCTTAACAATTCAAGATAATGTATTCTTACCCCCCCCCCCAAGAATAGAGGATGAAGCATCACGTTGCAGAGAGATTGCATGCGTGATTTGCAATGATCGGAACAGCAACGTGAGATTTTGCAAATTTAAGGGAAGTACGGTGCAATCTTTCTCAAAAATATCACGCGAATTTTTCCCTACTCCAGGTATGTTAAGGATATCCCTTCTTTCTTTTGGCATTATCTATACGACACGAACAAAATGAGCAAATGCACAACTTCCATAAATGACTCTATTCATAGAAATATTAGGTGTGTCTATATTCTTGATTCTCCACGTGAATTATTATTATATTTTTTGTTCATGGGTCTCAGAAAAATACGTATTTGATAAAATTTATCCGACATGCATATTATTTTTATGACATTCCGAGAAAATCTTATTAACGTATTTCTTATGCATTTCATGCATTTATACATGTACATTGACCCATGACCATATGGCGTTATATACACGTATATTATATGTATATGGGATATGGGAAAAGGTTAAGGCGCTATATACGCACCACCACCTGATCAGCTCGTATACGTTGATGATTTGCCCAAAGTGGCCGAAATGATATGATGGGATGCCCTTAGAGGCTTGATGATGTTATGAATGCATATACCTATGCATGGTAAGACATTTATACGCATATGCATGACATTATAAAATGAAATGATTCACAGAGCTATGCAGACGTACATGTCGAGTCTTTTACTCCATGTCTCTCTCATGTCTATTATTTACTGATTTCTATTCCTTATATACTTGGTACATTATTTGTACTGATATCCCTTTTGCTTGGGGACGCTACGTTTCATGCCTGCAGGTCCCGATAGATAGGTCGAGAGTCCTCAAGTAGGCTATCAGCTCAGCGAAAGATGTTGGTGCGCTCTATTTGCTCCGGAGTTGCTTATTTGGTCAGTATAATTAGGACATGTATTGATTGGTATGATATTTATGTACTCTTAGAGGCTTGTAGACAGATGTCAGGTATATGAAAGATTGTATGGCCTTGTCGGCCTATGTTTTGAGTTTACAAATGATCATGTTGGCCTTATAGGCTCGTATGTCACATGTGTAAGTTTTTATATCAGGTTGGGTCGTCCTATATGGAGTACTCCCCCATGTTCATTCTAGTTAGCCCATGATGGCCTGTTTGGCCCATTTGCCAATGAAAGTACGATAAGAATGATATGCTATGTTGGTACTCGGTTGAGTAAAATACCGGGTGCCCGTCGCGACCCATCGGTTTGGGTCGTGACAAAAGTGGTATCACAGCAGTTCTGTCCTAGGGAGTCTACAAGTCGTGTCTAGTAGAGTCTTGTTTATGGGTGTACCGTGTACCACACTTATAAGCAAGAGGCTACAGGGCATTTAGGACTGTCACTCTTTCTTCTTACTCTAGATCGTGTGGTAGAGCTCATTTATAAGAATTCAAACTCCTAGCTTCTATTTTATCCATAATATGACGATACCTCCAGTTGGTAAGAGATTGAATACGGATATGGAAGAGTTGAGTGAGAGGAACTGGATTTTTCATGATGCTTATGATGAGAAAATGTAAGGTCTTCAGTAGATCATGTGTGTACTAAGAGGTGTAAGCCTCTTGATAAGGAGCCTTAAGGCAAGGATATCTATCCAACCCTATGGTGAAAGGCAATGATAGATTCAGAAGATAGTACAAGTCTCAACAAGTAAATGAAGCAAGGTGAAGAAGGGTACGAGGTGCCCAGTTAATAAAGACTATCATTATTTACCATTCATGAAGGGAGATATAAGCATTTTATGTTACCTTCAACGGTAGCAGAGGTATGTACAATTGGCCACACCCATCTCATTTATGCCATATGGAAGCTAACAGAAGTAGTATAAGAGAAGGACGGATATGTCACGCCCCAAAACCGAGGAGCGCGACCGACGCTCAACCGAGTGAACCCGACCGAGCAAGCCTGTTAGATTTTATTCTACCCAAACTCATCCATGAATAGAGATAATACATATTATCATTAATTAGACGAAAATGTGTTCATGTCTACAATACCAATTCATTTCCAATAGTTTCATCATTTTTAAAGTCTCAAATGGACAAGTAATACATCCATAACATAACATAGTTTGTCTTTCCCCAGCACCAATACACAACCCACATTATGTCTACGGAGCCTCTATAGATAAAGAAGAGTACAATGATAATGCCGGCAACAAGGCCCCGGCTATACCTCAAACCGAATACACAAAGTACAAAAGATACATGACCCCGGGATGAAGTGGGGCTCACCAAGTCAGCTGGAAAGAAAGTGCACCGCTATCACTGATCAATATCTCCTGCTGTGGAACCACCTTCATCCATTGAAAGATGCAGCGCCCCCGGCAAAAGGGACATTAGTACCATCGAATAGCACTAGTATGTACAACTAAACATCCTCTTAATAGAATGACAAATAATACAAACGAGATTATCATAATGTCAATAAAAGCCTTAATCAACATCAAACCTCAATTTAGGATCAAGACAGTGTTCAAATTAATTTTCATATCTCACATTAGGAGATTTTTAGTATCGATATACCATTGTCCACAATACCAGTACCAGTTTTTACCATACCAATACCGCTATTCACAATACCATTATTCACAAAACTAGTACCACCATACTCTTAGCACGGAGTCCGATCACGACTCGATCATCTAGGATATCCATTAGGGACATCGACCACAATCACAATTTCAATTACAATTTCCAGCACAATCACCACCATGTGTGCGGCATGGTGTCCGATCACGACTCGACCGGCTAGGCTGTCTTATTTGAGACATCAACCTTTTTATATCAGTCATCGCATTTCATATTACTTTCACATCTTTTCATTTCATTGGAACTAATGGCCATAATTATAAAGTCATTCTTGGCACGTTGGCCATATTCAGTATTTCATGCTTACGTTATCAATTTCAAATATCATTATCATCATCATCAACAAATACAACTCAAAACAAGGTGTGTAGTACACATGTGAGCAATTTAGAGTCTAAGGCACATAGAGATATTTCACAAAATTTGGCATAATAGCCTTCATTTGAAATTGACTTAAAGTCGAAACATTATTAATGCACAGTCCGTATTTTAACACATCTTCAATTGGTAACATAACATGAATAAAGCATTTAGAATGCTTGTTGAATATATATCTTTCAACCCAATCTTACTCGGAATGACCAGTCTCATAATGAATTACTTGGGACTTACATAATTTACATGAATATCGTGGGATTCAATTCTAAGAGAAGAGTTTAGCCAACATGCCTCACTTGAGCTTCCTTACACTCTAAATGTTCCGGAATTCTTAGCAACTTCAATCTATTGTAGAAATATAACAAATTGAATCAAAATTAGGAAGATGATCATGGTTCGAGCTCATTTGAGCATTTTATCAAATACTAAGTGTGCATTAAGGTTCCAATGTCCTTTTATGGAGAATTCCATCATCCCATAATCCAATCTTTACCATTTTTAGCTCAACAATCTGCCTACACCTTTTGATAACACATTCATGTAAAATAAACAACTCTCATGCCCAAAAATTATCTTGCTAGTTATCCATTTTCAGAAAATTTTGAAATTAGGGTTTAGGGTGTAGAATCTTACCTCTAGGATGAAGACCTAGTGAGCTTCCCTTCTTAATCTTCCAAAACTTGAGCAAGAATTGAAGAAAAATTATTGAAGAACACCTTCTCACTCTAGGGCACTCTCTCTCACTCTAGAATATCAGATTATAGCTCAAAAATGACCCAAAGAGTGTATTTAACAAAATAGGGTCGGGTTCTTAAAACCCAAAAATGGAGCTCCGGAACAAGGTATGCGACCGCATAACCAATATGTGGACCGCATATCGGTCGCATAATTGGTTACAAAATAGTCAAAAGAACTGTCTGTGTATGCGGTCACTATGCGGTCTGCATAAAAGTTATGCGGTCGTATAGTCGACCGCATAATTGCTTCCAATTGGTTCAATTAACTGCCTCACTCTGCGGCCATTATGCGGTCCGCAGAGTGATTCTGCGGTCGCATAATGGACCGCAGAAATGCGCTTTTTTGCCAAAAATTTTTCTTTACTTTCCGGTGTATTGTTCAACCCAAAAGGTCCGAGCCGTGGCTCGCAAGCTCGCTGCGAAGAATTTCTACAATCCTCAAACACGTAAGCCTAGTCCGGCACCATGAAACATTATTTTCTTTGCATATTTTACCGGGCTTTACACTTAAGTACTTCGAAATTTTTCGAGGTATTACAGGATATCAAGGTTCGGCTGGGGTTAGAGTGACCCAAAAAGGGTGGATGGAATATTTGCGTTAGTTGACATTTCTGAAGGATATTGCAAATGTGGTAATAGATCTGCTTGTGAGACACCCAGATGGTGCACTCTAAAATAGTACAGCTAGATATGAATACTACAAAGATAGGCACTGGAAGCCTTGAAGGGATAAATATTACCTTAGTGTGGCTCCCGTCCCTAGTAGAGAAAGAATGTTAGGCAATTCGAAGAGCCAATGGATAGATCAAGGGGAGCTAAAAGCAAAAGAATGTCTTGTTCGAATTTTCAGAATAAAGTAATAGACATAGATGTTAGCGGGAAATAAGAAGAGAGTTAATGAAGCATTATGAGTAAGATGTGATACATGTATGACAACGGTAGATAAAAAGAGATGACAATATTACAGAATCTATAGTCAAGTGAAGGAAAGGACGATAGGTGACAGGCCTTGAGACAACAAAAGAGTATAGGCCATAAAGTAATACCCTCATTTCAAGAAATAAGTTCGTGACTCCAACACGACTACCAAAAGGAAAAGATAGACCCCAGAGTAATAAGAAATCAGCATGGACTGATGAACAAGATAAACTAAACATGAATTAGGGACTGAATGATTCGATAATGGTCGACATCATGAGAATTTCAGATTTTGTTCCGGCGATAATAGAATGGATGACAGAAAAATACCCTTTAAAGGTCATTCAGGAAGATGCTTTCCTAAAGCAAACAAGGCGAGTAAAGTTAAGCCTAAGGGACTGTATGTGCCAGTTACACTAAGTGTCACCCTCGCGAGTGAGGAATTTCGTTATCCTTGGTACAGAAGGATTACCGCGAGGCGAGTAAGGATCATCGATGATGTGAAAAGATGCCAAAGATGATAGGGTAAAACATCTATACATAGATCATCGTAGCACAAAATCTTCGTGCTTCCCTAAAGGGGGGAATATGGTGTGATGTGGCATTAAGTCAGAATTAAGTGGTTCTAGTAACTATGGAATGGTAAAGGAAGAATACGATGATATGTTATGATTCCATAACATTATGCAAGCACGACGTCAAGGAGAAAAAGTAAGGGTTCCTACCCGAGATGTTATTGGTAGATAAGGAACCAGTGCGATACGTAAGTTAAGACAAAGGAAATAACCCAAGAAAGATTACGCAAAATATTGATATGAGAATGGGCTAACGAGTAGTTAGTAATTGATTCAGGAAGAGCCTAGTTATGTTTAAACAAGAGGACACAGACAAATCAAGAGATTATGTAAGACGTACATAGTGAACCCCAACATGGGGAATTCAGTCTCACAAATACAACATCGTGACCCTTAAGAAATATTCAGATAAGAGTTAGGGTAGTTAAAGGTTCCGTATGAATGTTATGGAAATAAAAAATAGTCTCACTGGGAAGACAGTCAAAATATCAGTTCAGAACAATCCTAAAAGCACAAGGGCGTGGAAGTAAGTAACTACGGATAATTATAGGCAAGGAAGGACATCAAAAGGTCCGTCGAGTATACAATGTACTAAGCCTATAGATTTGCAAGAGTCAGAGGGTCCTCCCTAAGTACTACAATGAAAGACTAGCTGAGGAAATAAGGAAGAAGGCTTGAACCTAAGCACAGTGACCAAAAGAAGAAATGGTCTTGTAACAACAATCTCATAACAACATTGTATGTACTCCATAAGAAAGTGGCACCTACCGTGGCTAATGAACAGGAAGTAAAGTCAAAAGTAAAATTCGAGACCATATGAATTGCACAAAATTCTGACAGGTATGGGAACTAAGATAAGCTAAGTATGCACGCAACAAGGGGGGCAAAAAGACCAGGAAAAGTAATAGCTCACGTTTAAAGAGAGCTGAGAAGGAACGAAAGAAATTATTCGATAAATGATCCAGATTTAGTTACATTATGAACGCACTTAAGAGTTCGAAGTATTATCCATGCAGCATATATGTTGACAATCATACAGCCAGTTAGAAGAGTACCAGTCTTATAAGAAGCCAGTATGAATCTCCCACCGGATTGTGCATGCACCAAAGGTGCAAGTGTTATAATAAAAGCTTCAAGTTGTGGATGTGAAGTGTACCTATATGGAAGGGAGGTCATGAAAGAGATAAAAGATATGATGTGAGATTTTAAGGCAAAGGTAAACAACGTACGAGATACTCAAATGCAGAAGGTTATGAATAGTTCATACTTCGGATAGAAGGCTAGAAGCACGGGGATTCAGTATCCAGGAATGATAGCGGCGGCGTCAGTGGCATATCTTCCAGCCTATGGTTTCTACGTATCGAGAGGTCTAGTTAAGAGAGTAAAGAAGAGTTAGAGACGATGTGATGTCTCGCTTGATGTTCCAAAATGGCATAAGGAAATCTATGGTGCAAGCAAGTTGAAGGAAGGTGGCGAATAATATAAATACATATGTGTAGATCGCAAGCTAAAGTATGGTAAAGCGACAAGGTTTTAGGAAGACAGGAGTAAGGATAAGAAAGGGCGAGTGAGAAGGTGATGAGAATGGATAAGTCCTCAGGATTAAGCCCATGAAAACAAGAGAGCTGATGGTCCCTCTAAGTTATAGAAAGCTTAGCAGAGCCTGAACAAAACTCAAAGGAGTCTAAGACTAGTAGAATTTAAAAGAGATGAAATGTTGCCCTGATAGTAGAATAAGGGTGTGATTGTGATAGATAAAGGATGATGTTTGGGCCTTCGACTGAGTAATGATTTGAAGAGGATTTCATGGATTGTACGAAATTAAAAACATAGGGTAAATCACATTGGGATGCTATAAAATACGATTATTGAAGTACAATATCGCCGCTAAGTGGATCAGGAAAATCACTTCAAATATTCCTCGATGCAACGTAAGCCCTAGTGTCAAGGTATTACGTAAGAAGTTTTAAGTTATCAGTGGTATATTATAGATCAATTTTGAGGTGAATCAACAATGGATGGACAGAAGTCACAAAGTATGAGATGAGAATAGGCTGTCATTCTTAAGATGAACAAGTAATGAGGAAGCATTAAAGGACTTAGATTTATACATATGGGATAAGTAACGAAAGTAACCTAGAGTTCGGTAGCAGGCCACAGTAACGATAAATCGAAGTAAGAGTCATGGTATAGTATGACCCACCTAGATGCAGTAAAGTCATATGGATAGATAAACGGATCTATGAAATTAAGATATAGAAATATTCGTAAGTTCAACAGAGTACCGAGCGAAGAACTTTAGTATACCTATAGATGCCCAGAGACACATTTTATCAAGCTCTGTATGTGTTTACAAAGTAAGGCCTAGAGATTGGCTAAAAGCTGGAGGAAAAAGGAGAGAGGTGTCGCATAGGCGCACTTACAAGGTCAGTATCAGGTTGCATGATAGAAGGTAGAAACAGTTACGAGATTGGAGGGAAGCCGTGGTGTGGGAAGGAGGCCTAAAGGGGGGAATGCCCTGGCCTTTGGATTTATTCGCAGAACAGTTACCTAAATGGCAAGAAGTGTATTAAAGTATTCGCAAGAGCTATGGGTTATGAGAATGATAAGTACATTAGTCAACATTCGAGGACGAATGTTCCAAAGGGGGGAATGATATTACACCCCATGATTTTGTACGTGAAAGTACGCCATAAGTAAATTGATGGAAGATCGGAACTGAGATACTACATCCCGCATTTTCGTGTGTTAAAGTTTCGTCGTAAGTTAATCGACGTAAGTTCGGGGATGAGATTTTATTGAGATCATAAGCATTATGCTATTTCAAACACATGATGAGTAAATTCATAAAGGTGAGAAGGTATGCAAATAGAAGAAAATGAGTTTCATTAAAGGTTGTCGATTTGGGATAAAATACAGGCCGAGCGATAATACCCGATATTTAGGACTAGTACCATACAAGGTACCATATGGCTATGATAGTAAGGTGTATAAAGTGTATTAATAGTGAGTAGTATTTTATGTAATTTGAGATAATTCTTAATTATGTGGGTAATTGGTTAATTATTGGACTAGTGGGGGAATTAATGGATTGATTAAGAAAAGGGGTGGATAATTGGATAAGTGAGGGGGCACTCACATGGCAGCACCCCTTAAATCACATGAATGACTCTTTAAATCATTACATTATGTGACAAAAGTTGGATAAGTTTGAGGGATCTTACCTTTAACGTGGCAGCCCATGAATTTGTTAAGAAAAGCCACTAAGTGACTCATACAAGATGAGAAAAGGTGTTACACTATTAGAGCATGACAAGGATTAACATTTTCTTTAGACTTCTACACGTGAATTGCCAAAATACATTTACCTTAACAATGCAAGATAATGTTTTCTTACCCCCCCCAGATTAGAATATGAAGCATTACGTTGCAGAGAGATTGCATACGTGATTTGCAATGATCGGAACAGCAACGTGAGATTTTGCAAATTTAAGGGAAGTACGGTTCAATCTTTCTGTAAAATATCACATGGATGTTTCCCTACTCCAGGTATGTTAAGGCTATCCCTTCTTTCTTTTGGTGCGATCTATACAACACGAATGAAATGAGCAAATGCACAACTTCCATAAATGACTCTATTCATAGAAATATTAGGGGTGTCTATATTCTTGATTCCCCACGTGAATTACTATTGTATCTTCTGTTCATGGGTCTTAGAAAAATACGTATTTGATAAAATTTATCCGACATGCATATTATTTTTATGACATTTCGAGAAAATCTTATTAACGTATTTCTTATGCATTTCATACATTTATACATGTATATTGACCCATGACCAGATGGCATTATATACGCGTATATTATATGTATATGGGATATGGGAAAAGGTTACGGCATTATATACGCACCACCACCTGATCAGCTGGTATACGTTGATGATTTGCCCATATTGGCCGAAATGATATGATGGGATGCCCTCAGAGGCTTGATAATGTTATGAACGGATATACCTATGCATGGTATGACATTTATACGCATATGCATGACATTATAAAAATGAAATGATTCACAGAGCTATGCAGACATACATATCGAGTCTTTTACTCCATGTTTCTCTCATGTCTATTATTTACTGATTTCCATTCCTTACATACTCGGTACATTATGTGTACTGACATTCATTTTGCTTGGGGACGCTGCGTTTCATGCTCGCAGGTCCCGATAGACAGGTCAAGAGTCCTCCAAATAGGCTATCAGCTCAGCGAAAGATGTTGGTGCGCTCCATTTGCTCCGAAGTTGCTTATTTGGTCAGTATAATTAGGACATGTATTGATTGGTATGGCGGGACTCAGTCCCAACCTTTATGATATTTATGTACTCTTAGAGGCTTGTAGACAGATGTCAGGTATATGAAAGATTGTATGGCCTTGTCAGCCTATGTTTTGAGTTTACAAATGATCATGTTGGCCTTATAGGCCCGTATGTCACGTGTGTAAGTTTTTATATCAGGTTGGGTCATCCTATATGGAGTACTCCCCCATGTTTATTATGGTTAGCCCATGATGGCCCGTTTGGCCCATTTTCCAATGAAAGTATGATAAGAATGATATGCTATGTTGGTACTTGGTTGAGTAAGGTATCGGGTTTCCGTTGCGATCCATCGGTTTGGGTCATGACATCTGGTTTCCTTAATTGCGATCGCGGAGGATAGAACGCGATCGCGTAGGGTTGTTAGATGACTGAGTAGGATTTGTTTATCGCGTTCGCGAGTCCAGAGTCACGTTTCCGGAGGTTGAGGCATTTGTTCAGTGCGTTCGCGAGCCTTGTGATATTTTCGTGTAGTAGGAAGGAAGGCCTAAGGATGTCAGGCATTTGTTCTTCGCGATCGCGAAATGTGGTATGCGATCGCGTAGCTCTAGGAATTTGTTCATCACGTTCGCGTCTGTGGTGTTGCGTTCGCGAAAGAGAAATTTTAGCTGGTGAGCATTTGTTCTATGTGAACGAGTGGAATTGTTTCGTGAAGTGTAATAGCTAGGCAGATCATATTAAATCTCATTTCGGGGGTTTCGGCCATTTTATCATTTCGGGAGCTATGAAGCTCGGATTGAGGCGATTCTTGAAGCAATTTTCACCAAATGAATTGGGGTAAGTGTTCTCTACTCAATTTTGGTTATATTTCATGAATCTATCTTCATTTTGGGTAATTGGATTGTGAGTTTTAAAGAGGAAATTGGGGGTTTTGGCCTACAGTTTCATAATATGAATTTTTGGAGTTTTGAACATCGAATTGGAGTCGGATTTAACTGAAACTGGTGTGGTTGGACTCGTAATTGAATGGGTTATCAGATTTTATAAATTTTGTCGGGTTCTGAGGTGCGGGTCCGGGTTGGGCTTTTGGCCGATTTTGGGCTTTTGATTCAAGATTTGATCTTTTCGATCGGGATTGGTTCCTTTAGCATTGTTTGATGCATTTAAGTTATTTTTAGTTAGTTTCGAGCCGTTCAGAGGTCAGAACGCATGGGATGGCATCTTTAGAGCATCGCTTGGCTTGCTCGGCATTGGTATTGGCTTGTTCGAGGTAAGTAACTCTTCTAATCTTAGTGCTGAGGGTATAAAACCTTGAAATATGTGTTATGTGATTGGTATTGAGGTGACGCACATGCTAGGTGAGGGGCGTGTGAGCCTGCACCATGTAAATTGGGACGCTGTTGTCCTATGGCACTGTATAGTGGTCCTATTTTGTTGATATCTGTGTTTTCACCGTGTTATAAAGTAATTGAGTTGTCAATCATGCAAGATATCATGTTTAGGCATTATGCCAATATTGTTTGGACCCATAGTGGTCATTTCTTACTGTCATCTCACTGATTTCATTGATATTTCGTACTCAGTCATATTTATGCATTCATACCATATCTCAGTCTCAGATATTATTTATTGATACATCATATCATTATTGTCGAGCTAGTTTCATGACAATGTGAGCCCGTGACTGAGACTGGAGAGATTGATGACTGAGTGAGGCCGAGGGCCTGAGTGAGAGTGATATTTTGGGATCGGGCGGCATGCCGCAGCATATTATATTGATTATATTTTTTTATATATATATATTATTGGATCGGGTTGCACGCCGCAACAATATTGGATCGGGTTGCACACCGCAACAATATTGGATCGGGCTGCACGCCGCAACAATATAGCGCTTGGGTTGAAGGAGCCCCTCCGGAGTCTGCACAGTCCCAGTGAGCGCAGTCGACTATAAACAGGGATCGGGCTGCATACCGCAGCGGGTATTGTGCAGTGCTGAGTGATTGAGTGTGGTGAGCATAGTGAGAGAGAATGCGAGATAGTGAGGTTGAGTACTCTGAGAGTGTGATTACATTAGCTCATCATCGAGATGCATTGCATTTGATATGCTTACTTGTGATACATGCATAGAGGTGCATTTTCTTCTACTACTCAGTTGTTGGGACATTTATGATTTTACCTGTATCTTGACATGTAGGCATATAGAAGTACTTTACTCATGCTATCTGAAAATGAGACATCTTACTTATTATTGAAAGAAGTTTTGGGAAAAATTACAGTTTTCAAACTTACTCGTATTTTGGCTTTTTCGGTAAAAGTTTTGGGTTTTCACTGAGATACTTGAAAAGAAATGCCTACTTTTCTGGAAATGTGAATAAATTGAGCCTTTTATTTCTGAGATACTCTTTTATTACTTGTACTATGCTGTTATGTTGAGTTGTGGAATATTGGTATTGGACTCGACCTTCGTGTTAGCTCATCACTACTTTCAACCTAAGGTTAGATTTGTTACATATTGAGTACATAGGATCAGTTGTACTCATACTACACTTCTGCACTTTGCGTGCAGATGTTGGCTGCTGATGTTGCTGTGTTCGATAGGAGCTGGATTGAAGATGTACCTGCATCCCGACTGTAGCTGCCTCTTGTTCGTGGTAGCTTTAGATCTGTAAAAACTCTGTTTTTCATTCCCGCTTTGTAAACTCCATTCTTAGAAGCTCATGATTTGTACTACCAGTTCTTGGGGAATGTATTAGATTCAAATATTTCATTACTTAATTGCTTCATTAATTGTTATTGGAATTTGTTAGTGGTTAATTGGCTTACCTAGCAGGTTGGGTTAGGTGCCATCACGACTAGTCGAATTTTGGGTCGTGACAGAACTTTAGAGGGGTAGCCCTCAACTTAGCCAGACGAGGCCTACCTGCAAGTTGAATGTCAATCAAGGATGACGAGGCCATAATTTCAATCATCTAAAAATAATGTCTATCTCATCTAAGGTGTAAACATACCTAAAAGCTCATATATATAACTGTGCAGGCCGACAAAGCTGCCATGAACGTCTACAACAAGCAATATGAAACTGAATATGTACATAGAGCTGGCAAAGCCACAATACTAATGTACAACATATACATGACTCATCTACAAGACTCTAGAGATAAGAGAATTGTATCATGGTCCGGACAGATCCCGACCGACCCATCAAGTTTGTATACACAAAATGAACTCCAAAGTCTAGACCTAGTAACTCCGGGGGAGTGGAGCTTACCAATCAAGCTGATGTTTGGATATGTCTACTAGGAAGGTCTATCCGACTGTCTATCAGAACCTGCAGGCATGAAATGCAGCGTCCCCGACAAAAGGGACGTCAGTATAAAATAATGTACCTAGTATGTGAGGCAATAGGATAACTAAAAGCTGAAACTGAACTAATAACATAATAATTGAAAGTAATTGGGAGTCAAAGATGATCTGAAGATATGCTTACCTACTAATACCGACTCAATTCTCTCAATATAGTAAGTAAAATAGATATCTGGCCGTATAAGGCTCAGTATGGATAACTGCTAGGCAATAGTAGGCTCGCTCATAGGCGCTCGGCCATACTAGTATAAGTATATAAATCACTACTCGTCTATTTTCGACTCGCTCATAGGCGCACGACCACAGTAGGCTCGGTATATAACTAACCATCAGATCTGAGGTTGCGCAATAGGGGCCTTCCCACCGACACTACTACAAAAATTACTTTTAGTGGCCACCATTTAGAGAAAATAAATTAATTGTTGGTACTTCATTTCCTACGCCAAATTATTATAGGCAAATGAGCATTAGCGAAAAAAAACACATCTTTACCGGCAATTGAATATAATGGCCCGTAATAGGTAATAGTAGTAGATAGCCAATTTATTCTTCCCTCGAAAGCTTTTCATTTTGCCGCCTATAACATTTGGTCATTCCCTCCCATTTCTTCCCTGAAAATAAGAAAACAGACCCAGCTAGGGAAATTGGAAAGAATAAAATAAGCAAAACGACTCTCCTCTCTCAAACTGATGATGTAGTTGCAAAAATCTGCATCGCCGCCAACCAAGTACCAACTCATCTCTTTCTCCATCACAAGCCCCCATTTATCGCATCTCAACATTGCCGGCCACCATCTCCAGGTAATCCAGCGCGTCTCTCTCCACTCTCTATCTCTATTTTGCGTTTTTAATTTGATAAGATATGATCCTGATAGAGTATGTGAGGAAACATAGAGAAGGGAACTAGATTGAGTTTAGAGGAATTGAAGGTTGATGAAATGTGAAAAAAATTGTAGATTAATATTTTATGACCTAATCTTAGTGTGGGGGGTGAAGGCAGTGATGAGATTGGGTTACTACTGCAAATTTGGTATCTAAGCATGTTCTAGGGTTCATGAATTAGAAACCCTTGATAAATTGGAATGTAAACTAAAAATTTCAGAATAGATGTGTGAATTACTTTTTCTTCCTTTGCAATAACTATACTAGTAAATTACTTGCCACTCATCATTTTGGCATAATTTTGTATCATATGCACTATCAATAGAATTAGATTCTTAAATATTTTTTGATAGTAATTACACTATTATTATATAGAATATATGGAAATAGAATGGTAATTTACTTGTTCTCTCCAAACAATTCTAATGATCTTTTCAAGTGAATGTATTAATCTTTTGTTGTTGGCAAGCAGTGGAAGACTAATGATTTACTTATTCACTATGGCACTTTAAATAATTTTGTAAAGAGAAAGATTGGACCTTAGCTTTTCAGGTGTTTAAAATGACTTGGAAGATCTATTTAGTTTTGACAAGTTGGAAAAGGGAAACTAAAGTTGGGAAAGCAGATAGATGTTTTTCTTGCTCACTCCAAAAGATATCTACATGATATTTATATGCTAAAGATTTTCGCTCTTTTCATTATTTAATAAAATGAGCATCCTGGGTTTCATCGGGACGATATATTTGCTATGTAGATACTTGATATAGCTAATATGGGTTGTGGTAATTCATGTCTATATAATGGCATGGTGACACTGATATTTTTAATACTTAATGTTCAGATAAGTTAAAATAAAATATTATCTCTCAATTGTTTTAGAAGCCTTTTCAATTAATGAGTAACATACTAGCTGATAGCTGGCATCAAGCTTATGTGGTAAGCATGAATCACATGTGACCTTAAGATAGCAGGTTGGGACCCTGCCTCCGTCTGATCTTCTCAATAACTATGAATTGCTTGAGAAATAGCAGAATAAATATTTTCTTTCTAAAATCAATAATATTTTGAATAAATATTTAACAGGAAAGTACCACGGTTATGATAGGTAAGTAGACAATACTGTGGTTTAGATTTCTCTCTTTTTGGTTTGGTTGTGAGATAAAATTTTCTTTTTCTTGATGGAGTCAAGAGTAAATCACTCTACTTACATTCTACCATATTCAAGCTGATTATTGGATTGATGGTTGTACTTTAATGGCAAAAATTAGTTTTATTTTTTCTTACATGATGATACACTTTATGTGCATATATTCTTAAAATTATATTGGATTGATTGTTGGACCTTAATGAACATGCGACTGACATGAGCATCTTATTATTATGTATTTGTAGCTTCCTGTCTTTGTAGTTGTACCATTTCGAATCTATGTAAAGAATGAGGTTTATAAATCTGATGGAAAAATATTTCTTATGGCATGAACTTGCAGCTTTAAAACAGTTTTGGGTGTTTTATTTTGCTACAGCATGTATACATCATGGATTGTGATCTTACCAAGATGTAAATATATCTTTAGACACATAAGCATATACCATATAAGTATAAAATGTGACTCTATTCAGTTACTTAAAGATCTTATATGGTCTTTCATTTTTAGAATATTATATTTTGTAGCATTTTCTATATATATTAAGTCTCTTATGCCAATAACATCCATAAACAAGCATCACAAGCACCATGGATTCTATTTCAGTTACAAAGTATTGTTGAAAATACCCCAATCTCATGATGCTGCACTTGCATTAAATATGTTAACATAATGCTCTTTTCCTTTTTTACTTATGCTCAATTTGTTATGGAATAGAAAACAGATAACTATAAAGCTCAATCTTTTATTTGTGAAATCGTTTCATATCATTCATTCTTCTAAACCATCACGGGGAAGTGTTCCTTCTGACAATAGTAGTTTGCTCTAATATTTTTCACCTATAGATAGGCATGGACACTTTCTCTTGATTTTAAATGCATGAACAATATTCTAGCCTCCTTTATTGTTCATCAAAATGAGAAGGGATTGGTAGTTTATTAAGTAATGGAATTGTTGGTTTACAAGTTAATAGTTTAAAACATGTGAAGGAATAAATGGTTTATGCTTGCATCATAACCTTGTGCTAGCTATTATAATATCTGGAGAGCTTGTAAGCAAATTTTGAAAAGTCCAAGATGCTTATAACTATGATCGACTGAAAGTTCGAAAAGAACAAGAAAATATGTGCCTAGTCATGTTATTGTTTTAGGCAGTTACACTATGTTGATACAAATTTTCAATATAAAGTATCTTTCAGTTAATTAAGATGCTTCTATTAATGTCTAAACTTCCAGCTTCCTCTTTTTTTTTATTTGTGAGACTTTTAGGTCCTTCCTCATATAATTTTCTTTTTTTCCAGGTGGTCGGGCTCTGTGCCAAGTCAAGGAAAGCTGTCAGTTCTCCTGTCGAGCATTTAAGCCTTCACTATCAGGTTAGTTTTTTAATTTCATATCCTCAAATTTTTATATATCGTTCTATTTTTAATGATATCTTGTAAACTTTTGTTTATACTGGTTCTCCAACTTGACACATCTGAGAAGAGTGAACTGCACAAGTTACAGCAACTGAAGGATGAACAAGGCTTGCTTGAAAAAGAGGAAGCTGGAAGCTTGAATCGCGAATACACTATGTTGATACAAATTTGCTTCTATTAAGAGTCCAAATGGATAGTGAGTGATTTATAAAGCAAGCTCCAACTAGCCTGGGATTGAGGCATAATAGTTGTTGTACACTTGTACTACAATCATATACTTGTAAAAGCCAATCTGATAGTCCAACTAATCTGAGCTCTATTTAACTTACAAAAATCTATTTTTAAGGCATTTGTTTTCCTCTAAATCAAACATGTATGCCATGATATATGAATTTAATACTTTTGCTCGATAAACATCCCAGTTGAAGACTATAATATTTCATCTATTGACATAGTTATTTTGTAATTTCAGGTCATATAGTCTATGATCGATAATTTAGCGGGTGGAAAGTTTCCATATGATGAAGCATTGCATAAATTATTTTAAGACTACTCATTTTTTAGGATTAGTTATATAATGACATTAGCTATTTGCTTCAAACAATATAAGTTTATTTTTTAAGTTACTGTGATATTAATCTTTTGGATTAGTACTTCCTTTTGTTTGTTAAGATTTAATGAAATACGCTATGTTTTTATGAATCAATATTATTATGTTTTATTATTTGGATCATTTTTTGAACGAATGTAGTAGCTATTATTAATGGTGGCTAAACTATTATTGTTATAGCTTTTAGTGACAATTTAATAGGATATTGTAGCCATTATAATTGTTGTTAAAGATGATTTTTAGCGATAATTTAATTAAATTTACAGCCATTAAAATGGATGATATAAAGGCATACTAATACGTTTTCAGAAGAAATATTATAGGCATTCTAATTGCCACAAAATAATTATCGCTAAAGGTATGGACCTTTAGCGACAATTGTTTTAAATTTAGCGGTTATAAAAATGGACGTAAAAAGAGTATTAATAGCCGTTTTAGATTGGATTTAGCAACTATCATAATTGCCGCAAACAATTGCCGTTAAAGCAAATGATATTTAGCGGCAATACGTCAGACCTTTTACCAGCTTTCATGAAAAATGCCGCTAAAGGCTTTGCCGACCCTGATTTCAACGGTAAATATCAATGGCCGGTAAATGATATAGCGGCTATTGTTATTGCCGCCAATGCCCGTTTTTATTGCCGCTAAAGCCCCTTTTGTTGTAGTGCGATTATAGCTCGATATTGGTGAACATACTGTAATACTGTACGTATATATAGACCCTCTACTCTCTTGACTGAAAAAAGATAATACTTAACTGAATATAAAGTCCCGATAAGAGAGAATACAATAATTTATGAGACTAGGATAATGTACATAAATTTAGAAATACGAACTTCTGTTTATGTCTCGCCACCCAATGTGTTTAGTTAGGGGATCATGCCAAAATGTAGGAAAGGCTTAGCCTTAATGTAAGGACCCGTAAAAATTTAAACCAAAAAAAAACTCGGGGTTTCATGGTGCCAAGATAGATTCCTGCGTTATTATAGTAGAAATTCTTAGCGGCGAGCTTGCTCTCCGCGGTTCGGACTTTTTGGATTGAACAGTACCCTACGGACTGAGAGAAAAATATTTCGCAGAAGAACGCATTTCTGCGACCCATTATGCGGCCGCATAATCACTCTGTGGACCGCATAATGGCCGCAGAGTGAAGCATACGTTGGCCAATTTGAGGTCAACTTTGCGGTCGATTATGCGACCGCATAACCACTATGCAGACCGTATATTGATCGCATAACCCCTCTTGGGCTTTTGCGGAGGGAGTTCTGCGGTTCATTATGCGACCGCAGAACGAGTATGCAGACCGCATGCTGGTCGCATACCTGAGCCGTAAGTTCAGGCCCGAGGGCCATTTCGGCGGTCACTTTGCTGACCGCATAACCATTATGCGGTTGCATATGCGACCGCAGACCTGTGTCGGGGCACCATTTTTCTTAATTTAAAACCCGACCCCCATTCCGTTAAAACACCCCTTTTAGTCCATTTTGAAGATCATTTCTCATATTTCTAGTGTGAGAGAGAGAGGGTTCTAGATGGAGGGCCTAATTTTTATCAATCAATCTTCAACCATCACTCAAAGCTTGGAAATACTCAAGTAGAGCATCCAATTTCTTCATCCAAAAAGGTAAGATTTCATCACCCCAGCTCTTAATTTCAAACATAGTTATAATGGGTTACTAGGGTAATACTTCATGGGTATGAGAGTGGTTCATCTTGCATGCATGTGATAAAGAGTGGGAAAAATAAAAAGTGAGCTAGAACTATGAACATTTTTTTAATTTTGGGTTCAATTTGTATATTGCGAAAATAGATTGAGATTGCTAAGGGTTCCGGATAATTGTAGAGTCTAAAGAAGCGCAATTGAGGTATGTATGGCTAACTCTTTTCTTCCTAGAATCGAACTCCTGGTGTCCGAATATTTGGTGTAAGTTCCGACTTGATCATACTAGAATTGTTTGCCTTAGTGTGTTGGGTTGGAAGATTCATGTGCCCTAATTGTTTTAAATGTTTACCATGTCATCATGCTATTTGAGAACGTAACTATGATTTTCCAAGCTCTTTCCCTTATGTGTGAAATGCCTTATGTGATGGTACTTATCGACATGAATGATGATGTTACTTGAACGAATAAAAAGGGAAAGACTTGAAATGTAAAATGTGCCGAAGTGCCAAGAACTATTTAATAAATGAGGCTGTTTGTGCTATGTAATAAAAGATGGGAAAGAGATGTGAATTGAGTGAATAATTGAAAGAGGTTATGTCTCAAGTGAGATGGCTTAGCCGATCGGGCCGAGATCGGACGCCATGCCATACACATGGTGGCATTTGTGTTGGAATTATTGATTTACACTGTAGATATGGATATGTCTCACTTGAGATGGCTTAGCCGGTCGGGCCGAGACCGGACTCCGTGTAAAAACACGGTGGCATTGTGAGTTGTGGCTTTGGCACTAAAGATTATTAACCTAAAAAGATGGAAAGATTGAATTGAAAATTTTGTGATCCTTACTTGATGATTCTTTGTATTTCTGTGAAGTACTTATTGATTGTTATGACTGCCTTCTCTTTGTTTCACTGTTCATTCTACTAAGGTTAGTGTTTGCCTTACATACTAGTACTATTCGACAGTACTAACGTCCCTTTTGCCGAGGGCGCTACATCTTTGAATGGATGTAGGTGGTTCCATCGCAGATAGCGCTGATCGCAGATAGTGGTGCTCTCCCTCTCACTCATCACAGCAGTCTTGGTGAGCCCCATTTCTTCCTGGGGTCATGTAGTCCTTCTTTTGTATAAGTTTTCATATTTTGAGGTATAGCCGGGGCCTTATTGCCGGTATTGTTATGTTGCTCTTTTGTACCCCTAGAGGCTCCGTAGACGTTTATGTGGGTCATGTATGTATGATGGGGTGGTCGTTGGATCGAGTTGTATTTTGGAAACTCAACTATGGCATAATGTCTATAAGGAAAATGAACTAGCAATGTTTATATAACTGATCTCTCCCCGGTTTTAAAAATAGTGATGCGATCCCTTTTTGGATTATGAATGAGTCGGCTAGGAAAGGTTTAATAGGCTTGCTCGACCGGGTTCACTCGGTTGAGCGCCGGTCGCACTCCCCGAGGTTGGGGCGTGACGCTTAACATACCTCACAATATCATGTCCAATCCTCAATCTAACTTAACTTGCAGCTCCTTTGTCTACAAGCAATGAACAATACTATCGTCACAATATGAATGCCATAACTTATCGCATTTAAATGACACTTTATTCTACGATAAAACGGACAGCGCCTCCCCTATTTATATGAATTCTCACAAGTTAAAATAGCCAACAACACCCCAAAAAATATCAACAATACTCATAATAAGCCTTGCAAAAGAGTTTAAAAATACCGACGTGCAGCAAGCTCAATTTATGGTCAACAAAATAGAGTTTGAATCCAATTTACCCTATCATTATCAGCCCAAAACATCATAAGAATAATCTTCAAAAACAATCCACATGCCTAGCACTTTAACCTCTATCGTCAATCTCTTGTTTTTCATGTTTTCTTCTTCAATCAACTTGATTAATACCTAGATATGCTTAAAAAACATCAGCCATAACATAATCAAATTATTTCTGACAATTTCCAGCCACAACAAACCATATAAATAGCCTCAACACAGCCCACAAAAAGGATAACAATTCCTTATGCCATGTCAATTACTTTCTTGTTGATTTTAACTCAAACAATTCAACCAACACATGATTAACCTAAAGAAAAATCAATAACATGATTTCCTTACCTTAGGTAGTAGATACAACTTGAAATCCTCAGCTGGTGTAGCTCACAACAACCCTCAATCACACCACAATACTATAGGAGTGTTATTCTCTTCTTCAATCAACTTTTGGTGTTGCAATATGGTGTAATCACTTTGGAATCGCCCTTGAACCTTTGGATTATGTTTAGGAGAGTTAGGAGGACTGTGGGGACGAAGTTGGTTCGAAAACTGAGCAAGCATGGTCGTCCAAATCATTTTTAAAATGTAGTAGGTCGACCACCGCTTAAGTGGGACCCATAGGGGTTGCCTGCACATGCTCGCAAAAATGCAATTTTCTCCTTACTCCAATGTCGTATCGACAAACGGTTTAATTAGTTGGAAACTATACTAGTAGATATTCAATTTGGTGGTTGGATCCCCCCGTAACTCTCAGTATATTGAGGGAAAATCTCAGTGACATTAGACCCAAATTTCAATAAGATTATGAACGTATCTTGCGACAACTTTTGTTGACTTTTATTTTACAATTTGTTTGTCTTCGAAACCTAACATACGAATATTATTTGATTCAAGTACCTTAAAATACTACCTCCTTAGAATATTAAGCACTCCTAGTTTTACCCTAAAAGTACGGGTTATAACATCTTTGATTCGTTTAGCCTCTAACCCTCACATTACTTCTGTAACACCTTTGTTAACTCATCATTATCTTTATAAAAGTACTTAAACTCTCAAGCTTATACTGATTTAATTAAGACACATTTCAACATGAAAGTAAGGGGTGTAACATCTTTCCCCCCTTAGGAACATTCATCCTTGAATGTTAACTATAGAGACTTGCGAAAAATTTGCCACAATCTCCTCTATACACTGGACTAAAACCAACCTACATGCAGCAAGAAAAAATCCTATACATGCCTCACAGGTCCAATATCTATAAATAGCAACACTTGGCCTCACATGACCATCAATCGTAAGTATTACAAGTCAAAAATAAGAGCTCACCCCATGACCTACTGGTTTGAACCGGGCGGTGCTGTAATATCCCATCTCGAACCATATCTTCAGCTTGAAATAGGTGGGGGTATTCAGATTTTATCTCCTCTTTAGCCCCCCACGTCATTTCTTCGATGGTCTTATTTTTCCATAATACCTTCACGTAGGCTACCTTTTTGGTCCTTAACCTAAAAATTTGTCGATCTAAGATAGAAACCAGAATCTCTTCGTAGTATAGATCCTCTATAATCTAAACTTCATCTACTGGGACAACCCGAGAAGGGTCTCTAATGCACTTTCAAAAGATGGATAATGGGTTGACTCTAACTCTGGAGGCAATTCAAGCTCATAAGCTACTCTTCCTATCCGTCGAATGATTCTATAAGGCCCCATATATCTCGGACTAAGCTTGCCCTTCTTACCGGATCTCATGACGCCTTTCGTAGGCGACATATTAAGGAATACCCAGTCATTTATGACTTTCCAGACATTCCTACTTTAGGAGTTCTTATTCTACGACCTTGGCTATCATATAATTTTTATTTTGATGCTCTTAGAAGCAAATACAATCCTCACCTTGGCTCTCATAGTTCTCGCTTTATTTTTTTAAGCTTAGTTATCAGCTTGGTACTTGTAACATTGCTATTCAACCCTTTTTTGCACCTTGTATAGATATATATATATATTTCTGCTCCTCTTGAGGAGTGAGTGATTTAGGATAGGCTTCAACTTCTCAACCTCGTATTCTAGTCTCCTGACTTATTCCGATCTCGTAAAAATTTATACTTGACTTGTCATCTTAGGTCACTCGCATTCTTGATCTTTTAAATTGCGGTACTTCTGTAAAAGCTAGCACATTTCTATTTTAGCATAGCTTGTCCTGACGAACACTTTTGAACTGAATGGTTGATCTAGAGAGTTGTTCATCCATATTATACTTTATAGTACGTGATCATCTTTGAAGTACCGACCACACGGTGTCGGTCGTCTCACATCATGTCTTCTTATTTCTATAGTATTCTAGATTACGACATTGTTGTTGTATGTGCTCTTTACTCGAATGGTAAAAGATGCTCACTCACCCTGGTAATGCCTCGGAGTCCCGCAACAGTGGAGGCACATATTGACCTGTCATCTCCACTCCATCTTTTGTTATCTCTAAGGTTGGTACTCTTCTAACTGGCTTTATCGTAGAGTTGTTATAGAATATGGCCGTTGTACTCTCTGTCTTGTACTTCTACTATTAAGAATGATTTTGTAATGTTCTGAGTCAAAATTTTAATAATCATTTGGGTCTAATAATCGGACTCCTAATTTACTTAACTGATGTAACTCTCAAGCTTCTTCTTCTCTCCCAGCCTTTAAGTAGACTTAAGTTGTCTTCTAATCTTTGGCTCAGGGTATTAGTTCTCACATTAACCTTTAGTGGATGCAATGGAACATCCATGTTATAATCTTCTAACAATTAAAACCTTTGTCTGTGACGTGGACATAATTCTTTCTTTCAACGATATACGGAAGTCTCCTATAGCTGTAAGAATGTCAATATATATGTTGCATGGATAATACTCCGAAATCTTAAGTGCGGTCATAACATAACTAACTTTGGGTCATAGGTCGAATAATTCCTTTCGTGCCTTCCCAACTGTCTTTAAGAGTAAGCAATTTATTTTCCTGGTCATTCTGCAACTTGTTGCAAGAATACTTGGCTAATCATAGTGCCCACGCATATTGGAATTTCGTGCAACTCACATGATCTCGAATATTACTTTTGATTTTACTTATGGAGTGCATACAATATTCTAATAAGACTATTGTTACAAGATCATTTCTTCTATAAAATCGAATTCAGGTTGTTATGCTTAGGTCGAAGTCTTCTTCCTTATTCCTCAGCTAGTCTTTTGTTGTAGTACTTGGGGAGACCCTCTGACTCTTATAATACTGCTAGATTATTAAATCGTATACCCGATGGAATTTTTTATGTTCTTACTCACCTATAATTATCCTTAGTTACTTGCCTCTGTGCCCTTGTGCTCGTAGGGTTACTTCTGAACTCAAATTTTGATTATCACTCCAGTGGCACTCTCTTTTATTTTCGTAACACTTATACGGTACCTTTAACTACCCCAACTCCTATCTAAATATTTCTCAAGGATTACGATCTCGTATCAGCGAGACTGAATTCCCTATGTTGGAGTTCACTATGTTTATCTTGCATGATCTGCTGACTTATCTGTGACCTCTTGTTTAGCCATAACTAGGCTCTTCTTGAATCAACTACTAAATACTCGTTGGTCCATTCTCATGTCAATATTCTATGTAACATCTCTTGGGTTATGTCATTTGTCTTAACTTACCTCTCGCAGTGGATCCTTATGTATCTAGTGTCCATATGCACTTATTTATCAATTAACATCCTGGCCGGGAACCCTTACTACCTATTTCCGGCATCGTGCTTGCATAACGTTCTGGAGTCGTAACAGGATCTGAATAAATGTAATCTCATTCCTTTCACCTTTTTACCGCATTCTTCCTTTTCCATTCTATATTTACCTGAACCACTTAACTCCGACTTAATACCATATAACACCATCTTCCCCCTTTAGGGGAGTACTATCATTTAATGCTCTACAGTTTTACCTATAGATGTTTTACCTCTTCATCTTTGGCGTCTTTTCATATCTTCAATGACCCTTACTCGCCTTGCGGTAACCCTTCTGTATCAGGGATAACTGAATTTCTTACGCACAAGGGTGACACCTAGTGTAGTTGGCACACTTAGTCCCTTAAGCTTAACTCTACTCACAGCATCTTCCTGAATGACCTTTAAAGGTTATTCTTGTGTTGTCCATTTTATTATTGCCGGAACACCGTCTCTGAAATTCTCACTATGTCGACTATTATCAAATCATCTGGTCCCTAATTCATGTTCGGTTTATCTTGTTTACTATCCCATACTGATTTCTATCACTTCGGGGTGTCTAACTTAGCCTTCTGGTTAGGGGTGGGCATTCGGTACTTCAGTACAGTATTTAAGAACTTTGGTTTGGTACTTTGGTATTCGGTTTATCACTTGTGCATACCAAATACCGTACCAAAGTAGTTCGGTATGGTTTAGTATTTCTTATTTGGTTCAGTACGATTTCAGTTTAATACATTAATGGAATAATGTCTTTTTAAATACTACTGTTTTGTACTTCTATTGTCCTGATATTTGGAACCTTTTGGCAACCTCCATTTTCTGCTCTTGAGACTCTCTTTTAGGAAGTTCCAGTAGTTGTTAGCATTACCGTAACAATTACCATAACAAAATAGAGAACAGAAAAAGAAGAAAAAAGGAGAAAAAGGATTGTTGACAATAAGATACTAAGAGAGAGTATAAGCCAAGTAGAGGCCAGAAGCAGAAGAGAAACCAGTAAGAAAAACAAGAATAATAAAAGGGCTCACGTAGAAGAGAAAGAGCCATTTTGAATATTAGAAGAAAATAAATACAAAGATATCAACATTAATCTAAAACCTCCTCATGATGAGTCAATTCTTAAGGGAAACTACAAGCTTGAGCACTCAAAAGAATACATGTATTAACTTAAAATGTTCGGTATTTTGGTATTACCAATTGTTTACCCTGTAAAATGGATAACAATTAAATTTGTAAGTGATTTTAAGGATACGTGGATTAATTCAATACAAACGATAAATTACGTTAGATTAAACAGATAAAGGACGTATAAATTATCAAACTGATCAAGAGAGATGATCTCGAACTTAGTAACAGCCTTAATGAGATGTCTGCCCTCGATCCCGAACTCACAATAACGAAGCACTGATGAACAAGAATAAGAACTATGAATAACCGAGAAAACAAGAGTATATTGCCTTGATGTGCGTGTTACAATGTCCTTAATGAATAAACAGACACCCTTTATATAGTACAAGAGTTTTACCCTAAGTACAATTTCATAAAAGGTAAAAATCCTTTATTTAATTAATCACGGGTTCTCTGCCGATATGTGCCGAGATCCACGCCGTGATATCTAGCTGATCGTGGATATCACGGCCTTTTGTTGGCCGTGCTCGATTGTCTGGTAATGCTCTCCGAGGCTTTTAGGGTTCGAATCGGACCTGGGGGTCATGGCCCCGATACTTCCGAGGGCGGGTGTTCTGCCCGGACCCCATACCAAGGGTCTTCTTGCTTCGATTTCGATCCCTTTCCTTTATGTTTCTTGCTCCTTCACTTCATCCGAAACCCAGGTGTCCCACGAACTTGGTTTCACCCGTATATAGATAGTCCCCTTATTTCTCGGATAGTGAGTTTACGAAAACGACGAGGAACGACGCGAGCACCTCAATTCCTTCTTCAATACCCCGTGACAGAAATGACAAAGAATCTAAAACGTCCCATCAGTCGCGTCATAATGACCTCAAACGCATGTCGGCCCTCGGCACACTGTCCCTGGATACGAAACGGCATGAAGCCTCTATGAATACTCCCCTCCTTTGTTCATTTTTTACTTTTGACCAAGCTTCTTCCTTCGTACCTTCAGGATATTACTGCCTTTCTTCATACCCCAACATTTTTACCTTCGTTCTTCAAGAGTTTTCAGCAAATCACAGGTTTTCATTTATCTTTACCCAAACCAGCGCATTTGATTTTCTCGGAAAGATTTTACCCTTCATCTCCCAATCTTCCTTCCCACTTGTCCTAATCTTTTTTTAGATAACAATGGCGAAGACTTCTAAGATGTTCCCCAAAAAATTGCTACTTCTTCTTCACGGCCGACCATCGAAGTCGAGGAGACCGCTCCCGATGTGGTTGACCTTGAGAGGTCCGCTCCGGGCATGGCCACTGATGAACCAGCAGCCGAGTCTTCCTTGAACATGTTCATCCCCGGGGGATGTTCGGTCACGAACGACTTTAAGGTCGAAAAACCCTCATCGGTGCAAGGCCGATGCGAGGGGGTATCTAGGTACATTTGCTCCATCATCGAGGCCGTCCTTCCTGCGGTTCGTAAGGACTACGGCTGGGCGGATAAGGACATAGTAATCCCCAAGCCTGATGATGACATTACTACCCATATGGAGGGGTATCTGAGTGTTTGAACTTACCCCTTGACACTGGGCCCGGTGGACCCAATTATTTTGGACTTCTATAGGAGGTATGAAGTGTGTCTCGGTCAGATCCACCCATCGTTGTGGAGGATCATAATCCTCCTCCGATTCTTTGTGAACAAAATCGACTCTTGCTTGTTCACCATCGATCATCTACTCCGCCTGTACAGTCCCCGAATCTTCTGGGGGGGACTAATAAAGCTCGTACACCGGGCCAGCAAAGCCCTATTTTCAAGCATTGACGAGGACTGGGATCGGGGCATGCAGGACTCTTTGTCCGGGTGAGGACCGCAGACTTGATCCCTGCCAAGTTCAAGCCATTCCCCAAGAAGTGGAATGTATCAAGTAAGCATAGCTTTCTTTTAAATGTAGATTTTATGTTTTATCTCCCTTTTTCTCATCGGTATTTGCTGCGTTGCAGCCCTTGATCGAGTCCCAAATGCCATTCCTCGGCTCAAAGATTGGATCGAGGGTATTTACTTGCAGATGCCTTATTCTGAGCGCTCATGGCGCGATCTATCGAAGGGTCGTTGGGAGGCTTGTTCTCACGGTAAGATCTCTTTCTCGAATAAGTAACATTAGGCCCCCCTTTTAGCATCACATTCTCATTTCCTTTCTGTTCTTTTCGCATGCTTGCCTAAGACCATTGAGCTTAGGCCTTCAGTAGGGGATGAGGACTTGTCCGTTGATCTCTCCGCCATGGGACAGCCCAGGGCTGCTACAGGAGAGAAGAAGAAAAGAAAGGCTACGAGTTCCCTAAGCTCGGAGAAGAAGAAACCAAGGAAAAGATTGGCCCGCAAGCCAAAGAAGAGTTCTGGCTCTCGAGCACCCGACTCGGACTTGCTTTATCGGCTCAGGGATGAGCCCGAGGAGGATGATATTCTCGTGGACCGTAGACCAATCTCCCCGAAGAGCGGGTGGTTGTTGAACGAGAGATTCATGAGGCTTATCTCGCTCAGATTTGGGAAGCCGCTGAGGAGATCGGAGACGAGACTTCCCAGGATGCCGGCCATGCCCTGAATGAGATACCCGGTGTAATAGACATTTCAGGGTCACCTTATTATACCGAGTCTATACTCGAAGAGGCTCGAACGACAGGAGCGGTCCAACGAAGGGGCCCATGGTATAGACGATCCCTTCCGTTCCTTTTTTGAAGGTGTAGACTCAACCGCCTTAGAAGACTTCTCCGGGTTGGGTTATTTAGAGGTGCCGAGGAAAGACCCATCTTCGGAGGTCAGCGGGCTGAACTCGAGCCCAAAATTAATCAACCAGTTCCCCGCCCCGAGCATGGATCCCGGCCGAAAGCGGTGAATAATCATCATCGTCTCGGAGGATGCCTGGGTTCTTTCTGCCCCCGTTGGAGTATCTAGCTACTTCTGGTGCCTGGTAACAGAAGAAGACCAGGAAAACATGAATGAGATGGATACGCCATGCTTGTTTAGTGAAGCACAAGAGGCGTTAAACCGTCTAAGGCGTCATTACAGTCTTTCATCTTCGGATTTAGTTTTTGATATCTCTCATGCCTTATTTTTTCTTTATATTTTTGTAGGCCTCGGTACTTCATCATGAAGGTTTCCTCTGGTAGCGGGCTGAGGTTAACCAGCTCGAGGCTAAGGTCAGGGAGCTTGCTGAGAAGAAGTACATGTATAAGCTTCTCAGCGAATAATGTGAAGAAGAAGCCAAGAGTCTCTAGGCTGAGTTGGATGCGACTAAGAAGGAGCATGCCGACCTGGTGGAACAGGTAAAGATTTTTGAAGTTAGTGATGATGAGTTAGACATGGCGACTAACGGCCAAACCCCGTTGTTCCAGCAGAAGGTCGACAGGATCGACCAACTCCGAGCCGAGATGGACAAGGTCAAGGCCATGGTCGAAGGGTGGAAAGAAAAAAATGGACCGATTGGCTTTGGAGAAGGAGACTTCCCGGGAGAAGTTGGCATCGGTGGATGTCCAACTATGAGTGGCGAGAGAGAAGGCCGAAGCGCGAGCTCAACAAATCGAAGACCTCTAGTCTCAACTGGGCTCGGCCATTGCTGAACGGTATTCCCTCGGCAAGGAGCTCGAACAGCAAAGTCTGCATTGAAAATAACTAGGGCCGATGCTGCAGAGATGGTGGCCCAGTACAGGGCTGATGCTGAGGCAACTCAGGACCACCTGAAAGTTACTGTCGAGTACGTGAAGTAGTTGTCCCAAAGGGAGGATCTCGAGGAGGTTCATGCCCTGGGTTTCGACCTGTCGGCCAAGATCGAAGATGCAAAAAGTCTCGAGGCCGAGGCAAAGAAGCTAACTGAACCCGAGGGTGAGGAAGGCTCTGAGGGCTCCGACAAACCCGAGGATGGAGAATACCCCGACAGCTCTGGTGACGAGGCGGGTTCTGGTGAAGATCAGGCTTAGGTGCCTTAGGGATTTTTCTTTGTTTTTGTATTTGTTCATTTTGTGGAGGCCGTTATCATTGGCCTTTGTAAAAGACTTCTATTGCAATGTATATAAGGCATTTTTCCCTTTGGCAATTTTTGAGTTCGTTTCTTTTGGCTTTCCCTTTATGATTGCAAAGTTTTCAAATGCCTGAGCATGGAATAAAGCGTAGAAATAAGGTCTTGTTCGGAGGTTCGAACAAGACTCGTTCTCTATGTAAATTTTGTTTGAATCTTGTGGGGGCTCGTTATGACCAGAAGATTTCCCCGAAGTGCTTGTTTAGATATTTTTAGATTATAGTTTTGTCGAGGGTAGCCTTTGAACCTGTTTAGAATTTTTGAAGGCCTTTAAGTTTTGATTACGGGATTCAGACGTCTCCGAGTCGTTTCTAGGGTGGTCGTAGCCTTTTGAGTTCAGGTACTGCCTAATAGGATTTGTACCTTCGGGCTTCGATACCGAGCCATCCGAACTTGTCTCGGACGATAGTCCTCGAGCGGGGGTTATCTCTTGGATCCGGATAGTGGCAGCCCTTGGGCTCGTTATCCTTAAGGAAAAATGTAATAGTCTTAAGGGGAAAAATATGTATCCGTAAGGTAGAAACTTTATTTCATTCTTGTGTGCAATATACAAGATTGTAAGTATGTACAAGCTTCGTGTTATGGCTTTGGTGGTCTATGCGGGCACGTTTCACTTTGACCGCTTGGACCTTACAATAAATCCTATCCACCGAACCTAGGCTGTTCAAGTACAAAGTTTCCTTCCTTGCTAGAATTATTACTCGAGGGTGATGGTCCCTAGTATTTGAGGTCGATCATCGAGAGGACTTGGATACTGTTGATGCGACCATCGATTCTGGTTCATAGCCAGTCTTTGATTCTAAGTTAGCACGATCCACTGTTTCCTCGTTAAAACCTTGCCAGAAAACCCATTTGGGACAAAACCGGTCCAATGGAAAAAGAGTGCAATGCGTGCTTTCAGGCCTAACAGCTGCATCATTCTTTTGTTGTTGCCTACAAGTGTTAGTCCAATTCACAATATATGTAAAGAAAATAATGAATGGGGCTATACCTTGCATATCAAGACCTGAAACTCGGTTCTCCTACCTCGGTCGGTATTAGCGCTTCGGCGTCATAGACCGACGAGAATAAGGTGGCCCCGGTACTAGATTTTGAGGTTGTACGGTATGCCAACAGGACTTCGGGCAAAGTTTCCTTCCATTTTCCTTTGGCATCGGTTAGTCTTTTCGTAAGGTTTTGGAGTATGGTCTTGTTTGTAGACTTTGCCTGCCCGTTCCCACTAGGGCGATAGGGTGTCTATAGGATCCTTTTGATCTTATGATCCTTGAAAATTTTGCTCACCTTACTGCCGATGAATTGCTTCCCGTTGTCACATATGATCTCGGCCGGCATTCCAAACCGACATATTATGTGGTCCCAAATAAAACCAATTCCTTCTCCCTAACTTTCTCAAATGCCTGAGCTTCAACCCATATAGAAAAATAGTCAGTCATAAATAATATAAATTGAGCTTTACCGGGTGCCCATGGTAGGGGGTCGACGATGTCCATTCCCCATTTCATGAATGGCCAAGGTGACAAGACCGAATACAGCAGCTCCCAGGGATGGTGGATCATCGGTGCATGCCTCTGACAACCGTCGCATCTCCGTACGAACTCCTTAGCATCTTTTTCCATATTGATCTAGTAATAGCCGGCTCTGATTATTTTACGAACCAACGATTCGGCCCCTGAGTGGTTTCCATAGGTGCCTTGATGAACTTCCCTCAGAACGTATTCGGTGTCTCCCGGCCCCAAACATATGGCGAGTGGGCCATCGAATATTCTTCTGAATAGGGTGTTATCTTCGGACAGGCTGAACATGGCTGCCTTTGTGCGTAGAGCCCTTGATTCTTTAGGATCCGAGGGTAGCTTCCCGGTCTTCAGGTAATCTATATACTTATTTCTCCAGTCCAAGGTTAAGCTTGTCGAGTTTATCTTGGCGTGGCCTTCTTCCACTACCGATTTCATGAGTTGTACGACCATTCCCGAGTTGAACTCATCGTCATCAACGAACGACCCCAAGTTAGCTAGAGCATCGGCTTTGCTATTTTTATCCTGGGGTACATGTTATAGGGTCCATTCCTTGAATCCATGTAGCGTTACCTGTAGTTTATCCTAGTATCTTCGCATTCGTTCCTCTTTTACTTCGAACGTCCCATTGACTTGATTTACTACAAGGAGGGAATCGCATTTAGCTTCGATCACTTCGGCCCCCCTGCTTTTAGCCAATTTGAGACCTGCAATCATGGTCTCATACTCGGCCTCATTGTTAGTCAATTTCGCAGTTCTAATAGATTGTCTAACTACGTTACCTGTGGGTGGATTCAACATGATGCCAAACCACGACCCTTTTGCGTTCGAGGCACCGTCCGTAAAGAGGGTCCAGATTTCCAAGGAAGTCCCCAAGTTCAACAATAATTCCGTTTCGACTTCGGGTATTAGGGCCGACATGAAGTCGGCCACAAAGTCTCCCAAAATTTAGGATTTAATGGTGGTTCGGGGTCGGTATTCTATATCGTACCCGCTAATTTCCACGGCCCATTTGGCCAATCGTCTCGAGAGCTCGGGTTTATGCATTATGTTTCTTAACGGGTAAGTAGTTATGACACATATGGGATGGCATTGAAAATACGGCTTTAACTTCTAGGAGGCGCTTAGCAAAGCGAGCGCCAATTTCTCCATTTGAGGATACCTAGTTTCGGCATTGCCTAGAGTCCTGCTAACATAATAGATAGGAAATTACGTACCTTTCTCTTCCCAGAATAGGACTCCACTTACCGCTATCTCGGATACCGCTAAGTATAGGTACAATTGCTCATCTGCCTTCAGAGTTTGAAGCAAAGGCGGGCTCGAAAGGTACCTCTTGAGTTCTTCCCAAGCTTGTTGGCACTCCGGGATCCATAAGAAGTTATTCTTCTTCTTTAATAACGAGAAGAATCGGTGGCTCATATCGGAAGACCTTGAAATTAACCGGCCCAAGGTGGCTATGTGCCCGGTTAGCCTTTAAACGGGCTTGACATTGTCCAAGATGGTGACGTCTTCAATGGCCTTAATCTTGTCGGGATTGATTTCGATTCCCCAGTCTGACACCATAAATCCAAGAAACTTTCCGGATCCAACCCCGAATGCGCATTTCTCCGGGTTTAGCTTCATATTGTATTTCTTTAGTATGTTGAAGGTTTCCTGCAAATGTCCCAAATGGTCCTCTGCTCGCAGGGACTTTACTAACATGTCATCGATGTAAACCTCCATCAATTTTCCTATTTGTTCTTCGAACATCCGGTTTACTAGGCATTGGTAAGTGGCATCGGCATTCTTTAATCCGAACGGCATTACATTATAACAATAGGTGTCGTATTTAGTGATGAAGGAAGTTTTTTCCTGATCGCCCAGGTCTATCCGGATTTGGTTGTACCTGGAATAGGCATCGAGAAAGCTGAGGATCTCATGGCCGGCTGTTGCATCGATAATGCGATCGATGTTGGGCAGAGGAAAAGAGTCCTTGGGGCATGCCTTGTTCAGGTCTTTGTAGTCTACACATATTCTTAACTTATTTCCCTTTTTTGGGACAACTACTACGTTTGCTAACCAGTTCGTGTACTTAACTTCCCGAATGGAACCTATTTTAAGGAGTTTAGATACCTCGTCTTCGATGAATGCTTGCTTGATTTCAGACTTAGGCCTCATCTTCTGCTTAACCGGGTGAAACTTCGGATCCAAGCTCAGCTTGTGAGTAATTATTTCTGACGGGATCCTTGTCATAGCAAGATGGGACCAAGCGAAACAAACTATGTTAGCTATAAGGAATTCAATGAGTTTTTTCCTAAGCTCGAGACTTAACCCTGTGCCCATGTATACTTTCTGATCGGGTAGGTTCTTGATCAATATGACTTGCTCCAGCTTCTCGACCGTTGACTTGGTAGCGTCGGAATCATCAGGGGCTATGAAAGACTAGGGAACTTCGAAGTAGTCATCCTCGCCCATCCCCTATTGTTTTGGTTCTGTCGGGACTGGTGTCGGTGATTGCTATTTGGTTTCTTCCTTGTGACCGAACTCGGGTTATTTGATGTCGAGAGTGCGGATATTGGGACCACCTCATCGACCGTGAACATTTCTTTTGAGGTAGGTTGCACCCCGTAAACTATTTTAACTCCCCCTGGTGTGGAGAATTTCAATGCCTGGTGTAATATCGAGGGTTCTGCCCTCATGTTGTGAATCCATAGCCTCTCTAATAGAGCATTGTATCTCAAATCTCCTTCGATCACATAGAACTTTATTTTCTAAACGGTTCTGACTGTGTTTACCGACAGGGTTATCTCCCCTTTAGTGGTCTCAAATGCCATGTTAAACCCGTTTAAAACTCATACTGCTGGCATAATTTGGTCTTGTAGACCCAGCTATTCTACGACCCTCGATCTGATGATATTGGCTGAGCTACCTGGATCAATTCGCATATGCTTAACTCGAGATTTGTTCATGAGTACACATATTACAAGTGCATTGTTGTGTGTTTGCACGATGCCTTCAGCATCCTCATCATTGAAAGATACGGTTCCCTCTGGTACATAATCTCGAGTCCGTTTTTCTCTTATAATGGACACCTAAGTGCGCTTTAACATCGGCCCTTGGGGGACGTCAACCCAACCAATGATCATGTTGATGATGTGCTGAGGTTCCTCTTGCTCGATCTGCTTGTTAGAGTCCTTATTCCTGAAGTGATTTTTGGATCGATCACTCAAAAACTCTCAGAGGTGTCCGTTGTTGAATAACCGGGCTACTTCCTCTCTCAGTTGTCGGCAATCTTCAGTTCCATGACTGTGAGTGCCATGATATTTACACATTAGGTTTGGGTCCCTTTGGGCAGGATCGGATTGCAATGGTCGAGGCCACTTAGTATCTTTGATGCGTCCGATGGCTTATACGATGATGGCAGCGTCGACATTGAAGTTGTACTCTGATAACCTTGGCGCTTCCTTAGACCCGATGGGTCTGTCAAAACCGTTTTTCCTCATGAGTCCCCGGTTGTTCTGACCTCGGTCGCTCCTTCTTTCACTTCTCACAATGTTGCGTCCGGACCCATTGCCCCTTCAATATTCATTGTATGGTTGATACCGACCTCTATTAGATCTTGTCTCACGATCAATGTCTCTTTTGGATTTGTCACCAGTTCCAACGGGGTAAACGGACCTGGAAGGGGCCCCAAGCTGATCGTCTTCAACCCTGATTTTTGATTGGTACCGGTTATGGACGTCGGCCCAAGTTACTATCGAGTATTCTATCAGATTTTGCTTCCACTACTATGAAGCCAATGAGCTTCGGGGATTGAGTCCTTGGGTGAAGGCCTGAACGGCTCAATGTTCTGCGACCGGAAGCAGGTCCATCCGTTCCATTTGAAACCTTGATATGAATTCCCTGAGCATCTCGTTATCTCTTTGCTTTACCTTGAAAAGGTCTGATTTCCTGGTTTTAACCTTGATGGCCCCTGCGTGCACTTTTACAAAGGCATCTGCAACCATAATAAACGAGTCAATAGAATTAGGGGGTAAGTTATGATACCATATCATAGCTCATTTCGACAAGGTCTCTCATAACGTTTTCAACAGAACGGATTCGATTTCATCATCTTCCAAGTCATTTCCTTTGATGGCGAATGTATAAGAGGTCACATGTTCGTTGGGATCGGTTGTCCCGTTATACTTTGGAATTTCAGGCATACAGGACTTCTTCGGGATCGTCTTTGGAGCTGTGCTCAGAGGGAAAGGCTTTTGGACAATTTTTTTGGAATTCCAGGCCCTTCAGTATCGGTGGTGCTCCCGGGATTTGGTCGACCCTGGAGTTATAGGTCTCCACTCTTTTGTTATTGGCTTCGATTTTCTTTTCTCCCAATTCCACCCGTTTTGTCAGTTCTTCAAGCATCTTTATTATCTCGGGGTTGGTCCTGGGTTCTTCTTTACCCGGCCTTTTTGTGGCCGGTTCATTCCTGCTGGCATTTTCCTGGGACGATTCGGGATTATCTCTACTAGGGGCTCGGCTTTGGTTCTGCAACTAGGCTATCGCTGCCTGTTGAACCTGTAACATTTTGAAGATCACACGCAAGTTGATTCTGTCACCTTCGCCATTGTGTGTGCTCCAGGCTATTGATCGGGCTCCCCCTCAAATGCTGTTTTCGGGGTCAATAGGAAATTTTGCTTTGATAGCCACATGTGAGTTAGCATCCATCAGATCAGCGAATTGGACTCCGTTGGGGTCAGTAGGGGGCACCCTGATGCTGGGTACCATGTTGTTATTTTTGCCATGGTGGCCGGACTCAGCATCCACGTTCAAATGGGCAGATTGGGAGTTCGACATTTTTAATCTGACCTGAAATTAAAAGATCAAAAAACAAGTGTAAAATAGAGTGTGTTATGAAAATTTATATCAAATTACCACAATTATCCTTAGCCCTACGGTGGGCGCCAAACTGTTTACCCTAAAAAACGGATAACAATTAAATTTGTAAGTGGTTTCAAGGATACATGGATTAATTCAATACAAACGATAAATTGTGTTAAATTAAACAGATAAAGGATGTGATAAATTATCAGACCTATCAAGAGAGGTGATCCCGGACTTAGTAACAACCTTAATGAGATGCCTGCCCTCGATCCCAGACTCACACTAACGAAGCACTTACGAACAAGAATAAGAACTTCGAATAAAAAAGAAAATAAGAGTATATTGCCTTGATATGTGTGTTACAATGTCCTTAATGAATAATCAGACCCCCCTTAATATAGTAGTTGAGTTTTACCCTAAGTACAATTCCATAAAAGGTAAAAATCTTTCATTTAACTAATCACCGATTCTCTGCCGATATGTGCCGAGATCCACGCCGTGATATCGGTCCGGTCGCAGGTATTACGGCCTTTTGTTGGTCGTGCTCGATTGTCTGGTAATGCTCTCTGAGGCTTTTGGGATTCGAACCGGACCTGGGGGTCATGGAACCGATACTTCCGAGGGCGGGTGTTCTGCCCAGACCCCAGACCAAGGGGCTTCTTGCCTCGATTTCGGTCCCTTGCCTTTACGTTTCTTGCTCTGTTCACTTTATCGGAAACCAAGGCATCCCACAGACTCGGTTTCACCCGTATAAACCAATATACCAAAATATCGATACTTTAATACCGAGGATCGAACAAAAGTACCAAAATATCAATATACCAATACCGAATAATGTACCGAATACTGAAGAACCGAAACTGAAGAACCGAATTAGTTCGGTACAGTCTGGTTTTCTGGTTTATCAGTTTTTATGCCCACCCCTACTTCTGTTAATCACGGTGGAGTCACCAACTCCTTTCTCAAAATGAGGATATGACTTTATGGCTTATACTCTTTTATAGTCTCAAGGCCTGTCTCCTCTTGTATTTTCTTCAGTTGACTATAGACTTCATCATACTATCATATTTTGATTTAGCGTTATCACACATTTATCACATCTTACTCATAATGCTTCATTTACTCTTTTCTTATTCTCCTACTAATGTTTATGTCTATTACCTTATTCTGAAAACTTCAACAAAACATTCTTTCTCTTTTAGCTCCCCTTGCTCCATCTCACTGGCTCTTCGGGTCGCCTAACATTCTCTCTTTACTAGGGACGAGAGTCATACTAAGGTAAATATTTATCCCTTCTAGGATTCCAGTGCCTATCTTCTAAATTTTCTGAATATTCTAGTATTCATATCTGACTGTACTATTCTAGAGTAAACCACCTGAGTGTCTCACAAGGAGAACTATTACCACGGTTGCAATATCCTTCGGAAATGTCAGCTAATGCTAACAATCCATCCACCATTTTGGGTTACTCTAACTCTGATAGGATCCTGATATCCCATCCTTCTCTTAAACCATATTTGTTAGCTCCCATATGGCATAACTGAGATGGGTGTGGCCAATTGTACATACCTCGGCTACTATTGAAAGTAACTCAGAATGCTTATATTTCTCTGCCTAAATAATAAATACTGATAATCTTCACTAACTGGGTACCTCGTACTCTTCTTCACCTTGCTTGTTTTACATCTTGAAACTTATACTCTTACCTTCTGATACTCCCATGGCCTGCTATTCACGAGGTGTGTTAGATTTTCTCATCTTAGAGTCTTACGCAAGAAATTTGAACTTATGGTATACACGATCTGACAGGGCCTCAAACTAGGCCACGTTATTAAGAACTATCTCTCTCTACCAGTGCCCTTACCTACTGTTGTATTAGCCCTCTTGCTAGCTATAATCTTTCTAATTGCAAGCATCTCTATATCATTAGAAAACATAAGTCGTGACTCAAACTCTTATAACTCAGCTCTATAGCACGATTTGGATTTGAAAGAAAGGTAACAGACTCCTAAATGCCTAGTAATTTACTGTTTATATAATGTGGTGCACAACACATCTATAAACAAGATTCTACTAGACACAACTTATAGACTCCCTAGGACAGACCTGCTCTGATACCAAGTTTATCATGCCCTAAACTTGGAGAGGCGTGGCCTACACTAGGTGCCATACTCAGCCCAAGCGTAATACTCTATAACTCTGAACTCTAAAGGGTGTCACGCCCCAAAATCGAGGAGCGCGACCGGCGCTCAACCGAGTGAACCCGGCTAAGCAAGCCTGTTAGATTTCCTTCTACCCAAACTCATCCGTGAATAAAGAGGAGATGTACTCCATTAATCAAACATTGAAAAGATTTCCATTAGCAACTTCATTCATAATTTCCAAAGTATTACAAGTTTATAGATATAATGAAAAATCTGTTTGCCAAATGCCAACATTTCTAGTTTAATTCCCCACATCAAACACCACCCCTAACCTGTCTACAGAGCCTCTAAGTACAACAGAAGAGTAGTATGGAAGTTCCGGCAACAAGGCCCTGGCTATACCTTAAAACACAATGTACAACTCAAATGACATTAGTCCCGGAATAGAGTAGGGCTCACCAAAACCTGCTGAATAGAGAGTGACTGCTAACGAGGACCAAAGATGCCCGCTGATGAACCACCTGCATCCATTGAAGATGCAGCGCCCCCGGTAAAAGGGACGCTAGTACATATGAAATAGTACTAGTATGTAAATCTAACTGTCCACTTTCAAAATAGAATGTCAATGTAAGAAAGGGAAAACCATATAAACAACAGTCACAATCAACCATATCCAAATGTCCAGTTAAAACATAAAAATTTTCAAAATACGAAAATAATATATATTTTTGGTTGGGAGATCTTTAGCATTGATATACCACTGTTTGCAATACCATCGTTCACAATACCAATACCACCGTACTTTTAGCACGGAGTACGATTACAACCCGATCGGCTAGGCCATCTCATTAGAGACATCAATTAACAATCACTCTCAATACCAATACCACCGTACTTTTAGCATGGAGTCCGATCATGACCCGATCAGCTAGGACATCTCATTAGAGACATCAACCTAAATCACAATTCCAATTATAATTTCCAGCACAATCACCACCATGTGTGCGGCATGGTATTCGATCACGACCCGATCAGCTAGGCCATCTCACCACAATGTCGTGTGGGTCGACATCATCCTTTTCTATCAATCATCTCATCCCAATTAAGGGGAATAATGTTATCACATCAATATCATCCCAAATAAGGTGAATAATTTTATAACATCAATCTCATCCCAACTAAGGGGAATGATCACAATCCACTTATATGCCGACACATGTAGTTTCGGGGTTAGGTTATTTGAACCTACCCTTCCTCGGTGACTATCGATACTCCCAAAATATTTTTGATTTGTTTACAAAGGAAACAACAATAAAATACGTTTACCTCATAACTTTTCATGCCGTATATAGCCTCATTGGCACTTTCAACCACTTTCAACATCATTATTTCATTGGCTCTCTTGGCCATACATATGATTCATCATTTATGGCACAATGGCCGTATTTCATATTCCACACTTTCATTTCTTTCCTTTCATGTATCATCATCATAAATATCAACAAATAGAATATTCCGAAAATCACAACTTTAGGTTCATTAGTAATGAAGACTTTAAACACAAAGGATTTCTTTCCAAAACAAATGGAGTAAAATGATTAGCAATCGAAACACAAGTTAAAATTATAAATAAGTACACACCATTTATTCTTGAAATACTTTTTCCCAAAAAGGGCAAAACACAATTTCCACTCACGAATATATAAGAACGCAAAACATATTAAAAATACTCACAAAGCATAGCATTAGTTAAAACAGCCACATTAGGGCATGACTTGAGGACATAAGCTTTTAGGCAAATCTACTTTTGATGTAATTTTGGAACAGTTGAATCAAGGCTCATTTCATAATCTTTCTCACGTCATCTCATTTCATTGGCACCTCTAGCCACAAGTATAACACTCACTCTTGGCACAATGGCTACACTTTATATCTTCAACTCACTTCTTTCACTTTCAAGCATCTTTATAGATTATCAACAACAAGGCATTTCCAATCAAGACTTCAGGTACACATATGAGTAATTAAGAGTCTTAAGCATATCGAGTTTTTCTCACACAAGTTGGCATCATAACTTTCATTTGAAACACGACTCAAAGCCATAACATTTTAATGCACATATCATTCTAGAACACATTCCCCAAGGATAACATAATGTGATAATTGGATCACATTTTGAATACATGCATCTTTCGACACTTTGCTTACTCGGGATAATCAGATTTATTAGGAACAACTCGGAACATAGAAATTAGAAACTTGAGTCAACAATACTTGAAACTTACGGGAAGATCATGGAATTAATTTCTAAAAGAGTAGTTTATCCAACATACCTCAATTGAGCTTCCTTAAACTCTAAAATGTTCCGAAATTCTTAGCAACTTCAATCTATTTTAGAAATATAACAAATTGAACCAAAATTAGGAGGATGATCATGGTTTTAGCTCATTTAAGCATTTCATCAAACACTAGGTGTGCATTAAGGTTTCAAGGTCCTCCTATGGTGGATTCCATCATCCCAAACCCATTATCTACCATTATTAGCTCAACAATCTTCTTACACCCTTTGATAACACATGCATGCAAGATGAACAACTCCCATGCCAAAATATTATCTTACTAATTACCCAATTCTAGATAAAATTCGAGATTGAGGGTTAGGGTGTAGAATCTTATCTTTAGGATGAAGACCTTGTGGGTTTTCCTTATTAATCTTCCAATATTTGAGCAAGAATTGAAGAACAATTGTAGAGGAATACTTTCCCACTCTAGGGCACTCTCTCACTCTAAAAATATCAGCTTTTAGCTCAAGAAATGACTTAACCCCTCTCTCTACCAGGCCTTGGGGTTATTTAATGGGCTCCTACGTGCGCGGCCGCTCACCTGGGCAAGTGGCCGCGCATTTGGCCGCGCACACAAGGCAGAAGCTCCCAAATATGCGCGGCCTCGCATCTGGGCACATATATGACATAGGTTCAGTAAAATGGACATAACTTTCTGTATACATATCAAAATGACAAATGGTTTAATGCATTGGAAACTAGACTCAAAGGGCCTTAATTTGATTAGTAGATCACCACCTAAGTCATTATATTGAGGGAGTTATATTCATTTGAATTCGGGTCTTGTGCCAATTGAAACATCCTTTCCACTTAATGTATCTAACTTGTTCCACACAAGTTCTTGCCATTCACAAAACTCCTTAGTATGTTCCAACACACCTTAAACATACATTATCAATTCAAAATGATGTGGCTCTATCCCATAGGTCTCCTTTAATACTCAAATACGTTATTCTCAAATATTGTTGGCGCACTTTAAAATCTTAAATCATTAGAAAATTTTTACGGGGCATTACATTCTCCCCCACTTAGGATCATTCGTCCTCGAATGAGGAGTAGAGTCCGTCCCCAAACACTTAACATAACTCGACTCTTCTTTCAAACATTTCAAGCCCCCAAATTTGACTAACTCTAAAACCTTTCAGAAACTTTGGTAGAGTCTCCCATGTAATTGGGCCTAACCACCTGCCAGAGAATCACCAAAACCACCCTAACAACATATCCATAACTCAACAAAGCATCACAGTATATATCAACAACACTGATCTCAACATTAAGGGCATTACATTAACAGAAGTGGTATCTAGACATGAGTTGCACATATTTAAATCATAACATATAACAAGTACCCTTTTCAATCACAACCATTTGGTTATACAAACAAGTGAGAATACTTCCTTTACTTTGACGGAGGCACATCTCAATTTCCGGACTTATATAACATGGATGACAACTAGGTACCTCTTATAAGCCAATTACTCATTAACATCACCTTCAATAGTTTCCACCGGAATGATAGGCAAAGGATTTCCAACAACCTTCTGGAACCTAGATACATGATGCATCGGGTGCATGGAGGACAACGATGGGAAAATATCATACTCATAGTGCGGCCTATTTCCTTCAATATTCCATAAGGCCTAATGTGACTACACATACTCTACCTTCCTTAACAATTCACCCAATATATTCATAGAGAAAAACTTGAGAATAACCCGTTCGCTTTCTTCTACTCTAAATCTCTACGCAGAACACCCAAACTAAACCTTTGGCGACCTCCAACAACTACTCTAAGATGTGCTAGCATGAATATGACCATAAAATTTCCTATCCAATATATTTGATCACGGGATGATGCTTCTTCTTTGACATGTTTGAACCTTCAACCCCCATAGGTTACTATAAATAGGAACAATGAGGTCTGAGATTGGGCTGGAAGCTTTCAAGAATCCATCAATGTGCTGAGCAGGGCATTTCAGGAGGTTATATCCTAAGAGACATGAAGGTTACTACCAATAGTGCTGAAATGGTTAATCATTTTGACGACATTATTGATTCGACAAATGAGGCATAGAGTTGCCTAGTAGGCATTGATAATGTAGGGACTATGTTCATGATTCTGAGATTTAAAAGGAATGAGTCATTTAGACATGTGACATATGAGAGGCATGGTCGAGAGGATAAAGACATTAGCGTCAGTTATTCTTGGAAGACTATGAGCCATGAAAAGGACAGCAACAATTGTTTCAATCCATATGTGCCTTGTTCGGTAATAGTAGGCATCAAAGATAAATAGCCAAGTACGTGACACCAGTCGCCTCTTGGAATGTAGGGAAAATCAGTTTAACTCGAAATGAGAATATTCCGGCACCCTGAATGTGATATGGGTTTCAAAATAGATGAAGTTGCATCATGTTCTTAACAGTAACTACCACAAGGAATCTATGCCACAAGCCTACGAGGATGAAAAAGAAGTTGAACACTTGTGAGATTATTATCATTCTGACAGCTTAACCCCTTTCCGATAGTTGATCCTATATGAGAGAACCAGAGATGCGACAAACTTGTCTTTCAAATCAATATACTCATGATATGTGCCAAAATCTGGAAGCATCTAATTTCAACCTTTCACGAGTGAAACCACATAGTTGGGACATCTAAATATTTGGGATGAAATCATATATTGGTTAGAGAAAATGAACACTTTTCTTTGAGATAGACATATTTTTGCCATAATAACTATCAAGTTGCAATACAAGGCCACTTCATGGGAAACTACAATACTAGGAACAAAGTAAGTTACTCATTGAGGCATGATCTAGGTGGACATGAAAGTCATACTGAGATGGGCGAACAAAAAGATATTCCTGCGACGGATTTGTGAAAATCTCAAATTTCCCAGAAACTTTTATGTAGACAAGTGACCCCTTTGAATTGACAGGTACACATATGACAGGTGCTGAGATATGCTCTCATGTTACTAGACAGTGAAAAGGATTCATGATACTATTCATAAAGGAGTAAAGTGATTGTTCCAATCATAGGAACCACATGCACCGGAGAGAAAAAGAGTGGCTCAAGAAGGATCTCAACACTAGGCTGTTTTACATTGGATTTGATACCACATAGGTAAACTTTACGATGGTGCATGTATAGGCACAAGTGAGCATATGTTATCCATTCGATTCAAAAGGTTCTGTAAGAAATTCATCAGGTATAGTCCCTTGTTGAGAATTTAGGGAAGCAGCGGGAAGTATTAACCTAGGGTTATAGCTTATTCCAAGTAAATCATTATAAAACTCAATTCCTCAAGAGGTTGTAAATAAGAGAATTGTGACCAAGAGGCTTCACGAATACTGTGTCTCGTTCAAAGAGTAGGTACACTTGTGATTCAACGTTTTGGTTAAGACCATATTTATGTAGGCCATTTCAATATGGATGTACATATGCATCAAGGAAAATAATGCAGTGTTCATAATGATGTACTAAGGAGTGACTTACTTGATGACTTTAGATTGATAAGCAGTACCTTAATCGATGCCCCTCTACTCCACATCCAAAACATACATTAGTACCATAGTGAAATACCCCCAAATGACATCTCATACATTTCACACAACGAGGATGGGGTCCGCTAAACTGACTCTCCCCACTTACCTGATATTTACCCCTTTTGCATACATCATAAGCATTCCCCTTAGTCTTCCTCCAAGCCTTCATGGCGGGAGTAACAATCTCTGCAACAACTCGTTGTATGGACTTTTGGAATTGCCCAAATCTACCACCCCTAACACGAGCATACTCACAACATGACGCAAAATATTTTTGCCCGCATATCGGGCAGACCGGGATGGGTGTATCCAACCTAAGGGCATCTGTTCTTCTTGTGCCCCCTGTTTCTGCAACCATAACATATTTCAAGAATCATCCAATATAAACCCGAGTGGCTCTTCTTTCATATCAAACATTCTGGCTTATTGATGCCAATAATCCTCTTTTATTTCTTAGGTGCTCTCACCACATAATCTAGTGGCGTGGTGACATTAAACACTTCCCCTAGCAATTGGTTCTTTCGTTCCCTCTTTGATGCCTCGAACTCGTGGGTTACTCATATGGAAAATGAGACATGACGAGGAATTTAGCTTCCTATCTTGAGCTATATCGCACGATCTGGAGTATTAAAGAAGTGTGAAATTCCTAAATGCCCATGTAGCCTCCTCATTATAAATGTGGTCGACAACACACCGATAAGAAGGACTCTACTAGACACGGCTCCGAGACATCCTAGGACACCTTAAAACCTTGGGGTCTGATACCAATTTTGTCACGCCCCAACATCGAGGAGCGCGACCGGGGCTCAACCAAGTAAACCCGGCTAAGCAAGCCTGTTAAATTTCCTTTTACCCAAACACATCCATGAATAAAGAGCAGATGTACTCCATTAATCAAACATTGAAAAGATTTCCATTAGCAACTTCATTCATAGTTTCCAAAGTATTACAAGTTTATAGATATAATGAAAAACATGTTTGCCAAATGCCAACATTTCTAGTTTAATTCCCCACATCAAACACTACCCACAACCTGTCTACGGAGCCTCTAAGTACAACAGAAGAGTAGTATGGAAGTGCCGGTAACAAGGCCCCGGCTATACATTAAAACACAATGTACAACTCAAATGACATTAGGCCCGGAATAGAGTAGGGCTAACCAAAACCTGTTGAATAGAGAGTGACTGCTAACGAGGAACAAAGATGCCCGCTGATGAACCACCTGCATCCATTGAATATGCAGCGCCCCCGGCAAAAGGGACGCTAGTACATATGAAATAGTACTAGTATGTAAAGCTAACTGTCCACTTTCAAAATAGAATGCCAATGTAAGAAAGGGAAAACCATAGAAACAGCAGTCACAATCAACCATATCCAAATGTCCAGTTAAAACATAACAATTTTCAAAATACGAAAATAATATATATTTTTGGTTGGGAGATCTTTAGCACTGATATACCACTGTTCGCAATACCATCGTTCACAATACCAATACTACCGTACTTTTAGCACGGAGTCCGATCACGACCCGATCGGCTAGGCCATCTCATTAGAGACATCAACCACAATCACTCTCAATACCAATACCACCGTACTTTTAGTATGGAGTTCGATCACGACCCGATCGGCTAGGCCATCTCATTAGAGACATCAACCACAATCACAATTCCAATTACAATTTCTAGCACAATCACCACCATGTGTACGGCATGATATCTGATCACGACCCGATCGGCTAGGCTATCTCACCACAATGCCGTGTGGATCGACATCATCCTTTTCTATCAATCATCTCATCCCAATTAAGGGGAATAATGTTATCACATCAATCTCATCCCAAATAAGGGGAATAATTTTATAACATCAATCTCATCCCAAATAAGGGAAATAATCACAATCCACTTCTACACCGGTACATGTAGTTTCGGGGTTAGGTTATTTCAACCTACCCTTTCTCGGTGACTATCGATACTCCCAAAATATTTTTGATTTGTTTACAAAGGAAACAACAATACAAATGCGTTTACCTCATAACTTTTCATACCGTATATAGCCTCATTGGCACTTTCAACCATTTTCAACATCATTATTTCATTGACTCTCTTGGCCATACATATGATTCATCGCTCGTGGCACAATGGCCGTATTTCATATTCCACACTTTCATTTCTTTCCTTTCATGTATCATCATTATAAATATCAACACATAAAATATTCCGAAAATCACAACTTTAGGTTCATTAGTAATGAAGACTTTAAACACAATCGATTTCTTTCCAAAACAAATGGAGTAAAATGATTGGCAATCGAAATACAAGTTAAAATCATAAACAAGTAACACACCATTTATTCTTGAAATATTTTTTCCCAAAAAGGGCAAAACACAATTTCCACTCACGAATATGTAAGAACGCAAAACACATTGAATATACTCACAAAGCATAACATTAATTAAAACAACCACATTGGGGCATGACTTGAGGACATAAGCTTTTAGGAAAATCTACTTTTGATGTAATTTTGGAACAATTGAATCAAGGCTCATTTCATAATCTTTCTCACATCATCTAATTTCATTGGCACCTCTAGCCACAAGTATAACATTCATTCTTGGCACAGTGGCCACACTTTATATCTTCAACTCACTTCTTTTACTTTCAAGCATCTTTATAGATTATCAACAACAAGGCATTTCCAATCAAGACATCAGGTACACATATGAGTAATTAAGAGTCTTAAGCATATCGAGTTTTTCTCACACAAGTTGGCATCATAACTTTCATTTGAAACATGACTCAAAGCCATAATATTTTAATGCACATATCATTCTTGAACACATTCCCCAAGGATAACATAATGTGATAATTGGATCATATTTTGAATACATGCATCTTTCGACACTTTGCTTACTCGGGATAATCAGATTTATTAGGAACAACTCGGAACATAGAAATTAGAAACTTGAGTCAACAATACTTGAAACTTACGGGAAGATCATGGAATTAATTTCTAAAAGAGTAGTTTATCCAACATACCTCAATTGAGCTTCCTTAAACTCTAAAATGTTCCGAAATTCTTAGCAACTTCAATCTATTTTAGAAATATAACAAATTGAACCAAAATTAGGAGGATGATCATGGTTTTAGCTCATTTAAGCATTTCATCAAACACTAGGTGTGCATTAAGGTTTCAAGGTCCTCCTATGGTGGATTCCATCATCCCAAACCCATTATCTACCATTATTAGCTCAACAATCTTCTTACACCCTTTGATAACACATGCATGCAAGATGAACAACTCTCATGCCCAAATATTATCTTACTAATTACCCAATTCTAGATAAAATTCGAGATTGAGGGTTATGGTGTAGAATCTTACCTTTAGGATAAAGAACTTGTGGGTTTTCATTGTTAATCTTCCAAGATTTGAGCAAGAATTGAAGAACAATTGTTGAGGAATACTTTCCCACTCTAGGGCACTCTCTCACTCTAAAAAAATCAGGTTTTAGCTTAAGAAATGACTTAACCCCTCTCTCTACCCGGCCTTGGTGGTATTTAATAGGTTCCTACGTGCGCGGTCGCTCACCTGGGCATCTGGCCGCGCACACAAGGCAGAAGCTCTCAAATATGCGCCGCCTCGCATCTGGGCGCACATATGACATAGGTTCAGTAAAATGGCCATAACTTTCTGTATACATATCAGAATGATGAACGGTTTGATGTGTTGGAAACTAGACTCAAAGGGTCTTAATTTGATAGGTAGATCACCACCTAAGTCATTATATTGAGGGAGTTATATTCATTTGAATTCGGGTCTTGTGCCAATTGAAACATCCTTTCCATTTAATGTATCCAATTTGTTCCACACAAGTTCTTGCCATTCACAAAACTCCTTAATATGTTCCAACACATCTTAAACATACATTATCAATTCAAAATGATGTAGCTCTATCTCATAGGTCTCCTTTAATACTCAAATACGTTATTCTTAAATACCGTTGGCGCACTTTAAAATCTTAAATCATTAGGAAATTTTTACGGGGCCTTACAAAGGGGTAGCCCTCAACTTAGGCCGATGAGGCCTACCTGCAATCTGATAATCCCAATCAAGGCCGATGAGGCCATATTCTGAATCATCCGAAAATAACGTGTATCTGATCTGAGGGGTAAACATACCCAAAAGCTAATATGCATAGCTGTGCAGGCCGACGAGGCTACCATGAAAATCTACAACCAGCAATACTAATGTGAACATGTGCACAGGGCTGGCAAGGCCACAATACTGATGTACTACATTTACAGGACTCGTCTACAAGCCTCTAGAGATAATAGAATTTTATCATGGTCCGGAAAGGGTCCCGACCGACCCATCAAGTTTGTATATACAAAATGGACTCCAAAGTCTAGACCTGGTAACTGTGGGAGAGTAGAGCTTACCAATCAAGCTGATGTCTGGATAAGTCTACTAGGAAGGTCTATCTGACTGTCTATCAGAACCCACAGGCATGAAATGCAGCATCCCCGATAAAATGGACGTCAGTACAAAATAATGTACCGAGTATGTGAGGCAATAGAATAACTAAAAGCTGAAACTGAACTAATAACATAATAATTAAAAGTAACTGGAGTCAAAGATGATCTGAAGATATGATTACCTACTAATACTGACTCATCTCTCTCAATGTAGTAAATAAAATAGCTATCCGGCCTTATAAGGCTCGGTACGGATAACTGCTTGGCCGTAGTAGGCTCGCTCATAGGTGCTCGGTCATACTAGGCTCGGTATATAAATCACTACTCGCCCATTCTGTGCTCTCTCATAGGTGCTCGGCCATAATAGACTCGGTCCAAACGGATAATAAGCTCGGTATATAACTTACCTCGGTGGTGGTGAAAATACTGTAATATTGTATATACATAGACCCTCTGCTCTCTTGACTGAAAAAAGAAAATACTTAACTAAATATAAAGTCCCGATAAGGCAGAATACTATAACTTATGAGACTAGGATAATGTATAAGAATTCAAGAATACGAACTTCTCTTTATGTCTCGTCACCCAACGCCTTTAGTTACAGGATCATACCAAAATGAAGGAAAGGTTTAGCCTTAACAAACCTCATAATATCCCGTCCCATCCTCAAGCTAACTTAACCTGCAACTCCTTTGTCTACAAGCAATGAACAATACTATCGTCACAATACGAATACCATAACTTATCGTATTTAAATGACACACTTTATTCTACGATAGAATGGACAACACCTCCCTTGTTTATATGACTTCCCACAAGTTACAACAGCCAACGACAACCCAAACAACATCAACAATACTCATAATAAGCCTTTCAAAAAAGTTTAACAAAGTTTAACAATCCCGACGAGCGACAAGCTCAGTTTACGGTCAACAAAATAGAGTTTGAATCCAATTTCTTCTTCATGAATCTACTTATATTATCAATAATATTATACTTATGTTACCCCATCATTATAATCCCAAAACATCATAAGAATAATCTTAAAAATAGTCCACATGCCTAGCACTTTAACCTTTATTGTCAATCTCTTGTTTTTCATGTTTTCTTCTTCAATCAAGTTGATTAATACCTAGATAAGCTTAAAGACAGCAACCATAACATAATCAAATTGTTTTTCAAAATTTCAGCCACAACATACCATATATATAGCCTCAACACAACCCACAAAAAGGATAATAATTCCTTATGCCATGTCAATTGCTATTTTGTGGATTTTCACTCAAACAATTCAACCAACACATGATTAACCTTAAGCACAACAAAGAACACAATTTACTAACCTTAGGAAGTAGATACAACTTGATATCCCCAGCTGGTGTAGCGCACAACATTCTTCAATCACACCACAACACTATAAGAGTGTTATTCTCTTCTTGAATCAACTTTTGGTGTTGAAATATGGTGTAATCACTTTGGAATCACCCTTGAACCTTTGAAATGTGTTTAGGAGGGTTGGGAGGAGTGTGGGGATGAAGTTGTGTTGAAAAACGAGCAAGAATGGTCATCCAAATCATTTTTAAGATGAAGTAGGTCGACCACCGCCTAAGTGGGCCCCATAGAGGCTGCCTGCATAGTCTCGCAAAAATGCAATTATCGCTCTACTCCAATATCGTATCGACAAAGAGTGTAATGTGTTGGAAACTAGACTCGTATTCAAATTGGTGGGTGGATCACCCCATAACGCCAAGTATATTAAGAGAAAAGCTCTGTGACATTAAACCCAAATTTCAGTAAGATAGTTCGGTAGCCTCTCGAAGATAAGTACAGACGTCTCCGTACCGATCCACAAGACTCTACTAAACTTGCTTATGACTCATGAGACCTAAACAACCCAGTGCTCTGATACCAATTTGTCACGATCTAACTCTGACCATAGCCGCGATGGCACCTAACACTACTTGTTGGGCAAGCCAACAATCACATGAGAACAATGAATTTGATAAAACAAGGTTTAATAAATCGACAGCGGAAATATCATGAAATATTTGAGAATATAATAATAATACTGCTACAACCATCCCCAAGATCTGGTGTCAACGAGTGTATGAGCACTACTGAGTATCAAAATACAAGGCCAAATTCTCAATACAACTGTCTGAATAGTTGAACAGTAATAATAGAATAATGAAAGAGGACTTCAAGGTCTGCGGACGGTATATCAGCTACCTTGTAGTCTCCCAAAGCTAGTAGCCACAGAACTCTAGAGATCACCTCGTCCAGAAGTACTTGAATTTGCACACGAAGTGCAGAGTGTAGTATGAGTACAACCGATCCCATGTACTCAATAAGTAACAAAACTAACCTTGGGCTGAAAGCAATGACGAGCTTAGAAACAATAGTTAGAGACCAATATCAATAACCAATAATAGTTTAGAACATAAAGGAGACAGTAGAAACATGTAACTCAATGATATTATGTTCAACTTGTTCTCATTTCAAGAATTCAGGCATGCTTTCCAAGTATAACAGTTTAAGCTCAACACGGATAAGACACTTCATTTACCAACTAGCATGAGGAAGGTATATCTCTATGCCTACATGTCAGGTACACATGTCAAAATCAACAATATCACAGTGAAACCATTAAGAATAACCTCACGTCAACACTTAGCACTATACAGGTGCCTGGCATAACTGCCCATCATCAAGCACGTATATAAAACACCATGTCTGCACCGACTGCTGGTATGTCAGACTTCAGAGCGGCAGATCCTGCCCTAGCGCTAATCATAATCATATAGCCCAATAGTGAGGCCTGGTGCACGCGTCACCCAAATCAATAACACTTAGCTCGATATGAGCCTGGTGTATGCATCACCTCAAAATCAATACCAAATCGGCTATATGGCCGAAGCTCAGTCATCAATTGATCAAGTCTCAGTTAACCACATCTCACAGTATTTAATTCAACAATGTTACACATATGAGGCATCAATCAACATGTGATGAGTCAAATAATAACGCATTGAGACAAATATATCAAACACGGATGTAGCATCATGATTGAGAACATGTGTAAAAATAAGACAAATATCTCAGAAACAACAAGAATAGCCCTATCGAGTCTCAAACAAATAGCACATAGCCTAGACATGATTTCTAACATGAATCAGGACTCAAATGAACATACAGGTTTAAAAACACAGATATAACGAGGCATGATAGTCAACCAATCCCATAATAGTCTAAAAGCCACCTCAAATCATAAACACACTGTCACATGGCGCGTACGTCAGCTCAATACCTTTCATATAACGTAGTTCCTAGGGTTAAATGCCGTCAAATCCAAGTTTAGATATGTTACTTACCTCAATGCAGAAATCATTACTCCAAAAATTCCTTGCCACGCGAATCGGCCTCCGAGTGACTCGAATCTATCCAAAACAACTTAATACCATCAATAATAGCCATAAGAAAGAATTCCAAATGATAAAGCTAAAGTCTTGAATCAAATATGCAAAGTCAACCCAAAAAGTCAACCTAGGGCCCGCACTTCGAAACACGACAAAATTCACAAATTCCGAACACCCATTCAATTACGAGTCCAACCATACTAATTTCATCCAATTCCATCCACAAATTGACCCTCAAATCATCAAATCTCACTCTCCAATACCATGGCCTAAAATCCCCAAATTTTACTTCAAATTCACATAAACTAGATGTAATAATCAATGGGTAATCAATATCTATCATTAAAAGTGATTAAACTTTACTTACCTATTCAATTGTATCTAAAAGTCTCCCAAAAATCGCCCTTAGCCGAGCTCCACAAATTCAAAATGAGTAAAATAACTAAACCCTCGTTTAAAACCTTCTATCCAGCGATTCTCGCACCTGCGACTCACATAACCGCACCTGCAGTCCCGCTTCTGCGGAATAGTGGCCACATCTACGGCTTCCTCCAAAACCCAACCCTCCGCTTTTGCGGAACTCCTATCGCATCTGCGAGTGTGGACTCCTTTCGCATATGCGGTCCTTGAACTTCCAGCAACCTTTCTCTTCTGCAGTTCTCATTTGTGCATATGCGCATGCGCACCTGCGCCCCAATGTCCGCATCTGCGGAATCCCATGCCTCTGTCCAACTTCGCTTTTGCGCTCACTTGCCCGCATCTGCGGGCTCGCAGATTCGGAAAATACCTCGCACCTGCGCTCCTTCCCAGCTCTAGCCAATCCCAGTTCTGCGATCGCCAGGCCGCTTCTGCGGCCTCACACCTGTGGCCAAATCCTCGCAGGTGCGATTGCACCAGAACCTACAACCTTCAGCATTTTCCCCAAGTCCAAACATGATCCGCCAACCATCCGAATCACACCTGAGTTTCCTGGTACCCCATCCAAACATACCAAGAAGTCCTAAAACACAATACGAACTTACTCAAAGCCTCAAATCACATCAGACAACATCAAAATCATGAATCACACCCCAATTCAAGCCTAATGAAACTAATGAACTTCTAACTTCTAAAACTCATACCGAACTATATCAAATCAACTCCGAATGATCTCAATTTTTGCATGAAAGTCCCAAATGACGCAACAGACCTATTCCAACTCCCGAAACCAAAATCCGAACCCGATATCAATAAAGTTAACTCTCGGTCAAAATTCTCAACCTTGTAAACCTTCAACTTCCCAACTTTTGCCAAAAAAATATCAACTCAACCTACGGACCTCCAAATCAACATCCGGACATATGTCTGAGCCCAAAATCACCATACGAAGCTATTGGAACCATAAAAACTCTATTCCGGAGTCGTCTATACAAAAATTAAACTTCGGTCAACTCTTTCAACTTAAGCTTTCAACCTTGGGACTAAGTGTCCCAATTCATTTCGAAACTTTCCCGAAACCAATCCAACTACCCCGAAAAGTCACATAACCACAAATGATATAAAAGATGCAATAAATAGGGGAACGCGGCTACAATGCACAAAACGACCAGTCGGATTGTTACACTTAGTTGTTGTGAAAATAGAGGTGACAACGGGTTTATAATGATATTTCTGAGCTGGTTTTAAGGTAGTTTATGGTATTTTTTTTGTAGTGAGCTATTTTGGTGTTTTTTTCTGAGCTAGTACTTAGAGTTTCTTTTTCTTCTTCTTCTTAGTTGCAAAATGCGTTTGTTAGATTTGATATTGTTTTGGCCAATTGATGATTAAAGTTTATTTTTTATGATACTTGAAAGTTATGTTTCAAATTTGAGCTTATTTGGAGTAGATTTTGGAATTAAATTGTGTGTTGGATTATTAAAATTCGTAGAACAAGTTTGTGTTTTGGGGCAATTTACACTTTAGACTAAAACGTCTTAATTGCATGTAAAAATTTGGTTGCACTTCAAATTAAAACATCTTAAATGCATCTTAAGTGCAAAATTTTTAAATTAAAATGTCTTAAGTACTTGCAAAAAATTAGATGCACTTCAGACTAAAATATCTTACATTGTTTTTTCATCTTTCGCTAAAAACTTTGCTCTTGTTGGCTAACAGAGATTCCATGGCTAATGGCTTATTATATTGTAAATCTCGGTAGATTTTATTTATTTTGGGCTAATTTCATACTGAAAAGGAATAAATTACATTGAGGTATCATGAGTGAAAATAATAGGTATCATGAGTGAAACAAATGAATGTAACTTCAGACAAAATTGCTTCTGTGAAGCCAAAATTTCAAATAAAAATAATATGCCAAACTTTAGATATTTCTACAGACCCATTTTTATGTCTTAATTTGTAACTTCATATGCAAATTTTTTCAACTCAGACACTCTAGTCTAAAGCTAACCCTAAAATGGGTAAACTTATAAATTTTTATGAGTATGACTTTCACTCTTAAATCGAATATATATGCACTTCTTCCCTCAAGCTATAGTGACCAGGAAAACTCCTCTAGCACAAATTCAAGCACCTTTTGTGGCCCCTATAGTCCAAAATTATGCACTTTAATCCATGTCACCTCTCTCAACTAGTATGATGCAAACAATACTACAACACTATGGAGGTGCTCACCACTAGAGCAACCCAACTAGAGCAACCCAGTATGTATAATATAACACTTCCTAAAAAAATACTCTATTTGTTTCAATTTATGTGAACCTATTTTCTTTTTAGTCCGTACAAAAAAGAATGACCTCTTTCCTTATTTAGAAATAATTTATTTTTATGCAATGATTTATAACCACACAATATATATATGTGAATCATTTTATATCATAAGTTTAAAAATCTTCTCTCTTTTCTTAAATTCGGTGCCCAATCAAGTAAGTTCACGTAAGTTAAACCGAGGGAGTGGAAAACCAAACGACACTGTACCGTCGACCTATGCCTATCTCCAACTCATCTGGAATTGCTATTCACCTAAGAAGCAAAATCCTAAAGAGAGACAGACAAAACAAAAAGCAACTAAAGCAGCGCCATACAAATAGGATAAATAAAGGAAGCCAAAACCCTCCCAAAATTCCCATTTCAATGGCTTCTTCCTTGGCTTTGCCTTCAACTTCAATAAAGAGCTCTTCTCTCTGTCAAAGCTTCGTTCCTAAAAGAACCCATCAGCCAAGCTTTGTTGTAAGTCCTTTCGCATTCCCTTTTTTCTCCATTCTTTTTCTTTGTTTGGTTCCTTTAAACTAAATCCCTTTTAGAAGATTTAATCCGGGTTCAACTTTTCTTTTTGTTTTTCCTTATTTTTATGCTATTTTTCACTTTTCCCCTGGTAGTAAACCATTGATGTGTGTGTTTAAGATGATTAAAATGCCTTTTAAATATATTTACAAAAACAATAGAAATTGAAAAGTGTCTTTACAAGGAGAAATGGAAATGGAGTTAGGGGAATTGATTTTTGTTTATAAGCACTTGACTTACAACAAGTGTTTAAAAGTTGGTCTTGACCAGGTTATAAGCTTGCCTTGAAGCCCTCTTAGATATCTGTCTTTTTTAAGCGGTTATGGTGCTTGCTTGTTTTATTATAATACTCTTCAACTCGTTTTTCTTTATCTTGTATCATTTTTTGTTTGTTTGTTTGGATATCAGAGTTGTGAAAGAAGTGAACCAGTATATGGGAAGCCTCGCGTGCCAATCATCAATGATGGAACACTTCCAAAGTTCTTGCAAGCAAAACGCCTAGAGAATGCAGTTAGTAGAAACAATAGTAGGCTGAAGATATTCACTGGAACTGCAAATCCTTCTCTTTCTCAGGTAAACCAGACGATTGTTATGTGTATACATGGTGTTTCCTTGTCTGCCAAATTCAGTTTAGTGACAACCAAGATCTTCTTATTTGCTTTGTACAGCATAAACAGTGACATACTGAAATTTGCTTCCCGAATTCACAGTTCAGTAATTCTTCAACTTCAAATAATAAGCTAGTGTCTTAAAATTTGTTATCAAGTAGTATTTAGAGAAAATTGGAATAGCCTTTCCAGCAGGACAAGAAAACAAGTCATTGGGAGATTGCCTCCAGTTGTACATTGTACTTCACTGTTCAGCCCACTCAAGGATATAGTTTCAGGATTTGGGACTATGGAGAATTGTGCGGTTTCAGTCTGGATATTTCAGCTTTAGATTTTCATTCCTCGTTAAGCATAAAGAATTTTCTTCCTTTCAAAAATTGCATAAGTGGGGATTAAAGGAACATTTATTTCTTTTCTCTCCTTACGAAAGATAGACAATTACAAAGATATCTGAAACTTCTGATGTAAGAATTCCTAAGATATTATTTTATTAGGTAGTTATTTACTTTTCTCCTCAATCGTCAAAATATACGAATTATTGTCACTTCTAGCAGTGAAATCTATGAAGCTTCTTTTAAGTTTATGCTATACTTTTCTTTTCAACTGATGCAACAATTTTTGTCACTTAGGAAATTGCTTGGTACATGGGCTTTGACCTGGGAAAGGTCAACATCAAGCGCTTTGCTGATGGTGAAATTTATGTCCAGTTGCAAGAGAGTGTTCGAGGCTGTGATGTCTACTTGATTCAATCCACATGTCCTCCGGCCAATGAAAACCTTATGGAGCTTTTGGTAATGATAGATGCATGCAGAAGGGCTTCTGCCAAGACCATTACTGCCGTGATTCCATACTTTGGATATGCCAGAGCTGATAGAAAGGCAAGCTAGATTCCGTTGCAAATTTTATGCTTGCAAGCTTCAAATTTTTATTGGTCAAGTTTATCAGCCTCCTTTGCCTTTGTTTCGATTCCACATCGAGGTGGGAATGGGTGTGGCGTTTACCTCTATGTATACCTGATCTATATATACCTGTATAATAATACCCAAAAGGTGGTTACAAAAGGAGTGGGAGTAGAGACATTTCCCTATGCTCTTACGATTATAAGTACTGCCACTATTTTCTTGCATCTTCTTCTGGGTCATTATTTTGGTTTCTTTTCTCTTGAAAGTAGTGCAACGATTATGTCGAACAGCTTGTGTCTTTTTTTACCACTTTCTTTTCATATGCTTTGAGGTTTTCTCAGTTTTCTTTAAAGAGTTACAGATGAGAACGCAATTTGTAGTGCATTTTATTATGTTCTATTAATCATAAATTTTTTAATTACAGACACAAGGTCGTGAATCCATTGGCGCCAAATTGGTTGCGAACCTTATAACTGAAGCAGGTGCGGATCGTGTTCTAGCTTGTGATCTGCACTCCGGGCAATCAATGGGTTACTTTGACATTCCAGTGGACCATGTGTACTGTCAGGTAATCTCTTCTGTACTGCTGACAATGCTCAAGTATTTGCCATTTTAAATTAGCAAATGAGCAGTCTGCATTCTTTGCGTGCACAGCCGGTTGTCCTTGATTACCTTGCTAGCAAGAAGATTTCTTCCAATGATTTGGTAGTGGTCTCTCCTGATGTTGGCGGAGTTGCTAGAGCACGTGCCTTTGCAAAAAAGTTATCTGATGCACCATTAGCCATTGTGGACAAAAGGCGGCACGGACATAATGTCGCCGAGGTAGATACAAAGCTAGACCTTGGTACTGCAGTTCATTGCATTGTATGATTTTTTGAGGGTTTTCTTCTTCTTTTTGCATAACGTATGGCTAAAAAATAGTCAGTCACATAAATGCTCTTGATTTTTCTTTTTTCCTCATGGAAACATTGTTTTAAGTTCTGGTCTCCCAATAGATAAGGTGAAGACTGTTAGATAGTTATGACATAATATGAATTAGTCCTAGTCCCACATAGAATAGGAGTATGATATGTATTGTATAAATAGGGTTCATTGTATTATAATTAAACAGAATATCAATAATAGATTTTTCTCCCGTGCATTATCACATGGTATCAGAGCAATCGTGAGACATTTATCGCTGTGCATAAATTCCAGCGACTTCGAGAAGAAAAAATCAGTCAACCGGAAGTCTTTTTCCAGCAAACACAGGTCTGCCGCAAGTAAAAAGCCACTTTTTGTTAGTGTTGTGCAAAAACCAACACCACCACGAAGTAGATCGGCCTCCGGCGACCAACCCATACAAAAATCTCCGTCAAAAGACCCTCCACGCGCTGCCACGCGCTGCTGAAAGAAAGTTTTCGAGCCTACCTATCCAATTTAAATCAAATTTCATAATTTTTCGGCGTGAACAGTGATTTTTTCCGGCGTGAACAGTAATTTCCCGAAAAATTCGGTGTTTTTTTTGGCGTAAACATTATAATGGCATTCGTATTAGAAGCCTTTGATTCACAATCCGTTAGATCCAATGCATTGAATCCAATCCAGATGGTTTCTTTACTGGATTATATTAGTTCATTCAGTACAAAGCATGTAAACAGACATCTTCAGGGATAGCTTCCGTTGTTCAAACAGATAGTAGCGTGACTTGTGTCTCCTAATCTTCAACCTTTGAGTCTTGGGTCATTGATTCAGGTGCATCTGAAAATTCTGGTAACAAATCTCTTTTCACTACTATTTCATGTTCTCAATCTCTCCCAACTGTCACAATGGCCAACGGGTCTCAAACCATGGCAACTGGAATAGGTCAAGCAAGTCCACTTCCTTCCTTACCTTTAGATTCAGTTCTTTATGTTCCCGGTATTCCTTTTAATCTCATAGTCGTTAGTCGCTTAGCCAAATCCTTTGAATGCTCTGTTTTATTTATTGATGACCTTGTTTTTATACAGGAACACAGTACAAGGCGGATTATTGGTACCGGACGTGAATCAGATTGACTTTATTACCTTATCCTTGCAAAATCATATGGACTCACATCTTGTCTTCCTTCAACAACTTGTCCTGTCACTGATTCACCAGATTTATTACATAAAAGGTTGGGACATCCCAGTTTGTCAAAACTTCAGAAAATGGTATCTCACTTGTCCACTCTAGAGTGTGAGTCATGTCAGCTCGGTAAGCATACCCGCTCCCATTTCCCTCGGCGTCTTGATAATCGAGCAGAGTCACCTTTTACTATAGTCCATTCAGATGTTTGGGGTCCTAGTCGGGTCAGTTCTACCTTGGGATTTCGCTACTTTGTCAGTTTCATTGATGATTATTCTAGGTGCACTTAGATATTTTTGATGAAAAATCGATCTGAGTTGTTTTCTTTTTTCAAGACCTTCCACGCTGAAATTCAAAATCAATTTGGAGTTTCCATCCGCACATTTCGTAGTGATAATGCCCTAGAGTATTTGTCTTCCCCATTTCAGCAGTTTATGAACTCTCATGGGATTATTCATCAAACATCTTGTCCGTACACATCCCAACAAAATTGGGTAGCTGAAAGAAAGAATAGACATCCTATTGAAACTGCTCGTACCCTACTCATACAATCTCATGTTCCGTTGCGTTTTTGGGGGATGCAGTTCTTAAATCTTGCTATCTTATTAATCGTATGCCATCTTCAGCTATCCAGAATCAAGTTCCATTCTCTGTCTTGTTTCCCCACTTACCTTTGTTCTCTCTTCCACCTCGTGTCTTTGGAAGCACGTGTTTTGTTCATAACCTTACTCCAGGAAAAGATAAGTTAGCTCCTCGTGCTCTTAAGTGTGTATTTTTGGGTTACTCGAGAACGCAAAAGGGATATCGATGCTATTCTCATGACCTCAGGCGGTACCTTATATTTGCTGATGTTACCTTCTTTGAAACCCAATCATACTTCACAGGTCCAGGCAATCACTTAGATATTTCTGAGGTGCTGCCAGTTCCATCATTTGAAGATTCAGTCACTATCTCCCATTCATCTTTACCTACAACTCTAGCTCCACCACCTATAGCTCCAGTTCCACCGCCTAGTCCAGTTCAACCTTCTACAGCTCCACCACTCATGACTTATCATCGTCGTCCGCGCCCAGCATCAGGCCCAGCTGATTCACATCCTACACCTGACCCTGCTAATACTGCAGATTTGTCTCCTCTTAGTTAACCGATTGCACTCCGGAAAGGTATACGGTCCACACTTAATCCTAATTCCCATTATGTCGGTTTAAGTTACCATCGTCTGTCATCACCCCATTGTGCATTTGTATCATCTTTGTCTTCTGTTTCCATCCCTAAGTCTACGGGTGAAGCATTGTCTCATCCAGGGTGGCGACAGGCTATGATTGACGAGATGTCTGCTTTATATACGAGTGGTACTTGGGAGGTTGTCGTTGGGTGTATGCAGTCAAAGTTGGTCCAGATGGCCAGGTTGATCGACTTAAGGTTCGTCTTGTTGCCAAAAGGCATACTCAGATATTTGGGCTCGATTACAGTGATACTTTCTCTCCCGTGGCTAAAATAGCATCAGTCCTCCTTTTTCTATCCATGGCTGTTGTTCGCCATTGGCCTCTCTATCAGTTGGACATTAAGAATGCTTTTCTTCACTGTGACCTTGAGGATGAGGTTTATATGGAGCAACCACCTGGTTTTGTTGCTCAGGGGGAGTCCGGTGGCCTTGTATATCGGTTGCGTCGGTCCCTCTATGGTCTAAAGCAGTCTCCTCGAGCCTGGTTTGGTAAGTTCGGCACAGTTATTCAGGAGTTTGGCATGACTCGTAGTGAAGCTGATCACTCTGTATTTTATCGGCATTCTGCTTCAAATCTCAGTATTTATCTGGTGGTTTATGTTGATGATATTGTTATTACCGGCAATGATTAGGATGGTATTACTATGTTGAAGCAACATTTCTTTCAACACTTTCAGACTAAGGATCTGGGTAGATTAAAGTATTTTCTAAGTATTGAGGTCGCTCAGTCTAGCTCAGGTATTGTTATCTTACAAAGGAAGTATGCCTTAGACATTCTTGAGGAGACAGGAATGACATACTGTAGACATGTTGACACTCCTATGGATCCGAATTCTAAACTTCTACCAGGACAGGGGGAGCCACTTAGCGATCCTGCAAGATATAGGCGGCTGGTTGGTAAATTAAATTACCTTACAGTGACTACACCTGACATTTCCTTTCCAGTGAGTGTGGTAAGCCAGTTCCTGGATTCTCCCTGTGATAGTCAATGGGATGCAGTTATTCGCATTGTTCGATATATAAAATCAGTTCCAGGCAAAGGATTATTGTTTGAAGATCGAGGCCATGAGCAAATTGGTGGGTACTCAGATGCTGACTGGGCAGGATCACCTTCTGATAGACGTTCTATGTCTGGATATTGTGTTTTAGTAGGAGGTAATTTGGTGTTTTGGAAGAGCAAGAAACAAAATGTGGTTGCTCGGTCTAGTGCAGAAACAGAATATCGAGCAATGGCTGTGACAACATGTGAGCTAGTTTGGATCAAACATTTGCATAATGAGTTTAAATTTGGTGAGGTCAGCAAGATGGAACTTGTGTGTGATAACCAAGCTGCCCTTCATATTGCATCAAATCCGGTGTTCCATGAGAGAACTAAACACATTGAGATTGTTTGTCACTTCGTCAGAGAAAAGATACTCTCAGGAGATATTGCTACAAAGTTTGTGAAGTTGAATGATCAGCTTGCAGATATTTTCACCAAGTCCCTTACTGGTCCTCGTATTAGTTACATATGTAACAAGTTCGGTACATATGATTTGTATGCATCGACTTGAGGGAGAATGTTAGATAGTTATGTACATAATATGAATTAGTCTTAGTCCCACATAGGATAGGAGTATGATATGTATTATATAAATAGGGTTCATTGTATTATAATTAAACAGAATATCAATAATAGATTTTTCTCCCGTGCATTCTCACAAAGACCCTCTTTAAAAATTATAGAAAGTGAGCTACGTTGCTCGAACTCTCTAAAAATGTTGCCGCACCCGTATTGGATCCTCCAAAAAAATACTACTTTGGAGGATCTGGCACACACCCAGCGGGGGCATTTTTGAAGAGTCCAAACAACATAGCTTGTGAGCAATGTGTTGTCCTTACAGTTTTTTGGAGTATCATTTAGCAAGATGTATTTCCACAAACTTAGTTAATCCTCTAATTAAGGGATTCTACTCAAACGTCAATTCCCCCCCTTTTGCTGGACTAACCAACGCTATTGCTTCAATCCTTTCCCCTCCCAATCCTCCCCCTTTCCTTTTATTTTTGCTTTTCCACAATTTTAGGGGAATGTTGGAAGGTGAAAGGGTCCTTTGAGAGCATTCCTATCTGAAGTGCTGTATAGGTTCTTCAGGACTATTCATTTGGCTTGCAAGTGCCTAGCAGTCTCAAAAAGTTATTTTTTGTGAAGTAGGCCGTATTTCCGTGTTCAGCCTTGGTCTCATAGTTTATAAGCATTTCTCCCAAGTTAATTAAAGTGCTACAGATTCTTTTTTTTGGGGACCAGTACGGTAATTCATTAACAGACTGTACCAAGAAGGTACTTTAAATGTATGAGCTCCATACCTAACTCCTTTATGTGATGCTTAATCTATATCTATATTATATTAAAAGCACGAAGGCCCTTAGCGAAATGTCGCTCGCCTTTTTTACCCCTGAAAAATAGCTTTCATATTCGATAAAATTGTAATTTAAGTCATTTTCCTAATATTTAGGACCTTGGAATCACCTAAATGTTTTGCCTATAGTATCTTTCCTTGTTAAACTAGGTACGAAGTCCTACTATTTAAGAGTTTAAAATTTATCAATATTTTACCTTATATACTAATTGAAAATAAATCCATATATGTAACAATTAGGATGCTTAACGTGATTGGCAAATAATTTATATGCGATCATCGAAGCACCATAGAGAAGGTAAAAAATTCATTCAAGACACTAAGCACGTAAAATTGTCTCAACAATAAATAATTAATTATGCATTTTAGAGACTTTTATTTTTATCATACAAAGTAAATAGTTCATGTACAATTAAAGTCATATGTAATCACATAAAATTGCACAAGCATAAATGTGTGTACAATTAATGTGTGTTGACCAATGAATGAAGAAAGATACCATCGTTGGTGTCCTAATTTTAATAAAAAATATATTCAACTTATAGACGAAATCTATTCTTAACGAATTGTCATCATCTTTTTAATTATTTCAACAAATAATAATTTCTGATATTTCTATATCTTTAATTGTTTGTTGTAAAATATTAAGCCAACCTTAGTAAATTTTAGACGTTATCACTTATCAATTTTTTTAAGAGCTATAAGCCAACATCTTTATTCACCAAAAGACCAAAAGATTTAATTTTTAAATTTATTTTATTTGAGAAATTTTATAATTTGCTTGCTTACGTCATAAATATATCAATAATTTTCATCAAATATTCTCCCAGAAGTCCTCATAAATCACAATTATGTATTTGAGGACTTCTATGGCCAAGATTTCTTTGCAATCAACATTCGTCTTTTTAGTAGCTTATACTTTTTTTAACTTTTATTTTACAATCCAATCACATTATTTAATAATATTTTATATATTTTAAAATAGTATATTCATTAATATCGGGTACACGCAAAGCGCGCCTATAGTATCTTTCCTTATTAAACTAGGTACGAAGTCCTACTACTTAAGAGTTTAATATCTATCAATATTTTACCTTATGTACTAATTGAAAATAAATCCATATATGTAACATTTGGGATGCAAATAATTTATATGAGATCATCACGTAGCACCATAGAGAAGATATAAAATTCATTCAAGATACTAAGCACGTAAAATTGTCTCAACAATAAATAAATAATTAACATTTTAAAGACTTTTATTTTTATCATACAAAATAAATAGTTCATGTACAATTAAAGTCATATGTAATCACATAAAACTGCACAAGCATAAATGTGTGTGTATATATATATAACCACGAATGACCTTAGCAAAATATTGTTCGCCTTTTTTAGCTTTTTTACCTTTTTAATATAGAGTTCACACTGGACAAAATAGTCATTTGATTATTTTTTTAATATTTATGCTTTTTAAATTAATTTAATTTTGACTATTAAATCTTTTCTTATTTGAGTTAGGTAAAAACTCCTAATACATAGGAATCTAATATCGAGTAAGATTTTACTTTTCATATTTGAATAATTTTTTTTGTAAGAATTATTACTTAAGTTTTTTGAATCTTCCAAAACAATAGTCATTAAATGACTTTAGAAGTTTTTCGCCACAAAATAACAATTGTTATCCAAGTGAGAAATAATTTTTTGGATGAACGACAAAAATGCGTGTATGTCAAAGAAATAAAAATATATACTATAATAATTATTCTATTCACTTAAACAACGTAGTAGGTGGCTTTAAGCATTTCAAAAATGTTATGGATTTTTGAAAATAATTGCAACTCCGTTATTTTGGCTATACCTTTTTAATTAAACAAGAAAATAATAAACTTTAGCCAATTTTTTTAATAAATTTGTCCCGAAAATAAAAATATACAATAACAAGAAATAGTCATTTGCATCTAAAGAAAAATAATAAATAATACACAATTAGTACTTTATTATTTTAGCTAAAACTATTTTATTTATGGTAAATTCCAGCTAAGTTTTTACAAATTTAGCCCCCAAAAAATAAAATATATAATTGGATCAAAAGCCATTGTATTTTAAAAAACAATTAAAAATACAAAGTTAGATAAAGTATGCATTATATATTAAGATGAAGTAAGAAGAAATGCACAATTATATTCTAACAAATAAACAATTATATTAACGATTAAAAATATTACATCTGAAAGTCGATTTTTAAATTTTCTTCACTTTCACATGCCTAAAGGAGAGAGTGTATATATCCACTCACTTTACCACGTCAATGTCTATGAGTAATAACTGTCAAATAGCCAACTTCGGGGTAACTAAGACAATAATTTGTTTAGGGGTGTAACTAATTTCGTGCAAAGTATAGGATTTTTTTTAACATAAGCTTCATATTTTTCGCTTACAGATTAACATAGTTCTTTTAGAATCCAGTAAGTAATTCCATTATAATTTTAGGCTCTTACTTCCATATAGGAAATATTCAGATGCATAGTTATGTGCTTTAACAGATAAAGAAAACTCCTCCAAAACGAAGAAAGAGTAGATTAATCAAAATATAGCAGTTGAATAATACCTTTTGCAATAGTAATTTAGTCTTTATGTTGGAAAGAATTCATATGACATTTCTTATTGATCATAGAAATATAACAATTGTATTTTTGTCCTGAGAGTTTCTTCTTTCGTTCAAAGTTAGCTAATTAGGATCAATAACTTTTAGAAACTTACACTTTTGTTAATTTTAATTTTATAACTCTAGCACAAGTTTTAATAGATTATTTATATAGTTTTTTAAAATTTATATTCATTGAAATAGGGTACACGCGCAACGCGCGTATGCTAAGACTAGTTATTAATATCGGTTAAGACATCAAATAATTATTTTTCATGGGTCACTGACTGTGTTGTGGCGTGCATCTATCTGCACTTCTTCTTTAGTCTACCTCAACATGATTTTGGTGCTTTTAGATATGGGTTGCTCTATATGAGGATCATCATCCTAATTATTCTTTTTAATTTATCACTTACATCTGTTACGGAGGGGAAAAACCCATAGCAGATATGCTTGAATTCAGGTGAAAACAATTTTATAGAGCTATTATACTACTCAAAGTAGTAAACTGTGTCTGCATTTCTTCTTCCAACATCGCTTTCAATACATCCTATCTTATCCTGGAGCCTTTATTTTGTTGTGTTGCAGGTTATGAACCTGATAGGTGATGTTAAAGGAAAAGTTGCAGTTATGGTGGATGACATGATTGACACAGCAGGTTAGTTGAACGCATAACTCCAATATTCATGTCGATCCAAAACCTAGAAACATAAATTGTTTATTAGTCTTAGTTCTTTTTAGCATGGACACTAACTGAATCAATGAACTATGTGGCGATCTGTTTCGTATCCTCTATCTTGAGTTATTCGCTCCTGAAAGTTTTAGTTTTTTTATGTTTCTGTTTCTTCCATTTGTGCATCTTAAGATTATGAAATTGTCTCAACTAGAAGTTTCACTAGGTGCACATGTGCAGTGTGGAGCTTCTTTTGCTTTTGTTCGGCTCATTCTCTTGTTCTAAGGAGGTCAGGCTTGAAAATCATTTGTTAACTTTCTGCTTATGGGTCTTAGGGACTATTGCCAAAGGCGCAGCACTTTTGCATCAGGAGGGCGCACGTGAAGTTTATGCATGCTGTACGCATGCTGTTTTAAGGTAAAATTTCCCATTTAATTGGCACATTATACAGCATTAAGAACTCTATATATATACACACATTATACCCTTAGTAGAGTGGTTAACTGGGTGAATATGGATATACTTCAACAAATCTATCTTTGCTGATGTTTTAGCTTACAACTGGATTGTTGCTGTGTGAAAATTGTTCTATTCTTTTGCAGACCTTCAATCATTTCTTTTAAGGGTAAAACGTTTCTATTTTAATACTGGTTGTTAACTTCTTGTGGAGTGGAAGTATATGTATAACCTTGTACAAATTTGGCCTAGTCACTTTTCTTTGGTATATGAGAGTAGAATTTCTGGGAGCAGCTAAGACTCAAACTTTCACTAATATTTCACAAATATTATTGTAGTTTAGTACTACCTCCGGTCCATTTTAATGTTTGTTTAATGTTTTGGCATACCAATTAATAAAACCATATAATATCATTCATTATAAGGATTATTGACTAAGTTACCCTGATACGATCCGAGATACACGAGGCAACGGAATATGAAAATAACAATAATTGAAGCAACATTGAAGATAGATTTTCGATTAAAATAATCGAAAGTAGTTTGGATAATCAAATCAAGAAGAAAAATCTAGAACCCTAGATGAAGGTCTCAGGCAACAACTGACTTACGTGTTCGATCGCCTCCAAAAAACGACAAAAAGAAACTCTAGATATAAAGAAAGGAGAAGAAGATTAACCTCAAGAACCCAATTCTTAAAAAAAGGTAATCCAAAGTCGAATGCGAACCAAGAGGCTTCAAATCTCTCTCAAGAGTTTTCTTATGTCAAAATATGGTAAGTGACTAATGAAATAACCCTAGGATATTATAAATATTAAATACCCAATAGGTGAAATAGGAAAAAGTTCCAAAGTTAATTTTCCAAAATAGCTCGTCAGGCCCAACCGTGTCCTCAACAGTGGCCTCAACCGTGTCTCATAGCTAAATCGTGTCGAAATCCACAAGCTTATTTTCCTATCGAAAGTTAATTTTCCAAAATAGCTCGTCCGGCCCAACCGTGTCCTCAACAGTGGCCTCAACCGTGTCACATAGCTAAATCGTGTCGAAATCCATAAGCTTATTTTCCTCCGCTCTTCAAGCCCCTCTTAAACCATGGCGAACAGTTGGTGCAACCGTGTCACACGGTTTGGCTTGGGGTCTTGATGCTTCAATTCCCAAGCCTCCAAAAATGGTATTCGTTGCAAGAATTCTCAGTGATTCTCCAAATATCTTCTAATCAAATTGTTGAAGATCATGCAACTCCTTAGCGTGCTTTCCTTGAACGTTCTTGGACTTGGAGCAAGTCAACAGTCCACTAGATAATTCGGGGTCATCCTCAATGTTCTCCGCTCCTCCCAGGCTATCATACCCTTTATAATCTCTTCAAATTGCCCTTAGTTTCTCAAACTTCTTAGATCATTAATTGGAGGAGGGGTTGTTTTGGAAAAAGATAATTAATGCCTTCCTGAGGTTAAAACAACATCTAAAATGGACAGGAGGTAGTATTAATTCGCATATCATTGATGTTGAGACTCATAAGGTGTTATTTTTTCAATATTAGAAACAACTGCAATTTTTTTGTTCCTATGGTTCCAACATTCTTGATTTATGGTTGCAAATTTACACATTCTTGAGGTACCTTTATATTAATTCACTATTAATATTCTTGTTCTGACAGCCATAAGGTGTTATTTTTTGAATATTAGAAACAACTGCAATTTTTTTGTTCCTATGGTTCCAACATTCTTGATTTATGGTTGCAAATTTACACATTCTTGAGGTACCTTTATATTAATTCACTATTAATATTCTTGTTCTGACAGCCCCCCTGCGATTGAGAGGTTGTCAAGTGGCCTTTTTCAAGAGGTCATCGTCACAAACACAATTCCTGCCATGGAGAAAAACTATTTCCCACAGCTGACCGTTCTCTCAGTCGCAAATCTTCTCGGTGAAACAATTTGGCGAGTGCACGATGATTGTTCTGTGAGTAGCATTTTCCAATAGGCAGGAGAGATGGTGGCAACCCCTCAATCCAGGTTGTCAGAGTTTTCATTTAGCTTCTGCATGTATTTTGCTCTCCCTTCTTTATTTTTCTAATCATCTCCCTCTTTTCACTCTTCCATCAATAGACGCCTCCATTGGCATGAATTTTTCCTTTACGCTTGTCCATCTTTAGAGGTGACTGACATGCTGAGCGAGTGAACAAATTCTTCTCCTTTTCCACGCTTGTTTTTCGTTGTAGCAAAACCACAGTAAGTTCTACATTTTTAGAATATTTTGGTCTTGTTAAGTTAGATAGTTGGAAGGATAGGAAGATGGAGAAGTCACGTGCTTACTTTTAGGATAGGATTGATTCATGTTCTGACATCTCATGACTATCAAGCCGTAGTATTAATCCAGAAAAATGCTGCTCTGACATTGTCCCTCATCTTCACAAATGTTTAATATGAAATACCGTGGTCCTGTCTGATTTAGGATTCTTGGAACCTGTGGAGCTTCGTTCTATTATGTCATTAAATTGTTTTAAAACATGCTAAGAAACTGGTCCAAATTGGAGGAACGACAAGTTGATTTAATGTGATGATCCTTGAATATGTGTTAAGAAGTTATTGTTATTTTTCTTGTTAATTTTCCCAAGTTTTGGTTGTGCTTTTAACATTCCAAACCAGAGAAGGATGCATGAATGAGCCACTCCCTTGATCAACTGCAAGACCGACTTTTGGACCCATGCGACCACACAAGTAGAATATTAAGTACTTCGGAAATTGTACGTTACGGTTTGGTCTGAAAAAACAGATTGTTTTTCAAGATATCAGGAAAAAAAGAATCTTCGGAAAAATTAAAACAAACCCTCAAATATTCCCAAAAAACGTTTTTTTTTTACTTAGCAGAAACTAATCTAAATATAATTTTTCCCTAGCATTTTATCCAAGCTTGATCTGATATATAAGCGCCATAGAGATAAGGTAAAGAACAGATCAACGGCGTGAACTTCAGTCTCCTACGTGATGTTTTTAATCTGAATTATAATGAAGTTAATGTTATGACCAAAAACCCTACCAAGTTGTGATGACACATAACCTAGCTAGCTAGGTAAGCAACTAACACAATTACCATATACGTCAATAGATAAATAAGAATGCGAAAATTATCACAACTAATCACAACTATCGAAACATAACCACACGATATATACTGCATCATTCACATCTCTTGTCGCATTTCTAGGCCATAATACTGCAAGTAGCCAAACTCAGTACTAGTCAAATGCTCCAACTCAGTAGATGCTAATTCCAATCCTCACAACACTACTAATGATAAAAGAACATGTAGAAACTCGTAACCACTCATCATATCAACAAGTCTTGGAGTTCTCGTTTTCGATAAGGCATTGCCGAATTCTGAGTTGTCCAATGGCGGTCTTCTTCGAAACACACTCTATCCAAATTCGATCTTCCAGGTCCAATAACCTCGCCTCACCAAGTACAAGCTGCTCAACTCACAAGTCACACCAGATACCACATGGAACCTCATACGATGTGGTCCGTACACCATACAAGCAATAACCCGAGTATGACGAATAATAACAAGAGGACAAAGTAAGAGAACTATTAAGCAAGCCTAACAGACAAAGCAAACAAAACATAACCTCAAGAACCGCTTCCACAAAGGAGAAGCATCATACTTGAATTAAGCACAAGGAATCATATCCCAACATAATACTGTTATGACGTGCAACCCGATCCCACATATTACTATTGCGGTGTGTAATCCGATCCAATATTATATAATTGCAACATACAACCCGATCCAATCATATCAATCCACATGAGATTATCCATAGAGCAATAATTCTCATACTCACCAAATACATGTGTATCAACATCAAGCACTTAAAGTGCATAAATATAACTATGAGGGGTGAGTAAGCATGATATACTATGGAAAATATAAGCATGGCTAAGGTGTGATAGGCATATCAATATATCACGAGCCATCTCGCTCAAATATCGCAACAAGGTCTAAACATGGTCACTAATATATAAATAATCACGTGGTCTCACAAATCCATTTTAACATAACAGAATAATGCGTGGAGCAAACAAAGGCATGAACAAGACCAATTCTACCCGATGACACATCCGTAGTAAATGATGCACTATTAAACAAATTCGACCCAGCGTAGAATATAAATTCTCCATAGGACTACCGGTAGGCCCCCAAAACTGACTCAAACCATTTTAAAATAAGTAAGTAATCCTCCAAAAGTTCAAAGAGCTCTTTCTTACTTTCGCACACGGAAACTCAAATAGATTCTAATCTTCCAGTCTCAACCGTTGATTTCTGACTAGTGCCAACTCAAATGCTGAAAAGCAACATCTCGAATCCTTTCCCATTCATGCCCTTCTAATTGCATAGATTACACAAATTATTCATGATCCTCTACAACCTTGTGAGACCCAATTCATCAAACACAAATCCTCTCACGTGACCATTCATGGTACATAGAATCAACTATCTAACCATTACCACTCTCACAGTCCGCAATCCAAAGAGATTGTCCGCCTCTAAAAATATCCGATATCTAAACCTCAATAATACAAGAATCTCCACACTTGATTACCTCATGAGAAATGCTCCATCAATATTTTGCGTCAGGTAGCAAAAATTTGAACATCAAAGGTTACCAACCACATGATTTCTGTAGTACTTAGTCAAAGCATCCACACATCAATATATAATGTATCTTCTACAACAAACACCCTTCTCATGCGATATAAGATAGTACTAGCATTCTCTTAAACATCTGAAGTCTATCATGCTGTCCAGAACTCATGACCTTCCTTTTGAAATTGTACCTCAACCTTGTCCATTCAATCCCAAGATCACCACACCTATCATGATATTATATGAAAATATGAGAATTTCATCAACTCTGAATCACAGGTAGGATAGTCCTCCAACATAAGCACTCCATCGACCAGAAGCATACCACCTAACTCAATTCATGATACAATCACAATATGTTAGCAAACTTTTCATGCCCCTAGAAGTCATCAACTTCCAAGTCGTGGTCAAAACCATCATAAACTCTTTGAAATCCATTTTCACACACTCGAGCCATTAGAACTAAATCTCTCTAAATCAACCAAGTCTCGTAGGCTGCCAAACCCAAAATCCCAACCTCAAAAGTGTCTGAAATTCCCAATTATACCGAAGAAGCTGATACATGCTATTACCATGCTGGCCCAAGCTACCACGGTCTAATCCATTTTCTTCAATTAATCTAGATTACATCAATGATGTTACAAAAGTCCTCTAAGTTCTAGTGATAGTTCTATGGCGATCACAATTCCCCAAGCAAGAAAAGCATCCGATAAATCCTCACACATAACATCTTGAAGCTCAAACCCATTGGAATCATATTTCGCAAGTCGACCACTCAACTCTAGTGCCCTAATACATAACCGAACATAACAAATTATCTGTGTCCTATTGCATATCATCCCAGCCATAAGAAGCAACCTTACCTATAGACAACCGAGTAAATATCTCCCGTTCCACACTATAACCACAATGAATGTCGAACCTAAGTCATTCAGCCATCCCCATGCAATCATTCAAGTGTAGCACATCACATATCTGAAAATCCCTATCCTAGTCAACCTCGATGCCACTCTACTCAAGTCACAACAAACCCAAAAATGCACCTCAGCCCAAGAATTATGACAACACACACCTACACGACCCAATCATTAATGGTAAGCTCCCCCACTTGGCCTAAAGCCATATTCACATCATCCGAGAACACCCAATAACCTCATAAGGAAAACCATACCACCTCGGACCTTATCATGAAAGATAACCCACATGTTAAACCTCAATGCAATATCTAACTGCGACTTTACTATGATTACAACTTCTATATGATCAATTGCTCCTTTCGAGTCTACTCTCGTCAACCAAGTGCAAGAATCTTTTCTATCCCACTAGTAAACTACTGAAGATCCATCCATACATCCGTACCTTAATATTGTACCACACTCCGAGTTGATAATCAAGTTTCTATCTCCCGTGGCCTCACATATAAACCTTTCTTGTTATAGCAAAGCTCTCTAAGAGCAGTCCTTAGACACATAACACTTGTCACATAGCTCTCTCACAGCTCTTCCACAACATCATCAAAAGTCCCTGGTGTTCAACAAATATCATGCTCTTAACAATGCATATGAAGGAATAGAGAGAAATCGAAGATTAGACTTGAAGCTGAATCAAAGCCGCACGATAAGGAAAGAAAGAAGGTGATTTTTTCCTAGATTCCTTGTAGCCTCTCGAATATAAGAATGGATGTCATCATACTGATCCGCAAGACTCTACTAGAACTTGCTCATGACTCGTAGAACCTATGAATCTAGGACTCTGATACCAACTTATCACGATCCAAAATTTTACCAAGTCATTATGGAACCTAACCAAACCCGCTAAGTAAGACAACTAACACAATTACATATAAGCCAAATATTGTCAAAAAATAAAAAAGAATACGGGAATTATCATTACTAATCTTAAGAACTGGTGGTATAAGTCATGAGCAACTAAGATTTGAATTACAATATTGACAAAAAGAAATACATACACTGTTTGAAAATATATAAACTGAATTACAATTCTAAACTTTCATGAACAAGATGATAGCTAATGACTGGAATGCTAAAATATTCGATGCTTATCCTCGAATTCCGCAGCCGCATAACTCTAAAATCTGCACGCAAGGTGCAGAAGTGTAGTATAAGTACAACCGACCCCATGTACTTAGTAAGTATGTTAACTAACCTCAATGAAGTAGCAGAGAGATTTTTAAGTCAAAAGATACTCACTAATATAACTTGTGTAGTTCGTAAGTAAGAGAAATAACAAGAGGAAAGACGAGCAATACTGAAAGAATCAAATAAGAGGAATAACGAGCATGATTCTCAAACATATCAACTAAACCTTTCTCAATAAATCATGTTCGTGTGGAAGATACGATGTCCATAAAACAAAATGAACCATATCCACAAATCCGCACAATAAGAGGAAAATGTACAAGATATCAAATCAAATGGCACGACAACACTCTTCGTGCATCTATCTCATCTTCACCAAGCACGGAAACACCCTTCGTGTAATACTATTCTTCCTCACCAAACATATGTATAATAATACTAAACAAGGTAAAGGACATATAGCTAACAATGGCGAAAAAGGTGGAAGGTATGTAGATATCAATAATAAACAAGATAGAAGGCATATGTATAACAACAACAAACAAGGAAGAAGATATAGATGTAATAATAACTTACAAGGTAGAAGACATATATTTAACAATAAAAAACAAGATAGAGGGCATATATGTAACAATAACAAACAAAGTAGAGGACATATATGTAACAATAGAAAATAAAGTAGAAGGCATATATGTAACAACAACAAACAAGGTATAGATATATATGTGTATGGGAGGAAAGGACAAATACCATAAAATGCATGTCTCTCGTCCTCGCTTGCACGAAAACACCCTTTATGCCATGAACTCCCATCCTCACTTGCACAAAAACACTCCTCGTACCAATATCATATCAAATCGCAGAGAAACACCTTTCGTGCGTATGTAATATCAAATTATATGAAAGGGTGTATATCACTCATCCCTACTACACGGAAATACCCTTCTTGCAATTTCACTCATCTTCACCAAGCAAGGTAGGATATATAAATACAATCAAGATGGATGAGTACATATAATATCTTCCATGAGAAATAATCATAGCTATCGTACAAATAGGCAAGCCAAGATTTCAAGATCCGACTTGTCCAAATATCACAACAAAATTTACACTTGATCCTTAACATGAATAAGAACGATCAAGTAGCCCAAGAATGATAGGTTTAGATTTCGTAATATAAAGCATGACTACGATAAAATAATTCATATCAACAACTTCAAGAATAGATCATCATATTCATTTAATATTCCATATATTTAAACATGATTTCTAGTATAGATAGTTATACTCACATAGTCATATAATTAAATAAACATAAGTCAAGAAGATCATAAAGTATAACAAGGCAGATAGGAACATATAATTTACCCCGAGCATGGATAACCCTGACACATGCATATATGCTCGTCACCTTGCATATGCATCACTCCTGCATGCTACAAACAATATCATTTATTAGATTTTTTTTTCAAACCTGTAACTACTCGACTAGTCATTTTGAGTATTGACATTCCGTTCGATGGCTTGAAATCTTGAATAACTTCATATGATGTATTACGACTTGTGCACATGGTTAGTTTTGATTTTTGGGAAGTTCGAGATTGATTCAGAAGAGTAATTCTCAATTTGGAAGCTTTAAGTTGGAAGAGTTGACTAAGGTTTAACTTGTGAGTAAACGACCTCAGATTCATGTTTTGATGATAATTTTAGATTTAGGCATATGTACGATTTGGATCTGGAGGTCCCTAGGATGATTTGGCTCTTTTTTGAAGAAATTTGGCAATTTGAAGATTTAAAAATTTTATAAGTTTGACCATGAGTTGAGGCTATCAGGTGTAGATTGTTATTCCGGGACTTGGAATAGGTCTATTTTATCATTTGAAACTTTTGTGAAAAGTTTGGTTTCATTTCGGGTTGATTTAATATGAATTAGACGCTTGATTGTGAGCATTTAAAGTTCTTGGATTTGAATATTTCATGATGAGTTTTGGTATTCGATTCTTGGTTTTGATGCTATTAATAATTTTTTGAGCCTTTGGATAAGTTAGAATTATATATTTAGACTTGTAAGTATGTTTCGACAGGGTCCTAAAGGCCCCAAGTGCGATTCAGTGTGGTTTCAGATCATTTCAGATGGTTTTGGTATTGCTGGTTCTGGTTTTTCGCATTTGCGATAAATGGATCGTAAATGCGACCACCATATTTTGCGAGGGATTTGTCGCTTTTGTGACCTGGATGACTGGAGGACCTCGCATTTGCAAGGGTATGAGTTGCAAGTCACAATTGCAACTCTGGGCAACTAAGACTGGCAGGCTGGGCTCACTTTTGCAAGGATTTGAGTCGCATTTGCGACGGTTCGAATGTTCGCTTCTGCAAGAAGCGAACTGAGCATCGATTTTCTGACTGGAAGCTTGAGGTACTTCGCATTTGCGACATTTTCTGGGTGAGTCTGGGTTCGCATTAGCGAGCCTGGGGTCTCTTTTGCGATGGCCGCAGTTGCGAACCTCTGGTTACAAATGAGACATCTACAACTGGTTATAAGTTGTGTATTTCGGAACTTAGACCCATTTTCTCATATTTTGAGCCATAGACTTGGAGAGGGGCGATTGTTGAGGGAGATTTTCAAACAATACTTTAGGGTAAGTGATTTTTACTTGATTTTAATATTACATCTTATTTTCCCTTAAATTATATTATGTAATTTGAAGAGAATTTTGGGGGGTTTTGACTATGTTTTGCATAATAAAAATTGGGAATTTTAGAGTCGATTTGGGCTCGATTTTATAAATCAATCATATATATAGACTCGTGGCGTTATGGGTAGTCGGGATCTACCCCTCGACTCAGATTTTAATATGGTGGGTCCAGGGTTGACGTTTTAGAAATTAGGTAAAGATTAGAACTTTATTACTTGGAATTGATTCCTATAGCGTTATATGATGTAATTGAGTTATTTTTGGCTAGATTTGAGGCGGATAGAGTTGATTTTTAGAGGAAAGGATATTTTAGAGGTTTGATTGGGCTTATTGATGTAAGTATCTTACCTAGCTTTGGTTGAGGGAATTTTTCCTAATAATTGATATTGTTTGCAACATGCAAGAGTGATGAATATATGAGGTAACGAGAGTATATATATGTTCCATGAGTATTCATGTTCTGGGTGAATTCTAGATTACTTTATGCCTTGTTTGGTTGTGTATTATATTTGATTCTATGTGTTACTCAATTGATTGATTACGTGAGCATAATAAACCATGCTAGAGTAATGTTAAGGCTGTTGGTACCTTATCTTAAATATGAATGAGAAAATCTTGAGATTTATGCTATGCTTGCCTCGGAAGTAGATATACGCATGTTATGAACACCCATCCGTACTTGTTCTTGTGTTGTGCCTTGATTGGGACATGTGCTCTACGACACATATGTGATCTCTTTGTATGACTACTTAAACTTGGGTGCTATAATTAATTTAGCCGTAGTCATGCCTTATATGTTGAACACCCATCCACATTTTATTATTTTTCATGTCCTTGTGAATCTTGTTGATAAAATTAGGGGCTTATATCTTTGATGAAAATTTGGCATATTGCTTTGTGAGGATTATGGAACATGTGAACATGTTGGGCAGATTGATTGGGTATTAGCACGAGGTATTTGCCGTGAGATTGTGATTATTGATTGATATACGCATGGGGTGAAATAAGGGTGGCGTGTCTCCTACTTGCTCGTGTGGCGAAATAAGGGTGGTGATATGCGCATGTTACAAAATAAGGGGTGGCATTTATTGATATTGCACATGCGGCAAAATAAGGGCGGCATTAATGATGATGTTATGTGATATTTTGAGGGTGATATTCTTGATGATGTTTATGTGGTGGTATGAAGACGACATTCTTGATTATACATGTGAATTCTTTATGTTTGTCATGCATTTTTACATGATTTTTGCGTTGCATCTAACATGCTAATCTTTGCCTCTGTTGTATCTAATGATTTGGTTATCAAGATAGATTTTTCCTATGTTGGGTTGTTACCTCATGTTTGTAGAGTTGTCGGTAGCGTATCAGATGGATGTGATAAGGAAATTGTCATCATGCATTGATATATTGGATTCTTGTAAAGTTCTCATGAACACATTGTTTAGCAATTAATATAGAATTGGGCCATTATTATGCACCGACAACCCATGGTTATGTTTGAGCTATTAAGAACATGCTATTTGGTGCAAGTCTCTTATTGTGCGGGAAGTATACGGGTTGTAATTTCATTATCAGTGTAATTGGCAAAACCGATTTATTATCCTCATCTCAGTGGTGCACTCTTACTATTTGATATCCGTTATTCTATGACCGCTTTTTTGGATTCTTCTATGTGTTATATATGTTATTGAGCTGCATATGTTATGTGAGTATCTTTTGGACTTAAAAACCTTGTCACTATTTCTCTGAGGTTAGTCAAGATACATACTGAGTATATGGGGTCGATTGTACTCATACCATACTATTGCACTCTGCTTGCAGATTCTGGAGCTAAGTACCTTTGGAAGACGAAGCCTTGCATTGGAGACGTACCAACGTTGGGATTCAAGCTACCTCTTGTTCATGGTAGTTTAGGAGTTCTTTTTTGTTTATGTAAATTTCAGACAGATGTTGTATTTATTCTTTTTATCAACTTCGTAAATCTAAATCATAGCGGCTCATGACTTGTATTACTAGTCCGTGGGGTAGTTATATTGAATTCTTTTGCAATTGTATTAATAATATTGATTATTTCTCATTATAGTAGTGACTTATACTGTTTGGCTTGCCTAGCAGGTTGGGTTAGGTGTCGTCATGACTTGGTGGGATTTTGGATCGTGATAAGTTGGTATCAGAGCCCTAAGTTCCTAGGTTCTATAAGTCATGAGAAAGTGTGTAGTAGAGTCTTGCAGATCAGTATAATGATGTCCATACCTATCTTCGAGAGGCTACATGGTATCTAGGAAACTTCCCTTCTTTCTTTCCTCATCGTGCGGCTTTGTTTCAGCTTGGAGCTTATATATTTGATTTCCCTCCATTCACTCATATGTGATATTGCGTACTCGGACTCAAATATTCACCAATGGCTTGTGATGTTGCGGATGGACTGCGAAGGGATATGGATACTTGATCATCACCTCGATATGTTGTACAGTCTTGAGATGTGGATGTGTAGGTAGATCTTTTCGTTGTTTATTTGAGGAATGAAGTTGATTCGTATATCTCATTGACGAGTGTAAACTCGAGAATATTATTTTAGTTGCACAGTTGTTGTGACCATAATGGGGTAATAGGAAGATGTCGATTGTAGGCAAGCAGGTGTGTTATCTCCTCGAGAGGGTTTGAGGTTGAGTGATTCTTATGAGGTCTCTATGAAGAGTTTTCCTTTTATCCAGTGGGGTATATGTGCTACAGTTGGAGTTCGGATCGCTTCTGGTAGTTCGCAAGACTGTCACGAGGGTCAGTATGTATTCGGCAGATGAATGAGATTGTCTTTTGACCGACACTATATGAGCTTATAAGGAATTCAGCTGAACGACAATGCGAGATCATGGATGTTATGAATGAAGAATATGGTGGTTATCAAATGAGGTATTTTGTGGCTTCGACCCAAGTTTGGGGGGGGGGTCTACTATCAAAGATTGGATCGCATGGTCATGTGTTATGTTAATTTGGACTAGGATATACTTTTGGATCAGTTATGACTTGAAGAGGATGACTTGAGCGTGGAAATTGATGGATGCATGGTGTACTATACTTTATGGGTATATGGAAATCTTGGGATTATTCAGGTTTGATATTCGTCGCGGATGTAGTGTGCAAGGAAAAAGCAATTGCTTGGTTGCTTCTTTTGGATATTCATGTTCTGGTGAAACACGGGTTGTTCAGTGCATCTTGGCTATTTATTAGAGACTAGAGCAAGGTGAAATGACTTTCGAGAACGTTCCATTGGCCTCAAGACTCATATGTGGTATTTAAGGATTTTTGAATTTGTGTATGTCTAGAACTTGAGATCTATACTGGATGGTGTCGAGACTTGCAGTACTTCTATTTCATTATTGACTTTACATGGAAGTATTAAAGAGATGCAAGGAACGATTTCAGATTTGCAGAAGGTCTCCTTAGGTCAAGAATTTCAGTTTGAGTCACTTTTGGGTTTGGTAGTCTGCGGGGTTTGGTTGATTAGATAGACCTAGTTCTGATGGCTTGGCTGTGTGCTAACAGGTTTAGAAGAGTTCGTGATGATTTTGACCATGGTTCGAGGTTGATGTCTTCTACGAGTATAGAAGGTCTGCTATGTGTTGTGATGTTTTCCTGGATTAGGTTAAGTAGAAGGTTTCTGGTTGATGAGGTGTTTATCCTACTATGTTTAAACCTAAAACCCAAGTTCTGCATTATAAAAATCCTATATTTAGGGTGAAAATCTATTGGAAAAATTATGGAAATATATCGTAAGGCCCCGTAAAGATTTTCTAATGATTTAAGATCTTAAAGTGCGCTAACAGTATTTGGGAATAATGTATTTGAGTATTAAAGGAGACCTATGGGATAGAGCCACACCATTTTGAATTGATAATGTATGTTTAAGGTGTGTTGGAACATACTAAGGAGTTTTGAGAATGGCAAAAACTTGTGTGGAACAAGTTGGATACATTAAGTGGAAAAGATGTGTCAATTGGCACAAGACCCTACTTCAAATGGATGGAACTCCCTCAATATAATAACTTAGGTGGTGATCTACTATCAAATTAAATTCCTTTGAGTCTAGTTTCTAAATCATCAAACCGTTCGTCATTTGGATATGTATACAGAAAGTTATGGCCATTTTACTGGACCTGTGTCGTATGCGTGCCCAGATGCGCGGCCGCACATATTTGAGAGTTTCTGCCTTGTGTGCACGGCCAGATGCGCGGCCACTTGCCCAGGTGCGCGGCCGCGCACGTAGGAGCTCATTAAATAACCCCAAGGCCGGGTAGAGAGAGGGGTTGAGTCATTTCTTGAGCTAAAACATGATATTTTAGAGAGAAGTGAGAGTGTTCTAGAGAGAGGAGGTAGATGAAGTGTTTTGTTCATCAAGATCTTGTTCAAGCCTTGAAATCCAACAAGGAAATCTCACAAGTTCTTCATCTAAGAGGTAAGGTTCCATACCCTAGTTTTCAATTTCGAATTTGGGTAGAAAATGGTTGATTTGGAGTATGATTCTTGGGTATGAGAGTATTATTTATACATGCATATACCAATAAGGTTTATGGAAAGATTGTTGAGCTTTAATAAGTAAAGATTGGGTTGTGGAATGAAGAAAATCTTGTAGAAGAACCTTATAGCCAAATTTGCACCCCTAATGTTTGATAAAATGCTCAAATGAGCTGAAACCATGAATATCTTCCTAATTTGTGTTCAATTTTGTTATGTCTCAAAATAGATTGGGATTGCTAGAATTTTCGGAACGTTGTAGTAATTAAAGAAAAGTTCAAAGCGAGGTATATTGGCTAAACTACTCTCTTAGAATTGAATTCCATGATGTTCCCGTAAGTTTCAAGTATGGTTGGTTCAAGCTCCTTATTCTCATGTTTCGATTTGTTCCCAATAAATTCGACTGTCCTGAATAAGCAAAGTGTTGAGAATTATGTATTCAAAATGTGTTACGAATGTTCCTATCACATTATGTTATCCTTTGGGAATGTGTTTAAGAATGATATGTGTATTAAAATACCATGTCTTTGAGTCATGTTTCAAATGAAGGTTATGATGCCAAATTGTGTGAGAAAATCTCAATATGCTTAAGACTCTTAATTACTCATATGTGTACCTAAAGTCTTGATTGAAAATGTCTTATTGTTGATAATCTATAAAGATGGTTGGAAGTGAAATAAGTGAACTGGGAATATAAAGTGTGTTCAACGTGCCAAGAGTGAAAGTTATACTTGTGGCCAATGGTGCCAATGAAATGGAATGATGTGAGAAAGGTTATGAAATGAGCCTTGATTCAACTATTCCGAATTGACTTCGAAAATAGAGTTGCCTAAAAGTTTATGAACTCAATTCATGCCCATATGTGGCTGTTTTAACAAACGCTATGCTTTGTGAGTATTTTCAATGTGTTTTGCGTTCTTACATATTCGTGAGTGGAAATTGTGTATTGCCCTTTTTGGGAAAAAGTATTTCAAGAATAAATGGTGTGTTACTTGTTGATGATTTTAATTTGCGCATCAATTGCCAATTATTTTACTCTATTTCTCGGAAAGAAATCTATTGTGCTTAAATTGTTCATTTCTAATGAACTTAAAGTTGTGATTTTCAGAATATTCTATTTGTTGATATTTATGATGTTGATACATGGGAGGGAAGAAGTGAAAGTTTGGAATATCAAATATGGTCACCATGCCTTGAATAAAGAATCTTGTGAATGGCCAAAAGAGCCAAGGAAATATTGTTGTTGTTATTGATTGAAAATACTAGTGGAGATTCATACAATGTGAAAGATGATGAGGTAAATACATTTGTACCTATGTTATTTTTATGAATTATTCCCCTTATTTGGGATGAGATTGATGTGATAAAATTATTCCCCTTATTTGGGATGAGATTGATGTGATAAAATTATTCCCCTTATTTGGGATTAGATTGATGTCATAAAATTATTTCCCTTATTTGGGATGAGATTGATTGATAGAAAAGGATAATGTCGATCCACACGATATTGTGGTAAGACGGCCTAGCCGATCGGGTCGTGATCGGACACCATGCTGCACATATGGTGGTGATTATGCTGGAAATTATAATTGAAATTGTGATTGTGGTTGATGTCTCTAATGAGATGGCCTAGCCGATCGGGTCGTGATCGGACTCCGTGCTAAAATTACGGTGGTATTGGTATTGATAGTGATTGTGGTTGATGTCTCTAATGAGATGGCCTAGCCGATCGGGTCGTGATCGGACTCCGTGCTAAAATTACGGTGGTATTGGTATTGATAGTGATTGTGGTTGATGTCTCTAATGAGATGGCCTAACTGATCGGGTCGTGATCAGACTCCGTGCTAAAATTACGGTGGTATTGGTATTGATAGTGACTGTGGTTGATGTCTCTAATGAGATGGCCTAGCCGATCGGGTCGTGATCGGACTCCGTGCTAAAAGTACGGTGGCATTGGTATTGTGAACGGTGATATTGTGAATAGTGGTACATCGGTGCTAAAGATCTCCCAACCAAAAATAATATTAGTATCCTATTTTGATTATCACTTCAGAGTGTTATCTTCATATTTTGGGAATTATTATGTTTTAAGTTGGCATTTGAATATCATTGATTGTTGATTGTTGTTTCCATGGTTTTTCCTTTCCTACATTGGCATTCTATTTTGAAAGAGGACAGTTAGCTTTACATACTAGTACTATTCCATATGTACTAACGTCCCTTTTGCCGGGGGCGCTGCATCTTTAATGGATGCAGGTGGTTTATCAGAGGACAACTTTGGTCCTCGTTAGCAGTCGCTCACTATTCAACAGGTTTTGGTGAGCCCTACTCTATTCCGGGCCCGCTGTCACTTGATGTTACACTTTTTGTCTTGAGGTATAGCCGGGGCCTTGTTGCCGACACTTCCATACTATTCTTCTGTCATACTTAGAGGCTTCGTAGACAGGTTGTGGGTGGTGTATAATGTGGTGTATAATGTTGGGAATTGAACTAGAAATGTTGCTATTTAGCAAACATGTTTTTTATTATATCTATAAACTTGTAATATTTTGGAAATTATGAATGAAGTTACGAATGGAAATGAAATGGGAGTTGTTAATGAAATGTTTTCAGTGTTTGATTAATGGAGTGCACCTCCTCTTTATTCATGGATAAGTTTGGGTAGAAGGAAATCTAATAGGCTTGCTCGGCCGGGTTCACTCGGTTGAGCGATGGTCGCACTCCCCGAGTTTGGGGCGTGACATATATCAAAATCAAGTTAAAATTACTAAACTTAGAAATTAGGATGAAAAACGCTTTAAAAGTTGCCTCTACTCGAAGTCTAGTTCTAAATATTGGAAGAGAATGAGCTAAAACTCGAAGTCTCTTACCCTTACTAGCCCTCAGATGTCGCAGATGAGAGAAAAGCCTAGAAGATGCGATACCACAGGCACGACCAAATGGCTCGCAAAAGCAATCATGCGTCAGTGCAAATATACCTTAACAAATGCGGCCAACGCATCCTCGGCAAAAGACCCGCAAATGCGACCATACCCAGCGCTGAGCCTCTTCGCAAATGCAAACCAGCATCGAAGATGTAGCTCCGTGCCTGCGAGCTTACTATCTGTTACACCCTATAATTTCATGTTGTAATGCATCTTAAGAGAATAAATATAAGACGGAGAGTTAAGGACCTTTACAAAGATAATGATGAGTTAACACATGTGTTACAGAAGTATCGTGAGGGTTGGAGGCTAAGCGAATGAAAGATGTTATAACCCATACTTTTAGGGTAAAACCTAGAAGTTCTTAATATGATAAGGAGGTCGTGTTTTAAGGTACTTGAATCATACAATATTCTTATGTTAAGTTGTGAAGTCAAACAAGTTGTAAAACGAAAGTCGACAAAAGTTATCGCAAGATACGTTCATAATCTTACTGAAATTTGAGTCTAATTTCACTGAGCTTTTATCAATATACTTTGAGTTATGGGGTGATACACCTACCAAATTGAATATCTACAAGTCTAGTTTTTAACTCATTAAACCGTTCGTCAATACGACATTAGAGTAGAGAGATATTCGCATTTTTCGTGAGACTATGCATGTAGCCCCTATGGGACCCACTTGGACAGTGGCCGACCTTTACTTATTTTTATCTCGTTTTTGGGATGATCTTTGCTCATTTTTTGACCTCCTTCCATCTCTACACTCTCCAAAGCCTCCCAAACATTTTTCCCAAGTCTACAAACAAATTCCAAAAATATACACCATAATCCAACATCAAGTTTGTTTAAAGAGGGAAGAACACCTCTACAAGATTGTGTTGTCGAATTAAGGGTTGTTGTGAGCTAAGAGAAGCTTGAATTTCGAGTTTTAGTTGATTTATAAGTTAATTATATTATTTCTTTGCTTGTGCTTAAGTTCAATTGCATATTGGTGAGGTTGTTTGAAGCAAAATACGACAAGATAGCATTGGAATAGCCTAAGATATGACTATTGTTTTTGGGGCTGTTTTGAGGTAATAAATATGATTGGCGATGGCTGAAAATTGTGAAAAATAACTTGATTATAATATTGTTTCTATTTTTATGCATGTCTATATGTTTATCAAGTGAATTGATGAAAGAAACATGTTAAACTTGAAGTTGGAAGTATGTTTGAGGTATTTGTGTGTGTACTATTTCAGAAGGGTTTTGAGCTAGGTTTCAACTAGTTTTTGATGTAGTAGGTAGGATGTGTTATTTTTTATGTTGTTACTATTGGTTTGGTGCTAGTTTGAGTTGGATTGAAGTGGAATTTTATAGGAGAAATGCTGTCCGATTTTCTATAAGTGACCTACTAGCTTAGAAGCATGTTTGTAAGTCCTTCTATTGCATTAACTACAAGTTTTACTGTCTTAATGTAGACTGAAGTCTTCGGGAAGATATGCGTTGAGTCGTTAAGTAAACGACAATGGTATGTTAAGAATCACTCCTTCATTCTTTTGGCATGATCTACGAATAAAGGTAACCATAACAACGTCCTTTCAAAAGAAACTCTATTGTTAAGATTAAAGCTTGTGAACCTCATTGTGTCTTATTGATATATACATTTCATGGCTCTTACTGTCGTTGTTTTTCGGAACCACTTCCCGCCTTGATAGCCTTTGAATCTTATGTCTTCTTATGATCCTTGTTGACTCTCGAACAATTGATACAGACACAGTTTCATAACGATAATCGAAGGATAATGACTTGAGTCACTCCAATTAGATCCATAAGTCCCTTCAGCGTCATTGCTTGCATTGCTATATATATATATATATATATATATATATATATATATATATATATATATATATATATATACACACACACACACATATTTCTTACTAAGCCGTGCTATAGTCGGCGGGGTACGGCACTTATATGTGCACATCGCTGCAACTGGTTTTGACATTACGAGTCCTATTGAGGCCGGGTACGATTGAGTCCTCTTCAAGGCCAGGTACATTATGATATGACATGGTTTTCTCCAAAGAGTGGCATGATACTATGTTATAAGGTCCCGTTGCGTGGCTTGATTTTTACAGACATGAATATATACCCAGGATGTGATAGTGAATGCCCTCATATACTTGTTATGAGTTTTAGGTTGACTTTTGTACTCTTCCTTCATATTTCATCTTCTATTTATGTGCTTTACTTGCCTTATATATTCATTACATCTTTCATACCGACGACCCCTTGCTGGGGCGCTGCGTTTCATGCCCAAAGATACAGATAGCAATTTAGAGGATACTTCACAATAGGTGACTCAACTCTGATGAAGGTTGTCACGCTCCTTTCTTTTGGAGTTATCTAGTGAGCTGGTAGGTACGATGGTTGCATATATGTACATAGTTGGGTATGGCGGGGGCTTTTCCGGACCTTATGATGTTTATGTACTCCTTAGAGGCTTGTAGACAGATGTTATACATATTGATGGTCATGTCAACCTTGTAGGCCCGTATGTCTCATGTATATAAGCTTGTATATTATTTTGTGTTGTCCTTTGTTGAGTTTTCTTTCATGTTTTAATCAGATTATCTCATGAAGGCCTTTTTATCCTATTTACGCATGATATCATGATTATGGATGCATGTTATGTTGGTGTTCGGTGAGGTAGGACCGAGTGCCCGTCGTGCCCCTCCGGTTTGGGGTGTGACAAACTTGGTATCAGAGTAGGTATGTCCTAGGGAGTCTACAAGTCATGTCTAGTAAAGTCTTGTTTGTAGATACGTTATCACCATACTATATAAATAGGAACCTACAAGGCATTTAGGAGTTTTTTACCCTTCTTTTAAAGACAAATCATTCTATAGAGCTGAGTCATAAGAGTTTGAGTCACGACTTATGTTTGCTAATGATATAGAGATGCTTGCAATTAGCAAGATTACAGCTAGCCAGAGGGCTAATACATCAGTAGGTAAGGGCACTAGTAGAGAGAGAGTTCTTGACGACGTGGTCCAGTTTGAGGCCCTATCAAATCGTGCATACTAGATGTGCAAATTTTCTGCTTAAGACCCTAAGTTGGGAATATCTAACACACCCTGCGAATAGCAGACCATGGGAGTATTAGAAGGTAAACGTATAAGTTTCAACAGATAAAGAAAAAAGGTGAAGAAGGGTACGAGGTACCCAGTTAGTGAAGATTATCAGTATTTACAGTTCAGGCATAGAAATATAAGCATTCTGAGTTTACTTTCAACAGTAACATAGGTATGTACACTTGGCCACATACATCTCAGTTATACTATATGGGAGCTAATAGATATGGTTTAAAAAAAGGATAGGATATCAGGATCCAACTTGGGTTAAAGTAACCCAAAATGGTGGATGGATTGTTAGGTAGTTGACTTTTTCGAAGGATATTGCAAATGTGATAATAGTTATCCTTGTGAGACACCCGGGTGGTGCAATTTAGAATAGTACAGTCAGATATGAATACTAGAATATAAAAAAAAAAATAGAAAATAGGCACAGAATCCTAGAAGGGATAAATATTTAATTTAGTATGACTCCCGTCCCTAGTAAAGAGAGAATATTAGGCGACCCAAAGATCCATTGAGATGGAGCAAGGGGAGCTAAAAGCGAAATAATTTTTATAGATGTTTCCAGAAAAAAGGTAATGGACAAAAACATTAGTAGGAGAATAAGAAAAGAGTAAATGAAGCATTATGAGTAAGATGTGATAAATGGGTGATACCGGTGAGTCAAAGTATGACAGGATGACAGAGTCTATAGTAAAGTGAAGGAAAAGACAAGAGCAGACAGGCCTTGAGACTATAAAAGAGTACAAGCCATACAATCATATCCTCATTTCGAGAAATGAGTTGGTGATTCCAACATGATTACCGGAAGGCTAAGTTAGACCCCGGTGTAATAGAAATCAGTATGGGCTAGCAAATGATATAAACCAAACATGAATTAGGGACCATAGGATTTGATAATAGTCGAAATCGTGATCATTTTAGAGACTGCGTTCCAGCAATAATAGAATAGACAACAGAAGAATAACCTTTCAAGGTCATTCAGGAAGACGCTTCCCTTTAGCAAGCGATGTGACCAGAGTTAAGCTTAAGGGACTAAGTGTGCCAGTGATAGTATGTGTCACCCTTGTGCGTAAGAAATTCAGTTATCCCTGGTAAAGAAGGGTTACCGTAAGGCGAGTAAGGGTCATTGAAGATGTGAAAAGACGCCAAAGATGAAGAGGTAAAACATTTGCAGGTACAACTTGAGAGCATTGAATGTTAGTGTACTCCCCTAAAGGGGGGAAGATGGTGTGATATGGTATTAAGTCAGAGTTAAATGATTCAAATAAATATAGAATGGAAAAGGAAGAATGTGGTAAAAAGGCGAAAGGAATGAGATAGCATTTATTTAGACCCTATAGATATGTTACAACTCTAGAAAGTTATGCAAGCATGACGCCGGGAAGAGGTAGTAAGGGTTCCCGACATGGATGTTAAATGATAAATAAGTGTGAATTCACACTTGATATATACAGATCCAGTGCGAGAGATAAGTTAAGACAAAAGACAAAACCTAAGAGAGGTTATGCAAAATATAGATATGAGAATGGACCGATGAGTAGTTAGTAGTTGATTCAACAAGAGCCTAGTTATGGCTAGACAAGAGGTCACATATAAATCAAAAGATTATTGAGAATTTAGTCTAGCAATATGAGATCATAATCCTGGAGAAATATTTAAATAGAAGTTGGGGTAGTTAAAGGTACCGTATAAGTGTTATATAAATAAAAGAGAGTGCCAGTGGGGAGGCAATCAAAATTTGAGTTCAGAAGTAACCCTACGAGCACAAAGGCACAAAGGTATGTAATTAAGGATATTTATAGGCGAGTAAGAACTTCAAAAATTCCATCGAGTATACGATGTAATACAATCATCGCTTTACAGGAGTCAGAAGGTCTCCCCTAAGTACTACAACAAAAGACTAGTTGAGAAAATAAGGAAGAAGGCTTCGACCTAAGCATAGTAACCTGAAGAAGAAATGATCATGTAACAATAGTCTCATTAGAATATTTTATGCACTCCCTAAGAAAGTGGCACCTATCGTGACTAATTAACGGAAAGTAAAATCAAAAGTAATATTCGAGATCATATGAGTTGTACAAAATTCCAATATGCGTGAGCACTAAGATAAGCCATGTATTCATGCAACAAGTGGCAAAACGATCAGGAAAAGTAATTGCTTACGTTGAAAAACAGTTGAGAAGGCACGAAAGAAATTATTCAATCTATGACCCAAAGTTAATCATGTTATGAACGCACTTAAAATTTTGGAGTATTATCCATGCAGCAAATATGTGGACATACTTACAGTTATAGGAGACTCCCCTATATCGTTTAAAGAAAGAATTAAGTCTATGTCACAAAAAAGGCTTAAAGTGTTAGAAGATTATAACATGGATATTCCATAGCGTCCACGAAAGGTTAATGTAATAACTAATACCCTGAGCCCCAGATTGGAAGACAACTTAAGCGCACTTAAAGGCTAAGAGATAAGAGGAAACTCGAGAGTTACATCAGCTAAGTAAATTAGGAGTCCGATTATTAGACCCAAATGATTATAGAAATCGTGATTCAGAATATTGCAGAATTACTCTTAGTAGCAAAATTACAAGAGAGATAGTACATCGACCATATTCTATAACAACTCTACGATAAAGTTAGTTAGAAGAGTACCAACCTTAGAGATAACAAAAGATGGAGTGGAGATGACATGATAAATATATGCCCACACTGTTGCGAAACTCCGAGACATTACCAGTGAGGGAGCATAAGTTTTACCATTCGAGTAAAGAAAATAGACGACAACAACGTCATAATATTGAATTCTGCAGAAATAAAAAGATATGATTTGAGACGAGCGACAATATGTGATAGGTAGTGCAAAGATGATCGCAGACTATAAAGTATAACATGGATGAACAACTCTCTAGATCGAACGTTTAGTTCAAATGTGCCTGTTAGGAAAAGCTATGCTAAAAATAGAAATATTTTAGCATTTACAGAAGTACCACAATTTAAAATATCAAGAATGTGAGGGAGCTAAGATGACAAGTCGAGTATAAATTTTTACAAGACCGAGATAAGCTAGGAGACTAGAATACGAGGTTGAGAAATTGAAGCCTTTCCTAAATCACTCACTCCTCAAGAGGAGAATAAATATATGTATATCTATATACAAGGTGCGACAGAAGGATTGAATAGCAATGTTACAAGTACCAAGCTGATAACTAAGCTTAAGAAAAGTAAATCGAGAACCATAAGAGCTAAGGTGAAGATTGTATTTGGTTCTTATGAGCATCATAATAAAAAGTATACGATGGCCAAGGTCGTAGAATAAGAATTCCTAAAGTACGAACGTATGAAAAGTTATAAATGACTGGGTATTCCTAAATATGTCACCTACAAAAGGCGTTACGAGATTCGGTAAGAAGGGCAAGCTTAGTCTGAGATATATAGGGCCTTACAGAATCATTCGACAAATAGACAGAGTAGCTTATGAGCTTGAATTGCCTACAAAGTTAGAGTCAGTCTATTATCCATGCTATTAAAGTGAATTCAAGACCCTTCTCGGGTTATCACAGTAGATGACGTTGAGATTATAGAGGATCTATCTTACGAGGAGATTCCAATGGCTATCTTAGATCGGCAGATCTTTTGGTTGAGGACCAAAAAGGTAGCCTCCGTAAAGGTATTATGAAAAAATAAGACCGTCAAATAAATGATGTGGGAGGCTACAGAGGAGATGAAATCTAAATACCCCCATCTATTTCAAACTGAAGATATGGCTCGATATGGTATATTACAACACATCCTGGTAAAACCAGTACATCGTTAGATAAGCTCTTATTTTTGACTTGTAGTACTTATGATTGACGACCGTGTGGGGCCAAGTGTAGCTATTTATAGACATTGGCCCTATGTGGAATGTATAGTATGCTTTCTGGCTACGTGCATGTTGGTTTTCGTCGTGTTTACAGAGGAGACTCTGGCGGAATTTTTGCAAGTCTCTAAGAGTTAACATTCGAGGATTAATGTTCCTAAGGGGGGAAGGATGTTACACCCCGTACTTTCAAGATGGGATGCATCTTAAGTGAATCAATATAAATCGGAGAGTTAAAAGATCTTTACAAAGATAATGATGAGTTAACACAGGTGTTAGAGAAGTATCATGAGGGTTGCAGGATAAACGAATCAAAGATGTTATAACCCGTACTTTCGGAGTAAACACTAGTAGTGCTTAATAGCTAAGGAGGTCGGGTGTTAAGTACTTGAATCATATAATATCCATATATTAAGTTTTGAAGTCAAACAAGTTATAAAATGAAAGTTGACAAAAGTTGTCGCAAAATACGTTCACAATCTTACTACAATTTGGGTCTAATGTCACTGAGATTTTCTCAATATACTTGGAGTTACAGGGTGATCAACCTACCAATTTAAATATCTACGAGTATAGTTTCCAAAATATTAGACCATTCATTCATAAGATATCGGAGTAGAGAGATATTCACGTTTTCACGAGACTGCATAGGCAGACCTTATGGGACCCACTTGGACGATGACCGACCTTCACTTATTTTTATCTCATTTTTGGGATGAGCTTTGATCATTTTTTGACCCCCTTCCATCCTCACACTATCCAAATCCTCCCAAACATTTCACCCAAGGCTCCAAACAAATTCCTAAAAAATACACCATAATCCAACATCAAGTTTGCTTAAAGAAGGAAGAACACCTCTACAATATTGTGTTGTCGCATTAAGTTGTATTTCGAGTTTTACTTTTTTTATAAGGTAAGTATATTATCTCCTTGTTTGTGCTTAAGTTCAATTGCATGTTGGTGAGGTTGTTTGAAGCAAAATACTACAAGATAGAATTGGGATAGCCTAAGATATGACTACTGTTTTGTTGGGCTATTTTGAGGTGATAAATATGATTGGTGATGGCTAGAAATTGTGGAAAATAACTTGATTATTATATGGTTTCTGTTGTTATGCATGTCCATATATTTATCAACTGAATTTATGAAAGAAACATGTTAAACTTGAAGTTTGAAGTATGTTTGAAGTGTTTGTGCTTGTGTACTGTTTCAGAAGGGGTTTGAGCTAGGTTTCGGTTAGTTTTTGATGTATTAGCTTAGATATGTTATTGTTTATATTGTTCCTATTGTTTTGGTGCTGGTTTGAGTTGGATTAAAGTGTAATTTTATAGGGGAAATGCTGTCCGATTTTTTATAAGTGACCTACTAGCTTAGAAGCATGTTTGTAAGTCCTTCTATTTCATTAACTACAAGTTTTACCGTCTTAATGTAGACTGACGTCTTCGAGAAGATATGCGTTGAGTGGTTAAGTAAACGAAAAAGGAATGTTAAGGCTCACACCTTCATTCTTTTGGCATGATCTACGAATAAACGTAACCATAACAACGTCCCTTCAAAAGGAACTCTATTGTTAAGTTAAAGCTTGTGAGCCTCATTGATTCATATTGATATAAGTATATTTCATAGCTCTTGTTGTCTTTATTTGTTGGGAACACTTCCTGTCTTGATAGCCTTTGAATCTTATGTCTTATTATGATCCTTGTTGACTTTCGAACAATTAATACAGGCACAGTTACATAACGATAATCGGAGGTTAACGACCTTGAGTCACTCCGATCAGATCCATAAGGCCCTTCAGAGTTGTTGATTGCATTGCACTTATATATTTGTATCTATTTTCTTATCAATCCGGGCTATAGCCGGCTGGGTACGACACTTATATGTGCACACTGCTGCAGCTGATTTTGACATTACAGAGAGCTATTAAGGCCAGGTACGACCGAGTCCTATTAAGGTTGGGTACGACCGAGTCCTATTAAGGTCGGGTACGACCGAGTCCTCTTCGAGGCCGGGTACGTTATAATATAACATGATTTTCCCCAAAAAGTGGCTTGATACTATATTATATGGCCCCGTTGAGTGGCTTGATTTTTACATACGTGCATATATACCCATGATTGTGACAATGTATGCCCTCAGAGGCTTGTTATGAGGTTTTGGTTGACTTATGTACTCTTCCTTCGTATTTCATCTTTTATTTATGTGTTTTACCTGCCCTACATATTCAGTACATCTTTCTTACTGATGAACCCTTGCTGGGGCATTGCGTTTCATGCCCACAGATACATATAACAATTCAGACGATACTTCACAATAGGTGACTCAACTCGGTTGAAGGTTGTCACGCTCCTTTCTTCTGGAGTTTTCTAGGGAGCTGGTAGGTATGATGGCTGCATATATGTACATAGTTGGGTATGGCGGGACCTGGTCCCGACCTTATGATATTTATGTACTCCTTGGACGTTTGTGGACAAATATTATGTATTTTGATGGTAATGGAGGCTTTTTAGGCTCGTATGTCTCATGTATATAAGCTTGTATTTCATTTTGGGTCTTCCTTAGTCGAGTTTTCTTTCATGTTTTAATCATACTATCTCATGGCGGCCTTTTCAACCCATTTACACATGATAGCATGGTTATGGATGTACGTTATGTTGGTGCTGGGTGAGGTAGGCCCGAGTACCCGTCGTGCCCCACCGATTTGGGGTGTGACACTATCGTAGATGCGACAAGTCGCTAGGCTCCCCTTACTCGTAGATGCGAGCCAGCCTTCCGCAGAATCAACGTCGTACCTGCACACCTGATCTTCGCAGGTGCGATTTGAGCAATCCAATAACAGTAAATCATATCAAAAAATGCCCGAAATCAATCCGAAACTCACCTGAGCCTATCGGGACCCTATCCAATCATCCCAACAAATTTATATACCTAACACAAACTTGTCTGAAGGCTCAAAACGCCAAAAATAACATCAAAACAAGGATTCAAGCATCAAACCAAGAATTTTAAATGTTTTAAAGTTCAAATTTCTAACTTTCGACTAGAGGTGCCGAATTGACCTCGGGTCACCTGAGATCCAAATCAAACATACGCACAAGTCCAAAATTATCATACAAAGCTAATGGATCCATCAAATCACCAATCCGGGGTGGTTTACTCCAAAGTCAACCATTGATTAACTCCAACAACTTAAAGCTTCCAAAATAAGAATTCTTCTTCCAAAATCTCCCGAAACACTCGGTAATCAAAACCAACCGCACATGCAAGTCATAAAATATCAAATGAACCAACTCAAAATCTCAAATCACAAAATGGAGTATTAGAACTCAAAACGACCGATCAAGATGGGAATGTGTTAGGACTTGATAATAGGGACTTGGTCAAGCTCAATTTCTGACCTAATGTACCAATGAGGATGTCGTTGAAGTGGTTGAAAGCTAATTCTTGTACATTTTCAACTGGGATTGAGTCAAATTTCATTTCTGCTGATCACTTCAATCTCCATCTCCCATTATAATCTCAGTTGTCACAGGCCACAAGATTATCTATTATCATTTTACAAGAACAGCGAATTATTCCACTCTTTGGTTGACTTGGATCACATTATCTACAACTTTTGATCGCTATGTTGCACACTGTGAGTGTCAATCCATGGAGATGGAGTTTATGCTCATATCAATTTACACAATTCTCTATATTGGACTAAGATATAAGCTTTCCCAGTCAGAACTCTCCTTCATGAGTTACTGAAGAGAATGGAATCGGTAAAGTAATTTTATTCAAGCTGATCAGTTCAGTTGGTCATTTACAAGCAAAATACTACTTCTAGATAGGAACTTTGAAATGGCTACTACCAAAGATAGAATTCACTAAACTATACAGCTATTCCCTCGTTTTCAAAGGGAAATGTAAAGAAACAAAGAGATGAGAAGAAAAGTAAGGAAAACCTTTGGATGAACTAAATTCACACTATGGGAAACAAGGCTATGAAAAATACATTATAGTATGTCCCAGATCAAAATACAAAAATCACTAAAGAAAATTTAAGTGACAATATATATTTATACAACATTAAACACATTTTGTTGTAGCCAAGCTTTTGGTCGCTTGAGTGTATTATGTTCATCCCTCAAGCATGAACAATTTGGTCTAGTGGCTTATCTGTGTTACATACTTTCTTTAGCATGATGCGGGAATTGCAGTCTTATTTGTTGTTGTTTACCCGTAAAACAGTACGGTTAAATTTATAACGTGATTTATAGACACGTGAATTAATTTAACCCATAAATATGAAATAAATAAGAAAACAAGTAAGATTATAAAATGAACTTAAGGAAACACAAGCCTAGCTACGAATTTAGCTTCTCCGGTAGTAGAAGCAAGAACAATATTAAGAACAAGGTAAAAGAATAATGTTATAGAATGAGAGCTGATTCAATCTTTTTAGTACAGAATATTTTGTGTCGTACATTGGATACTAATTCTCCTATTTATAGCTCTATTTAGGGAGACAAGGTTCCCAAATCAAGCTCCTCTTGAATTAGAATGAAACCGCCAATGATGGTAGCATAACAGTTAGCTATAAACGCAGATATTCTATGTAACAGCTGCTCATTGAATGCTATTTGAAATCACCTCTTCAAATCTTTGTTATCGGTTACCATGTCTTCGGAATTAACCCAGCACCAGTCATATGTTTGCATTCGGTACCAACTTCTTACTGACTCACATCTTACATTTCTTCAGTTCCACGTGTCACCTCCTCATTCGTCAAACTGTCACTAACCAATTTTACCTCATATAGATAGTCCCCCTACTTCGGTAACAATACTTTAGTGTTACCGGAAAGCAGATAAAACCTCTTTCCTTAGCAGGCAAGTTTCTGAACAGTTTCTGACACTTGAAATGACGCACGTCTCTTCGCATTTAATGACCCGATCACGTGTTACCCCGCGATTTGGCAAATACTTTTTCCACTTTTTGAGGTAATCATGACCAAGATTTTTGCTGTCTATAAACTTCTCCGCTACTCATCATTTTTACTCTCTATTTTTACAACTCCTTCTTCTTCTCCGATTTACTTTAGAACCCTATTGCAAAGTTCAATTCTCTCAATAACATATTTCTTCACAAATTTCTTACCATCATGTCATCTAATATTTCTGCCCTCGGAAACTCCGGCCTTCTCTTCGATGGAGGCCCAAAGAAGAACGAAACAAATGAGGCTGATGTCTAATCTGAACCTCCTACAGTGAACTCTATCATACCCCTTAAACTTAACACCAAGTCTGACCTTAAAGAACAAAAAGAATCCATTAATCCCAAAAGTGACAGGCACTGGCCCATTCGTAGGTATCCTTCTTCCATTCGTATTTCTAGCATCCCTGTTGTGAAGGAGAATTGCGAATGGGACAACATTGAAATCTTCGCCCCTAGTGAAATAGAAAGGATCACCTTCTACAAACCAAGGTTCATGTATGTTTATACATACCCTTTCTCTTTGAGAGTGGGTAAAGGAATCGACCCAATAATTTTAGAATTTTGCCACCAGTACCAAATTTGTTTGGCACAAACAGGCACATCAATATGGCGTATGGTGGCTTGCCTCCGCCAATTGTGCTCTGAGACAGGGAAAACCCGAACTCTTACACACACGATCAATCTCTACTCCCAAAAGATCTTCCATTAGGGTGTGCTAAAACTTAGCAAATGCGGTCATCATGCCCTCCTTACCAGCATTGACGATGATAATGCCCGTGGATGGATGGAACAGTTTGTTGTCATTGCTACCAGGGACATCCTCCTGACAACAACACTTACTATTCCTGAATCTTGGAACCTTTTTCATAAGTATTCGGTTATCGTTTCCTTTCCATATTTAAAAAGATTTTCCTCCTTTATTAACTTTGTATTTTCCTTATTTCAGCTACTCATTGGGAATCACCGCGGGTTCAGAGCCTGGCCCAATAGGTACAAAAAATTTAGGATATTACTACACCAGAATACCGAAGGTGGAGAGAAATGTCCCCCGGACTTGGGTGAAAATCCAAAAACCATGGTAAGGAAAATTTCTTCCTCACTTCTTTCAATCTTTCAACATAACTTAGAATCAATTTGTTAAATATCCTTTTTTACCTCATAGGACTTCCGAAAGGAACCGTTGTTTACCATGACATCGAGGCTCTCGATGACCCAGAGGAAGCTTAGCGACCATTGAAAAATGTCCTTAACCGGAGGAGAGCCGGTGAATCTAATCTTGCTTCCGGTGAAGGCGCCTCCTCCTGGAATCCCCAACCAAAGATAAGAAACCAAAGAGAAAACGTACCTCTTCGGTTGGGACTCAGGAGAAGAAATTGAAAAGAATACCAACTGTACCGGACACAGTGTTCCAAGATGATGAAGAAATCGATGATGACGCAGTTTCCCTTCAGAGAAGAAAAAGATCTTCATCATCTCAACCGGATGCTCAACAAGGTTAGCTTCAAACTCCACAGCTTCAAACTCCACAACCAGAGGAAGTTCAAGGGCTCTTCATGGAAATGGGATTGGTCGAAAATGTTGTATCTCGTTTTTGAATCTCTATTGTTGCTTCCGGTCAAGGGAGTTCAACCCCTAACCTTCCTCCACCATCAACTTCTGAGTCGATCACAACTGCCTCTCCTTCTACATCAGTTGCTACTTCTCCACCGGTGCCATCCGAACAAATGGAAGATGTTCCTTATCCACGGTCCCCAACCATGGAAATTTGGGAAACACTTACCCTACACCCACTCAAAACCCTAATGGAAAATGAAGCATCATCCTTACGGTTTTGAATGAGTTCCATGTAGTTTTCAATTCGGTGGAGCTTGCCAATTATCTGAAGCCGCGGGCCACAGAGAAATATTGGAGAAAAATGGACTCTCTTTTTGCGGAGTGTCTGTTAAACAATAGCATGCACAACTCGGCGCAGGTATCAATCTAATCATCTCCATATCTCATCATTCGTTATATTTTGAATTAATAACCTTAGATTTAATCTTTTCAGGCCAAACTTCTTGATTCTGAAGGCCTACAAAGGTTAATTTTGGATAAACAAGCACTTAATACGGAATGAGACCAATTTTTAGCTGAACGAAGTCAGCTTGCCGAGTGCAAAAATTATTCGATTGGACAATCTCAAGGCTCGGTTGCTGCAATCCGAGCAAGATATAATGGCTCACAGCCATGAAGCCACTCAATTACATAAAGACCTTAAAGAGGCAAAGGCTAAGTGGGCTGAACTGCATGATACCGTGACTGCTACTGCCGAGCGCGAGTCTGCCTTCATGGATCAAGTCAATAACTTGGAGGCTAGCTTACGCTGCAAAGCCGAGGAGGCCAATGCTGCCGAGGAGAAGAAAGCATAGATGGAGGAGAGGCTCAAAAGGGTCATGGAGCATAATCAACTTCATGCTACAACAAATGTTGAACTTGATTCCAGGATCAACATCGTTAAATCTGAAAATGACAAGCTCCACACAAAAATTAGGAAACTCCGAGCTAAACTCCAAGACCAGGAAGATTCTATCCTCTTCGAAAAAACTTATGCCATATATCACACGAAGAGGAAGACTTTGGAGGAGGCTAAATAAGGCATTTCAAACATCGATGATTGCATTGCCAAAGCTCGTGAGTTGGAGACAATTGCTCTCGAGAACCTCCCTGTTCGGCCCGCTGCTTCTAAATCTTCAAATACTAACTCTGAGTATTCGGGAACCGAAGAGTAAATCGAAGAGGAAGCTGAAGAAGATGGAGATAAAGGTCAGCCTTCTCCTGATAAAGAAAATGAAAACTCTTCTCTCCTTTCGGGCTCTGGCAACAAGAATAATTGATGTATAATTTTTTTTGTAACTATGCCAAAACTTCTTTATTGAGTTTGGCATTTTAATTAATGAAAGAAATTCTTTGCTTAAGTGTTGTGCAAAAAATACTCCTTTTCATTTAAGTGACAAAGGTTCGGGAATGCTTTTCATATCCGATAGCCTTTGATTTCGGGCATTAAAACTTCCGAAATCTACCCTTTGACTATGAGGGTTTCTGACGAGCTCGAAACACACACCTAAATTATGCTCGCTAATCAGATATAGTATAGTATAATATCGTATCCACATGGATTGGATTTAAACAGTATTCTCGTAGTTTCTAGCTTGGTTGCTATCCAAGATGATCAACATTTGAGATTTATATGATTTCTAACTAAAATTAACTAAGAATCTAAAGCTATTGACTAATGACAATCACAACAAGAAACAAGCAAATGAGGTTATCAATGGGAGAAGATAGGGTTTTGATGGGATGGGTGCAAGATAATTATTTGGGATCTAACTCTAGGCAATTCACTTCTAATGTTTAAGTGAGTCTTTAGAATTCACTCAATTATTAGTTCAAACGTTCAGCAAAAACTCCTCTCTCGATTAAGTCTTAACCTCACAAGATGAATCAATTAAAGCACGTGAAGATATGCAAGAATGCGTAGTGGATTGGTCTTTAGGAAAACCTATTTCGATTATTCGCCTAACTAGGTTTAATCAATGATTCAACGAGCCTCTTTTGATAACTTAGAAGAATCTATGAACTCAACCAATAATATAATGCAAAGATATCACAAGTTATGTCTCTCGATTACATGAACTTGTGAATATAGATGCAATAATTAAATCATCCAAAATGATTCAATACATAAAACTAGAGTTATAATACACAAACAATTATCAATACACCAAATCCATCAAACCCTAAAGAGAACTACTCCATAGATATGAAGCAATTAATCACAAATAAAATTAAAGTGTAGGAAAACATAAAATCAATCCAAACTCATGTTTGGAGTGAGGAAGGAATGATGAAATCCTTGTGCTCGTGTTCTTCCAACTCCTCCTTAGCCTCCTTAGGTCGAATATGTGTCAAAAGTCTAGGAAATAACATTTTTCCATGTATTTATACCAAGTAAGACTGGGCCCAGATAAAATTACCTTTTCCTAGCCGAAATAGGATATTTACTCTGTAAAAACTACACAGACGCGCCGCATGGGGCGATGCACCACGCATGGCATTAGTGAGGAAATCCAAAGAGATCAACAATTTCCAGGCAGCCGGATTTGGGCAGCCGCGGCGCGTGGAGTTTTCTCAGAGTACGGATTTTTGCTTGATTTTTGACGTCCATACTTGGTCCTCGACCCCCGAACACGACCCCAATTTAATCCCTTGGGATTTTACTCAGACTTCAAAGCTCCAAATAGCTCGAATTAGCTCCACAACATCTACATCACTCGGAATCACTCCTACAAGGCATAAAACACATAATAAGTGCAGAACACTATCAATTAAAGCTCAAACACAAATAAAGTGTAGTGAATTAGAGTGTAATAAGCGACTAAAATGCGGGATTATAGCCTACCATCAGTTTCATAAGAGAGGGCCCTTACGTTTACGGTGCTCTTGAAGAGGACGTCTCCTGTTCATTCCCGCACATGCATGTGAAGTTTTAACTAACTTTTAAATGAAAAAATAAATTAGCTTATCATTCGGACAAGAAATAAGATAAAGGTAAAATGACTTTGATTTATTCCCTCTATCTTTAAAAGTATATTTACATAAACATTCTTTTTCTTAAGTAAATAAAGTTGTCAATGCAGTCCACCATCCTAATAAGATAGTGATCCCAGTTCTAACAGTCCTCGGTCTTCGTAACACTTTTAGTGCCTTCATATATAATGGTGCCTCCCTCAAGCGTTTGGATGCTAACTATGAGAATTCGAACACTGGAAGTCTTGTTTTTGCCGATGACCCTTTCTTCGTAGTATGCTTTACATTGCTGCCTCATTAAACATCTTACCAGAAAAACCCAATTGGGAAACAACTGGACGAAGGAAAAAAGAGTGCAGGACATACTTTCAGTACCAGCAAGGATCTTTAGAAATAATACCTTTGAGGTAAGTCACGTTCCAATTGCTTGGCAATTTAACTCCATCTTGATTTTCTAACTACTATGAACCTTCACCGGTTATGGCTGAAACCCGATAAGGTCCTTCCCATGTTGACCCCAACTTCCAGCAATAATTTCCCGAGTATTTTGAGTTACCTTCCTCAAAACAAAAACCCCAATTTAAAAATATCAAAAATTTGCTCTGCGGTTGTAATACCTTTTCATTCTTTACTTTTGTGCCACCATCCTCACATATGCCAGATTCCGATGCTCTTCAAGCAATTCCAATTTAACCAGTAATACTTCATTATTTGTCTCCTTGTTTGCTCGGGAAGAACTTAGGGTCGGTTCCTCAATCTCCACCAGGATCAAAGCTTCTGTACCGTATATAAGTGAAAAGGGTATTTCACCCGTGCTCGATTTCTTCGTTGTTCTTCCCACAATACACCTGGTAGCTCATCTGGCCACTTGCCTTTAGCATCTTCTAACTTCTTTTTAATATTTTGAATTATTATCTTGTTTGTTGACTCCGCCTGTCCGTTGGCAGTTGGCTGGAATGGTGAAGATGTGATCCGTTTGATATTCAATTTCTCCAAAAACTTTGTGACTTTGCAACCTATAATTTGTGTCCCATTATCACAAATGATTTCTTTTGGTATTCCAAACCGACAAATGATGTGATCCCATATAAAATCAATCACTTCTCGTTCTTCGATCTTTTCGTAGGCACCTTCTTCATCCCATTTAGTAAAATAGTCAGTTAAAACTAAAAACAATTTTACCTTACCGGGTCCTTATGGTAAGGGACCGACTATATCCATCTCCCATTTCATGAATGGCCATGGTGACACCACCGAATACAAAGTTCCACCGGTTGATGCACTAACTGTGCCTGACACTGACATTTATCACATTTTAAGTTCCACCGGTTGATGCACTAACTGTGCCTGACACTGACATTTATCACATTTTTGTACAAATGTCTTTGCGTCTTGCTCCATCTGGGGCTACTAGCCGCCAACCCTTATCAGTTTGAGAACCATAGAGTCTGCACCGGAATGGTTCCCACATACTCCATCGTGAACTTCACTCATCACGTAGTCAGCCTCCGATGTACCTAAAAACCAAGCCAATGGTCCTTGGAATGACCTCCTGTACAATTGACGATCAACAAGACAGTAACGAGTTGACTTAGTCCGTAGTGCCCAGGATGTTTTTGGGTCTTCAGGCGATTTGCCATTCCTTAGATATTGTATGAAATCATTTCTCCAATCCCAAATTAAGTTGGTTGAGTTAACTTCACAATATTTGTCCACATCTAAAACCGAATGTAGAAATTGAACAACCGCATAGGAATAAGTTCTTTTCATTTCTGTGGATGACCCCAAATTGGCCAATGCATCTGCTTCCACATTTTCTTCCCTCAGAATATGTATAATCGACTATTCCCTGAGAAATTAATACTTGAACCTTGTTCAAGTATTTTTGTATGCGCTCCTCCTTGGTGTCGAAAATTCTGTATACTTGGTTCACTACCAGCTCGGAGTCACACTTTATTTTGATAACCTCGGATCCTAGTCCCCGATCTAGTTCAAGTCCTACAACCAAAGACTCGTACTCAGCTTCATTATTATTTAATAGCACAGTTCTAATGGCCTATCTCAGGGTTTCTCCCGAATGAGTGATTAATATTACCCCGAGATCTGACCCTTTTACATTGGAAGCTCCATCTATAAACAAGGCCAAACACCTGATACCGTTCCCAATACGAACACTTCTTCTCTAGTAGCTAAAGGCATTAATCTCGGACTAAAGTCAGCCACGGAGTCGGCCAAAACTTGTGACTTGATTGCAGCCCTGGGCTAGTATTCAATGTCAAATTCACTAACTTTGACTGCCCATTTAGCCAAATGACCTGATAACTCAGGCTTATAAAGGGCATTCCTCAAGGGAAATATTGTCACAAGGGCTATAGGATGACACTGAAAATAGGGCCTAAGCTTTCGAGAGGCGACTACGAGAGCTAAGGCCAATTTTTCAAGGTGCGGATAACGTGTCTCCGCTCCTGATAGAACTTTACTGACATAATAAACAGAAAATTGCATACCTTCTTCTTCCAGACCAGAACAACACTTACCACTACTTTCGAGACCGCTAAATGAATTAGCAATTGCTCACCTTCCATAGGTTTTGACAGCAACATGGGGCTAGATAAGTACCTTTTTAGATATTTCAAGGCCTTCTGGCATTCCGGAGTCCACACGAAATCATTCTTCTTTTTCAAAAGTGAAAAGAAGTGATAGCATTTCTCCAAAGACCTCGAGATAAACCTGCTTAGAGCCGCCATTCTACCGGTCAACCTTTGTACATCCTTCACACTTGTTAATTGGCCCAGGATATCCTCGATGGCTTTGATTTTGTTGGGGTTTACTTCTATTCCTCTTTGAAGACCAGAAACCCTAAGAACTTACCGGAACCAACTCTGAAGGCGCACTTCTCTGGGTAGAGCTTCATGTTGTATTGTTTTTGGAGATGTTTCAAATGATCTCCTGCATTAAGAGACTTAACTAACATGTCACCAATATAAACCTCCATTATCTTACCTATCTATTTTTCAAACATTTTATTAACAAGCCTATGATAAGTGGCTCCGGCATTCTTAAGCCCAAATGGCATCACATTATAGCAGTATGTGCCAAAATTTGTGATAAATAAGGTTTTTTCCTGATCTTCCGGGTGCATCCTACTTTAATTATACCTAGAATAAGCATAAAGAAAACTCATTAACTCATGCACGGCCGTAGCATCAATCATTTGATCAATGTTTGGCAACAGGAAAGAGTTTTTAGGGCATGCCTTATTTAAATCTTTATAATCTACATACATTCTAAATTTATTATTCTTTTTAGGCACTACCATTATGTTAGCTAGCTAATCGGGGTAATTCACCTCCCAAATTGAACCTATATTTAATAACCGGGTTACCTCTTCCTTGAAAAACCTATTTCTGACCCCTGCTATCGGCCGTTTCCTCTGCCCTACAGGAGGGAAGTTAGGATCCAAACTCAGCTTGTGGAAAACTATTTCCAATGGAATACATGTCATATCTGAATGCGACCATGCAAAATAGCCGACATTAGATTTTAGAAAATCTATAATTTTTAACAAGAGTTAGGGATTCAACCCTATTCCTAAGTGAAATTTTATTTCTAAAAATTCTTCGAACAAGGACACTTGTTCGATCTCTTCTGCGATTGATTTGGTTGCATATGTTTCCTCCGGTACCTGAAAAGACCTCGGTACCTGATAAAATTATGATGACTCCTCTTTTTTATTATCTTCAATTGTGGTGGAAAAAGGCATCGGTTCTTGTAATTGTTATTTGCTCGTTTCTTTGCCCTTGCTACTGGACACGGTTACTGTGTTCATCTCCCTTGCAGCTGGTTGATCTCCTCTAATATGCTTGATCCCTTCTGCTGTGGGAAATTTCAACGATTAATGATATGTTAAAGGTACAACTTTCATTTCATGTATCCATGGCCTTCCAAGGATAACATTATAACCCATGTCACCATCTGCCACTTCAAACACGGTGGTCTTCGTTACTCCTTCCGCATGTGTTGGCAATAAAATCTCCCTAGGTCGTTACACTTGTTAAGTTGAACACAACAATAAGTTTTGTTGTTGGAACTATGCTTCCAGTTAACTTTGCTTGCTCAAAACTTTCCATTGTATGATGTTTGTTGAACTTCCTGGATCAACCAATACACGTTTAATTTTGAAATCTACAACGTTAAGAGAAATTACCAAAGCATCATTGTGCGGTAGAAGAAGTCCATCAACATCCTCTTTTGTAAAGGTGATTTCATCTTCTGAAACTTCTCGGTTCCTCTTGCCATGAGTTACCGATATCTTTGTCTTCTTTGTTGCCGAAAATGTCACCCCATTTACTTCGTCTCCGCCGAAGATCATGTTTATCGTCATACGAGGTGACCCTGTAGCTTGTTTTGATGGTTCTGCGACATCCCTATTTTTCCCATACTTGCTCTTGGCCCGGTCACTTAAAAACTCTCTGAGGTGACCATTCCTGAACAATATTGCTACCTCTTCACGAAGGTGTCAGCTGTCCCCAGTCCTGTGGTCGTGAGTTCCATGGAACTCATGCCATAGATTAGGATCCCTTTGGCTAGGATCCGACTGGATTGGTTTTGGGAACCTAGCTTCTTTAATGTTCCTCATAACCGACACCAATTCTACCAAGCTAACGTTACAGTTGTAGTAGGATAACCTGGGATAAGTTGAATTATGGGACCCCAATACCTTTTTCTCCTACAATGATCTGTTACTTCGACCATGATCCGCCCTTCTATCGGAGGCAAGCCTATCCGAAAACATAAAACCTTTATTTCCACGCCCATCAGCCTTTACGTAAGGTTGAAAACGACTCCTAGAGGACTTATGATCTGCATCAAAATCACTTTTGAACTTATTTGGATTTTGTCCATTGGAAGACACCGAAGAACCCAGTTGATTATCTTCAATTCTGATCTTTGACTCGTAGCGATTATGTACATCTGCCCATGTAGTTGCCTGAAATTCTATCAAGCTTTCCTTCTGTTTATGGGAGGCATCCAAACTCAAAGGGTTGAGACCCTTTGTAAATGCCTCTGTTGCCCACTCATCCAGTACTGCCAGTAACAACATCCTTTCTTTTTGAAACCGAATCACGAACTCTTATAATAGTTCGGATTCTCCATGGGATATTCTGAATATATCCCCCTTCCTTGATTGGACCTTTCTTGCTCCAGCATGAGCTATAATAAACGAATCTGCAAGCATTTCAAAAGAATCAATAGAATTCTCAGGTAAAAGAGAATACCAAGTTAAGGCACCCTTTGTCAGGGTTTCGCCAAACTTTTTCAACAAGACAGATTCGATCTCGTGTTGGGCCAAGTCATTTCTCTTTACATCCGTAGTGTAGGTTTTGATATGTTCATGTGGATCCGAAGTCACATCATACTTCGAAATTTCTGGCATCTTGAATCTTTTTGGAATCAACTCAGGGGCCGCGCTGGGTTTGAATGACAACTACGTATAATCTGGACCCTTTAGCACCAGCGACGCTCCCTAGATCTGATCCATCCGAGCATGGAATTCTTTAGCATTTTGGTCCATCCGTTAATTCATTTCCCTCATGAATCTCATGAGCTCGGTTTTGAAAGGGTCGATTACGTTGTTATCGTTCCCAGATCCACTACCGGTACCTCCTGCCTCGTTATAACCGGACTCCTCTACTGGAGAGTCGTTACCGGTTCTTTGAACTGTTTGATTTGCAGGGACGCTAGGAGGAATCTGAGCTCTTCCATTAGAATTATTGGAAGCACCCAATAACGTCTGCTTCAATTCTTTCATCACCTGATCTTGTCTTGAGAAGTGATCCATAAATTCCCTTTGTTGCTTGTTGATACCCAATTTTGCCCTTATATTTTTATAAATGTCATTCCTACACCATCATCAATTTACAAAGAGTCATACAACTGTTTTCTATAATTTTTCATAATTTTTAAAGCTTTAAATTTGATTTTCTTGCATTTAAATTACTTGAATATTAATTACTTACCCTTTCAAATTATTTTGCGATGACTTAATCATCTAAATTTATTATTTGTATCCCCATATAGGTTTCATATTATTTTAACCTCATTTTATATAGTTATATTTGTATTTTTAGGCTATTTACATAATTTTGCAGTAATAGCCTATATGCTATGCATAATTATATTTTTTCACATTATTTGTGCCAAATAGCATCTTTATATTTTTATAATGTTAAGCTATTATTTTCAAATACTTTACTGCATAAATAATATTTTTATTATGTGTTAATTATTTTTTATAAATTATTTTGTTTGATAAATTGTGTGTATTTAAATTATGGCCCGGCTTTAAAATGAATTTCAGACCAAAATAGGCAGCCCAGATACCCTAAAACCCTTGGCCCAATTCCCTCTAGCCCAGACCAAATGACCCTTTAGCAAACCCGATCGGTACCCGTTTAAATGACCCACCCCACTTCTCTTCTAATCTTGGTCGTTGATCTCAAATGATCAACGGCCCACAACCATTCTCCCATTTTTAATTACCCGCCCCAACCCTAATCCTCACATTTCACTCTGCCTAGCCGCCCCTAAACGCTCTCCTCTCCTCTCACACTAAACCCTAGCCGCCTCATCCAAATCCTAGCCTGTACCCAAGAGAATATGGAGATCTTCCATATTTCTTTTCCTTTTTCTGTATTCACTGCGTTTCTTTCCCGTTTTCTTGACATTACTCGTTTGATACCGAGTTATTTATGGAAGCTCATCAACATGCGTTTGTTCGAATCCGATTCTATATTATGTCCATGTTCTTGACTTGATACATTCACTACCAGGTTATATGTGTTCAATTTACCAAGATCCTCGGCCAATCTTTGATTTTCGTCGAACTAGGGTTTGAAATTTTAATTTTTTCTTCTTTACCGGTTCTATTATTGATTGCATGTTATATTCTTTCCTTATTTTGTGATTGATTAATTGTTTTTCATGTTTGCTTGTTCGATTTGCACCACTATATAACCCCTCCCAAATTTTCCCTTTTGAGATACTTGAATCACTTTAAGAACTATTACTCTCTTACTCCTTCACTCTATATTGTTCTGAACTTTGGCTCTTGGCTGGCTAAAAGCCAAGACCACCGAAATTTGACTAATTAACCTTTCTTGGTGCGAGTACTGCCCGGGGTTCATCTGAAACCCTTGGGAACTCTGACGCACTAAGACTTTGGGTTCTACTGCTCTTTGTTGACGTTTGGAGTACTGTTGAGATTGTTCTTCTTGTTTATCTGTTTATCAATTGATAACTGGTAAGTTCCTTGGCCTTCATAGTTTCATTCTCTTTCATTTGTGTTCATATTCTATATACTCATGCCATTGAAATTTTTGTGAATCAATATGTTCCTATGCCATCTCTGTTTGCAGCCTTATTGGCCCTAAAATTGTTTTGTGACTCTGAACTTTTCTAGCATTTAAACTTGCCTAAAATTTCCAACTCTGAGATATGTCTATTATATGTGTTTAATATGAATGATTTTTGGCTCTCTTAAACTCGTTTAGCCTAGTGTGTTTGTACCTGAATGCTTATATATGCTGCCTGGCATGAGTTTACTTCCCTGCCTTGTTCTAAACTCTTGTGATTAAACCAATTCATGCCCAGAATGTGTTCTAATCCCTATGGAATCATTCATATGTAACTTGTTATCTTCTTTAATGATCATGTAATTTTTGATGTCATTACTACCTGAATCTCTAAAAATAGCATGCCATGTTTCCTGTAATTCCATTGTGTGATCTGCTCGACTCTATGTTGCTAAGTGCTGCCATGGTTTTCTAATGTCAATTTCAATGTTCAGCCTCTTCCTATATATGACCAATTAGACTAGGCTTGATAATTACCTATCCAATTAACTTAAGGTTGATACTTTCATCTATCATGAATCCTAATGTTTGTTTGTCTTGTTTGCTTAAGGTTGACAAATTATTTACCTGCTATGAGTTTGTAGAAACTTGTGTTGCAGTTAGTGTCATCTTGTTAAATCCCATGATCAACTAAGTAGGTTTTCCAAATTATGCTACCTGTATGATTGTTATGCAAGGCTTTCCTGTTAGAATCTTTATAAGAAGATTGTATTCCACCTTTTTCATGTGTATGATTCTGCTTGGGCTGTCGTATGCAATTCTTTGAGTTGGTTCTGTTTTGAAACAATGTTTGCAGTGGTTTGGTGGTACCTTATCTTGCCCTTGTTAATCTTGTTTTTCTGGAATTACTTGCCCGTATGTGTTTTTGGTGCCTGTCAACTTAGCATGGCCTTGTATATTGGCTGAAACTGCAGTTCTTTCAGTTGTGAAAATTAAGTATTTAAATTACTCCGATGCGTAGTTCTATTGCCTATATGGCTAATCTAGTATCCATTAACTTAATTACTGGAATTGTTTGGGCCTAGTATATTGGGCCCGCCTTTAGTATTTGGGGGGTCTAGAGCACACTGTCTGCACCTGGAGTTTGGGCCCACTGTCCGCATGAAGTTCTAAGCATATTTGAAGGCCCAAATGTGTTATTGGGTTGTTCTTTATTTGTATTTGAGCATGTAATCATTCAATGTGGTCTGTAATAATTTGTATAATAAATGATGGGGAGATTAATGAAAGGTGGGGCTGGAGTATTCTAATATTTGCATAAAATGGTAGAAAACATGCCTATAGGGTCTCTGTGTTATATTTGCTATTTCGTTCAGCATGCCTTGTTTGTTATTACGTTTGGTATGTTGCACACTAATAGAAATCATGCCTATAGGAATCATGCACACCTCCCTCGTACACTGTTCAAACACGTTAGTCTAAGTATCTACCATGCTCATTTTTATGTTACTAATGTATATTTAGACATCATGCCTATATGATTATAACATATGCTTTATTAACCTAGATACCATGCCTATAGAACTTCAAATAATCAATTGATCAATTGCTTCTATTGCTTTAGTGTATTGCCATCTAGATATCATGACTATAAAATTCTAATCTTTAATCGACTATTTCCGTTGTTTTCACTACACTACCCCGCCTAGATGATATGTCTAGAGGAATAAAGTGTTATAAAATCAAGCCTAATTATCAATTGTTAGAAATCTGCCTATAAGATGTTATTGCTGGCATAAGAACATTGTATATGAGATCAACGTTTAGTACTAGACTCTCAAAGCTGTCTCACTGCCAAATTATGTAACTGTTGGAGACCATGCCTATATGACATTAACGTCTGCCTAAGGAGAATGCTTATAAAATCAGCATCAGTAATCTGGTAACTCGTATCGCTTTACTACCTCATCAACAATTAGAAATCATGCCTATAGGACTTGCGATATTTTAACCTGCCTATACGCTGCTTGTACAATGTTGGAAATCAGAATCGCCTAGAAATTATGCCTATAGGATCTAACAACTCTGATGTGTCTTAACTTCCTAGAATATGTACTGCCTAAATGGCCCGCGTGCATTTGTTGTTTATGTGTGGAGGCTAATTTGGGCCTTTAATTGTCTTTACGTGAAGTCTTATCTGTTTTGAATATCGCCTAGTTTTATCATCTTGAGCAACCTAAGCTGAGTCTAGAACCGCCTAATAGTAGGTCCAAAGCCTCCTGGACCATAGGTATGGGACGGATAGTGCACGCATATGGTACGATTTAGAATTGAATTAGAGCGTCTTTAAGTAACAACCTCAACATAGTAATTGGGTAGTAGGATATGATAGTCTGTTCTCGCTGAATAATATGAGCAACCCCTACCTTAAGAGAGTTGCGAAATATTATTTATGTTGCACGGGGTGATCCTTTAGGCTAAAAAACATAGGACCCCCCTTTCTTTATGTACTTGTTGTTTACACTTAGTCATTTAACATAGATCAATGTGGTTGTATCCTTGTAGTCATTAAGATTTGTACCAATTCTCATGTGTTATAATAAGACTCTTCGACTTCTAAATTTTCCTTTATTTATTTGATCACCTAGCCTAATTACATAATTCACATAGTTTAAAGTTCGCCAGGGACCCACAGTTGTGGATCTCGAAGAGTGCCTAACACCTTCTCTTTGACGTAATTTGAGCCCTTACCCGATCTTTGGTGGCGTTGACTAGTCAAACAGAGTTATTTTCCAATAGGTGCCCTAACGCACCTTAAAATTGTTAGGTGGCGACTCTTCTCTTTTAATACCTCCTTTAAAAGAGTTGTCACACATCAAAACCTGCTTTCACGAAAAAACGGGGTGCGACATTACTCTCTAAAGATTTTGATCGTTTCAACAACGTGTTCATCATGAGTTGGACTTCTCCCATGTCGAGGATTTTGACCTTCATGAACTGGAGTTATTTCATCTCCTTCATTACGGGTTTCACTGGTTTAATCATCACATTGGAACTCATCCCCACGTTCATTGTGTGTTCCAACATTATAGAAATTGTTGACATCATTAGCTACCATATCTGATTTTTCTTTTGCTAAGACAAGAATCAAAATTTGTTAGTAACAGATGAATGGATCAAAGCAATTACATAATTAATCAAGCTCCACGATGAGCGCCAAACTGTTTACCCGTAAAATGGTACAGTTGAATTTATAACATGGTTTATAGATACATGAACTAATTTGACCCAGAAATATGAAATAAATAAGAACATAAGTAAGATTATAAAATGAACTTAAAGGAAATACAAGCTTGACTACGAATTTAGCTTCCCCGGTAGCAAAAGAGAGAACAATATTAAGAACAAAGTAAAAAACTAATGTTATAGAATGAGAGCTGATTCAAGCTTTTTAATACAGAATGTTTCGTGTCGTACATTGGATACTAATTCTCCTATTTATAGCTCTATTTAGGTAGACAAGATGCCCAAATCAAGCTCCTCTTGAATGAAAATGAAACCGCTATTGATGGTTGCATAACAGTTGGCTATAAATGCAGATATTCTCTGTAACGGCTACTCATTGAATACTATCCTATATCAACTCTTCAAATCTTTGTTATCGGTTATCATATCTTCGGAATTCACCCAACATCGGCCATATGTTCGCATCCGGTACCAACTACTTGCTGACTCACATCTTACATGTCTTCAGTTTCTCATGTCATCTCCTCATTCATCCAACTGTCACTAACCAATTTTAGCGCATACAATTGTATCTCTTTTCCAAAGTTGTATTCTAGCAGTTTCTCCAATGGAATAATTATCTTTTTTTTTTGGTTTTAAAGACTACATTCTATTAATTAACGATCAAGTACATGGAGCTTCTGCTTAGAAGCAGTGTTACAAAAAGTTGGAAGGGTACTACTGTGGGTGTGTGCATGTAAATGGTCAATGCCATGTTCATCTACTACTCTATTACAAAAAGGATGGGTGATGTTACTACTAGTAGATGGTACATCAAAAGTTTTACAAAAAGGATGTTCGGAGTTTGGTTGTGTAATAGTTGTTGTGGATTTGTGTCTATTTCTATGTCTTCCCCATTTGTCTGCAAGCAAGTCTTCCATGAGAAAAGTTAGTGGATTGTGCAAAACAGTGATGTTTCTGCCCATCATTTCCATCCCAAAATGTGCTAGTTTATCAGCTACTGTGTTAAGCTCCCTGTAAGTGTGTTGAATGGATGTGTCACTCATTGACCGGATCAGGGATCTGCAATCATTAAGCAAGTGTGAGTGGATTGTGTTTGTATTATTAAGCATGGCAACTACCTCTGTTGCGTCTGTGTGAATTTGAAGTAGAGTCCAGTTATGAGCTGCTGCTATTTATAATCCTCTGAATAGTGTCATTAGCTCGATATTAGTGATGTTAGTTGAAGGATATTGTCCCGCATATCCCATCACCCAATCGCCGTTTGTATCCCTGAATACTCCCTCAAACCCCGCGCTGGTGTTAGACTGCTTGAGTTTCCCATCCGTGTTAAGTTTGAAATAGCCCTTAGGAGGGGGTTTCCACTTAATGTACATAAGTATTGAGTGTTTTTTATGAGTGGAGCTATTTGTTAGATAATAAAACTCAGCAGCAAGTTTATTGATTAACGCAATGTTGGGAGTACTTTTAGAATGTTCGAAAATATTTTTATTCCTAGTATTCCATAAATGCCATAATGTGAATGGAATAAGTATTTTATGAGGTATTGAAGCTCTATTTGTAAAACCCCGGTGGCCAATAATAAATTTGAGCCATTCATAGGTGGGGTTTGTTTCATACGTAAAATTTTGAATGAGGATGTCTAATCGCATGTTCTGCCAACATTTTTTTGCGTTAGGGAAGTGAAAAGAATATGGCTAATGGTTTCTTCTTGTACTCCGCATATTATACATAGGTTTGAAGAGAGTATTCTGATGCTATGTAGGTAAGAGTTGGTTGGTTGACGGTTGTGGCTTATTAGCCAAAGAAATGATTGAATTTTTGGTGGTAAGTGCATTTTCCATATCCAACCATGGAGATTTGGAAGTTGGTTGGAATTTATTAGTGCTTATAACAAGAACTTACAGTGAATGTCCGTGCTGTGTTAAGGCCCCAAACGATACAATCTGGGGCTATTGAATTAAAAGGTAAATAGATGTTATTAATCCTTTCCATTAGGGCTTGAGGGAATTTGAAGGAGATGACTAGGGCTATGTTTTGGCCCTTATTGAGGACCTCTTGGATGGTGAGTTCATCCTCTTTGTATTGTAGAGGTCCTTCAATTAGGGTACGGATAGGCATATTAGGTGCCACCCAATTTTCTGTCCAGAACTTGATGTGTGTGCCTTGTGTGACATGCCACACTAGACCTTTTTGGCATGCTTGCCATCCCTTAGTGATGTGTTTCTAAAGAGTGGATGTTTTTGCTAATGGCTTCTTATTACTGTGAAAATAATTGGATAGGAGGATGGATGCCCAAAGTGATTGGTGGTTATGGAATAATCTCCATGTTGTACTGGCAAGTAAGGCTGTATTTTTTTCTTTAAGTTTTTGTATTCCCAGACCCCCTTGGTCTTTTGGTTTAGTAATATTATCCCATTTTATTAGATGGAGACATCTCTTTTGGGCTGTTGTGCCCTAAAGAAAATTCTTTTGAAAGGATTCTAGTCGAGTGATGATATAATTTGGAAGAGCTGTGAATTGCATTATATGATTTGGCAATGAGTTAAGAGTTGCTTTGATCAGGGTTGTACGCCCTGCTAGTGATAGATGATTTATTTTCCAACCTGCTAGTCTATTCTTGAAATTGTCAATAATAAATTTAAAATCCTGTTTTCTAGTTTTGTCTCTAAATATTGGGAATCCTAGATATTTCCCAAACGACCCGCCTTCTATCATGTTAAAGGAATTTAGTACTAAATTATTTTCTTCTTGCTTTGCATATTTTGAAAAGAAAACTTTTAACTTTTCAAAATTGAGTTTTTGGCCCGAAAGAAAAGTGAATTGTTCAAGTTGGTCAATAATAGCATTGTAACTTTTTGTATTAATTTTTTGAGGCTAAAATAATGTCATCAGCAAAAAATAAGTGGGATATGCGGGGGGACTTAGGTTTGATGGAGATTGGTTGCCATTGATTGTAATCAACAGCTCTGTTAATGTTGCGTGATAGCATTTTCATGCACATTATGAATAGATAAGGGGAGAGTGGGTCTTCCTATCGAATACCCCTGGTCAGAGTGAAGAAATGTGTTGGTGTACCATTGATAATAATTGAGGTAGTTTGTGTGGTTACACAAGACATGATAATTGTGATTACATGATCAGGGAAGTTGAAGTATGTTAGGGTTTGTCGGATAAACGTCCATTCTAATATATCAAAAGCTTTTTCTAGGTCAATTTTTAAGAGCATATTAGAGCACTTTGATTTTGACTTGCGAAAGTGATTAAGCAACTCCTGCACAATTATTGCGTTATCTGCAGCTTGACGGTTTTTTTGAAAAGCAGATTGAGTTGGGTGAATAATATGATTGAGTAAAGGCTTGATACGATTAACTAGAATTTTTGTAATAACCTTGTAGATAGTATTACATAAACTAATATGTCTAAAATGTGAAGTGTTGGAGGGGCTTTTAATCTTGAAAATTAAACAAATATAAGTCTTGTTTAATTTTTCAGGGATGTGGCCCTTTTGAAAGATGTCTTTGCAGAAAGGAATTATAGAGTGCTTAAGTTTATTCCAATATTTTTGGAAAAAGATTGGGTGTAATCCGTTTGGTCCTGGTGATTTTAAAGCGTTGAATGAAAAAATGGCTTCAGTAATTTCTTTATCAGTAACCGGATTTTGTAAGGAATTAGCTTGTTCCTGTGTAATCATGTTGAACGTGGCTATTGAGTGCTTATAATTAGAGTGGGTGTGAGAAGTTGTGTATAGTGCTTGGTAATAGTCTGTGATTAGTGTTTTTAAGCTTTCATGACTTGTGATCCAGTTGCCCATGATGTCTTTTAGAGCATTAATGCGATTACGTCTCCGTCTTTTTAAAGTAGATAAATGCAAAGAATCTAGTATTTGCATCTCCATCATTCAACTAGTTTACTCTAGATTTTAATTTCCAAAAATCTTATTCAAGTTTTAAAATGCGGTTGAATTGTGTTTGAAGGTCCTGCTCTAATTTTTGTAAAAAGTGACTCGTTGGGTAGTTATTAGATTTTTGTATGCCCGCTAAACGAGCTTGAATATGCTTTTTTGGTAGAAAATATTTTCAAAAGTGTCTTTGTTCCAAGTTTGCACAAGATTAGTGAACTCCTCAATAGCTTGTAATAAGGGGGGTGTTTTATGCCATACATGGTTGACTAGTTGAGGAAAATCTTGATGTGATAACCACATAGTTTCTAATCTAAACGTACTAGTCCTTAGAGGAGGACTGTTATTTAGAGTTAAAAGTAGCGGACTATGGTCCGAATGAATTCTGGGTAGGTGGTGCACTTGTGCTTCCGAAAAGATATTAAGCCATTCATAATTAGCTACTATTTGATCTAATCTTTCCAGAATTAAAGATCCTCTGCGACATTTATTAGTCCACGTAAATTTACTGCCTCTAAAGCCTAAATCTATTAGTTGGCAATAATTTAAACAATTTAACATTAAATCTTCCCTAGGATTGTTCGTAGGGCATCCACCAAATTTTTCATTTGAGTGTAGTATTTCATTAAAATCGCTCCCACTAACCAAGGGCCCTTATATGAATCTTCTATATACATGAGATTTTGCCAAAGTAATTTATGATTAATTAATAAATTGCTAGCATATATAGCTGATAACATGAAAGAGTGTCCTTGAGGACTTACCTGCACCATGCAGTGGATTTTCTGATTTGTGAGTGCTATTTCAGTGACATACACAATATTGTTGTCCCACAATACCACTATACCTCCTACTTGTCCCTCCGCTGGAGCTTGCGAGTAACTAGTGAAATCAAAGTCATCCCTTAACATGGCATGATCAGTAAGATGTGTTTCTAAGAGTACTAACAGTGGTGGCTTGTAGTAATTGAACATAGATCTAAAGTTTCTCCTAAAATCTATAGACTGTGCTCCACGACAATTTCAAATGATGAAATTCATGGAGTTAGTTCGTGTGGGTGGAGCTAGGGGCTGGATGAGGCTCCTCTAGAGTTTGTGTCTCCTCCATGTGTGGTGGGGTCATTTCCCTTAGTGTTGGAGTGATCACTATAGCAAATTTCCCCATCTCCGGGTTTACTGTTGGGCGTAGCTTGATCAGACATTTGGTCACTTCTGGGAGGGTAGTTGAGTACTATTTTTTGGCGTATTTCTCCTTTAGGACGGTGATATGGCAGGCCCCTAGCCATACTGGTTCCGTTCTTGTTTCCCTCATCTCTTCCATGACTGCTGCGAGTTCCTAAGGTGAAAGAATTTCTTGGTCGTTTGGAGATAGTGGTTGTGGGCTCATGGAGCTTGGTGAGGGAGTAAGTGGTTCGAATGGGCTCATTGGGGACAGTGGCATCATTGGTGGTTGCATGTAAGTGTGATCGTGTATCCATGGAATGGAAGACTGTGTTGGTGGGTAGAAGGGAAGCTCCTCGTAGTTTTTCAGGTGGTATGGAGGAGGAGTGTTCCACACATAGGGGTATAGCTGGGGTTGATGATGTATCCCCCATATGTGTGGGGATTCAATTGTGTGTCCCATCGGTATTGGCCATAAAGATTCATGGCAGCCGTCATGCCCTCCGTTACTATTTGTGCTAGGTCTTGGGGATTTTGGAGACGAATGATCACTTCTTGATTGTTCACTATTATTGAGAAGGTCAATGCATGATTTTGTAACCCCATCTCGAGCCAAGATTGGGGAGGATTAAATGGGTTTGGAGTTTGGGAGGTGTAAACTAGTGGGTAATTTTGTAGAGGTGGAGTTTGGTTGGCCATTGTTGGTGGAGAGAGGAAATGAAGATTTAGTGGTCTGTATGGGAGTTGGAAGGGACGTTGGTGATGAGTTCTGAGAGGGAAGGATGGTGCATTGTGGCGTTGCATGTAGATTTTTGAAAATAAAAATAGAAGAAGAGGTGGATTGTTGCGTGTTTGTAGAAGTGGCTAATGATGGTGTGGCAGTATTAGTAGAGGAAGGAGATGTGGGGGAAGGCGGTGGATTAAGTGTTTCTTATGGATTGGGCTATTCACGTGGGCTTGTATTGGGCAGAATTATTTGCATAGGGGCAGAGTGGTATAGTTGGAGTGTGGTGTTGGGCTTTAGGTCTAACATGTGTAGGTCATCATTGCCTACTAGGAAGGGTTGTGGGCTTGTGTGTTCCGGTTTAGTGTCTTTAGGTAGAAGAGTGTGATTGGCGTTGCATGGAGGTGTAGCTGATGTGGCATGTTGTAGAGTTTGCATAGTGTCCATTGGATCACTGTTCATTTTGTTAACGTGTGTAGTAGCATGTGCATGGAAATGGATTTGGTTGGGTGGGAGATGTAACCTAGGTGATTCATTGGGCCAGTTAGAGTTGGGGTGGGCTGCTTTATCTTGGGCTTGTAATTCAATAGTTGGGTTTGACAGGTGTTCGTTATTAGGTTCCTCTAGTTCGTTAGCAAGATTGTTTAAAATATTAAAAGCGTTGTTAACCAATAAGCCTGGTTGTTTAATTAATTGATTAGTAGGGGATGGGGAAGTGGGTATTGTTGAGGGCAGAGTATGAGACATACCTGGTATTAGCTCCGTTGTCGTTTCTGGCTTTGAAGAGGTTGTTATATTTCCCTTCATTGTTATCTTTGGTGGTGAGGTGCTCACATCTGTCTCGTCTTTGTGAATTTGTTTGTATCGCCCTAGTTGGGTAATGGGTCTTCGAGGAAAGGTTACAGTTTTCCATTCGGAGTCGGTTGTTTGATTGTCACCTGCATTTTTTGTAGAGTTGGAAGAGGTGGATGGATGGGGTGGTAGTAACGTATTTAGGGTGGTGTTGACCGAGTTATGGGAACAAGTGGTTCGCGTGTGACCCAGTCTGCCACAACTAGTACAAAGCATGTTTAGACCCTCATATAGTATGCGTTGACGGTGTGTCCCAATGAAGACATGAGATTTTAATGGTTGCTCCAGTGGTACTTCTATGCAAATCCTTGCATACCGGCCACGAGAAGTTGCCAAGGTGCATGTGTCAATTTTTAGTAGTTTGCCTATTTTGTTTCCCACTTTTTGAAGTATTTCAAGATCGTAGAACTCTGTTGGAAGCTCAGGAAGTCGAGTCCAAATTGCTGTATATGTGAGTTTTGTTGTTGATGCTAGGAATTTTGGCTCCCATCTTACGGAAAGGAAGTGGTTTAATATAAACCATGGTCCATTGTGCAATGCTTTGTTCATGTTTTCCTCTTTTTGGTATTTGATTAAGAAGAATTCATTTCCTAGGTCAATGAGGGATAGGGATTCAGTAGGTTTCCACATAGTTTGTAATTTTTGCTTGAGAGATAAGTGGTCCACTTTTCGTCCGTAAACTTTAACAATAATAGAATATTGCCATGGCTGATAGAGTCTGGATTTGTCTGAACTTGAGATGGGTATAAAGTTATCTGTTGTTAGTTCTTGCAACACTTTATCGGACATGTCAATATGTGATTAGGTATTAGAAATAGGTGGTAATGACATAAAATGGTTATTTAATAGCGTTTGCTTAAAAGAAGGGGGATTGGTATTGGTGGGAAATTCATCTATATTCATGAGGCTCAGATCTGGGGTTCAGGATTGGTTATTGGAGGAGGGTCTGACATGTTGCTGTCGAAGAAGAAAGAATGGAATAATTATCTGTTAGATGGAAACAGATAACAAGCTAACTGTCAAAACTGAATTTGTTCCAAAATATTTGACGTCTAGAAATACAAGAAACATTTATTACTCCTTGTCCAAACCCTTTCTACTTTAATGGGGTTTTAATTGAGACATTTAAGAACGACATCACATATACTTTAGACAAACACCAATATGATTAAGGCTATTAAATGTTTTTCTTAAAGGGTGTGCAAGAATTTTAAAAACAGACAATATAGACCAGAGGTCGTAACTTTAACGGCATCAATGTTAACTCACCTACTGTCAAGCTTGATAGCAAGTTATTTGCAGAAGCTTCAAGTCTTACTCTTCAGTTTCAAGCAGAATCTCAGGATGTATAGCAGCGGTGTTAACATTTAGAACTCTCTGTAGCTTTCTATGGTCAAATATTTCCACTTCTACTGAGAACATTGAACTTACAGGCCGATGATCTGATTAGTCTTGGTCCTGCTCGCTTGTAGAAGAGCTGTTTTATACCGGTTCCAACCCAGAGTATACGATCACACCTGCATGATGTGAAGAAATAATCCTCAGTTCAATGTGCCCATTATCCACTGAGTTTAGAACCATGCACCAACTGGCCCTCGGGGATTTAAGTTTAAAAAAAAAAGTAGTCAGTTCAATGTTCATCATTGCTATCTTAGCTAAAGTAACATTTTGCAACTTGTTCATTCAAAGGAAAGTTTTCACTTACCATGCTGGTGATCTCTTCTTTTCCCCTTCTCTTGGAATTTCTCCACTGTATCTATCACTGTTGATTTCATACTTGTAAGTTGGTGCAAAGTTAATCAACCCTTCCTTCCAACCAGCAAAGACATGTCCATTTCGGAGTTCTTTGTTTAACTGTCCATATGATGAAATACTGTTAAACTTATTGTTACTGGAACTTTGCATAAAAATCAAACTTAGGAGAAACTGTCAAAGATGCTGTAGTATGACTACTACCACCCAGCAGAAGTAAAAGGTGAATGATTTCCCTTCTGAAAGATGGGTTAACTTACTAATGATAGAGGAAAAAACCTATAGTTTTAAAGATTTTTATTTTCGACTCACCTGATCACTATTGAGAAGTTCATCCCATTGCTTATTGGCGATAAGCTTCCGTACCTTAGCATCCACCATACTGATTCGATAATTCAAATCTCCAAACCAGAATATCTGACTGTAGTTATTTAAGAAAGGTTATATGTATTAATATAAACTCTTAACAGTTTGAAAGAAATGGTAAATGCAACTTTAATTACAGCTCTAGTTTTATGTTTTCTAAATAACAGCAGTTTTGGATTTTCAATATGAATATTTCTTGTCCCATTTTCCCAAAATTTTGCATCTATTTAGCTCAATACTTTTTGAGCTTTGCCAATTCAGAAATTTTCTTCTTTTTCTTTCAGATTTCTAACTCGTACATGGACAAGCAATTTTGGTACTTCACAGAGGCACTGACTATATAATGAAAGTTCACATTGTTAGTAGTTGCCGCATTAACATCTCTAAAGATGAAATACTGAAATGGTCATTGATTCACTCTAAAAGTATTATCAGCAAATTTGGAACATATTCATTTGTACATTCTTGTAAATTGAATAACTACAAGACAAGAAAGCAAAGAACCAGAAACTGATCTGATTTTATGTCTCTTTTCTTCTGTGCGTCCATGATAAAATTAAAGCTCATGTTAAATGGTTATACTTATATCAGTAAGCATGAAAATTTGTCTTCAAAAGTTTTGTATTCAAACAGTCAACTCATCCAACAGTGTGCTAATACACTAAAACTGCTCTTTCTTCTGTGAAGAGAAGAGCCATGTGTCTATAATTCACGAAACACGAATAAGAAATAATATATGATGTCAACTCGTAAAGTATCAACTTGAATACTTACTCATGAGATGGAATTGTTTGTGGTTCATCTGCATCTGTGTCAAATATGGATGAGAAACGAGTACGCCTCATGATTTCATTGACATCAGAGTTGCGCCTTTGCTCAGCTCCATCCTTTTGACCAGATGACAAATGAGAACAAACAAAGCATAGCCGTGACTGGAAAAGTGACATGCTCACAGAAACAGATCCCTGCATAGCACCATCGATTAGTCAGTTGTTATTTTTATTCAAAGGCAGTAGCTTTGATTGGCTTATGAATCATTGAGATATATCAATTTCAACAAAAAGTGTCAACAGATATATATATATATATTTTGCTCTTGTTTTTTTTCGCTCCTTGGAAATATTAACTTCCCAAGGGGTCGGAAAAAGAGGCAGGGGGAAGCTAAAGAACTAAGAGCCGGATTGCCTTAGCTGATTGAAAGCAGCTGATAAGTCTTCTACAGGATGTAAAGAAATGTTGAGGGAGTAAAGTCCTAGAAAGTTAATTGTACTTTCTAACGATTATGCTGAAAATCATGCTGATATGTGTGATACAATGAATATCTGTAGAGTGAAAGAAGAAGTTATGCCTTATTGCCCATGTACCCCATTAGTCCAATTCCAACAGAGGAGACTTGCAAGTTGTTTATGTGCCTCCTCAATCTTCTACGTACCCAAACTGATACATATATACCAACCATCTGCTTGCTGACAATACGAACATATATCGGACGTGACTTCACTGCATGATTTAGAACTGAACTTTCTTCTTTGTTGACCTCTAGAAATTCTTCAAACAAGTCATTTTCCTCGTCAGGAAATTGATCAGAAAGAGAATCAAGAACTAGAGGTACATCTTGTTGATCCACCCACATTACTCCTAAGTTTCCTGAGCTTTGGTGCACCCTCTTTAACCCTCTGCCATCAAAAGCAAGAGGGTTGTCTATGCTACCAAAACCAACTCTCGCGCAACTACTCAAGACTCTCCTCAACTTGAAACTAGAAGAAAGAACTTGAGGTGTTGCATCAAGTGAACGTTCAGGCCAATCCAATCTACTATCACAATCAGTGCCATAGAAATGTATATTCTTTCCTAGGTTGATAGTATTGTTTTCACGAAAGGAAGTTGTGTCCAGTGATGCATCTGCCATCATATCCAGTGCAGGAGTATCAGCAATTATGTCAGCAGCAGAAGAAGTCCTTAAAACTGGAGATGGTGGAGCACTATAACTCTTGATATTAGTTTCAGGGTCTTGTGTCCTGTTTAATGTTCTTCGGATGATGGCTTCCCATTTTGGAACTGGTCTTCTATTTTCTGCTCCCAGTACGTTTCCAGCACTCAGAGGGACCACCTCTTGGAAGCTGTAACCAAATGCAATTTAGGTTTGAACTCATTTCTGTAATCTAATTTTCAACAACCAATATCATAATCTAAAAGCTTTTGGTACATACCCAAGAATATAGATATCTGCAGGTTGTTGCATATAAAGCCATTCATCAATGTCTAGATCCTCATCTGGAAGTCTTCCAGCCACATTCCAAGTACCTACAGTAACTCTGCAGAAAAATCAGGGCTTATGTAAATCTCTTCCAACTGGATTTCAGGTCCCAAAAGAAATGCAGTAAAGACAAACCTCACATCTTTCTTGTTAATATACTGAACTCTCAAGGTTTCTGATTTCCCTCTCCTGTGTCTTGGTTTCCCTGAGCAATTAAAGTTCAACTAGTTAATACTATGATAATACAACTTTAAGGTATTGAGAACAAAAGTTACTACTTATAAAGGAGTGAAGCATTAAAAAATTGATATCTCATCCAACAAGCTAGGATCTTCATGTGAAATAATCAATTACTGCAGTTTTGATTAGTGCCTGAAGTTTGAGTCTGGCATTCGTTAAGCTTCCCCGGTTTTCTATGTCCATGATCTTCAAGCACCCTTTCATCTTTGAGAGAGCAAGCTGGAATTTTGGCAAGAAAACAACTAATCAAAGCCTAGAACAAACACCAAGAAACAAATTTTCATGAATAATTTGGATACCATCATCCTCACTCTCCGTTTCGGTGTCAACTTCATCTTCACTAAAATCATACACTTTAGGAGCAATATTCAGCCATTTCTTCATCACAATGGAGGGCCAAAAGGCCTGCACAATACAATTCTCTCAGTTTACCATTGAAAGGAAATAAACTACTACTGAACAGACCACGAAAAAGTACCTGAGATCTCCTTCCTCTTCTGGCTTTCATTAGCATAGCACAAAAGAAAAAAGGTGAAAAAGTAAAGGCAGTGTTAAAGCTCGGAAAACAGAATTAGAGTAAATGCTGAAAGATTTGTTCCCAAACAGTGGCACAAAGGGTCAGACTGTTTGCAAGTGTTGTTGGAGTTTAATATCCATTTAAACAGGTTGTCAATGGTCAGACTTTTTTCCGCGGATGCCAAATACAAAGAAGATTCTTAGTAAGAACAAATGGAAAGGACAGAAAGTATTGGCCGAGCTGTTATAATATATATATATATATATATATATATATATATATATATATATATATATATATATATATATATATATATATATGCTGTACTCAACTTGTATTAAGAAAAATAAAAATTGAATGGTCCTCAATTTTGTCCCTTTATTGAAATTGAAAACTGAAGTAAACACAAATAAGAAAATAAAAAATATTCAGGGAAGTCATTTTCAATCACAAGAAATCTCCAGAAACTAGAACTTGAGTAATGCTTGCTCTCCTCATAAGTCTCAACAAGGGAAGTGAGTGTTATAAAATAAAGACTGTAAAGTAAAGACAAGTATAGAGAGAAATTGATATATTATTCAAACTTCAAACTTATGTATTTAATGAACTGAATTCTCCTCTATTTATAGAAGAAAGGAAGCTGCTGTGTAAGCTGCTACTGCAAGCTTTTGTGTAAGCTGTTACTGTAAGCTGCTGCTGCAAGCTGTTGTGTAATCTGCTTGTAAGCTGCTACTCTAAGCTGTTGTGCCAGATATAGATAATCTTCTACCATGGGTAATATTTATCCATAACGGAGTACCGAAAGGATAAGCTTATTCGGGAGGCTTATTTCCAATAGAGTACTAAATAGATAAATGTATTTATGGCGGAGTCTCATATGGATAAACTTCTTCAGGAAGCTTATTTACAACGGAATACTAAATGAATATCCATAATATAATATATTCATAACACTCCCCCTTGGATGTTCATTAAAAGATAATGTGCCTCGTTAAAACCTTACTAGGAAAAACCCTGTGGAAAAAAATCCTAGTGAAGGAAAAAGAGTACACATATTTAGTAATACGCATTGCTAGCTGCCTCATTAAAAACCTTATAAGGAAAACCCTGTGGGAAAAAACTTTAATAAGGATAAAAGAGTACATCGCGTATTTTACTCCCCCTGATGAAAACCTTGTTTCAAATATTTAAGTCTCCGCATTCCAATCTTGTATACCATCTTCTCAAAAGTTGAAGTTGGTAAAGATTTGGTAAATAAATCTGCCGAATTGTCACTTGAACGGATTTGTTGCACATCAATGTTACCATTTTTCTGAAAATCGTGTGTGTAGAATAATTTTGGTGAAATGTGCTTCGTTCTATCTCCTTTTATAAATCCTCCCTTCAATTGGGCTATGCATATAGCATTGTCTTCGTATAAAATTGTGGGTCTTTTCTCACATTCCAAATCACATTTTTCTCGAATAAAATGAATTATTGATCTCAACCATACGCATTCCCTACTTGCTTCATGAATGGCTATTATTTCAGCATGATTTGAAGAAGTAGCAACAATAGATTGTTTTGTGGAGCGTCATGATATGATAGTACCTCCACATGTAAACACGTACCCAGTCTGAGATCTAGCTTTATAGAGATCAGATAAATAACTTACATCTGCATAACCAACAAGATCTGCACTATCTTTGTTAGCATAAAACAAACCCATATCAAGAGTTCCCTTTAAATATCGCAATATATGCTTAATCCCGTTCCAATGTCTCCGTGTAGGAGAAGAGCTATATCTTGCTAGTAAATTAACAGAAAATGCTATGTCAGGCCTTGTAGCATTAGCAAGATACATAAGTGCACCAATTGCACTGAGATAGGGTGTTTCAGGACCCAGGAGTTCCTCATCCTCTTCTGGAGGTCGGAACAGGTCCTTATTCACTTCAAGTGATCGAACAACCATTGGTGTACTCAATGGGTGCGCTTTGTCCATGTAAAAGCGTTTTAAGACCCTTTCTGTATAGGCAGATTGATGCATAAAGATCCCATTTGCTAAATATTCAATTTGCAGTCCAAGACAAAGTTTTGTCTTTCCAAGATCTTTCATCTCAAATTCTTTCTTAAGATATTCAGTTGCCTTTTGGAGCTCTTCTGGAGTTCCAACAAGATTTATGTCATCAACATAAACAGCAAGTATAACAAATTCTAATGCCATTTTCTTTATAAAAATACATGGACAAATAACATCATTTATGTAACCCTCTTTCAACAAATATTCACTGAGGTGATTATACCACATGCGCCCAGATTATTTTAAACCGTACAAAGATCTTTGTAATCTGATTGAGTACATGTCCCGATATTTTGAATATGCTTCCGGCATTTTAAATCCTTCAGGGATTTTCATGTAAATCTCATTATCAAGTGACCCGTACAGATAAGCTGTAACCACATCCATCATATGTATTTCAAGCCTTTCACGTAAGGCTAAATTGATGAGATATCGAAATGTTATGGCATCCATAACGAGTGAATATATTTTTTCATAATCGACTCCAAGTCGTTGTGAGAATCCTTGTGCGACAAGGCGAGCCTTGTATCTTTCAACTTCATTTTGCTCATTCCTTTTTCGCACAAAAACCCATTTATGACCAACTGGTTTTATACCAGCAGGTGTTTGGACTACTGGTCCAAAGACCTCTCTTTTAGTAAGTGCGTTCAATTCTGATTGAATTGCCCCTTGCCATTTTGGCCAATCAGATCTTTGTTGACATTCTTCGACAGATCGGAGTTCAAAATCCTCACTATCTTGCATAATGTTAAGTGCAACATTATATGCAAAAATATTATCCACCACTATTTCAGATCGATTTAAATTAATCCCATCACCAGTAGAACTTATTAAAAGTTCTTCGCTCACTTGAGTCTCGGGTTTATTGATTTCTTCTGGAATCTCATAACTAATCAGATCTTGGGTCTCTTCAGGAGATCCCTTCATAATATCATTTTGATCATTTGTCGATTTTCTTTTTCTAGGATTTCGATCCTTAGAACCCATAGGCCTACCACGCTTCAGGCGTGCTTTAGGTTCACTAGCTCTCATGCTAATAGATGGTCCTGCTGGGACATCAATTCGGATAGGCACATTCTCTGCAGGGATATGTGACTTAGTTATCCTTTTCAAATCATTAAATGCGTCTGGCATTTGATTTGCTATATTCTGTAAATGGATGATCTTCTGGACCTCCTGATTACATATAGCGGTACGTGGATCAAAGTGAGATAATGATGAAACTTTCCACACAATTTCTCTTTTGATTTCCTTTTTCTCTCCCCCTAATTGTGGGAAATTTGTTTCATCAAATCGACAATCTGCAAATCCAGCAGTAAATAAATCTCCCATCAATGGTTCAAGATAGCGAATAATAGAGGGTGATTCAAACCCAATATATATTCCTAACCTTCTTTGGGAGCCCATCTTACTGCGCTGTGGTGGTACTACTGGCACATATACAGCACATCCAAAAATTTGTAGATGGACAATATTTGATTCATGACCAAAAACTAATTGTGACGGAGAATATTTATTATAATGTGTTGGTCTGAGACGGATAAGTGATGCTGCGTGCAAGATAGCATGGCCCCAAACAGTAGTGGGCAATTTTGTTTTCATAAGTAGTGGTCTTGCTATCAATTACAATCGTTTAATAAATGACTCTGCAAGGCCATTTTGAGTATGAACATAAGCTACCGAATGTTCAACTTTTATCCCAACTAATAGACAATAATCATCAAAAGTTTGAGATGAGAATTCTCCAGCATTATCAAGGCGAATAGCCTTTATAGGATAATTTGGGAATTGTGCCCTTAATCGAATTATTTGGGCTAATAACTTTGCAAACGCCAGGTTGCGAGATGATAATAGGCACATATGAGACCATCTTGAAGATGCATCTATTAGGACCATAAAATATCTAAACAACCCACTTGGTGGGTGAATAGGTCCACATATATCCCCGTGTATACATTCTAAGAAGGTAGGGGACTCAATGCCAACCTTCATTGGTGATGGTCTAGTGATCATTTTGCCTTGATAACAAGCATCACAAGAAAATTCATTATTTGTAAGAATCTTCAGGTTCTTTAATGGATGCCCACTCGAATTTTCAGTAATTCGTCTCATCATTATTAATCCAGGATGGCCCAAACGGCCATGCCAAAGCACAAAAGTATTTGAATCAATAAACTTCTGATTTACGATAGAGTGTGCTTCAACTATACTAATCTTTGAATAATATAAGCCAGAAGATAAAGTTGGTAACTTTTTTACAATGCATTTCTGGCCAGAAATATTCTTTGTAATACAAAGATATTCCACATTCATTTCATCTATTGTCTCAACATGATACCTATTTCGGCGGATATCTATAAAACTCAGCAAGTTTCTTCGGGACTTGGAGGAGTACAATGCATTGTCGATAATAAGTTTTGTTCCCTTAGACAGAAATACAATAGCTCTTCCGGAGCCTTCAATCAAACTTATATTACCAGAAATTGTAGAAACATTTACTTTTTTCTTATGCAAATAAGAAAAGTATTTCTGATATTTGAATATGGCATGAGTTGTTCCACTATCAACTACACAAATATCTTCATGATTGGTCTTTGATCCAAATATAATTTGAGGATTATCCATATTCTTCAAAATGACATAAACAAAATAAATATGATAGTAAACATTATAACTTTTATTTATGTATAACAATTACATAACTATACTATCTACTACAAATAACAAAAATTAAAATATTTACATCTCTACAGATTCACTACCGATCACATGACTTGTTTCTCCTTCTAGGAGTGCAAAGTAATCAGCTACATCCAAATGCATGAAGTCTAAATTATCTTCAGAAATAAAATTTGCTTCAGCATTTTTCTCTGTTTTCTTCAGGGAAGCTTGATATAGCTCAACCAGGTGCTTTGGCGTACGACATGTACGTGACCAGTGCCCTTTTCCTCCACATCTATAGCATGCATTTTCTGGCTTTGCTGCTTGCACCGCTTCATGCTTTTGTTCCTTCCTTTTCCACTGCTGGTGGTGAGGAGGGTTCTTTGGTGCATTATTATTACCACGATTAGAGTTTCCTCCCCGACCACGGCCATGACCACGACTGGGGCCACGTCCTCTTCCACGTTTAGCTTGGTGGAAGTTCGTCTCATTCACTTCAGGGAATGGACAAGAACCAGTAGGTCGGCTTTCATGGTTTTTCATTAATAGCCCATTATGTTGCTCAGCTACAAGAAGATGTGAGATAAGTTCAGAATACTTTTTGAATCCCATCTCTCGATATTGCTGCTGCAGGAGCATATTCAAGGCATGCAAAGTGGTGAAAGTTTTCTCCAACATATCATGATCAGTAATATTATCACCACATAGTTTCAATTAGAAAATAATTCTGAACATAGCAGAATTATACTCACTGATAGATTTAAAATCTTGTAGCCTTAGATGAGTCCAATCATAACGTGCCTGTGGAAGAACGACCATCTTCAGGTGGTCATATCTATCTTTCAAATTACTCCACAGTATGACTGGATCTTTAACAGTAAGATATTCCATTTTCAGGCCCTCATCAAGGTTATGGCGTAGGAATATCATTGCTTTGGCACGGTTTTGGTTTGATGCCTGATTTTTATCTTTGATGGTGTCTGCCAGACCCATCGCATCAAGATGAATTTCGGCATCAAGCACCCAAGACATGTAGCTTTTGCCTGATATATCTAGGGCTACAAACTCAAGTTTAGAAAGATTTGACATTGTTTAGAAAAAGAAAGTTCGTACCTCTAATACTTTCAAAGTATTTTCTCGAGATGGCAGAGTCTCGTGCTGATAACGTGTTATAAAATAAAGACTGTAAAGTAAAGACAAGTATAGAGAGAAACTGATATATTATTCAAACTTCAAACTTATGTACATAATGAACTGAATTCTCCTCTATTTATAGAAGAAAGGAAGCTGCTGTGTAAGCTGCTTGTAAGCTGCTGCTCTAAACTGTTGTGCCAGATATAGATAATTTTCTATCATGAGTAATATTTATCCATAACGGAGTACCGAAAGGATAAGTTTCTTCAGGAGGCTTATTTCCAATAGAGTACTAAATAGATAAATATATTTATGGCGGAGTCTCATATGGATAAACTTCTTCAGGAAGCTTATTTACAACGGAGTACTAAATGAACATCCATAATATAATATATTCATAACAGTGAGCAAATAAAAGCCATTTACACCACTAGTTTAGGACAGATTTTATACTAATAAAATATTCCAAATGCAAATCAGCTGCTTTATTGCACGGTTGTATATATATATTTTAAAAAAAGAAAGATTAGGATCTAGTAAAAAAGAAAAGGTAGTTGATCTCTTGTTTAATTAAGGCCATATTCTAATCTAATGTTGGGTGATCAAGCTACAGATGTTGGCTCCTCACTGCACCTAGAGCTAATATTAGCTTGACCAACCTACACCCCCCAAATAGTGACGAATTTAGAGCTAGTTCTATGGGTTTAATCTAATTCTTATTCATGTTAAGAGAAGAGCGGATCCAATACCAAGAAGTTTGAAAGAAATTGAACTGATTGCTTTTAACTCAATAATGTAGCGTGCAAAAAGAATTAAACAATATACATATAACTAGATGTACTTATTCCGAACTTATTAACTCTAAATTCTAGTTTCTTACGTAGTCTTCCTGGCCCTAACCAGAAAACATTTTTTAAAAAGGATTTTAATTCTTAAGTCAATTTGCTAAGTGAAGCTCTGACTGATAATGAACAAAACCTAAAACATGGAATAAAGAATTGCAACTTGTAGAGAAAAGACACCGCCTGACTTGCAAAAATAAAGATAAGCAGTTAAATCATGACTTCATAGCCAAGATTCCAAGACCCCACGACCAAAAATATGTGATTACCTTCTTATGAAAGGAAAAGAGCAGAAGAAGAAATTCTTAGAGCCCTTCTGGATCAACTGACAGTAAATAACTGATAAACTTGAAGTGCTGAAATTGATTTTTTAAATAAATTAGTCTAATAATAAGATAGTCAATGCGTCATTACCAATTTAAAAGGTTAGCGTTTACATTGAAACAACTATAGCGTTACAGACTGGATGGTATATAGTACAAATAAACATACATTCATACATACAAATTACATAAATATGTAGGATAAAAATTTGAATGGGGATGGTAATTAACTATTTAATCACAACCCATGAACAAAGGGATTAAATTGACAAGAAATGAAGTTGGGGGCTTAGGGTTGAAGTGAAAGAAAATTAAGAGTTCAAAAACTATGTGACTTTTTTCCTCTACCTAAGTCTTATAGGTAGAATTATCTGATGGTTTAGTGTAATAAATATCTAGTAAAATAATCAAGATCAGGGGCGGATTCATAGTATCGGGTGTGGGTTTTCGGGAACCCAGTAACTTTTACCCGAGCCTTGTATTTGTATTGATAAATTTATTACATATATAAGTATTTTTAGTTTGGAACCCATAAGTAAAATCAGGAGTTGGTTAAGTGGAAAACGAAGGAACTAGCTTAAGCTATATTCCTGAATATTTAGTGGGGGTTCGAATCCCTTTGAACACTTCTTAACGCCACTTTTGTTTTTTTCCATCAAACAGCACCCATAGGCACCTTTTGTTTCTCTTTTTCTTTTAAAAACCGACCAGCCAAAATTAAAAAGTTTTCTTACTTGCTTAAAGTATCACTTTTATCCAAATGTTGGGAACCCATAAGGTTCAAATCCTAGATCCGCCTCTGATCAAGATATTATGAAAAGAAAATTGTATATGAGGGTAGTGGGACCAAACAAAGGGCACTAACTGCAAGAAACAAATCAAGAAATGAAGCAAAGGTTGAAGGTAAGTGCGGATATGAGTAGTCGGACAAAGTAGAGAGCACTAAATGTGGAGGTAAATGTAGAAGAATATCATGAACATAACAGTTGGCTTAGAAGGTGACTTTTGATTACAGCCATGGAAACCATAAAGTGGCTAGAAAGGTAATACTTACTCCAGTGGGGAGTATTAGATAAGTAAAGATTTTCCTTTGGACCAAATTGGGCATGTGTACGAAAGGTGTACCTTTCCGTTAAAGAACAAAAACTGGCACAAGGTATCATTGTGCTGTTGCTGTTGTTATGGGACAGGATAACACAATAATTGTATGTGTATGTTGAGTCACGTAGTATACGATTTTATAAAATAATATCATTATATATTTTACAAAAAAGCTTTGAATAAAGTATTATACATGAATAAATAAAGTAGTGAATGTGCTAGTTGCGGATTATTGTACGGTGAATCATTTGTCAAGCTTAACTTTAACATCTTGCATTGGCAATAAGTATTATATTAGTATCTTAAAATAATTTTAATTGGTGAAAAATAAAAGTACAAAAGAACTAAATTTAATGCAATTTTAAATTTGTAACAAAAAGAATAAAAATTTCAAATTAAAGCTTGTTACAAATAAACACTATATTTTAAAAAGTTCGTCCTAAACAAGCACTAAACTATAATAGACGATTCACTTAAATCAAATAGCATTATGTAATATGTAAATGTGTTTTACTAGCTAAACAAACATGAAACATAATCTCATTGCTAATGTCCTCATAGCAATAAAGTGTACGAAACAAAACCTATTATGTTGGTAATTTTATCTTTCACCGAAAAACTTTATAATAATAATTAAAAAATTGTAAATTTGAAATATCGTATTCGGTAATTAATGTTAAAAACCTTATTTTGAGATTATTTTTTGAAGATGTCTTCTTTCTTTTCTTATGACGTTAAAGTATTAATTCATTCTTTCACTTTTAATATTTAAACACAATTTTATAGGCTATTTAATATCTATGAAAGTTGAATATGAAAAAAACTTTTAAATACAATTTTTCCATTATCACATACTATTTCGGCGGGTATCCCAAATCGACATACGATATGATCCCAGATGAAGTCTATAACCTCTTTCTCTCTTACTTTCTCGAACGCCTGTGCTTCAACCCATTTAGAAAAATAGTCAGTCATAAATAAAATGAACTTAGTTTTACCTGGGGCCGATGGCAGAGGGCCGACGATATCCATTCCCCATTTCATGAATGGCCATGGGGATAGGACTGAGTGAAGTTGCTCTCCGGGCCGATGGATCACCGGTGCAAACCTTTGACATTTGTCACATTTTCGAACAAACTCCTTTGCATCTTTGTCCATATCGATCCAATAATATCCTGCTCTGATTATTTTTCGGACTAATGAATCGGCACCGGAATGATTTCCACAAGTACCCTTATGAATCTCACGTAGGATGTAGTCGGTGTCTCCTGGACCTAAACATATTGCCAATGGTCCATCGAATGTCCTTCTTTATAATGTTCCATCTGCAGTCAATGTGAATCGAGCAACTTTGGTTCGTAGGGCCCTTGAAGTTTTAGGGTCCGATGGGAGTTTTTCGTTCTCCAAGGTTAAGCTTGTAGAATTTATCTCGGCATGGCCTTCTTCGATCACAGACCTCGAGAGTTGAACGACAATCCCCGAGCTGATCTCATCTTCCTCGACCGATGATCCCAAATTTGCAAGTGCATCGGCCTCACTGTTTAGTTCTCGAGGTATATGATGTAAATTCCATTCTTTGAAATGGTGCAAAGTTACCTGTAGTTTGTCCAAATACCTTTGCATTCTATCCTCTCGAACTTCGAAGGTTTTGTTTACTTGATTTACCACCAGCAAAGAGTTACACTTGGCTTCAATGACTACTGCTCCCAAGCTTTTAGCTAAATCGAGACCTGCAATCATGGCCTCATACACGGCCTCGTTGTTAGTCAACCTAGTAGTTTTGATAGATTTCCTAATAGTTCTACCCGTAGGCGTCTTTAAAACGATGCCTAGCCCGGACCCTTTTAGGTTCGAAGCCCCGTCTGTGAAAAGGGTCCATACCCCCGATGATGTACCCAATTCAATAGGAGTTCTTTTTCGACTTCGGGTACGAGGGTTGGCGTTAAATCGGCCACAAAGTCCGCTAAAATTTGAGACTTGATGGCCGTCCGGGGTTAATATTCGATATCATACCCACTGAATTCGACAGCTCATTTGGCCAATCGACCTGATAGTTTGGGCTTGTGTAAAATATTACGAAGTGGGTAAGTGGTTAATACGCATATGGGGTGACATTGAAAGTATGGTCTTAACTTTCTAGAGGTGCTTATCAGTGCTAGTGCCAATTTCTCTCAGTGTGGATATCTAGTTTCTGCTTCCCCTAAGGTTCGACTTACATAATAAACGGAAAATTGCGTACCTTGCTCTTCTCGAACTAGGTCACCACTTACCGCGATTTTTGATACTGCCAAGTACAAGCAAAGTTTCTCGTCTACCTTTGGGGTGTACAGCAGTGGTGGGCTCGATAGGTATCGTTTCAATTCCTCTAATGCCTGTTGGCATTCCGGGGTATAGGTGAAATCGTTCTTCTTTTTGAACAGAGAGAAAAATCTGTGACTTCGATTCGACGACCTTGAAATGAATCGGCCTAAGGCAGCAATCCGTCCCGTTATCCTCTGCACGGCTTTTACACTGTCCACGACGGTGATGTCTTCGATGTCCTTGATTTTATCAGGGTTGATCTCGATCCCTTGATTCGATACCATGAAGCCAAGAAACTTGCCCGAACCGACCCCGAAAGTACATTTCTCGGGGTTGAGCTTCATGTTGTATTTCTTTAAAATCTCGAATGTTTCCTGCAAATAAGCCAAATGGTCCACTGCGTGTAGGGACTTAACTAGCATGTCATCAATATAAACTTCCATTGATTTATCTATTTGTTCCTCGAACATTTTATTTACTAGGCATTGGTAAGTAGCTCCTGCAATTTTTTAGCCCGAAGGGCATTACATTATAACAATAGGTTCCATACTTGGTGATAAACGAAGTCTTTTCTCGGTCCTCCGGGTTCATTTGGATTTAATTGTACCCGGAATAGGCATCGAGAAAAGTAAGGATCTCGTGGCCGGCCGTGGTATCAATCATGCGATCGATGTTAGGCGGTGGAAAAGAATCTTTGGGGCATGCCTTGTTTAAAACTTTGTAATCTATACACATTCTAAGTTTGTTCCCTTTCTTAGGGATTACAACTACATTGGCTAACCATTCAGGGTATTTCACCTCCAGAATGGACCCTATTTTAAGAAGTTTAGTTACCTCGTCCTTTATGAATGTGTGCTTTACCTCGGACTGGGGTCTTCTCTTTTGCTTCACCAGTTTGAACCTAGGGTCCAGGCTTAGCCGATGCGTCGTTATATCCGATGGGATCCCTGTTATATCTAAATGGGACCAATCAAAACAATCTATGTTATCGATAAGAAATTGAATAAGCCTTTTCCTGAGTTCGGGGGTTAATCCCGTTCCCAGGTATACCTTTCGTTCGGGCAAATTCTTGATTAGTATGACTTGCTCCAGCTCTTTAATCATTAATTGGGTAGCGTCGGAATCATTGGGGACCACGAAGGATCGAGGGATCCTTTGATCATCATCCTAGTCAATCTTCTGATTTTCTAGTTGGGTCGAAGCTGACATCTGTGATTCCTATTTGGCATCTCATTCCCCTCTTGAGTCCGATCCCTTTGTTGATGAAAGTGAGGATATCAGAATTGCTTCTTCAATGGCAAACATTTCTCTCACGACCGGTTGTTCTCAGTACACTGTTTTGACTCCCTCCGATGTTGGGAATTTAAGAACCTGGTGGAGGGTCGAAGGTACAACACTCATATTGTAGATCCATGGCCTTCTAAAGAGGGCGTTGTACCTCATATCGCCTTCGATTACGTGGAACTTTGTTTCCTTGATGGTCCCGGCCACATTTATCAGCAGAATTATCTCGCCTTTGGTGGTTTCACATGCCATATTGAATACGTTTAGAACCAGGGTCGCGGGTACGACGTGGTCCTGTAGACCGAGCTATTCTACAACCTTTGATCTAATAATGTTGGCCGAGCTACCTGGATCAATTAACACACGGTTAACTTTAGTTTTATTCATAAGTACGGATATTACCAGTGCATCGTTGTGAGGTTGCATGACTCCTTCTGCATCTTCATCATTAAAGAACAAGGTTCCTACGGGTGCGTAATCTTGAGTTCGAGGTCATTTTTCTCTCATAACCGACGTCTTAGTACGTTTAAGCACCGGCCCCTGAGGGGTATTGATGCCACCGATGATCATGTGGATGATGTGCTGTGGTTCTTCCTATTCATTTTGTTTACCAAAATCCCTGTTTTTGAAATGGTTTTTGGCCCTGTCGCTTAAAAATTCTCGAAGGTGCCCCTTATTGAATAACCGGGCTACCTCATCTCTTAGTTGCCTGCAATCTTCCATTCTGTGGCCATGGGTGCCATGATATTTGCACATTTGATTGGGGTTCCTCTGGGCAGGATCGGTCTGCATGGGTCGAGGCCATTTAGTATCTTTGATACGTCCGATAGCCGGCACGATGGCAGATGCATCGATGCTGAAATTATACTCCGATTACCGTGGTGCTTCCTTAGGTCCGGTAGGCCTGTTGAACCCATTTCTGTTATCAGCCCCAGAGACCCTTGACCTCGATCACTCTTTTTATTGCCTTGTCCGGGGTTACGTCTCAATTCATTGATCCTGTGGTTTCCACTATATGGTCGGTATTGCTCCCCGATCGGATTGACATCCCTTCTAGCAGCAGGTTCAGAACCCAACTGATCGTCTTCGACTCTAATTTTTGACTGGTACCGATTGTGCATGTCGGCCCAAGTAATAGCTGGGTACTCAATCAGGTTATGCTTCAACCGCCGTGAAGCCGTCGAACTTCGTTCGTTCAAACCTTGAGTGAAAGCCTGAACAGCCCAATCGTCTGTGACTGGTGGCAGATCCATTCATTCCATTTGAAAACGAGATATGAACTCCCTTAGCATCTCGTTATCCTTTTGTCTTACCTTGAACAGGTCCGACTTCCTGGTCTCGCCTTTTATGGCCCCGGCATGCGCTTTTATGAAGGAATCTGCAAGCATAGCAAATGAATCGATGGAATTAGATGGTAAATTATGATACCATATCATTGCTCCCTTTGACAGGGTTTCACCGAATTTCTTCAATAATACGGATTCGATTTCATCGTCCTCTAGGTCGTTCCCTTTGATGGCATATGTGTAAGAGGTGACATGTTCGTTGGGGTCGGTAGTTCTATTATATTTAGGAATCTCGGGCATTCGGAATTTCTTTGGGATTGGTTTAGGAGCCGCGCTTGGGGGGAATGGCTTTTGCATGAATTGTTTGGAATCTAAGCTCTTCAATTTCGGTGGTTCCCCCGGGATCTTATCAACCCTGGAGTTATATGTCTCCACCTTTTTGTCGTTTGCCTCGATCCTACTTTCTCCTGATTCTTTTCGTTTGGTCAGTTCTTCGAACATCTTAGCAATTTCGGGATTAGTCCCCGATTCTTGCTCATTTGACTTTACTATAGCCGGTTTCGTTCTGTGGGTGACTTCTCGAGGCGGACTAGGCTCCGGCCTGCTCGGTACCTGGGTTTGACTCTGCAACTGAGCTATCGCTACCTATTGAGCTTGCAACATTTCGAATATCATACGCAAGCTGATTTCGTTTTCCTCAATGTTATGGGTTTCTTGAGCTGCAAATCGAGTGCCACCATGAATGCTATTTTCAGGTTCAGAATATAGGTTCGCCTCAATGGACACATGCGAATTAATGTCTAATGGCACTTCGACTCGATCTCCAACTGCATCGACGTGCGGCATTCCGACCCTGGGCGTCAAGTTGTTGTTCTCACCTTGAAGGCCAGCTTCGTTGTCGATAGGTAAGGCCATTTAATTTAGAGAGCTCGTCGTTGCTAATCCGACATTAAAGGCATTTCCAAAAATAAGCGTAAAATGGTGTGTTTTGGCATATTCGTATCAAATAATCACTATTATTCTTAGCCCCACGGTGGGCGCCAAACTGTTTACCCGAAAAACGGATAGAGTTGAATTTGTACGTAGTTATAAGGGTATGTGGTATTACTTGACACAAATCTTAAGAGTAAATAGAAATATCGAGTATTGACTGTAGAAAACGAAAAATAAGCAAAGTTGGAAAGAAGATGATTTATGGATTAAGCAAGATGAATCAATCTATAAAGCTAAAAAAGGATAACTCTTCAATATGAGAGTGTATGATATCTCAGTTACAATGTATGTGAACTTTGTCCCTTACAGAAATAATAACCATCCCCTTTATAGTGGAGGGATCCTACTTTAGATATAATTAAAAATATATAGTGGGAGACCCATGATAAATCAGCTTTTCCATAATTCCTGCCATAATTCTCTCCTCTAGTGCGGTTGCAACGACTCTTGTCTATGAGTTCGTTATTTCTCAAGCTTGATATCGAGTCGACTCTCGATCTTGACTCGAGCTCGATTCTGACTCGTAGTCTTGTATTGATTCGGGGTCAGTGTTGGTCGGTCTCTGCCTCATAAGCTCGATAACTCCACTTCGCATCATAGTTCGATTTGGAATCGAGCTCGATAATGATAACGAGCTCGACATTGATTGGTCCCTAGGGCTCGAAACTTGATGACCTGACTTCGGACCTCAACCTGATATTATGAAGATGCTCTTCGATCCAAAGCATTACCATTTCGACCAATTCGTACGAAGGACTAACCGGTTTTGACCGTATACACTATTGTGAATACTAGTAATTAATGTGAAAGATTACAACCCTTCAAATAAACGTGATACTTTTTTTATTGAGATATTTAATTAGTTCATAGGGTATTTCAGTAATTCAATTTTTATGTTTAGAGCTTCCTACTTTTATAATAAACTAGTTTTAGTATACGTGTGTTGGTGTGTATAGTTTCTATCAATTAAAAATATGTACATTGACGTTTAAATAAAATGCAATATTTGTTTAAAAGCTAAAAATTATTTTTTTCATAGTAATTGTATTAAATATCTTCTAAATATGCATAGATGATGAATTTAGTTAAATTTTAGTTGTGCATTATTTTGTAATTATACATATTTTATAATATAAGTTATAAATATGTTAAATTGTATCTCACCTGAAATCTCTTTATGAATATATTTTGCCTTCTACTAATTTCATCCTTTTTCTTTAAGTTTGCATTTAAAAAAAATTAATTTTTAATACTATTGTCACGACCCAAAATCCACTATAGGCAGTGATGGCGCCCAACGTCGGCGTTAGGCAAGCCAACGGTGAACCATCTAAATAATTATCCATTTTAAAATTTTAAAATCAGGAATTTCATTAAATAAATAGAATAAAACCTGGTACTCATAGAAACCTGTGCTTTTCTTTACCAAAAACCGAATATAAATAAATCATAAGGTGAAATGATAATAATAACGTGAACTACAATAATGAACATCCTCTAGGAACCCCTAAAACCCGGTGTCATAAGTATATGAGCATCTACTAGAAAGTACAATAACAATATAATATCTGTCTGGAATACAAGATAGACAAGATAAAGTAAATAATTATGATGGAGACTCTATGTTCTTTGAATCGTAGCATGGAATGTAGCTCACCATAAAGTCCCCTCAGCAGCTGCGCCTACACACCCAAGTGACCACCAAATGAACCTGTCAGATCCTGCACATTTAGTGCAGAAGTGCAGCATGAGTACGTAAATCAACGCGTACCCAGTAAGTATTGATGAGCTCGAAACACACACCTAAATTATGCTCCCTAATCAAATATAGTATAGTATATATCGTATTCACAGGGATTGGATTTAAACAGTATTCTCGTAGTTTCTAGCTTGTTTGCTATCCAAGATGATCAAAAAATGAGATTTATATGATTTCTAACTAAAATTAACTAAGAATCTAAAGCTATTGACTAATGACAATCGCAACAAGGAACAATTAAAGAAGGTTATTAATGGGAGAAGATAGGATTTTGATGGGATAGGTGCAAGATAATTGTTTGGGATCTAACTCTAGGTAATTAACTTCTAATGTTTAAGTGAGACTCTCGAATTCACTCAATTATTAGTTCAAACGTTCAGCAAAAATTCCTCTCTCGATTAAGTCTTAACCTCACAAGATGAACCAATTTAAGCACGAGAAGATATGCAAGAATGCGTAGTTGATTGGTCTTAGGACAACCTCTCTATCTTCCTAACTAGGTTTAATCAATGATTCAACTAGCCTCTCTCGATTACTAAGAAGAACTAAAGAACTCAACCAACAATATAATGCAAGGATATCATAAGTTATGCCTCTCTCGATTACATGAACTAGTGAATATAGATTCAACAATTAAATTATCCAAAAACGATTCAATACACAAAATTAGAGTTATAATCCACAAACAATCATCAATACACCAAATACATCAAACCCTAAAGAGAACTACTCCATAGATATGGAGCAATTCGACACAAATAAAGGTAAAGTATAGGAAAATATAAATTCAATCCAAACTCGGGTCCTGAGTGAGGAAGGAATGTTGAAATCCTTGTGCTCGTGTTCTTCCAACTCCTCCTTAGCCTCCCTTAGGTCGAATAAGTGTTAAAACTCCAAAAAATAATGTTTTCCATGTATTTATACCAAGTAGGGTCGGGCCCAGACGAAACCACCTTCTCAGAGCCGAAATTGGATTTTCACTTTGTAAAAATTACACAGGCGCGCCGCATGGGGCGACGCGCCTTGCGGGGCATTAGTGGGGAAATCCAGAGAGCTAATTCTGACAGGCAGCAAAGATTTCTACAGCCACGGCGCACACGCGCTGCCCCACGTGCTGCGGCAGTGAGGATTTCTCAGAGTACGGATTTTTCGTGCGTTTTGACGTCAAGACTTGGTCCTCGACCCCCGAACACGATCTCGTCTTAATACCTTGGGCTTTTACTCAGACTTCAAAGCTCCAAATGGCTTTAATTCATTCCATAACATCTACATAGATCAAAATCACTCCTACAAGGCATAAAACACATGATAAGTGCAAAACACTATCAATTAAAGCTCAACACGAATAAAGTGAAGTGAATTAGAGTGCAATAAGCGCCTAAAATAGGTAATTATAGCTCCCATCAATGCCCCACACTTAAACCATTGTTCGTCCTCGAGCAATCAAACTACACTTCACATAGACACGACCTTTTTCAACAACTCTAATAACTCATCACACCAAGAATATTTAAAACAGATTAAGTACAATACCATAACATCCTCGCCTCAAGCTTTGACTCAAAAGCACCACACATTATTTATAACTCACTCACTTAATCTAACATAGAGGTCAACGACATTACCTTTCCTTCATGAATCAAGTGCCCTCACACAACAAAAGAGAGTAGTTCCACACATAATAAAATTTAAGAACAATTTGGAACTCAAGATAGAAAGAATTCACTCACTCTTAGAATCAACATTCATATGCCATAAAAGACGTACCATAGGCTTGCCTGTAGTGTACTACTCTACTAATCGAGCTCATTCAGTCAAGGATCAAGTAGGACTTCATTTGTTTTTAATGTAGGCTGCGGGATGGGTAAGATACATTTAGATATAAGAGTGACTACACCTCCCTAAGCACTTTAATACATACATTTCATTGTTCAAAACCCCACACTTATGTCAAACCATAGCTCCACCTCCACATCAATATACATTAACTCCCTACTTCTTCAAGCACAATTTCATCAAGTTACCACTATCAAGGAATATTTTTCACAATCATACACTTATTTTTTCTTTATCAATTCAAGTGGCTCTTGCTTTTTCAAAACAGTGCACCTTCTTCCTTATTTCAAATAGTTCTACTCAAAATCCAAACCAATCACCCCACACTTCAACTTTTACAAAGTTCATAACAAATTCAAGTGCTCACGAGAGGTAAAAGTTCAAATAGATGGTCAATTCAAACAAATGGGTAAGGCTTGTACCGTGGTTGCCAAAGAAACAAGATTATAGGCTCAAAGGGATAACTACGATACATAATAATTAGGTGGGTAAAAGCTATTAACTGGCTCAACAAAGAAATGTCTATATCCCTTCCAAGACTGAATAAAACTACCATTATGCTTTGCAAACACACGGGGCAAGTTCTAGACATCAAATGCAATACACAGAATACACAAAATCTCACACGCACATGGCACATAACTCGCTCAAGATTGGATTATCAAGACACTCTAGTCAAAGTAGTTAAGCAAAGTTAAGATCATACAATTTAAGGTACTTATACAAGAGTCAAAAACTGAGCCTAAGCGTCACAACTAAAGCACTCACTATTCTCAAGATATAATAGAGTCAAGAGATATTGCCTTCCATTCAAATCATAGCACAAGGTTTCCTACTCCTAACAAAAATAAAATCTAACTACACCCGATTCAAACAAAACCCTTGGAAAAGAACCACGACACAATGAAAAACCAAGGGGAATTTATACACTACCTAACAAAAGAAAATCTTTTTGTCTTTTTTCTTTCGACTTTAATCCCTCAAGAAATCTGTCGATTGATATCCATCGTCAGAAAAAATCGATTTTTTTTTGTTTTGTTTTTTTTTCTATCTCTAACTACTAAAACTAAGCAAAAAGAAACAATAATATACATACATACATACAAATATCCCCTACCCCACACTTAAAGTTGTGGCATGTCCCCATGACACACAATTAAAAAGAATTTTCTTTTTTTCCGAGAACTTATGAACTCTACCCCTAATTCTGAATTCATTCCTCGTTTTCGCTCCTTGGGATTCTTTATGGAGCTCATTAAGCCAAATTATTCTGAGGTTACCTGCAAGACCTGCTCTTTTCTTTCTTTCTTATTCTCATCTTGAGCGGTGAATTGCTCGTTCATGATGATCCTTAACTTGTTTCTGCATTCTTTCACAGGATCAATCCATACATATTCCTGTAAATCCCCAAAAATAAAATCCACATGATCAAGGTTAGAATAAGAAACAAAGAAGAAAGGTCAAGTGAATATTCCTCTAGTATGTCCAAGACCATTTGTTTCTCATTCTCTTCTACTAAAGGTTGCAAATGTGGAAAGGTGGATAAGGGTTTGAACTCTTCTTTCGTTGCTTCACATTCAACCGCAACCTTATTTTCGATCATCTCAGTTGAATCAGAGTCCTCTTGTATCGTGGAAATATCCCTCTATAGATGCTCATCCTCTTGGGTAGGCTCATTCTCACAAGGTATCTCCTCCATATATTCACCATCACAACGCAATGAGATTTCTGAAAGTATACTTACTAATTGACTCACTCACGTTGTTAGGTTCTTAATAGCTTCATCATTTTTCATAAACCTTTCTTCAACACTATTCATGAGCATATGCATAAGCGCTTCTAAACTACCATTCTCCTCTTGAGGTGGTTGTCTCACTTTGCTTTCATTCCAGTCATAATAAGGATATTCATCCCAACCAGAGTCAGAATTGTGCCCATATAAATCCTCACAACTGTATGAACTAAAAATAGAGTGAGACTGCTCAAAATACGAACCACAGGAAGAATACATACCTGCTTTACAGTCAACCCATAGATGATTTTCACAACATTTAAAACATATAGAAGACCGCTGTTAATATTCAGCTGCTAACTCTTCAACCGTTTTCTTAGGCTGGTTGTACTCCATCTTCACAGAATTTAGAGTTCAAAATCTATAGTATCTTCTCTAACTTATTGGGTACTACAAAACAAATCTTAAAAAGAAGTTAACTAATATAGAAAATAAAATAGAAAAGGAAAAAGAAAAGAAAAGAAAAAAAAACTAAAACCTAATTCGTGAATTAGCACCAAAAACTATTTCAAACACTATTGATTGCCAATCCCCGGAAACGACGCTAAAATTTGACGAGCTCGAAACACACACCTAAATTATGCTCGCTAATCAAATATAGTATAGTATAATTGTAATGACATGACTAGTCGTTTTGAGAATTGACATTTCTTTTAGAAGCTTAAGGTCCCGAGAAACTGCGTAATATGTATTATGACTTGTGTGTACGGTCGATTTTGGTTTTCGGAAGATTCAGAATTAAATTGAAAAAATAATTCTTATTTTAGAAGCTAAAATAAAAATAGTTGATCGGAGAGTTGACTTTTGAGCAAACGGCTCCGAAATAGAATTTTGATGATGTCAATAGCTTTGTATGGTAATTTTGGACTTAGGCGTATGTCCGGATTTTGATTTGGAAGTCCGTAGGACAATTCAGCACACTTTGGCGAAAACTTGGAAAATGAAGTTCTTGAAATATTCATAAATTTGGCCGTAATTTGATTGTTTGATAACGAGGTCGGATTTTGATTTCGAAAATTGGAACAGTTCCATTATGTCATTTATGTCTCCTGTACAAAATTTAAAGTCATTCCGGGTTGATTTGATATGTTTCGGCCCAAAATATAGAAGTTGGAATATTTGAAAACTCATAATTTGATTTGATGCGCAATTCGTAATTTCGGCGTTGTTTGACGTGGTTTGAAGCCTCGACTAAGTTTGTATTGTATTTTGGGAATTATTGGTATATTCGAATGAGGTCTCGAGTAGCTCGGATTAGTTTAGGATGGGGTTCGGATCGTTTGGCAACTTGTTGAAGCTGCTGGAATTTTCTGCTGCTGAAGCTGTTTCTGGGCAGCAACTGATGCAATCGCACCTGTGGAATTATAGGCGCAGGTGCGACCTCGCAGATGTGAGATAAGCATCGCAGAAGTGACTGGGATGGGGGACAGGACAGAGGTCGCAGGTGCGATGCATTTTCCGCACCTGCATGATCGCAGAAGCGACTACTGGAACACAGAAGCGGACAGAGGCAGCTAGGCATGGCTTCGCAGAAGCGATCATTTTGTCGCAAAAGCGACATCGCAGATGTGAAATTTCTTCCGCAGATGCGAGCTCATGCTTGGTAGTGTACATTGGGACTTTGCAGATGCGCATTTTGGCTTGCAAAAATGAGGCCGCAGATGTGCAAATCTGTCCGTAGAAGCGGAACTGGGCGGAAACATAAAGGACCAAAAATTGGTCATTTTGCCATTTTTGATTTGAATTTTGGAGCTTGGTTTTTGGGCGATTTTGGAAGAGTTCTTCACGACTTCGACTTGGGTAAGTGTCCTATATACTAAAGTGATTAAATTTTATAAATCCATGGTTATATTCATCATTTATTTCGGATTTAAATAGAAGGAATCAAGGATTTTGCAAAATCTTTCAAAAACGAAAATTTTAGATTTGGAGGTCGATTCGTTATCGGAATTTGATAAAATTGGTATGGTTAAACCCGTATCAGAATGGGTGTTTGGATTTTGTAAAAATTCTATCAGGTTCCAAGAGGCGGGCCCCGCATTGACTTTGGTTGACTTTTTAATGTAAACTTTTAAGTCGACTTTTTATTATCTGGAATTATTTCTAATGAATTTTAATGAAGTTATACAATCAATTTGGATAGATTTGAGTTGTCCGGAGGTCAATTCAAGCAAGAAGGTTATTTTGGAATATCGACATAACTTCAAAAAGGTAAGTATCTTGCCCAACCTTGAGTGGGGGAAATTCTCCTTAGGCATTGAGTCGTATGTGGAAATTCTATGATTGAAAACCCTGTATTAAATTGGAAATTTTTTAGAACATAGTAAATCTTTTATTTGTCATGCCTCGTTCCTTGTTTATCGAGTTTGTATTTTATATGATAATTTGGGGTGATTGCCACTTAGATTTTATGTGAATTCTGTGTGTTTGTTGATTTGATATTTATTGGAATTTATTTCATTATGGATTTTCCATCTGCAAATAATTAATTAAATAAGCTTAAAAAGAGGCATTAATATATTTATCAAAAATTTGGATTAAAGAAGGTGTTGTCCTATGCTGAGTTACTTTTCCATCTCTATTGTTATTTTTGAGATTTTATATACGTTGTATGGAGCCCTGGTCTATTTGCATTGAAATTAATTGATTTTGTTGTATCCTTGGAGTTGGTTGTGGCAGGTGGGCAAATTGGGATATAAATTGTTGTATTGTGTTGTCGTTTAGACACTCTCCTTGATGTTATTTATGCTTCTTACCTTGCTTGTTAATGATATACATGTGCTTGATAAGGAAGAGTGTAAAGTACAAAGGGTGATGCCATGCCATTTGAGAGTGTAAAGCACGAAGGGTGATGCCGTGCTATTTGAGAGTGTAAAGCACGAAGGGTGATGCCATGCCATTTCAGTTATATTATCATGTGAGGAAAAGTATAAAGTACTAAGGGTGATGCCGTGCCATTCTTAATATGGACGAAGGATAATTCCATGCCATTTCATTTATATTATCATGTGAGGATGGGCATTAAAGCACGAAGGGTGATGCCGTGCCATTATTTTTTTATTATCATATGTTCATGGCACGAAGGGTGTTTCGTGCAGGTGAGGACAAGAGACATACATTATATTGTGATATCTTTTGTTGTGTATACATTCATGCCTTTATCTTGAGCTGTTATTGTGCACCTATATTTTCTATGTGACTTGTAGTCGTTGTTGCTTCCTGTGTGCCTCCCACTTTATCTATTTTATTGTTATTGAAATTTCTCCCACCTAGTTGGTACTGTTATATGTATGCTCAGTGAGAAAGAGATAAATGCACGAAGGGTGTTGCCGTGCCAATTGATTTGATATATATATATATATATATATATATATATATTGGGTGAGAATGAAACATGTGCACGAAGGTATTACCGTGCCATTCGACGTGATATGTTGAATATATTCCTCACACCATGAAAGTTATGTATTTAATGAGATAAATGCACGAAGGTGTTGCCGTGCCATTTGATGTGATATCTTGAATATATTTCTCACACCAGTAAAGTTAAATGAGGTGTCACATGGTGACTTTTACTTGAAAGAATTATATTCGAAAGGTATTTACTTGAAAGAATTATATTTCGAAAGATATTTACTTAAAAGAATTATATTTAAAAGATATTTATTTGAAAGAATTATATTCGTAAGATATTTATTTGAAGGAAGTATATTCGGGATATATTTAATTGTACGGATTACATTTTAATCATTTTTATTTGAAAAACTTATAGATAAAAGATGTATATTTTGAAAGACTTGATTAATTGCTTGTACTTGTGTTTATTATTCGTTTGAGCAATATTTATGGTGTTCTTGTTGCCTTGCTATTTATGTCACAAGTTGATTATTGTTGCCATCATTGCTATCTATTTTTTATTATTTTTGTATGCTATATTGCACAGGTTATTGACTAGTGAGTGTCTTGACTGTACCTCGTCACTACTCCACCGAAGTTAGTCTTGATACTTACTGGGTACCGACCGTGGTCTACTCATACTACACTTTTGCACATTTTTGTGTAGAGCCAGGTATTGGTGATATCGGATTCGGACAGAGATTAGAGTGTGATCGCAATGGTTCAAGGTAGAGCTGCTTGGTCATCGTAGTCCCTTGTAGTCTTTCCATTTTATTGTGTTGTCAGCTCTTATTCGAACAATATTGTATATTCCATCCTCGAGATCATTCCATGTATTCAGTTAGAGTTCGTGACTCAGTATTACCAGTCTTGGGAGGTTGCTATAATTATTTCCACTTTTAGTTTCGACACTTGTATTAAATTATGTGTTTCAAAAATAAATGCCTCGAATGAAATTGTAATCGGCTTACCTAGTCTTAGAGACTAAGTGCCATCATGATGCATGTGGTAGGATTTTGGTTCGTGACAATAATATCATATCTACATGGATTGGATTTAAACAATATTCTCATAGTTTCTAGCTTGGTCGCTATCCAAGATGATCAACAATTGAGATTTATATGATTTCTAACTAAAATTAACTAAGAATCTAAAGCTATTAACTAATGACAATCGCAACAAGGAACAAGCAAAGAAGGTTATCAATGGGAGAAGATAGGGTTTTGATGGGATATGTGCAAGATAATTGTTTGGGGATCTAACTCTAGGTAATTAACTTCTAATGTTTAAGTGAGTCTCTCGAATTCACTCAATTATTAGTTCAAACGTTCATCAAAAACTCCTCTCTCGATTAAGTCTTAACCTCACAAGGTGAGCCAATTTAAGCACGTGAAGATATGCAAGAATGCGTAGTGGATTTGTCTTTAGGAGAACCTCTCTCGATTATCCTCTTAACTAGGTTTAATCAATGATTCAACTATCCTCTCTCGATTACTAAGAAGAATTAAAGAACTCAACCAACAATATAATGCAAGCATATCACAAGTTATGCCTCTCTCGATTACATGAACTAGTGAATATAGATACAACAATTAAATCATCCAAAAATGCTTCTATACATAAAACTAGAGTTATAATCCACAAACAATCATCAATACACCAAATCCATCAAACCCTATAGAGAACTATTCCATAGATATGGAGCAATTCATCACAAATAAAGTTAAAGTATAGGAAAATATAAATTCAATCCAAACTCGGGTCTTGATTGAGGAAGGAATGTTGAAATCCTTATGCTCGTGTTCTTCCAACTCTTCCTTGGACTCCCTTAGGTCGAATATGTGTCAAAACTCTAGAAAATAACATTTTTCATGTATTTATACCAAGTAGGGTCGGCCCCAGACGAAACCACCTTCTCCTAGCCGAAATTGGATTTTCACTTTGTAAAAATTACATAGGCACGCCGCATGGGGCGACACGCCATGAAGGGCATTAGTGGGGAAATTCAAAAAGCTAATTCAGACAGGAAACAAAGATTTGTACAGCCACGGCGCCCCACGCGATGCCCCACGCGTCGCGACATTGAGGATTTCTCAGAGTATGGATTTTTCGTGCATTTTGACGTCCAGACTTAGTCCTCGACCTCCGAATACGATCCCGGCTTACCCTTAGGTTTTTACTCAGACTTCAAAGCTCCAAATAGCTCGAATTCATTCCATAACATCTACATAGCTCGGAATCACTCCTACAAGGCATAAAACACACGATAAGTGCAAAACACTATCAATTAAAGCTCAACATGAATAAAGTGAAGTGAATTAGAGAGCAATAAGCTTTTAAAATACGTAATTATATCCTACCATCAAGTATCTAGCCTAACCCCGAAGAAGTAGTGACAAGGGGTTGACATTGACACTTACTAGTGGTCCAGTATATCAAATATAATAAAGTAGACAAGTATGGAACATGGTAAGTAAACAATGAGTACAAATATAGGCAAATAATATGGTCTACAGCTGAACATTGAACACAAAGTCCTAAATTATCATATACCTCCTCAAATGGAATACATAATGGCCAATACCAAATCAACGGTCACATCTCAAGTCATGAAACTTATGATACGCAGACTCCTTATCAAGTATTTTGCACGATTCTGCCGAGGCGAGCGGCCCGATCCCATAAGAGTGTTTCACGGATATGCCGAGGCAAACGGCCCGATCCCATAAGAATGTGATACATGATACTGCCGAGGCGGACGACCCGATCCCATAAGAGTGTGTTACAATATCCTGCCGAGGCGAACGACCCAATCCCATAAGAGTGTGTTTCATAATCCTGCCGAGGCGAATGGCCCGATCCCATAAGTGTGTGTTACAATAATCTTGCCGAGGCAAGCGGCCCGATCCTATTAGAATAAGAAGCTTTAACGGGTTTTTGATCCCACTCACGAATATACACGTGTGTTATGAAATTTAAGGAAACTTTTCAATGAATACACGTAACACAGAAGAAATTCGTAAGGGAAGCATAATTTCCACGGCTAATCAAGTAGCTCGTCAAATTTCTAAAGTAGCAAGTCCATTACTCTATGCAAGTCTAGTCTCAGGTCGAAATACGAAATAACGTAATTAAACAGGCAAGGATAACTCAATTAGTACAATTCAAGCATGGCGTGAATCTAAGTCTACCAGGATATAATCAGGAATTCTAGCGTACACACAGATACTCATCACCTCATACATGCGTAGCTCCCATAACATGTAGCATGTAATAAGCATAACACCTACGAGGTAAAGTCCCCCTCAGAAGGTTAGACAAGAGACTTACCTCGCTCCGAAGTTCCATAACCGGCTACAACGCCTCGCTAACACCTCAAACCGATGCCCATCGACCCGAAACTAGTCAAACAACGTGAAAACTAATAAAAACATACTCCAACACTCATAATTAATCAATTTATAACAAATTCCCAAATCCGCTCGAAAAGTCAACAAAGTCAACCATCGAGCACAAGTGCCCGGATTCCCATTTTTTTAAATAAATGTTACTCATAACCTCATGAGTCTATACATGTATTTTGTTTAAACGTCTGAGTTCAAATCGACTCTCAACACTCAAATTCTCATTTCTCAAAATATAGCTAAAGTTTCTTAAAATTTCACTTTGACTCTCCTAATTTTGATGTTAAATCCCATGTATAATCATGTAAAATATTTGGAAATTGAACAAAATCACTTACTCAAAGATTGTAGATGAAAATCCCCCTTCAAAATTACCCCTACCGAGCCTAGGGTTCCAAAAATGAGAGAATGACTCAAACATCCCGTCTCCAAGCCCTTTTACCAGATGCAGATGTCGTATTTGCGACACATGGTTCGCATTTGTGAACCCTCGCAATTGCAGACAAAGGTTCGCAATCGCGAACCAAGGCAAAGTCTACAGGCTTCGCAATTGTGAACCAAGGCAAAAATTAACAATATTCGCAATTGCGAAGGGAATTTCGCAACTGCAATACCTGAGCACCAGCAACACTAGCAATCTTTCCCGACACGGAAATGGGCATAACTCTCTCATACGACATCGAAATTCGATGATTCTTGTTTCTATGACTCTATAATTACAATAATGATCTAATGGTTCAATCAAATCACAAATTAAAGGTCGTTTGATCAATATAGTATCCTTTATACCCAAGAAAACGACGCCGAAACATCAAATAAGAGCACGATACAATCCAAACACATCCGAAACACACCCGAGGCCCCCGAGACCCTGTCCAATCACACAAACCAGTCTAAAACCCGAACTCACTCGCGCGATAAAAACAGCAAAATAACCTCTATAATCATGAATCGGAGGCCAAAACGCATGAAAATTGCAATAAACTTCAAGAACTTCTAGAATTGCAACCAAGCGTCCAAACCACATCAAATCAACTCCAAATGACACCATATTTTGCAGGCAAGTTCCAAATGACGAAACAGACCTATTCCAAGTCCCGAACCCAAAATTTGAACCCAATAGCCTTATATTCAAACCATGGTCAAACTTAGGAATATTCCAAACCTTTAAATGCCAACTTTTCACAATAAGCACTGAAATGCTGCCGGACCACCCGATACTCAACCAGAACATACGCACAAGTCAGAAATCATCATACAAACCTTTTGGAACCTTCAAATCCCAATTCCGAGGCAATTTACTCATAATTCAAACCTTGGTCAACTCTTCCAGGATTTTATTGATAAATAAGTGCAAATGGACATTTGATACATCAGGAGCTAGTGCGATAGGTAAGTTAAGACAAAGGACATATCCCAAGAGGGATTACACGGAATATAGATATGAGAATGGACCAACGATTAGTTAGTAGTTGATTCAAGAAGATCCCAGTTATGGCTAGACAAGAGGATACAAACTAATCAATAGATCATGCAAGATAAAGGTAGTGAATCCTGACATAGTGAATTCAGTCTCACAGATATGATATCATAATCCTTGAGAAATATTCAAATAAGAGTTGGGATAGTTAAAGGTACCATATATGTGTTACGGAAATAAAAGAGAGTGCCACTAGGAAGACAGTCAAAAATTTCAGTTCAGAAACGAGCACAAGGGTGCAGAGGTAAGTAACTAGGGATAATTATAGGTGAACAAGAACATCAAAAATTTCTTTGGGTATATGATATAATAAGCTCGTAGCTTTGCAAGAGTGAGAGGGTCTCCCCTAAGTACTACAACAAAAGACTAGCCGAGGAAATGAGGAAGAAGGGTTCAACCTAAGCATAGTAACTTGAAGAAGAAATGGTCTTGTAACAATAGTCTCACTACAACATTGTATGCACTCCATAAGAAAGTGGCACCTATCGTGGCTAATGAACGGGAAGAAAAAAAAATCAAAGGTGATATTCGAGATCATACGAGTTACAGGAAATTCAAGTACTCGTGGGCAATACGATAAGACAAGTATTCATGCACTAAGTGGTAGAACGGCTAGGAAAAGTAATTGCTTACATCTAAATACAATTGAGAAGGCACGAAAGGAAATCCATGGTGCTAGCAAGTTAAGGGAAGGTTGCGAGTAGTATATATAGATATGTGTAGGTCGCAAGCTAAAGTATCATAGAGCGATAAGGTTTTAGGTAGATAGGAGTAAGGATAAGAAAAGATGAGTGAGAATGTGACGAGAATAGGTAACTCCTCGGGATTAAACCCATCAAAACAAGAGAGCTGATAGTTTCCGTAAGTTATAGAAAGTTTGGTACAGTGTCACGCCCTGACCTTTGGGAGCGCGACCCACGCTCAACCGAGATATACCAGTCAAGCAAGCCTACTCGATGACTTCTTCCCGACCTTACCCATGAATAAAGTGAAGATGAATATCATGAATTAGGCAATAAGAGGATGACATGTACGACACCAATTTTGTTACCATTAGTTACTTCATTACAAATTCCCAAAATACATTACACATTCGTAGTTTAAGAAGTGGAAACATGTGTTACAGATACAACATTTCAAGTTTGACTTACCCAAATCAAAATACACCCCACGCTATGTCTACGAAGCCTCAAATCAATACAAAAGAGTAATATGATGGTGCTGGCAACAAGGCTCCGGCTATACCTCAAAATACTATACATAAGGAACAAAAGATACAAGACCCCGATATGAAGTGAGGCTCACCAAGTCAGCTGAGAAGATGGTGTATCGCTATCGCTGATCGATGACGCCTATTGTAGAACAACCTGCATCCATTAAAGATGCATCGCCCCCGACAAAAGGGACGTTAGTACATATGGAATAGTACTAGTATGTAAGACTAAACACCGTCTCAATGAATTGAGTAACAGTAAAAGGAGAAATAAATATGGAATCAATGAGAACCTCAAACAATATTAAAGCGTCAAGTTAAGAGAAAGATAAATTTTCAAGTAAATATCAATATTTTTAAGTTAGGAGATTTTTAGTACCGATACACCACCGTGATTTTAGCACGGAGTCTGATCTTGGCCTGATCGGCTAAGCCATCTCACCCCAAGACATCCAATCACAACACCACCATGTGCACGTCATGACATCCGATCTCGACCTGATCGGCTAAGACGTCTCACCACAATGTCGTGTGGGTCGACATAACCTTATGCTAGCAATCATCTCATCCTAATTAAGGGGAATAATCTCAACACATCAATCTCATCCTATTTAAGGGGAATAATATCAACACATCAACACAGGGTTTTACCCCTCAATCACTCCTACACCAGCACGTGTAGTTTCGGGGTTAGGTTATTTCAACCTACCCTTCCTCGGTGACTAATGATACTCCTAAAACATTCATTATATAAAGGAGTTAAAACTCATTTCATAACCTTTCACACATCCTTTCATTTCATTCGCACTATTGGCCACAAGTGTAATTTTCATTCTTGGCGCGATGGACACATTTTATATCTCATACTAACTTCTTTCACATTCAAGCATCATCATAGGTTATCAACAATAAGAGCATTTGAAATCAAGACTTTAAGTATGTATATGATCAATAGGAGTTTTAAGCACATTGAGTTTTTCTTCAAAACTTTAGGCATAATAAACTTGAAATTGAAACATGATTTTAAATCATGACATTTTGATACATTGGTCGTACTTGAATACATTCTCGAAGGAGAACATAATATAATAAGGGCAATTGGAACACATTTTGAGTATATGTATTTCAACACCAAGCTTAATTGGAATAATCAGATTTATTAGGAATGACTCGGAACATGAGAAATAAGAACTTGGGCCAATCACACTTGAAACTTATGAGAACATCATGGAATTTGACTCTACAAGAGAAGTTCAGCCAACATACCTCGCTTGAGCTTTCCTTAAATTACTACAATGTTCCGAACTCCAAGCGACTTCAATTTAATTAAAGACATGACAAAATTGAACCATAATTAGGGAGAGGTTTATGGGTTTAGCTTATTTAGGCATTTTATCAAGCACTAGGTGTGCAATTTGATTATAATGTTCTTTTATAGGATCTCCTTCACCCCACAACCAATCCAAAACCAAGAGTTTACCCATATTAGTTTAATGATCTCCCCACCACCTTTATTGGTACATGCATGCACAAAGAACAACTCCCACTCCCAAGAATCACACTCCCCATTACCCATCTTCTGCCCAAATTCAAAATTGAGGACTCGGGTATGGAACCTTACCTCTTAGAAGAAGACTTGCAAGCTTCCTTTGTTGAATTACCAAGTCTTGGTTAAAGAGTGGAGTGTTAAAGTGATTGAGCCTCATCCTTTCTCTCTAGCTAGCTCTCCCCCTCTCTAAAAATGCTTGATTTTTGCATTCTAAACGAGCCCCAATGGCTTTTAATCAAAATGGGGTCGGGTTATAAAATCACAAAATTGACCTTCCAAACTCAGCTATGCAGTCGCAAAGTGTACCGCAGATCAGGTTTGCAGTATGCGAAAGGGATCGCCAAATTGACCTCCAAATCTGGGCTGGTCTGTGCAATTTTGCAGCCATCCTGTGGCCTACAAAATAGCTATGCAGTCGCATAATGCGCCGCGAAATCTCCCTCAGGAATTTCTCATGTGAAATCTGTGATGGAAGTGCGGCCCGCGACATGATTATGCTGTTGCATAGTGGAGCGCAAAAAGACCTTCAAAAATTCGCTTTGCTTCTGTTGCACTCTGTGGCAGGTCTGTGGTCTGCGGAGTGGTTTTGCGGTCGCATAGTGGACCGCAAAAATGCCATGTTCTACAAAAATTATTCTTCTAACTCCCCAACGCACCGCACAACCCAAAAAGTCTGTACCGTGGCGAGCCTATCTACAACCTTAGAACACGTTAGCCTACGTCGAGACCACTAAACCTCGGGTTTTAGGTAGAATTTTACGGGGATTTGAATCCTCCCCCACTTAGGATCATTTGTCCTCGAATGAGGAGTAGAGTCTGCCTAAACCACCTAACATAACTCATCTCTTCTTTCATACATTTCAAGCCCCCAAATTTTTACTAACTCCCAAAATTGTACTAACTCCCAGAAACCAGTCCTAACAACATAACCATAACACAATGATGTATCACAATATGAAAACAACGTCATATACATTATATTAGCAAAAAGGGGCATCCTTAACATAAATTGTACAAGTTGAACATAATTTATAGAAAGTAAGCTCTTAGTCATTCTTTCCAAACACAACTACTTAGTTATACAAACAAATGAGGGTATTTCTTCTTCATCTCTTCCTCGGCCTCCCAGGCGGCCTCTTCCACATGTTGGTTTTGCCATAACACTTTCACGGAGGCAATCTCTTTATTTCTCAGCTTTCGAACCTGCCTATCAAGAATGACGATCGAAATCTCCTCATAAGTCAATTCTTCATTTGCTTCAATAGCCTCTACCGGAATAATGAGTGTCGGGTCCCCAACTACCATCAACATAGATACATGAAACACCGTATGCACCAACGACATCTCTGGTGGTAGCTCGAGCCTGTAGCCACCTGACCAATCCTCTAAATGATTCTGTACGACCCGATATACCTGGGGCTCAATTTCCCTTTCTTCCAAAACTGCATTATACCCTTCTGATGACTCTGAGCATTTTTCAACCGTTCCTAAATGATCTTAACCTTCTCTTTTTAGCCTGATGCACGAGGTCTGGCCCTATCAACTTTGCTTCCCCAATCTCGAACCACCCAATGAGAGATCTACATCTCCTACCATATAGTGCCTCGAACGGTGTCATCTGAATGCTAGCATGGTAATTGTTGTTGTAGGCAAATTCTATGAGTGGAAACTGATCATCCTAGCTACCCTTGAAGTCAAGAACATAAGCGCACAACATATCCTCGAGCGTCTGAATAGTCCGCTCTGCCTGACCATCGGTCTGTGGATGGAAGGCCGTACAAAGATTCACCTGAGTACCCAAACCTTGCTGAAATTTCTTCCAAAAATTAGCTGTGAACTATGCCCCTCGATCTAAGATGATAGAAACTGGATTGTCATGCAATCTGACTATTTCCTTGATATACAATTGAACATACTGTTCTGCTGTGTCGATAGCCTTAACGGGTAAGAAGTATGTTGATTTTGTGAGTCGGTCCACAATCACCCAAATTGAGTCGAACTTACGAGGCTTGCAAGGTAGTCCTACCACAAAGGCCATATTGATCATCTCCCACTTCTATATTGGAATTTCTATGTTCTGTGCCAGCCTACCGGGCCTTTGGTGTTCGGCTTTCACTTGTTGACAATTTGGACATCTTGCCATAAAGTACGCTATATTCCTCTTCATATCATTCCACCAGTAGACTTCCTTAAGATCATGGTACATCTTTGTAGAGCCTGGGTGCACGGAATACCTGGAATTATGAGCCTCAGTCATGATTCTTTCCCATAGACCATCTACATTTGGAAGACATAATCGCCCTTGGTACCTTAGTGTACCATCATCCGTTCCAAGAAAAAAAGCCATGGTCTTATGTTTATGAATCCCCTCCTTCAACTTCACCAACAATGGATCGTTGTATTGCTTCTCCTTGGCTTCCACTACAAGTGATGATTTAGCCCTATTTTGCACAATCACCCCTCCTTCGCTAGAGTCCACAAGACGAACTACCAAACTAGACAACAAGTGAACTTCCTTGGCCAACGGCCTTTGATGTGCCTCCAAGTGAGCCAAACTACCTATGGATTTCCGGCTAAGAGCATCCGCCACAACATTAGCCTTCCCTGGATGATATAGAATATCGATGTCCTAGTCTTTGAGCAACTCAAGCCATCTTCTCTGCCTCAGATTCAATTCCTTCTTCTTGAAAATATATTGAAGGCTCTTATGGTCTATGAATATATCCACATGGACACCATACAAATAATGACGCCAAATATTCAGTGGAAACACCACCGCCGCAAGCTCTAGGTCATGTGTTGGATATTTCTTCTCATGATTCTTGAGTTTCCTAGAAGCATAAGCGATCACCTTGCTATGTTGCATCAATACACACCCACGTCCGATGCTTGAAGCATCACAATATACCCCAAATCCATATGTACCTTCCGGTAAGGTCAACATCGGAGCCGTAGTCAATCTTGATTTCAACTCTTGGAAGCTCTTTTTGCAAGTGTCTGTCCATTGGAATTTAACCACCTTATGCGATAATTTAGTCAATGGAGAGGCAAAAGTAGAAAACCTCTCCACAAACCTCCTGTAATACCCAGCTAAACCCAAGAAACTGCGAATCTCCGTTGGACTTGTAGGCCTGGGCCAATTCTTTACAGTTGCGATCTTCTGAGGATCAACCTTGATTCCTTCACTGGAGATGACATGACCCAAGAATGTGATATATTCAAGCCAAAATTCACACTTCAAAAACTTCGCATACAACTTGTGCTGATACAGAGTCTGCAGAACTGCCCTGAGATGATCGACATGGTCCTCTCGACTTCCTGAATATACAAGAATATCGTCAATGAAAACTATCACGAAAGAATTGAGGAAAGGCTTGAATACTCGGTTCATAAGATCCATGAAAGCTGCCGGGGCATTCATTAGCCCAAAAGACATCACCAAAAATTCAAAGTGCCCATACTGGGTCTTGAAAGCGGTTTTCGGAATATCCCGCTCCCTGATCTCTAATTGGTGATTTCCCGATCTTAGGTCAATCTTGGAGAAATACTTAGCACCCTACAACTGGTCAAACACGTCATCTATCCTTGGCAGTGGGTACTTATTCTTGATCGTGACCTTGTTGAGTTGCCGATAGTCAATACACATTCTCATTGATCCATCTTTCTTCCTTACAAAGAGAACCGGTGTGCCCCAAGGCGACATACTCGGCCGGATAAAACCCTTCTCTAGCAATCCTTCAATTGCTCCTTTAGTTCCTTCAATTCTGCAGGTGCCATTATGTAGGGTGGAATAGATATAGGCTGCGTGCCTGACATCACATCGATCTCAAAATCAATCTCCCTGTCTGGTGGGATGCCAGGGAGCTCATCAGGAAAGGCCTCCAGAAATTCATTCATGACTAGCACAGACTCAAGTGTAGGTGCCTCAGCATCGGCGTCTTTAACCCAGACCAAATGGTAAATACACCCCTTGTTGATCATCTTTGCTGCCTTAAGGTAAATAATAAACCTACCCTTCGGCACTACATCATCCCCATTCTACTCAATAACTGGCTCCTTTGGAAATTCAAACCTAACGGTTCTAGTTCGGCAATCAAGCTTGGCAAAACATGAATAAAGCCAGTCCATCCCCATTATCACATCAAAATCAACCATCCTAATTCAATGAGATCGGCCACGGTGTCCCGCCCATGAACCATGATAACACAACCCCTATAAACCCGCGAGACCAAAATAGACTCACCAATTGGAGTAGATACAGAGAACAACTCATGGAGCTGTTTCGGTTCTATCCCGAACTCCATAGCAACATAGGGGGTGGCATATGACAAAGTGGAACCGAGATCAATAAAAGCATATACATCATGAGGTTGGACAGTCAATATACCTGTGACAACATCTGCAGAAGCCTCTGAACTCTGACGACCCCTCATAGCTTAGAACTGGCTGGGTCCTCCCAAACTCTGTGCACCACCGCTAGCTGCAACACGCACTACGAGTGCTAGAGTGCCTCGAGATGGAGGAGGTATCGCGGATGTAGTAGTTGTAGAACTAGGTGCCTGTGCCGTACCCCTACTCACATTCTGGAAGGACGAACGACAATCCCTCTGAATATGACCTCTTATACCGCACCCATAGCATATGGGTAGGTCCATGTAGCAGGCCCCTAAATGCATATTCCAACACCTAGGGCATGGAGGCCTCCGCTATTGCTGCAGTCTCCCACCAGGCTGACCCTGCTGGTAGGATCCCCTGTTGCCCTGATTGGGCCTGAAATTGTTCCACTGCTGCTGATCGGGCCCTGATGGCAGTGCACTGATTGAATACTGAGCAAAGGACTGGGATGGTCCGGATGACCCTCCCCTAAATAGCCCACCCGTATCATCATGTATCGAATCAACTGTCACTCCTGGGGTGGCATTGGCTCCTTGGCCTGTTCGTGCCTTCTTCTTAGGTGCCATATACTGAAAATTAGAACAATGCACAAGTTAAAGGAGGAACAGTCTTGCAATCAGCTCTATCGCATGATCTAGAACATCAAAGAAGGGTGACATTCCTAAATGCCCAAGTAGCCTCCTAATTATAGATGTGGTCGAAAACACACCGATAAGAAGGACTCTACTAGACACGGCTCCGAGACATCCTAGGACACTTTAAAACCTTAGTCACTGATACCAAGCTTGTCACGCCCCGACCTTTGGGAGCGCAACCGGCACTCAACCGAGATATCCCACTCAAGCAAGCCTACTCGATGCCTTCTACCCGAACTTACCCATGAATAAAGTGAAGACTAATATCATGAATTAGACAATAAAAGGATGACATGTACGACACCCATTTTGTTACCATTAGTTAGATCATTACAAATTCCTAAAATACGTTACACATTCGTAGTTTTAATAGTGGAAACATATGTTACAAGTACAACATTTTAAGTTTGACTTACCAAAATCAAAATACAACCCACGATATGTCTATGGTGCCTCAAATCGATATAAAAGAGTAATATGATGGTGCCGAAAATAAGGTCCCGGCTATACCTCAAAACACTATACATAAGGAACAAAAGACTCAAGATCCCACTATGAAGTGGGGGTCACTAAGTTAGTTGAGAATAGGGTGTACCGCTATCACTGATCGATACTGCCTGCTGTAGAACCACCTGCATATATTAAAGATGCAGCACCCCCGGCAAAAAGGATGTCAGTACATATGAAATAGTACTAGTATGTAAGACTAAACACCCTCTTAATGAATTGAGGAACAATACAAGGAGAAAGAAATATGGAATCAATGAGAGCCTCAAATAATATTAAAGCATCAAGTAAGATAAAGATAAATTTTCAAGTAAATATCAATATTCTTAAGTTGGGAGATCTTTAGTACCGATACACAACCGTGCTTTTAGTATGGAGTCTGATTTCGGCTGATCGGCTAAGCCATCTCACCCCAAGACATCCAATCACACCACCACCATGTGCACGGCATAACATCCGATCTCGGCCTGATCGACTTAGCCGTCTCGCCATAATGCCGTGTGGGTCGACATCCCCTTCTACTAGTAATCATATCATCCCAATTAAGGGGAATAATCTCAACACATCAATCTCATCCCATTTTGTCACATCCCAAACTTGTGGGGCATAGCTGGCACCCGGTGTCGTGCTGGCCCAAGCGAACCACTCTGTAACTCACGATCGTTCGATAAAAACTAGAACATACATAGGTTGAATTGACTGAACTCATTCCTTTTGTAACTATCATGGGCCAACATGGCCACAACTCATAATACACAACTGTAAGTTGGCAAACGCTGTATCATCAATCTATCGTACTTAAAACATGAATACACACGGACCGTCCTCTGAAATACTGTACATAATGAATCTGTGTCTACAAAGCCTCTAAGAGTATTCGACATCAAATGAGACAGGGCCCTGGCCTACCCATAAGTCTGTAGCAAAACTCTGACATGATGACTTATAGACTCGACTGCACTCTGAATGAAGTGGAGTCTTACTGATCCTTTGCTGAATGCTAACCTAGTCTACTATGAGGGCTCGTTAAACTAATTACCTATACCTGCAGGCATGAATGCAGCGTCTATAACAAAAAGGACGTCAGTACGAATAATGTACCGATTATGTAAGGCGAAACTGAAACATAACAATAAGTCAACATTAATTAGAGAGATATAAGAATCAACCTGAATATCTGAGGTTCCACCGTATATGCATACTAATTATACTTATATACATATATATAATGCCTTTCTTTGAAACTATTATCCATATCGTAACATGACTGCCCAATTGATCAGTGGTAACTGCCCGACCGGCCGTAGCTCGGTGGTAAATACATGACTGCCCGACCATTTGTAGCTCGATGGTAAATGCGTGACTACCCGACCTGTCGTAGCTCGGTGGTAAATGCATGACTGCCCGACCGGCCATAGCTCGGTGGTAAATGAATGACTGCCAACCGGCCGTAGCTCGGTGGTAAATACATGACTGCCCAACCGGCCGTAGCTCGGAGGTAAATGAAGATGCATGACTTTCCAACCGGTCGTAGCTCAGTGGTAAATACATGACTAACCAACCGATCATAGCACGGTGGTAAATGAAGATGCATGACTGCCCAACCGATCATAGCTCGGTGGTAAATGAAAATGCATGATTGCCCAACCAGCCGTAGCTCAGTGGTAAATGAAGATGCATATAACACTACATTATGAACATTAACTTCTTTATCGTATGCCTCAATAGGGACTTAGGAACATACTTAAACATGCTTTAAATTATATTTTACAGGAATGAATAACGTAGACATCCTTAACTACTAAGAGTAGAACTATTTATGAAATAATATTTCATTTACGTATCGTTACTTGGATCATGCCAAAAGAAGGAAGGATTAGCCTTAACATACCTGGTCTTAACCCACTGGCTCAAGAGCTCAACTCGAATTTGCTTCACGATCTATATGATAACAAGAATAATACTATTGTCAACCATACGGACAATTCTCTTAATCACATAACGGAAGATAACCTATCCTACAATGAAATGGATAGTATTTTCCATGTTCTTATCATTCCCTCAAGCCTACCATAGGCAAGGTAATACAACAGCACAACTAGCAATTCCTATAACAAGTTTTACAACCCAAATAATGATACAACGAGCGGAAAGCTCGGCTACGATTATCAACCATACTTCTCCAATCTTTTCTTTCTTTCAAAACACATAGAAATTACTACACCAACTGTATACTCATGTTACTCCAACAATTTCCAGCCACAACAAAACTTAAAAAATTACCGAATAACCGATACAACAACAACAATGTCAAAATATGATTTTTCACTATTAATTCCATAATTCTCATTCCACAATTTAGCCATGACCTAGACGAATTTAAATATACCAAGGAGAGGAAAATTCATACCTTATTTACCAAGAAATACTCTTATTCCACATTACTTCACATCGAAGAAAGCCCGGATTAACCAACGCGCCAAAACAAAACAACGAGATCGAGGTGGTGCGCAAAACATGTACATTATGTTTGAGAAAAATTACACTCTTCTTCCATAGAATACCGAATCACGTTGCTGCTAATGCAATATAAATTCACATTGATGCTATATCCCTTGTGATGTAGTACTGCTGCTATATATAATTTCCAAAGATGAAAGATTGCTTCAAATTTTTCTACTTCTCGTGAAAATGAAGGTACCAAAATACTTATTGCCTAGTTTTATTTATGAAACACCACATTTAGCTAAAGTGATAAGGGGTCATATTTGCTGCAATTGTTCCTAATAAGAAGAGTCCAAAGAAAGTGTTTTATCCATCATGGTCTATTGGGTCCACCCACCTATTCATTATATCACTATACCACCAACTTATTCCAAGTGTCCACTCATAGATCCTATAAAGGACATTAGTCATATGTTACATCGTTGTCATGGCTCCATGTGGACATGCCAATTTTATACTTATCCATTTGTTTAATAAATACTTACTTTATCCCACCTACAATTTCAAAAGTACCAAATTATCCACACAATTAATTCTTGCACTCAAATCACTTAAATATAACATTATTAACACACTTCATATACTCGTTATCATGGTAATGTGGTATAGCACTAGTCCATAAATATGGGGTATAATATCTTAGAACGTATTTCATCCCAAATTATCAAACTTCGATGAAACTTATTTTCTTCAATTCGTTTACCCTCTAACCTTTACGACTTTACTTATCACTTGTTACAAATATCATAAATACTTATAACCTCAAAAATAATCTTTTCCTAGAACTTATGTCAATTGTCTTACGACAAATCCAACGTACAAAAGTACGGGATGTAAGACATTTAAGGGGAATAATCTCAACACATCAATACGGGAATTTACCCCTCAATCACTCCTACACCGGCACATGTAATTTCGGGGTTAGGTTATTTCAACCTACCCTTCCTCAGTGACTAACGATACTCCCAAAACATTCATTATATAAAGGAGTTAAAACTCATTTCATAATTTTCCACACATTCATTCATTTCACTGGCACTACTGGCCGCAAGTGTAATTTTCATTCTTGGCGCGATGGCCACAATTTATATCTTATACTCACTTCTTTCACATTCAAGCATCATCATAGGTTATCAGCAATAAGAGCATTTGAAATTAAGACTTTAAGTATGTATATGAGCAATAGGAGTTTTAAGCACATTGGGTTTTTCTTCCAAAATTTAGGCATAATAAACTCGCAATGGAAAAATGATTTTAAATCATAACATTTTGATACATTGGTCGTACTTGAATACATTACCGAAGGAGAACATAATATGATTGGGGAAATTGGATCACATTTTGAGTGTATGTCTTTCGACATCAAGCTTAATTGGAATAATCGGATTTATTAGGAATGACTCAGAACATGAGAAATAAGAACATGGGCCAATCACACTTGAAACTTATGAGAACATCATGGAATTCGACTATACAAGAGAAGTTTAGCCAACATACCTCGCTTGAACTTTTCTTAAATTACTACAATGTTCCGAAACTCCTAGGGACTTTAATCTAATTAAAGACATGACAAAGTTGAACCATAATTAGGGAGGGGTTTATAGGTTTAGCCCATTTAGGTATTTTATCAAGAACTAAGTGTGCAATTTGATTATAAGGTTCTTTTATAGGATCTCCTTCACCCCACAACCAATCCAACACCAAGAGTTCACCCACATTAGTTCAATGACCTCCTCACCGCATTTATTGGTACATGCATGCATAAAGAAAAACTCCCAGTCCCAAGAATCACACCCCATTGCCCATCTTTTTCCCAAATTCGAAATTAAGGACTAGGGTATGGAACCTTACCTCTTAGAAGAAGACTTGCAAGCTTCCTTTGTTGAATCCCCAAAGGTTGGTCAAAGAGTGGAGTGTTAAAGTGATTGAGCCTCACATTTTCTCTCTAGCTAGCTCTCCCCCTCTCTAAAAATTCCTGATTTGTTTCTTCTAAATGAGCCCCAATGGCTTTTAATCAAAATGAGGTCGGATTATTAAATCACAAAATGGACCCTCCGAACTCAGTTATGCAGTCGCAAAGTGCGACGTAGATCAGGTCAGCGGTCCGCAAAAATGACCTCAAAAATTGGGCTGGTCTGTGGAAGTCTTCGGCCATTCTGCAGCCTGCAGAACAACTATGCGGTCGTATAACGCGTCGCAGAATCTCCCTCTAAAATTTCTTATGTTGAATCTGCGATGGAAGTGCGGTCTGTGAAATAATTATGCGGTCGCATAGTAGACCACAAAAAGACCTCCAAAAATTGGCTTTGCTTCTGTTTCACTCTGTGGAGTTGTTTTGCGGTCCACTAGTGGACCGCAGAAATGCTATGTTCTGCAAAAAATATTCATCCAACTCCCCAATGCATTGCATAACCCAAAAGGTCCATATCTCGGCACCACGTAACCCCGGGTTCCAGGTTGAATTTTATTGGGCCTTACATATAGCCTGAATAAACACAGAGGAATCTAAGACTAGAAGTAATTAGAAGAGATGAAATGTTGCCCTGGTAGTAGAATAAGGGTGTAATGGTGATAGATAAGAGGATGACGTTTAGGCCTTTGATTGAGTAATGATTTAAATAAAAGGGATTTCATGAATTACACAGGATTAGGATACCCCCATAAGATGTATCACATTGGATGTTATGAAATATAATTATTGAAATATAGTATCGTCCCTAGGTGGATTAGGCAAATCACTTCAAATGTTCCCTGATGCGACGTGAGCCCTAGTGACAATGTATTATGTAACAGGTTTCAAGTTATCAGTGGTATATTATGGATCAACATTAAGGTGAATCAACAATGGATGGATAAAAGTTACAAAGTATGAGATTATATTAGGCCGTCATTCATAAGATGAACAGTAATAAGGAAGCGTTAAAGGACTTAGATTTACACATATAGGATAAGCAGCGAGAGAGTAACTTGGAGTTGGGTAGTAGACCTCGGTAATAATAAATCGAAGTAAGTGTTATGGTTTAGTATAGCCTACCTAGATGTAGTAAAGCCATAAGCATAGATAACCAAGGCTATGAAAGAAGATATAACAATAGTCGTAAGTTCGACAAAGTACCAAGAGAAGGACTTCAGTACACCTATAGATGCCTAGAGGGACAACTTGTCATAGTTCGGTATATGTTCACAAGGTGAGGCCAAGAAATTGGCTAAAAGCTGGAGGAAAAAGTAGAGATGACTCTCATAGGCGCACATACAAGGACATATTAAAGTCGTACATGCTGCATGAAAGAAGGTAGCAACAGTTACGAGATTGAAATAATTCCGACCATAGGTTGTGGTATGAGAAAGAGGTCTAAAGGGGGGAATGCCCCGGCCTTTAGATTTATTCACAGAATAATGGATATAAGGTTGGAATGTCAGGTCAATATATATGTTTATATGCTGGACCTATTGATGGTGTTGTAAGTACATGAGAGATGGGAAAAAGATTTGGGGTTTGGTTCCAATCCAAGCTTGTCGCTCATCGTGTAAAATCGTAGCTCTGTTGGTGACGTTTGTGCACTTGTTGTTGTGTAGAGTGAATTGTGTTGTTGGGCTGTTGGGTGTGTTGTGGTGATAAAAGTATGTAGTGAAAGTTCTTATTTGTTTATGGACTTGGACAAATAATAATAATAGGGGAGATGCTGCCCGTTTTAAGATAAATAAGCTTGTCATTCGATGTACGGTAGCTGCATCTTTCATAGCTTAACGATAGCCTTATTATCATTGTTGTAGATTAAAGTGAAACGAGACAAGTTCAATGTAGTTATTGGATAGATTGTGATAAAGTATGTTAAGACTATCTCTTCTTTTCTTTTGACATGATCCATATGATACAAACAAAACGAGCAAACACGCAACTTTCACAAATGACTCTATTCTTAGAAGTACTAGGGGTGCCTATGTTCTTGATTCCCCTGTGTCCTATTATTATATCGTCGGTTCATGTGTCTCAGAAAATACGTAAGTTGATAAAGTTTATTTCGTGATATTAACCGAAGGCATATTAATTTTATGACATTCCGAGAGATCTTATTGCCTTACTTCATTATGCATTGCATTCATTTATACATGTACATTGACCCATGACTAGATGGCATTATATACGCATATATTATATGTTTATGGCATATGGGGAAAGGTTATGATGTTATATACGCACCACCACCAGATCAACTATCATACGTTGATGATTCCGCCCGCTGATGCCGAGATGATATGATGTGATGCCCTGCAAGGCTTGATGATGTTATGTACACATATACCTATGCATGATATGGAATTTATACGCATATACATGACACTATAAATGTTTCATAATTTACTAAACTATTCAGACTTACAGGTTGAGTCCTTTACTCCATGTTTCTTTTATGTCTTTTATATATTGCTTTCATGCCTTACATATTTGGTATATTATTCGTACCGACGACCCCTATTGCCTGGGAGCCTGTATTTCATCCTTGAAGGTCCTGATAGATAGCTGGATATAAGTTTGATGGGTTGGTAGAGGCCCTGTCCTGGCCATGATACAATTCAGTTATCTCTAAAGGCTTGTAGACGAATCCTGTATATATTGTATATCAGTAGATGTTCATGGTGGTCTCGTCATCCTACACAGTAATGTATATGAGCTTTTACGTATGTTTACCCCTCAGATGAGAGAATCTTTATTTTCAGATGATTCAGAATATGGCCCTGTCAACCTTGATTGGTATTGTCAGCTTGCAGGTAGGCCTCGTCGGCCTACGTTGAGGTATACCCCTCTAGAGTGATATGCTTGGGCCTAGTTTTGCACCGGGTGCTGGCCATGCCTCCCTAAATTTGGGGCGTGACATAATGAGAAGGTGTATTTTACACGGGATTGGATTCACTCGTTCAATGGCATTTTCTACCGGTGTGTCATCGGGTAGAATGGATGTTATTCATGCCTTGATTTGTTTTATATGTTACTTCCTTATGCCATGATGGGTTGTGTGACACCTTGAATATTCACACGCATGTGGTGATTCGTTTCAGGCCTTGTGGCTTTATTTGAGCGTGATGACTCTTGAGATGCTGAATTGCCTATTGTGCCTTAGTTGTTCGTGGCCTTTTTCGTGGCACATTATGCCATCTGTCTCCCAATGGTTATGTTTACGCTCTTTACAAGATTGATACTATTACACACGTGTTTAGTGAGTATGAGCATTATGGCTCGATGGGTATCTCCATGTGTATGTGGATCAGGCTGCACATAGAAATATCTCTTTCCATTATTAATCATAATCAATTAGTTGCTTATTGGCAGACGGATCGCATCGTATGAGGTTCTTGATGGTATTTCAAGTGCCATGTCAGGTTGAGCATATTGCATGGGTGAGACGAGGTTATTGGACCTGGAAATCAGAGCTATCGGATTTGCATAATGTATGTTCGAAAGAAGAATATCACTAATGAGCTGAGAATTTAGCAATAGTTCTTGTCAAGTGAGATAACTCCATGACTTATTTTTTTATGGGTGATTATGAGTTTCTACACATTCCTTTCATCATTTGTAGTATTGCGAAGGTTGGAGCAAGGTTTTATACGTTACGAGGATATTACCAATACAGGGTTTGGTAATAAATAGGCATTGTGGTCGAAAGATATTTCTATGGGCATATGTGTTATATGGTACATCGTGTTTTTACGTCTTGGGAGTATACTTATGCTTTGATACAACATGTTGAGATTAATATAGTGTGTATATATATGAATTGGATTGGAGAGAGAGCTCTGAAAGTTGGAATTTGGTTTTAAGTATTACAAACTAAGGTTGAAGGAAGAATTTTCAGTTAGGATTGTGTTAATGAGATCATATGGATTGAGGTGACGTGAGATCACCCTTTGGGTATGTGTATGGTGAGTTATTCATTGATTTGGCAGCTCTGGGAATGACTCTTGGTACGTTCGAGGACGAACGTATGTTTAAGTGGGGGAGAATGTAACGACCCGACCGGTCGTTTTTAGATTTAGCATGTTTTCGGCAGTTTGAGACCTTTAATAGCTTCACATTATTCATTATGTGTGTGTATGGTTGATTTTGATTTTTGAGAGGTTCGGTGGGAGAGTAATTCTCAGTTCAGAAGCTTTGAGTTGGAAGAGTTAACTAACATTTACTTTTGAGTTAACGATCTCTGATTGGTGATTTGCTGATTCCAATAGGTTCGTATGGTTCTTTTGAACTTGGGCGTATGTTCGTATTTGAATTTAGATGTTCCTAGAAGGTTTTGGTTGTAATTGTAGAAAGTTGGCAATTTAAAGAATCAGAGAGTTCCAGAGTTTGACCGGAAGTTGACTTTGATGCTATCAGTGTCTGATTACTGTTCCATAAATTGGAATATCTTTTTTTCATCATTTGGGACTTGTGTGCAAAGTTCGGGTGCATTCCGGATTCTTTAGGCATGAATCGTATGCTTGGTTTGATGTTGGAAGTTTATGAACTTAGGAGATTGATCTTGATCGACGATTCTTGGTTTTGATGTTAAATACAGTGTTTGGAGCCCTTGGATAGATTTGGATGATGTTTTTGGAGTTGCTAGTACGATTGGACGGGGTCGTGTGGGGTTTGGGAGAGTTTCGGGGTGGTTTCGGACCATTTTGGTGAAGTTTGGAATTGCTGAACTTGCTGGTGTTAGTGGTTCATCGTGATCGTGACCTTAATATTTCGTTCGTGGAGAGTCTTGGTCAGGATGGCCGCATTCGTGAGACTGGGCGTGCGTTCTAGTACGACTCGACTTTGGAAACTAATTAAATATTTGGACTCGGCAGGTTATGGCACATCAGATTTTGGTATTGGTTTTGGATTTGGAGTACGTGGGCTCATGTTGACTGTTTTTTTACTTTTTAGAATTTCTTCAAAGATCAAAGGTTTATGGATTGGGATCGCTTTCTATGGCATGTTTTGCTTCCTTGGATGATGTTTGGCTTGGATTTGCGCAATTGGAGTGCTAGATTATGTGTTTTGACAGATTTGAGGTTGAAGACTAGCTCGGATGAGGTAAATATCTTGCCTAAGCTTGGGTTGAGGGTAATTTAATCATTGTTTATGGTATTTTTTATATGTTAGGGGTGAAATATATGTGAGGTGACGAGCATATATGCATGCATCATAATTATTCATGATTCGGGTAGATGTTAGGCTATTATATGCCTTGCTTTTCTACCATATTTGTTGATATAGTGTTCTCCCCACTTATATTACTACATGAGCTATTATTCATGAATATGCTATTTTCTTATATGTTGAGACATGATATGACCGTTTTTGCTATGTTGAGCTATTTGCCTTAGCCATAGTCATATTTTTTAGTCATAAAATTTAATTCGCATGTCATATCTCTGTCTTTGTGCATTTTATATGTTATCTCATATGTTGTTGGTGTCCTTGTATGTGACACGAGTTTGAGCTGTATTGTAGTACGTTTGTTTATTCCATGTGATATATTAAATTATGTTTCTGTGAGTTGTTGGCATATGGTTTATTCCATGCGGTATATTGAATTTTGTTTCTGTGAAATCTTTGACATATGGAGACTTGAGCAGATTGATGACTGATCTTGGGCCATAGAGCTGTGTTGGTATTGATAGTTAGGTGACACGTGCGCCAAACCCCATGTTGGGATGCGTGGTACTGATATTGAGGTGACGCGTGCGTCAGGCCCCACATTGGGCTGATTGATATTGATCGTTGACTTAGATCCTATCAGCACTTGAGATAGGACCCGCCCCTATGGAGTCAGGTATTAACATGTGAGTGCAAGCACATGGGTTATATATATGCTTAATAAGGGACTTGTGTCAGGCACCCATACAGTGCTGAATGTGTGTGAGCGCGTGTATGTGTGATGGTCTATGGGCATTTTTCCAGGCACCGGGAGAGTGCTTAGAGTATGATTCTGGGGCATTGTGCCATGCAATGTGAATGTGTTGAGATTATGTTTACTTGATATTTAAGTTGTGATTCTTTGTTGATTTGGAACGTATAACTAACATGCATGCGTAGAGTTGTATTAATCTTCATGCTAGTTGGTATTATGATGTCTATACATGATGTTTATAGTTTGATACTACATTTCCATCTTATTAAATCCCTGTCTAAGTGAATTCAGTGGAAGAGTTGATGTCTTGCCTATTATATTTAAAAAGCATGCCTATTTCTCATTCTGTTGTGTTAAGCTGAGACTGTTATTATTTGAGGTACTTTTCTTTATATGCTATTTTTCTGCTGTAATTATTTGTTGTTGGTTGTGAAAAGTTAGCATCAAACCTTGCCAAGCTCGTCACTGCTTTCAGCCTAAGGTTAGGCTTGCTACTTATTAAGTACATGGGGTCGGTTATACTCATACTACACTCTGCACTTCGTGTGTAGGCCTAAGTGTTGCTGATAGTGGTTTCCAGTGAGATGTATCCAGATTTGCTTGGGGGTTTCGACATATCATTTCTATTTTGTTTCCAAGCCTTGAAGTCTTTCCTTTTATCTTATGTTCTTACTGTTCAGTCTTCCATACAATATTATATTTTATTTAGACTTTGTATTTAGTATTCAATAGAATGACACTAGGTTTTGGGGTGGATTGTAGTTGTAATGACATTTGAACTTCACTAATTTATATTGTTCTGCCACTTGAGATTATTTCTTATTATTGTTAAAGTTATTTAAGAATAATTGTTGTTGGCTTGCCTAGCAAGTAGTGTTAGGCACCATCACTTAAATGAGCTGCTTGCTTACCCGACGTGCCTGCTTCACCAACTTACTTCCCGCCCTACTTGCTTGAGCTACTTAACACGTGTCGTGATTATTAAATAAGGATGAGACACATATTTAAATTAATTATGGCATCATGTGACACACCCTAATTATACAAGTAGGTGACAAGTGGGTGTGTCACCTAATTGCCAAAAGCTGAGGCCACAATTAAAAGCTCCAAAAGTGACTAGAGAGGGGCTGCCAAGAGGGGCCTTTTAAGGGCTTAATTAACTCATTTCTTTCGTTCATTTTTAAGACCAACAAAATAATACTGAACCCCTGCAATTCCTCCCCCAAAAATCCCACACAAACCCTAGGTGATTTTGGGTGTTACAAAGTGATTCTAGTACCGAAAAACTCGGACAACTTGCTAGTTTCCCTTTCTCATTCTTGTAGCTGCTTTGGGGGATTGATTTCAGATGAAGAGGGACTAGGTTTCGTGGGTTATACTCAGTCCAAGGTAAGTTTACGCTTCTCTTTCCCTTACCTAAGCTTGTACGAGTTATAACTTGATTGTAAAGAGTAGAACTTGCGAGTTTCGAAAGATTAGTATGACGTTTGTTTTTGCGTCACTGTTGACTGGTTGTGAACTTATATTTTTGGTTTAATTCATAGCCGGTTTATATGAGAAGAGGCTTAATTATTTACTGTTGGTTGTGTTGCTCGATTTGAAAGAAAAGACAAGTCGGAAACATGTGTTAGTAGTCTGAAAATCTGCTTTGAGTTGTTGAACTTGTGGGACTATTATGGGGTAGTTTTAAAGTTGTATTGTGGGTAAAAATTAGTAGTGATAATTGAATATTTGGCGGTTATAGTTTATGATAAATTCAGGAAGGGAGAAGAGGTTTAAAACTATAGTGGTTTAGTCACAAACCGAGCTTGCTGCTCTCTATACTATTGTTTGAATTGTTGAAATTTTTCTTAAGTTGTTTTGGGGCAGAATGGATAAAATTTGTTGTTGATATTGTTGATGTTGTTGTTAGGTGCTGCTTTGAATTCGGGAAAGTGAGGAAATATAGGGGAAGTGCTGCCCAATTCTCTGTAAGAGAGCTACTAGCTTATAAATGTGTTTTGAGTTCTTCCATGGTATTAACCATAGTTCTAATACCTTGATGTAGGTTGAAGTACTACGAGCAGTGTATATTGAGTTGTTATTAACAATGGTATGTTAAGGCTAATCCTTCCTTCTTTTGGCATGATCCAAATAACGAAACATAAACGTAATGTTATTCCATAAATGGTTCTACTCTTAGTAACTAAGGATGTCTACGTTATTCATTCCTGTAAAATTTAATTCAAAGCATGTCTAAGTATGTTCCTAAGTCTCTATTGAGGCATACGATAAAGAAATTAATGTTCATAATATAATGTTATATGCATCTTCATTTACCACTGAGCTACGGTCGGTTGGGCAGTTATGCATCTTCATTTACCATTAAGCTTTGGCCGGTCTGACAGTCATACATTTACCACTAAGTTACGGCCGGTTGGGCAGTTACGCATTTACCATCGAGTTACGGCCAGTTGAGCAGTTATATATCTTCATTTACAAACGGACTACGGTGGTAGGGTAGTCATGCATTTACCACCGAGCTACGATCGGTTGGGAGGTTACGTATTTACCACCGAGCTATGGCCGGTTGGGTAGTTTTGCATCTTCATTTACCACCGCGCTATGATCGGTCGGACAATTATCACTGATTAGTTGGGCAGTCATGTTATGATATGAATAATAGTCCCAAATAGGGGCATTAAATATATATGTAAAATTAGTATGCATATCATGGCCCTCAGTGGCTCTTCAAAGGATTAAGTTGATTCTTATATCTCTCTCATTGACGTTTACTTATTGTTATGTTTCAGTTCTTCCTTACATAATCTGTACATTATTCGTACTGACATCCTTTTTATTGTGGATGCTGCATTCATGACTGTAGGTATAGGTAATCAGTTTGACAAGCCCTCATAGTAGACGAGCTTAGCATTCAGCGAAGGATCGGTAAGACTCTACTTCATTCGCAGTGCATCAGAGTCTATAAATCATGGTGTTAGAGTTTTTCTACAGACTTATGGGTATGCTGGGGCCCTGTACCAATCATGTTTCAATGTTAAATACACTTTGAGGCTTTGTAGACATAGGTTCATTATGTACAGTATGTCAGAGTCCTTGACGGCTCGTGTGTATTCATTTTTGAGTACGGTGGCTTGCTGATACAGTGTTTGCCCACTTACAGTTATACATTATGAGTTGCGGCCATGTTAACCCATGATAGTTATAGAAATAATGAGTTCAGCCAAGTCATCCCATGTATGTTCTACTTTTCGGCGAATGATCATGAGTTACAGAGTGGTTCTCCAATACGGCACCGGGTGCTAGCCACGCCTTCCCATGTTTGGGGCGTGACAAAGTGGTATCAGAGCAGGTTGTGTCCTATGGAGTCTACAAAGTTGTGTCTAGTAGAGTCTCACGTATGGGTGTGTTGCGCTCCACACTAATAATTCAGAGTCTATAGGGAATTTAGGAAATGTTACCCTTCTTTCATTTCCATATCGTGCCATAGAGATGAGTTATAAGAAGTAAGCATGAAGGTTCCGCCTGATTGTGTATGCACTAGAGGTGCAAGTATTATAATAGAGCTTTAAGGTGTGGATGTAAATTCCACCTATGTGTAAGGGAGGTTATGAAAGCGACAGAAGATACGATGCGAGATTTAAAGGTAATTAAGGTAAAGGTGAAGAAGGTTCGAGATACTCAAGTATAGAAGGTTGTGAATAGTCTAGACTTCAGATAGAGGGCTAGAAGCGTCATGATTCAATATATAGAAATGATAGTGGTGTCGTTAGAAGCACATCTTCCAGCCTATGGTTTCCAGGTACCGAGAGGTCTAAATATGAGAGAAATGATGAGTTAGAGGCGACGTGGTGTCTCGCTTGAGGTTCCTAAATAACATAAGAAAATCTATGGTGCAAGCAAGTTAAATGAAGGTTGCGAGTAGTATGAATAAATACGTGTAGGTTGCAAGCTAAAGTATTGTAAAGCGACAAGGTTTTAGGTATATAGGAGTAAGGATAAGAAAATGTGAGTGATAAGGTGATGAGAATAGGTAAGACCTCAGGATTAAGCCCATCAAAATAAGAGAGCTGATGGTTTTCATAAGTTATAGAAACATCAGTATAACCTGAATGAACTGGGAGAAGTTTAAGACTAGGAGCATTTAGAAGAGATGGAATGCTGCCCTGGTAATATAATAAGAGTGTAATTGTGATAAATGATAAGAGGATGATGTTTAGGATTATAGCCTTCAATTGAAGTAATAATTGAACATGAAGGGATTTCATGAATTGAACAGGATTAGAATACCTCCCATAAGATGAATCACGTTGAGATGCTATGAAATATGGTTATTGAAGTATAGTATCATCCCTAAGGTGGATCAAGAAAATAACTTTAGATGTTCGCCGATGAGACGTGAGCCCTAGTGAGAATGTATTACGTAAGAAGTTTCAAGTTATTATTGGTGGATTATAGATTAACATTAAGGTGAATCAACAATACATGGATAAACGTTCTGAGGCTATGAAACAGAATATAGAAATCGTTGTAAGTTCGACAAAGTACCAAACGAAGAACATTAGTTCACCTGTAGATGCTCGGAGGAACAACTTGTCATAGTTCTCTATATTTTCACAAAGCGAGGCCTAGAGATTGGCTAAAAGGTGGAGGAAAAAGGAGAGAAGAGTCACATAATTGCGCGTACAAGGTCAGAGTCGTATAGGCTGCATGACAGAAGGTAGCAACAATTATGAGATTGGAAGAATTTCGACCACAGGTCATGGTGTGAGTAAGAGGCCTAAATGGGGGAATGCCTTGGCCTTTGGATTTATTCATAGAACAATTTCCTAGATGGAAAGGACAATATTAAAGTATTTGTAAGAGACGTATGTTATGAGGCTGATAAGCGCATCAGCCAACATTCGAGGACGAATGTTCCAAAGGGGAGAATGATGTTATACCCCATATTTTCGTACGTAAATGTATGTCGTATGTCAGTTGATGTAAGCTCGGAAAGGAGATCCTCTTTGAAAGTATATAAAGTAATGATGTTATGTCCCGTATATTCATTCAACATACACACGACTAAGTGAGATTGGCCAATGAACTTAAACATGAGAAAGGAGATTTGGGAAAATAGAAATGAGCTTCTTTCTTACCCGATGTGCCTGCTTCACCAACTTACTTCCTGTCCTACTTAACACGTGTCGTGATTATTAAACGAGCACGAGACACATATTTAAATTAATTATGGAATCATGTGACATTCCCTAATTAGACAAGTAGGTGACAAGTAGGTGTGTCACCTACTTGCCAAAAGGAGAGGCCAGTCACCTACTTGCCAAAAGGAGAGGCCACAATTAAAAGCTCCTAAAGTGACTAGAGAGGGGCTGCCAAGAGGAGCCTTTTAAGGGCTGAATTAACTGATTTCATTTACTCATTTTTCATACCAAAAAAATAAGAATGAACTCCTGCAATTCCTCCCCCAAATATCCCATACAAACCCTAGGTGATTTCGGGTGTTATGAAGTGATTCTATTGCCGAGAAACTCTGACAACTTACTAGTTTCCCTTCCTCCTTCTTCTAGCTGCTTCGGGGAATTGAGTTCAGATGAAGAGGGACTAGGTATCATGGGTTCTACTCAGTCCAATGTAAGTTTATGCTTCTCTTTCCATTACCTAAGCTTTTACGAGTTGTAACTCGATCGTAAAGACTAGAAGTTGCGGGTTTCGAAAGAGTGGTATGTTGTTTGTAGTTTCGTCACTGTTGGTTGGTTTTGAACTTATTTTTTAGTTGAATTCATAGCTGGTTTACATGAGAAGAGGCTTAATTATGTACTGTTGGTTGTGTTGCTCGATTGGAAAGAAAAGACAAGTCGAAAACATGTGTTAGTAATCTGAAAAATCAGGTTTGAGTTGATCAACTTGTGGAACTGTTATGGGGTAGTTTTAAAGTTTTATTGTGGCTGGAAATTAGTGGTGGTTAAATTTGTTGATAAATAAAGGAAGGGAGAAGAGGTTTCAAACTATAGTGGTTTAGTCACAAACCGAGCTTGCCACTCGTTGTACTATTGTTTGAATTGTTCTTACGTTGTTGAGGGGCTGAATGGATAGGATTGGTTGTTGATATTATTGTTTGGTTCTGTTTTGAATTCGAGAAAGTGAGAAAATATAGGGTAAGTTCTGCCCAATTCTCCGTAAGAGAGCTACTAGCTTATAAATGTGATTCGCGTTTTTCCATGGTATTAACCACAGTTCTAATACCTTGATGTAGGTTGAAGTACTACGGGCAGTGTATATTGAGTAGTTAACAACAAAGGTATGTTAAGGATAATACTTCCTTCTTTTGGCATGATATAAGTAACAAAATATAAACGTAATGTTATTTCATAAATGGTTCTACTCTTAGTAGTTAAGGATGGCTACGTTATGCATTCCTGTAAAATGTAATTCAAAGCGTGTCTAAGTATGTTCCGAAGTCTCAACTGAGGTATACAATAAAGATGTTAATGTCCATAATGTAATGTAATATGCATCTTCATTTACCACCGAGCTACAGTCGGTTGGGCAGGTATGTATCTTCATTTACCACTAAGCTACGGCCGGTCAGGCAGCCATGCATTTACCACCGAGATACGGCCGGTTGGAAAGTTACGCATATACCACCGAGCTACAGCCAGTTCGGCAGTTATGCGTCTTCATTTACCATCGAGCTACGGTCAATCGGGAAGTTATGCATTTACTACTGAGCTACCATCGGTTGGGCAGTTATGCGTCTTCATTTACCATCACGCTACGGCCGGTCGGGCAATTATCATTGATCAGTTGGGTAGTCATGTTACGATATGGATAATAGTCCCAAATAGAGGCATTAAATATATATGTGAAATTAGTATGCATATCATGGCCCTCAAAGGCACTTTAGAAGTTCAGGTTGATTCTTATACCTCTCTCATTGATGTTTACTTATTGTTATGTTTTAGTTCTTTGTTACATACTTGGTACATTATTTGTACTAACATCCTTTTCTATTATGGATGCTGCATTCATGTCTGTAGGTGTAGGTAATCAGTTTGACGAGCCCTCATAGTAGACGAGGCTACCATTCAATGAAGGGTCGATAAGACTCCACTTCATTCAGAGTGCAGTAGAGTCTATAAGTCATCGTTTTAGAGTTTTGCTATAGAATTATGGGTAGGCTGTGGCCTTGTCCCTATCATGTTTCGATGTCAAATACTCTTAGAGGCTTTGTAGACATAGGTTCATTATGCATAGTATGTCAGTATCCTTTATGGCTCGTGTGTATTCATGTTTTAAGTAGGATGGCTCACTGATACAACATTTGTCCACTTACTATTACACATTATGAGTTGTGGCCATGTTGGCCCATGATAGTTACAAAAAGAATGAGTTCATCCAAGTCATCCTATATATATTCTAGTTTTCGTCTAACGATCATGAGTTACTGAGTGGTTCTCCAATACGACACCGGGTGCTAGCCACGCCTCCCCAGGTTTGGGGCATGACACCTTTTCTTGTGTGACGAGGTCAGACTACTATTGTTGCCATGTGGATGAGTTGCGGTCTATTGCAGCCCTAGTGTCAGTGTAGTCCACAGGTTTGGGGCCATATACAGTGTATTGTGATGATTCAGCGTTGTCTTGATGCGGTGTGAGAGTAGAATAGTAGGGTGATTGCTTAAGTGCCCTGTCATAGAAGCACATGCGAAGGATTACTTGATTAATAAATTGGAGTTTGGCATTTGTAACATCAGAGGCGAGGCATTTAGGCTATGGATGTTCATGCCTTGGTTGATTCATTTATGAGATTGGGTGTTTCTGAGTTGAGTAGTGCTCTTGAATGTGTTGTTGTGCAGTCTTCCTTGTTTGGGCGCATTAAGCATTGTTGGTATGATGGTTTTTGTTTTCTTGTCCTCAGAAACACAGTCTTATGAGGTAGTGCTAAGGAGGTGGTCCTTAGTGGGGCCGATGCGTTGCGACTTGGGGCCGAATTTGTATTTACAATATTGATGGTTCGAGGGAGATGATCATTGGGGAGGCTCGCAGTTGTGGTATTCTATTTGTACAGAAGATACATAGATGTATTATGCTTCGAGGTAGCATTTCTATGGAGAAGGATGAAGAAGGACACTATTGGGCAAGTTTCACGATGTTTGATTATTAGTAGGTCGAGAATAAGCATCAAAGACCGAATGCTTTACTTTGGAAGATGGCTATACTGATGTGGAAACAGTTGAGGGCATTTCTTATTTGTGGTGATTTCTCACATTTTGAGAGTTCGAAGTTGACGAGAAGGGGTTCGCTTGGGCTACTAAGGAATTTTGAATGCTTGATTATCATCTTGGTGTACATACCGCCACGTGTTTGGAGGTGTTGAAGTCTTCTAGTTGTTCATTGATGGAATGAAATCAATTTTTGCATCTTGTGAACGAGTGTGGTCTCGAGAGAAGTCATTGACTACATAGCATTGTACCATGGCAAGTCATAGAAAGATGTTGATACGAGTCACATAGGTGGGCTATCTCCTGTGAGGAAGTTACGGGTTGCATGATTTCTTATGAGGTTCCTATGAAAAGTTTCACCTTCTATCTAGTGGGGTGTGTGTGCTACGACGTGGATTCAGATCGCTTGAGGAAGATGGCACGATTGTCACGAGATTGAGTGTGCATTTGGGCTAATAATTTGGGATGAATTATGGTTGGCGCAACATGAGCTTATGAGATATTATGTTGAGTAATAATGTGGGATTATGGCAGTTAAAGAGGAGCGATCATTATGGGTTCTTGGTTATGTGGTTGCGGCTTAGAGCCAAGTGGGGGAGTCTACCATCAACGATTGGGTCTCCTAGTCATGAGTTGTTATGAATTTTGGATTAAGGATTATTTGTGGGTTAAATTTAATTGTAGGAGAATGACTTCGAGGATGATTCGAGCAAGGGATTAGTTTGAGCGTATTGTATTTCACCTTAGAAGTATATGGAGGTTGTGGGAGGACTCATGTCCAATATTCCTCTATGAAGGTAATGTGCAAGGGAAAGATTTGAGCAGTTGCTTACTTTTTGAAGTATTCATGTGCTAACTGAGCACTAATTGTTCGACATGATTGGTTATGTATTCGGGACTAGGATTGAGTGGCTGACGCTCAAGAAGGTTCTAATCGATTCAAGATTCAATATGCGGTATCTAAGAATTTTTTGATTTGTGTGTGACTAAAGATTCGAGATTTATGATGGTTTGCAAAAGAGACTTGGAGCATTTATGTATCATTATCGGTTCTGCAAGGCAGTGTTTGAGAGATGGAATGAACAACTTCAGATTCGTAGAAGGCTTCTTCTGAACAGGTACGTGGGCTAGAGGTACTACTTGATGAATAAGAGGGAAAACAGTGGCTCACGAGCCTTAGGACAACAAGATTTCATATTGTAATCACGTAGGATGAGTTTTGATTGAGGTCTATAGTATATTTGGGAAGAGTAGCATTGTCGTGAAGGCGGGTCATGAGTGATCTGAAGAGGTTGGGTCTATTTAGCAGTGGCTTGGATCAGCATGGTAATAGCGACGATCGGTTTCTTTGGTATTACAAGGATGTGCATATGTTTTGTGGTAATACTATTAGGATTGGCAGTCTATATGACTTGGGTGATATAGAGAGATTCAGTTCAGTTGGTTTGGTTGTGTGCATATGGGTTCCGAAGAGTTCCCGATGATGTTGACCATGACTTGCGGTTGGTATCTTCTACACGCATGGGAATTTTGTTGTGTGTTGTGACTTTCTCCTGAATTGAGATTAGTGGAATGCTTCTAGTCGTTGGGGTGTGTATCCTATTTATGATTCGGAGTTGTTAATGGGATTCTCATATTTTTGCATATTATTAGGATAGTTGCGGTGAGTTGTGTGGAAATTAGGATTGCATGAACAAGGTTGTTGTTTAGTTTCGAAAGGAATCTTATGACTTCTAGACAATTTGAGAAATATTAGATGTTAAGAGACTGGTAGCACTATTTTTGTATCACTTGAGCAGGTGTGTGTTTTGTGAAAGATGCATTGTGTATTGATTGTGGACGCTTGACTAGTACTACAGAAATCACATGGTGGGTAGCCACTAGTGTTCAGATTCTGCCTCATTAGTGCAGAAGATTATGGGAGTTTTTCACATGGGTTGATTGTGTGTTGATTGTGTATGCGTGACATGTTAGTCATTTAGAGTTCATGTATGAATATTTTGGTACTTTCACTGTTTGGAGATCTTATTTTGGAGAGGTGGATTATCCCTCTGGTTGTGGACTATGGAAGTGTGTTCAGGTATTGGCAGTTGATTATATGTATCATGGATAGGGTCACCATGGAATTTAGAAGACTATGGACCTATTTTGGAATTACATGTATCGGTTTGGAGGCCCATTGATAGGTCTAATGAGAAGGTGTATTCTACATGGGATTGGATTCGCTTATTTAGCGCAGCATTTTCTGCGGATGTGTCATCGGGCGCAATGGATGTTATTCATGTCTTGATCTGTTTTATGTGTCACTTTCTTATGCCATGATGGGTGATGAGACGACTTGATTATTCACACACATGTGGTGATTCTGTTCAGGATTTGTGGTGATATTTGAGCAAGATCGCTCTGGAGATGTTGATTTTCCTATTGCACCTTAGTCGTGCTTGGCCTTTTTCATTGCGCATTATGCCCTGTGTATCCCCGTGGTTATGTTTATGAACTTTACGAGCTTATTGTTGTTACACATGTGTTTAGAGAGTATGAGAATTACGGCTCGATGGATATTGCCATGTAGACGAATATATGTGGATCGGGTTGCACACCACAACTGTATTATGTGTTGATGGGGTTGCACGCCCAATGGGGTTATGTTGGATATGATTCCTTGTGCTTATTTTGTCTATTTTGTTTCTCCCTTGAGGGTTAGATTCATAGCATTATGCTCTTATGGTTGTTTTTGTTAAACTTGCGGAATAACCCTTTTGGTTCTCTTTCTATTTACTGATCATATTCAAGCGATTTCTTATTGGCGCATAGATAATGTCGTATGAGGTTCTTGATTGTATTTGATGTGTCATGTAAGGTCGAGCAGCGGGTGAGACGAGGTTATTGGACCTGGAATCAGTGCTATCAGATTTGCGTAATGTATTTTTGGAAGAAGAATGTTACTAATCAGCTCAGAATTGGCAATTCTTCTTGTCGAGTGATAGAACTCCATGACTTATTAATTTAACGGGTGGTTATGAGTTTCCACATGTTCCTTTCATCATTTACAGTATTTTGAGGGTTGGTACAAGTTTTTTATGCGTCATGAGGAATATTACTAGTACCGGGTTTGGTAATGAACAACTATTATGGCCGGAAGATATTGCTATGGGCATCTGAGTTATTCTGGTTTTAAGGATTATATGCTAAGGTTGAAGGAAGCATTTTCAGTTAGGATTGTGTTAATGAGATCATATGGATTGAGATGGCATGAGATCATCCATGGGTATCTGTATGGTGAGTTATTCAGTGATTTGGCAGCTTTGAGAATGACTCTTAGCACGTTTGAGGACGAATGTTTAAGTGGAGGAGAATGTAACAACTTAACCGATCGTTTTGAGATTTAGCATGAAGTTTGGAAGTTTGAGACCTTGAATAGCTTCACATTATGCATTGTGACTTGTGTGTATGGTTGGTTTTTATTTTCGAGAGGTTCTGAGTTGATTTGGGAGAGTAATTCTCAATTCAGAAGCTTTAAGTTAGAAGAGTTGACCAAGAATTGACTTTTGAGTAAATGACCTCGGATTTGTGATTTGATGATGGCAATTGATTCGTATGGTGATTTTTGACTCTGGTGTATGTTCGGATTTGAATTTGGATGTCTCTAGAAGGTGTTGACTCTATTTGTCGAAAGTTGGCAATTAGAAGAATTGAAGAGTTCATAAGTTTGATCGGGAGTTGACTTTGAGGCTATATGGGTAAATTTGTTGTTCTATAATTTAGAATAGGTGCATTTCATTATTTGGGACTTGTGTGCAAAGTTCAGGTTCATATCAGATTTGTTAGGCGTGAATCGAATGTTTTTGAACTTATGAGATTGATCTTGATCGATGATTCTTTGTTTTGATGTTAATTACGGTGTTTGGAGCCCTTGTGTCACGCCCCGACCATGGGGAGCGCGACCGGCGCCCAACTGAGATACCCCGGCCGAGCAAGCCTGTACAATAACTTCTACCCAACTCACCCATGAATAAAGAGAAGATACATTTATATCATTAATTAAACATTAAGAGGTCATGTGAATAACACCAGTTCATTTCCATTAGTTACATCATTAACAAGTCCCCAAAACAGTACACAATACTTTCGTAGTTAAAGTGGGACAAATGATACAATTACAACAAGTTTAGTTCAACCTTCCCAAAACAAGATACAACCCACACTATGTCTATGGAACCTCTAACAGAAACAAAAGAGTGCTACGACAGTACCGGCAACAAGGCCCCGACTATACCTTAAACACTATGTACAAAGAACAAGAGATACATGACCTCGAAATGAAGTGGGGATCACCAAGTCAGTTGAGGAGAGGGTGTACTGCTATCACTGATCAATACCACCTGCTATGGAACTACCTACATCCATTAAAGATGCAGCGCCTCCGGCAAAAGGGACGTTAGTACATATGGAATAGTACTATTATTTAAACTTAAACACCCTCTCAATAGAACGAGTAACAGCAAACAGAGAAGGAAACATGAAATCAATAAGATAATCAAATAGTATCAAGGTGTCAAGTTAGGGGAAAGGAAAATTTCAAGTAAGTTCCAATCTTTTTAAGACCAATACACCACCGTGTTTTAGCACAAAGTCCAATCTCATCCCGATCGGCTAAGCCGTCTCACCCTGAGATATCTACTCACAATACCACCATGTGCACGGCATGGTATCCGATCTCATTCCGATCGGCTAAGCCATCTCGCCATAATTCCGTGTGGGTCGACATCACTTCATATCTCGCTAGAAATAATCTCCTTCCATACAAGGGGAAACAACTCAACACATCAATCTCATCCCATATAAGGGGAAACAATCTCATCATATTAACATGGGGCTTTACCCCTCAATCACTCCTACACCGGCACGTGTAGTTTCGGGGTTAGTTTATTTCGACCTACCCTTCCTCGGTGGCTAATCGATACTCCCAAAGCATTTACTATTAAAAGGATTTACCACTTATTTCGTAATCTTTTGCATATCATTCATTTCATTGGCACCAATGGCCATGACGCAATATCATTCTTGGAACGTTGGCTGCACATCATATTCCATATTCTCTTCTTTCACTTTCAAATATCATCATATATAATTAACAACAAGGCCTTTCAAATTAATACTTTAAACACACATTTGAGCAATTTAGGGTCTTAGGCACATGTGATTTCCTACACAATTTGACTTGATAGCTTTCATTAGAATCATGTTTTTAAATCATAACATAATAACACATAACCCATACTTAAACCACATTCTCAAAAAATAACTCAACATAACAAGAATCTTTGGAATACATATTGAACGCATATTTATTTTGACACAAGGCTTATTTGGAATAATCAATTTATAATAAGCATCACGGGACTTACAAGGCCATGGTGGGGTTCAATTCTAAAAGAGGAGTTTAGCCAACATATCTTAATTTGAGCTTTCCTTAATTCACTGCACAGTTCCGGAATCCTAGCAACTTTCATCTATTTAGAGACACAACAACATTGAACACGAATTAGGAAGGAGTTCATGATTCCAGCTCATTTGAGCATTTTATCAAATACTAGATGGCCATTATGATCTCAAGGTCCTCTTATGGTGGATTCCTCTATTTCACTACCCAAAATCTATCAAATTGAGCTCAACAATCTCCCCAAACCCTAGATAGTACATGCATGCACAATAAATAACGCCCACACCCATGAATTGCTTGGCTTATTACCTATTTTCAGTCAAATCTCGAAATTGAAGGCTAGGGCTAGAACCTTACCTTTTGGTTGAAGACATTGTGAGTTACCCTAGAGAATTCTTCAAGGCTTGAGCAAAGATTGATGAACAAGTGACTTGGAAATTCCTTTTCTCACTCTAGACCACCTTCCTCTCTCTAAAATATAAGTTTGAACCTTCTAAAATGATCCCTAAGACTGTTTTATAAGAATAGTATCGGGTTCAAAAATTAGAAAAAATAAAATCCCGATGCAGATCTGCGGTCGCATATGCGACCGCATAATGCTTCTACGGTCTGCAAAATGGACTACATAATGGCCCTCCAGAATTGGGCACTTCTGCCTCACTCTGTGACCGGTCTGCGGTCCGCAGACCAATTTTGCTGTCGCATGATGTGCCACAGAACTTCCCTCCTGAAAGTTTTGTGTTGGGTCTGTGATGGGTTATGCGACTCACAAAATGATTATGCGGCCGCATAATGGACCGCATAATGGTCCAAATATTTGTCCAAGTTCTTGCTTCAATCTGCGGCAGATCTGCGACCACAGAATGGACCGTAAAAATGCCCTACACTTCCAAAAAATTTTCTTCAACTCCCCAACGTACTGTTGAGCCCAAAAATTCCGAACCGCGGCGAGCTTTAGGTAAAATAAGTCTACTTTGGCACCACGAAACCATGGGTTTTAGGTAAACTTTACGGGGCCTTACAACTTGGATAGGTTTGGAAGATGTATTTGGACTTGTATGTATGATTGGATGGGGTCCCGTGGGGCTCGGGGTGAGTTTCGAGGTGGTTTCGTGCCATTTTGGTGAAGTTTTGAACTGCTGAAGTTGCTAGTTTCAGTGGTTCATCACAATCGCGGATAGGCCTCGCGATCATGGAAGGTATTTGAGGCAGAAGGATTTTTCTTCATCGTTTTTGCTACCTAGTATCGTGTTCACGAAGAGTCTTGGTCAGGAAGGCCGCGTTCGCGAGACTGGGCACGTGTTCGCAAAGTTGTGGAGTTTGGCCTGGGATTGGTTCTCTGTGTTTGCAGTCGTTATGACGCGTTGGCTTAGAGTATGTAGAAGATGCATCGCATTAGCGCTTTAGACTTTGCATTCGTGAAGAGTAGCTGGGGTTCGGAGGCAGATTGGCCTTCATGATCGCGAGAAGACGACTGCGATCGCGAAGTGTTTACTTGGAGCATATCTTTAAGTTGTCAATTTTGGGACTTTGCCCAATATTTTATATTTTGATCCCTAGACTTCGAGAAGAGGAGATTTTGAGGAGAAATTTCTCTAATACCTTGGAGGTCAATAATTTTTACTTGGATTTGGTATTATATATTGATTACCCATAGATCTTTATACCTAAAACTTAGAATTTTGAAAGGAAATTTAGGGTTGTTGCCTACACTGTAATAGAGTGTATTTTGGGGATTTGGGTACTGATTTAGACTAGATTTTGGAAACTAATTACATTCTTAGACTCGACAGGTTATGATCATCGGATTTTAGTATTTGTTTCAAATTTCGGGCACATGGGCCCGAGTTGACTTATGTTGACAATTGGAAATTTCTTCAAAGATCGAAGCTTTATGGATTGGGATCACTTCCTATGAGATTGTTGACATCCTTGGATGATGTTTTGCTTGGATATGTGCAATTGGAGGGCTAGATCAAGACTTTGATGTGATTCGAGGTTGAAGACTAGCTCAGATGAGGTAAGTATCTTGTCGAAGTTTTGTTTGAGGCTAATTTCCCCATTGTCTATGATATTTGTTATATGTTGGGGGTGACATATATGCGAGGTGATAAGAGTACATGCGTGCACCGTGGTTATTCATGATCCGATTAGAACTTAGGCTATTATATGCCTTGTTTTGCTATCATACTTTGTTAATATCGTGTTCTCTCCACTTCTATGACTATGTGAGCTATTATTCATACTAGAAATCATGTTTAGGCTATTTGTTTATCTGTTGAGACATAATATGACCATTTTTGCAATGTTGAACCATTTGCCTTAGCCGTAGTCATATTTTTCATTCATGATATTAAATCTGTGAGTTATATCTCTGCCTCCATGCATTTTTATATGTTATCTTATATGTTGTTGGTGTCATAGTACGTGACACAAGTTTGAGCTAAATTGTAGTACGTTGGCTTATTCCATGTGGTATGTTGAATTATGTTTCTGTGAGATGCTAGCATATTCCATAGAGGTATGTTCGTATTGATAGTGAGGTGAAGCGTGCACCAAGCCCCATGTTGGGATGACTGGTATTGATATTAAGGTGATGCATGCGCCAGGTCCCATGTTGGGCTGATTGATATTGATCATTGACTTAGATCCGATCGGTGCTTTGGCTAGGACTTGCCCCTCTGAATTCACGTATTAACTTGTGGGTGCAGGACCACGGGTCATACATGTGCTTGGTGAGGGACTTGTGTCATGCAGGTGTACAGTGCTGAGTGTATGTGAGAGTGTGCATGTGTGATGGTCCATGGGCATTTTGCCAGGTATCGGGAGAGTAATTTGAGTATGATTTTGGGGCATTGTGCCAGGCACTATGAATGTGATGAGATTATGTATATCTGATATTTAAATTATGATTCTTTATTGATTTCGCACATATAATTGACATGCAAGCATATAGTTGTATGAATCCTCATGCTAGTTGGTATTTGATGTCTCTATTTAATGTTTAGAGCTTGATATTATAGTTCTATCTTGTTAAATCCATGTCTTAGTGAATTGTGTGAAAGAGTTGATGTCTTGACTGTTATATCTAAAAAGCATGCCCATTTCTCATTTTGTTTTGTTTAGCCGAGCCTATTATTATTTGCGTTGCTTTTCTTTATATGCTATTATTCTATTGTTATTATGTTTATTGGCTTTGAAAAGTGAGCATCGACCCTTGCCAATCTCGTCACTGCTTTCAGCCCGAGGTTAGGCTTGCTACTTATTGAGTACATAGGGTCGGTTGTAGTTATACTATACTCTACACTTCATGTGCAGATCCAGGTGTTGCTGATAGCGGCGGTTATGTCACGACCCAAACCGATGGGCCGCGACGGGCACCCCGTACCTTACAAAACCGAGTACCAACATAATGTATCTTTTCGTATCATACTATCATAGATAACTGAGCCGGAGAGGCTCTCGTGAGATAAGCAGAATACAACATGTAATACCAATTTATACATAAGACATACGGGCCTATAAGACCAAAATAACCACTCGTACACTGAACTTAGGCCGACAAGGCCATACAATCTTTTACGTACATGACATCTGTCTACAAGCCTCTAAGAATACATAATTATCATAAAGGTCGGGACAGAGCCCGGCCATACCAAACAATACACGTCAAAATCATACTGACCAAACAAGCAACTCCGGAGCAAATGTAACACACCAACACCTTTCGCTGAGCTGATAGCCTACTTGGAGGACTCTCGACCTGTCTATCGGGACCTGCGGGCATGAAATGCAGCATCCCCAGGAAAAGGGACATCAGTACAAATAATGTACCGAGTATGTAAGGAATGAACATCAGTAAATAATAGACATGAGAGGAACATTGAGTAAAAGACTCAACATGTAAGTCTGAAGAGCTAGTGATTCATTAATATTTACAATGTCATGCATATACATATAAATGTCATACCATGCTTAGGTATATACGTTCATAACATCATCAAGCCTCTGGGGGCATCCCATCATATCATCTCTGCCACTATGGGCAAATCATCAACGTATACCAGCTGATCAGGTGGTGGTGCGTATATAACACCATAACCTTTTCCCATATCCCATATACAAATAATATACGTGTTTATAATGCCATCTGGTCATGGGTCAATGTACATGTATAAATGCATGAAATGTATAAGAAATACGTTAATAAGATTTCTCAAAATGTCATAAAATCAATATGTTTTTCGGATAAACTTTATCAAATACGTATTTTTCTGAGCCCATGAACAGAAGATATAATAATAATTCACATGGGGAATCAAGAATATAGGCACCCCTAGTACTTCTATGAGTAGAGTCATTTATGGAAATTGTGCATTTGCTCGTTTCGCTTGTATCGTATTGATCATGCCAAAAAGAATGAAGGGATAGCCTTAACATACCTGGACCGATTCTCTTGACAATTCCTCTACGACACGTCTTTTGCGACGAACACGTAACAACAGATCGAATTACGAAAAAATCCATATGATATTCTCGAGAAAGATTGCACCGTACTCCTTTAAAATCGCAAAAAACTCGTTGCTATAACATTACGTAGTATAATTTTGTATGAAGATTTCTTGGCTGAAGATCCGTTACATTTGTAGATGTAGAAGACCTCCATTTTGGTGAATTTGATCACAATTTTGGATGGCTTTTCATGCTGAAGCAAATCACGTTTTCCATTCTATATATTTTTGAATTTGAGAATTTAATGGCTTAGCCAAGATTCCTTCTAACTTTGACTTGGGAGATTCATTAACGTTGTTGGAGTCCTTTTGATGCATAAATTCATGCATCCAACTTCCATAATTGAAAAGTGTATTTGTTTACAATAGTTGGTCCAGCAACATCCATGTTTGATTTATTTTGTGCCACCGTCATCTGTGCATGCAAACACCAACACATAAGTTTAATTCAAATTTCCTATAACTCAGTTCTATAGCACGATTTAGATTTCAAAGAAGTGTAACCAACTCCTAAATGCCCTGTAGTTCCTTGCTTATATAATGTGGTGCACAACACATCTATAAACAAGACCCTACTAGACACGGCTTGTAGACTCCCTAGGACAGAACTGCTCTGATACCAAGTTTGTCACGCCCCGAACCTAGGAGCGAGACAAGCACCCCGTGCCTCACCTAACCTGGCGTACCAAATTGCGACTAAGGGACTCTGAACACATAATGTCATACTTTGGCCATGGGGCCACCTTGCAAGACAATTTGCGAAGCAAAATATAAAACTGAATGGAAACTAGCACTAACTAAATATCAATATAAAGCTAGGCCGACAAGGCCGTCATAGCTACTACAGCTGACAAACCACCAATTTATACAAACCCAACATACTGCACTAACCAACAGGATATGCCTACAAGCCTCTACTGATAGATGTACTGTGATCGGAACAGGGCCCCGACCTACCCATAACATATATACAGATATACATAAGATGTACACAAAACTCTAGTCCTGGCAACTCCGAAAGACGTGGAGCTTACCGATCAGGCGGAACTCGGAAAACACCTACTGAGGAGGTCTACCCGTCTGTCTGTCTGAACCTGCACGCATGAAATGCAGCGCCCCCAAAAAGGGACGTCAGTACGAAATAATGTACCGAGTATGTAAGGCAATAAAATAACTGAAATCTGAAACTGAACTGATAATATGATAACTGAAATTAACTGGGAGTCAAAGATGATCTGGAGATATACTTACCTGCTGATACTGACTCAACTCCTTCAATATAGTAAGTAAAATAATTGTACGGCCTTATAAGGCTCGGTATATATATAACTGCTCTGCCATAGTAGGCTCGCTCATAGGCGCTCGGCCATACTAGGCTATGTATCTCGGCCATGCTGGGCTCGCTCATAGGCGCTCGGCCACAGTAGGCTCGGTATATAACTTTCCATCTGATCAGAGGTTGCCCAATAGGGGCCTGCCCATCGATTATAGCTCGATGGTAATGAAAATACTGTAATACTGTATATATAGGCTTGCTGCTCTCTTGACTGAAAGAAGACAATACTAAAATTGAATATAGAGTCTCGATAAGGAATAATATTGTAACTTATGAGACTAGAATAGTGTAAATAAATTCATGAATATGAACTTCTCTTTTTGTCTCATTACTAACACATGTAGCTACGAGATCATGCCAAAATGAAGGAAGGCTTAGCCTTAACATACCTTATCACAATCTTTTCAATCACCAAGTTGAACTCACCTCTTCGCACCTTAATCTACAAGAATGATAATAATACTATCGTTAAGTTACGAAAGGTACAACTATCGCACAACGAACGACAAACCTATTTTGTATTAAAACGGGCAGCATCTCCCCTATAATATGCCCTTCCTCCAACTTCAAGATAACACCAACAATACAAGGACAGAACAATAACAACATATATACATCATTTTCCAGCCCTATATACACCATCAAATACTACAAAACAGCCCAACACACCCCAATCTCTTCGTACACAAAACGACCACCGTAGTAGTGTCAAACGACCCGAAAATGTTATGACGAATGACCAGCCAACCACCCTACATTTATATGGTGTTTATAAACCCCCTTCCTCCTCCAAAACTCCAAAAAATAGTAATAAAACACGCAGCCCAACAGCAACACAAAACAGTCCACAAAACAGTCCGCTACAAGTGAATAACTCGAACTCACGGCTTCCGATCACCATCCCGTGAGTTCTTACAAGTATAGAACGACTTACCATGAATTTACAGAAGAAAAAATGGATGAAAGAGAGCAGTAAACTCACCTTATTTGTTGGATAACTCAGCTCCTATCTTGGTTCTTCAAACTCTAAGTTTTACCTCCAATTGGAACTTGAAAGGGAGAGAAAATCAATTAGGGTTTGTGGGAAATTTTTGGGAGGATTCTTTGCAGAGCTTATGTCTGGTTATTATGCTCTATTTTAAGTCTAATATATGAAGAAAATAGGCCCTTAAAAGGCCTCTTTGGACGACCCGAAATGGCCCATTTTTGGGCTTTCATTTAAGCAAGTAGGTGACACACCTACTTGTCACCTAGCAGCTTGCGCAGTATCGCAAAAATGCACATATCTCTCTACTCCGATGTCGTATTGACAAATGGTTTAATGCGTTGGAAAATAGACTCATAGATCTTTAATTTGATATGTGGAACACACCATAACTCTAAGTATATTGGGAGAAAATTGCAGTTACATTTGACCCAAAGTTTCAGTAAAACTTATGAATGTAACTTGTGATGACTTTCATCGACTTTTGTTCCACAACTCGCTTGACTTAAAAACATAACACACGGATGTAATACGACTAATATAAATTATAACATAATCTCTTTATCATGTTAATCACCCTAGTCTCACCCCAAAGGTACATGTTATAACATTCCCAACTTGTCGACTTTCGATGAAACATTGTTTTATTTAATTGCTTTAGCTTCTGAACTATCCAACCCTCTTTGTACTTGTTGTTCATGATCTTCAATATTTGTAACCTCAGAGGTAACATGATTAACTTACTTTATATACTTTTAAATATTATCTCATTTTTTTGTCCTACATTAGTTTGCTTACGACGCATTTTTACATACGAAAATATAGGGTGTAACAGTGACAACGCTGGGTGGATTCGTGATATTGAGCATGTGACCTCACCAGGCAGATTATGATATTGAGTTTATGACTACGCCGGGCTGATTACACGTGACTACATTGTGCAGTGTGTGGATATGGATCCATCCCCCAAGGGTCACCCTCTCATGTGACTTCTTGATACTGTACACGCGGATTGTGAGAAACCGACGGGTTTCTGGTTGATGTGAGCTCTAGGAGAGCTGGTCTTTTGTTTGGTTCAGTTACTAAGATTCTAATGTGGGCCTAAGAGTCGTGATGTGATTTCTATTTAGATAGGGTTGCACACCACAACTGATTGATATTTTCTTATTTCATTTCATCTTTACTTGCAATTTTCTTGGTTGTTTACTTGATTTATTTGCATATCTTGCTTATATGCTGGATTATTTACTGAGCAGAATATATTAAGAAACATTGAGAGCACAAAGGTGGGTTTTTTTGTGATTTAATGATTTGACATATTTTATGTGCTACACTTATGGGAATTTATGAACATGTACATGTGATAGGCGGGTATCTTTTATAACTCTTGCTTCTATAATCTCGCCAAGGTTAGTTATGATACCTGTTGAGTACATGGGGTCGGTTGTACTCATACATTACTTCTGCACCTTGTGTGTAGATCTTGGAGATGAGATGATGTCGATGACGGGAGCTGGCTTTGAAGAAGTACTTCCTTTCCGGATATAGCTACCACCTGTCCTTGGTAGTTTTAGATTTGAATTATGTTTATGTATATTTCAAACAGATGTATTTATTTCATACCAGTTTTGCAAATCTAGTCTTAGTGACTCATGACTTGTACCACCAATCCTTAGGTTTTTGTATGAAAATTTCAGTTATGTCATTTACTGGTTTCTTATTAATTTATTAGAGTTGTGTTGATTGTTACTTGTCTTACCTAGCGAGATGGGTTAGGTGCCATCACGACTAGTTGAATTTTGGGTCGTGACAAGTTGGTATCAGAGCTCAGGTTCATAGGTACAACGAGTCATGAGAAAGTATCTAGTAGAGTCTTGCATATCGGTTTGATGACGTCCATACCTATATTCGAGAGGCTACAAGACATGTAGCAAAAAAACTCCCATTTTTCTTTCCTTATCGTGCAACATCGATTCAGCTTGAAGTGTGTCCCTTTGAATTCCTTCCATCTACTCGTGTGTTATGTGGATCACTCGGTATTAGTTATGTATCGACGGCTTGTGATATCATGGATAAGGTGCGAGATGTGTTTTCGATGTTGTGGAGATAGGCCAGCCTGGAGGACTTGAGATCAAATTTTAACCGTATCTTGGGTTCGGTGGTTTCGATTGTGTGAGATGTGCTTTCAGACTTATATGTCTCGTAGTGTCCCTTGGAGTGGGATTGATAGCTCAGTGAGTGGTTGGATAGATATATAATGTTTATTATGTGACTGAGGAATGTGCTTAGACAGTTGGATGTGACGAGAAGAATCTTGCTTGGGATGTGAAGAACTATGGACGCTTGATTTCTATGTTGATGTGTTATACAATCTTGAGTAATAAGTGCATTGAGGGGTCGTTCATTTTGTTCATTTGTGGAATGAAGCAGATCCTTATTTCTTGTCGAAGAGTTTAGACTTGGAAAGATTAAGTGATTACATAGTGGTGGTGACCATGATGGGGTCATCGAGAGATACCAGTTTTGGGCTAAGCAGGTGGGTTATCACTTGCGGGGTGGCCTACTGATATTTGATCTTTATGATATTTTTGTGGAGAGTTTTCTTTCTACCATCAGGTGTGTTGCAATTTGAGTTTAGAATGATTGATGGAATTTGCGTGACTAGCACGAGGATAGATATGCACTTAGCAGAAGATTGAGGCATTCTATGGCTGGTGCTATGTGAGCGTATGAAGGGTTTAGTTGAATTACAGTGAGGGATTATGACAATTATGGAGTAAGGGTATTGTGGGTTATTTAATGTTATGTTATATGGCTTTGAGCCAAGTGGGGGAATCTGCTATCGACGATCAGATTGTGTGGTCATGTGTTATATGATTTTGGACAAGGCTTGCTTGACGATCGATTATCACTTGAAGAGGTTTCGAGGATGAATCGAGAAAGAAAATTCCGGGTACATGATGTACTACACTTTATGGATATATGGAAACCTAGGAATGATTCGGGTTTGTTATTCATTATGGATGTAGTGTGCTAGGAGAAAGGATTCACTCGATTAAAAAAAAGTGGGGTTACTTCTTAGATGTTGAGTGCTAATGGAGCACAAGTCGTTCGGCTCGTTTTGGTTGTGCATTGGAGATAAGAGCAGAGTTGATGACTCTCGAGGAAGTTCTACTGAGTTCCAGATTCATATGTGGTATTTGAGGATTTCCTAGATTTGTAAATGGACAAGATCTGAGATTTGCATGGGATGATGTCGGGATATGTGGCATTTTATATCATCATGGATTCTACATTTCAGTATCAGAGAGGTTAAGGAAACAACATCAGATTCAATGAAGGTTTGTTCAGAGTGGGTATATCGGTTGCGGTATTTTTTGGGTGCTTTAGAGGGAATACAGTGGCTTATGAGCCTTAGGACAACATGGTTCATGCTTGGATCTCTCATGGTGAGCTTGGGTTTAAGGATCATAGCTTATTGGCAAAGAGAAATGTTAAGTTGCAGGCATGTCAAGAGGGGTTCGGATAAATAGGTCAGTTTGGTAGTGGTTTGGATTAGGATGGTAATAGAAATGATCGGTTCTTTTGGTGTGGCGAGGCTTTGTAGGTGTGTTATTGCAATGCTCTTGGGTTTGGTGACCTATGTAACTTGGTTGAGTTAGAGGGATTCAGTTCTGATTGCTTCGTTATGTGCAAATGGGTTTCGAAGAGTTCTCGATGGTGTCGACCACAGCTTGAGATGGATATTTTCTGCAGGCAGGGGGAGTTTGTTGCGCGTTTTGAGCTTCTCCTGGATGGGGCATGTTGCGAACAAACACACACGCAAGTATACGTGGTCGTCAAGTAATAAAGTAGTGAGTAGAGTATCGTTCCCACAGAGACTTATGATTAACTTTCAACTGATTCAAACTCAAACAAATTATCTATTCAAGAGATTTCCTTTTTTCAAAATGTGTAAGTAATTAATTAAAAACCGAAGAAACTACCAAGCAATTAAATAAACTAGAGATCGACTAAAACACGTAGGCAATTTCGGATGAAAATCAGTAGGAGAGGATATTGCAGGGTCATAGGCTAGCTAGAAATGTTGTTGCGTTCTCGGTTTAAATTGACAAATTGATTTATCTGGTTTGTTGATTGACAAAGTTAATGTTACTCGTAAGAATCTGTCGAGTTCTTACTCGCCTTTTCAAGTTAAATTAATTCTCATATGTCTGTGGAATTAAGACTAACAAGAACGTATTTACACTTTCTATAATTCAACCAAGCAAGATAATTAGGTATATTTCTATCATAATTGCGAATCAGTTCCCCGATGCCCGAGTTTAAGAACTTGCTATATTTAATCCTATATGCAATCTAGAATTCCCACTTTTGAGTTCAACTCTAGATTCGTAAATAGTATTTCACTGTTAGCTACGTAGCAAAATAATTTAAGAACAAGATTAAATAAATAATCCAATATGATAAAATCAAACTCATCAATTCAAACTTCAAACATCAACATTCATGTAGTACCCATGACCCCAGAACTAACGTGTTTAGCCACGCATGCTCATGGTAGCAATATCAAATAATTTCCAAAAATACATAAAAATCAATAAAATAAGGAAAAGCTAAGAACTCAAGACGAATTCCGTGGTTTTCAAACTTTGTGATGGCTTTTTCTCCGCTTCCCCGTGTGTTAGATGGCCTAAAAGAGGCATTTTGGCTTATATATTGCGTACAAAGGTCATGGGCCAAAGTTTTCCTTTTCCTATTCCGACTCAGCTTCAGGGATTGATGATGGGGTGGATGCTTCGCATCCACCTGAGCTTCAACTTCTCTGCATCGCATGCTGGGGTGGATGCCTCGCATCCACCCTCTGTTCCTTCATCCCTGTTGTGCCTAGGTGCAGATGCTAAGGCAGATGCCTTCTCCCGACTTCACTGCCAAGGATGCACCAAATACATTTATTTTTCTAGGTTGGATGCGACGCATCTACCCTCTTCTCCTACAGCTGGAGCAACTTTTTCATATTTTTGCACTTCAAACATCATAAATCATCATCACACACAACTCAATTAGTCATAAACCAAAAATTAACACATGTTGGGCATTTTAAAGATCAAATAGCACAAAACAACTGTTAAAACATAAGTAAAGTAACATTATAGCATATAGAAATAAGCCCAACATCACCACCCCACACTTAAACCTTTGTTCATCCTCGAGCAAAGTAGAATCAACCTACAATAGATCAAACAAAATTAAGCTTATCGCTATCAAGCCACACATTTCAATTAAGCTCAAGCACCCATAACTTTGATTTCTACCAACAACTAGCCCTTCGCATATTCATACTCGGACTTTCTTCCCCATGTTAACAACATGCCAAGCACAATAGTGAACAGTTCAAAATAATCAAATAGCAACTTCGGGACATCTCAACCTCAGAAAATGACTCCGTAGCATAACTACTTTCAGGCCAACTTACTCACTCTGACTGAAGAGTTTAATAAAGTCACCTATCCATCATGAAACATGTGCCCTCACCACGAAACAAAGAGAGATAGTCTGCACACTCAAATAAAATTCGAACGTAATTTAAGGACTTCAAACAATAGAAGAACTCACACACTCTCTCAAAGAAGTTCACATGCACAGAAAAGGTCCCATATGCTTGCCCGTTATGTAAATCTCTACTAATGTAGGTCCGCTCAGTCTAAAATTCATTAGGTCTTTATTGTGGTTGTAACGTGGGCTATGGAACGAGTAGGATAGATATAGGAAACAATGGTTAACCCTCCTAAGCACTTTATCACATCAAGTAATCACTTCAAGCGCAACTTTCTTCAACCCCACTTCAATTTCACAACAATATCACCCCAAAAATATTCCCTTTTTCTTTATGCACTACTTTAATTCATACCCCACTAGCAAGAACAAGACAACAATTTATTCATCTCTATTTTATCTTCTTCTTTTTTCCAGATTTTCCTCTTCTTTTTTTTCAACTATTCTTTTTTTCTATTTTCAATTTTTGCTACTGGTGTATTATTTTACAAAATAAGTGCACATTTCTCCCTTTCATTGGTTCCACTCGAAAGCCACCCAAATCCCCTCCTTACTTCTTTTAGCACTCATTTCACAATTAAAGTGTTTCAAGAGGTGCAAGGATAAAAAGTTTCAATTAAGAACAAAAGAGCTCGTATTGTGGGTGCCAAATAAAAGGTCTACAGGCTCAAAAGAGTTAACTAGGGATGATTATATTTGTGGTAGCATTACAACTCGAAAAGGATCAAAGAAGGCCTAAAATCATATTTCAAACCGAGCAAAACCTAGGATTTCGCTTCAACTCACATGCAGGGCAAGTTCTAGACACAAATATACTATATGGAACTACACAAAAATTCTCACCACACTTTAGCATATGATTCAATTAGGATGGCTACATTCTAACTCTCAATCAAAGCAAGTACAGAGGTTCCATGTGTAGTTCCATATAGTATATTTGTGTCTAGAACTACACTTTAGCATGACTCCTGTGCTAACTCTCAATCAAAGCAACTCACATGCAGGGCTAACCGTTAGCACAGGAGTCAAGCAAATGAGCCTAAGCGTTACAAAAAAAACTATTCAACTTTTCAAGGCAAAAATAGTTCTCAAAAACTCATGGAGAAAGTTATAATCCACATGCTCAGGTCTAGCTCTGTTGGTATCAAACAAATCACTGAATGTGCTAAATTTCATCCGAGTCTTTTTATCCTACACTACTCTAAAAATAAAAACTAATACCCGGTTCAAAAATTCATCCCCTAAAAAAGAACCGATGGCCAAAGAAACACCAAGGAGGATTATTGCCTAATAGATTAAACTTACTAACTACTCAAAGCAAATAAAATATTGTTGTACTTTTCTTTATTTTTCTGTCAATTTCCCTATACTAACACTAATTTCAAGAATAAAATGAAACTCTTTTTGTATTTTTCCAAGGACTTTAATCCATCAAGAGAACTGTCCAGGTAGTCTGTCGTCGGGAAAAGTCCACTATTTTCTTTTTTCTTTTTTATTTTTTTTATCTACCAACTATTATAAGGCTACTTACTATAATAGACACAACAAGAGACTGAGAGTTACTACCTATAGACGAATTTAACTAACTATTACAGGCTATTAATTCAATGAATATTACAACCCCAAAAGTATCAAAAGCAACAAACATTGTAATAGTTAAGTACATTCATCCAAAAAAAAAATGAATAACCCCCACCCCACACTTAGAACCGTGCGTTGTCCCCAATACACACAAATAAAGTAGAGTAGGGTGAGAAGAAACTCCCTGAAGTCGAGGTGGAGGGATCATCCGTGGTCTGTGGAGGAGCATCAGAGATAGTGGTCTGGAAAGCCTGGACGGGAGTAGTAGCAACAATCAAGTGAATACTCGAATCATTCATGACATCTATCATGGCCCCCTCTAGCATAGCAATATCATCCTCACGAATAGGGGACTCGGTCACAGTCTTATCATCACTAGGTGGAGCTGAGTCTGTAGCATGCGGCACGACGGTCTCAGTGGGCATGGTGGATGGAGACCCCGGATCTATATGAGGAGCAGAAATAGTGGATGGTACAAGCAACTGTGAAATATCTATATCTATATGTTGGACCAATGCACAGAGGAGTAGTGATACATCCCTCATTATCGTAACCTGCTCAGCCTGGACTTGACTTAGATCTGCACGAGCTTGAATCAACTCACCTATAGTGGAACTCAACTCTGCACGAGTCTTGATCTACTCAGCCCTGTTCTCTTGCATATCAGCGCTCATCTGCTCAAACAACTGTTGAATGGTGAACTTAGAAACCCTCCCCTTGGTCGGCTCTAGTACATGAGTAACATTACACGGTCCTGGAGCTTTAACCTCGATGTCATCATTCTCCTTGTCCCATAACACTCTCATCTCCGTCAAGTAAGCCGATAAGGTATTCGCACAGAACATCCTCCACTTGTAGTTTATCCTGGTGCGCTGCATCTGGTCGTGCATGATGGCTCCCAAGTTGAGCGGGATCCCCTCAAATAAACCATACATCACTACTGTTCGGTATCGAGGGACATTAGTTTTGTGTTGGCGCGGTATTAGGCGATTGCATATGAAATTCAGCACCACACGTGCCAATGTGCTCATGAACGCTTTGGCCAGAGAATGGTACTCCACACTTCTATGCATCTTTCCTGGTAGGGCATAGGACAGACTGAATATGTGAGTAATCAGGATCTTTGCATATAGTGTCATACCTATCTGTTGGTGTGTGTGACACCCCTAAAAACTCATTCAGAGCTACATCTGAGACACTGATATCCACCCATCGTACTCTCACAATGCTGCCTCGTGAATGACACCAAATGGTATAAACTCTCTGACAATAGTAAGGTTGGTCTTGTCGTGGCCCTTCAAGATAGGTCCCCATTGTTGCACCTCTTGAATTGAGTTTAGAAGATCAGGATAATTTTTCTTCAGTGCTCCAATGATGATTGGCTTTTCTGGGATATATTTCTTTGAATCCAGGATTTTCTCATAAACCCGAAATGCTTTTTCACTAACAAAATTCTTCTCCCAAGCAGCTCGGTCAATTGGTTCACCCCCATCTTCATTGCTCATGTTGACATTTGTGAGCTCATAGTCCGAATCAGACTCAGACTCAGATTCTAAGGTAACTTTCTACTTCCCTTTATCTTTCGGATCAATCTACTTGGTGGATTTGGTCTGGTGCAGCACAGGTTCTCTGAACTCTATCCCCTTGCTTGGCGAATTTGCTGATATTTTTGTGGTACTCATTTTCACAGTCCTCCTCACTAATGGTTCCTCTTCTTCTTGCTCTGATTCATCAATTAATCGCCTAGTCGGTGGTGCCTTTGCTTTCTCAGCCCGCTTTCTTTTGTTCTGTGGGTTTGGAGCACCAGTTGCCTTTCCAGTAGGCTTTTTAGGCGGTTGCTTGTCATTATCTCTTTCTTGTTACTTGGACGTTTTGCTCGTTGCCGCCCTTGTGAACCTAAGTACCTGGCAAAACAAAGAAGTCAACAATTAGTTAGCAGAACATTGAAGTTTCAGATGTGGAGCAGCCGTGCAAAAGTGTGTACTTCCAATCATTCGCATGCTTATACCATTCAGTACTTCATTCAAACATAGCCCGTGGCTTTCAGCAGGAATCAACTAACTTGTAGTACATGAGTGAGCAATGCACTTATAGATACCATTATGCACAATGAGAGACTGATTCAAGTGTTGCTCGCACATACCGCAGCAACTTACTCAACTATATGACTTGCAACCCCACACTTAGTGGCAAGATATACCACTATGCATAGAGTACACATAATGCAACTGTAGGAATAATGTACATCACAACACAAGCTGTTAAGCACTTTAATCGTATTTAATTCAACCCGAAACTTGGTCGCTCGAAAGCCTAACGACCATCAGATGCCTCAAAATGAAAGGTGAAAGAATGATGAGCACCCCTAGCTCCTACACTATAACATGGTTGTAGACAGCCATTCAAACGACCCCAAACTTGTTCACTAGCATATACTAGTGTCGCTCTACTCAGACTTCGCCGGCGCCTAAATTTTACCTCTCAGACATTTTGTCGAACGAGTAGAGTGCAATAGTTTTGCCTAGTGTTTTCTAATAGTTGGGCAATTCAAATACCCTCCCAAAATCAATGATATGAAGGGACTTGTAGTTTATCATCTCTCAAACATCAACAACTAAGAAAAAACAACAACCCTAAGCCTCAAACCTCTTTTAGTTGCCCTCTTAGTTTATATGTAGTATTCACATCTGTGAGGCCTAACATAGGGGAAATTTGGGGAAGGGATTATGCTACTACTTAGAGAAACAAGAAGAGATGAGAATTGAGAGAAAGAGGAAGTACATACCTGAGCGTTGATCAAAAGGAGCAGCACCAGTGAGAAGAGATGTGCAAGGAAGCGTGTTTGGGTTGAGAGGAAACATGTGGGAGAAGTATTTGGGGTTTTAAGGTGTGTGATGTGTAATAAAAATATAACATTTACTTGGACGCGATGCATCCTAGCTGATTTCCTTAAATTTTCACGGATGCGGCTATGGGCGCTATGGGCAGACTTCACTACCTTGAGAAGTTGGCCCGTCAATGTTTTGCACTGAGGAGGATGCGACGCATCCACCTTGTTTTCCCATACCTGGAGTTTTTTTTCCCCGATAAATTTATACAAGAATTAACTCCTACAAAATAAAAGTTTAAGGAACTCCTAAAAAAAATCAAAAATACAAAATGAATGGGAAAATCAGTAAACTACGAAAAACAAAAGAAAATGCTTGGGTTGCATCCCAAGAAGTGCCTGATTTAACGTCGCGGAACGACGCAACACGTTTTTCAAGCATCGGCCAAGGCCATCGCGGTCTTGTGACGTGCAATGTCACCACCCCAATAATGTTTTACTTTCTGTCCATTTACCAAGAATGTACCACCTGAACTCGTATCATGCAATTCCACCGCTCCCTGAGGCTTCACACTAACCACTTCAAAAGGACCCGCCCATCGAGACGTAAGCTTTCCGAGGAAAAGCTTCAGCCTCGAATTAAACAAGAGAACTTCTTGACCTGGCTCAATCTCGCGATGTTGGATGTGCTTATCATACCACCTCTTGGTCTTTTCTTTATACAATTTGGCATTTTCGTATGCGTTCAATCGAAACTCATCAAGCTTGTTGAGCTGTAACAACCTCTTCTCGCCGGCTAAGTCCATATCCATATTTAGCTTTTTAATCGCCCAATAGGATTTGTGTTCAAGCTCAACGGGCAAGTGGCACGCCTTCTCCTAAACCAACTTATGCGGAGATGTTCCTATGGAGGTCTTATATGCAGTTCAATATGCCCATAATGCATTGTCAGGCTTTCCGGCCTAGTCCTTCCTATTTCCACTTACCGTTTTCTCCAGAATTTGCTTCACCTCTCTGTTTGACACTTCCACTTGACCACTCATTTGGGGATGATAGGCGGGGGCAACGTTGTTCTTAACTCTATATTTTGCTAGAACATTGTTCGACAACTTGTTACGGAAGTGAGTTCCTCCATCACGTATCAGCACTGTTGGAGTCCCAAAGCGCGTGAAGATGTGCATTTTTTACAAAGTTTACCACTACCTTTGCGTCATTAGTAGGAATAGCAATGGCCTCCACCCACTTAGTCGACCACCAACAAGATGTATCTGTGACCATTAGAGTATGGGAACGGTCCCATGAAATCAATCCCCCAAACATCAAAGATCTCTACTACCAGAATAATTTGTAAAGGCATCTCGTGCTTTTTCATGATTGTTCCGGTTCTTTGGCACTTGTCACACTGTTTAACAAAGGCGTGTGCATCCTTAAATAATTTTGGCCAATAGAAACCCGATTGCAACACTTTTGGGTGGTTCTATCCCCACCATGATGACATCCATATGGAGAAGCGTAACTGTCATGAAAGATTGCTTTCATCTCCTCCTTAAGAACACACTTTCGTACTAACTGATATGCGCATTGCTTATACAGGAATGGCTCATTATACAAGTAAAGCCTCACATCATGTAGAAATCTTCTCCTATTATCAGGTGATAATTCAGGTGGCATCACCCCACTTGCAATAAAATTCACATAGTCTGCATACCACAGGGCTTCACTGGAGGTGATTGCCAATAACTGCTCATCCAGAAATATTTCCTTAATCGCACCTCCCTTAGCCACATGGTTTCGATTTTCTAATCTGGACAAGTGATCACCTATTTGATTCTCTGTTCCTTTTTGATCTCGATCTCCAAGTCCAATTCTTGCAAAACGAGGACCCAATGAATCAGCCTCGGCTTACCGTGTCTCTTTTCAAACAGATACCTTATAACTGAGTGAACGGTGAAGACGATGACTTTGGTTCCCACTAGATAAGCTCTGAACTTGTCGAACACCCACACCACTATAAGCAGCTCTTTTTCAGTAATAGTGTAGTTCATCTGGGTTGGATTTAGAGTTTTGCTCGCGTAGTAAATAGAGTGAAAAATTTTCTCCCTCCTTTGCCCCAAAATAGCTCTTATTGTGACGTCACTCGCATCGCACATCAATTCAAATAGCTGTGCCCAGTTCGGGGCAATGATAATTGGTGCAGTCACCAATATATTCTTCAGCTCTTTAAATGCTCTCAGACAAGCATCATCAAATTTGAAGGGGATATCTTTCTCAAGAAGCCTGCATAGAGGAGAAGAAATTTTTGAAAAATCTTTAATGAAACGACGATAAAACACCTGCATGGCACAAGAAACTACGAATGCCCTTAATTGATGCTGGTGGGGTCAGTTTTTCAATCACCTTCACCTTTGCCTTGTCCACCTGTAGACAATTTTTGGATACCTTGTGCCCCCAGACTATACCTTCTCGTACCATGAAATGGCCCTTTTCCTAGTTTAGCACCAAGTTTGTCTCTTCACACCTAGAAAACACTTTATCAAGGTTCATTAAACAATTATCAAAAGAAAATACAAACACAGAAAAATCATCCATGAACACTTCTACAAATCTTTCAACCATGTCAGTAAAAATAGCCATCATAAACCTTTGAAAAGTCGCAAGTGGATTGCAGAGACCAAAGGGCATTCTCTTGAATGCATACGTGCCATAGGGACACGTAAATGTGGTCTTCCCTTGTCCTCTGGGCTATAGAAATCTGATTATACCATGAATAGCCATCAAGGAAACAGTAGTATTCCTGTCCAGCTAGTCTATCAAGCATTTGATCAATAAAGGGGAGGGGGAAGTGGTCTTTGCGAGTGACATTGTTTAAATTTCTATAATCTATGCAAATTCTCCACCAAGTCATAGTTCATGTGGGAATCAAGTCATTATTTTCATTAACCACTACAGTCATCCCCCCTTTTTAGGCACACGTTGGATAGGGCTTACCCATTTGCTATCAGAGATTGGAAATACAATACCTGCATCGAGCCACTTAATCACTTCTTTTCTTACCACCTCTTTCATGATTGGATTTAGGCGGCGTTGGTGCTCTACACTTGGCTTGTGTCCATCCTCCATGAGAATTTTATGCATGCAGAAGGCTGGACTAATGCCTCTAATGTCATACATCGTCCACCCAATGGCTCTCTTGTGCTCACGCAACACTCTTAACAGCTTTTCTTCATGCAATTTAGACAAGTCAGGGGAAACAATAACAGGTACAGTGTCACACCCACCCAAATAAGTATATTGATGGTGAGGGGGCAAGAGCTCAAGTTTTAATTTTGGAGCCTCTTTAATCGACGTCTTTGGTGGAGGCCCACTCGACCTATTTAACTGCTCAAAGGGGTTTAATCCTTGCATGTAGACACATGATGCATCCAGTATATGCATCATCTCCCAAACCTCATCATCAATCTCCAAGCTATCGAACAACCTGAGTGCTTTCTCTAGAGAATCGTCTAGATATACACTCTGATCTATTAGTTTCTTCTCCACCTCCACAACAGATATCATAGAGAGCTCCTCATAATAGCAGGGAAGTTGAATCTCCTTGTAGACATTGAAAACCACTTCCTCGTTGTCCTCCCTCATAATCATTTTTCCTTCTCTTACTTTAATAATTGCATCATATGTATCTAAGAGAAGTCGTCCCAATATAATTGGAACTTGTTCATCAGCCTCATAATCTAGGATAATGAAGTCCGCTGGGAAGATGAATTTCCCAATTTGCAGCAACACATCTTCAATCACTCCTTTAGGGTAAGCTATGGATCTATCAGCTAGTTGCAACATCACAATGGTTGATCTTGGAGCTCCCAGATCCAATTTCTTGAACAAGGACAAGGGCATCACATTTATGCTCACCCCCAAATCACAAAGAGCAGGACCCATATCAATATTACCAATCCGCACAGGGATGGTGAAGCTGCCAGGGTCCTTAAGCTTTTGAGGAAGCTTATTTTTGACCGTCGAAGTGCACTCCTCAGTATGTGTGGTTCTATTAAATTCAGTTAATCTCCTCTTGAGAGCCACTATATCTTTGATGTACTTAGCATATTTTGGAATTTCACAGAGTACATCCACAAATGGAGTATTTAATTGAACCTGGCTTAACAAAGAGAGAAATTTGTTAAACATGCAATCATCATTCTTCTTTTGTAACCTTTGGGGGAAAGGTGGTGGTGGCCTTGTAGCACTCGCTGGCTCTGAACATGCATCATCTTTCTTTGACTCAGGTGTTGCCTTAGGAATCAACTTTCCCTCAGGTGTAAGCTTATCTCTTCTCTTCTTTAGAGCTTCTTCCAATTCCCTCCCGTTTCTTAGTGTGATTGCATTAACTTGAGGGTTCTTCTCTGTATCACTGGGAAGAGCGCATACAGGCCTGGTATTTTGATTTGATGCTAACTGCCTAACTTGCCTCTCAAGATTTCTAAAATCGGTCCTCAATTGTTGATTGTCAAGCAGCAACTTCTTCAACAGGTCATTTGTACTCTCCTCGACTTGCTGGGGTTGCTTCTAAGGTTGACTATAAATTCCTTGAGGCCTATATTGATTCTGAGTCGCCTGATTTCCACCCCAGGAGAAGTTAGGGTAATTCTTCCAATTTGGGTTGTAAGTGTTCCCATATTGTGCTTGCTGACTCATCGGACCTCTACTCTGTTGCCCCACATAATAGATGTATTCAGGATTCGTGTGACATATGTCACTCGTGTGACCTTCACCACATAACTCACAGCAAGTCGACATCTATTGCACATGTTACATCTATTGCGTTTGGTGCATTGTCATTCTATTCATCTGATTTGCTAATTTCGCTATATCTGCTCTCATGGCTAAGAAATCATCAAGCTCAATTACACCTGCTGCTTTCTGTTTAAGTGCTCTTCGTGATTCCCCATCTCCTTTCCAATTATTATCATTAGCAATGAAATTATTTAACAGGAGTTGGATTTCACTATATGGCTTTGCCATGCAACTGCCTTCACAAGCTGAGTCAAGATTCATCTTTGATGTCTCGTCCAACCCATCAACGAAAGTGTGACCCAATACCTCATCATTCTGACAATGATGTGGGCAGTCTCTGAGTAGCTTCTTGTATCTTTACCAAGCTTGATGAAGAGTCTCGCCATCCCGTTGTTGGAACCCAAGAATCTGGCTCCTCAGCGACATTGTCTTTTTAGTGGAAAAAAACTTGATTAAGAATTTTCGTGCTAGATCATCCCAAGTATGGATCAAGCTCGCTGGCTCCTTTTGCAACCATTCTTCGGATTCCCCCAGAAGTGAAAAGGGGAATAATGTCAGCCTGACTTAATCCTTGGAAACGTTCGGATAATTGTAAGTATCCGTACTTTCTAGGAAGTTTTGAATATGCCGCTACGGATCTTCATGAGATAGACCCACATATTGCCCTGTGGACTGAATCAGCTGCACTATGTACTGTTTGAGTTCAAAGTGACCCGTGATATCAGGCTTCACAATAGCCTGAGTCATATTAGCAAGATTGGGCCTTGCGACTTCTATCACCGGACGCTCTTAATTACCTTCCATCTCTAGTGGCTGTGGTTGAACTACAATGTCCTGACCTCTTTCTATTCTAGTTCTATCTTCCACTTCCCTCCTCATCCCGTGAAGTGTTCGTTTAATTTCAGGATCTAAAGGAAGGAGGTTGTTTGCGCTTCTACTCCTCCGTATTCAAGAGAAGAGTCTGTGTTAACACAAACAAGGCAAACTGAAAATGAAAACTTCAACAAATAACTAGTAAAAGCTTAACTCAGACAAGTAGCTAATTTCTAAGTCCCGGCGACGACACCAAAAACTTGTTGCGACCAAACACACATGTAAATATACGTGGTCGTTAAGTAATAAAGTAGTGAGTACAGTATCGTTCTCACGAAGACTTATGATTTACTTTCAACTGATTCAAACTCAAACAAATTATCTATTCAAGAGAATTCTTTTTCAAAATGTGTAAGTAATTAATTAACACCCGAAGAAACTACAAAGAAATTAAATAAACTAGATATCGACTAAAACGCGTAGGCAATTTCGGATGAAAATCAGTAGGAGAGGATATTCCAGGGTCATAGTCTAGCTAGCAATCATGTTGCGTTCTCAGTTTAAATTGACTAATTGATTTATCTGGTTTGTTGATTGACAAAGTTAATATTACTCGTAAGAATCTGTCGAGTTTTTACTCGCCTATTCAAGTTAACCTAAAAAATGCCTATATGTCTATGAAATTAAGACTAACAAGAATGCATCTACACTTCATGTAATTCAACCAAGCAAGACAATTAGGTATATTTCTATCCTAATTGCGAATCCGTTCCCCGATTCCCGGTTCAAGAACTTGCTCTATTTAATCCTATATGCAATCTAGAATTCCCACATTCGAGTTCAACTCTAGATTCGTAAATAGTATTTCACTGTTAGCTATGCAACAAAATAATTAAGAACACGATAAAATAAACAATCAAATATGATAAAATCAAACTCGTCAATTCAAATTTTAAACGTCAACATTCATGTAGCACCCATGACCCCAGAACTAACGAGTTTAGCCACGCATGCTCATAGTAGCAATATCAAGTAATTTCCAAGAATACATAAAAATCAATAAAAGAAGGAAAGAGTAAGAACTCAAGACGAATTCCATGGTTTCCAAAATTTGTGATGGCTTTTTCTCTGCTTCCCCGTGCGTTAGATGACCTAAAAGAGGTGTTTTTGGCTTATATATTGCGTGCAAAGGTCGTGGGCTAAAGTTTTCCATTTCCTATTTTGACTCAGCTTTAGGGATTGATGCTGGGGTGGATGCTTCGCATCCGCCTCAGCTTCAACTTCTCATCATCGCATGTTGGGGTGGATGCCTCGCATCTACCCTCTGTTCTTTCATCCCTGTTGTGCCCTGGTGCGGATGCTCAGGCGGATGCGTTCTCCCGAGTTCACTGCCAAGGATGCACTAAATACACTTTTTTTCAGGTTGGATACGACGCATCCACCCTCTTTTCCCAAAGCTGGAGCACTTTTTCTTCATATTTTTAAACTTCAAACATCCTAAATCATCACACACAACTCAATTAGTCATAAACCAATAATTAACACACATTGGGTCATATGCTAACTAGAAATCTTGTTGCGTTCTCGGTTTAAATTGACTAATTGATTTATCTGGTTTATAGATTGACAGAGTTAATGTTACTCATTATGTCGAGTTCTTACTCGACTATTCAAGTTAACTTAATGCCTATTTGTTTATGGAATTAAGATTAACAAGAACGCATTTACACTTCTTGTAATTCAACCAAGCAAGATAATTAGGTATATTTCTATCCTAATTACGAATATGTTCCCCGATGCCCGGGTTCACGAACTTGCTCTATTTAATCCTATATACAATCTTGAATTCTCACTTTCGAGTTCAAGTCTAGATTCGTAAATAGTATTTCATTGTTAGCTACGCAGCAAAATAAATAAGAACAAGATTAAATAAACAATCCACTATGATTAAATCAAACTCGTCAATTCAAACTTCAAACGTCAACATTCATGTAGCACCCATGACCCCAGAACTAACGAGTTTAGCCATGCATGCTCATGGTAGCAATATTATGTAATTCCCAAGAAAACACACAAATCAATAAAAGAAGGAAAAGATAAGAACTCAAGATGAATTCTGTGGTTTTCAAACTTTGTGATGGATTTTTCTCTGCTTCACTGTGTGTTAGATGACCTGAAAAAGGCATTTTTCGCTTATGTATTGCGTACAAAGGTCGTGGATAAATGTTTTTTTTTCCTATTTTGACTCAGATTCAGGGTTAATGTTGGGGTGGATGCTTTGCATCCGCCTCAGCTTTAACTTCTCAGCATCGCATGTTGGGGTGGATGCCTCGCATCCACCCTCTGTTACTCCATCCATGTTGTGCCCAGGTGTGGATGCTAAGGCAGATGCCTTCTCCCGACTTCACTGCCAAGGATGCATTAAATACACTTTTTTTCTAGGTTGGATGAGACACATCCACCCTCTTCTCCTACAACTGGAGCACCTTTTCTTCATATTTTTGCACTTCAAACATCCTAAATCATCACACACAACTCAATTAGTCATAAACCTATAATTAACACACGTTGGGTCATAGGCTAGCTAGCAATCTTGTTGCGTTCTCGGTTTAAATTGACTAATTGATTTATCTGGTTTGTTGATTGACAGAGTTAATGTTACTCGTTCTGTCGAGTTCTTACTCGCCTATTCAAGTTAACTTAATGCCTATATGTTTATGGAAGTAAGACTAACAAGAACGCATTTACACTTCATGTAATTCAACCAAGTAAGATAATTAGGTATATTTCTATCCTAACTGTGAATCTGTTCCCCGATGCCCAGGTTCATGAACTTGCTCTATTTAATCCTATATGCAATCTAGAATTTCCACTTTCGAGTTCAACTCTAGATTCATAAATAGTATTTCACTGTTAGCTACGCAACAAAATAATCAAGAACAAGATTAAATAAATAATCCAATATGATAAAATGAAACTCGTCAATTCAAACTTCAAACGTCAACATTCATGTAGCACCCATGGCCCCAGAACTAACGAGTTTAGGCATGCATGCTCATGGTAGTAATATCAAGTAATTCGCAAGAATACATAAAAATCAATAAAAGAAGGATAAAGTAAGAACTCAAGACGAATTCCGTGGTTTCCAAACTTTGTGATGGCTTTTTCTTCTCTTCCCCGTGTGTTAGATGACCTAAACGAGGCATTTTTTGCTTATATATTGCGTACAAAGTCCGTGGGCCAAAGTTTTTCTTTTCCTATTATGACTCAGCTTTAGGGATTGATGCTGGGTTGGATGCTTGGCATCCGCCTCAGCTTCAACTTGCATCGCATGCTAGCGTAGATGCCTCGCATCCACCCTCTGTTCCTTCATCCCTGCTGTGCCCAGGTTCGGATGCTAAGGTGTATGCCTTATCCCGACTTCACTGCCAAGGATGCACTAAATACGCTTTTTTTCTAGGTTGGATGCGACGCATCCACCCTCTTCTCCTACAGCTGGAGCACCTTTTTTTCATATTTTGGCACTACAAATATCCTAAGCGATCACACACAACTCAATTAGTCATAAATCAATAATTAACACATGTTGGGTGATAGGCTACCTAGCAATCTTGTTGTGTTCTCTGTTTAAATTGACTAATTGATTTATCTGGTTTGTTGATTGACAGAGTTAATGTTACTCATTCTGTCGAGTTCTTACTCACCTATTAAAGTTAACTTAATGCCTATATGTTTATGGAATTAAGACTAACAAGAACGCATTTACACTTTCTATAATTCAACCAAACAATACAATTAGGTATATTTCTATCCTAATTTTGAATCCGTCCCCCGATGTCTGGGTTCACGAAATTGCTCTATTTAATCCTATATGCAATCTAGAATTCCCACTTTCGAGTTTAACTCTAGATTCGTAAATAGTATTTCACTGTTAGCTACACAGCAAAATAATTAAGAACAAGATTAAATAAACAATCCACTATGATAAAATCAAACTCGTCAATTCAAACTTCAAATGTCAACATTCATGTAGTACCCTTGACCCCAAAACTAACGAGTTTAGACATGCATGCTCATGGTAGCAATATCAAGTAATTCCCAAGAATACATAAAAATTAATAAAAGAAGGAAAAAGTAAGAACTCAAGACGAATTCCGTAGTTTCCAAACTTTGTGATGGCTTTTTCTCTTCTTCCCCGTGTGTTAGATGACCTAAAAGAGGCATTTTTGGCTTATATATTGTGTACAAAGGCCGTGGGCCAAAGTTTTCCTTTTCCTATTCCGACTCACCTTCAGGGATTGATGCTACATCGACCTCAGCTTCAACTTCTCAGCATCACATGCTGGGGTGGATGGCTCGCATCCACCCTCTGTTCATTCATCCCTGCTGTGCCCAGGTGCGGATGCTAAGGTGGATGCCTTCTCCCGATTTCACTGCTAAGGATACACTAAATACACTTTTTTTCTAGGTTGGATGCGACGCATCCACCCTCTTCTTCTACAGCTGGAGCACCTTTTCTTCATATTTTGTACTTCAAACATCCTAAATCATCACACTTAACTCAATTAATCATAAACCAATAATTAACACATGTTGGGCATTTTAAAGATCAAATAACACCAAAAAATGATTAAAACATGAGTAAAGTAACATTATAACATATAGAAATATGCCCAACATCAGGGCAAGTGGAAGATTCCTGGTGGATGGGTTGTGTATCTTGCTCGTTATTCAGAGTCCATAATGGGATTATCGTGTTTTCCTATGGTTCAATGATAGATGCGGTGCGACGTGTGGGATCGAAGTTTGCTTGTACAAGGTTGCAGTTCTGTTCGAAGGGAAGGTCATGAGTTCTAGACAACATAGGCGGCTCAGATGTTTAGAAGAATGTTTGCATTATCTGGTATCACCTGGGAAGGGTGCGCATTTCAGAAGGCACACTGTGTTTTGACTTGAGGATACTTGACTGGTATTACGGTAATTTCCTGGTTGATGACTGCTGATGTTCAGCTTTTGCTATGTGGCACGGAAGAATTATGGAAGTATTCCTCATGAGATGATTGTGTATGAGGGATGTATCAGTCATTTGAATGGTGGAGTTAGGATCAGACATGGAGATTCTTGTATTCTAGGGATTTGAAGACTAGGAGGATTCTGAGAGACAGATTGCTACTTGGTTGCAGACGGTGAATGTATGTTAAGAAGTTGACGGTTGATGGTATTGATACTTAAATTTGTCGTCATATTTTATAAAGTATTTCATATACTTTCAAAACATCATTTTGCACTATTACCCAATTTACAGGGGTCCTATAAGTGATTTCTATAATTTTTAAGCTTTTAAAATTGATTTCCTGCATCTTTAATTATTCAATATTTACTATTTATTCCCCAAATTATTTTAAGTGATTTAAACTAGTCATTTATATCCTTATGCACATTCTACTCCATTTATATAATTATATTTTGATTTTTTTATTCTTATTTACAATATTTACAATAATAGCATATACTTTACAATTAATTGTTTTATATTTTTACAATCTTCAGTTATTATTTTTAAAATACTAAGTTGCATAAACAATATTTTTATTTAGCTATTTTATTAATTTATTTTTCTTTAATTTTATTTTGTTTTAAAGCTGGCCCAACCAATTTTCGGACCCAAATTATCAGTCCAGACCTCAAAAGGCTTGGCCCAATCCCCCAGCCCAAACCAAATGACCCTTTTATGTCCAACCCGGTCGGGACCCGATTACTACCCACCCCGCTATCACTTTTAATCCTGGTCGTTGATCTCAAATGATCAAGGGCCCAAAATAAACCGCACATTTCCCCTTATATCCCCATAACCCCAAACCGTAACCCATTTCCCCTCCACATCTGCCCTCACACGCTCTCTTCTCTCTCAAAGACTAAACCCCAACCGACTCGGGAGATTTACCATTCGCCCTTTCCTTATATGCGTTCATACGCGGATCTCACTCGCCTTATTTGTTCTTCTTGCTCAGTTATGGTAACTTTTGTTACCAGTCCATCAATGGCAAGGATGATTCTCTTGAATCAGGTAGATACGACTTCAACCCTATGGATTTGGATACGATCTTGGCTTTATACACCCAGAAAGAGGGAATATTCTCTTGATTATGGCGTGTCTCCGTTGATTTCTTCGTGATTAGGGCTTGTGAGCGATTTTCCCTAAATTCGATTCCCACTGGATTTGCATGGTTTTGATTATTTCCTAATTTGTTCATATGTTAGTGGTACTATAAAAACCCCTCCCCCAATTCCCCTAAAAAATGGAAAATCATTATCACTCCCTCAGTTGCTCACTCTCACTATTCTGAAACTCATGATTTTGGTCGTCTGCAAGCCAAGGTCACCATAATCGACTCTATTGACCTTTCCAGTGCGAGCACTACTCGTGGCTCGTCTGAAGCTTCTGTGAACTCTGACGCACTGGGGTTTGGGGTTATGTTGTTCTCTCTTTGCTACTGATACTCGATTTGTTACTGTCACTTGGTTTTCTCCTTCATTTGCTTGTTAAATCTGCAAACCAGTAAGTGTTTAGACGCTCACAATTATGTTTCTTCCCTATTTATTTCATGCTTCTGAACATCTATGTTATGTGAACTCTACTAAACCAATATGACACTATGTCGACCTTGCCTTGAATTTCTTCTATCCTTCATCAGAACTTGTATAAGTCTACATATGTTCATTCAATGTATTCAATTTGGAAGATTTGTGGCTGTTATGCTTGTTTGAGACTGTCATGTCTTTGTATGCTCGAGTTCCTATATTGGTTGTTCGATATTGGATACACTCATGCCTTACCTTGAAATTTTGTACTGAAACTTCTAAGGAACTAGCATGCCTAGAATTTTCCATAACAAGTCTCTTATGATCTATCGTTTTCTCTGATCTATGCCTATGTGAACCTTGTGTGTCAAATACTGTCTTAATGTTTAGCCAAATATGTTTCTCTATTATTGGTAAATTCTAATGTTGTGCTCCCTGATTTGTTTAACTTTATATTCTTTAGTGTTGCCTAAGACTCCTAGAGTATATTTTAGTATTTAGTTTCTTCCTCTATATAAATTCAACTAGTATTAATCTAGATGCATGCCTGCCCTGTTGATCCAAGTGACATGTTTCTTGAATTCTTCTAGTGTTATGACTGATGCTTAGCATGTTAATTTCGTCATGTTCAAACTAAGTAATTGCTTGCCATGTCAACTAGGCCATTTGTTATTCTAGTTCGCTGCAAGTTAGTTGTGATCATGTCTTCATTGGACTCTCATGTTTAAGTTTTCATGTAAAACTGTTCCTTACTTTTGTTCATGATCATGACTCCTCTAAACTTACATGTTAAGAATCTTATGTCTAAACTCCCCATTTAGGCTAATTCTGAACCATGCTTCACTTTGAAATTCTGCTTAATGTGGTTTGCTATCTTATGATGCTCCACATTGTCACTCTGAACTTGTAATCTGGAAAATATAGCATGTATCTATCCTGTGTATGCTATGTATACCTGTTGAGACCTTGTGTAATCTTGTCTCTGTGCCTTTGGTTTGGAAAGCTTTTGTTTCTCTGTTAGCTGCAGCATTAAGAGCTAAGTGTGTAGATTCTAGAGTTGCTTAATTGACCTAGTATGTAGCTTGTCACTTGTACGATTAATTTGACATCCAAATAGGTAAGCAAGGCATTGGTTTGGGCCTGATTGTTGGGCTAGTTTGGTGCTGAGAGCTGCAGCATATTGATAACTGTCCGAAGCATGTGCCTTCTCATCCGCACGAGGCTCCAAGTTTTGGTTGAAAGCTAAGGAGCATCCTTTATTTGATTTGTATCTATGTTGGGCTTGTAATTGTCTTAGTTAGGACTGTGATCATTATTTGAGCTTGTATTACTATATTTGGGCCTATAATAATTTGCAATGATGAATAATGGGGAATTAGTGAAAGTGTGGGGGATGGGATATTTTAATTCTTGCATGAATAGCTAGAAAACATGCCTATAGGATTCAAAGTGTTTTACTTGGTACTTACTTAACATGCTCTATATACCGTTAGACAACATGCCTATAGGTTCAATCTTGCATGATAATTTAGAAATTGCATCTTAGGATCCTAATATTGATCTTGCCTACAAAACTCATAACATGGCTAGAAATCATGTCTATAGTATTCAACTCAAACTCGTCTGATATTGCTCAGCATCTTTTACCTCTATAGACAACATGCCTATAGAATCCCGTTTAAGTAATTGAAACCGTTCACATTGATACATCTCTCCCAATTGTGCGGCTCGCATAGAAAGCATGGTTGTAGGATTGATAAAATAAACTTGCATTTTAAAATAGCTCCATTGCCTGAATCTAACCGTCTAGAGATCACGCCTATAAGATTTTACTGTTGAAAATGTTTAATCGTGTTTTCTCACTTAGAAACCATGGCTATAGGATTAATGCAATAAGAATCGACACTACTCAACTGCTTAGTGCTAAAGTGTCTAAGTTTGATAATCTCGACATCATGCCTATAGGTTTTTAAATGACACAACCTGCTCCATTTCCATATCTGCCTACTTATAATTGCCTGTCCACCTAACAATTCTGTCTTAATCATGGTTAATTTGAATATCAACTGCCTGTTTACTTGATCGTGTGCACTTGAGCCTATGTGAGGAGGTGAATTTGAGCCCTTTTATGATGATTATGTGTAGTCCTATTTGTTTTGAATGCGCGCCTAGTTTTCTCATTTTGAGCAGCGTCAGGGAAGTCCAGAACTACCAAAATAGTAGGTCCAAAACCTCGTGGACTATAGGCAAGGGACTGGTAAAGCACGCATAGGATGCGGTTTAGAATTGAACTAGAACGTTTTTAGGTAAACAACTTCAAGATAGTAATTGGGTAGCAGGAGATGATAGTCTATGCCTACTGAATAATATGAGCAACCATTACACTTAAGGGAGTAGCGAAGTATTATTTATGTTGCATAGGGTGATCCTTTAGGCTAAAAAACTTAGGATCCCCCATAGTTACTGTTTGTACACTTGTTCGTTTGAACTTAGGTTAAACTAGGTCATGTCTTATAGTCTTGAAAGATTGTATCAACTATTTATTAACGTATAATCTGCTTTCTTTCCTATGTGCAAATTTGTTTTGACTTATAAATTTAGAATCCCTACTCTTCTTTAACTTATATGACCAAATAGAGTAATTGTAATTCAATAATCCCCACATAGTTTAAAATTCGGCCGGGAACTACAGTTGCCTCGAAGAGTGCCTAATACCTTCTCTTTGAAGTAATTGAGCCCTTACCCGATCTTTGATAATACAGACTAGTTAAAATAGAGTTATTTGCAAGTAGGTACCCTAACGCACCTTAAAAATTATTAGGTGGCGGCTCTTCTCTTTTAACACCCTTTTAAAAGAGTTGCCACATGTCAAAACCCGCTTTCGCGAGAAAATGGGGCGCGGCGACATGGCAAGTCTGCTGGGGATATACTTAGGCTCTTACCATAAATAATTTTACTTGTGTGAATTATTGAATTATTTGACTTCATCCATGTATTCCCCTCTTCCCACCCCTTTGTTTGCTTGAAATTGCTACATCATGAACCTCCCTTCCCCATCCCCTTTATTTGCTTCATTTAATTATGTTTTTAGAATGATGTGAACCATGCTAACTATTTCCTTTGTCTTTTCTTTTCCCTTTCTCTTTCGCTTATTCTATCATATTATTTAATACCGCCTTTATGTGCTTTCACCATGAAAAATACTTGGCTACATGTTATTATTTTCGCATAAGCATGCTTTCAACATCATACTGCACTCGTGCCTATTATCAACATAGCGACACTTGATGAGTGTTTGAGCTTTCCTAAAATACCCCTTTTTAAATTGAGTGGGCTTATTAACAGTAGACTAGTCAATCAATGGTGCAGTCGTCCCGTGCCTTTCTCTCTCAAGTCCTCCGCTTGAGAGTATCAGTCTAGACGCATCTAGAAACCTCATTTTAATTTAAAATGTGTATGCATCATGTTAAAACCTAGTATGGATTAAAAAGTCAATGACACATAAATCTGTTTAGATAAGCCGTGTCCAAAGTCCAAAGGGATTTCCACAATCCCAAAGGACACAATCATGCTATATGCATTACTTGGAGAAAATGTGCCAACATGTTGACCGTTATTGTGTAAATAATAAAATCTGGAGGGGGAAAGGGCTAACCTTTTATTTAATTGCAGAAAATGAGGCACGAAATTCTCAGGTTTGGCATGGTCCAGAATATCCCACCTCTACTGATTAATTGGTGGAATGACCTCGTGTTGTGTGACATAAACAATGTAAGAAGAGTATTGGGTAATTTACCGTCCTTGTTGAACATCTAGCCAAACAGAGAAATAATTGAGGCAGCCACCATGTTTTGGGATGAGAAGAGGGTTGTCATCCGGTTCAGCAATATAGAGTGGACTCCTCTTTTAGAAGAAATTGGGGGTTTTGCCAAACTTCCATGGGATAGTCCGGGTCAGTTGGTACTAGAAAAACGTACCCCATGCGGTATTTTGAAAATGCTAGGGTTCAAGAAGATTGACAAGTTGGGTTGCTTAAAGAAATCCTATATTCATTTTGAGTTTCTCTATGAACGGTATGGGCATATCAAATCATACCCTTTGCATCATGAGGAGTTGGCTATCACCTCTTTGGGATGGGTTCATCGTCGAGTTTATGTCTTCATAGTCTATTTTCTAGGTTTGCTAATTTTCCCGATGCAAGGAGTAAAGATTGACACTCGTTTGGCCATGGTTGCTAGGACCATGATGGAAGGGATCGAGGGAAAAAAATACAATATTGTTCCTATGATACTAGTTGAGATTTACCGAGCTTTAGATCGATGCAAACATGGGTTTGGACACTTTGAGGGTTGCAATCTTCTATTACAGGTTTGGCTGCTAGAGCAATTTCACAGGGGAGACTACCGTCAGGAGCTCTTGCGTAGACCACTAATGACTATATCGCCAGTCATCATCCAAAGAAGGTGACATTTGCTCCAGATAGGTTTGCAAAGCCAGGGAATGCTGAAGGGTGGGTATGCTTCTTTAGTAATTCGACTGACGAACAAGTGCATTGGATGTTTGAGTGGTTTCCCAGCAAAGTGTTCATAATTAAGTCCAAAGGGATCACTCATTTGGTATTGATTGGGTTACGAGGCATCTATCCTTATGCTCCTATAAGGGTAATGAGGCAAGTTGGGAGGAAGCAGGTCATATCTCGGGTTTCTAATATGATTCAGTATAAGGCACACTTCAAAGGGGACGTTATTCCATTCAAGTTTGAGGCTCAGCACATGTAAAACCAAAAATTCATTGTAGATGGAGAGACTATCAAGCCGGACAAGTACCACGCCAGACATATGTATTACTACCTTTCATGACGAGAGGATGACATAACCGGGGACGCCAAATCGGGAGTCATTCTGAAAGACAGGATCAAAGATGCGGTGGTCGAGGCTCAGGTAAAGTACAAGAGCTATGCAAGACAGTGTTTGAATCTGATGCCAAGCATCTAGAACAACATAAGGTAGACATGGAGCGATAAAAGAATAGAAAGAGATCACGAACAAGTCGACAAAAAGGTTGAAACAATCAGAGCAAGGGTTGATGGAATTGAAGGAAAGATGAGGAAGAGACTCTGGGATCGCCAACGTATGGGCTACGACGAGGGAGGAAAGCTGGCAATGGCATACTTGCTGCTCGAGATGCGTGACCTTAGGAATGTGATTGATGGAGCCAAAAGAGAAAAGCCTAGAGAAGGTCCTTCTTGGACCAAATAGATTAGGAGGAAATTTTCTTTACTGCTTTCTAGTTAGATAGACTTCATGTCATTAGTGACTTTGTATTATTATTTCGATTTAGTAAGAGTTTGGTGTGATTTATTTTTTGCATTAATGGGATGAGGAAACGTTGGCATAAATTTTCTCCAAGTCTACTTGTCGCTTAGGCCTACCTCGGGCACAATGAGGTCCCAAAATTAGGATACGAACTATAGCATGCCTTTCGTGCTACTTGCTTAAATTCTGCAAACGATCTTTTATTTCATCTTACTGACTTGGCTACCTTTTTGTTTTCTTTCTTTTGATTATTCCCAATCATAATGTTGGCTCGTGCATTCTGGCATCATCAGCATATCACACCAGATCCTGAGGTCCTCCACCTCCTTCTCCACCCAACGACATCAAAAGCAAAGTCAAAGGAAAGATGGACGTTTTGAGTGGTAACCGAAAAGACAATGCTACTATAGCAGAGAATGTAGAGACTTCAGATGGAAGAAGTACGCCAGGACAAAATGAATAGGTTCTACGTTTAGATCAGAAGATATTTTTGTTACAAGGGGAACTCGAGCAAGTTTGAAATCTCGCCAACCTCTACCTTACTTTTAATGTCCCCGACATCAATCATCAGAACACCACCACTCAAAACCAAATGCCACCCCAAAACAAACAACCCCAAAATCCATCACCCTTAGCTCCATAAAATCCTCCCGCAATGCATCAATATCAAAAACCCTTACCCCCGCAAAACCTTAACCCTCCACCATTACAAACTCCTCTGCTACATCACCATAATACGACCCAGTATCCATAAACCACCACCTATCATACCCCTCAGAACATGCCACAACCTACCCCCGATCCACCTCAGACCTCAATAAATGATCACCCAAACACTTAAGCCCCAGGAACACACCAAGGCAACCCGATATACGTGTAGACCCTACCACACACCCCACAAAAAACACTATACCTACCCGAACCAACCGAGAAGGACTTGCTCATCCAAAATATGGCTGAAGAGTTAAAGAAGTTGTCTGGAAGAGTCCAGAGTGTTGAGGGTGGAAAAGGTGTTGAAGGTTTGAATTATGAAGATTTGTGTATCCAGCCAGACATGGAGCTGCCGGAGGGTTACAAACCTCCTAAGTTTGAGATGTTCAATTACACTGGTGATCCCAAGGTAAATTTGAGGACTTACTGTGATGAACTCTTGGGAGTAGGCAAGAACGAGCAAATCTGTATGAAGTTGTTCATGCGGATTCTCACTGGGGATGCTTTATCCTAGTACATCAGCCAAAATCTAAAGAAGTGGTCTAACTGGGTAAGTATGGAATCTGATTTCATGGACAGATTCAGGTTCAACACAGAAAATGCGCCAGACGTTTTCTATATCTAGAACCTCAAGAAGAAGCCAACAAAGACCTTCCATGAGTATGCTACACGCTGGAGATCAGAAGCCGCCAAGGTGAGGCCGCCGCTAGAAGAGGAACAAATGAATAAATTTTTTGTCAGAGCTCAAGATTCACAGTACTATGAGAGATTGATGGTTATAGAGAATCACAAGATCTCTGATATTATTAAGTTGGTAGAAAGAATAGAGGAGGGCATCAAGAGTGGTATGGTTACTAAGTTTGAAGCGCTGTAAGCTACCAACAAAACCTTATAGTCTGGGGGCATTTCAAAGAAGAAGGAAGTGGGTGCCGTGATGGTAGCCCAAGGCCCTAAGTCTCCCCTTACCTATCAGACACCTCCACCTGCATATCAACCCACACCTCCAAAGTACCATTACCTAGCCACCATCTACCACACCTATAATACCCAGCCAACATACTACCACTCATCTCCCCCCGCCAGCCAGAACTACCCAAAACACCGACCAAACTTCGACCGTAGAACTCCCAAACAGTACACCCCTATTGTCGAGCCCATGGCCCAATTATACGAGAGACTGAAGGCTGCTGGTTATGTCACCCCCATTCCCGCAGGTGCTATTGAAAACCTTTCTCAGTGGGTCAACCCCAATAAGACTTATGTCTATAGCACACCCATGAAGGGACATACTATCGAGGAATGTCGCATGTTGAAAGATAAAATCCAGACATTGATTGACACCAAGGTTATACATGCGAAGGAGTCTGCACCAAATGTCCGCAATAAACCCCTTCCTGATCACAAGGGCGAGGGAGTAAATGTGATCAAGATCCATAGGTCTTATCAGAGAGGAGACACTTCTAAAATATCTCATGTCACTCTCTCACAAATTGTGGTGCAGACCAAGGTGCCGTTCAAGGTTAAGGTAGCTACACCCAGGCCACCATTCACTATGATGGTAGCTCCATCACCGTCCTACAAATCTAACGTTGTTCCATGGGATTATGTAGCATAAGAATGGAGAAAAGAAAAAGCCAAGATGGAAGAGATGGGTGTCGCCCAGGGAATGACCAGAATAGGCAGGGTCTACACACGGGAAAATCTTGGAGAAACGAGTAAGTAAACCGCACCAAAACCATCTGTTGTGGAGATAGGTGCTGACGATCTTTGGAGGAAGGTACATGCAAGGGAGTACTTTGTTGTTGATCACCTAAAAAGACTCCCGCTCAAATATCCATCTGGTCGCTGTTACAAAACTCAGATACACACAAGAACGCCTTGATGAATGTGTTGAGTTAAGCTTACATACCTGCTGGTATCGCTAGTGGAGAGATGGAAAACATGGTGGGACAGGTGCTGGAGAGTCACATGATCACTTTCCATAAAGATGAGCTGCTGCCAGAAGGGTTTTGATTGATGGGGGTTCAAGTCTGAACATAAAGATGAGCTGCTGCCATGAGTTTGGGCATATGTATACCAGAGATACGGATGGGAAGCATGAAAAATGAAAGGGTTTGATAGGTCTCAAAGAGCTACTATTGGAGAGATTTACCTAGATCTAAAATGGGCCCGATATGGTTCGATGTCGAGTTCCAAGTGTTGGACATCTTTGCTACCTAGAACTTGCTGCTGAGACGACCATGTATACACGCGGTTGGGGCAGTTACTTCTACTCTACATCAGGCCGTGAAGTTTGAGTGAAATCATCAGGAGGTAGTAATCCATGGGGATGGAAGTAATCCTATCTATACTAACCAGACCGTGCCAGCAATTGAGAATAGAAGGAAATTGGGAGGAGAAGCATTCTACAACATTGATCAGGTGAATACCATCGAGAAAGGATGATGGTGGAGCAACAAGGTGCTAAGCATGCTGCAGTGGTTAGGGTCTGAACCAGGCAAGGATCTTAGTCCTAAACTCCAAGGAATCACAGAACCAATATGACCACAAACTCATGGCACGACCTTTGGTCTCGGGTATAAATACACTATGCATGAATATAATGATTGGACGCAACCATGGATTGACTTCTACAATCCATTTTATCAACCCATACCACTAATACACCAGACATTCCGCCAGGCCGATATGATTTGGGGTTCTGAGAAGGATGAGGTTTTAGCTGGCATGAGGAACCTATTTCTGGATAAGTTAGAGATGGATTGCAGTGCAATCTTGCAGGAGGAGGAGGAAGACCTTACCATCCAGACAGTGGGAGATAAAGTAACAGGACTGCTGCACTATACCGGGCTCGCCGAGCACCTAGGTAGCCTTTGAACAACTAATATGATTTCTTTTAAAATTGTTTTTCTCGGTGCCATACTCGGCCCGAGCGTACCACTCTGTAACTGTGAATTTTGGAGGGGTAACCCTCAACTTAGGCCGATGAGGCCATATTCTGAATCATCTAAAAATAATGTCTCTCTCATCTGAGGGGTAAACATACCCAAAAGCTGGTATATATAATTATGCAGGCCGACGAAGCCGCCATGAGCATCTACTGATATACAAAATATATAAGACTCATCTACAAGCCTCTAGAGATGACTGTATCATGGTTGGGATAGGGCCTCGATCTACCCATCAGACCTGTATAAAAAATGGACTCCAAGGTCTAGACTTGGTAACTCCGAGGGAGTGGAGCTTACCAACCAAGCTGATGTTTGACTCTGTCTGCTGGGAAGGTCTATCCTGCTGTCTATCAGGACCAGCTGGCATGAAATGTAGTGTCCCCGCCAAAAGGGACGTCAATACGAAATAATGTACCGAGTATGTAAGATAATAGAATAACTGAAAGCTGAGACTGAACTGATAATATAATAGCTGAAAGTAACTAGGAGTCAAAGATAATCTGAAGATATGCTTATCTACTGATATTGACTCAACTCTCTCAATATAATAAGTAAAATAGTTGTCCGGCTCTATAAGGCTCGGTACGTATAACTGCTCTGCCATAGTAGGCTCGTTCATAGGTGCTTAGCCATAGTAGGCTCGTCCATAGGCGCTCAGCCATACTAGGCTCTATATCTCGGCCATTCTGGGCTCGCTCATAGGTGTTCGACCATAGTAGGATCGGTATATAATTTACCATCTGATGAGAGGTTGCGCAATAGGGGCCTGTCCACCGATTATAGCTCGATGGTGGTGAAAATACTGTAATACTGCCCAATATATATATAAACCCTATGCTCTCTTGAATGGAAGAAGACAATGCTTGACTAAATATAAAGTCCTGATAAGGGAGAATATGATAACTTATGAGACTAGGATAATGTACATAAAATTCAAGAGTATGAACTTCTCTTTATGTATCATTATCAAACACATGTCGTTACGAGATCATGCCATAATGAAGGAAAGGTTTAGCCTTAACATACCTTAACCTCGTTGAGTCCTTAATACCTTCCAAGCAACTCTTCAAACAACTCAATCTACCATAGCATAAAGAGATTCAAAATCAGTGCTGAGTAAAGGCTAAGTCCGTTACTTAAGCTATTAGCTCGTTGACGTAAATCCGGCAGCATGTCCCCTGTAACAAGGGCCTCCGCCAATAACACATACCAACAACAACAACAACAACCAGAGAAATCCAGCAACATATAAATATCAATAACAAGACACCATATAACAACAATAAGTCACCACTACTTCACGACGAGCGGCAAGCTCCGATTTGAATCCATATAGCCCATATCACCCCTTATAGACTTCTTACTTTAAATTAACAGTATCATTAACATGATAATGAAGTCATTCTTCAATGATTCTAGCCTTATACCATATATTTATAACAAAGGAAACAATCCACAACTCCAACTATCCTCAGTTAGCAACTTTATTCACTAGTTCATGTCTAGTCCATCCATTTAACTTAATCAACATCAATTTAACCTTAAGCACATGCAAGAACACAATACACATACCTCTTACAATAGATTCAAGTAGAAATCCAAGTTATATTTAGCTTACAACAACCCTCAATGCCAATACCACACCATAGAAGTGACTTAAGCTAATCTTCACTTCAAATCTAAAGTTTCATATGTTCTTTCACCAATTCACTTGATAAACATATAGACATGCATAACAACAAAAAACATATCATAATCAAGTTATTTTCCCCATTTTTCAGCCATAACAACATATATATATTTAATACAATTTTATAGATTAAGAGAGAGAGAGTACCGAGTAGGATTTTAACAACATAATCTCAAAACCACTTAATTATTACTACTTTCATCTTTTAACAACATAATCGCAAAACCACTTAATTATTACTACTTTCATCTTTTAACAACATACTCTCAAACCACTTAATTATTACTACTTTCAATTCTACTTTTACTATTATTTATATATATATATATATATATATATATATATATATATATATATATATATATATATATATAGCCTTAAAACAACCCAACAAAAGATAACAACATCTCTTCCCCTTATAAGTGATATCTTGTAATCTTTCACTCCAAGACCACAACCAATATGTAATTAACCTTAAACACCATCAAAAGGATGTTAAACATACCATAGGCAGTAGATAAAATTCGAACCCTAAACTTAAATTAGTTCACCATCATCCTTATTAACATCACAACACCATAGAGGGGTTATTCTTCACCTTTGGCTAACTTTGATGTTGGATTATGGTGTATATTTTTTGGAATTTGTTTGGAGCATAGGGGAAACTATTTGGGAGAGTTTGGAGAGTGTGAGGATGGAATTAGTTCATAAAATTAGTAAATCTCATCCCAAAAACGAGATAAAAATAGGTGAAGGTCGGCCACCGACCAAGTGGGTCACATAGGGGCTGCCTGCACAGTCTCGCAAAAATGCAAATATCTCTTTAATCCGATGTCGTATCAACAAAAGGTTTAATTAATTAAAACTAGACTCGTAGATCTTAAATTTGGTATGTGTATCATCCCTTAATTCCCAGTACATTGGGAGAAAAGATCATTTACATTTGACCTAATTTTCAGCACATTTATGACTGTAACTTGTGATGACCTTTGCGAACTTTTGTTCCACAACTCGCTTGACTTCAAAACATAACACACGACTATGATACGACTAAAATAACTCATAGCATAACCTCCTTATCTTGTTAATAACCCTAGTCTCATCCCAAAAGTACATGTTATAACATTCCCAACTGGTCGACTTTTGACGAAACTTATTTTTTTCAATTTATTTAGCTTCTAAGCCTTCCAACCCTCTTGGTACATGGTATTCATGATCTTAAGTATTTGTAACCTCCAAGTTAACTTGATTAACTTACTTTATGTTCTTTAAAAGATGAACTTATTTATTAGCTTACATCAATTGACTTGCGACGTACTTTTACGTACCAAAACATGAGGTGTAACACATTGAGGGGCTTAAATTTGGAATTAAGCTCATTATGGCTAGGGAGACCGAGATATGGACTACTTTCTTGCAGGAAATGGAGATAGCACAGAGGATTGAGCACATTCGTGGTCATAGGAGAGATGTGGTGAAGGTTAAGAGGCCTTGTTATTCAGGAGGATTCAGGGGTGCCTCGTCTGGAGGTAAGAGTCATTTTGGTAGAGGTTATTCTAGTATGCCAATCCATTAGCACTTCACACATCTCATAGTACCCCAGTCAGTCATGATCCTCACAGTACTCGTTTGGGGCAGGCTTCCTACAGTGCGCCCCCAGCTCATAGTTCTTTTGATGGTTATTCTGGTCAATAGGGACAGACTCAGTCTCAGCAGTCACGCCAGCAGAGAGCTCGCTTTGAGTATGGAGATTCAAGGAATATGATGAGGGATTTTCCTAGGCTTCATAGTGGTATATGTACGTAGGGTACTCAGACTATGATTCTAGCCCCAGTTGCCATACCATTCGCCCAACCAGTTAGGGGTGGAGGCCAGCCAGCTAGAAATGGAGGTCAGCCAGTCAAAGGTCATCCTAGAGGAGGGGGAAAACTAGTGGAGTCCAGGATCATTGCTATGCTCTTCCTGGTTGACCAAAGGCAGTTACATCCAAGGTAGTCATTACAGGAATTATTTTTGTCTATCATGGAGATGTTTCGGTATTGTTTAATATGGGTTCTAGTATTCGTATGTGCAATCTTATTTTGTATCATATTTGGTTATGACTCATGATTCATTGGATATTCTTGTTTATTTGTCTACGCCTGTTGGAGATTCTATTATAATTGATCGGGTTTATCCGTCTTGTTTGGTTACTATTAATGGGTATGATACGATTGTGGATCTGTTGTTGGACATGATGGATTTTGAGGTGAATTTTGGCATGGATTAGTTGTCTCTGTATCATGCTATCTTGACATGCCTAGATTAGAGTAGAGGGGTTCACTTGGTCATTTTACAGGTAAGGTGATTTCATTTTTGAAGGCTCATTGTATGGTTGAGAAGGAATGTCTAGGATATTTGGCTTTTATTCAGGATTCTAGTACGAAAGTTCCCACTATGAATTCGATACCGGTTGTGAGAGAGTTTCTGGAGGTATTCCATACGGATTTGCCAGTATGCCACTAGATAAGGATATTGATTTTGATATTGACTTAGTTCCAGGCATGTCACACCCCGACCTTGGAAGCGGGACCGGCACTCAACCGAGTTACCCCAGTCAAGCAAGCCTACTTAGTGCCTACCATTCAACCTTGCCTATAAATAACTCACGAATAGATAGTCAAACCAGAGGGTAAAATGTACACTTCCAATTTCACAAATTAGATTCATTTGTAGAAGGCAAAATAATACAAGTTCATAGGTTGAAAGTGAGATCAACTGACAGGTTCAATAATTATAGCTTTCTCCCATTCAAAACAAGACCCATAGTATGTGTACGGAGCCTCTAAATGACATGATAATAGTATAGAGTTGCCGATGACAAGGCCCCGGCTATATCTCAAAATAATATAAAGGTGTCAGTACAAACATACGGCCCCAATATAGAGTAGGGCTCACCGAGTCAGCTGAGAAGAGGGCACACCTATCAAGAACCCGAGCCGCCTGCTGCAGAGCCACCTGCATCCATTAAAGATGCAGCGTCTCCGGCAAAAGGGACGTTAGTACATATGGAATAGTACTATTATGTAAAGCTAAATACTCTCTCATGGAATAGAATGTGATAAGAAGGAGAGAATCATAAAAGCAGCAAGGAAAACCAATAATATCTAAAACCCAAGTTAAAACATAACCAATTTTCAAATAAGCATTAATATTTTTGGTTGGGAGATCATTAGCCACCGATCATCACACCATGCACGAAATATGGAGTCCGATCACCGCTCGACCGTCTAAGTCATCTCACCCCAATGTATGCAGGTGGACATGGATACCCAGTACCCCCCATGCACATGGAATGGAGTCTGATCTCCGCTCGATCGGCTAAGCTGTCTCACTCGGAATGAATATGGATCAACATGATGATACGAATCAAATATAATGATAAGAAGAAGGAACCACCATGTATGTGGCATGGTGTCCAATCACCACCCGATCGGCTAAGTCGTCTCCCCACAATGTTGTGTGGGTCGACATGGTGATATAAATAGGTGTTAGCAACAAACTCATCCCAATTAAGGGGAATAACCTCATCATAGTACAAGAAAGTTTCTATCACTCAGCCGTTTCCTACACCGGCACGTATAGTTTCGGGTGTGGGACTTTACAACCCACCCTTCCTCAGTGCGCTAATGATACTCCCAACAATATTTTGTATATAAAGGAAATATAAATATAAATATATTCATCTCATATCTTTTCATGCCATCTATCGCTTCATTTCACTTTTCACCATTCACAACATCTTCATTTCATTGTCTCTCTTGGCCATACCTAATGTTCCTTATTCATGGCACGTTGGCCACATTTCATATTTCACACTTTCATTTCTATACTTCAAAGGATCATTATCATAAACCTCAATATATAGAACATTCTAGAAATCATAGGTTTAATTTCATTAGTAATTCATTAGTAATGAATTCCTTTCAAAGATTGGAGCATAATGATTGGCAATTGAAATACAAGTTAAAATCATAAGAGATTAATATACCATTTATTCATGGAATACTTTTTCCAAAAGGGGAGCATGATATCTATAGCTTCAACTCATGAGTATATAAGAACTCAAACACATTGGAAATATTTACAAGGGAGAGCATGGTGATTTACAATTGACACATGGATTCAAATATTATGCATTAGTTACAACAATCATATTTGAATAATTTCCCACGAATGGGAAGCATCATATGATAGGGGTAATTCAAACATGACTCGACTACATAAGCATTTAGGCAAATCAATCTTCGAAAGCAATTTGGAACAGTTGGGATAGGAGTTTGAACAAACCACATTTAGAACTTACGAGGAACTCATGGATTTCGATTCTAGAAAGGGAGTTTAGCCAACATACCTCGATTTAGCTCTTTAGTGATACTAAAATTTCCAAATACTCTTACAACTTCAATCTACATCAACATAATTCAATTGGATAAATATTAGTAAAACTTTCCAGGTTTTAAGTTATTTTAGCATTTTATAAAACACCTAGAGTGCATAGCATTCTACTACCTCTAGTAGTGGTGTTTCTTCATCCAACAATCCCTTCTTCCCACCAAAAAGAGATACTACAATATCCTTTGACTACTAACTGCCTTCTTTAGCATCATTATAATTATTAATGAACTAACATCCACCAAAATTTACTAATTAACTAATTACAAAATCTCTACAACACCCAATAATCTAGGTTAAGAACTTATGGCTTCCAATCACCATCCCATAAGTGCTAATACTTATTTCTTGCTCATATATTCCCTAACAATCTATACATGTAAGTTTAAGGGTGAAGAATTACCGCTTGTAGCCCAAAACTTGAAAGCCAACTTTTGGGGTGTTCTTGAGATTTTGAAGAAATCCTATGGAATCCAAGACAAACCCCTATTGTAACTAATGATTGAGAAGTGAAATCTTCATAAAAATTCACTTAAAACCTCACCTTTAGTGTGTATTGGAAGTCTTGGTCGGATGGATGGTGGAGAGAAAAGCCCTAGCCTTGAAATCCCTTTTGTTTCTCTCTCCCCGCTCGTGTATTAATAGGTACAGGTACAGTAGTTTTTCACTGGTGCTATAGCAGTGCTATAAGGCTTTAGCTCACTGGTTTGCTAAAATTCCTGCCTCCGTCCTGTGCTATAACTGTGCTACGGGGAGATATTTCACTGTCTTTTCTGTATTTTTATTGCTTTGAAATTAACATCCAAGTGTTCCCCATTGATCCAACACTCAAAGATTAATAAAATAATTACCCCCAAGTATCCAAATAACATTATCCACTCCAGTAATTTCTCATAGAGTTCGAGTCTAAATTAAATTGTATTCCTAAGCTCGAAATCGCTCGAATTAGCTATAGAAATTCATGGGGCCTTACACCCTCCCCCGCTTAGAATCATTCGTCCTCGAATGAGGGTTAGAGTACACCCTAGACACCAAGATAACTTTGCTCTTCACTTAATCACCTTCATACGTCTCTTCTTACTTATCATTAATCACTAGTGCCTCCAAATTTGGCTAACTCTCCAGATTTTTAAATATTTCGACAGAGTTTTTCCTATTTTTAGGTATATCCACCTGTCAGAGAGCCACAGAACCCAATCCTAACAACACATCCACAACTCAATGAAGCATCACAAAATATAAATAACATCAATCTCAACATTACAAGCATTACATTACCAAAAGGGCATATTAACATAAGTTGTACGAGTTTAAAATATTACTCATAGATAGCACACCGCTAACATTCTTTAAACACAACCATTGGGTTATATATCAAATGGGAACATTTTCTTTTCTTATTTTCCTCGGCCTCCCAGGTGGCCTCTTCGACATAGTTGATTTTGCCACAGCACTAGACAGAGGCAATCTCTCCATTCTTCAACTTCCGAACATGTCTATCAATGATGGAAAGGAACCTCTTCATGGGTCAAACCTTCATAAATTCCAATATTCTCCATAGGGACAACGAGTGAAAAACCCCCTAATCACTTGCTTTAACTGGGACACATGAAATACTGGATGCATGGATGATAACTCTTGAGATAATCAAACTCATAGGCTACTTGGCATATTTTCTTCTAGATTCTGTAAGGTTGAAATGTGCACTGGACTCAATTTATCTTTATTAACAAATCACATAATGTCTTCATGGAGAAATTCTTGAGAAGAACCGATTCACTTTCCCAAACTCCAAATTTCTATGTCGAACATTTGAATTGGACTTTTGGCGACCCTCAACCTCCTCCACCTTATTCTACAATGAGTTGGAATGAATATGACCATAGAGTCTCATGCCCTGTATGTTTGATCATGGAATGATATTTTTACATGTTTGAACCTTAAACACCAACAAGTTTAGTTCAGTTAGGAATGACGAGGTTCGAGAGTGAGCTGGAATTATTCAAGAATTCATAAATGTGTTGAGTGGAGTCATTTTTAGAAGTTATATCCTAAGAAGTATCAAGGTTACTGTTGACACTCAATTTTGACCCTCCGTATTTAAAAATTAACTTATGCATGCTTCCTAGTCAAAAATGATAAAAATATAGTTTTTACACGTTATTTAGCATTAATACAATTTATTGATAATTATTCCTATTTTTACAAAATATGAAAATTTCTGTCATTTTATTGCAATTATTCAAAAATGTAGTTTTTGCACATTATTAAACTTTAATGCAATTTATTGATAATTATTCTTATTTTCACAAAATATGAGAATTTCTATCATTGTATTGCAATTAGTTAAATACTGTAGTTTTTGTGCGTTTTTCTAAACTTTTAAGCGATTTATTGATAATGGTCCTATTTTTCAAAAATTAGGATATTCTATCAATTTATCGTCTTTTCAAAAATAAAATAATAATTACTACAACACCATTGTAGCAGTTACATTTTAAATAAATACTACTCCCTCCGTTTCAATTTATGTGAACCTATTTTCTTTTTAGTCCGTGCCAAAAAGAATGACCTCTTTCTCTATTTGAAAATAATTTACCTTTATGCAATGATTTATAGCCACACAAAATATATGTGCCTCATTTTACACCACAAGTTTAAAAGTCTTCTCTCTTTTCTTAAATTCCGTGTCCAGTCAAATAGGTTCACATAAATTGAAATGGAGGGAGTATGAGATTTTATAATTAAAAAATCATATTTTATTTCGTAGCACAGTCTATTAAATTACATCGAAGCCAGTTCTGATTAAATTCAATGTCCAGTCAATAACTGGTGTGACAAGACGTTGACGCGACAAGACATCATGATGTGACTAGTCAATTGATGTGACTTGATGTGACTGATGTGACATGACCTCCTCCTTTAATTTTGACCACATATATTTCTTCTATTTTACATATATTTTCACCTAAAATAAGAACCAACATCTTTTATTTACACACTCACTATATACATATACCCACACCTACACACTCCCTCACTTTATAACATCAGATTTTTATAACCCAAACCCTAAATAATCTCTCACTCTCCATTGAGAGAACTCATAGCCACACACCCCATTTTTTGGGCTTTCTCAATCTCTCATTTTTGAGAGACCATGTCTGCTCCTTCTTCATCTCCAAATTCTCTCTTCATTATGGAGAGACATGGCTGTCGCTCAGGTCGCTGCCGCCGGAGTTGACCACCGGCCAGGCGGCGATTCCTATCTTTTCCTCTCTTTTCTCTTCGGTAGACTCCACTGGTTGGAGAAATTGACACTTCTCGCCAGAGTTTGGCCGGAAACTTTCAGATCTGTTGTGAAGTATTGAATGTCGGTGGCCTCTTTTACTCATCCCTTTATGATTTTTTATTGTTATTCTTTACGGACCTGGAGTTTATGGCTTTTCCGGCGGGCTCCTCTGTTTCTGTTATCCTTTCGATTAAGCCGGAGTTCATCGCCGGCTAGCCTTTTGTGTGTTGTTTTATGGAGTTTTATGACTGTTGGCCCATCTTCAAGAGACATGTGTATTTCTGGCAACCCACTGTTCGATTGGTTATTAATTTTTATGATAGTTAGGTGTCATTATCACTGTTTATAATTGAGACTAACATGGGTTTTGATTTTTCCGACGAGTTTCGCCTTCTCCGGCGGATGATGATGCGGATTCTAAGTGTTCCATTTTTGTGTTTGTTTTCACCATTTTGCTATGGCTGACAGCTTTGTTTTGATGTTGTTTGGACCTTTTTGTGCACTTTGGGCAGGCCAGCCACTGATCGATTCTTTTGGCTTTTCGGAAACGGTTTAACTGATTTTCTTGACATGCTGGTGACGGTATATATCTTGTTATTTGATTCGAACATATATTATACAAGATTGCGGACGATGAGAAAATAATCTCCGAGTTATTGAGGCCATGACGCCCCATGACACCCCGAATGACACTCGGACTGGGCCCTAAATAATGAGGTGATGATGATAAACATAGAAAAATAAAAGACGAGGATGCGATGACCCAATAAAACCTTCGGAAGGCGACACAGTTGGCCACCAGAGTTGTTACCGAGGCGGTTCCTGTTCTCTTGTCTAGACGGATATCGTATATTACATATATCTGAGCATCCTATATTATTTTTAAAACTATCTTTCGAAAACAATTTCCCAAAAAAATATTTTTTTTTTTTGCAAACAATCTTTCAAAAACAAAACATTTTTAAATCATTTTCAAGAGAAATTTCCCAAAAATATTTTAAAACAAAAACTATTTCAAAACATGTCACTTCCTTATTTTATCTTTTATGTTATATTATTTAGCTAACAATTTCATTTTTCTCTCATTTTGCGAGGTACTATCACACGGGGTTGCTTTCAGAGGATGACATTCAAAGACGAAAAGATAAATTCCCGTTAAGCTTCCCACTTCGTAACTTTCTATCTTAGATGTACAAAACGCAAGTATAGTGAAACCATAGATAGATAACGTATTTGCTAGCTTACTTATTATTTGCATATTTGCCAACACTTAGGATGAGTTGCATCAAGTTATTAATCCGTTTAACTTACGAAGTTGTGTATTATATAACTCGTTAAGCTTATATATACATGTTTAGGATGTCGAGTATATTTCGTAACTTGTTTGGATAATTGGGATAGATATGCATGTAATTAATTAAATTAGATACTACATAACAAAACAAAAAGTATTCCATCTTTTCTCAAAACAAATAAACTTACCTTTTTTATAATCATACTAGGATGCTTTTCGAACTAATCTACTTGTATATCGTTCCTTAATTATACACCCCAATTAGACATAACTTGTAGAAATCATAATTGAGTCTACCATATTTAGGATTAATTCAATTGTTACATCCATTTAGGCCTAACCCGATAATTGCCAATATTCTCCATGAGTTATTGTCTTAAAGGCTATTCTTGTACAAGGTTTATAATATTCTTAGCCTCTTTGTGTATTTGTCTGATTTCTTATATATGCATTTTATTAGTATTTATTTGTTTATTCAATCCTTTTAAATCAAACTCTAAAGTCTTTCTTATATGGTCCTGATTTTCTTTTGTCATAAAAATTTATATTCCTTTATATCTGTACATCTTAACAAACCTTTTTTACGTTTTATTCTTTATATATCTAGTCAATTATGTTAGTCAATCACAAAATACTTACTCATTTTTTAAGATAATTTTCACCACTATTTATTCATTTTTTCACATATTTTTCTTATATACTTAATATAACTCATTGTAGTAATTATTTGACTTTAATCATAAATTAACTTCTTCAGATTTATTCAAACTCTTTTTTAGATCATTTCAATTGTTGATGTACATTCCATGTTTGATTTAATTACTCAATTATCACATGTAAGATTTATGTGGATAATTTCTTTCTTATGCTTTCCTATCATCACAACCCTCCTACTATATTTGGTCATTTCTTTAAGCTAATTGCTAGTTGGTTTTTATCCAAAAATAATTCTTCACCTTATACCATGTGTATTCAATTAAGACTAACCTTTTATAGTTAAATTATTTGGCTTTAATTGTAAGTCGAAGTTTCCTTTATACTCTATTTTGAATCCAATTCTTTCAATCAAATCCCAAAAAGATTTTTGTTTATTAATCTGCTTGCATATTTTGTTGTATAAATTTTATCACAAATAAAATAGTCACGCTTTGAATATTTATTCACTACGTGACAACTGTGTTGACTGCTCTTTGATAGAAATCCTTTGTGGCGTAGTTAATCATTCTTTTGAACCTTTCCTTCCTTATTTGATCGAGTCCACATGAACTATCTTTTGTGGATCTTGAGGGATGCCTAAAACCTTCCCCTCGAGATAACTTGAACCCTTAACTAGAATCTCAATGGTTTCGTAGATCATAGTCGAAGTGTACATTATATAGTGTAATATAGGTGTCCTAGTGTACCTTAAACATTAGGTGTCGACTCTAAACTTTAATAACCTTGTAGAGTACTATAAGTTGTAGTTTATTTTGTCTCATACAAAATAGAGTGCAACAACATGGCGACTCTGTTGGGGATACTTCAAGTTCTAACCACAGCATATTCGATCCAATAGTTGAGGGATTACAGGTTCTCCAATATTCCAACTTTTATTCTCTCTATCACATGCTTCAGGTTGTATATTCTCTGCTTCAATCATATACTCTTTGTTTCAAGCTGTATATTTCTTGGTTTAAGTTGTATATTATTTGCTTCAAGTGGTATATTTTTGTCGCATGCTACAATTAGTCCATTGTTTGTGATGCGATTCAGGCGGTGTATTCTTTGTCAATCGATATATTCTTTGTCGTTTGCCTCAAGTTGTGTATTTTTTGTTGTATGCTTCAAGCAGCATATTCTCTATTGCGTGCTTCAAATCGTGTATCCTCTGTTGCATTCTTCAAGCCGCATATTCTCTGTTGCATGCTTCAAGTCGAGTATCCTCTGTTGCATACTTCAAGCTGCATATTCTTTGTCATATGCTTTAAGTGGTATACTTTTGTCATCCGCTTCAAGCGGCGTATTCTCTGTCATGCTCATGTTGTATATGCTTCCCACATGTCTATGTTGTATATTCTGTTACATATGACTGTGATGTATACTCTTTCACACATGCTCTTGGTGCTGCCTTATCCAATTATCATTACTTTTCTATTGACACTATGTCGTGCACAATCACACACAAGCCACGCGAGGATTGTCTTTTCACCCCTCCAAACCTTCTTTCAAAACTCCTTAGTTTCAAAGATCGGCAGACGAGGTTAACTACGTACCATCTCACAGTTGTCCTTAACTCATATCCGAATCTAGGCAAATCAACTCTTAGAATTCCTAGGTCACTGTACACACAATCTTGCATCTTGGTTCAATTGAATTAATCCCCGCATATCCTTTACTTGCTATATATTCTTTGTATATTTGGTATATATTCTTTGCCTGCCATTGCTTTGTGCCCTCTATCTGCTACATATGCTTTCTACTTGTTGTCCACCACTAGGTTCTCTTTATCTAACTATTTTAGTTGACTTGTGTCGAACCTTGAATCTCTCAAATGCACATACCCACTCCGGTCTTTATGACCATCCACCATAATCACATCATCATTAGGACTCTACCATCCTTTTCAAAGATACTTCAATCTAGCTTGGTATATCTTCCACTGATTTGATGTATTCTTCTCAACATACCTCACACTTTCACTGACTTCCGTCATTTGAAATAAATCCATGCGCTATGCTACCATCTATCTCTTATTCAAAGGTTACCAGTCTCCACCCACCCGGGAATTCACACTAGTAATTGCACTTCTTCTCTAGGAACAATTAATCATTCATGAGAACCATACAGATCCCTCGTGGTTCTAGTAGTTGTCTGAACTACGTTTTGACCTAATTTTTTCTCTATCAAGATACGTAGGCAACCCTACATAAGGGTTCGGTCTCCCCACTATTTCAAATTAATTTCCTCGGCATTGAAAAGTTGGGGCAGTTCTTTTGAAATAGTGCAATGATGCTCTCAACCCAGAAATCTTTGAGAGCGTCAACCAAACATCACCCAAAAAATCCAAACAAAATACCATGTCAACCTTACTCTGACCCTCACCCGACTTAAATCCCAACATATGGGATGCAAGTCCTTTCTTCAAACATCTGGCTATAGATTCATGGTGTTCACTACCACTTCCCAAGTTCAAAGATTCAATACAAGTCAACCCATTTTGTTACAGGGGCAAGTCGTTAGTCAATTTTCAAGGAGTGTCATTCTCGCACGACTCAGACAAAAAGGAAGAACGGGCAAAGACTCAAGTCAACATGAATCAACTTCCCTCCATCGAACTAAGAATTTTTCTTTGCACGCAGGAGGGACAATACAATGTCCGGAACCATCAGGGATTGTCGACATCACGTTTTCGATCACAACCGGATACACCACTATTGCGCGGCCTAACTACGTACCCTCTTAATTTTATAACTTCACCTAAAAGGGAATCTAACATTTTCTCCTCTGAGTTTTGCAGGTACATCATCTCGGGCACTTCCCAAGAGATAACATCTGGTCTCGGACTTGGTAGAACATTAGTCAGATAATCAGGGGAGTAATAGTTCACAATTAACTTCACCATTTTTTATGACTTCGTTGCTCTCACCACTTTGCTATATTCAGATCAGAACATCGTTCCCTGTTATCAACTGGGGACGATCATCAAATGGTTCATGTGGATGGGCGAAAGGTGCATCATCCTGGGACTGCACGTGAAATAGCATCCGACATCGGACATTGTGGAACATCAACCGAACAATCAGCGGAGTGTTAGTTACAATTCTTAATTCCATCATTTACGACGGCATTACTCTCACAATATTTCTATATCTTGATCATATTATCACCCCGACTAATAGCCGGGGACGATCACCCAAAGGTTCATGTGGATAGCTGGAAGGTCGCAACAAAACATCCATATAGTCAATTGAGAGACGACCACAACAACTGTCTCGCAAACAGTCAAGGGCATCGAGGCAACTGTTCGAAGGAGCAGCTAGGGCACATCTTCTGGAGGGATATGCACTTCAACTCCAGAGATACCACACCCAATCATGGGTACAACTAGGCATTACTCTAAGTTTGTCTATGCCCTTGCATTTCATACATATCTTTGATGAAATTAGTATAGTTAGTTGTAATGCCTTGAAATAGGAGAGTAAAAGAAGTGTTGAAAATCATACACCTCATACTCTCCAACCTTCACGAACTACGCGTACCTGATTCTTGACCTTGTGTCAAGATAAGTAGGCAACCCATCATGGGTCTTGTCTTTCTCGTTCTTAATTGAATGAGTCGGTCAAGTCTGGCCACTTGGGTCACAGTTGACCAAACAGTCCTTGCAAAAGGGTCATCTCTGAAAATGTAACGACCCGGCCGATTGTTTTGAGAGCTGTAGCGACGTCCCCCTATTTATTGCTCATTTTGTACTTTATAACTGTTATCTGACTTGCTGAAGTAGTCTGTTCGGGTCAGGTGTGATTTCAGAATGAAATGAGATAGTTAGTCTCAAGGTTGAAAGCTTAAGCTGAAATAATTGACCGGATGTTGATCTTTGGGTAAATGACTCCGGACCGGAGTTTTGATAGTTTTGTTGGGTGATTTTGGACTTAGGAGCGTGTTCGGATGGTAATTTGGAAGTTCGTAGTGGAATTAGGCTTGAAATGGCGAAAGTTGAATTTTTGGGAAGTTTGACCGGGAGTGGACTTTTTGATATCGGGGTCGGATTCCAATTTCGGAGGTTGGAGTAGGTCTGTAATGTCATTTGTGATTTGTGTGCAAAATTTGGGTGTCAATCGGATGTGATTTGATAGGTTTCGGTATCGTTTGTAAAAATTGGAAGTTCAAAGTTGATTAGGCTTGAATCTATGTGTGATTCATGTTTGATGTTGTTCGAGTGATTTGAAGGTTCGACTAAGTTCTTATCGTGTTATAGGACATGTTGGTTTGTTTGGTTGAGGTCCCGGAGGCCTCAGGTGGATTTCGGGTGGTTAACGGATCAAGTTTTGAACTTAAAGAATTTGTTGAAGTTGGCAGTTGCTGGTGTAATCGCACCTGTGGAGTGGGCACCGCAGATGCGAGCCTGCAGAAGTGAGAAAGAAAGCGCAGAAGCGGTCAAGTATGAAGCAGGTAGAGGTCGCAGGTGCGAGGTCCTTTCCGCACTTGCGTGTCCGCGGATACGGTGAATTTGGCACAGAAGCGGGAATGAGTGGGGAGGCTGGTCTACAGAAGCGGACTCTTTTGCATAGATGTGCACCCGCTAAAGCCCGGTTGAGACCGCAGAAGCGGATGGTCAACAAAACTGAAATCCACAGAAGCCGTGCGGCAGAAGCGGCTAAGTATCCGCAGAAGCGGAATGACTAGACAGAACATATAAAAACAAGAGTTCACGATTTTTCTTCATTTTGGACATTCCAAGCTCGGTCTAAGGCAATTTTTGAGAGGGCTTTTGAGGAGATTCTTGAGGTAAGTCCCTTGTTCTCGTTTTTGATCAACAGTCTTATTTTCCCATTGATTTGTCCCCTAGTTGGTGTGTATTTAAGGTGTAAATTGGGGGTTTGAGGCTAGAGATTTGGGGATTTGGGTGACGATTTGGTGTCGGATTTTCATAAATTTGGTATGGTTAGACTCGTTGTTGAATGAGCTTTTGGGTTTTGTGACTTTTGTCGAATTTCGAGATGTGGACCCGGGGGCCGGCTTTGAGCCGATTTCGGAATTTGATTAATAACTTCATATTTTCTAGTGAAATTGATTCCTATAGCCCGTGTTGATTGTATCACATTGTTTATGGTTAGATTAGAGGAATTCAGAGGCCGTTTCGTGAGGCAAGGGTGTATCAGAATAGAGATTTGCTCGGACTAAGATAAGTAATAGTTCTAAATTTGTTTCTGAGGGTACGAAAACCCGTATTACGTGTCATGTATTTGGTTTTGGGGTGACATACATGCTACATGACGGGCATGTGGGCGTGCACCGTAGGAATTGTGACTTGGTCAAATTTCATGGGATTGTGTAGTGAATAATTTGTTGTTATCTGTTATTCTCCATGTACTAGAGAAATTGAACCACAAATCATGTTTAGACTATGTGTGTGCATTGTAGGGACCCAAAGAGGTCGTGTACATGTTGAATTATCTGCTAAATTGTTGCCTTGTACTCAGTCACAGTTTATTTGTATATTACATCTCAGTCTCTATTGTTCATTTTTTATGCATCATATCATTGTTGTCTGGGCTGCTTTTTATGATTTTTTGAGAGCCTGAGAGACTGGAGAGGATGATGATTGAGTGAGGCCGAGGGCCTAATTGTGAGGTATTATACTATAGCACGTGAGTTGTCCGTGCAGCACGTGAGTTGTCCGTGCATATCCATATATTATATTATAGCATGTGAGTTGTCCGTGTAGCACATGAGCTGTCCATGCAGATTATAGTGCTTGGGATGAAGGTTCCGGAGTCTGCACACACCCCCAGTGAGTGTAGGTACCTACTGAGTGCGAATGCCGAGTGCTGAGTGAATGGGAGGGCTGAGTGACTGTGGCCATGAGAGGATGTATTTGGTTTCATACATGTTGCACTTAGCTGCCATGTATCACTGTCTTGATAATTTTTGAAGGATATTGCGATTTGTTTCAGTTGAACTTGACATGAAATTACTGTTTTGGCCTTAATTGTTGAACTTGAAAGCATGCCTACCTTCCATTTAAAAATCATTGTAATTGAACTATAATTGTAAAGCTCGTCACTACCTTCAGTTCTTTATTTAGTATTGTTACTTGCTGAGTTGGTTGTACTCATACTACACCCTGCACTTCGTGTGCAGATCCAGGTGTTCCCGGACATAGTGGGTGTTGATTTTCGCGCCCAGTGGATCTTTTGGAGATTTCGAGGTAGCTGCCAGCGTTTCGCAGACCTTGTTTCTCCTTCCCTATCATTTCACTTATTGTATTTGGTTTCAGATTTTCATAGATAGTATTTTTCGGACTTCTGATGTATAGATGCTCATGTACTTAGTGACACCCCGATGTTGGGAATTTCCGCGTTGTATTTTGGATTTCTATCCTATTTATGAGGAGTTGTTATCATTTAAACTATTTTAAATCCGTCTTCTGTTAAGTGTTGGAGTTATTTCATAAATGTCGGCTTGCCTAGTACCACGATAGGCGCCATCATGACAGGTTAAGATTTTGGGTCGTGACAAGTTGGTATCAGAGTCTAGGTTACATAGGTCTCACGAATCATTAGAAGGTTTAGTAGAGTCTTGCAGATCGGTACTGAGACGTCTGTACTTATCTTTGGGAGGCTGCCAAACCCTTAAGAAATTTCACATTCTTGTATTCTTGTCGTGCGGATTTGTTGTTCTGGTAACTAAACTTCTGTATTCTATTCTCTCATAAATGGTGAGGACACGTGCTACCAGAGAGGATGGATGGCCACCAGTACCACCAGCTAGGGCCATGAGAGGTCGCGGTCGTGGTAGGGGTCGTGGTAGGGGTAGAGGTGCAGCTCGTACAACAGCTAGACAAGCACTTGCAGATCCACCAGTTGCTCCAGCTCAGGAGAAGGTTCCAGATGTAGTTGAGCCAGTGGGTCCAGCCCAGGCACCAGTTGTGCCCATCGTGATTCCAGGCCTTCAGGAGGCATTGGCCCAGATATTGACAGTTTGCACTGGTCTTGCTCGGGTGGTTTCAGCTCAGGCCGCACCAACCCCTTCTCAGGTCAGGGGAGGTACTTATAACCCCGCTGCCCATACTCCAGAGCATGCGGTGCAGGGACTTCAGACATCGGAGGTACTACTCGCCCAGCCGGTTGCAGAGGCTCAGGTTTCAGTGGTCCCAGTTATGACTGATGATGAGCAGAGGAGACTGGAGAGATCTGAGAGGTTTCGCCCTCCATCATTTAGCGGTGCTGAGTCTTAGGATGCCCAGGGTTTCTTGGACAAGTGTCAGCGGATGCTTCGTACAACAGGTATTTTGGAAACCAGTGGGGTCTCGTTCACTACTTTTAGTTTTCTGGGACTGCCTTCAGATGGTGGGAGGCTTATGAGAGGCGCATGTCTGTCGGTGCAGCACCACTTACATGGCAGAAGTTATCCTTTATCTTCTTGGAGAAGTTCGTGCCGGAGTCTCTTAGAGAGGAGCTGTGCAGACAGTTTGAGCAACTTCGGTAGGATGGCATGTCTGTGACCCAGTACGAGATGAGGTTTTCTGAGTTAGCTCATCATGTAGTTTGGTTGGTTCCCACTGACCGGGATAGGATCATGAGGTTCATTGATGGCCTCACATATTAGCTGCGGTTGCTTATGACTAGAGAGAGGGTATCTTATGCCACTTTCGACGAGGTGGTTGACATTGCTCGACAGATAGAGATGGTTCGTAGCCAGGAGCGGGGTTAGAGGGAGGCCAAGAGGCCTCGAGGTTTGGCCGATTTCGGTGGTGTACCTTCTGGGGCCTACCAAAGTAGGGGTCGTCCTTATAGGCCCGCTCAGACGACTCGTCTAGCTCATCGTGGCGTATCAGCTAGCCACGGTTCTTACGGTGCTCATTCAGGCTAGTCTTCATTCAGTGTACTACCAGCGCAGAGTTCTCACCATGCCTCATCTGCTCAAGCTTCTACAGGTAGTTCATCGGGTTATCCAGAGCAGCAGTTCCGTCACAGGAGGGGTTGTTTCGAGTGCGGAGACTTTGGCCATATCAAGAGAGATTGCCCTAGGTTGTTGAGTGGGGATCCACTTTAGAGTTCTCGGTTGATGGCACCAGTACCAGCAGTTACACCACCGACTCAGCCAGGTTGGGATAGGGCCCAGACAGCTAGAGGTTGCCCTATAGGGGGAGGCCTAGCAAGGGGCGATCAGGCCCGATTCTATGCTAACCCTGCCAGACCATATGTTATTGCCTCCGATGCAGTGATCACATGTATTGTCTCAGTATGCCACAGGGATGCCTCTGTATTATTTGACCCTGTTTCCACTTATTCATATGTATCATCGTATTTTGCTCATTATCTGGACATGCACCGTGAGTCCTTAGTTTCATATGTTCGTGTATCTATGCTAGTGGGAGATACTATTATTGCTTAGTATGGTGGACTTCGAAGTGATCTTGGGTATGGTTTGGTATTCTCCATGTCATGATGTTCTGGATTGTTAGGCTAAGACCGTCACGTTGGCGATGCCGGGGTTGACAAGGATCGAGTGGAGAGGTTCTCTAGACTATGTTCCCAACGGATGGTTGGGAAGGGTTGTTTATCTTATTTGGACTTTGTGAGGGATGTTGGACCTGATACTCCTGCTATTGATTTTGTCCCGGTGGTGTGAGAGTTTCCGAACGTGTTTCCTGCAGACTTGTCGGGCATGCCGCCCGACAGGGATATTGATTTTGGTATTAACTTGGCACCGGGCACTCAACCCATTTCTATTCCACCATATCGTATGGCACCGGATGAGTTGAAGGAATTGAAGGAGCAGCTTCAGGAACTCCTTGATAAGGGGTTTATTAGTCCAGCATGTCCCCTTGGGGTGCACCTGTCTTTTTTGTAAAGAAGAAGGATGGTTCTATGCGAATGTGTACTGATTATCGCCAGTTGAACAAGATTACAGTGAAGAACAGGTATCCATTGCCACGTATTGATGACCTATTTGATCAGCTTCAGGGTGCCAGGGTATTCTCCAAGATCGACTTGCGTTCAGGCTATCATCAATTGAAGATTCGGGAGCCAGATATCCTGAAGACTGCTTTCAGGATTCGGTATGGTCATTACGAGTTCTTTGTGATGTCTTTTGGGCTGACCAATGCCCCAGCAATATTCATGCACTTGATGAACAATGTATTTCAGCCCTATCTTGACTCCTTCATAATTGTGTTTATTGACGACATTCTGGTGTACTCCCGGAGCCCGGAGGATCATGAGCAACACCTGAGAACTGTGCTCCAGACCTTGAGGGAGGAGAAGTTGTATGCAAAATTTTTGAAGTGTGATTTCTGGCTAGATTTAGTGGCATTTTTGGGTCATGTGGTATTGAGTGAGGGGATAAAGGTAGATCCGAAGAAGATTGAAGTAGTGCAGATTTGGCCCAGACCATCCTTAGCTACGGAGATTCGGGGTTTCCTTGGCTTTGCGGGGCATTACTGTTTATTTGTAGAGGGTTTCTCGTCCGTTGCAGCACCTATGACCAGATTGACCTAGAAGGGTGCTCCGTTCAGGTGGAACGAAGATTGTGAGGAGTGCTTTCAAAAGCTCAAGACTGCTTTGACTACAACCCCAGTGTTGGTGTTGCCTACTAGTTCGGGATCTTATACCGTATATTATGATGCGTCGTGCATTGGTCTCGGTGCAGTGTTAATGCAGGACGGTAGAGTGATTGCCTACGCATCTAGATAGCTGAAGGTGCATAAGAAGAACTATCCTGTCCATGACCTCGAGTTAACAGCTATTGTTCATGCCTTGAATATTTGGCGGCACTATTTGTATGGTGTTCCTTGTGAGGTTTTCAACGATCACCGGAGTGTACAATATCTGTTTAAACAGAAGGATCTTAATTTGCGGCAGCGGAGATGGTTGGAGCTACATAAGGATTATGACATCACCATCCTCTATCATCTCGGAGAGGCCAATGTGGTGGACGATGCCTTGAGTCGCAAGCCGGAGAGATTAGGGAGTTTAGCATATCTACCAGTAGCAGAAAGGCCTTTAGCCTTGGATGTTCAAGCCTTGGCCAACCAGTTTGTCAGATTGGATGTTTCCGAGCCGAGTAGAGTTTTGGCTTGTGTGGTTTCTCGATCTTCTTTATATGATCGCATCAGAGAGCACCATTATGATGATCCGCATTTGCTTGTCCTTAAGGAAACAGTTAAGCACGGTGATGCCAAAGATGTTACTATTGGGGAAGATGGGGTATTGAGGATGGAGGGTCGGATTTGTATGCCAAATGTGGATGGGCTACGTGAGTTGATTCTTGAGGAGGCCCACTATTTGCAGTATTCCATTCATACGGGCGCCACGAAGATATATCAGGACCTGAGGCAACATTATTGGTGGAGAAGAATGAAGAAAGATATAGTGGGGTATGTAGCTTGGTGCCTCAACTGTCAGCAGGTAAAGTATGAGTATCAAAGACCGGGCGGATTGCTTCAGAGGTTAGAGGTTCCAGTGTGGAAACGGGAGCGGATCACCATGGATTTTGTAATTGGGCTCCCATGGACTTCAAGGAAGTTCGATGCTATTTGGGTAATTATGGATCGGCTGACCAAGTCCGCGCACTTCATTCCAGTTGGGACTACTTATACTTCGGAGCAGTTGGCTGAGATTTACATCCGAGAGATTATTCGCCTCCACAGCATACCAGTGTCCATCATTTCAGATTGGGGCACACAGTTCACATCAAAGTTTTGGAGAGTCGTGCAATGAGAGTTGGGTACCCAGAGTGAGTTGAGCACAACATTTCACCCTCAGACGGACGGACAATCCGAGCGCACCATTCAAATATTGGAAGATATGCTACGCGCTTGTATCATGGATTTTGGGTGTTCTTGGGATCAGTTTCTGCCACTCGCGGAGTTTGCCTACAACAACAGCTACCAGTCAAGCATTCAGATGGCTCCATATGAGTCTTTGTATGGGAAACGGTGTAGATCTCCAGTGGGTTGGTTTGAGACTGGGGAGGCTAGGCTATTGGGTACTGACTTGGTCCAGGATGCTTTGGACAAGGTTAAGATGATTCAGGAGCGGCTTCGCATGGCGCAATTTAGATAGAAGAGTTATGCCGATAGGAAGGTCCGTGATGTTGCTTACATGGTTGGGGAGAAGGTACTGCTCAAGGTTTCACCCATGAAGGGTGTTATGAGGTCCGAGAAGAAGGGCAAGCTGAGCCCTCGGTATATTGGGCCATTTGAGGTACTTTAAAGGATTGGGGAGGTGGCTTACAAGCTTGCCTTGCCACCTAGTTTGTCGAGTGTGCATCCAGTATTTCATGTTTCTATGCTCCGAAAGTATGTCGGCGATCCGTCTCATGTCTTGGATTTTATCACAGTTCAGTTGGAAGGTGATCTGACTTATGATATGGAGCTGGTGTCCATTTTGGATCGACAGGTTCAAAAGTTGAGGTCAAAGGACATAGCTTCAGTAAAGGTGCAGTGGAGAGGTCAGCCAGTTAAGGAGGCTACTTAGGAGACAAAGCGAGAGATGCGGAGCAGATATCCACAACTATTTGAGACTCCAGGTATATTTCTAGACCCGTTCGAGGACGAACATTTGTTTAAGAGGGGGAGGATGTAATGACCTGGCCGGTCGTTTTGAGAGTTGCAGCCCCGTCCCCTCCATTTACTGCTTATTTTGTACTTTATAACTGTTATGTGACTTGTCATGGTAGTCGGTTCGGGTCCGGTGTGATTTCATAATGAAATGAGACAGTTAGTCTCAAGGTTGAAAGCTTAAGTTAAAATGATTGACTGGATGTTGATCTTTGAGTAAATGACTCTAGAACGGAGTTTTGATGGTTCCATTAGCTCTGTTAGGTGATTTTGGACTTAGGAGCATGTCCGGATGGTAATTTGGAAGTCCGTAGTGGAATTAGGCTTGAAATTGCAAAAGTTGAATTTTTGGGAAGTTTGACCGGGATTGAACTTTTTGATATCATTGTTGGATTCCGATTTCGAAAGTTTGCATAGGTCTGTAATGGAATTTGTGACTTGTGTGCAATATTTGGGGTCAATTGGATGTGATTTGATAGGTTTCGGCATCGTATGTAGAAATTGGAAGTTCAAAGTTCATTCGGCTTGAATCTATGTGCGATTCGTGTTTTTGATGTTGTTCGAGGTGATTTGAAGGTTCGACTAAGTTCGTATTGTGTTATAGAACTTGTTGGTATATTTGGTTGAGGTCCCGAAGGCCTCGGGTGAATTTCGAGTGGTTAACGGATCAAGTTTTGAACTTAAAGAATTTGTTGAAGTTGGCAGCTGCTGGTGTAATCGCACCTGCGGAGTGGGCACCGCAGATGCGAGCCCGCAGAAGCGAGAAGGAGACCGCAGAAGCGGTCAAGTAGGAAGGAGGCAGAGGTCTCAGGTGTGAGGTCCTTTCCGCACCTATGTGTCCGCAGATGCGGTGAATTTGGCGCAGAAGCGGGAATGAGTGGGGAAGCTGGTCTGCAAGAGTGAAATCCACAGAAGCGGATGGTAGACCGCAGAAGCGGTGCCGCAGAAGCAGAATGACTGGACAGAACATATAAAAACAAGGGTTCGCGATTTTTCTTAATTTTGGACATTCCAAGCTCGGTCTAAGGCGATTTTTGAGAGGGTTTTTGAGGAGATTCTTGAGGTAAGTCCCTTGTGCTCATTTTTTATCAACAATCTTGTTTCCCCATTGATTTCTCCCCTAGTTGGTGTGTATTTAAGGTGTAAATTAGGGGTTTGAGGCTAGGGATTTGGAGGGTTTGATTTGGGGATTTGGGTGACGATTTGGTGTCGGATTTTCAGAAATTTGGTATGGTTAGACTCGTTGTTGAATGGGATTTTGGGTTTTGTGACTTTTGTCGAATTTCGAGATGTGGGCCTGAGGGCCGGCTTTGAGCCGATTTTAGATTTTGATTAATAACTTCGTATTTACTAGTGAAATTGATTCATATAGCCCGTGTTGATTGTATCGCATTGTTTATGGTTAGATTCGAGGCATTCGGAGGCCGTTTCGCGAGGCAAGGGTGTATCGGAGTAGAGATTTGCTCGGACTAAGATAAGTAACAGTTCTAAATTTGGTTCTGAGGGTACGAAACCCTGTATTACGTGTCACGTATTTGGTTTTGGGGTGACGCACATGCTAGGTGATGGGCGTGTGGGTATGCACCGTAGGAATTGTGACTTGGTCAAATTCCATCGGACTGCGTAGTGAATAATCTGTTGTTATCTGTTATTCTCCATGTATTAGAGAAATTGAACCACAAATCATGTTTAGACTATGTGTGTGCATTGTAGGGACCCATAGAGGTCGTGTACATGTTGAATTATCTGCTAAATTATTTCCTTGTACTCACTCACAGTTTATTTGTATATTACATCTCAGTCTCTATTATTCATTTTTAATGCATCATATCATTGTTGTCAGGCTACTTATTATGATTTCTGAGAGCCTGAGAGACTCGAGACAATGATGATTGAGTGAGGCCGAGGGCCTGATTGTGAGGTATTATTCTATAGCATGTGAGTTGTCCGTACGGATCCAGATATTATACTAAAGCACGTGAGTTGTCCGTGCGGATCTAGATGTTATATTATAGCACGTGAGTTGTCCGGGCGGATTATAGCGCTTGGGCTGAAGGAGCCCCTCTGGAGTATGCACACACCCCCAGTGAGTGCAGGTACCTACTGAGTGCGAGTGCCCAGTGCTGAGTGAATGGGAGGGCTGAGTGACTGTGGCCATGAGAGGATGTATTTGGTTCCATACTTGTTGCACTTAGCTGCCAGGTATCACTGTCTTGATAATATCAGAAGGATATTGCACTTTGTTTCAGTTGAACTTGACATGAAATTACTTTTTTGGCCTTAATTGTTGAACTTGAAAGCATGCCTACCTTCCTTGTTAGAAATCATTGTAATTGAACTATGACTGTAAAGCTCGTCACTACCTTCAGTTCTTTATTTAGTATTGTTACTTGCTGAGTTGGTTGTACTCATACTACATCCTGCATTTCGTGTGCAGATCCAGGTATTCCCGGATATAGTGGGTGTTGATTTTCGCGCCCAGTGGATCTTCTGGAGTTTTCGAGGTATCTGCCGGCGTTTCGCATACCTTATTTCTCCTTCCCTATCTTTTCACTTATTGTATTTGGTAATATTTTCATAGACAGTATTTTTCGGACTTGTGATGTATAGATGCTCATGTACTCAGTGACACCCCGATGTTGGGAATTTCCGCGTTGTATTTTGGATTTCTATCTTGTTTATGAGGAGTTGTTATTATTTAAACTATTCTAAATCCGTCTTCTGTTAAGTGTTGGAGTTATTTCATTAATGTCGACTTGCCTAGTACCACGATAGGCGATATCACGACAGGTTAAGATTTTGGGTCGTGACAGAAAAAAATGTAAAATGTATATATTTTCCCTTGTTGCTTCGAAGTCTTTCTGTAGACATCAAAGGAAAATCAAAATCCAAAACATATTTCCGCATAATTCCTCCTTGAGGAAATTTTTAAAAAAAATCCGAAACATCTTCCTCTATCCCTAATCTTCACGAACTACACGTGCCTGATTCTTGACCTTGTGTCAAGATACGTAGTCAACCTGTAATGGGTCTGGTTTTTCTCGTCCTTAATTGGACGAATAGGTCAAGTCTGGCCACTTGGGTCATAGTTGACCGAAAATCCTTACAAAAGGATCATCTCCAAAAAGTCAAACTTATATATATATATATATATATATATATATATATATATATATATATATATATATATATATATATATATATATATACCTTTCTCTCTTTATTCTCCAGAAGTCTCTCCGTGAGACATCAAAATCAAAATCCAAAAAATATCATCCTCTTTTCTTGAGGACATTTAAAAGCTAAAACATCTCCCATTTATCTCTAATCTTCTCGAACTATGCCTGACCTGATTCTCGTTTCGACGAGTTACGTAGGCAACCTACGGGTTCGGTCACAATTTTCAAAAAATCAAAAAATCATCAATCAAGAACCCTTCCCGAGTTCGATCTCATTTTTCAAAAAATCAAAAATGCTCCTATCATGTGGAGATTTACTTTCTTGTCCCTCCCATCACGTGGAGATTTACTTTCTTGTCCCTCCCATCACGTGGAGATTTTACTTTTTTGTCAGCGCTCCTAAACGGAATGGTACCCAGCCTCGTACTAATAATACTCATATACGGAACGGTATATAACCCATCATTTTACTTTCATGTCAGCGCTCCTAAACGGAACGGTACCCAACCTTGTACTAGCAATGCTCCTATATGGAACGGTACACAACCCATCATTTTACTTTTATGTCAGCGCTCCTAAACAGAACGGTACCCAGCCTCATACTAACAATGCTCCTATACGGAACGGTACACAGCCCGTCATTTTACTTTCATGTCAGCGCTCCTAAATTGAATGGTACCCAGCCCCGTACTAACAATGCTCCTATATGGAACGGTACAGAGCCCGTCATTTAACTTTCTTGCCAGCGCTCCTAAACGGAACAGTACCCAGCCCCGTACTAACAATGCTCCTATACAGAACGGTACTCAGCCCGTCATTTTACTTTCTTGTCAATGCTCCTAAACGGAATGGTACCCAGCCCCGTACTAACAATGCTCTTATACGGAATGGCACAGCCTGTCATTTTACTTTCCTGTCAATGCTCCTATACGGAACAGTAACTACAAAGCCCGTCTAACATTCAATGATCAGATATTGCATCGGAACGGTAACAAAGCCCATCAAACCTTCAATGCTCCGATATCGCATCGGAACGGTAACTACAAAGCCCGTTTTATATTCAGTTCTCTTTGTCAAAAATCACAAAAATGATTAATTCAAAATTTCAAAAAAGATTAAAATAAAATGAAAATCTAAAAATATTTTCTTCCAACCCTTCCCGAACTACGCTTGACCTGATTCTCATTTCAACGTGATACGTAGGCAACCTTCAGGTTCGGTCTCATCTTTTAAAAAATTTAAGTTGAAAATTAAAAAACAATTGCTAAGTCAAAATCCAAAAAATAAAAAGGAGGGCACCCTTCCTCATGTTTGGTCTCATTTATCAAAAAACAAAAAAAAACAAAAAGGAAAAATCATCAATTATTGACTTGCTTGCTACCAACATAGTTAGGAGTGTGCATGGGAAAGAACAAGTGTTTAAGTGGCATGACGGAGAGGATCATCTTCGAGTAAATCATAAAGGCTTGTGGTACCTCTCAATTATACCTTACCGATGCTTGAAAAATCTCCTGCTTACAGTTAGGGTAAGAACAAAGCCGTCCTCATCATTTCATGTACATTGTGTGGTGAGCCTAGATTAAATTGCATAGCATTGTAGATATAGAACTTGACCTGAATGTCTGTTGAGGTAAAAACCTGAGTAAACCTTGGTTTGGGAAAGGATCGTAGGCTTTCTTTTACCCGTTTGAGCCTTTCCAGCCTACCGAATGACATCAATCCCTAGCATTCCCCCCTTTGAGCCTTAAGCCTTTTCTTGGACAACCACATCTTAGCCTATACCCATTTGTGCTTAAGAGCACTATCCCTCTCTTGGCCCAACCTCCCTGCACGCACTAAAGACGTGTAACTTTGGATGAAGACTAAAGTGAAGGCGACAAACATGAAAAAACAAAAGATGCAAAGTCCAAGACAATTAGAGACATGACTTCAGGAAAAGAAGGCGGAAACTCCACCATTCAAAAGGAGGATCCAACAAGAAGGAGAAAACTTCCACAAATTCTAAGAAAAATCACAAAAAAGGAGAGAAAGGAAAAACTCCAAAAATTAAAAAAGGAGGAACCCCCACGAAAAAAAGAAGAAGGGAAAAACTCTTGCAAAGCAGGAGAAACCTCAAAACAAAAGAAAAAAAGCCTCCAAAAATGGAAGAAGAACCTCCTACAAGTTCAAAAGAAGTCAATGCAAAGAAAGGGACATCAAGCCGAACAAGATCAAACGTCGAAGCATTGTTTGAACTCCAAAGACACGGACGCAGTGCAACGCCCAAGGATGGATTAACCACTTTTATCCCAAATGAACATCCTATCCGTCCCCAAGCCTACATTACAAACCAATGACAAAGCCCTACATGATCTTATTCCAAGTGTTCTCACATTATTGGATACTCACATAAAGGCCAAGCATATGGTATCTCAATCGCATGCATTGAACATCTTTCTGAGTGTGAGTGTACTTCTCAAAAAGTATCCTAAAATCAAAATACAAAAATACTTCAAAAAGGTGTGCAAATTAGGACTTTCTTTGTAGTGAGGGCACTTGAAACATGAGATAGGCAGAATTCAAAACCTTTGATTGAAGCAAGACGAATAAATCTTGTAGAACCTAGGTATATCTGAGGTACCACTCGAAGCTATAGAAATTACCCATAAGCTGATCTCGGTTTGTCGGAAAGTATATGGTGTTAATTCTTACGCACAAAACTAATTGTTGTTACCAACCAAAGTCAAGTAAAAAAGATGATTGATCAATAAATCATAGTCTTTCTCTACTTCTCAAATTTTCCAACACTCTCTACAAAAAGCTACAAGAATAGAGAAAAATACACAAAAAAAAAGAGTTAAATTTTGTTGATGGTAGAGTTAGGTCTTGTTGTAATAGAACTACGCCCGACCTGACTTCCCACGGGGGGATACATAGGCGACCCACGTAGGATCCGGTCTCACTCCTATAATAGAAAATCAAAAAATCATTCCTATATATTCGGAACTATGACGCGACTTGATTTCCTTTGGTAGGAATATGTAGGCAATCCACATCGGATTCAGTCACCTTTTGTAATCGAACTACGTTTTGGCTTGATTCCATTGGGATACGTAGGCAGTCTTAGTCAGACTCGGCTATATCATTTCATAAATTCTATCATTATGCATCCATTGCGTGCTCGAGTCATTAATAACAGAACCCTTTCATCAATTTTCCTACATAGAAAAAATAACTTCTTACTTTTCCAGGCGCCCTCTTGAACAATGGGCATTTTATTTCAAAGTCAATCTTCCAGGCGCCCCCCTGAACAATGGGTATTTTTATTTCAAATACAATTTTCCAGGCGCCCTCCTGAACAATGGGCATCCTTATTTCAAAGTTAATCTTCCAGACGTCCTCAACAATGGGCTTTCTTATTTTAAAGTCAATCTTCCAGGCACCCTCCTAAACAATGGGCATTTCGTTTCAAGTTCAATTTTACAGGCGCCCACTTTCCAATACGGGTATTTTAGATTTAAGTGCTCCGATATCGCTTCGGACTAGAACTCAGTCCGAATTCCCTTTAAAAATCAAAGTACTACGACCACTTCGGACCGGTACTCAACCCGGATTTCCTTTAAAAATCAAAGTGCTCTGATCACTTCGGACCAGTACACAATCCAAATTTCCTTCAAAAATCAAAGTGCTCCGATCACTTCGGACCGGTATCTAGCCCGTATCCCTTTCGAATTAGAGTTCCAACTTGGGACCTTATTTCGTTCAAAAAATTACATATCTATCTTTCTCAGACGGACGCATAGTCCACACCTCACCAACTCTACTGATGCGATACAACATGGAATTATCTTCTAACAATAAACTGGGGTATATTTTGAGGACGGAGGTCGAGCTTTTCAATAAAAATCGACGCCATGTCCCAAGTATCGTGTTACACCCCATGTTTTCATATGTAAGAGTATGTCGTAAGACAATTGATGTAAGTTCAGAAATGAGATCATTTTTGAAAGTACCTAAGGTAAGTTAATCATGTTACCATGGATGTTACAAATCTTTAAGATCATGAATAACAAGTACCAAGAGGGTTGAAAGACTTAGAAGCTAAACAAACTAAAGAAAATAAATTTCGTCGGAAGTAGACAAGTTGGGAATATTATAACATGTACTCTTGGGATAAGAATAGGGTGCTTAACATGATAAGGAGGTTATGTTATGAGTTATTTTAGTCATACGATAGTCATGTATTGTGTTTTGAATTCAAGAAAGTTGTGAAACAAAAGTTGGCAAAGGTCATCACAAGTTACATTCATAATTGTGCTGAACATTAGGTCAAATGTAGGCGCGATTTTCTCCCAATATACTTGGAATTTGTTACACCATGTGCTTCCCAATGAGATGTATAATGAATATGAGACTCATTAATAATTATTTAAATGAATATAAAGTCATAATATGACTATATATGATGTTTGGATATAAAATATATAGTTTGGGAAAAATCGAATTTAAGTTGCGGAATAACCGACTAAGGATTTGTCTTGTAATAAAGCTTTTTGAGAAATACATTTCGTGTGTTATAAGAGGTGTTTTTGGGACATATTACATACCAAATTGAAGGTCTTGGAATATAGTTTCCAACACTCTTAACCGTTCATTCAAACGATGTCCGCATAAAATGATATGAGCGTCTGAAGAAGGGCCAATGTTAGGGTGCCAAGCTAGCACCTCTTTGACTTTTCAAAAGTTAATATATATAGGTTTTAAGTCGTCGTTCTCTTCATTTTTCATAGAACACGAACAGAGAACCTCCATAAACCTATCCTTAAGCTCTCTACAAGGGTCTCAAAAAAGATTAACATCCCGGGTACGAAATCAAGAAACGATAACATTATAATGATCCCTACGACGTAAGTATCATTATACCGCCTCTCTTTTTCTTTGTAGTTTGAGTTTTGGAAGGTACTTCATAGTTAAGAAAATGCATACTTTCTGTATTTAAGCTTTTAAATATCAAGGAAGATTGATAAATTCATTTCCTAATAGTTAGAACTCACGGGATGCTGATCGGAAGCTGTGAGTTCGATTTATTCCACTTTAAGTGGACTGTTTTGTAGTCCACTCGTGTTGGCCTCTTGTTCTGCTGATTTATGGAGTTTGGAAAGATAAAAGGCGTGGAGAAACGGCACATGTGGTAGGATAGTGGGTTGGTCGCTCGTCATTGCAGTTTCAGGCTACTTGATAACTTGTTGATTGGGTGTGTTATGGTATATTGGGGTTTTTGTTGTATTAAAGGTCCTAAATTGTAGTTAGTTGTTTTCGAGTTGTTGATTGTATTGTGTTATTGTCTCGCCTATAGTAAGCTTGAGGGAGCAGTAAAATCAGGGTAAATGCTGCTCAGTTTTTTTTGTTTGTTACTTTCGTTATATAAATGAGAGAGTCATCCGTAACTTCACAATAGCTTCATTGTCGTTGTTCTAGATTAAGGTGCTGTGAGCCAAGTTTAGCATTGTTATTGGACATATTTCTATAAGGTATGTTAAGGCTATCACTTCTTTCCTTTTGGCATGATCCATATGATACAACGAAATGAGCAAACACCAACTTTCACAAATGGCTCTATTCTTAGAAGTACTAGGGTTGCCTATGTTCTTGATTCCCCATATGTCTTATTATTATATCGTTTGTTCATGGGTCTCAGAAAATACATAAGTGAGAAAGTTTATTTTGTGATATTAACCGAAGGCATATTGATCTTATGACATCCCGAGAGATCTTATTGACTTACTTCTTATGCATTGCATTCATTTATACATGTATATTGACCCATGACCATATGGTGTTATATATGCGTATATTATATGTATATGGGGTATGGGAATAGGTTATGGTGTTATATACGCACCACCACCTGATCAGCTGGCATACGTTGATGATTTCACCCACAGAGGCCGAGATGATATGATGGGATGCCCTCAGAGGCCTGATGATGTTATGTACGCATATACCCATGCATGATATGATATTTATACGCATATGCATGACATTATAAATGTTTCATGATTCACAGAGTTATTAACACTTATAGGTTTAGTTCTTTACTCCATGTTTCTTTAATGTCTTTTATATACTACTTTCATACCTTACATACTCGGTACTTTATTTGTACTGACATACCTTTTGCCTGGGGATGCTGCATTTCATGCCCGCAGGTCCCGATAGATAGGTTGACAGTCCTCCTAGTAGGCTATCAGCTCAGCGGAAGGTGTTGGTGCACTCCAGCTGCTATGGATTTGCTTATTTGGTCAGTATGCTTTGAACATGTATAGACTGGTATGGCGGGGCCCTGTCCCTGCCTTTATGATGTTTATGTACTCTTAGAGGCTTGTAGACTGATGTCATATATATGGATGAATGTATGGCCTTGTCGGCCTATGTTTTGAGTGTACAAATGATCATTTCAGTCTTATAAGCATGTATGTCACATGTATAAGTTTATATACCATGTTGGTTCATCTTATGTCGAGTATTCTCTTATGTTTAATTGTGGTTATCTCATGATGGCCTTTCCGGCTAGTTTACCCATGATATTATGATAAGAAGGATATGTTACATTGGTACTCAGTTGAGTCGTTACAAAAATGGTATCAAAGCAATTTTGTCCTAGGGAGTCTACAAGTCGTGTCTAGTAGAGTCTTATTTATGGGTGTGTTGTGCACAACACTTATAAGCATGAGGCTAAAGGGAATTTAGGACTGTTACTCTTACTTCTTACTCTAGATCGTGTGGTAGAGCTCAGTTGTAAGAATTCAAACTCCTAAATTCTATTTTATTTGTAATATAACGATACCTACGCCCAGAAAGACAGTTGGTAAGAGATTGAATATGGCTGTGGAACAGTTGAGTAAGAGGAACTCGATTTTGCATCATGCTTATGATGAGTAAATATGAGGTCTTCAGCATATCATGTGTGTACTAAGACGTGTAAGCTTCTTGATAAGGAACCCTAAGGCATGAACATCTATCCACCCATATGGTATAAAGCAATAAGAGAATCAGAAGGTAGAGACAAGTTTCAACAAGTAAATGAAGCAAGGTGAAGAAGGGTACGAGGTACCAAGTTAGTGAAGATTACCAGTATTTATAATTCATTCAGAGAAATATAAGCATTATGAGTTAGATTCAACAGTAACAAAGATATATACAATTGGCCACACCTATCTCAATTATGCCCTATGGGATCTAACATATATAGTTTAAGAGAAGGATGGGATATCAGGATCCAGCTGGGGTTAGATTAACCCAAAATGGTGGATGGATTGTTATCATTAGCTAACCTTTCCGAAGGATAGTGCAAACGTGGTAATAGATCCCTTGTGAGACACCGAGATGGTGCACTCTAGAATAGTACAGTCTAATATGAATACTAGAATGTTTAGAAATTTTAGAAGATTGGCACTGGAATCCTAGAAGGGATAAATATTTACCTTAGTATGGCTCTCGTCCCTAGTCAAGAGAGCATTTTAGGCAACCCGAAGAGCCAGTGGATAGAGCAAGGGAACCTAAAAACAAAAGAATATTCTGTTGAAGTTTTCAGAATAAGGTGATAGACAGAAATATTAGCAAGAGAATAAGAAGAGAGTAAATGAAGCATTATGAGTAAGACGTGATAAATGGATGATGATGGTAAATCAAAATATGACAGGATGATAGAGTCTATAGTCAAGTGAAGGTAAAGACAAGAGGTGAATGGCCTTGAGACAATAAAGAGTATAAGCTATAAAGTCACATCCGCATTTCAAGAAATGAGTTGGTGACTCGAACGTGATTACCGAAAGGAAAAGTTAGACCCTTAGAGTAATAGAAATCAGCATGGGCTAGTAAACAAGATATACTGAACATGAATTACGGATCGGAAGATTTGATAATAGTCGACATCGTGACAATTTCATAGATCGCGTTCCGGCAATAATAGAATGGACAACAAAATAATAACCTTTAAAGGTCATTCAGGAAGATGCTTCCCTAAATCAAGAACTTTGAGCAGAGTTAAGCTTAAGGGACTAAGTGTGTCAGTTATACTAGGTGTCACCCTCGTGCGTAAAAAAAACTCAGTTATCCTTGGTACAAAAGGGTTAATGCAAGGTGAGTAAGATGTCAGTGAAGATATGAAAAATGCACAAAGATGATGAGGTAACTATGGAATAGTAAAGGAAGAATGCGGTAAAAAGGCAAAAGGAATGAGATTGCATTTATTAAGATCCCACAGATATGTTACGACTCCAGAACATCATGGAAGCACGACACCGGGGAGTGGAAGTAAGGGTTCCCGCCCGGGATGTTATTGATAAATAAGTGCGAATAAACACTTGATACATAACGAGCCAATGCGAGAGGTAAGTTAAGACAAAGGAAATAACCCAAGAGAGATTATGCAAAATATAGATATGAGAATGGACCAACGAGGTAGTTAATTCAGGAAGAGTCTAGTTATGGCTAGACAAGAGGACATAAATAAATCAACATATCATGAAAGATAAACGTAGTGAGCCCCAACATAGGGAATTCAGTCTCGCAGATATGACATCGTGATCCTTGAGAAATATTCAGATAGGAGTTGGGGTAGTTAAAGGTACCGTATAAGTATTACAGATATAAAAGAAAGTGCTACTGGGGAGATAGCCAAAATTTTAGTTCAGAAGCAACCCTACAGCACAAGGGTGCGGAGGTAAGTAACTAAGGATAATTATAGGCGAGTAAGAACATAAATATTCCTTCGGGTATACGATGTAATAAGCTCACATCTTTACAGGAGTCAGAGGGTCTGTTACAACCCATATTTGCGTACATTAGATCACACGATAAGTTATTCGATGTAAATCCGAGAATATATTATCTTTGAGATGATAAGAAGTTAATCCTATTGGTCTTAAACGATACAAGGGTGTGTAAGAGTGGTTAACAAGCATTAGAAGTTAAACGAATCAAGGATGTTGTAACCCGTATTTTTGGGTAAAACTAGAGGTGATTTATATTCCCAAGAGGTCGTATTTTAAGGTATTGTAATCATATAATATTCGTATCATAATTCTTGAAGTCAAGAGAGTTATGAAACAAAAGTCGACAAAAGTTATCGCAACTTACGTTCATAATTTTACTTAAACTTTAGGTCAAATGTTACTAAGCTTTTCTCCAAACTTAATTGTACTTACGGGGTGATCTACCCATCACATTAAATATCTATGAGTCTAGTTTCCAACGCATTAAACCGTTTGTCAATACGATCTTGGAGTAGACAGATATTCGCGTTGTCGCGAGACTGCGCCAAGCAGCTCTCTATGGGGCCCACATAGGCGGTTGAGACATATGGATATATATAACATGCCTCAACCCCGTTTTAAATCATTTATTTTCAGTATATTCAAACCTTAAAACCCTAAAAACACTCTCTCAAGGTTCTCTCATGATCCAAGACCAAAAAAGAGGGCAAACAACACAAATCAAGTGTAAGGAATCCCGTGGCTCTAGTAAGTTTCTTGTTCTTCTTGTTGTTGCTGATTTTTGTGTTGTTACAGCTCGTGTGAGAGGTTGTTTTAAGTGGTTTATGTTCTGTAAAATACTCCCTCAATTTTTTAATATCAACCTAGGTTATTTCAAGTCTTCTAAAGTGATTCTAGTGCCGAAAAACCCTAATTGATTGCTAGTTTCGCTTCCTTGTTCTTGTGGCAGCATTGGAGGGATATTTCGTGGTCAATTAAGGTCAAATTGGAGTTGTATTTAAAGGTAATGAACCTCTTACCCTACATGTATTTAAGATTATCCAAGTTACAGCTAAGTCATTGAAGCTAGGAATTGTGAGATATATATCGAAAGGCTTGTTAGTAATGTTGTTGGTTGGTGGACTGTTTTGTGATGCTCAATATGATTATTATTAATGTTGTTTGGGCTATTTGGTGGTTGTTTTAACTTGTGGGAATTCATATAAATAGGGGAGGTTCTTTCCGTTTCATCGTAAAATAGGTTGCGGTCGATACATAATAGTTACGACGCTTAAACGATAACGATAGTGTCATTTCTCTTATTGTAGACTTAGGAGTCATGACATTTTCATAGCTTAAGGTTGGCAAGTATATACAAGGTATGTAAGGCTATACCTTTCCTTCTTTTGCATGACTCCGATTGTACATAATGTAATGAATGAGCTTCCAAAGATACTCCACTCTTAGAAGCTAGCAGTACTTGCATTGTTTCCCTTCTTATGGAACGACTGATGTTGATGTTACTTCTCTTATTCTTATGTTATCAATGTTGTTGGTACTTCCTGATTCTTATAATATTCTTGATGAAGAGTTAATCCTAATAACGTGTACGGAGGATACCGACTTTACGTCACTCCGAAAGGTTCAAAATGTGATTCTAATTAGTCCAGCACGCATCATATATATGTATCTATTTTACTCTACCAAGCCGCTCTATAGTCGGCCGGGTACGGAACCTATTGTGCAACTACTGATCAATTGGGTTTTACCGAGCTCCACGTGGCCGGGTACAATTCTACCAAGCCTTATGATGACCGCGTACATTTTTACCGAGCCTATTACGGCTGGGTACGATATGATGATGATGATGCCCACAGAGGTGTATGTTTTAAAAGTTTATGTGTGTGTATATATATATATATATATATATATATATATATATATATATATATGTATCATGATTTCATGTCAGTAGCCCTTAGAGGTACCCAGATGTTACAGGTTGTATATTCTCTATCCATGTTTATATTACTGTTCTTACTTATGCTTTCCTGCCTTACATACTCAGTACTTTATTCGTACTGATGTTCTTTTTATTTGTGGACGCTACATGTCGTGCTGCAGGTCCTAATAGACAGGTAGGCAAAGCTCCCCCACCATAGTAGGCTGCTCAGTTCAGCGGTTATTGGCGAGATCCCTTCTCCGGACTTGCCGTGGTCTTGGTATGCATTTTTGTTATAGACATTATGGGTATGTCGGGGACCTGTTCCGGCAATGTTGCAGCACTTATATTCTTTTAGAGGCTCATAGACAAGTGTCGACTCATGTATAATTTGGATTGCCTTGTCGACTGATTTTTGTTGTATAGTATCTTATGGCAGCTTGTCAGCTCGTACCTTATACAAAGATCCATGACAACCTTGTCGGCCTATGTTATATATGTTCATGCCATTATCTGTCATTGTTGATTGTTTAGTATTCATGTCTACCATTTATATTGATCTTGTCGGCCCTTATAGCAAACATGAAAGGTTAGATTAAATGTACGTTGGTGCTCGGCAGGTATGGCCCGAGTGCCAGTCATGGCCCTCCAGTTTGGGTCGTGACAAACTTGGTATAAGAGCAAGTCTGTCCTAGGGGTTGTCTATGAGCTGTGTCTAGTAGAGTCTTGATTACGGATGTTGTCGCACGCCGCATTTATAATCAGGAGGCTATATGACATTTAGGGTTGTTACCTTCTTCCTAAATCTAGATCGTGGATAGAGTTGAGTCGTAAGTGTTTGTCTCTAATATTGATCTTGTTTTCTTTCAGCGATACCTTCAACTAGGAAGCAAGCGATTAGTAGATGACTTGATACAGCTGTGGGAGAGGGTACCGGTCAGGTACCTCCAGCTAGAGCAGGCCAAAGTGAGACTCAGAGTGAGATGCCGTCTCATAACTAATCTACTCTGTCTCCTCCAGAGGATATTAGGAGGCACCCAGCACCTCCAGTTCCACCGTCTGGCACTACAGACCAGGATATGCGAAGTGCGGCGCAGTTGTTGACTGGCTTGGTAGCTACTCATGATCAGAGGTAGAATATCGGTGCTGCTGATAAACCGGTTAGTGCGAGAGTTCGTGATTTTATTAATCTAGACCCTCCAGTGTTTACCGAATCAGACCCCAAGGAGGACCCGCAGACTTTTATTGATCAGGTTCATCGTACACTGCGGGTTATGCATGCTAGTAATACAAAGGTAGTAGAGTTGGCTTCTTATCGGTTACGGGATTTAGCGATTTTCTGGTATGATATTTGGGAGAGATCCAGGGGTCCGAACGCTCCTCCAGCTGTTTGGAAGGAATTTTCTGAGGCCTTTCTTCGTCACTACTTTCCAGTTGAGATACGACGAGCTAGAGATGATAAGTTCTTGAACCTTTGACAGGGTAATATGAGTGTGCGAGAGTATAGTATGCAGTTTGATTCTTTAGCAAGGCATTCTCCCCATATGGTGGCCGAGATGAGCGATAGGGTGCACTCGTTCGTGAACGGGTTGGGACCACATCTGATAAATGAGTGCACGACAGCCTCCTTGGTAGAGGGCATGCATATTTCCCGTATTCAGGCTTATGCCCAGATATTAGAGGATCGTAAGTGCCAGCAAAGGTCAGATAGGGAGCAAGATATGGGCCAGCATAAGAGGGCGAGGTTTGCAGGGTATTCTGATGACTTCAGAGGTAGTATCAGGCCCCAGTCTTTGAGGAGTTCGGCGCCACCTGAAGCTAGTGCTCCTCCACAATTTCAGAGGCCTCGGTATGATCGATTTACCTATTCTGGTTCAGGTAAGAGTTCGTCGGCATCAGGCACACAATATTATAGGGATACTAGTGAGACGAGACCCCCAACACCTCGTTGTGATCAGTGCGGCAAGGCCCACTTTGGACTGTGTTGTCGAGGTTCTGATGCGTGCTATTCTTGCGGACAGCCTTGCCATATGATGCGGGATTGTCCTAACAGAGGAGGTGATGGTATGGCTCAACCAACTGGATTTATGTCTGGTTCTTCCTCATCAGTTCGACTTCCAGCACGGGGTTTTTAGCAGTCGACAGGTCATGGTAGAGGTAGAGGTGTAGTACTGAGTTCCAGTGGTACTCAAAATCGAACCTATGCTCTAGTAGGTCAACAGGATCTCGAGTCCTTTCTGGATGTTGTTACAGGTATATTGTCTGTGTTTTCTTATGATGTATATGCGTTGATTGATCTGGGATCTACATTATCATATGTTACACCCTTTGTGGCTAATATGTTTGGTGTTGAAGCTGAATTGATAAGTAAACCACTTGCGGTATCTACTCCGATAGGAGATTCTGTGATTGCTAGAAGGGTATATAGAGGTTGCACAGTAATGATTTGTAGTCGTCAAACCTCGGCAAATCTATTTGAGTTAGAAATGGTTGATTTCGATATGATAATGGGAATGGACTGGTTGGCCTCATACTATGCAAATATTGTTTGTCGTATGAAGATGGTTAGGTTTTAGTTTCCTGGTGAACCCATCATCGAATGGAAGGGGAATATTGCTACGCCGAAATGTAGATTTATTTCCTATCTTAAGGCAATAAAGACGATCTCAAAAGGTTACATTTATCATCTCGTTCGCATTAGGGATGCGGAGGTGAAGCCTCCTACTCTACAATCAATCTCCGTGGTCAATAAATTTCCAGGTATTTTCCCTGATGAACTCCCAAGCCTTCCTCCTGAAAGGGAGATTGAGTTTAGCATTAATGTGTTGCCTGACACTCAACCGATCTCTATCCCTCTATACAGGATGGACCCAGCAGAGTTGCGAGAGTTGAAGGAGCAGTTGAAGGATTTGCTGGATAAGCGCTTCATTACTCCTAGCACTTCACCTTGGGATGCGCCAGTCTTGTTCTTGTGGAAGAAAGACGGGTCGTTAAGGATGTGTATCAATTATCGACAGTTGAATAAGTTTCCTATAAAGAACAAGTATCCACTTCCAAGGATTGACGACCTGTTTGACCAACTCCAGGGTGCCAAGTATTTTTCCAAGATTGACTTACGTTCAGGGTATCATCGAGTGAGGGTTAAGGAGAAGGATATTCCAAAGACGACCTTCCGGACAAGATATGGCATTTTGAGTTCTTGTTGATGTCGTTCGCGCTAACAAATGCCCCAGCAGCTTTTATGGATCTCATGAATAGTGTATTCAGGCCTTATCTTGATGTATTCGTGATCGTATTCATTGATGATAATGTGGTGTATTCTCGTTCGGAGGCGGAACATGCGAGCCATTGGCGGATAGTATTACAGACCCTTTAGGTTCGTAAGTTATATGCTAAGCTCTCCAAATGTGAATTCTGGCTAAACTCAGTAGCATTCCTTGGCCATGTAATATCTGACGAGGGTCTTAGTGTCGACACTTAGAAGATCGACGCAGTGAAGAATTGGCCGAGACCTACAACACTGTCAGAAGTCCGCAGCTTCATGGGGCTAGCAGGATATTATAGGCGATTTGTAGAAGGGTTTTCCTCTATATCAGCACCATTGACTAAGTTAACACAGAAAGCTACCAAGTTCCAGTGGTCTGATGCTTGTGACGTAGTTTTCAGGAGCTAAAGAATCGATTGACATTCGCGCCAGTGCTCACTCTCCCAGAAGGAACAAAAGGTTATGTGGTATATTGTGATGCCTCAGGTATAGGTTTGGGGTGCGTATTGATGCAACATGGGAAGGTGATTGCTTATGCATCAAGACAATTAAAGAAGCATGAAAAGAATTACCCGACTCATGATTTGGAATTGGATGCAGTAATATATGCTTTGAAGATATGGCGGCACTACTTATACAGCGTCCATGTTGACATCTACACAGATCACAAGAGTTTACAATACATCTTCAACCAGAAGGTGTTGAATTTAAGGTAGCGTAGGTGGCTTGAATTACTGAAAGATTACAATGTCGAGATATTGTACCATCCCGGTAAAGCCAATGTTGTGGCAGACGCTCTCAGTCGTAAGTCAATGGGAAGCTTAGTACATATTGAGGCAGGTAGACAGGGGTTGACTAAAGAGCTTCATTAGCTAGCCAATATGAGAATCAGATTGTTAGAATCTGATGACGGAGGTGTTACTGTACAGAATACATCAGAATCATCTTTGGTAGCCTAGGTAAAAGCACGGCAATATGTGTCACGACCCAAACCGATGGGCCGCGACGGGCACCCGGTGCCTTACTCGACTGAGTACCAACATAAAGTGTCTTTCATATCGTACTGATATTGGTAATTGGGCCAACATGGCCACAACTCGTAATGTATAACTATAAGTGGAAAAGCATTGTATCAATGAACCATCTTTCTTAAAATATGAATACATATGGGATGCCCAGTCGTCTGACATACTGTACAAAAGGAACCTCTATCTACAAAGCCTCTAAGAGTATTTGACATCAAATGGGATAGGGTACCGGCCTACCCATAAGTCTGTAGCAAAATTCTGACACGATGACTCATAGACTCGGCTGCACTTCGAATGAGGTGGAGTCTTACCGATCCTTCGCTGAGTGCTAACCTCGTCTACTATGAGGGCTCGTCAAACTGATTGTATATACCTGTAGGCATGAATGCAGCATCCCCAACAAAAGGACGTAAGTACGAATGATGTACCGAGTATGTAAGGCAATAGAATAACTGTAAGCTGAAACTGAACTAATAATATAATATCTGAAAGTAACTGGGAGTCAAAGAAAATCTGAAGATATGCTTACATGCTGATAATGACTCAACTCTCTCAATATAATAAGTAAAATAGTTGTCCGGCCTTATAAGGCTTGGTATATATATAACTGCTCTACCATAGTAGGCTCGCTCATAGGCGCTTGGCCATACTAGGCTCTGTATCTCGGCCAACTGGGCTCACTCATAGGCACTCGACCATAGTAGGCTCGGTATATAACTTACCATCTGATCAGAGGTTTCCTAATAGAGGTCATGCCCATCGATTATAGTTCGATTGTAATGAAAATAATGTAATACTGTATATATAGGCTCTCTGCTCTCTTGACTGGAAGAAGACAATACTCAATTAAATATAAAGTCCCGATAAGGAGAATACTGTAATTTATGAGACTATGATAATGTATATAAATTCGGGAGTATGAATTTCTCTTTATGCCTCGTCATCAAATACATGTAATTACGAGATCATGCCAAAATGAAGGAAGGGCTTAGCCTTAACATACCTGGAATAGGGAAAAATCCGTATGATATTCTTGAGAAGGATTGCACTGTACTCCCTTAGAATTGCAAAATCCCATTGTTATTACACAGTGCAATTTCGTATGAATTCTTTTACTAATCCAAAAACTGTCGTTGCTATTGCGTAGAATAATTTCGAATAAAATAATTTGCTGAAGCAAAATCACGTCAATCTATCTCACCTTGTAAAAGATTTGTATGAAATCTTGTTTGAGAATTTCCATCCGTTCCTACATGTATAAGCATCTCAATTTGTGATTTTGAAAGGCCTTTTATATAACGTGTGGGCCCCACACTTTGTATGACTAAGCCACAAAGACTCCTCCAATCTTGCCACCTTATTAAATGATCTTAAGAGTCACGTTAGGCTTGATTTAAGCCTTCATGCTTGCTTCCACGTTAGGGAGTTAATTCCTTATCCAATAATCTCTTAATTATAAGTTAATCTCCCACTTAAAAATTTATAATTACCCAATTATCCATATAATTAGGAATTATCTCAAATTACTTAAAATACTACTCACTTTTAATAAACTTTATACACATTACTATCATGTCCATGTGGTACCTTGTATGGTACTAGTTCATAAATACCGAGTATTTTAGCTCGGGTCGTATTTTATCCAAAATGTCAAACTTCGACGAAATTCATTTTCTTTGATTTGCTTACTCTCTCACCTTCACGAATTTACTCGTCTCTTGTTTGAAATAGCATAATGCTTATAATCTCAAAATAATCTCATTCCCGAACTTACGTCGATTAACTTGCTACGAAACTTTAACGTATGAAAATGCGAGATGTAATATCTCATTTCCGAGCTTTCATCAATTTATTTATGGCGTACTTTCATGTACAAAAAATATATGGGTGTAACATTATTCCCCCCTTTGGAACATTCGTCCTCGAAAGTTGACTGATGCAATTATCATTCTCATAACCCATAGCTCTAGCGAATACTTTAATATTCTCCTTTCCATTTAGGCAACTATTCTTTGAATAAATCTAAAGGCAAGGGCATTCCCCCCTTTAGTCTTCTTTCTCATACCATGACTTTCCTCCAGCTCTTAGCCAATCTCTAGGCCTCATTTTGTGAACATATACAAAATTATGTCAAGCTGTCCCTCTGGGCATCATTAGCTTTACTACATCTAAGTAGGCCATACTATACCATAACTCTTACTTTGATCTATTGTTACTGAGGTCTGCGACCAAACTCCAGGTTACTCTCGTTGCTTATCCTATATGCATAAAGCTAAGTCTTTTAATGCTTCCTCACTACTGTTCATCTTAAGAATGACGACCTAATTTCAGCTCATACTTTGTGACTTTTATCCATCCATTATGATTCTCCTCAGTATTGATCTACAATATACCACTGATAAATTGAAACTTCTTTCGTAATACATTGCTGCTAGGACTTATGTTGCATCGAGGAATATTTGAAGTAATTTTCCTGATCCACTTAAGGGCGATACTGTACTTTAATAATCGTATTTTATAGCATCCCAATGTGATTCACCTTACGTGGGTATTTTAATTTCGTACAATCCATGAAATCCTCTTCAAACCATTACTCAATCGAAGGCCCAAACGTCATCTTTCATCTAACACAATTACACCTTCATTCTACTACCAGGCCAGCATTCCATCTCTTCTAAATGCTACTAGTCTTAGATTCCTTTGAGTTCATTCAGGCTATACTGAGCTTTCTATAACTTAGATAAGCCATCAGCTCTCTTGTTTTTATGGGCTTAATCCCGAGGACTCATCTGTTTCTCGTTACTTTCTCACTCGCCCTTTCTTGTCCTTGCTCCTGTCTTCCTAAAATCTTGTCGCTCTATCATACTTTAGCTTGTGATCTACACATATCCATTTATACTACTCACAACCTTCCTTCAACTCGCTTGCACCATAGATTTCCTTATGTTATTCTGGAACATCAAGCGAGACATCACATTATCTCTAACTCTTCTTTACTCTCTTAACTAGACCTCTCAGTACCTAGAAACCATAGGCTGGAAGACATGCCACTGACGACGCTGCTATCATTCCTGGATATTGAATCCTCGCGCTTCTAGCCTTCTATCCGCAATATGGACTATTCATAACCTTCTACACCTGAGTATCTCATCGTTGTTTGCTTTTACCTTGCTTACCTTAAAATCTGGCATCGCATCTTCTATCTCTTTCATGACCTCCCTTCCACATAGGTATGATTCACATCCACCTATTATAATACTCGCACCTTTGGCGCATACAAAATTTAGTGGGAGCTTCATACTGACTTCTTATGAGGCCGGTACTCTTCTAACTGGCTTTCTCGTAGAGCCGTTATGGAATACAGTTGTTGTACTATCTCTCTTGTACCTGTGATATTAAGGGTGATTCTGCAATGTTTTCAATCACGATTTCTATAATTTTCTGGGTCCAATAATCAGATTCCTGATTTACTTAGTTGATTAAACTCTTTAGTTTCCTTTTTCTTCTGATCAGCCTTCATGTAGGCTTAAACTATCTTCCGATCTGCAGCTACTGGTATTAGTTATTACTTTAGCCTTTCATGGGCGCTATGGAATATCCATGATAAAATCTTCTAATAATTCAATCCTTTGTCTATGCCCTGGGCTCAATTCTTTCTTTTAACTTATACCAGAGTCTTCTATGGCTGTATGAATGTCAACATATATGCTGCATGGATAATACTCCAAACTCTTTAAGTGTGTTCATAATGTAACTAACTATGGATCATTAATCGAATAATTCTTTTTGTTCCTTCTCAACTTTCTTTAAACGTAAGCTATTACTTTTCCTGGTCTTTCTGCCCCCTTGTTGCGTGCATACATAGCTTATCTTAGTGCCCACACATATTGGAATTCCATACAACACATATGATCTTGAATATCACTTCTGATTTTTCTCCCTGTTCATTAGCCACGCTAGGTGCCACCTTCTTATGGAGTGCATACAATGTTGTTGTGAGACTGTTGTTACATGACCATTTCCTCTTTAGGTCACTGTGCTTAGGTTGAAGCCTTTTTCCTTATTTTCTCAACTAGTCTTTCATTGTAGTACTTAGGGAGGACCCTCTGATTCTTTCAAGGCTGCGAGCTTATTACATCATTTATCCGGCGGAATTTTTGATGTTCTTTCTTACTTGTAATTAACCTTACTTTCTTACCTTCATGCCCTTGTGCTCGTAGGATTGCTTCTGAGCTGATATTTTGATTGTCTTCCTAGTGGCACTCTCTTTATCTTCGTAACACTCATATGGTACTTTTACTACCCCAACTCCTATCTTAATATTTCTCAAGGTTACGATGCCATATCTGCGAGACTGAATGCCTCATGTTGGGGTTCACTATGTTTATCTTGCACGATCTGTTGATTTGTTTGTATCCTCTTGTCTAGCCATAACTAGGCTTTTCCTGAATCAACTACTGACTACTCGTTGGCCCATTCTCATATCAGTATTCCGCATAATCATTCTTGGGTTATTTCTTTTGTCTTAACTTATCTCTCGCGCTAGCTCCTAATTTATCAAAAGCATCCCGGGCCGGAACCCTTACTTCCTCTCCTTGACATCGTGCTTGCATAATGTTTTGGAGTCGTAGCATATCCGTAGGAATAAGTGCAATCTCATTCCTTCTTTTATTTTAATCGCATTCTTCCTTTACCAGTCCATAATTACTAGAATCACTTAATTCTGACTTAATGTCACATCATTCCATATTCCTCCTTTTAGGGGAGTACTAAGATTTAGTGTTATGATGATCTACGTATAGATGTTTTACCTCCTCATCTTTGGCATCTTTTCATATCATCGATAACCCTTACTTGCCTTGCAATAATCTTTCTGTATCAAGGATAATAAAATTCCCTACTCGCGAGGGTGACACTTAGTGTAACTGGCACATACAGTCCCTTAAGCTTAACTTTGCTCACATTGCTGGCTTTAGGGAAGCGTCTCCCAGAATGACCATTCTCTGAATTTATTATGAATCTTCTTCTGTTGTCCATTCTATTATCGCCGGAACAAAATCTGAAATTCTCATGATGCCTACTATTATCCAATCACTCAGTCCCTAATTCATGTTTAGTTTATCTTGTTCACAAGCCCATACTGAATTCTATTATGCTGGGGTCTAACTTTTCCTTCTGATAGTCGCGTTGGAGTCACGAACTTATTTCTTGAAATTGGAGACCCTTCTCGGGTCGTCCCTATCAAAGATGTACAAGTTACAGAGGATCTATCATATGAAGAAGTGCCAGTGGCTATATTAGATCGACAAGTCCGCAAGCTGAGAACAAAGGATGTAGCTTCCGTCAAAGTATTGTGGAGGAACAAGAATACGGAAGAAATGACATGGGAAGCAGAAGAGGAAATGAAGTCTAAATACCCTTACCTGTTCCAGATTGAAGATAACGAGGATGTAGGGGGAACGCAGGACGCGTTAGAAGGTTAAATGGCTCTATGAGGTGAGCAATAGCTTGAGAATACACTTTCTTAATACAAAATGGTGATAAACAGATAATGTACATATCCATAATGCTTTGTATATCCTTTTAAGGCCATAGGTTGGGTTTAACTGCTTGCAAATTGGCTAGTGTCCATTTTATAGGGAAAACTCATCCGAAAATTTCCGTCGGAATCCACGAATGCTCCTAAGGGGGGGAGGGCGTTACAACCCATATTCGCGTACGTTAGATCATGCCGTAAGTTAGTCGACATAAATCTGAGAAGATATTATCTTTGAGATGATAAGAAGTTAATCCTATTGGTCTTAAACAATACAAGGGTGTGTAAGAGTGGTTAACAAGCATTAGAAGTTAAACGAATCAAGGATGTTGTAACCTATATTTTCGGGTAAAACTAGAGGTGATTAATAATCCCAAGAGGTTTTATTTTAAGGTATTTGAATCATATAATATCCGTATAATAAGTCTTGAAGTCAAGCGAGTTATGAAACAAAAGTCGACAAACGTTGTCGCAACTTACGTTCATAATTTTACTTAAAATTTAGGTCAAATGTTACTAAGCTTTTCTCCCAACTTAATTGGGATTACGGGATGATATACCCACCACATTTAAGATCTATGAGTCTAGTTTCTAACTCATTAAACCGTTCATCAATACGATCTGGGAGTAGAGAGATATTCGCATTTTTGCGAGACTGCGCCAACCAGCTCTCTATGTGGCCCACATAGGCGGTTGAGACATATGGATATATATAACACGCCTCAACCCCGTTTTAAGTCATTAATTTTCAGTATATACAGACCTTAGAACCCTAAAAACACTCTCTCAAGGTTCTCTCATGATCCAAGACCAAAACAGAGGGCAAACAACACAAATCAAGTGTCAGGAATCCCGTGGCGCTAGTAAGTTTCTTGTTCTTCTTGTTGTTGCTGATTTTTGTGTTATTCCAGCTCGTGTTGGAGGTTGTTTTAAGTGTTTTATGTTCTGTAAAATACTCCCTCAAGTTTTTAATATCAACCCTAGGTTATTTCAAGTCTTCTAAAGTGATTCTAGTGCCGAAAAACCCTAATTGATTGCTAGTTTCGCTTCCTTGTTCTTGTGGCAGCATTGGAGGGATATTTCGTGGTCAATTAATGTCAAATTGGAGTTGTTATTTCTGTTTAAAGGTAATTAACCTCTTACCCTACATGTATTTAAGATTATCCAAGTTACGGCTAAGTCGTTGAAGCTAGAACTTGTGCAATATATATCGAAAGGCTTGTTAGTAATGTTGTTGGTTGGTGGACTGTTTTGTGAGGCTCAATATGATTATTATTGATGTTGTTTGGACTGTTTGGTTGTTGTTTTAACTTGTGGTAAGTCATATAAATAGGGGAGGTGTTGTCCGTTTCATCGTAAAATAGGTTGCGGTCGATACATAATAGTTACGACGCTTAAACGACAACGATAGTGTTATTTCTCTTATTGTAGACTGAGGAGTCGTGAAATTTGCATAGCTTGAGGTTGGAAAGTATATACAAGGTATGTGAGGCTATCCATTTCCTTATTTTGCATGACTCCGATTGTACATAATGTAATGAACGAGCTTCCAAATATACTCCACTCTTAGAAGCTAGCAGTACTTACATTGTTTCCCTTCTTATGGAAAGATTGATGTTGATGTTGCTTCTCTTATTCTTATGTTATCAATGTTGTTGGTACTTCCTGATTCTTATAAGATTCTTGATGAAGATTTAATCCTAATAACGTGTACGGAGGATACCGACCTTGCGTCACTCCGAAAGGTTCAAAATGTGATTTCAATGAGTCCATCATGCATCATATATATATGTATTTAATTTACTCTACCGAGTGCTATAGTCGGCCGGGTATGGCACCTATTGTGAAACCACTAATCAGTTGGGTTTTACCAAGCTCCACGTGGCCGGGTACAATTCTACCAAGCCTTATGATGGCCGGGTATATTTTTATCGAGCCTATTACGGCCGGGTACGATATGATGATGATGCCCACAGAGGTGTATGTTTTAAAAGTTTATGTGTGTGTGTGTGTGTGTGTGTATATATATATATATATATATATATATATATATATATGTATGTATCATGATTTCATGTCAGTAGCCCTCAGAGGTACCCAGATGTTACAGGTTATATATTCTCTATCCATGTTTACATTACTATTCTTACTTATGCTTTCCTGCCTTACATACTCAGTACTTTATTCGTACTGACGTCCTTTTTATTTGTGGACGCTGCATCTCGTACTGCAGGTCCTAATAGATAGGTAGGTGAAGCTCCCCCACCATAGTAGGCTGCCCAGTTCAGCGGTTATTGGCGAGATCCCTTCTCCGGACTTGCCATGGTCTTAGTATGCATTTTTGTTATAGACACTATGGGTATGTCGGGGCCTTGTTCCGGCAATGTTGCAGCACTTATGTTTCTTTAGAGGCTCATAGACAGGTGTCAACTCATGTATAATTTGGATTGCCTTGTCAACTGATTTTTATTATATAGTCTCTCATGGCAGCTTGTCAGCTCGTACCTTATACATAGCTTCATGACAGCCTTGTCGACCCTTGTTATATATGTTCATGCCATTATCTGTTATTGTTGGTTTTTAAGGATTCATGTCTACTATTTATATTAATCTCATCGGCCCTTATAGATAACAAGAAAGGTTAGATAAAATGTGTGTTGGTGCTCGGCAGGTATGGCCCGAGTGCTAGTCATGGCCCGCCAGTTTGGGTCGTGACAGGGTCTCCACTATGTATTACCCCGAAAGACTAGCTGAGGAAATAAGGAAGAAGGCTTCAACCTACGCATTGTGACCTAAAGAAGAAATGGTCTTGTAACAACAATCTCACGAGAACATTATATGCACTCCTTAATAAAGTGGCACCTATCGTAGCTAATGGATGAGGAAAAAAAAGTTCAAAAGTAATATTCGAGATCATATAGGTTCCATGGAATTCCATTATGTGTGGGTACTAAGATAAGCCAAGTATGCATGCAACAAGTGGTTAATGGAAGGTTGCGAGTAGTATAAATATATATGTGTAGGTCGCAAGCTAAAGTATGATAGAGCAGCAAGGTTTTAGGTAGATAGGAGTAAGGATAAGAAAAGATGAGTGAGAAGGTGACAAGAATAGGTAAGGCCTCTGGATTAAGCCCATAAAAATAATAGAGCTTATGGTTTCCGTAAGTAATAGAAAGCTCAGTATAGCTTGAATTAACTCGGAGGAGTCTAAGACTAGTACATTTAGAAGAGATGGAATGCTTCCCTGGTAGTAGAATAAGGGTGTAATTGTGATAGATAAGAGGATGAAGCTTAGGGCTTTAATTGACTAATGATTTAAAGAAAAGGTATTTCATGAATTGCACGGGACTAGAATACCCCTATAAGATGAATCACATTGGGATGCTATAAAATATGGTTATTGAAGTATAGCATCATCCTTAGGTGGATCAGGAAAATCACTTCAGATGTTCCTCGATGAGACGTGAGCCCTAGTGACAATGTTAATACGTAAGAGGTTTCAAGTTACTAGTGGTAGATTATGGATCAACATTAAGGTGAATCAATAATAGATGGATAAATTTACAAAGTATGAGATGATATTAGGCTGTCATTCTTAAGATGAACAGTAATGAGAAAGCATTAAAGGACATATATATATATATATATATATATATATATATATATATATATGGAGTTGGGTAGCAGACCTCGGTAATAATAAACGGAAGTAAGTGTTATGGTATAGTATAACCTACCTAGATGTATTAAAGCTATAAGCATAGATAACCGAGGCTATAAAACAAGATATAGCAATGGTAGTAAGTTCGACAAAGTACCGAGAGAAGAACTTCAGTACACCTATAGATTCCCCAAGGGACAGTTTGTCATAGTTTTGTATATGTTCACAAAGCGAGGTCTAGAGATTGGTTAACAGCTGGACGAAAAAGGAGAGAAGAGTCACATAGGTGCACTTATAAGGTCAGATCGTACAGGCTGCATGATAGAAGGTAGCAACAGTTACGAGATTGAAAGGATTCCGACCACAAGTCATGGTGTGAGAAAGAGACCTAAAGGGGGGAATGCCCTGGCCTTTGAATTTATTCACAAAAAAATTGCCTAGATGGAAAGGACAATATTAAAGTATTCTCAAGAGTTATAGGTCATGAGACTGTTAATCACATCAGTCAACATTCGAGGATGAATGTTCTAAAGGGGGAGGAATAATGTTACACCCCATGTTTTCGTACGTAAGAGTACGTCGTAAGACAATTGATGTAAGCTCAGAAATGAGATCATTTTTGAAAGTACATAAGGTAAGTTAATCATGTTACCTTGGAGGTTACAAATCTTTAAAATCATGGATAACAAGTACCAAGAGGGTTGAAAGAATTAGAAGCTAAACAAACTGAAAAAAATAAGTTTCGTCGAAAATCGACAAGTTGGGAATATTATAACATGTACTCTTGGGATAAGAATAGGGTGCTTAACATGATAAGGAGGTTATGTTATGAGTTATTTTAGTCGTATGATATTCATGTATTACGTTTTGAAGTCAAGCGAGTTGTGAAACAAAAGTTGGCAAAGGTCATCACAAGTTACATTCATAATTGTGCTAAAAATTAGGTCAAATGTAGCTGCGATTTTCTCCCAATATACTTGGAATTTGTTACACTCTGTGTGTCCCAAGGCGACTTATAATTAATATGAGACTTGTTAATCATTATTTAAGTGAGTGTAAAGTCATAATATGACTATGTATGATGTTTGGATATAAAATATAAAGTTCGAAAAAAATCTGATTTAAGTTGCGAAAAAACCGACTAAAGATTTGCCTTGTAACGAAGCTTTTTGAGCAATACCTTTAGTATGTTATAAGAGTTGTTTTTGGAACATATTATATATCAAATTTAAGATCTTAGAATGTAGTTTCCAACACTCTTAACCGTTCATTCATACGACGTCCAGATAAAATGATATGAGTATCTGAAGAAGGGCCAATGCTAGGGTGCCAAGCTAGCACCTCTTTGACTTTTCAAAACTTGATATATATAGGTTTTAAGTCGTCTTTCTCTTCATTTTTCATAGAACACGAACAGAGAACCCCCATAACCTATCCTTAAGCTCTCTACAAGGGTTTCAAAAAAGATTAACATCCGGGGTACGAAATCAAGAAGCGTTAACATTAGAACGATCCCTACGACGTATCATTATACCGCCTCTCTTTTTCTTTGTAGTTTGAGTTTTGAAAGTTAATTCATAGTTACAAAAATGCCTACTTTCAGTATTTAAGCTCTTAAATATCAAGAAAAGTTGATAAATTCGTTTTCTAATAGTTAAAACTCACGGGACAGTGATCGGAAGCCGTGAGTTTGATTTATTCCACTTTTAGTGGACTGTTTTGTAGTCCACTCATGTTGGCCTCTTGAACTACTGATTTATGGAGTTTGGAAGGATAAAATGCGTGGAGAAATACCACACGTGGTAGGGTAGTGGACTGGTCGCTCGTCCTTGCAGTTTCAGGCTACTTGATAACTTGTTGATTGGGTGTGTTATGGTATATTTGGGATTTTTATTGTATCGAAGGTCCCGAATTGTAATTAGGTTGTTTTCGAGTTGCTGATTGTATTGTGTTTTTGTCTCGCCTATAGTAGGCTTGAGGGAGCAGTAAAATCAGGGAAAATGCTGGAGCAACTTTCAAAATCAAAAATCAAAAATCATCCCATCGCCTTCTTAAACTACAATTGGCCTGATTCTTATCACATTCGAGATATGTAGAAAAACTCAACCCTGAGAACGGCCGTACCTACATCAAAATTCATCCAATCAATCTATATGTCCATCTAACATCCACGGCCCAGTGTTATTACAGTCCGATACTGGGGCAATCTTGGGAGCAATGTCGAGATCACATGAACCTTTTCGTCCTCGAACATTCGTCTTCCACCCCATGAGACTACGATCCATAAGTAGTACTCAGTTGCATTTTAGAACTACACGCGACCAGATTCTTGTGCAACCCGAGATATGTAGGCAACTCAAATACCAAAGTTCAGTCATAATCTTCAAAACATCCGCATTCCCACTCTTTCATGTCGGGTCAAAATTGAGTGTGGTGTCAATTTCTTTGTCCGAAGATTCTTACATAATCTCCGGTCAAAGAGGGGCAGCTGTTGACACTCAATTTTGACCCTCCATATTTAAAAATTAACTTCTGCAGGCTTCCTAGTCAAAAATAATAAAAATGTAGTTTTTACACATTATTTAGCATTAATGCAATTTATTGATAATTATTCCTATTTTTATAAAATGTGGGAATTTCTATCATTTTATTGCAATTATTCAAAAATATAATTTTTGCACATTATTTAACTTTAATGCAATTTATTGATAATTATTCATATTTCACAAAATATGGAAATTTCTATCATTTTGTTGCAATTAGTTAAATACTGCAGTTTTTGTGCTTTTTTATAAACTTTTAAGCGATTTATTGATAATGCCTATTTTTCAAACATTAGGAAATTCTATCAAATTATCATCTTTTCAAAAATAAAATAATAATTACTACAGCATCATTGTAGCAGTTACATTTTAAATAAATACTATGAGATTTTCTAATTAAAAAATCATATTTATTTTGTAGCACGGTCTGTTTAGTTAAATTGAAGCCAGTAGAAATAATTTTAAAATACGGATCAAGTCCGGTTAAATTGAACATTCCGTCAACATCTGGTGTGACAAGACGTTGATGCGACATGACATTGACGCGACAAGACATCGTGATGTGACTAGTCAATTGATGTGACTTGATATGACATGACCTCCTTTAATTTTGACCACATATTTTTCTTCCATTTTACATATACGTTCTACTAAAATAAGAATCACATCTTTTATTTACACACCCACTATATACATATACCCACACCTACACACTATCACACTTTATAACATCATATTTTTATAACCCAAACCCTAAATAATCTCTCACTCTCCATTGAGAGAACTCATAGCCGCACACCCCATTTTTGGGGCTTTCTCAATCTCTAATTTTTGAGAGACCATGTCTGCTCCCTCTTCATCTCCAAACTCTCTCTTCATTGTGAAGAGACATGGTTGCCGCTCAGGTCGCTACCGCCAGAGTTGACCACCGGCAGGTAGTGATTCCCATCTTCTCCTCTTTCCTCTCTTTGGAAGACTCCACTGGTTGGAGAAATCGACACTTCTTGCCAGAGTTTGGCCGCAAAACTTTTAGATCTGGTAGTGAAGTATTGAACGCCGGTGGCCTCTTTTACTCATCCCTTTATGATTTTTTGTTGTTGTTCTTTACGGATCTGGAGTTTATGGCTTTTCTGGCGAACTCTTATGTTTTTGCTAGCCTTTTGTGTGTTGTTTTATGGAGTTTTGTGACTGTTGGCCCATCCATTGGCGCCCTGTGTATTTCCGGCAACCCATTGTTCGACTGGTTATTAATTTTTGCGATAGTCATTATCACTGTTTATATTTGAGATAACATGGGTTCTGATTTTTCCGACGAGTTTCTCCTTCTACGACGGATGATGATGCGGATTCTGTTGGTTCCATTTTTGTGTTTGTTTTCACCATTCTGCTATGGCTGACAGCTTTGTTTTGATGTCGTTTGGACCTTTTTGTGTACTTTGAGCTGGCCAACCATTGTTTGAGGCCATGTTTGAGACCAGCTTTGCCTCTCTTGACTTCGTTTATGATGTTGAATCCCATTTCATTGCTGATATTTGGTTTGACCCCTTAGTCTCGTGTATTGAAAGCACGGGTGGCAATTTGAGCCCAAACCCATCAACCCGCCCAACCCGTCCAGAGATTAATGGGTTGGGCTACAATATTTTAGCTAATGGGTCTATTTGGGCTGAGCCCAAGTTAATCTATTATTTTATATAACCCATTATGACCCATTAAGTAGCCCAAATACAACCCATGAATCTCACCCAAAATAAAGAAATTTTAACCCAACTTATCTAGAAATTTACTTAGTTGCCATATCATTAGTTTTTGTATCTAAGTTTAAAAATGAAAATCAAGATATTTAAATTTTAGGGTGTGTTTGATATGACGGAAAACGTTTTTCTGAAAATATTTTCTCATTTTTCACTGCTTGGTTGCACAAAATAGTCAGAAATTTTTTTTCTATACCACCCACCCAACCCCCGCAAAAACAAATGTATTTTCAATTTTCTGTTTTCTGTTTTTTCGTTTATCTGCACCATCCACTCCCTAACCCCCCAACCCAACCCCCCAAAAAAATTGTATTTTCAATTTTTTATTTTTTATTTTTTCGTTTTTCTGCACCACTCACCCCCTCCCCCCTCACCCCCACCCTCCCCCCACCCCGGCGAAAAATTTTTTTATACTTTTATTTTTTATATTTTTAATTTTCTGTTTTCTATTTTTTCGTTTTTCTGCACTATCCACTAACCCCAACTCCCCCACCCAACCCGAAAAATATTTTTTAACTTACACATTTGAAATACTATTTTGTTATTTAAGAAAATATATTTTGATTCTCAAAATATTAATAGTATTTATTTATCTTTTATACCTAGATGTATAAAAGGTAAAAGGCTTTGTTTATGCAAGATGAGCATAGTTCTAAAACATGGGTCAAGTTGGGCGGGTTAGGCTATGACCCATTGTTTAGCCATCTTGACCCAGCCCATCTTAGCCCAAGTACAATTTGGGCTGGATTGGGCAATGGCCCATTTATTGACATAACCCATCTTGACCCGCCCAAATTCAGTCCAACCCGCCCATTTGCCACCCATAATTAAAAGTCTAATCGATTCTCTTGACTTTCCAAAATTTTTACCTGATTATTTTGACGTGCTTGTGACTGTATATCTCTTTTTATTTGATTCGAACAAATATTATACAAGATTGCGGTCGATGAGAAAATAACCTCTGAGTTATTGAGGCCACGACGCCCCGAATGACCCTCGGACTGGGCCCTAAATAACGAGGCGATGATGATAAACATCGAAAAATAAAAGACAAGGATGCGATGAGCCAATAAAACCTTCAGAAGGTGACACGGTTGGCCACCAGAGTTGGTACCGAGGCGGTTCTCATTCTCATGTCTAGACGGATATCGGATATTACATGTATCTGAGCCTTCTATATTATTTTTAAAACTATTTTCCAAAATTATCTTCCGAAAACAATATCCCAAAAGACATTTATTTTGCAAACAATCTTTCAACAACAAAAATATTTTTAAATCATTTTCAAGATCAGCAATTTCCCAAAAATATTTTAAACAAAAACCATTTCAAAACATGTCACGGAGTTGCTTTCAGAGGAAGACACTCGAAGACGAAAAGAGAAATTCCCGTCAAACTTCCCGCTCGTAACTTTCCTTCTTGGATGCACAAAACGCAAGTATAGTGAAATCGTAGTTAGATATCGTATTTGCTAGATTACTTGATATTTGCATATTTGCCAACACTTAGAATGAGTCGCATCTAGTTAATAATCCGGTTAACTTACGAAGTTGTGCATTATATAGCTCGTTAAGCTTATATATACATGCTTAGGATGTCGAGTATATTTCGTAACTTGTTTGGTTAATTGGGATAGATATGAATATAATTAATTGAATTAGATACTACATAATAAAACAAAAAGTATTGCATCTTTTCTCAAAACAAATAAACTTACCTTTTTTTATAATTATACTAGGATGCTTTTTGAACCAATCTACTTGTAATTTGTTCCTTAATTATACACTCCAATCAGACATAACTTGTAGAAATCATAATTGAGTCTACCATATTTAGGATTATTTCAATTGCTACATCCATTTGGGCCTAATCCAATAATTGCCATTATTCTCCATGAGTTATTGTCTTAAAGGCTATTATTGTACATGGTTTATAATATTCTTAGTCACTTTGTGTATTTGTCTGATTGTTTATATATGCATTTTATTAGTATTGCTAAAATCTTTCTTATATGGTCCTAATTTTCTTTTGTCATAAAAATCAATATTCCTTTATATTTGTACATCTTAACAAACCTTTTTTTACGTTTTATTCTTTATATATCTAGTCAAGTATGTTAGTCAATTACAAAATACTTACTCATCTTTGAAGATAATTTTCTCCACTATTTATTCATTTTTTCACATATTTTTCTTATATATTTAATATAACTCATTGTAGTAATTGTTTGACTTTAATCATAAATTAACTTCTTCAAATTTATTGAAACTCTTTTTTAGATCATTTCAATTGTTGATATCAGTGTTTTAAAATATATTTTTGGGGCGAGCCCCGGGGCGAGGCGTACCAAAAATGCCCCGAGGCGATGGTGTGGGGTGAAAGTCTCAAGAGGCGTACGCCTTGCAATTCGGGGCTTATGCCCGGGCGTTCGAGGGCGTACGCCCGGGCGTTTGAGGTGCGTTTTTTTAGTGAGTTGTAAGCCCTAAAGACTTTTTCAAAATAAAATAAAATTTGTTGAATAAGTCTTTCATATCATACCAAATTCTCAAAAGTCATCTCGGTAATTACTGAAAAGTTTTAAATAGGAACTGAAATACATTAAATTTAAAAGTCAAGACCTTTTTTATTGATTGAATCCCTAATTCAAGTCTTTCCCAATTCTTTATCTTGTCCACTAGACTGCTAATATCTCCCAAAAGCAACGAATATTCAGTTTTTTTTACAAATACAAATAGAACTTCATTCTCCTTCATAACAACAAGTTCAAAGTTCAAATTGCAGGTTAGTCATTCTTTTTGTTCCTCCATGTAGAAAACTTTATTCTTTTCGACTCAAGTTACTTGTGCTTCTATAAGTAGCATATAATAGATTGTTTTGACTAGTTTTTTGTGGGGATGAAGCATGCGCGCACGCGCGCGCACACACACACACACACACACATATATATATATATATATATTGCATATTTATATTTTTTTTAATTTTTATGCAATTTTACATGTTTATAAATATTTACTGTAATTATATTATTTTATAAAATATTAAAAATTAAATACCTATGGGGCTTACGCCTCGCTGAGGCATATGTAAAATATCTCGCCTTACGCCCATGCCTTTTAAAACACTAGTTGATATATACTTCTTATTTGATTTAATTACTCAATTGTCACATGTAAGATTTATGTGGATAATTTCTTTCGCTTTCCTATCATGACAACTCCTACTTTATTTGGTCATTTCTTTGAGCTAATTGCTAGTTGGTTTTTATCCAAAAATAATTCTTCACCTTATATCATATGTATTCAATTAAGACTAACCTTGTATAGTTAAATTGTTTGACTTTAATTGTAAGTCGAAGTTTCCTTTATACTCTATTTTGAATCCAATTCTTTCAATCAAATCCAAAAAAGATTTTCCTTTATTAATGCGCTTGCATATTTTGTTGTATATATTTTATCACAAATGAAATGGTCACGCTTTGAATATTTATTCACTACGTGACAATTGTGTTGACTTCTCTTTGATAGAAATCCTTTGTGGAGTAGTTAAATATTCTTTTGAACCTTTCCTCCATTATTTGATTGAGTCCACAGGAATCACATTTTGTGGATCTTGAGGGATGCCTAACACCTTCCCATTTAGATAACTTGAACCCTTACCAAGAATCTCAACGGTTTCGTAGACCATATTCGAAGTATACATTATATAGTATAATGTAGGTGTCCTAGTATACCTTATACATTAGGTGGCGACTCTAAACTTTAATAACCTTGTAGAGTACTATAAGTTGTAATTTATTTTGTCTCATGCAAACTAGAGTGCAACAGTTACTACCAATAGTGCTAGCATGGTTAATCATGGCGATAACATCATTAATTCGACAAGGGAGACCTAGAGTCAACTAGTACGTATGGATAAGGTGAGAACTATGTATATGACCCCAAAATATAAAAGAAGTGAGTTGTTTAGGCATGTGATATATGGGAGGCATGGTCGGGAGGATATAGATGATAATATAGATTATTCTTAGGAGATGAGGAGTTCCGAAAGAGATAATGATGAGTTCTTTATGCCATAGGTGCATGGTTTGGCAGTGATAAGCCTGAGAAGAAATAGCCAAGTACGTGACATAAAATACCTTCTTGAGCATATGGAAAATCAATCGGACTCGAAGTGAGAAGATCTTTGCACCATGAATGTGATAGGGTTTTCAAAGATATACGATTTTGCATTATGACCTAATGGTAATTAACATAAGGAAACTATGCCCCAAGCCTATGAGATTGAAAAATAGGTGGAGCACTTATGAGGTTATTACCCTAGCAAATTAACCCTCCCAATAGTCAGTCCTATGCGAAAAGACTAGATATGTGGTGGACTTGTCCCTCAAGTCGATAGGTTCATGACATGTGTCAATATCTGGAACATCTGCCCCAAGTGGGAAAGAAAAGCCACGGTAAGGCTACTTAAGTTCAGCCAAACAAGAGGGAGACCACGTAGCAATGATATCTGAATATTATGGTGAAGTCATGCAAGGGTTGAAGGGGTTCTAAAGGTTAATGTGATGCTCCGGAGAGAAATGCAAATGATAAACCCCTGTCCACCCAAGGATGTGGAATGCTAAAGAAGGTAAACTCTCCGCACATGAAAATGTATATGACATGGTAAACGATCCTAAAAGTAGAGTGTTAAAGATAATAGAACCCGGGGAAGTACTATAGAGTAGAGAGGGAGGGTTTGCGAGTGTTCATAATGGGTCCACAGCAGGTTTGTGACTTGGCAAGTAACTAGATGCCAAAGAAAGATAGGACAAGCATGAGAAACATATGTGATGCTATAGTAACCCAAAAGTGTATTTGGACTTGATGGAGAGCCTATTAAGAATTCTATGAGAAAGGAAGTGTTAAAGTGATACATGGAAGAACACACTCCTTCATGGGTATCCCAACTGGTGTCCAGAGACTAGCACAATTTACTTACAACTAAGGAAAAACAATCAGAACATGTTGCAAAGGTGGAAAGAGATGATGAACACTTGTTATGAGCTAGACATGTTTTTACCATAATAACTATCAAGTTGCAATACCAGGCCATGTCATTGGTAGCTACAATACTGGGAACAAGGTGAGTCACTTATTGAGGATGTAATCAGGTGGTCTAAGCGTCACACTCAGAATGTAAACAAGAGGTCGTTCTATGATGAATTTATAAGGATCTCAAGTTTCAGAGGAAGCCCTATATGGACAAGTGACCTTTTCGAATAAAATATATGAAGGGTGTTGAGATGTGCTTTTATGTTGTTAAACAGTGAAGAGGGGTCATGATAATGCTCACAAAGGAAGTAAAGTGATTTCTTAAATCCTATGAGCCGCATATGTAAGAAAGAGAGTGGGCTAAGAAAGGTCTCAACACAAGGTTGCTTTACATTTGACTCGATGTCATGTAGGTTAAAGTTAGGATGGTGTGTGCACAAGACAACATACGTTATTCATTTGAAACAGGAAATCCTATAAGAAACTCGTCAAGTATAGTCCTTTATTGAGAATTTTGAGAATTAAGTTAAAATTATCAACCTAAGGTTATAGCTCGATTCAAGGAAATCATTATAGAACTCAATTCCTTAAGAGTTTGAATGTAATAGAATCGTGGTAAAGAGGTTCTGCGAATGATGCATCTAGTCCAAAGAGTATGTACATGCAATGTTCTATGACTCAATATTGTGTTAAAATCATGTTTGTGCTGCCCCCTTCACTATAGATGCCCAAATTCGACAAGGAAAGTTATATTATGTTTATATTAATGTACTAAGGAGGGACTTACTTGCTATACTTTGGTCGCCGGGGCAGTGCCTTATCTGATGCCCCCCCAGCTCCACACCCATAACATGCATTGGTACCCTAGCAGCATACTCCCGAATGACACCTCCTACACTTCTCGCGACGAGGATGAGGTATGCTAAGTTGGCTTGTCCCACTAATAAGATTACCATTTTTGAATATATCATAAGCATCCTCCCTATCCTTCCTCCAGGCCCTCATGGCGGGAGTAAAAATCTATGTTCTGGATCGTGGTGCTGGTGCTAACGCCACTCTCAGTGACGCTGGTTGCACTGCCCTTGGAAGTGCTTAGGCCTGTCGCCCCTAAAACGCTCCTGAGCATGCTTGCGGCACGGCGTCGCATGTTCCTTTCCACAAGTGGAGCAGACTTGGTTGGGTGTGCGCAACTTGGGGCATATGTTCTTTTTGTGCCCTCTCATTCCACAACCATAACATATTTCAAGAGTCATCTAGCATATCCCCAAGTGGCGCTTCTTTCAAATCGGACATTCCGGCTTATTGGTACAAACAACCCTCTTTCCTTTCCTAGGTTCTTGCACCACATGATTCTGTGGCGTGGTGACATTAAGGAGAACAAGGGCATTTCCCCTAGCACTAGTGCTTCCAATCCCTCCAAGGCTCGACCCATCCTCCCAACGAACGCTTGTGTAATCTCCCCTAGATTCAATGGTGGGGTCACTCCCTCTTCACCGCCTCGAACACGTGGACTGCTCATCTAAAAAAAAAAGATAAGATGGGGAAATTAGCTTCCTACCTTGAGCTCTATGGCACGATCTAGAATTTTAAAGAAGGGTGACATTCCTAAATGCCCAAGTAGCTTCCTACTTATAGATGTGGTCGACAACACACCGATAAGAAGGACTCTACTAGACACGGCTCCGAGACATTCTATGACACTTTAAAACCTTAGGCTCTGATACCAAGTTTGTCACGTCCCGACCTTGAAAGTGGGACCGGCGCTCAACCGAGTTACCCCAGTCAAGCAAGCCTACTTAGTGCCTACCATTCAACCTTGCCTATAAATAACTCACGAATAAATACGAATAGATAGTCAAACCATAGGCTAAAATGTACACTTCCAATTTCACAAACTAGATTCATTTGTAGAAGGCAAAATAATACAAGTTTATAGGTTGTAAGTGAGATCAACTGACAGGAATGATAACTATAGTTTTCCCCATTCAAAACAAGACCCACAGTATATCTATGGAGCCTCTAAATGACATGATAATAGTATGGAGATGCCGGTGACAAGGCCCCAGCTATACCTCAAAATAATATAAAGGTGTCAGTACAAACATACAGCCCCAATATAGAGTAGGGCTCACCGAGTCAGTTGAGAAGAGGGCACACCTATCAAGAACCTGGCCACCTGCTACGGAGCCACCTGCATCTATTAAAGATGCAGTGTCCCCAACAAAAGGGATGTTAGTACATATGAAATAGTACTAGTATGTAAATCTAAATACCCTCTCATGGAATATAATGCCAACTTAAGAAGGAGAGAATCATGAAAGCAGCAAGGAAAACCAATAATATCTAAAAGTCAAGTTAAAACATAACCAATTTTCAAATAAGCATTAACATTTTTGGTTGGGAGATCATTAGCCACCGATCGTCACACCATGCACGAGGCATGGAGTCCGATCACCGCTCGACCAGCTAAGCCGTCTCACCCCAATGTATGCGGATGGACATGGATACCCAGTACCCCCCATGCACATGGATCAAAGTATGATCTCTGCTCGATTGGCTAAGTCGTATCACCCCGAATGAATATGGATCGCCATGGTGATACGAACCAAATATAATGATAAGAAAGAGGAACCACCATGTGCACAACATGGTGTCCGATCACCACTCGATCAGCTAATTCGTCTCCCCACAATGCCGTGTGGTTTGACATGATGATATGAATAGGTGTTAGCAACAAACTCATCCCAATTAAGGGGAATAATCTCATCATAGTACAAGGAAATTTCTGTCTCTCAATCGTCTCCTACACTGATACGTGTAGTTTCGGGTGTGGGCCTTTACAACCCACCCTTCCTCGGTGCGCTAATGATACTCCCAAAAATATTTTGTATATAAAGGAAATAGAAATATAAATGTATTCATCTCATATCGTTTCCTACCGTCTATCGCTTCATTTCAATTTTCACCATTCATAACATCTTCATTTCATTGGCTCTCTTGGCCATACCTAATGTTCCTCATTCATGGCACGTTGGCCGCACTTCATATTTGACACTTTCATTTCTTTAGTTCCAAGGATCATTATCGTTAACATCAATATATAGAATATTCTAGAAATCATAGGTTTAAGTTCATTAGTAATGAGTGCCTTAAACACATTGAATTCCTTTCAAATAGTGGAGCATAATGATTGGCAATCAAAACACAAGATAAAATCATAAGAGATTAATACACCATTTATTCTTGGAATACTTTTCCTAAAAAGGGAGCATAATATCTATAGCTTCAACTCATGAGTATGTAAGAACTCAAACACATTGGAAATATTTATAAGGGAGAGCATGGAATATGACTCGAGTACATAAGCATTTAGGCAAATCAATCTTCCAAATCATTTTGGAACAGTTGGGATGGGAGTTTGAACAAACCACATTTTACGAGGAACTCGTGGATTCCGATTCTAGAAAATGAGTTTAGCCAACATACCTCGATTCAGCTCTTTAGTGATACTAAAACCTCCAACTACTCTTACAACTTTAATCTATATCAACATAATTTAATTGGACAAATATTAGTAAACATTTCTAGGTTTTAGATTATTTTTGGCATTTTATCCAACACCTAGAGTGCATAGTATTCTACTATCTCTAGTAATGGTGTTTCTTCATCCAACAATCCCTCCTGCCCACCAACAAGAGATACTACAACATCCTTTGACTACTAACTGCCTTCTTTAGCACAATTATAATCATCAATGAACTCACATCCACCAAACTTTACTAATTAACTCATTACAAAATCTCTACAGCACCCAATTATCTAGGTTAAGCACTTATGGCTTCCAATCCCCATCCCATAAGTGCTAATACTTATTTCTTGCTCATATATTCACTAACAATCCATGCGTATTAGTTTAAGGGTGAAGAATTACCTCTTGTAGCCCAAAACTTGAAAGCTAACTTTTGGGGTGTTCTTGAGATTTTGAAGAAATCCTATGGAATACAAGACAAAACCCTATTGTAACTAGTGATTGAGAAGTAAAATCATCATAAACATACACTTAAAACCTCACCTTTAGTGTGTATTGGAAGCCTTGGTCGGATGGGTGGTGGAGAGAAAATCCCTAGCCTTGAAATCCCTTTTGTTTCTTTCTCCCCGCTCATGTATTAATAGGTCCAGGTAGAGTATTTTTTTCACTGGTGCTATAGATGTTCTATAGAGCTTTATCTCACTAGTTTGCTAAAATTCCTGCTTCCCTCATGTGCTATAACTGTGCTCCGAGGAGATAGTTCACTGTCTTTTATCTAGTTTTATTGCTTTAAAATTAACATCCAAGTGTTCCCCATTGATCCAACACTCAAACATTAATAAAATAATTACCCCCCAAGTATCCAAATAACATTATCCACTCCAGTAATTTCTCATAAAGTTCGGATCTAAATTAAATTGTATTTCTAAGGCACTACAAGGCACTCAGCCCATTTCTATAGTGAAATGACATACACGGTGTATTGTGATGCTTTGTGCTTTGGTCTTGGTGCGGTGTTGATGCAAGATAGTAGGGTCATTGCTTATGCATCATGGTAGTTGAAACCTCATAAAAAGAATTATCATGTTCATGATTTGGAGTTGGCGACTATTGTGCATGAACTTAAGATTTGGAGGAATTACTTGTATGGTGTTCCATGTGAGGTTTTATACTGATCATCGCAGTCTTCAGCACTTATTCAAGTAGAAGGATTTGAATTTGTGGTAGCGGAGGTGGCTTGATTTGCTTAAAGATTATGATATTACTATCTTATATCATCGGGGAAAGGCTAAGATGATAGCGGATGTCTCGAGTAGAAAAGCGGGAGTATGGGTAGTTTGGCATTCATTCCAGCTGAGGAGAGGCCTTTGGCTATGGATATCCAGGACTTGTCCAATACGTTTGTGAGATTGGATATTTTTGAGCCTAGTAGTATTCTTGCTTGTGTTGCTAAGCGATGTGGTGCTAAGAAGGTGGTTTTTAGACATGATGGTGTTATGCGAATCTATGGTCGGCTTTGTGTTCCTAATATTGATGGCTTGAGGGAGTTGATACTTTAGGAGGCTCACAGTTTGTAATATTCTATTCATCCAGGTGCAACGAAGATGTATCGTGACTTGAAGCAACACTGTAAGTTGACCACGTTCGCGCAGTACATACCAATGTTGACTACTTATACTTCCAAGATGCTAACTCAAATTTATATCTTGGAGGTAGTTTATTTGCATGGCGTACCTATTTATATCATTTCAGACCGTGGCACTTAGTTCACATCTCACTTTTGCAGAGCTGTTCAGCGGGAGTTAGATACGTTGGCTGATCTTAGGATAGATTTCGACCCATAGATGGATGTTCAGTCTAAGCGGACAATTCAGATTCTTGAGGACATATTACGAGCTTGTGTGATGGACTTTGGAGGTCATTTGGATCAGTTCTTGCCTTTGGTGGAGTTTGCTTACAACAACAGTTATTAGTCCAACATTCAGATAGCTCCATATGAAGATTTGTATGGTAGATAGTGCCGTTCTCCTGTTGGTTGGTTTGAGCCTGGTGAGGATAAGTTGTTGGGTACAGATTTGGTACGTGATACTTTGGAAAAGGTAAATTTGATTCAAGAACAATTTTGGATAGCTCATAGTAGGCAGAAGAGTTATGCGAACAAGAAGGTTCGTGATGTGGATTTTATGGAGGGTGAGAAGGTAATTCTGAAAGTTTCACCCATGAAGGGTGTGATGAGGTTTGTGAAGAAGGGTGAGTTGAGTCCGAGGTTCATTGGACCATTTGAGGTGTTGGAGAGAGTTGGTTATGCTGTTTATAGGCTGGCTTTGCCTTCTAGCTTATCGGAGGTACATTCAGTGTTTCATGTTTCTATGTTTTAGGATATAATGAAGATTCGCATGTTTTGGACTTCAGCACAGTGTATCCAGATGATAATTTAGCCATGAAGAAGAGCCGATAGTTGTTTTGGACAGGCAAGTTTGGAAGTTGAGGTCAAAGGAGATCGTTTCGGTAAAGGTGCTCTAGAAAGGGCAACTTAGCGAGGAGGCTACTTGAAGACCGAGTCAGATATGCAGAGTAGATATCCACACCTTTTCAGCATTCCAGGTACATTTGTAAACCCGTTCGAGGATGATATTCATTTAATAGGTGCAGAATATAACGACCCGACCCACCGTTTTGAGTTTTAGAACCCTATTATCCTATTTGATGCTTTTCGTAAGTTGGTTTGATGATTTATAACTTGTGGGGATAAGTGGTTTGATTTCCGAGAGGTTCGGGAGTAATTTAGAACACTTAGTTCCTAAGTTGAGGCTTAAGGTTAGAAGAGTTGACCAAAGTCAATATCATGGATAAATGACCATAGATTAGTATTTTGAAGATTGCAATAGGTTTGTATGATAATTTTGGACTTACACGTATGTTTTGTTCGGGTCTCGTATGGCTCGGGGTTGATTCGGTGCTATTAGTCAAAAGTTGAGATTTTGAACTTGAGAGTGAAATTTTTCATTTGATGCGCGATTCTTGGTTTTGATGTTATTTTTAATAACTTGAGCCTTTGAAAAAGTTGATATAGGGTATACGAACTTGTTAGGATGGTTGGACGGGGTCTCGAGGGGCTCGGGTGAGTTTCGGGATGGTTTCAGATTATTTTGAACTAAGTTGGATTGCTGGTTTTTTGCTGTCAATAATGTTCTTCGCGATCGTGTGGCATGTGTTGCGATCATATAGAAGGTTTTTTTCTTCGCGACCGCGTGGGAAGGCTCATGATCACGTAGTGTAGGCAGGTGAAGCATACGATCACGTGAGGATGTTCGCGATCACTTATGAGGATTCTGGGCCCGAGTGTGTTGCTCTTCATGATCGTTGTAAAGGGTCACGATTGTGTAGATGTCTGTCATTTGCTCATCATGATCGCGTAGGCACTGATCGCGAACGCAATTCACATTTTGGCTCTAGGGTATTTAATGTCCAGATTTTGAGATTGAGCTTATTTTCATAATATTTTAGACCTAGACTCCGGGAAGAGGTGAAATTTTAGGAGATTATTACCCCAAGCTTGAGGGTAAGTATTTTTTACTTGGTTTTGATTATATATCTTGATTTCCCATAGATTTTCACACTTAAAACATGAAATTTAGAGTGAAATTTAAGGATTTTGTCTATAACTTAAGAGAGTATATTTTAAGGTTTTGAACACCGATTTAGACTCGGATTTGAAACGAATCACATATTTGGACTGGTGGGTTATGAGTCAATGGGATTTGACCTTAGACTCGGGTTTTGGCCATATGGGCCTGGGTTGACTTTTGTTGACTTTTTCAAATTTGATTAAAGATTGAAGTTTTATTGTTTGGAATTAATTTCTACGACTTTATTTGATCTCATTAAGTATTGTTTGGTTAGATTTAGGTCATTTTAGAGGAGAATTTCAAAGGAAAAGTGGTATTTGAGGGTTGAAGCAGTTCCAGAAGGAGGTAAGTCTCTTGTCTAACCTTATTAAGTAGGTTTTTTCTACAAATTGGACTATGTGCTACATGTTACTTGATTTAGGGGTGACGTATATATGAGGTGACGAGCATATATACGTCCCCTAAGGCTATACCATATTTGAGGTAGTTTTAGGCTTCTTTATACCTTGTTTGGTTGTTTGATCTTCTTGACTTATACTTTATTTGATTATATGACTACGTGAGCCTATTTATTCATTCTAGAAATCATGTTTTAGCTTATGACATATTATTTGGGCATAATGGGATTTTCTTGAGACGATGATACACTTGTCTTAGCCGTAGTCATACTTATCTGCACCTTTATTTATTATGTCCTTGTTTATTTTATTGGTTATTTCTTGAACATATGCATACATCCTTAGAGATGGAGATGGAGATACGAATTGATATGATTATGGAATATTTGGATATCTGAGAGGATTGATATTGATATGGCACGAGCTTTCTATTGTGCGGTTTTTTTATATTAATATTGTTATGGCATGAGGTTTCTGTCGTGCGACGCTTGGATATGAATTTGTCTCTCTGGTGTTAGGTAATTTCCCATATTATATTGGGCCCTATGAGTGCATATGATACGTTTATCATGTTGGAGCATATGAGATGTGTTGGATATTGTTTATGATTGAGTCTTGAACATGCATGATCATCACAGACTCTTATAGAAGTATTGATATAGGTTCTACTTAGTGCATTATGTGCGGACTTAGCAATCGAATGAGAAGTATGCTTATCCTATCTCTGATTTTGCACCTCATTGTTATATTTGTTTCTTGGTTATTGGTATGTTATATCGTGTTTATGGGTTGTCCAGGTTGAGAAAGTGAGTATCATGCTTTTGTCAAAAATCTCGCCACTACTTCTTCTTTGATACTTACTGAGTACACGCTATTTTTTGTACTCATTACACTTCTGCATATTTTGTACAGATTCTAGTATTGGCACTAGTGGATTTTAGGAGAGCATTTAGTAGCTCCTCTTGAAGACTTTGTAGTGAGCTGTCCTTCCTGGTTCACGGCTTATGGAGTCCCTTCCATATCCATTTTATTGTTGTTTAATTCAAATAATATTTTTATGCTTTGAGACTCGGTTGTATTTTATTTAATTCTCATGACTTCGTACAATTTGATTTTTGGAGTTGTTGGATTTTTTGCATTTTGTTGTTGTTGAGTTGAGACGTATTTATGCCTTATCTATGTTATGACAGTAGATTGTTCTTCATTTGTCTTGTTTTGGTTGATTTTGAATGAGTGCTTACCTAGCGTTTTTGGTTAGGTATCATCACAAGCTTTGATGGGATTTTTAGAACGTGACAAGAACAAAGAGGAGGAGGAGGAGGAGGGCGATGTATAGCCAACATAGGATCAAATGGGGAGCCTTGAGGGAAGCTAAAGCGCAGGAGTTGGGGGTCAAGCTGTTGGCTATGGGGGCTTGGAGGAGTAGTGGGGACGCAAGCACTATGTGGACCACGATTACGCAGTGCATTAGGGAAGCCGCGAGAGAGGTATTAGGGGTATCAAAGGGTTACTTTGGTGATCACAAGGGAGACTGGTGGTGGAATGGAGAGGTGCAAGGAAAAGTGGAAACCAAAAAAAGCATATCTGAAGCTAGTGGAAAGTTTAGACGAGGAGGAGAAAAGGGCGAATATGGAGCATTATAAGTTGGCTAAGAAAGAGGCAAAGCTAGCAGTTACGGTAGCCAAGACTGCAGCTTTTAGTCGTTTGTATGAAGAACTCGAGGGCTGAGGTGGGGATAAGAGGTTGTTCAGGTTAGCCAAGGTGCCAGAAAGGAATGCGCGTGACTTGGACCAAGTGAAGTGCATCAAGGATGAAGAAGGTAGAGTTTTGTTGGATGAGAGGCTTATCCGTCAGAGATGGCAGACCTACTTCCATAGCCTCTTGAACGAGGAGGGGAACAAGAGCATTGTACTGGGTGATTTGGAACTCTCCGGGAGTCGTTGTGACTTTAGGTATTGTAGGCGGATTAGAGTTGATGAAGTTGAGGGGGCTATGCATAAGATGAGCAGGGGCAAAGCGATCGGGATGGATGAAATCCCGATAGAGTTTTGGAAGAGTGCGGGCAAGGCAGGCCTGAAGTGGCTCACTAGGTTATTTAATGTCATTTTTAGAACGAAGAAGATGCCCAAAGAGTGGAGGTGGAGCACGATGTTTCCTATTTATAAGAAAAAGGGTGATATCCAAAATTGCAATAACTATCGGGGTATCAAGCTGCTTAGCCATACTATGAAAGTCTGGGAGAGAGTGGTAGAGCTAAGGGTAAGGAGGAGTGTGTCTATTTCCAAGAACCAGTTCGGGTTTATGCCGGGGCGTTCGACTACAGAAGCAATCCACCTTGTAAGGAGATTGATGGAGCAGTATATGGAGAGAAAGAAGGACGTGCATATGGTGTTCATCGACTTAGAAAAGGCATACGATAAAGTTCCGAGGGAGGCTTTGGGGAGATATTTGGAGGCTAGAGGTGTACTTGTTGCCTATGTTAGGTTGATTAAGGACATGTATCATGGAGCAAAGAATCGAGTGAGGACGGTGGGTAGGGACTCGGACCATTTTTCGGTTATGATGGGGTTGCATCAGGGGTCGGCACTCAACCCTTTTTTGTTTGCTCTGGCGATGGATGTACTGACGCGCCTGTAATGACCCGGCAAGTTGTTCCGAGAGTTATAGCCCTGTTTCTCCATTTCTGCTTCTTTATGTGTTGTTCAGCTGTGTTGAGTTGCATCAAGTTGGTAGGTTTGGATCCGGAGTAGTTTTGGAGTGAAATGAACACTTAGTCCCTTAGTTAGAAAGCTAAATTACAAAAGTCAACCAGAAGTTGACTTATGAATAAACAAACTTTGGGTGATTTTAGACTTAGGAGTGTGTCCGGAATGTAATTTGGAGGTCTGTGGTAGAATTAGGCTTGAATTGGCGAAAGTTGGAAGTTTAGAAGTTCTTAGGCTTGAATACGAGATTGATTTGGTGTTTTGGTGTTATTTTGGGTGTTCCGAAGGTTCGACTAAGTTCAGGTAGTGATATATGACTTGTTGGAATTATTGGTTGAGGTCTCGAGGGCCTCGGGTGAGTTTCGAATAGGTTTGGGTTGTGTTGCGCTCGTTTTTCTTATGTTTCGACGCCATTTTTTCAAGCATAAATGATATCATATTGAACAAATGAGCTCCGATTTCTTTTTTGATTGAAGCATTAGATCCGTAGCAAAAATAATCGTTGAATTTGGACATCGTATGAGGATTTTATAGTCATTTTATTAAGAATTAGGTTGCCAGATTTTTTCAGCTTAATTACGAAATTGCCACTGACGGCGTATTTAAATATCTGCACTATTTGCAAATATTGAAACCAACATATTTCCTTCATTATAAGGTCAAATTGAGTGATTCAAAAGCCTAAATTGACTAGAATTTTACAACGAATCCATTGGAGGCATAAAAAGTGAGTTTAGGGATCGTTTGGAATGAGAAACGAGGCAGAATAACTGGCAGAAAAATATATAAAACGAGGGTTTGTTCATTCGATCATATTTTGCGTTGGGGAGCTCCGATTTGGGCGATTTTAACCATAAGGATTGGAGTAAGTGCTCTCTACTCAGTTTTGGTTATATTTCATGAATCCATCTTCGTTTTTGGGATTTGATTGATGATTTCAAAGTGAAATTCAGGGAGTTAGGGTTTGAGTTTTGGAGAGTTTAAGTGAGGATTTGAGGGACCAAACGGAGTCTGATTTTGATGAATTTTATATGGTTAGACTCGAGAGAGGACGGAGTTTATTATTCTTCTATTTTTGACTGATTTTGAGACGTGGGCCCGGGGGCCGGGTTTTGGTCGATTTCGGATTTTTGGCATATTTATGTAGTTTTTATTATGGAATTCGATTCTTTAGACTATGTTGATAGTAGTATTCTGATTTTTGGTTATATTCGGAGCTTTTGGAGACAGAGTCCATAGACGAGAGCATCCCGGAGCCGGATTTTACGCTGTTAAGGTAAGTAACAGTTTTAACTCTAGCTTTGAGGGTATAAACCCGGAGAATTTGATATCGTATGACTGTTTGGAGGTGATACCCATGCTAGGTGATGGGAGTGTGGGTGTATACCTCGAGGGATTGAGACTTGGTCCGTCCCGTGAGGCCTCATGGCCATCATCTGTGTTTACGTAGTTACTTGTTATTGAACTTGTCTGCCTTCATGTTAGAGATCATGCTTAGGCTTTATTCATGCTACCATTATTTGTACTCAGTCATAGAAATTATTGTACATGTTTATCTCAGTCTCTATTATTTGCTAATATGTTGTGATACTTGATGTAGGTTGTATTCCCTTATTTGTTGATGAAGGTGAGGCTAGTGAGGTACATGATTGAGTGAGGCTAAGGGCCTGGTTGTGAGGATATTAATACCATAGCGCGTGAGTTATCCGTGTAGCTGATGACGTCCAAATCCACTACTAATAAGTAAATGGACACGGTCGCATGCAATATAATTTACCCAACTATGAGTCGGGGTCGAATCCCACAGAGAACAATATATAGGCGATTAGGAATGTAAGAGAATTATCACTTATTATGCAATGCCAAACACTTAGAATGGTGGTTGAGAAAATATTATAGCTAAATGCGAAAATGTAAACTAACCTAGAAAGCAAGTAAAATGATCAATGGCTAAAGCATGGGTGCATCGGGATTTACACTCAAGTAACGTTCCAATATATTTCACAATTTTATAAATATGAATGAGTTTATTATTTATTATCCTCGGATAATAATTATATATTAGCTTCTCTCGAAGACTAACAAGACTTCCTAATTGAATTATCCCTAAAACAATTAAGAGATTAAGCACACCCGAATATGGCTACAAGTAGTTCATTCATATCCCTGGGTAGAATCTATAAAGTGAGGGTTAACGCCTCAAGTTCTTGTTAATTAATATTTCCCAACCCCGAACTATTTTTCCCAAAATTAATCCGAAGTAAATGGGCGAGTCCTAGGGTTAACTAATCCCTTTGAAAACATTCAAGAACAAGAATAATTAAAGAAACAACAACTCGCTTCATAATAAATAAAAATCGTTCAATACATAAGCACAACAAGGTATTTAATCCACACTTTAAATATGAGTATTTCCATAAACAAGATTCAAGTGTTGAAAATAAATACTACACACTTAGATATACAATACAAAGCAAGGAAATGAAGAAATAAGCATAAAGGAATAAGAAATTCTCAACCAAAAGCTTCAAATCTTCAAGACCCAAGTGTGTGTGCAAGAACCCTAGCTTCCAAAACTTGTTCTCTCTAGTATCTGGACTGAAAATAAGCCAAATATCTTCCAAGATATGATATGATTCCCAGATAAATGAGCTAGGTCGTGTATTAAATGGTTTGGGGTCAAAATCGTAAAATTCCAGAACTGCCCAGTTTCTTCTTCGCATTCGCGAACAATACTTCACGTTCGCAAAGGTTTGATTTCTGCTTCTTTCGCGTTCGCGATATCTCCTTCGCGTTCGCGAAGGTTTGTCTCCTACTTCATCGTGTTCGCGATTATACTTCGCTTTCGCGAAGGTTAGCTTCCTCCTTCTTCGCGTTCGCATACAGCATCTTGCGTTCGCGAAGGCTTCTTGTCCTGATGCTTCGCGTTCGTGAAGGGTAATTCACTGGGCAGATCTCCTTCGTCCATTTTAGCTTCTTTTTGACTCGTTTTCACTTGGTTTCCTCGCCATCACTTCTAAATCACTTGATACCTGAAATATGACAATAAACCTCAATAAATGCCTTAGTTTCTCAATAAAATCATACAAAAGCCTAAGTATCAAGAAGAGATAAGTGGGTAAAATACCAACTTATCAAACCCCCAAACTTAAACTATTGCTTGTCCTCAAGCAATTCAACAACTAAGAACATCCTTCAATAAAATTACCAATCAAGCTCAATGGCATACCAAACATCATTGCAAGTCAAAAGGGTTCACTTAAGCACAATCTAATGGTTTCGGTTGGTACCAATAATTAATTCAAAGCATATGAATCACCAACTACTCACAAATTTTATTTCAATTCAAGTGCTCATACACTATATTAATCAAAGTAGCAACCAAGTCATGACACTAAAGCTTCAAAATAGCCTCTCTATCACAATTATCTTCCCTCGCTCATTCCTCCCAATTGAAAATGGAATTAAATTCACAACTTAAATCTCATATGCCCTCACACTTTAAGAGAGAATCCCCAACTCATAAATTGAAATTCAACACATACATGGGATATCAAATGGAAAGAATTAACTCTCTCTCTCTCTCACAAAGATATTCAAATGCACATAAGTAGTACCATAGGCTTGCCCTTCATGTGTTTCTCTACTAATGTAGACAAACTTGGTTCAAAATCAATTAGGACTTAAAAGGGTTGTAGTTTAGGCTTTTGGTTAAGGTATGGCATAATTTGGTAAGAGTGACTCAAAACCTCCCTAAGCACTACAATTTTTCAACAATCAAAGTACACTTCCTTCAAGAACTTTTCCACCCTTTCTTCGATTTTTATTTTTTTTTATATATCACCTAGTCTTCCATTTATTCACTTTTTTTTTCTTTTTTTTTTATATCACCTTTCACCTTTTAAGCAACTTTCACATCACAACTTTTCCAACCTTCACCCCCAAACTTAGGCTTTTAGCCTATGTTCATACTTAGAAGTACTTTAAGAGGTAGGGTGCCAAAAGAAAATCAATAAAGAACGATAGTTTGTAACATGGTTGCCAAAGAAAAGGTTTAAAGTCTCAAAAGGGGTTGACTAAGTAAAATATGCAAGGGTAGGAAGATTAGGCACAATAGCGGTCCAATGAAGGCCCAACATCATTTTTCCAACCAAGTTAGTCTAAGATTTCGCCTTGAAGCACATTCCGGACAAGTTCTAGACTACAAATGATGCAAAAGAACTTCACAATAAATCTCACCACACATGGCACATGAAAACTCAAGTAGAATACAAATCCAAAATCCAATTGAAACCAATGAATCTCAAGGAAGTCACATATAGCCTAAGAAACTATTTAGTGAATCAAAGAGCCAAAAATTGAGTCTAAAAGTCATGACAATAATCTTTACTTCAATCATTTTCTTTTTCAAAACTCAAGAATTCATATACCAAGGTTTAAATCATGTTGGCATCAAGCAAGCCACATGCTGGTTTATGGACACAAGATAACACCCCCCCCCCCCCAAAAAAACTAATTTATTCACTACTAGCTACTAAACTAACTAAAAAAATAATAAAAAAGTAGAATAAAAAAAACTAAACAAGACTAATCCCTTAAGAAAGTTGTCACGCATCATAGGGAAAAGTCACCCGGTTCAACACAAATAAATTCCTTGGAAAAGAACCGCGGTATAAATAAAAAACAAGGAATTTCATTAATACTACTATGAAAATAAAAACTAACAAGAAAAATTAATGCTAACATGTTAGAATTAAACTTCAAACTATCACTAATAAACTACTACGTCAACCAATCTACATAAGTTATCACAAAAAAGAAAAATAATCATGCTCCCACTACATAATCACATGTAAATGAGTCACCCCCAACCTATAGTGTTGCACTATCCTCAATGCAACAAAACAAAACAAGATAAAATGAAGGAGGTGCTCCCTGAAACTGCATCACTCGGAGCTAGAGGTGGTGGGAAATTTTAGTTCCAAATCCTCATCATCGTTGTCCTCTGACTCATGTGAGCCACAAAATGAACTCAGCTTGTGCATCATTTTGGACAAGAATTTGCTTTTCTTTTTCTCATGCTCTTTGAACTTTCTCTGCCGCTTCTCAATCTTCCCTTGTCGGTGGCTCATATTTTCCAACCTCTTGTTCATGGCCTCCATCTTACCAGTTATTGCTTTTTTCTCTTTGACCACGCCATCCAGGGATAGTGGGGTAGCAGTGCCAGTAGATGTGCTAGCCCCAGGTGGGCCAGTAGGAAGGCCAGCTATGAGCTTCCTAATGTGTGCATCTACTCCGTGTATCTGACTGGATAAGTGACGCATAGTGTGAGGGCTGGACTGGAGTGGTCCCATGGGGTTAAATGACCCTGGTGCAGGTGCAAAGGATCCAACGGGATCGGTGGTGGCCTCAGAGAACTGCCCAAATGAAGAGGATGCCACATCAATTCTCCTTTTTATCTGCTTGTCACTGGGTCCCCTTTTCAGTAAAGGATGGATCATCGGCTTTTCCGGACCTTTCTCAACATCATCTGGGTGTTTCAACACCCCAGCATCATAGCATAGTCGAGTGATCAAGGATGGGAAGAATAGGCTCTTGGACCTCCCATGGGTGGCTTCCTCGATTTCTCTAACAATGTGCTCCCCCACGTTCACAGGTAGCTCATCCATGACAGCAATTATCAGTGCCCTCTCTGGTGTCACATCAGTGTCATTTGTAGAAGGCAAGACTCTTGCACAGATAATAGAGACCATGTCTTTGCCTCGGCCGTGAAATCATGAGAATCAACTCCCTTGTGCACTGTCATCCACTTTGGGGTCACCCCATCATGTAATTTGTCCACTAACCACCGGTTTCCTCCTGCTTTAGCTCTGTCTCTATAAACCTCATTATCGGCATTGGGAAGGCCATAAATTCCGTTGATTACCTCAGGGCTGAAATGGACTTGCACACCCCCGCACAGTAGTAACTAAGATACCTTGGAAGTCGATCCTCAAGGTGTTTGCATAAAATTCCAAAACTACTGTATAATTGGCATTATTTGGTTGCTCGGCAAAACAAATCCACTTGATTTCTACCAATCTTGTGTAGAAGCCCGGAATTTTAGCTTCAACCTTTTCCATATTTATGCCTCTTTCCCGGACGATGGTCTTTGACAAGAGTTCATTATATTTTCGCTCACATGCTGCAGATAGAAACCGGTCATGATCAAAGGGTTCCTCTTGTTCAGCTTCAAGGACATGTTCTTGCTCAATTTCATTGTGTACCGGATCAATTTTATGCCCAAAGTACCTACAAAATAGACCAACAATGTTAAAAGCTCATATAGACACTTAAAATAATGTATTAGAAAGTATTTAGGCTGAAGAAATGGGCGAAAAATGTCCCGGGCAGAGCTGTGCAAAGTTACTGTTTTTCGCCAATTTAAGAACTGCCAGTGATTGCTCTTCACGTTCGCGAGAGAACAACTGCGTTCGCGAAGAGCAAAACATTTTTGCCCAGAATTAGACCTTCACGTTCGCGAAGGTCAAAAAATAATTTGCCCAGAATTTGGCCTTCGCGTTCGCGAGCAGACCATGTGTTCGCAAAGGTAATCTTCTTCGCACAGGCCTATTTTTCATTCAGGCATTTCGTCAAATAGTGTGTGTGCCCTCTTTTCCTTCTCGTTTTTTCAATCAACTTCAGCACACATCTTGCCCAAAAATTTAAACTAACAATCACACACACATACTTAACCAACCTCACCCAGCAAGCACAACCAATTTCACACACTAATTTGACATTTTAATACTCAAAATTTGAACCCTAAGGACCAAACAGCCATGGTTGTTCTTCTATTGTTTTACACTAAGAAAGAGAAGAAAGAGTTAAGAGACAAGAGAGGAAATTACATACCTTGCAAATGAGCTTGAAGATTATGGACTTGAAGATTATGGTGAAGGAGTAGTGAGAGGTGTTCTTGAGCCAAAAGGGAACAAAAGGATAAATTGTTCGTTTCCAGTGTTTAACAATTTTAAAACTTACCTGACCCTACGCGTTCACGAGGGCATGGTCGCCTACGCGAAGAGTAATCCTGGCCAACAGTCACAAACGCGAGTGAAAGCACGCGAACGCGAAGAATTAGAAAATGCCACTGGCCGCGAACTTGAGGTTCTGTCGCGAACGCGAAGACCTGTTTCTGTAATTTTCCAGCAGCTACTGGTTTGGACTGTCCGGACCATGCCACTTGCTCAAAACAACTCCAAAAAATGTAAAACTTGGTATATTAGTCAAAAACAATATACTAAGCTATTCTAAAAAAGAAAATTTTAAAAATGACCAAAAATTTTGAAAACGATGGGTTGCCTCCCACCAAGCGCCGCATTTAACGTCGTGGCATGACGCGGATCAACTTTACCACTTTTCTTGCCACTTGGATGATATGAATTGGGCACCTAACTTGGAATCAAGTTTGTGACCACGAGCGATGGGGGGTGGTAAATAGATGATCAAGCCAAGCATTAATTTCATCATTTTGCACTTCTTGGCTTTCATGTGAGGAATGTCATTTTGCCTTCTTGTTCCATCAAGTGCCAAGGAAGGATTTTCGGCTTCCACATCTAAGGAAGGTTCTTGACTATCATTCACTTCTGAGGCTTTTTGGACCTCTAAAGCTTCAAGCATTTCTCCCATTTGTAAGTTCAACTTTTCAAGCGCCAAGTTATTTTGGAGACTATTCTCCAAAAGCTCCTCCAAGGCATTTTGCTCTTTATTTCCTCCTTCAAGTAGGCATTCTAACATGAGCTTAAACTCTCTATTTTGACCATGCTCAATTTCTTCCACTTCCATATCCCTATAATTTTCATCATAGAAAGTAGAATCATCATAGCAGGGGCTTGGGGAAGGGAAGGACAAATAAGCACAATCATCACAATGACCATTTTGACGACCACACTTATCACAAATACTCCACTTGTGGGTTTGAGATTGTGCGCACAATCCAGCCCCGGGAGAATTTAAATAATTTTGCCACGAGTGTGGTCCTCCACAATAAGGACAAGGGTCATCAAAGTATGAACAACTACCATCCGATCAATTTTCATTATACTTTATTATTTTATTTTATTTTCAAAACTAAGAAAATAAACAAGAAACAAACAAGAAAAAATAGACCAAGGTAAGAAAGATAATTACACAAATATTCACAAGTTTGGACCAAAGCACTTACGCTTATTTCTCAAACAACCTAAATTACGCCAAATTATTCCCCGGCAACGATGCAAATTTTGATGACGTCCAAATCCACTACTAAAAAGTAAATGGACACGGTCGCATGCAATATAATTTACTCAACTATGAGTCGGGGTCGAATCCCACAGAGAACAATATATAGGCGATTAGGAATGTAAGAGAATTATCACTTATTATGCAATGCCAAACACTTAGAATGGTGGTTAAGAAAATATTATAGCTAAATGCAAAAATGTAAAATAAATTAGAAAGCAAGTAAAATGATCAATGGCTACAAGCATGGGTGCATCGGGATTTACACTGAAGTAACGATCCAATATATTTCACAATTTTATAAATATGAATGAGTTTATTATTTATTAGCCACGGATAATAATTCTATATTAGCTTCTCTCGAAGACTAACAATACTTTATAATTGAATTATCCCTAAAATAATTAAGAGATTAAGCACACCAGAATATGGCTACAAGTATTCCATTCCTATCCTTAGGTAGAATCTATAAAGTGAGGGTTAACGCCTCAAGTTCTTGTTAATTAATCTTTCCCAACCCCGAACTATTTTTCCCAAAATTAATCCGAAGTAAATAGGTGAGTCCTAGGGTTAGCTAATCCCTTTGGAAACATTCAAGAACAAGAATAATTAAAGAAACTACAACTCGCTTCATAATAAATAAAAATCGTTCAATACATAAGCACAACAAGGTATTTAATCCACACTTTAAATATGAGTATTTCCATAAGCAAGATTCAAGTGTTGTAAATAAATACTACACACTTAGATATACAATACAAAGCAAGGAAATGAAGAAATGAGCATAAAGGAGTAAGAAATTTTCAACCAAAAGCTTCAAATCTTCAAGACCCAAGTGTGTGTGCAAGAACCCTAGCTCTCAAAACTTGTTCTCTCTAGTATCTGGACTGAAAATAAGCCAAAGATCTTCCAAGATATGATATGATTCCCAGATAAATGAGCTAGGTCGTGTATTAAATGGTTTGGGGTCAAAATCGTAAAATTCCAAAACTGCCTAGTTTTTCCGCCCAGTTTCTTCTTCGCGTTCGCGAACAGTACTTCGTGTTCGCGAAGGTTTGATTTCTGCTTCTTTTGCGTTTGACTCGTTTTCACTTGGTTTCTTCACCATCACTTCTAAATCACTTGATACCTGAAATATGTCAATAAACCTCAATAAATGCCTTAGTTTCTCAACAAAATCACACAAAAGCCTAAGTATCAAGAATAGATAAGTGGGTAAAATACCAACTTATCAGTAGCACGTGAGTTGACCGTGCGGGTCCAGGTAATTATATCATAGCGCATGAGTTGTCCGCGTAGCACGTGAATTGACCGTGTGGATCCAGGTATTGAGATGATGGCACATGAGTTGTCCGTGCTTAGCGCTTGGGCTTTTGGATCCCCTCCGGAGTCTGTACACACCCCCAGTGAGCGCAGAGTGTTGAGTGTTTTGAGTGTTGAGTGCTGAGTGCGAGTGATGAGTGATGGAGTGACACTGCTGTGAGGTTGTACTTATTTGTGCTGTTGCTGCATTTACCTGCTAATTTTCCTTATAGTCTTACTGATTTATAAAATTACCTGTCTGTACTTAATTGTGAAAATAAATAATTGGACTATTTTACTTAGCTCGTCACTACTGCTCAGTTCCTTAGTTATTTCTGTTACTACTGAGTCGGTTGTACTCATACTACACCCTGTACTTTATGTGCAGATCCAGGTGAGTTAGAAGGCGGCGATCGTTGAGTTCAGGCCGGCTATCTTTGGAGACTGCAAGGTAGCTGTTATCGTCCGCAGGACCTTGTTACTCCTTTTGTCATTTCTTCTTTTGGACAGTTAGACAGTTTATATATCTTAGTTCATAGTTTTAGATGCTCATGACTTGGTGACACCTTGATGTTTAGGGCTCGTTTTCGTATTTTTCTATATTACATTTAGAGTTGATTTAGCTTATGAAAAATTTAAATGTTAAAATATTTTATTAAATTCTTATAATCGGTTTAGTAGTAATATTTTGGAAAGTAGGCTTGCCTTGTAACACGATAGGCGCCATCACGACCAAGGTTAGATTTTGGGTCGTGACAAGTTGGTATCAGAGCCTAGGTTACATAGGTCTCACGAGTCATGAACGGGTTTAGTAGAGTCTTGCGGATCGGTACGGAGACGTCTGTACTTATCTTCGAGAGGCTGCAGAACCTTTAGGAAATCTTCACATTCTTGAATTCTTTTCGTGCGGTATTGATTCAGCTTGAAGTGTAACTCTTTGAATTCCTTCCACGTATTCGTATGTGCACATGAGCGCTCAGTATCAGTTGTGCCTCGACGGCTTGTGATTCCTTGGATGAGGTGCGAGATGTGATTTTTGTGTGTTGATGTTGGGCCAGTCTGAAGGACTCGAGACCAGGGTTTGACTATAGCTTGAGCACTGAGGTGTTGATTGTGTGAGCGCGTGCTTGTGATAATTTTGGGGATATTTAAGAGAGTATTCAGCAGCTTATGAGCCTTAGGGCGGTGTGGTTTTATGCTTGGGTCTCGTGTGATGAGTCTGGGTTGAGGATTGTGGTGTTATGGCGGGGCAAAGTATCAATTTGAAGGTAATTCAGAAAGAAACTCGGATAGATAGGATATCTTGGTAGTAAGTTGGATCGGTATGGTAATGGGTATGATTAGTTCTTGGGGTGTGTATTAGGTAATGAGTTCTACAGGTGTTTTATGGCAATGTCCTTGTGTTTTTGGTGGTCTGCGTAGCTTGGTTGAGTTAGAAGGATTCAGTCCTGACAGATTTGTTTTGTGCCATTGGGGTTCGGAGAGAGTTCTTGATGGTTTTGAGAACAACTCTTGGCACGTTCGAGGACGAACGTTTATTTAAGAGGGGGAGGATGTAACGACTCGTCCAGTCGTTCCGAGAGTTATAGTCCTATTTCCCCATTTCTGCTTCTTTATGTGTTGTTCAGCTGTGTTGAGTTGCATCGAGTTGGTAGGTTTGGGTCCGGAGTAGTTTTGGAGTGAAATGAACACTTAGTCCCTTAGTTAGAAATCTAAGTTAGAAAATTCAACCAGAAGTTGACTTATGAATAAACAAACTTTGGGTGATTTTAGACTTAGGAGTGTGTTCGGAATGTAATTTGGAGGTCTGTGGTAGAATTAGGCTTGAATTGGCGAAAGTTTGAAGTTTAGAAATTCTTAGGCTTGAATCCGAGGTTGATTTGGTGTTTTGGGTGTTCTGAAGGTTCGACTAAGTTCGGGTAGTGATATATGACTTGTTGGAATTATTAATTGAGGTTCTGTGGGCCTCGGGTGAGTTTCGGATAGGTTTGGGTTGTGTTGCGCTCGTTTTTCTTATGTTTCGACGTCGTTTCTTCAAGCATAAATGATATCATATTGAACAAATAAGCTCCAATTTCTTTTTTTTGTTGAAGCATTAGATCCGTATCGTAATTACGGACCCATAGAAAAAAGAATCATCGAATTTGGACATCGTATGAGGATTTTATGGTCATTTTACTAAGAATTAGGTTGCCAGATTTTTCAGATTAATTACGAAATTGCTACTGACGGCGTATTTAAAAACTTGCACTATTTGCAAATTTTGAAACCAACATATCTCCTTAATTATAAGGTCAAATTGAGTGATTCAAAAGCCTAAATTGACTAGAATTTCACAAGGAATCCATTGGAGGCATAAAAAGTGAGTTTCGGGATCGTTTGTCATGAGAAATGAGGCAGAATTACTGGCAGAAAAATATATAAAATGAGGATTTGTTCATTCGGTCATATTTTGAGTTGGGGAGTTCGAATTTGGGCGATTTTGGGGGCGCATTTCACCATATGGATTGGGATAAGTGTTCTCCACTTAGTTTTCATTATATTTCATGAATCCATCTTCATTTTTGGGATTTGATTGATGATTTCAAAGTGAAATTGAGGGAGTTAGGATTTGAGTTTTGGAGAGTTTAAGTGAGGATTTGAGAGACTAAATGGAGTCATATTTTGATGAATTTTATATGGTTAAAATCGAGAGAGGACGAGGTTTATAATCCTGCCATTTTTTTACTGATTTCGAGACGTGGGCCCGGGGGCCAGGTTTTGGCCGATTTCGGAATTTTGGCATATTTATGTAGTTTTTATTGTGGAATTCGATTCTTTAGACTATGTTGATAGTAGTATTCTAATTTTTGGTTAGATTCAGAGATTTTGGAGACCGAATCCAGAGACGAGGGCATCCCGGAGTAGGATTTTACGCTGTTAAGGTAAGTAATTATTTTAACTCTGGCTTTGAAGGTATAAACCCGGAGAATTTGATATTGTGTGACTGTTTGGAGGTGATACCCACGCTAGGTGATGGGCGTGTGGGTATATACCTTGAGGTATTGAGACTTGGTCCGTCCCGTGAGGCCTCATGGCCATCATCTGTGTTTACGTAGTTACTTGTTGTTGAACTTGTCTTCCTTCATGTTAGAGATCATGCTTAGGGTTTATTCATGCTCACATTATTTGTACTCAGTCATAGAAATTATTGTACATGTTTACCTCAGTCTCTATTATTTGCTAATATGTTGTGATACTTGATGTGGGTTGTGTTCCCATATTTGTTGATGATGGTGAGGCTAGTGAGGTACATGATTGAGTGAGACCAAGGGCCTGGTTGTGAGGATATTAATACCATAGCGCGTGAGTTATCCACGTACCACGTGAGTTGACCGTTCGGGTCCAGGTATTGATACCATAGCGCATGAGTTGTCCATGAAGCACGTGAGTTGACCGTGCGGATCCAAGTATTGATATGATGGCACGTGAGTTGTCCGTGCTTAGCACTTGGGCTTTGGGAGCCCCTCCGGAGTCTGTACGCACCCCAGTGAGCACAGAGTGTTGAGTGTTTTGAGTGTTGAGTGCTGAGTGCGAGTGATGAGTGATGGAGTGACACTGCTGTGAGGTTGTATTTATTTGTGTTGTTGCTGCATTTACCTTTTAATTTTCCTTGTAGTCTTACTGATTTATAAAATTACCTGTCTACTCCTATTTGTACTTAATTGTAAAAATAAATAATTGGACTGTTTTACTTAGCTCGTCATTACTGCTCAGTTCCTTAGTTATTTTTGTTACTACTGAGTCGGTTGTACTCATACTACACCCTGCACTTTATGTGCAGATCTAGGTGAGTTAGAAGGCGGCGATCGTTGAGTTCAGGCCGGCTATCTTTGGAGACTGCAAGGTAGCTGTTAGCATCCGCAGGACCTTGTTACTCCTTTTGTCATTTCTTCTTTTGGACAATTAGACAGTTTATATATCTTAGTTCATAGTTTTAGATGCTCATGACTTAGTGACACCCTGATGTTTGGGGCTCGTTTTCGTATTTTTCTATATTACATTTAGAGTTGATTTAGTTTATGAAAAATTTAAATGTTGAAATGTTTTATTAAATTCTTATAATCGGCTTAGTAGTAACATTTTGGGACGTAGACTTGCCTTGTAACACGATAGGCGCCATCACGACCATGGTTAGATTTTGGGTCATGACAAGTTGGTATCAGAGCCTAGGTTACATAGGTCTCACGAGTCATGAGCGGGTTTAGTAGAGTCTTGAGGATCGGTACGGAGACGTCTGTACTTATCTTCGAGAGGCTGCAGAACCTTTAGAAAAACTTCACATTCTTGAATTCTTTTCGTGCGGTATTGATTCAGCTTGAAGTGTAACTCTTTGAATTCCTTCCACGTATTCGTATGTGCACATGAGCGCTCAGTATCAGTTGTGCCTCGACGACTTGTGATTCCCTGGATGAGGTACGAGATGTGTTTTCTGTGTGTTGATGTTGGGCCAGTCTAGAGGACTCGAGGCTGGGGTTTGACTATAGCTTGAGCATTGAGGTGTTGATTGTTTGAGCGCGTGCTTGTGATAATTTTGGGGATATTTAAGAGAGTATTCAGCGGCTTATGAGCCTTAAGGCGGTGTGGTTTTATGCTTGGGTCTCGTGTGGTGAGTCTGGGTTGAGGATTGTGGTGTTATGGCGGGGCAAAGTATCAATTTGAAGGTAATTCAGAAAGAAACTCGGATAGATAGGATATCTTGGTAGTAGGTTGGATCGGTATGGTAATGGGTATGATTAGTTCTTGGGATGTGTATTAGGTAATGAGTTCTACAGGTGTTTTATGGCAATGTCCTTGTGTTTTTGGTGGTCTGCGTAGCTTGGTTGAGTTAGAAGGATTCAGTCCTGACAGATTTGTTTTGTGCCATTGGGGTTCGGAGAGAGTTCTTGATGGTTTTGAGAACAACTCTTGGCACGTTCGAGGACGAACGTTTATTTAAGAGGGGGAGGATGTAACGACTCGGCCAGTCGTTCCGAGAGTTATAGCCATGTTTCCCCATTTCTGCTTCTTTATGTGTTGTTCAGCTGTGTTGAGTTGCATCGAGTTGGTAGGTTTGGGTCCGGAGTAGTTTTGGAGTGAAATGAACACTTAGTCCCTTAGTTAGAAAGCTAAGTTAGAAAAGTCAACCGGAAGTTGACTTATGAATAAACAAACTTTGGGTAATTTTAGACTTAGGAGTGTGTCCGAAATATAATTTGGAGGTCCGTGGTAGAATTAGGCTTGAATTTGCGAAAGTTGGAAGTTTAGAAGTTCTTAAGCTTGAATCCGAGGTTGATTTGGTATTTTGGTGTTGTTTTGGATGTTCCGAAGGTTCAACTAAGTTCGGGTAGTGATATATGACTTGTTGGAATTATTGGTTGAGGTCCCGAGGGCCTCGGGTAAGTTTCGGATAGGTTTGGGTTGTGTTGCGCTCGTTTTTCTTATGTTTCGACGTCGTTTCTTCAAGCATAAATGATATCATATTGAATAAATGAGCTCCGATTTCTTTTTTTTTGATTGAAGCACTAGATCCGTATCGTAATTACGGATCCGTAGCAAAAAGAATCGTCGAATTTGGACATCGTATGAGGATTTTATGGTCATTGTACTAAGAATTAGGTTGCCAGATTTTTTTCTGATTAATTACGCAATTGCCACTGACGACGTATTTAAAAATCTGCACTATTTGCAAATATTGAAACCAATATATCTCCTTCATAATAAGGTCAAATTGAGTGATTCAAAAGCCTATATTGACTAGAATTTCACAAGAAATCCATTGGAGGCATAAAAAGTGAGTTTCGGGATCGTTTGGCATAAGAAACGAGACAGAATAACTGGCAGAAAAATATATAAAACGAGGGTATTTTCATTCGGTCATATTTTGAGTTGGGGAGCTCGGATTTGTGCGATTTTGGGGGCACTGTTTACCACAAGGATTGGGGTAAGTGTTCTCTACTCAGTTTTGGTTATATTTTATGAATCCATCTTCGTTTTTGGGATTTGATTGATAATTTCAAAGTGAAATTGAGGGAGTTAGGATTTGAGTTTTGGAGAGTTTAAGTGAGGATTTGAGGGACCAAACGGAGTCTGATTTTGATGAATTTTATATGGTTAGACTCAGGAGAGGACGAGGTTTATTATTCTATCATTTTTGACTGATTTTGAGACGTGGGCCCAGGGGCTAGGTTTTGGCCGATTTCGGATTTTTGGCATATTTATGTACTTTTTATTGTGAAATTCGATTCTTTAGACTATGTTGATAGTAGTATTTTGATTTTTGGTTAGATTCGGAGCTTTTGGAGACCGAGTCCAGAGACGAGGGTATCCCGGAGTAGGATTTTACGCTGTTAAGGTAAGTAACAGTTTTAACTCTGGCTTTGAGGGTATAAACCCAGAGAATTTGATATCGTGTGACTGTTTGGAGGTGATACCCACGCTAGGTGATGGACGTGTGGGTTTATACCTTGAGGGATTAAAACTTGGTCCGTCCCATGAGGCCTCATGGCCATCATCTGTGTTTACGTAGTTACTTGTTGTTGAACTTGTCTGCCTTCATGTTAGAGATCATGTTTAGGCTTTATTCATGCTCATATTATTTGTACTCAGTCATAGAAATTATTGTACATGTTTACCTCAGTCTCTATTATTTGCTAATATGTTGTGATACTTGATGTGGGTTGTGTTCCCTTATTTATTGATGATGGTGAGGCTAGTGAGGTACATGATTGAGTGAGGCCAAGGGCCTGGTTGTGAGGATATTAATATTATAGCGCGTGAGTTATTCGCGTAGCACGTGAGTTGACCGTACGGGTCCAGGTATTGATACCATAGCGTGTGAGTTGTCCGTGTAGCACGTGAGTTGACCGTGTGGATCCAGGTATTGATATGATGGCACGTGAGTTATCCGTGCTTAGCGCTTGGGCTTTGGGAGCCCCTCCGGAGTCTGTACACACCCTCAGTGAGCACAGAGTGTTGAGTGTTTTGAGTGTTGAGTGTTGAGTGCAAGTGATGAGTGATGGAGTGACACTGCTGTGAGGTTGTATTTATTTGTGTTGTTGCTGCATTTACCTTTTAATTTTCCTTGTAGTCTTGCTGATTTATAAAATTACCTGTCTACTCCTGTTTGTACTTAATTGTAAAAATAAATAATTGGACTGTTTTACTTAGCTCGTCACTACTGCTCAGTTCCTTAGTTATTTCTGTTATTACTAAGTCGGTTGTACTCATACTACACCCTGCACTTTATGTGCAGATCCAGGTGAGTTAGAAGGCGGCGATCGTTGAGTTCAGGCCGGCTATCTTTGGAGACTGCAAGGTAGTTGTTAGCGTCCGTAGGACCTTGTTACTCCTTTTGTGATTTCTTCTTTTGGACAGTTAGACAGTTTATATATCTTAGTTCATAGTTTTAGATGCTCATGACTTAGTGACACCCCGATATTTGGGGCTCGTTTTCGTATTTTTCTATATTACATTTAGAGTTGATTTAGTTTATGAAAAATTTAAATGTTGAAATATTTTATTAAATTCTTATAATCGGTTTAGTAGTAATATTTTGGGAAGTAGGCTTGCCTTGTAACACGATAGGTGCCATCACGACCATGGTTAGATTTTGTGTCGTGACAGCGCCACATCCAAAGGGAGGTGCCGTGGTTCATGCTATTTGCAGATGATATTGTATTGACTGAAGAGACGCGAGATGGTGTGAACGCGCAATTAGAGGTATAAAGGCAGACCCTGGAGTCTAAAGGTTTCAAGTTGAGCAGGACCAAGACAGAATACTTGGAGTGTAAGTTTAGTGGCGAGACTCAAGGAGGGGAAGGGGAGGTGAGGCTGGACTCGCAGGTCATCCCTAGGAGAGGAAGTTTTAAGTACCTTGGGTCTATTATTTAGAGGGATGGGTAGATTGATGAAGATGTCACACATTGTATTGGGGCGGGATAGATGAAATGGAGACTCACTTCCGATATTTTGTATGACAAGAAGGTGCCACCGAAACTTAAAGGTAAGTTCTACAGAGTTGTGGTCAGACCAACGATGTTGTATGGGGCTGAGTGCTGGCCATTCAAGATCGCTCATGTCCATAAGATGAAGGTAGCAGATATGAGGATGTTGAAATGGATGTGCGGGTATACCAGGTTAAATATGATCAGAAATGAGGTTATTCGCGACAAGGTGGGTATGGCCCCTATTGAGAACAAGATGCGGGAAATGCGGCTTAGGTAGTTTGGTCATGTGAGGAGGAGGAGCACAGACGCCCCAGTGAGGAGGTGTGAGAGATTGATATTTGAGGGCCTATGGAGAGGTAGAGGTAGGCCAAAGAAGAGGTGGGGAGAGGTGATTAAGCAAGACATGGCGCAGCTTCAGCTGACCGAGGACATGACCCTTGATAGGAAGGTATGGAGGTCGAGGATTAGGGTAGTAGAGTAGGTAGTCTAGGGTGTTCATAATAGTAATATTGGCACGCAGTCTCGCTTTCTGTTGGTAGTAGGTTTTTATGACTAACCGTTATTTTCTTTCATTGTTGATCACCTTATTATGTTGTTGTTTTTATTCTACTTTAATATGGCTTTTTGGTACTGTCCCTTCTTATTTATATTTCCATTAATGTGGCTTATACTTTCCTGAGCCGAGAGTCTATTGGAAACAGCATCTCTATCCTCACAAGGTAGGGATAAGATCTGGGTACACACTACCCTCCCCAGACCCCACGATGTGAAATAATACTGGGTATGTTGTTGTTGTTGTTGTTGACAAGAACAAAGAGAAAAAGAAGAGGAAGAAAAGAATAACAACGAGAAAAAGAAGATAAGAAAAAGGAAAAAGAATAAGAAATTCTAAAATGAAAAAGAAAATATTAGAGAAAAAACTACTTCAGTATAAATAATCCAATTAGCAGTTGACATGTGTATAATTTGGAGGGGTCAAATAATTAGGACAGGTATATTATACCCAAATGTAACGACTAAAACGAATAGCCACGTGGCCCAATCATATGTTTCCAACGCATTAAAAGAGGACCCCACATACTATGCCGTTAGTGGGGTGGGTAATTTTAAGCCTAGAAATAATGTTGTGTGTATATAGGGATAGTTTTAGCCCTTTTTGTTAGAACTATGGGCCTCCCCGTCTACTACTCCACCTCCTCTACTACTCGACCTTAAATAACTACAATTTAGATACCTTGGCTCGTTTCAAAATAATAGAATGATAGATGAAGATGTTACTTATAGGATTAAAACTGGATGGTTGACATGGAGAAGTGCTACCGAGGTGTTATGTGATAGAAGGATGCCTACCAAGGTGAAATGTAAGTTCTATAGAACAGCTATAAGACCGACTATGTTATATGGTAGTGAATGTTAGGCGGCTAAAGTACAATATATTCACAAGATGAGTGTTGCCAAAAAGCGAGTGTTAAAATGGATACGTAGTCACACTAGATTAGATAAGATTAAAAATGATCATATTTGCCAAAAGGTGCAAGTAGCACACATTGAGTATAAAATGAGAGAATGTCGCTTGAGATGGTTTGATCATGTCCTGCGTCGACCTGCAGATGCACCGGTCCAAATGTGCGAAACTGTGGCGAGGGAGGTACTAAAAGGGGGACGGGTTAAGACCTAAAATTACATGAAAGAAATTTGTCTCAAAAAACTTACAAATCATTGGAATCAATAGACTTCACTGAAGATAGGGCACAATGGAAGAGAAAAATCCATATAGGTAATACCTACTGGTTGGGAATAGGTTTTAAACTTTGTGTACATACATACACATATATATTTCTTACTTGCACTTTTATTTAATTTTGGTAATTATGATAATAGAAGTTGAGTTAAATGAAAGGAATGAGGATTCATATCGCCGATCCCAACTTGATACTTGCACTTTTACTTGCATGGTTGTTATTGTAGGAGAAAACATCCAACAGCAGAATTAGCAGATCCAAACAAAAAGAAAGTAACCCACATCCACCAAGCAAATTATTTTAGAATAAAAGAAAACAAAAAGTTAAACTGCACGGCAACAATGGCACAACATATCAATTCTTTCTTCATAACGAAAAATTTCTTAATAATGCTGACTTCTTGGAATGCTTCCAAGAAACAGGGGAAACAATAGTGAAATGCCAAGAGAGAGACAATAGAACCCTCTGTTGTTGTGCCGCTAATGTTTTATCGTCCATTGAAACTCGTGTATTTAATCATAAATTAGTAGGCCTCCCAATCTTCCAAAATTTTGATGTTCCGCTGATTACTCCTTCCCGAATGCCTCAGTATTACAATAATCCCTTAGGCAAATGGGTAATGCACAATTTTCATGAGTATTTAGGAGTCTATCCAAAATTCAGAAAAATAGAAGTTTGCTCTTCTTTTTCTGCCTTTCCACTGACCACCCTAATGTACATTAATAAAAAAAATGGGTGGATCCGTTTCCAATCTCAAAATCCTATAGGTTAGTACCAACAAAATTGCAGCAGCTTGCTCAATTTGATTCCTTGACAGAACCTGAAGATGACTCTTCATTTACGAAATCCTTGCTGATTGACAAACTTGTCTGACTTTCTTGGTAACTTTCTTCACTGGTGCCAGCCCGATTTTTGCTGGTTCTTGGCCTGATGTTTACACCCATGGGAAAGGGCACCTGCAAAACAAGGAAAGTGAGACCTCAAGCACCTTTTAATTTCCCTCAGATACAGATCACATAATTTCAAAGTGAAACCAAGCACTAAGGCAATATCAAACTGATGCTCCAACCACAAATTGGCAAAAGCTTAGGGTGCGTTTGGTATGACGGAAAATGCTTTCCCAAAATGTATTCTGGAAAATGAGTTATTTTCTCACAGCCAAATACCAGAAATATTTTCTTAAGTAAATATTTTTTTTTTTCAGAAGAGATAACATGACTTCCCTCACTTATGTTTTTCCTTAATAGCACATTAAAATAGTTGCCAAAGTTAAAATGTGTTTGATAGTGACAGAAAATAACATTCCTATCATACCAAACACACCCTTAATCATTAGGCAAGTCACCAGAAACAAATGAAACTATAAAAGCAATGGCCGCTTTTGATAGAGTTGTGCTCATACCTGATCACCAGCATTAGGGCCATCAGTGTGGAAGAGGATTGGGCGGCACCGCTTATCTTCATTCATGAGGCTAGAATTCTGGAAGTGAGCAATGAGTGCAGCTTTTCCCTGGATACGAGCATATGCAAGTGATGCCACCTTCTCACTATTGAACTTTTCCCATTTCTTTCCATTGAATGCCTGCCAAATAAATACTCATGTTTTACCGTAAAAGAAGCAACAACAATTGGAAGTAACCCTTTAATTGAATTGAACTAATTTGCTCAGGGTACAAGAACCACATACATGATAAAATGGAACAATAAGGGAAGGATCAGTCATGTTGATAAAAGCGTAACCTACATTGCACTTGTTCTGCAACAAAACAAACCGAAGTTATACAGAATAGAAACAAGATACAGAACACAAGAAAGCTTTCAGCATGGGAAAAGCGCTTGCCTTGAAATCAATTGGTAGATAGATGAAATCATACATTCCTCTGTGACGTTCATCAATTGCAGCCAAAAGCATTTTTGAAGTGTACCTAAAAACCCACCAGGAGAAGTTAGAACATGGCTGATGGCACACCATCGCAAATTTTGAGAACACAAAAATACAAAAAATACTATCCAATAGCTGAAGAAGTTTCTTGCTATGAGAACAGATAGACAATCTTTATACTCAAAAGATGACACTGATCATAACTTGAAACCTTAATGTTCTTTTTATTCATCCCATGCAGGTATACAAGCAATGAAAATTTGCAACAAAAATATAATAATAAATATGGTATGGTGACCAGATGCATTGGTATTAATATCAATGGTCTACAAATTGCAACTAGAAAATCTTTTTGATAAGTTACAACTAGGAGATATTTGAGAAAATTTCAGAAATATTTCAAGGCATTAAGCAAGATAAGTAATCCCTCAACATCAAACAGCTTTTACTATCATGTATATATCCGGTCAAGTTAGTTTTTAAGAGTAAACTCAATAAACATCATCTCAAACTAGTGAAGAAACTAATGGATTAGTAATCCCTCAACATCTTAAGCAGCATGTTTCCATATTAGCGAATAGAAGGAATTCAGGTATAAACTTAAATATCAATTAATAATAAGACAGTGTCGTACTTGTTAGGAATGTTCTTTATCATTAGGGTCGTTCTTTTATCTTCCCCTCGTGCAATCCGATCAACGTCCAGTTCAAACTGCTTCTTGTTGTCAGTCTGATTCGAACTGCCTTCATTCCGACGACTCCTCATCCTTTCATTTGGAGAATCAAATGAATTGATCATAGGAATTATTTGACCTCTACCGGGAAACATCAAACTCCTCTGATGATGGGAATGCAATCCAACATTACTGGAAGACATTGACAAGTCTATACAGCTACCACCAGTGCGAGGGAAAACGTTATGAGGAATAAACTCCAAATGATGTGGTGAATTTCCAGAAATCCTCATACTGCCCAGAGAACCTGGGTGAAAACCAGATGCATCAGGAGATTCTCCTGCATAGGCATGCCTTCTATCCCAGAGAGAGAGGGAGGGATTAACAGAGGGTGCTGAACCCACATGATGGTTGTTTATTGGTACAAGTGCATTCAGCATATGGGCGGGAGCCCTTGGAACAGAATGCAGTTGTTGAGGGCGAGTAGCACAGACTCCACCTACAAATGTTGGTGAGTTTGGCCACATCATGCCTTGAGGCTGAGGTTGATGTGATTTACTCCAGATGTACTGGTGCCCAGGAGAAGGACAATTTACATTTCCATTTGGAGTAAAACCTGAAATGAACAGAAATAGCACACAGAATATCAGAAAATTTGGATGACAGTTGTTTCTATTTTATTGGCCCCTGTTCTATAAGGTTGGGGGAGGGGTAATGGGAGTTATACCCTTACAGGTACAGTTACACTCTCAGTTCCATTTAGATATTAGAGATTCACATAAAAATGAAAAAGGAACATATCAGAGAACTGGCTAAGATGGAAGCAAATCGCTTCCATCTTTTTCAGGATTACAACCTAACTATTGCGGTCAGTACAATATTCATCCTTGCAGAGAAAGAAGACCCGTGATACGGAACTTCTTACCTTCACTTAGTTCAACCGAATGCCCATTAGAGCCAACTCTGGAAAACTTTCGGTTTTCTGATTCTACTGGCCTGATATTCATAGTTGCAGAAATGCTGCCCGGAGAAATGGAGGAAGCTCCATGAGATAAACCATCATGATACTCTGGAAGTGAATGAGGATGGAGACCTGATGTGCTGCTAAACTCAAAATTGATTCGGCTCTGCAGGTGGCCAGTTTCACCAACATTGGCTTGGTTGCCCTTAGATTCCAACCTCAACAAGCTGTTAGGAACACTGAATGATAATCCACAGTCAAATGCATTATCCAGATAGGAATTAATGGCAGAACCACTGGCTGTTTGTCTTCCCAGAATTGATCCATTTTCCATACTCGACGAATGTCCTCCGTGTGGAAGTGCCCCTGAAAATTTTTAACCAAGTAAAGTGAACATATAATTTTTCTGCAAGAACAATAATGCAAAGAATGAAGAGTAATAATACCAGAAAATCCAGTTGCTAAGATGCTAGGACTATTCTGCTGCAAATACAGACCAGGTTCATCTTGCTCCAGCTCAGAAGGAAACTGTTGCAACAACCTGCTGTATTCAAACAAAGGCTCAGATAACAGTGTGAATCAGTTAAAAGAGAAATAACAGTCCAAACTTGGCAAAGAGTTCAAATTTGTGAAGCCTATAGAATATGGATAATTGGTCTACTTCAGCTATAAAATATAATTAGCAAACAGCGTTCTACAAGAACACTCCCCCCCCCCCCCCCCGCGGTTTTTGGAAGAAAGGGGAATGGAGGGGTGTTTCCAAGAAGAGCTAAGGAAAGCGAAATGTTAAAGATTCGCACCGTCTAGTACCACCAGGATGGCTTGCTTCAACTTTTATCCGCTTCCCTGCAATGTCACTCCTGTTTAATGCACGAAGAGCAGCTTCTGCAGCTCTAATATCATAAAACTCTATAAATTTGTGATGGCTTCTATGCGGAGTCTCACGGATCTTTTACAAGATAAGGGGCAAAAAAAAGAAGACAAAAATCAGCAATTCCCTGACAAAACAATTGAATGCAAAGAGCTAGTAGTCTAGCTTACCTCCTTAATCTCGCCATATACACCAAATATTTGACGGAGTTCATCATTTGAAACAGAGGAATCAAGGTCGAAAACCAGGAGAGTGCCTTGGTTGACATCTTTTTCTGATGGATTGTCCTATCAAAAATGATCAGAAAAGGAGGATTGATAATTGTTGCTTGTTGACTAAGAAACATGAGATGCAGAAAACAAATCTAGCTCAGGAAATACTGCCAATGGATGATCTTTTTGATATATTGCTCGCATACGGGAGATAAACAAATGTAAAACATTTGTAGGGCCAGTAATCTCTGAAACAGGCAAACAGTTAGATATACAAATGGGAAGGACCAAGAAAGATGAAGCATACATACCTTGGGAATAGAGAAATGTATGTCTAGCTTCCTGTGTCTCAGCGGTTTGTTCTGAAGAGCTTTCATGGCATGCTGTGATGCTCGAATATCATAATACGAGATCATAACAAAACCGCGATGCTTGCATGCTGTATATAGCATGTGAATATCTCCATATTGCTGTTCATAAGAATCAAACACAGCAATCATCACCAATCAAAACATACAACTTCTGTTCTGCTTTTAATTTTCTCTTTTAAGAGGATAGAGAAAAGTTTCTGGAAAATGTAGACCCAATGATAGACCACTCTCACCTCAAAAAGAGTTTGTAATTCAGAATCTTCAACACTGCTGTTTATATTTCTTACAAATAGTGTTCTAGATGGATTTTCCCCAGAAGGGTGCTTGCCACGAATTGCAGCACTAGAGCCACCCTGCAGAGTATAATTTCCAGCAAATTCAGAATTTCGTTGTCCTGGAGAGGAACTATCTTCTCCTAGATCCATCCCTCCAACACTACTGAAAAGATCAAGATCTTCAATGTCATCACCAGCATTGGGTTGGCCAACATAGTCAAGCCCATCAGTTACTCCAGCAAGCAAGTCATCATCATCAGGGAGAAGATTTCCAATAGCGTGGGCCTCAAGTTCTTTAAGGGACTCAAAAGGTTCTTCTTCATAGTGTGAGTCAGCTGCACCAACAGAATGACCATGTGGAGAATTATTGGTCGGCAATCGCACTGCATGACAAAATCCCAACATCAACTCCTCTACCTTTGACAGAAAAGCCGAAGAAAATAAAACTAAAAAAAATAGATAAGGACGGATTGGATAAATAAGTTATCCACCTACAACAGCATCACAGGAGAAGCAGTGAAGTACTGTTTTTGACAGCCACTTAAAGCATCAATGGGGCAAAAATTTGCCAAAATAGTGGCAACACTTGGAAACAATGTAATATGTCAAGGCAGTAATAGGACAGAAAAAAAGTAAGACATACATTTTCTACTGAATAATTCTGATAATGAGCTCGAGAAGAGACCATTCTCATATTGACCACCCATTACGCTAATTCTGTCACCTTCAGCTGGAAAAGATGTCAGGTCAGCGCTGAGAATAGATCTTACACCCAGGTTATGATCAAGAGCTCTAGGTAAAGAGTGAGATGCTCTTTCCACTCCAAAAGCATGTTTTTCTATGATGCTGTTAACCTTTTTGTCTTGTTTTAGATAAGAACCATGATGTTCAAAATTCTTTGCCATCGGAGAGCCCAATGAAATATGAGTCTCAAGGGGTGATGAACGGACAGCAGCTCTTTGTAAAGCATCATCACCTTTAATACCTGCATGAAAATGTGTAAGCATAATTGAAAAGAGAGGTTATCAAAACTCTCCATCTGGATCACAACCCTTTTCACTTGGAAATGAAAAGTGTATTACCCACCCTAGTTCTGGTATCTTGTATAAAGAACATACATGGATGGATCCATGCATAAATATGACAGAAATAATAGCATAAGCTTTGTCATTGCACGCATTGGTAACAGGAACTTCTTTCTTTTTTCTTTTTCTTTTTTTTCCACAGTAGGGAGGGGGGGACATGCATTTGTTTGTATTCTGAAAGGATACACATATTTTGGAGATCCGAAAGGCTAAAGCACGTTAATTTAGAGCTAGATTCAAAACAACAATTTGGTAAGATTTACACAGCCTGATTACCATTTCTGGCACCACCTTTCAACAGAATAAGTTTTCAAAAATCAATAGAGATACCAATCTTGAGACATTTGAAGATGATTTAAACATAACTTTTTTTCCTGATCTGTTTAAAAAGAAGAGATTTGCAGCAGCAAAAAATGAGACCAATTTACAGCAGCTGCACTGTAACCCTGAGAATCAGGAAAAGAGGAAAAGAAAGGAAAATGGAAATTCTTTAAACTAATTGACCCATGACAATCAGTTTGGAAACAGCCTCTCTACCTCACACAAGGTGAGGGTAAAGTCTGCGTACACCCCACCCTCACCAGACCCCACTTGTACTAGTCACATTGAACATAATGCAGGCAGACTCATCAATGCGTTTTTGATAAAACAACGCTAACACTAGCAAACTCCTGATATAAAAGGAACATACAAAGGGCTATTTGGATTACTACTGACCATGGTAATTCTGCAGGCTGTTTGTCTTCCAAAATCCGACTTGCCTCTGCAAGATTCAGAAGAGGAAGGTATCAGTTACGAGGAAAAGAACGAGCAAAATAGTATTCCTTCCCTCCTTTATCTATTTGATGCCTTATCCAAGAGAGGGGTAAGGTCGTCCTAAAGACTTTTGTAACATTCGAAGTAGATAAACAGATCATGAAAGAAATAAAAGTGTAATGTATGAACAATTTAAACCTCATCATGAAAACATAAGTCCTCGGAGAAGTATGATGATGGCGATAAACCCTGTCGCTCCCTCATTTGAGATGGCATCACGCAATTTGGACTCAGAAGGAACTATCTAATCAAAGAAAGTATCTCCGCCTTGTATAAAGCTTGAATAAGATCCTCTTTTAAAGTATTTCTGCAATGAGAAACTAAAGTATTTTTGCAATGAGAAATCACAAAGATTCAATCTTTACACTGAATTGAGCACAAAATGGCAACATCCAGGTACATTACGGGAAAGCCAAGTAAGCAACTTCTCACATCTTCAGATATGACATGTACACATACTTCAATTATGTTATTATCCAAGTTTCAGTTGAAGATTAAAAAACTGTAATTATGGAACAGTAAGTAGCTTCAGCTTAATTATTAGGTTGCCAAATTGAGGGGGTGGAACTGGATCATTCGTGGTTAAATGAATTTTCAGCGAGAAGCATTTAACAACTCAAGACGGAATTAGACTTTAAAAGAGAAAAAGACAAGGTTTTTAATCATTCGCGGAGAATAAGGCTTTTGTTTTGGAAGTTTAGAGCGGCGTAATTTGTATTTATTCCATACTAAGACATGAAATGCTGAGCATGACGAAAAAGGTAGTAAAAAAAACAAAGAAAAGAATAAATCAAGTTAAGCAGATCAAGAAGAAGGGTAGTTAATATTAAGCCCAAACTCAAAAGCAAACAGAAAAAATCAAGGCCGATCGAACAGTACAACAGGTGGAAGCACATTAAAAGAAGCCATATTTGAAGGTGAGGGAGTAGATCAAAGGATAAAAACAGAAATTGGAGCCATAATTGAGCAAAAAACGAAAAAGCACGCACCTGGGGACACAGAATCAGAGAGCAAAATCATGAGAGAGAGAAAGAAGAGGAAAGAGATATTTATAGGAAAGGGGAAGGTGAGGGAGGGCTATAAGGATTTTGAAGAAGAGAGAAGAGATGAAAATAGGAATAAATTACGGCACAAGGCAAGGGGAGGAAGGGGGAAATTGAAGAAGAGATCTAGGTATCCGTGCCGTGCAGAAACCTCCAAAGCTTCGATGCCTTTCTCTCTCTGTTTGTTTCTCTCTCCTGTTCTTTTTTCCTACATTGCACGTTAACCACCTGTAAATCCTCTCTCCTCTGCAAAATTATATTTAATACAGTTTTCTTCTCCCTTTTATCCACAGCTAAACATTCATTATTCCAACTGCTCCGATCGGAATTATGAAGTTTCCGGCGAGCTACAGGCGGAGATTCCGAGCCGTCGCTCCCCAGCTTCTGTTGGAGAAATGGAGAGAGAGAAAGAAAAAAAAAAAAGATCAGAGGAGAGAGAAAATTGTAGGAAAAGAAAAAAGAACTGGATTTATTGTCCGGACAGAGAAAAGAAATGAAATGAAATTGAAAAAGCGGAAACGGACTTTGAATTGAAAATAGACACGGACCAGAAGAATAAACCCACCCACCCCCTCACACCAAAAATTAAGATGGACCAGAAGAATAACCAACCCCAAGCAACTCCACACCCCACAAAATAAAATACTCTATTACTACTACTTAACAACAATGATAAAAGGAAGAGGGTATAAAACGAGGTCAAGAGCAGTCACCGCTCCTACAAACCCGAGAACATTTCCTGGCGATGAGTTCCTCATTCAATTTCACTATTATAAATACAACAAATTCAACTATTTAGCACAGATCAAAAACTCATTATTTATGATTTGAACTGTAATCCCTCAACGGTTAAACATCATTAGTTATGATTGACCTTTGAACACTGCAGTTGGAATTGTAATTCCGCAACCGTTAAACGGTTCCTGGAGTATGACTAGCTGAATTAGTTAAAAGATATAAATTTTATGAAACTAAAATTTTAAAAAAAGATACACAATACAGATTAACTTTTGGTTGATACACTTTTTAAAGATATATCAAGGAGCTCTATTCAAAGTCGGTTATGTCTTCTTTGTAACAAATTAAATGAGATTGCGGGCCTGACTGTAGGGCTGATTATCTAGCACATCAGTGGGTATTTACGTTTAATGGTTATCGATTTTTAAATATACTAATTCGCTAGCCAATCGATCGATTAATTTAGTATCGGATAGCGATTATTGGCCGGTTATCGGTCGGTTTATCGATTAAATCAAGTATACCAAACTAGAAATTATGTCTTGCCTAAAATGGAGAAAAAAATTATTACTGTATTTTTACCTTAAATAATGTTAGTCCACAAAATAAAATATCCAACATTTCAACTGTAATCTAAAATGTAAGATTATTGAATAATAATTGTTTAAGCATGTTAAAGTTCTTCATTTTGCTTGCAGTTCTTCCTGACTCAGCCTGATGACTCTAAAGCAGACAAATTTTCTTTTTAAGGGACTCAAATACGGTAGAGGTAGTAAAATTGCAATTGAGTAGTGTGGACACTGGTGATAGGAGTTAGCTCAATTGAGTTAAACATGAGGGTGATAATTTGGAGAAAAATTATCCATTACTTATTCGAACAAGGAGCAGAGAGTTGATGTGAAAGAATTGCTTATTTAAAGCGTACTTATACTCCCTCGATATCAGCAAGTGCCATAAGACCCCTATGCGAAAATTAGTGTCTAAAACATACTTTATATACGAAGGATAGAAATATAAATATAATAATTTTTAACGGGTTAATAATTTATCCGATAAAAAAATTGAGTAATTTACCCCCCCTCCCCGCACCAATAAACCATTAACTACGAAATTGTATTCTGTTCACCAACTGTTAATCCAGCAACTCAATACCAATAAGTCAATTTTGTGATTGGATTATCAATCACAGTTTGATTTTGAACATCCTTATGTGACCGGAGAAAGTAATGCCATGAGATTTTGCATTTCTATCTAAGTGTTTTTGAGAGATCATTTCCAAATATTGATTAGCTACAAATATTCTCACATATCAATATAACTAATAAGTTATAATTGTAAATCTAAATGGTTAAGATTACTTATTGATAACTCTATCTATATTTATACATTATTAAAATGATGGTAGTCAAGCTTGAGGATAGGACTAAGGCCTCATTTGTTTGCATTTAATGGAGGTCTGAATCTTAATCATTCAGATCTCACACATTAAGTGTGTTTGTTTTTAAAGTCTAAATCTTAATTATTCAGATCTAAAAACAACTACTTAGTGGGTCTGAATAGGCATGTATGATTAAGATCTATAACATAGACTTAATTTTATTAAGATGCTATCATCCATATTTATTATTAATTGTTGCCACCGCCTATCAACTATCACCATGTTGCCGCCACCACCACCGCCATCATCCTTAATCATAGTCGCTGCCATTATCGGCTACCACTACCCAACATCCCCACCACTCCCACCACCATCATTCTCAACCACAATCAACACTCATCCACCTCAACTACCACAACTAATAACCACCCCATCACCATCAACAACCATAGTCGGCACTGCCCATCATTATAAACTATCACCATCTACCACTACCTTCCCCAATCACAACTCTAACCACCACCCGCCATTATTAACTATCACCACCCACCACCACCATCCTCAATCATAATCGCCACCACTTCTAATCACTACTAGCTACTACGCTGAACCACCACCATCAACCAAAACTACCACCAACCATCACCTCTTGTTGGCATTCACAAGCACCACCGTTAGCCATAATCACCACCAGCAACTACCATAGTTTTAATATATATATATATATATATATATATATATTAGTGATAGAATATTAGATTAATTAGTATTTTATTTGAATTTTATGTTTATTAATTTTCAAATAAAGATTTTATACATTCTTAGTCCTTTAGTATTCAGATCTTAATACACATCTTAATATTGAGATGTGTATTTAGATTCAGATCTCTTAATCTTAATATACATCTTGATATTCAGATGTGTATTCAGATTTAAACGTGTTAATCTTAAAAAAAAATAAATGAGGCCTAAATGGCGTATGAGAAAAAGCTACTTAGCACTTTTAAGACAAAAATCAAAAAAGATTTTGGACAAACTTAATTTGGACAACAAATGTTATTTGAAGTAAACCTTAAGTCTACAGTACGCCGCTAGGACCAACTCCGGTATCTGCAGAAGAAGTGCAGAGTATAGTATGAGTACAACCGACCCCATGTACTATGTAAGTGCCGAGCCTAACCTCGACGAAGTAGTGACGAGGCTAAGGCATGTCGCTTACATTAACCTGTACACAATAATAATAATAATAATAATAATAATAATAATAATAATAATAATAATAATAATAATAATAATAATAATAATAATAATAATAATAATAATAATAATAATAATAATAATAATAATAATAATAACAGGAAAAGAAGTAAACCCGATAAATCATATCAATTATTGAAGTCAATGCAGCAGTCATAAACCTTCAATTAATTTTCTGTTGCGTCGTGCAACCCGCTACAATTATATAAACTTAGAATAAAATACGTTGCGGCGTGCAACCCGATCCAACAATATAATCTTTCAATTAAATTCTGTTGCGTCGTGCAATCCGCTCCAACAATATAAACTTTCAATAAATCTGTTGCGGCGTACAACCCGCTCCAACAATATAAACGTAAAATAAATCTGTTGCGGCGTGCAACTCGCTCCAATAATATAATTTAACAACTCTTAAACATAAAAATACCCCAATAAATATCACATTCAATAATAAATTATTAGGCAACAAGACATACAATGATTATAATTTATTTAGGAAACAAGTAATGACAAGTAGCAATTAATTATGGAAATCAGGGAGAAAATAGGTAATTTAATATGCTAAATGTCAAGTAGCAATTAAGACACATAAGTTAAATAAGCAGGTAGCAATTATAGCATGAATTCAAGATATAATATTGAACAAGGAATATGAGAGAAATAATTAATATACTAATTAATTCATGATTTAAAATAATTTATGATTTTCAGACAAATATGCAAACAATCAATTTGACGACGTATAGGCACTCGTCATCTCGCCTATACGTCGTTGCACATGAAATTCATGTAACAAATAATTCAAGGGTTCTATTCCCTCAAGTCAATGTTAACCACGACACTTACCTTGTTTCGCAATTCAAGTGATCACTCGACCGCGACTTTTCCTTTCAAATTATCCTCCAAACCAATTAAACCTAGCAATTTATTTACCAACAATTCAATTTAAGCTTTAGAAATTATTCACAATTCAAAAGAGACTTAATTTAAGTTATTTTCGAAAAAGTTAATGTGGGGCCCACTTTTCGGAACCCGGCAAAAAATTACAGAATCCGGACACCCGTTCCGACACGAGTTCAACCATACTAAAATTATCGAATTCTGACATCGGATTGTCTTTCAAATCCTAAATTTTTTTTTTTGGAAAGTTTTACAATAATTCCAATTTCTTCCATCTAAATCCGAAATAAATGATAAATATAGACATGAATTTATGAAATATCATCAATATATGATAAGGAACACTTACCCAGTCCGAAGTCGTAAAAAACTCTTTCAAATCGTCCAAAAACCGAGGTTATAAAACTCAAACAAAAATGGCGAAATGACTGATTTTCGATCCCTTATGTTTCTGCCAATTTTCGCTTCTGCGAAGAAATGGCCGCATCTGCGGCGTCGCTTTTGCGATGCCGAATGCACATCTGCGTTGCCTTCTGCTTCTGCGGCTTCTTGCCCAGCTCCTCTGCTTCCGCTTCTGCGATAGACTTCATGCTTCTGCGGAGCCGCTTCTGCAGCCAAGCAGAAGCGAACACACCAAAAGCAGCAAAATTCCAGAATTTGCTTAAGTCCAAAATTTGATCTAATTTTGATCCGAATCATACTCGGGGTACTCGGGACCCCGTCCGAATATACCAACAGGTCCCGTAACATAATACGGACTTACTCGAGGTCTCAAATCACGTCAAACAACGTCGAAATTACAATTCACACCTCGATTCGGACTTATGAGTTCATGAAATTTTCACTTTACAAAACCCGTGCCGAAACGTATTAAACTAATCCGGAATGACTTCAAATTTGGCGGATAAGTCATAAATCACATAACGGAACTATTCCAACTTTCAGAATCAAAATCTGAGCCCGATATCAATAAAAGTCAATTTGTGGTCAAACTTTGAAAGTCTTTAGCCTTTAGATTTCTAGTTTTCGTTAAATGGCGATAATTCGAGCTAGGGACCTCTGAATTCGATTCCGGGCATACGCCCAAGTCCCAAATCACGATACGGACCTACCGGAACTGTCAAAATACTGATCTGGGCCCGTTTGCCCAAAATATTGACCGTAGTCAATTTAAGTGAGTTTTAAAGTACTATTTCACATTTTAATCAATTTTTCACATAAAAACTTTCCGGAAAAATTTACAGACTGCACACGCAAACATAATGTGTATAAAATATCAATAACAACGAAATAAACAGGGAAAGTAACTCAACAATGAAAAACACCCCTTCATAAATCAAATCTTTGTCCAATTGGACTGAGCTGAAATCTAATACATGGGACGGATCACCATGGTATTTCCCGAGCATGGATACATGAAACACCGAATGAACTGCTGATAAACTAGGTGGTAGTGTAAGCTTGTAGGCTACTTCACCCACCCTTTCAAGAATTTCAAAGGGTCCGATATACCTAGGGCTCAACTTGCCCTTCTTTCCGAACCTCATTACACCTTTCATAGGTGAAACCCGGAGCAATACTCGTTCTCCTGCCATGAATGCAACATCACGAACCTTACGGTCGGCATAACTCTTTTTCCTAGACTGAGCTGTGCGAAGTCGATCCTGAATAACCTTGACCTTATCCAAGGCATCCTGTACCAAATCGATACCCAAAAACCGAGCCTCTCCCGGTTCAAACCAGTCAACAAGCGAGCGACATCGCCTCCCGTATAATGCTTCATACAGAGCCATCTGAATGCTCGACTGGTAGCTGTTATTAACTTATTATAGGCAAACTCTGCAAGTGGCAAGAACTGATCCCAAGAACCTCCAAAGTCTATAACACAAGCGCGAAGCATATCTTCTAATATCTGAATAGTGCGCTCTGACTGTCCATCTGTCTGTGGATGAAATGATGTACTCAACTCAACCCGCGTGCCTAATTTACGCTGTACAACCCTTTAGAAGTACGAGGTGAACTGCGTACCTCGATCTGAAATAATAAACACGGGCCCACCGTGAAGGCGGACAATCTCGCGGATGTAAATCTCCGCTAACCGCTCTGAAAAATTGGTAACTACTACTGGAATGAAATGTGTTGACTTGGTCAACCTGTCCATAATGACCCATACTGCGTCAAACTTTCTCTGAGTTCGTGGAAGTCCAACAACAAAATCTATAGTGATACGCTCCCACTTCCTCTCAGGAATTTCTAACTTCTGAAGCAGACCACTAGGTCTCTGATGCTCGTAATTGACTTGCTGATAATTTAAACACCGAGCTACATATGCAACTATAACCTTCTTCATTCTCCTCCACCAATAATATTGCCGCAAATCATGATACATTTTGGCGGTACCTAGATGAATAGAATAACAGGAACTGTGGGCCTCTTCAAGAATTAATTCACGAAGCCCATCTACATTAGGCATACAAATATGACCCTGCATCTGTAGAACTCCATCTTCCCCCACAGTAACTTGTTTGTCACCACTGTGCCATACCGTGTCCTTAAGGACAAGCAAATGAGGATCATCATACTATCGCTCTCTGATACGCTCGTACAAGGAAGACCGAGCGACTGTGCAAGCTAGAATCTGACTGGACTCTGAAACATCTAACCTCACAAACTGATTGGCCAACGTTTGAAGCTAACGGCCTCTCACCAACCAGAATATACGCAAGGCTGCCCATACTCACAACCTTTCTACTCAAAGCATCAGCCACCACATTGGCCTTTCCGGGGTGATACAAAATGGTGATATCATAGTCCTTCAAGAGCTCCAACCATCTTTTCTACCTCAAATTAAGGTCTTTTTGATTGAACAGATACTGTAGACTACGATGATCAGTGAATACCTCACACGAGACACCGTAAAGGTAATGTCTCCAAATCTTCAGCGCATGAACAATGGCTGCCAATTCTAAGTCATGAACATGGCAATTTTTCTCATGAACTTTCAACTGCCGCGACGCATATGCAATCACTCTGCCATCTTACATTAATACTGCAGCAAGACCAATGCGAGATGCATCACAATACACCGTATAAGATCCTGAACCCGTGGGTAATACCAACACTGGCGCCGTAGTCAAAGCAGTCTTGAGCTTCTGAAAGCTCAACTCATACTCGTCTGACCATCTGAATGGGGCACCCTTCTGGGTCAATTTGGTCAATGGAGATGCTATAGATGAAAACCCCTCCACAAACCGGCGATAATAACCTTCCAAACCCAGGAAACTTTGGATATCTGTAGCTGAAGTAGGTCTAGGATAATTTTGAACTGCCTCAATCTTCTTAGGATCTAGTTTTATGCCCTCTGCCGATACAACATGCCCTAAAAAGGCAACTGAGTCTAACCAAAATTCACATTAAGAAAATTTGGCATATAAATGATTATTCTTCAAAGTCAGAAGTACAATCTGAAGATGTTGCCCATGCTCATCGGAAATTCGTATCATTTCTCATCATTTACTCTCCAAAAATAAGGGGATTTGATGCCACGTTTTTGTCACTTGCATCATGATATATCGGAGTGAGAATCGGAGGCTCGTGTCATTCCTCGTCATCTACTCTCCGAAGAACGAGGGGACTATCTTTATACGGGTAAAACCAAGCTCAATATTTGATCGAGCTTCCGAACTCCCTGATTAGGCTAAGGTCGAAATATTTGTGATCGGGTGCAGTCGATCTCGAAGATCGATCTGACGCCAAACACCATCGGCCAAGATTGGCACATTGTGATTATGATCGAACCCAAAGCATTGTCAAAGTTAGCCATCGAAACCATTCTGAAGTAGGTCTAGGCCAATTCTCAACTGCCTCAATCTTCTTAGGATCCACTTTTATGCCTTCTGTCGATACAACATGCCCTAAAAAGGCAACTGAGTCCAACCAAAATTCACATTTCAAAAATTTGGCATATAACTGATTATTCTTCAAAGTTTGAAGTACAATCCGAAGATGCTGCTCATGTTCCTCTCGACTGCTGGAGTAAATCAAGATATTGTCAATGAATACAACCACAAAAAAATCCAAATAGGGCTTGAACACGCGATTCATCGAATCCATAAATATTGCTGGGGCATTTGTTAGCCCAAATGACATCACTAGGAATTCGTAATGTCCATACCGAGTCCGAAAAGCTGTCTTAGGAATATCGGATGCCCTAATCTTCAACTGATGGTAACCAGACCTCAAATGGATCTTTGAAAACACCTTGGCACCCTAAAGTTGAACAAATAAGTCATCAATTCTTGGCAACAGATACTTGTTCTTGATAGTAGCCTTGTTCAACTGCCGATAATCTATACACATCCGCAGTGAACCATCTTTCTTCTTTACAAATAACATTGGTACACCCCAGGGCGAGACGCTAGGTCTAATGAATCCCTGATCAAGCAAGTCTTGTAACTGCTCCTTCAATTCCTTTAGCTCCGCGGGGCCATACGGTATGGTGGAATAGAAATGGGTTAGGCGCCCGGAGCCAAATCAATATAGAAGTCAATATCTCTATCGGGTGGCATCCCCGGCAAATCTGCAGGAAATACATCTGGAAACTCATGGACAACTTGGACCGAATACATAAAAGTAACATCCACGCTGGGATCGCGAATATAAGCCAAATAAGCTAGACACCCCTTCTCGACCATATGCCGAGCTTTCACGTAGGAGATAACCCTGCTGGTAGAATGGCCAAGAGTCCCTTTCCACTCTATTCAAGGTAACCCCGGCATGTCTAAGGTCACCGTTTTTGCGTGATAGTCCAATACAACATGATAAGGTGACAGCCAATCCATTCCCAAGATAACATCAAAATCTACTATATCAAGAAGTAGAAGGTCCACGCTAGTCTCAAGACTCCCGATAGTAACAACACACGAACGATAGACATGATTTACAGTGATAGAATCCCCCACCGACGTGGATACGTGCAAAGAAGCACTCAAAGAATCACGAGGCACAACCAAATATGAAGCAAAGTAGGAGGACACATAGGAATAAGTAGATCGTGGATCAAATAGACCTGAAGCATCTCTATGGCAAACTGGAACAATACCTGTGATCACGGCATCAGATGACTCTGCCTCAGGCCTAGCTGGAAAAGCATAAAATCGGGGTTGGGCCCCACCACTCGGAGCTGTATCTCTGGGACGGCCCCTAACTGGTGGCCTCTACCTCTAAAATTATCGGAATGACAGGGCTTATTATCAGATACTGGCCCTCTCTCCTGACCACGAACAAAATCGATCCGCCTAGCAATATTCACAACTATCTTGAAGGAAATATCACTCCCTGTCTCCTTGGCCATCTGAAGCCTGATAGTATAAGTGAGTCCATCAATAAATCTCCTCACTCTCTCTTTTTCAGTAGGAAGCAAGACGATGGCATGACGTGCTAAGTCCACAAATCGAATCTTATACTGGGTAACAGTCATACTACCATGCTGGAGATGCTCAAACTGCCTGCAGTATTCCTCTCTCAGTGTAATAGGAACAAACTTCTCTAGAAATAGCTGTGAGAACTGCTCCCAGGTAAGTGCAGGTGAATCAGCTGATCTAGTAAATACATAATCTCTCCACCACCTCTTGGCGGAACGAGTCATCTGAAACATAGCAAAATTGACCTCGTTGCTTTCAACTATTCTCATGTTCCGCAATACCTCATGGCAGTGGTCAAGATAATCCTGTGGGTCCTTAGTAGGTGTACCACTGAAGTGAACTGGAAAGAGCTTAGTAACCTTGTCCAATCTCAATAAGGCCTCAGAAGACATAGCGGGCTTGTCACCGGCATGTGCCGCAACAACTGGCTGATCTATCCCAACTGGCGGGACTGCTGGAGCCTGATGCTGGGGAGCTATCTACTCTGGAGCGAGAGTAGTGGGAGTTTGTGCTCTTGCACCAGCCTGTGAGACGGATGGTGCCACTGGAAATGTACCATTCTGGGCCACACCCTCCATTAGGCTCACCAAACGGACTAGAGCGTCCTGAAGTACTAGAGTAGCTATGAATCCTTCCGGGACCTGAACTGGTCCAACAGGTACTGTCTAAGCTGGAACCTCCGCTTCTAAATCCACCTGAGGTTCTACAACAGGTGCTGCTGCTCGAGCTCTAGACTGAACTCTACCTCTGCCTCTACCTCGGCCTCTAGCACGACCTCGGCCTCGGCCTCTACCCTGGTCATAGTTGCCACCGGGGGCTCTGGCCCCTGTCCGTCGGTGGATGTATTATGCGTTCTTGCCATCTGCAATAGAATAAGAATAGAATGGTTCAATCATCGATGATAAAATAAAATCGCACAACAGAATAAGAAAGAAGTGATATCGTTCCTAAACTTCATAGCCTCTAAGAGATAAGTACAGACGTCTCCGTACCGACCTTTCAGACTCTTCTAAGCTTGCTCATGACTCGTGAGACCTACGTAACCTAGTGCTCTGGTACCAACTTGTCACGACCCAAAATTCCCACCTTTGGGACTGTGATGGCGCCTAACATTTCACTTGCCAGGCAAGCCAACGTTAGAATAATTTAACTATTTTTAATAATTAATCTTAATTAAATAGTAAAGAAACCAAACAACTGGAATAATGTCTGAATTAAAGTAAACAAACCAAACTGATAACGATGTCTAAACACCAACCCAGAACTGAAGTCACAAGTGCACGAGCTTCTAGAATAATACAAACAAGGGTCTGAATAAAATAAAGCTGTCTGAAAGAAAGCACACAGCTAAGATAAAGTAGAAGGGGACTTCAGAGCTGCGTACGCTGTACATCTATACCTCAAGTCTCTTTTGATAGCTTAATCCGAGCAAATCTACAGTACGCCGCTGAGACCAACTCCGGTATCTACACAAAAAGTACAGAGTGTAGTATGAGTACAACCGACCCCAATGTACTCTGTAAGTGCCGAGCCTACCTCGATGAAGTAGTGACGAGGCTAAGGCAGGTCACTTACATTAACATGTACGCAATAATAATAATAATAATAATAATAATAATAATAATAATAATAATAATAATAATAATAATAATAATAATAATAATAATAATAATAATAACAGGAAAAGAAGTAAAACCGGTAAATCATATCAATTATTGAAGTCAATTCAGCAGTCATAAATTGAACTGTGAGTATGGACAGCCTTGCGTATATTCGAGTTGGTGAGAGGCCGTTAGCTTCAAACGTTCAGATGTTGGCCAATCAGTTCGTGAGGTTAGATGTTTCAGAGTCCAGTCGAATTCTAGCATGCACAGTCGCTCAATCTTCCTTGTACGAGCGTATCAGAGAGCGATAGTATGATGGTCCTCATTTGCTTGTCCTTAACGACACAATACGGCACGGTGGTGCCAAATATGTTGCTGTGAGAGAAGATGGTGTTCTGTAGATGCAGGGTCATTTTTGTGTGGCTAATGTAGATGGGCTTCCTAAATTAATTCTTGAAGAGGCCTGCAGTTCCCGGTATTCTATTCATCCGGGTACCGCTAATGTATCAGGATTTGCGGCAACATTATTGGTGGAGGATAATGAAGAAGGATATAGTTGCATATGTAGCTCGGTGTTTAAATTGTCAGCAAGTCAAGTACAAGCATCAGAGACCTGGTGGTCTGCTTCAGAAGTTAGAAATTCCTGAGTGGAAGTGGGAGCGTATCACTATGGATTTTGTTGTTAGGCTCCCACGAACTCAGAGGAAGTTCGATGCAATATGGGTCATTGTGGACAGGTTGACCAAGTCAGCACATTTCATTCCAGTGGCAGTTACCTTTTCTTCAGAGCGGTTAACTGAGATTTACATCCGCGAGATAATCCTCCTTCACGGTGTGCCCGTGTCTATCATTTCTGATCGAGGTACACAGTTCATCTCGCACTTCTAGATAACTGTACATCGTGAGTTAGGCACGCGGGTTGAGTTGAGTACAACATTTCATCCACAGACAAACGGACATTCAGAGCGCACTATTCAGATATTGGAAGATATGCTTCGCGCTTGTGTTATAGACTTTGGAGGTTCTTGGGATCAATTCTTGCCACTTACGAAGTTTGCCTATAATAACAGCTACCAGTTGAGCATTCAGATGGCTCCATATGAAGCATTATACGGGAGGTGATGTCGTTCGCTAGTTGGCTGGTTTGAACCGGGAGAGGCTCGGTTGTTGGGTACCAATTTTGTACAGGATGCCTTGGATAAGGTCAAGATTATTCAGGATCGACTTTGCACAGCTCAGTCTAGGCAAAAGAGTTATGCCGACCATAAGGTTCGTGATGTTGCATTCATGGCAGGAGAAAGAGTATTGCTCCGGGTTTCACCTATGAAAGGTGTAATGAGGTTCGGAAAGAAGGGAAAGTTGAGCCCTAGGTATATCGGACCCTTTGAAATTCTTGAAAGGGTGGGTGAAGTAGCCTGCAGGCTCGCACTACCACCTAGTTTATCAACAGTTCATTCGGTGTTACATGTATCCATGCTCCAGAAATATCATGGTGATCCGTCCCATGTATTAGATTTCAGCTCAGTCCAATTGGACAAAGATTTGACTTCTGAAAAGGAACCGGTAGCTATTTTAGCCCGGCAGGTCCGACAGTTGAGGTCTAAGTGTTATACTTTAGTTTGGGTGCAATGGAGAGGTCAGTCGATTGAGGCATCTACCTGAGAGTCCGAGTCGTACATGCGGAGTAGATATCCACACCTTTTCACCAGCTCAAGTATTTTCTAATTCCGTTCGAGGACGAACATTTATTTTAGAGGTGGAGAATGTGATGACCCAATATGTCATCTTTAAATTTAATATTTATTTCTGTGTTTTGAGACCTCAAATAGCACCTCAGCTTTCCTCAACTTGCGTGCGCAATCCATAAATTTTTCAGGAAAGTTTTTATGTGAAAAATTGATTAAAATGTGAAATAGTGCTTTAAAACTCACTTAAGTTGACTTTGGTCAACATTTTGGGCAAAATGGATCCAGATCAGTATTTTAATGATTCTGGTAGGTCCGTATTGTGAATTGGGACTTGGGTGTATGCCCAAAATTGAATTCAGAGGTCCTTAACTCGAATTATCGCCATTTAACGGAAACTAGAGATCTAAAGGCTAAATACTTTCAAAGTTTGACCACAAATTGACTTTTATTGATATCGGGCTCGGATTTCGATTCCAAAAGTTGGAATAGTTCCTTTATGCCATTTATGACTTGTGTGCCAAATTTGAAGTCATTCCGGATTCGTTTAATACATTTTGGCACGAGTTTTGTAAAGTGAAAATTTCATGAACTCATAAGTTCGAATCGAGGTGTGAATTATAATTTCAACATTGTTTGACGTGATTTGAGACCCCGAGTAAGTTCGTATTATATTACGGGACTTGTTGGTATATTCGGACGGGGTCCCGAGTACCCCGAGTGTGATTCGGATCGAAATCGGATCAAATTTTGGACTTAAGCAAATTCTTGAATTTTGCTGCTTCTGGTGTGTTCGCTTCTGCGAAGCGGCTCTGCAGAAGCGTGAAGTCCATCGCAGAAGCGGAAGCAGAGGAGCTGGGCAAGAAGCCGCAGAAGCGAAAAAAACTATTTACTCTCAAAATCGGATAATAATTGAATTTGTTAGTGGTTATAAGGATATGTGGATTAACTTTAAATTGTTTACCCTCAAAATCTGATAACAATTGAATTTGTTAGTGGTTATAAGGACATGTGGATTGACTTGATACAAAGCGATAAATTGGATTGCGATTGAAATAAATAACGATAGATTAACCGTAAACCAGGTGAGTTGGGTGATTTCGGCTTAGGAAAGCAGGCCACCCTTGAATTGAATGCACTTTATTTGACACCAAAAAAACAAAGACTAAGAACTTAGAGAATGTATTGCTTATCAGTATATGTTACAATGCTGCTAATGAATTGTCAAGCCCCCTTTATATATTAGGGGAGATCTACCTTTTAAGATATTATTTTATTATTCTATAAAAGGCAAAAGCACCGTTAGTTCCCTTTTACGTGATTTCTGCCATAATGACTGGTTAATGGCGAGAATTACGGACCCCTGTCAGATGACTTGGCAAAGCTTTCTTCGAGGCCATTGGAAACATGACCGGTTATGCCTTCAGTAAACTCAAGGGCATATATGATGGTTTCGATGGCTAACTTTGACAATGCTTTGGGTTCGATCATAATCACAATGTGCCAATCTTAGCCGATGGTGTTTGGCGTCAGATCGATCTTCGAGCTCGACTGCACCCGATCACAAATATTTCGACCTTAGCCTAATCAGGGAGTTCGGAAGCTCCATCAAATATTGAGCTTGGTTTTACCCGTATACAGATAGTTCCCTCGTTCTTCGGAGAGTAGATGACGAGGAACGACATGAGCCTCCGATTCTCACTTCGATATATCATGATGCAAGTGAAAAAAACGTGGCGTCAAATCCCCTTATTTTTGGAGAGTAAATGATGAGAAATGATACGAACTTCCGATGAGCATGGGCAACATCTTCAGATTGTACTTCTGACTTTGAAGAATAATCATTTATATGCCAAATTTTCTAAATGTGAATTTTGGTTAGACTCAGTTGCCTTTTTAGGGCATGTTGTATCGGTAGAGGGCATAAAACTAGATCCTAAGAAGATTGAGGCAGTTCAAAATTATCCTAGACCTACTTCAGCTACAGATATCCAAAGTTTCCTGGGTTTGGAAGGTTATTATCGCCGGTTTGTGGAGGGGTTTTCATCTATAGCATCTCCATTGACCAAATTGACCCAGAAGGGTGCCCCATTCAGATGGTCAGACGAGTATGAGTTGAGCTTTCAGAAGCTCAAGACTGCTTTGACTACGACACCGGTGTTGGTATTACCTACAGGTTCAGGATCTTATACGGTGTATTGTGATGCATCTCGCATTGGGCTTGGTGCAGTAATAATGCAAGATGGTAGAGTGATTGCATATGCATCGTGGCAGTTGAAAGATCATGAGAAAAATTACCATGTTCATGACTTAGAATTGGCAGCCATTGTTCATGCGCTGAAGATTTGGTGACATTACCTTTACGGTGTCTCGTGTGAGGTATTCACTGATCATCGTAGTCTACAGTATCTGTTCAATCAAAAAGACTTTAATTTGAGACAGAGAAGATGGTTGGAGCTGTTGAAAGACTGTGATATCACCATTTTTATCACTCCGAAAATGCCAATGTGGTGGCTGATGCTTTGAGTAGAAAGGCTGTGGGTATGGGCAGCCTTGTATATATTCCTGTTGGTGAGAGGCCATTTGCTTCAGACATTCAGATGTTGGCTAATCAGTTCGTGAGGTTAGATGTTTAAGAGTCCAGTCGGATTATATCTTGCACAGTCGCTCGGTCTTCCTTGTACGAGCGTATCAGAGAGCGACAATATGATGATTCTTATTTGCTTGTCCTTAAGGACACAGTATGGCACGATGGTGCCAAATAGGTTGCTATGGGGGAAGATGGAGTTCTGCGGATGCAGGGTCGTATTTGTGTGCCTAATATAGATGGGCTTCGTGAATTAATTCTTGAAGAGGCCCACAGTTCCCGGTATTCTATTCATCCGGGTACCGGTAAAATGTATCAAGATTTGCGACAACATTATTGGTGGAGGAGAATGAAGTAGGATATAGTTGCATATGTAGCTCGGTGTTTAAATTGTCAGCAAGTCAAGTACAAGCATCAGAGACCTGGTGGTCTGCTTCAGAAGTTATAAATTCCTGAGTGGAAGTGGGAGCGTATCACTATGATTTTTGTTGTTGGGCTCTCACGAACTCAGAGGAAGTTCGATGCAGTATGAGTCATTGTGGACTGGTTGACCATGTCAACATATTTCATTCTAGTGGCAGTTACCTGTTCTTCAGAGTGGTTAGCTGAGATTTACATCCGCGAGATTGTCTGCCTTCATGGTGTGCCTGTGTCTATCATTTCTAATCGAGGTACACAGTTCACCTCGCACTAGGGAGCTGTACAGTGTGAGTTAGGCATGCAAGTTGAGTTGAGTACAACATTTCATCCACAGACAGACAGACAGTCAGAGCGTACTATTCAGATATTGGAAGATATGCTTTGCGCTTGTGTTATAGACTTTGGAGGTTCTTGGGATCAGTTCTTGCCACTTGCGGAGTTTGCCTATAATAATAACTACCAGTCGAGCATTCAGATGGTTCCATATGAAGCATTATACGGGAGGCGATGTCGTTCGCCAGTTGGCTGGTTTGAACCGGGAGAGGCTCGGTTATTGGGTACCAATTTGGTACAGGATGCCTTGGATAAGGTCAAGATTATTCAGGATCGACTTCCACAGCTCAGTCTAGGCAAAAGAGTTATGCCGACCGTAAGGTTCGTGATGTTGCATTCATGGCAGGAGAAAGAGTATTGCTCCGGGTTTCACCTATGAAAGGTGTAATGAAGTTCGGAAAGAAGGGCAAGTTGATCCATAGGTATATCGGACCCTTTGAAATTCTTGAAAGGGTGGGTGAAATAGCCTACAGACTCGCACTACCACCTAGTTTATCAGCAGTTCATCCAGTGTTTCATGTGTCCATGCTCCGAAAATACCATGGTGATCCGTCCCATGTATTAGATTTCAGCTCAGTCCAATTGGACAAAGATTTGACTTATGAAGAGGAGCCGGTAGCTATTCTAGCCCGGCAGGTCCTACAGTTGAGGTCTAACAGTTATCCTTCAGTTCGGGTGTAATGGAGAGGTTAGTCAATTGAACCATCTACGTGGGAGTCCGAGTCAGACATGTAGAGTAGATATCCACACCTTTTCACCAGCTCAGGTACTTTCTAATTCCGTTCGAGGACGAATGCTTGTTTTAGATGTGGAGAATGTGATGACCCAATATGTCATCTTTAAATTTAATATTTATTTCTGTGTTCTGAGACCTTAAATAGCACCATTCAGCTTTCCTCGACTTGCGTGCGCAGTCCATAAATTTTTTTTAAAAGTTTTTGTGTGAAAATTTGATTAAAATGTGAAATAGTGCTATAAAACTCACTTAAGTTGACTTCGATCAACATTTTGGGCAAACAGACCCAGATCAGTATTTTGATGGTTCCGGTAGGTCCGTATCGTGATTTGGGACTTGAGAATATGCCCGGAATCAAATTCGGAGGTCCCTAGATCGAATTATCGCCATTTAACGGAAACTAGAAATCTACAGGCTAAAAACTTTCAAAGTTTGACCACAAATTGACTTTTATTGATATCGGGCTCGGATTTTGATTCCGAAGGTTGGAATAGTTCTGTTATGTCGTTTATGACTTGTGCGCTAAATTTGAAGTCATTCCGGATTCATTTAATATATTTTGGCACGGGTTTTGTAAAGTGAAAATTTCATGAACTCATAAGTTCGAATCGAGGTGTGAATTGTAATTTCGACGTTGTTTGATGTGATTTGAGACCCCGAGTAAGTCCTTATTATGTTACGGGACTTGTTGGTATATTCGGACGGGGTCCCGAGTACCCCGAGTGTGATTCAGATCGAAATCAAATCAAATTTTGGACTTAAGCAAATTCTGAAATTTTGCTGCTTCTGGTGTGTTTGCTTTTGCGAAGCCTTGGCCGCAGAAGTGGCTCCGCAGAAGCGTGAAGTCCATCAAAGAAGTGGAAGCAGAGGAGCTGGGCAAGAAGCCACAGAAGCGAAAAACTGGATGCTTCTGCGAGTCCGCAGAAGCGGAAGGCTGCGCAGATGCGCATTTGGCATAAAAAAAGCGACGCCATAGATGCGACCATTTCGTCGCAGAAGCAAAAATTGACAGAAACATAAGGCATCGAAAATTAGTCATTTCGCCGTTTTTGTTTGGGTTTTAAAACCTCGGTTTTTGGGCGATTTGAAGGAGTTTTTCACGACTTCGGACTGGGTAAGTGTTCCTTATCATTTACTGATGATATTTCATAAATCCATGTCTATATTCATCATTTAGTTTGGATTTAGATGGAAGAAATTGGAATTTTTGTAAAACTTTCCAAAAATAAAAATTTAGGATCTGAAAGACAATCCGATGTCGGAATTCGATAATTTTAGTATGGTTGAACTCGTATCGGAACGGGTGTCCGTATTCCATGTTTTTTCGTCAGGTTTCGACAAGTGGGCCCCACATTGATGTTTTCAAAAATGACTTAAATTAAGTCTCTTTGAATTGTGAATAATTTCTTAAGCTTAAATTGAATTGTTGGTAAATAAATTGCTAGGTTTGATTGGTTTGGAGAATAATTCGAAAGGAAAAGCCGTGGTCGAGTGATCACTTAAATTGCGAAACAAGGTAAGTATCGTGGTTAACTTTGACTTGAGGGAATAGAACCCTTGAATTATTTGTTATGTGAATTTCATGTGTAACGACGTATAGGCGAGGTGACGAGTACCTATACGCCATCAAATTGATTGTTTGCATATTTATCTGAAAATCATAAATTATTTTAAATCATGAATTAATTAGTATATTAAATATTTCTCTCATATTCCTTGTCCAATATTATGTCTTGAATTCATGCTATAATTGCTACCTGCTTATTTGACTTATGTGTCTTAATTTCTACTTGACATTTAGCATATTAAATATTAAATTACCGATTTTCTCCCTGATTTTCATAATTAATTGCTACTTGTCATTACTTGTCTCCTAAATAAATCATAATCATTGTATTCCTTGTTGCCTAATAATTTCTTATTGAATATGGTATTTATTGGGGTATTTTTACATTTAAGAATTGTTAAATTATATTGTTGGAGCGGGTTGCACGCCGCAACGGATTTATTGAAAGTTTATATTGTTGGAGCGGGTTGCATGCCGCAACGGAATTTAATTGAAAGATTATATTGTCTGATCGGGTTGTATACCGCAGCGGATTTTATTCTAAGTTTATATTGTTGGAGCGGGTTGCACGCCGCAATGAAAAATTAATCGAAGGTTTATGACTGCTGAATTGACTTCAATAATTTATATGATTTACCGGTTTTACTTCTTTTCTTGTTATTATTATTATTATTGTGTACAGGTTAATGTAAACGACCTACCTTAGCCTTGTCACTACTTCGTCGAGGTTAGGCTCGGCACTTACAGAGTACATGGGGTCGGTTGTACTCATACTACACTCTGCACTTCTTGTGCAGATACCGTAGTTGGTCCCAGCGGCGTACTATAGATTTGCTCGGATTCAGCTATCAAAGGAGACTTGAGGTATAGCTGCACAACATTCGCAGCTCTGAAGTCCCCTTCTACTTTATCTTAGCCGTGTCCTTTCTTTCAAATAGCTTTATTTTATTCAGACCCTTATTTGTTTTATTCTAGAAGCTCGTGCACTTGTGACTCCAGTTATGAGTTGGTGTTTAGATATCGTTATCATTTTGGTTTGTTTACTTTAATTCAGACATTATTCCAGTTGTTTGGTTTTATAACTATTTAATTAAGATTAATTGTTAAAAGTGGTTAAATTATTCTAATGTTGGCTTTCCTAGCAAGTGAAATGTTAGGCGCCATCACGGTCCCGAAGGTGAGAATTTCAGGTCGTGACATCAACTCAAATAGGATAACAGGAATCAATAAATGAAATAATCGAGCCTTCTATACAAAATTTCAAAGATTGGTAGTACAAGTCATGAGCTTCCAAGACTTAGAATTTACAAATCTGCTACGAAAAAGATACATCATCTGTTCGAAATATACATAAGCAGATTTATAAATCTAAAGCTACCAAGAATAAGAGGCAGCTATAACCGTAACACAGGTACATCTTCAATGCCAGCTCCCTCCATACACAACAACATCAACTCCAAAATCTGCACGCAAGGTGCAAAAATATAGTATGATTATAACTGACCCCATGTACTTAATAAGTAAGAAATCTAACTTTAGGTTGAAAGCAATGACGAGCTCGGAAGAAGGTCAGTGTCCAACACCAATAGCCAATATTAACTCATAATAATATAATGCAGGCAGTAAAAGTAATTGCTCAAAAGATATTATGCTCAACTCATTCATAGATATGGAAAAGTAGACATGCTTTCCAGGTATAACAGTCAAGTCCAGATATTACAACTAAAAATCAACTAAACATGAGTTTATCAATAGAACTGTATTTCCAATTCACAACACCAAATAAGAATCTCTGTTTACCAATTAGCATGGGGAAAGTACGTCTCTATGCCTACATGTCAAGTCATCAATTACCATATACCATCTAGTATTAGGAATATACATCTCTATGCCTACATGTCAAATGTGCATGTCAAATCATGAATATCACAGTACCATCTAGCATGAGGAAAAATGCGTCTCTTTGCCTACATGCTAAGTCTATATGTCAAATGAATGATTTCACGGTGATATCCCAAGTACTTTTACCCTCCACATGCTCAAGCCGTATGTCTCAAATGTCCATTTCATCACACATACACACAATCACTCAGCACTGTATGGGTGCCTGGCTCATAAGCCCCTCACCAAACCACGTGTATATATATCACTGTTCATGTGCTCACTATTGGCATGTCAGACTCTGGAGGGACGGATCCTGCCCAAGCGTTAATCAAAAGCCTATAAGGCCTGCTGCGGCGTGCAGCCCGATCTACAATAATAATAATAATAATAATAATAATAATAATAATAACAATAATAACGATAAAGCCAGTATGGCTTGCTGCGGCGTGCAGCCCAATCCACAACAACACTTTCAACTCGGCTTTACAGCCCATCTCAATGATCAACCTCTCAAGTCTTAAGGGTTCAATATCTCATACCACTCAGCCCAACAACTCCACATATGAAAAAACAATGATAACATGTGATGTAGCGATGAATGATGAACAGAGACTGAGATATGATATGCAAATAAAGAACCATAGCTGAGTGTATAATTAAAGTTAAATCAGATAACTCAACACAACACAAATAGCCTCATTAGGTCTTAATTGAATAAGCACATATCCTAAACATGATTTTTAACATGAATCACATCTCAAATAATCAAACAAGTAGGGAAAACACGGATATAACAGGGTATGATAGCAGAACAAGTCTGATAATTGTCTAAAAGTCAACTTGAGTTGTGATTACCCTGGTGCACGCCTACACGCCCGTCACCTAGCATGTGCGTCACCTCAAAATATCACAATAACATGGTTCCCAGGTATAATTACCCTCAATTCTAAGTTTAGAAATATTACTTACCTCAAACAAGCCAAATCAAATACCGAGCAAGCGAAACAACACTCTAGAAATGCCATCCCGTGCAAATCAACCTCTGAACGGCTCAAAACTAGCTAAAAGCATTTCAAAAACATCAAATAATACCAAAGGAAACAAACCCAATCGATAAAGGTTGAATCTTTAATCAAAAGTCCAAAGTCAACCAAAAAGTCAAACCCGGGCCCGTACCTTGGAACCCGACAAAACACATAAATTCTGACAACTTATTCAACTACAAGTCCAACTATACTAATTTTACTTAAATCCGACTCTGAATCGATGATCAAATCTCAAATATTCACTTTACAAATATTTAGACACCACTCCCCCCCAATTTCTCTTCTAAAATTATCAATCAAATGGTAAAATCGTAGATGGAATCATGGAATATAAATCAAACGAAGTATAAAATACTTACCCCACTCTATTTGGTGAAAATCGCCTTCAAAATCACCCAAATCCGAGCTCCAAAATCTTGTGAGAAAAAGTGACTAAATTTCGAAATGGGTAAAAAGAATGCATCAGTTGTTATAGCTAAAATCATATCCTATATTACTCCGAAACTCACATTTGATAATCCCAATAGAATCCTTGCAAGAATACACCCAAGATAGCCTTTTGAATCACCAAATTCGGATTTAAAATGAGGAAGATATAGTGTTTTTAAGTTTTAAAGGAAGTCTGAAAATTTAAGGGACAAAAATGACATTTTTATAATTATTTTACACCAGAAAATCAGCAACAAAAGAATCTTCGTTCTAGCACCAAAAGGTCATTCGGAACCTCCCGGACACAAACCATGTATGCATTTCAATCATAAACACATGCTATGAACCTGCTCGCAAACTCAGAAAACCGAAAACAGGTCATTCTAACCCAATATTGACCATAGTCAAACTCCAAATATTTAACTTAACTAGTTTCTCAACCAATGATCCAAAATACACCCGAGCCCCTCGGGACCCCATCCAATAATACAAACAAGTACAATGCATTATCCAAACTTATCGTAAGCCTCAAAACACCCACGACAACATCACAACAAAGAATCGAGGCTCATACCGAATAGAATTTCTCTTAAGTTGTTAAGTCTTTATTCTTTCAAAAGAGTGTCCAAATCACACTTAAACACTTTGGATTACTTCAAAATTTTTCACACAAGTTCAATTCAACTATATAGACCTATCCAAGTCTCAGAACACCAATTGGTGTCCAATAACATCAAAGTCAACTCTTGGTCAAACTTATGAACTCTTAAGTTCTTCAAATTGCCAACTTCCGACAAATAGTGTTGAATCCTTCTAGAAACCTCCAAAACTGAATCCGAACATATGTACAAGTCCAAAATTGTCACACGAATCTATCAGAACCATAAAAACTCGATTCCGAGTCCTTTTACCCAAAAGTCAAACCTTGGTCAACTCTTCTAACTTAAAGCTTCTAAATCGAGAGTCATCCTTCCAAATCAATCCCGAACCACTCGAAAACTAAAACTGACCATACACGCAAGTCATAATACTACTCAAAGTCTCAAACCACCGAACGGAACACTAGAGCTCAAAATGACTGATCGGGTCATTACAGGATTGCACGAAGGGTATTTTCGTGCTTGTGAGAAAGAGTGATTTATGCATAAAGGGTATTTTTGTGCTTCTTGATATTATTATTATGCACGAAGGATGCTTTTGTGCTTCTTGACATTAATATTATTGGCACGAAGGGTATTTTCGTGCATGTGAGGATGAGAATTCATGGCACAAAGGGTGTTCCGTTCAAGTGATGATGAGAGTTCATGGCACGAAGGGTGTTTCCATGCAAATGAGGATGAGAGATATGCATTGTAACATGTTTATCGTCTTCTCATGTGTGTGTGTGTGTGTGTGTGTATGTATCCTTCCTTGATTGCCAGTGTTACTCCTGCACACCTTACCTTGTTTGCTGCTATTACTTTTATGCCACCTGTTTGGTTTGTTGTTGTTACTTACGTACATCATGTCTTGTTTGTTACTATCACTTATGTGCATTCTATCTTGTCTTCCACTTATGTACATTCTATCTTGTCTGTCACTGTTTCCTATATGCCTCCTACCTTGCTTGCTATCGTTATATCTCTCTCTTCTATCTTGTTTGTTACTAATATCTATATGCCTTCTACTTTGTTTACTACTATTATCTATATGCCTTTCACCTTGTTTGTTGTTGATTGTCTATATGCCGTCCTTGTTGTTACTGTTAGATATATGTCTTCTACTTTGTTTAGTGTTATTATTGTAATAACCCGACCGATCGTTTCATGTATTATAGTCTCTCTCCCCTTTGTAGTACTTCTTCTATGTTCATTTGTGATTATGTGACTTGCCGGGACGGTTGGATTAGTTTGAGGGAAGTTTCGGAGTGAATTGGGACACCTAGTCCCAAGGTTGAAGGCTTAAGTTGAAAGAGTTGATCGGAGTTTGACTTTTGTGTAGACGACTCCAGAATAGAGTTTTGATGGTTCCGATAGTTTCGTATGGTGATTTTGGACTTAGGCGTATGTCCGAATATTGATTTGGAGGTACGTAGGTTGGTTTGAGGCTTTTTGGCGAAAGTTGGAAAGTTGAAGGTTTGGAAGGTTGAGAGGTTTGACTGAGAATTGACTTTATTAATATCGGGTTCGGATTTTGGTTTCGAGAGTTGGAATAGGTCTGTTTTGTCATTTGGGACTTGTGTGCAAAATTTGAGGTCATTCGAAGTTGATTTGATATGGTCCGATATTGGTTTTAGAAGTTGGAAGTTCATTAGTTTCATTAGGCTTGAATTGAGGTGCGATTCATGAATTTGATATTGTTTGATATGATTTGAGGCTTTGAGTAAGCTTGTATCATATTTTAGGACCTGTTGTTATGTTTTGAGGGGGTCCCGGGGGCCATGGGTATGAATCAGATTGTTGGTGGAACATGTTTGCACTTTGAAGAAACGCTGATGGGTTCAAGTTTGGTGCAACCGCACCTGCGAGGTTTTGGCTGCAGGTGCGGAGCCGAAGAAGAGGCCTCCTATGCACAAATGCGAAGCTGGCTATTGCTAGGAGGGAGCGAAGGTGCGAGGGTCATTCCACATCTACGAGCCCGCAGATGCGGGCAGGAGTGCACAAAAGCAAAGAGGAGTGAAGGCATGGGTTTCCTCAGATGCGGACTTGAGGGTGTAGGTGCGTATGCGCAAAGGCGCATTTTGGACCACAAAATCAGGGGGTCTTTCGGTAGACCAAAGATCGTAGATGCGGCCACTTTTCCGCAGAAGTAGGACCGCAGGTGCGGTAATCGCTGGGCAGATTTACAAACGAGGGTTTGAGTCATTTTTCTCATTTTGTACTTGTGGAGCTCGGCTAAGGGCGATTTTTGAGAGGAATTTTGCTACAATTGAAGGGGTAAGTGAATTTTAATCATTGTTGATGTTAGATATTGATTACCCATTGATTGTTACACCTAGTTTATGTGAATTTAAAGTAAAATTTGGGGATTTTAGACCATGTGGTTAGAGAGTGAGATTTGGTGATTTGGAGGTCGATTTATGGATGGAATTGGATTTTAGTATGGTTGAATTCGTAATTGAATGATTGTAACCTCGGGGAGCGCGACCGACGCTCAACTGGGATACCCCGGTCAAGCAAGTCTTTACAATGCCTTCTACTCAACTCACCCATGTATAAAGAGAATAATACATTTAATTAATTAGACAGTAAGAGGTCATGTGAATGACACCAGTTCATTTCCATTAGTTACGTCATTAACAAGTCTCCAAAATAGTACATTGTACAATCATAGTTAAAGTGGAACAGATAATACGATTATAACATTTTTAGTTTAACCTTCCCAAAAAATATATACAACCCACACTATGTCTATGGAGCCTCTAACATGAACAAAAGAGTATTATGACAGTGCCGGCAACAAGGCCCCAACTATACCTTAAAACACTATGTACAAAGGATAAGAGATACAAGACCCCGAAATGAAGGGGGCTCACCAAGTCAGCTGGGGAGAGGGAGTGCTGCTATCACTGATAAATACAACCTGCATCCATTAAAGATGCAGCGCCCCCGGTAAAAAGGGACATTAGTACATATGGAATAGTATTAGTATGTAAAACTAAACACCCTCTCAATAGAACGGGTAACAATAAACGGAGAATAAAATATGAAATCAATAAGAGACTCAACCAGTATCAAGGTGTCAAGTTAGGGGAAAGGTAAATTTCCAGTAAGTTTCAGTAATTTAAGTTGGGAGATCTTTAGCACCGATACACCACCGTGTTTTAGCATGGAGTTCGATCTCAGCCCGACCAGCTAAGCCATCTCACCCCGAGACATACACTCACAATACCACCATGTGTGCGACATGGTGTCCGATCTTAGCCCGATCGGCTAAGCCGTCTCACCGCAATGCCGTGTGGGTCGACATCACATCACATCTCTCTAGCTATAATATCCTCCCATTTAAGGGGAAACATCTAAACACACCAATCTCATCCCATATAAGGGGAAAATCTCATCACATTAGCACGAGGATTTATCCCTCAATCACTCCTACACCGGCACGTGTAGTTTCAGGGTTGGGTTGTTTCGACCTACCCTTCCTCAGTGGCTACACGATACTCCCAAGACATTTATTATAAAAAGAATTTACCACTAATTTCGTATTCTTTTTCATATCATTCATTTCATTGGCACCAATGTCCATGACGCAATATCATTCTTGGCATGATGGTCGCACATCATATTTCATGTTCTCTTCTTTCACTTTCAAATATCATCATGGATAATCAACAACAAGGCCTTTCTAATTAAGACTTTAAACACACATTTGAGCAATTTAGGGTCTTAGGCACGTGTGATTTCTTACACAATTGACATGATAGCTTTTATTAGAATCACGCTTTTAAATCATAGCGTAATAACACACACCCCATACTTAAACCACATTCTGAATAGTGACTCAACATAACAAGAATCTTTGGAATACTTATTGAACGCATATTTATTTTGACACAAGTCTTATTTGGAATAATCAATTTATAATGAGCATCACGAGACTTACAAGGATATTGTGGAGTTCAATTCTAAGAGAAGAGTTTAGCCAACATACCTCGCTTTGAGCTTTCCTTAATTCACTACACAGTTCCGGAATCCTAGCAACTTTGATCTATTTAGAGATATAGCAAAATTTAAACACAAATTAGGAAGGAATTCATAGTTCCAGCTTACTTCAGCATTTTATCAAACACTAGGTGTGCATTATGGTTTCAAGGTCCTCATATGGTAGACTCTTTCATCCCACTATCCAAAGTTTACCCAAATAAGCTCAACAATCTTCCCACTATCCTTGATGGTACATGCATGTAAAATAAATAGCTCCCACACCCTAGAATTCTTGGCTTATTGCCTATTTTCAGTAAAATTACGAAATTGAGGGCTAGGGAGTAGAACCTGACCTCTAGGACGAAGACCTACTGAATTTTCTTGTGAATTCTTCAAATTGGAGCAAGAGTTAATGATCAATAAGCTTAGAAACTTCCCCTCTCACTCTATGGTAATCCCTCTCTCTAGAAATATCAGATTTTTGCTTCAAAAGTGACCCTTTGCCTCAATATATCGAAATAGGGTCGGGTCAAAAATTAGAAATAATGAAGCCCCGATGCAGATTTGTGGTCGCATATGCGATCGCACAACGCTTCTACAATCGGCAAAATGGACCGCATAATGGCCCTCCGGAACTGGGCACTCCTGCCTCACTCTGTGACCGGTCTGCGATCCGCAGACCTATTCTGCGGTCGCATAATGCGCCGCAAAACTTTCTTCCAGATTTTTTTTATACTAGATCTGCAAGGGGTTATGTGGCCCGCAAAATGATTATGCGGCCGCATAATGGACCGCATAATGTTCCAAAAAGTTTGCCCTAATTTCTGCCTGGGTCTGCGGCAGATATGCGGTCCACAGATCAGTTCTGCGATCGCAGAAACTCCCTATATTTCCAAAATTTTTTTTTACTCCCCAACACACTGTTCAACCCAAAAAGTCTGAACCCCGGGTTCAACACATAATCCTACTTCGGCACCACGAAAACCCGGGTTTTAGGTAAAATTTTACGGGTCCTTACAAAATGTTCTTAATTTGGATTTGATTATTATTCATGATTCTATCCCCGATTTTGGTATTTGATTCGTGAATCTAAAGAATAAATTTGGGTTTTATCTACACTTTAAGATAGTGTATTTTGGAAATTTGAGTACCGATTTGGACTCGATTTTAGAAACATTGGACTCGGCAGGTTATGGGTCAACGAGTTTTGGTATTGGTTTCATATTTCAGGCACATGGGCCCGGGTTGACTTTTGAGAATTTCCTTTAAAGATCAAAGCTTTAAGGATTTGGATCATTTTTTATGGCATTGTTGACTTCCTTGGATGATGTTTGGCTTGGATTTGCGTGATTGAAGGGCTATATCGATATTTTGACGTGATTCGAGGTTAAAGACTAGCCTTGATGAGGTAAGTATCTTGCCTAAGCTTGGTTTGAGGTTAATTCCCCATTGGCTATGATATTTGTTATATGTTGGGGGTGACGTATATGCGAGGTGACGAGCGTATATGTGGGCACCGTGGTTATTCATGATCCAGTTAGAATCTTAGGCTATTATATGCCTTGATTTGCTATCATGCTTCTTAGATATCATTTTTTTCCATTTGTATGTCTACGTGAGTTATTATTCATGCTAGAAATCATGTCTAGACTAGCTGTTTATTTGTTGAGACATGATAGGGTTATATTTGCTATGTTGAGCTACTTACCTTAGCTGTAATCATATTGTTTCATCATGATAATATTTCCGCTTGTTATACCTCTGTCTCTATGCACTTTTGATATGTTATCTCACATATTGTTGGTATACTTATATGTGACACGAGTTTGAGCTGAATTGTAGTACGTTGGAACATTCCGTATGGTATATTGAATTATGTTTCTATGAGATGTTGGCATATAGAGAATTGAGCGAATCGCTGATTTATCTTAGGCCATAGAGTCGTGTTGGAATTGATTCTAAGGTAATGCATACTCCATGCCCCATGATGGGATGAGTGGTATTGAAATTGAGGTAACGCGTGCACCAGGCTCCATATTGGGCTAGATGATACTGATCGTTGACTTTGATCTGATTAGTGCTTGGGCAAGGACCCGCCCCTTCAGAGTCAGGTGTTAACCGTGGGCGTAGGCACATGGTCATATGTATGTGCTTGGGTGAGTGACTTATATCAGGCACCTATACAGTGCCGAGTGTATGTATGTGTGTGTGTGAGGGTACATGGGCTTTGAGCTAGGCACCGTGAACGTGCTTAGAGTATGATTGAGGGGTACTTTGTACCAGGAACTATGAATGTGCTGAGATTATGTATACTTGACATTTAAACTGTGATTCTTTGTTGATTTGAAATGTATAACTGACATGCAGTCATAGAGCTGTATTATCCCTCATGCTAATTAGTATTTGATTACTCTACTTGATGTTTAGAGCGTGTATCACAATTTTATCTTGTTAAATATATATGGAAGCTGATGCCTAGACTGTTATATATGGAAATCATATCTATTTATCCTCCTATTGTGATAAGCTGAGCCTGTTATTTTTGAGATGTTTTCTTTCATACGCTATTATTCTACTGTTATTGTATTTGTGGTAAGTGAGCATCGGACCTTGCCAATCTCTTCACTGCTTTTAGCCCGAGGTTCTTTTTATTTAATGAGTACACGGAGTTGGTTGTACTCATATTACAGTCTGCACTTCGTGTGCAGATCCAGGTGTTGTTGATCGTGGTAGTTTCCCGTGAGCCGGATTCTGATTAGTTAGAGATCTTGAGGTAGTCCTATTATTTAGTTTGTAGGCCTTAAAGTCCTCTTTCCTTATTTTTCATGTTAATTATCATTATTTTTTATGTTGAGAATATTTAATACTGCTATTTAAGTTTGTTTCTGCTTATTGATTAATGGCTTGCCTAGCAAGCGGTGTTAGGCACCGTCATGGCTCCGGTGGGAGTTTCGGTAGTGACAAGTTGGTATTAGAGCACTAGGTTGAATAGGTCTCATGAGTCATGAGCATGTCTAGTAGAATCCTGCGAATCGGTACTGAGATGTCTGTACTTATCTTCGAGAGGCTAAGGTTGTGTGGTAGTCTAACCTCCCACACAAGGCAAAAAAAACATCCCGCACCATGTCTGTAAGATGGTTTCTATTTTCTTGTCGTCATGGGCACGACATGTGAGGTAGTGCTAAGGAGGTGGTCCTTAGTGTGGATGCAGTGTTGCAACTTCCGGGTCGGACTTGCATTTCCAGTGTTGATGATTCGAGGGAGGTGATCCTTGAGGAGGCTCATAACTCTGGTATTATTCTATTCATTCAGATGCTATAGAGAGGTATCGTGATTCGAGGAAGCATTTTGGGCATGTCTGATGCTGTTTGATTGTCAGCAGGCTGAGAAATAGCATCAGAGACTGAGTGGTTACTTCAAAAGATGGTTATTAAGTGAGAGCGTATCATTGTGATCTTGTGCTAGGATTGCCACGGATTTCGAGGATGTTTGATACTAATGGTGTTATTATGAACCATTTAGGGCATTTCATATTGGTGGAGTCTTCTTACATTTTGAGAATTCGAAGTTGACAAGAAGGGGTTTGCTTGGGCTACTACGGGATTGTAAATGTTTGATTATCATCTTCATGTGCATACCGTCTTAAGTTGTGATGTGTTGAAAGGTCTTCTAGTTGTTCATTGGTGGTTAAAATTAGATTTTTGTAGCTTGTGGATGAATGTGGACTTTGGAGGATGTCATTGATTATATAACATTATACCATGGCAGGTCATAGAAAGGTGTTGATATGAGGTCATACATATGGGCTATCTCATGCTCGGAAGGTTGAGGGGTTGCCTGATTTCTTATGAGGTATCTATGAAGAGTTTTACCTTCTACCCGGTGGGGTGCATGTGCTACGAAATAGGTTCAGATCATTTTATGGAAGATGGCACGACTGACACGAGTTGAGTGTGCATTTGCATTGATGATTTGGGATGCGTTATGGTTGGTGCGACATGAGCTTATGATGAATTCATCTGTGTAACAGTGTGAGATAATGGAAAATAAAGAGGAGCAGCCATCATGGGTTCTTGGTTCATGTGATTATGGCATAGATCCAAGTTGAGGAGTCTACCATCGACGATTTGGTCACCTAGTCTTGTGTTATTATAGATTATGGACCAATGAACACTTGTGGGTTAGATATAATTCTAGGAGAATGACTTAGAGGAAGATTAGAGCAAGGAATTTTTTGGACGTGTGTTATATTTCACGTTAATTATATATATAGATTATGGAAGGACTTAGGTTCGATATTCCTCCGTGGAGGTAGTGTGCAAATGAAAGATTCGATCAATTATTTCATTTTGGTGTATTCATGTGCTAATGGGGCACTAATCATTGGACATGATTGGTCATGTGTTCGGGACTAGGATGGAGTGTGACTTTTGGGAAGGCTCTAATGGATTCAAGATTCAACATGTGGTATCTAAGGATGTCCGAATTTGTGTGTGACCAAAGAATCGAGATTTGTGCAGGTTGTGGAGGAGACTTGGAGCATTTCTAAATAGTTATCGTTTCTGCGAGGCAGTGTTTGATAGATGAAAGGAACAACTTCAGGTTCAGAGAAGGCCTCTTCAGAGTAGGTATTTCGGTTTGAGGTATTATTGGATGTATAAGAGGGAACATAATGGCTTACGTTTCTTGGGACGACGAGATTTCACATTGGGATCACCTGGGATGAATTTTGATTTAGATCCATGGTATACTTGGGAAGAGTAGCGTTGCTATGAAGGCATGTCATGCGTAATATAGAGGAGTTGGGGTCCATTTACCAGTGATTTGGTTCAACGTGATAATAGAGACGATCGATCCCTTTAGTATTATAGGGTTTTACAGGTGTCTTTGTGGTAATACTGTTGGGTTTGGTAGTCTGTGTGACTTGAGTGATTTAGAGGTATTCGGTTCGGCTGGCTTGATTATCTGCATATGTATTTCAAAGAGTTTACAATGATTTCGACCACAACTTGTGGTTGGTGTCTTCTATAAGCATGGAAATTTTGTTGTGTTTTGTGCTTTTTCCCTGAATTGAGCTTATTGGAAGGTTTCTAGTTGATGAAGTGTGTATCCTATTTGTGACTCAGAGTTGATTATGGGGTTATCGTAATTTTGCATATTATCATGATTGGTGCGGTGAGCTGTGTGGAATTGGAATTTGCATGGACAAGGTTGAAATTTAGTTTTGAAAGGAGTATTGTGAGTTCTATACAACATGGGAAATATCTGATGCTAAGAGAATGCTAGCACTATTTTTCGTATCGCCTGGGAAGGGTGTGTTTTGTGGAAGGTGCATTGTGTATTTATTACAGAAGCTTGACTAGTACTACAGAGATCACATGGTGGGTAATCAGTGATGTTCAGGATTTGCTGCTTCATGCGAAAGGTTATGAGAGTATCTCCCATGGGATGATTGTGTCTGCATAAAGAGTGAGTCATTTAAAAGAAAGAGTTAGAGATCAGGTATGGAGATTCTGGTACTCTCGCAGTTTAGATATTATATCTCTAAGAGGCGGACTATACCTTTGGTTGCAGATTATGGAAGTGTATTCAAGATTTGATAGCTAATTGTATGTGTCATGGTTAGAGTCACCATGGACTTTTGGATGGCTATGGACTTATCTTAGAATGACCTACATCGGGTTGGAGGCCCATTGGTTGGCCTAATGAGAATGTGTATTCTACATTGGATTGGATTAGCTCATCCAGCGCATCAATTTCTACAGGTGTGTCATCAGGCAGAATGAATGGTATTACTACCTTGATCTGTTTCATGTGTTACTTGGGTATGCTATGATGGGTTGTGAGACTACTAGGTATTCACACGCATGTTGTGGTTCTGTACAGGCCTTGTGCCAATATTTAAGCAAGATGGATCTTGAGATGTTGATTTGCTTATTGCACCTTCGCTGTGCTTGGCCTTTTTTGTAGCGCATTATGCTATCCATCTCTCCATGGTTATGTTTATGCACTATACGTATTTTTTGTGGTTACACATGTGTTTAGTGAGTATGAGCGTTATGTCTCGGTGGGTATTCCCATGTGGATCGAGTTGCATGCCACAACGGTGTTATGTGTGGATTGAGTTACATGCCGCAACGAGGTTATATTTGATATGATTCCTTGTGATTGTTTTATGTGTTTTGTTTCTCCCATGTGGGATGGATTCATAGCATTATGCTCTTATGGTGGTAGTATCCGTTAAAGCTTGGTGAATGGTTTCCTTTTTGGTTCTCTTTCCATTATTGATCATGTTTGAGTGGTTGCTTATTGGCACATGAGTCACGTCATATAGGGTTCATGGTAGTATTTGATGTGGCATGTTAGGTCGAGCAGCTTGTACTGGGTGAGATGAGGTTATTGGACCTGGAATCAGTGCTATCAAATTTATATAATGTATGTTGGAAGAACATAACCAGCTCGGAGTTTGGCAATGGTTTTTGTTGAGCGGGAGGACTCCATGACTTAGTGATTTGACGGGTGGTTATGAGTGTTATATGGTTTTTTCATCATTTACAGTATTGCGAGGGTTAGAACAAGGTTTTATGTGCCATAAGGTATATTACCGATACTAGGTTTGGTAATGAGCATCTATTGCGGTCGAATATATTACTATGGGTGCATGAGTTATGCGATACATCATGTAATTACACCTTGGGAGTACATTTGTTCTTTGATACAGCTTGTGGAGATTGATACAATGTATATATATAAGAATCAAATCTTAGAGGGAGCTCCGGAAGTTAGAATTTGGTTGTAAGGATTGCCAGCTAAGGTTGGAGGAAGAATTTTTAGTCAGGATTGTGTTAGTGGGATCATGTGGATTTAGGTGACATGAGATCACCCATGGGTATGGATATGATCAGTTATACAGTATTTTGGCAACTTTGGAATGACTCTTGGCACGTTCGAGAACGAAAGTATGTTTAAGTGGGGGAGAATGTAACGACCCGACCAGTCGTTTTGAGCTTTAGCACTTCGTTCAATGGCTTGAGACGTGAGTATCTTCATATGATGTATGGCGACTTGTGTATATGGTTGGTTTTCATGTTCGCGGGGTTCAGGATTGATTCGATAGAATGATTCACAATTTGGAAGCTTTAAGTAGGAAGAGTTTACCAAGGTTTGACTTTTGAGTAAATGACCTCGGAATCGGGATTTGGTTATTTCAATAGGTTCGTATGATGATTTTTGACTTGGGTGTATGTTCGGATTTTAATTTGAATGCTCCTAAATTGTTTTTGCTCTATTTGGCAAAAAATGGCAATTTAAAGAATTGGAGAGTTCAAAAGTTTGACAGTGAGTTGACTTTGAGGCCATCGAGGTCGGATTATTGTTCCGGGAATTTGAATAGGTTTGTTTCGTCATTTGGGATTTGTGTGCAAAGTTTTGGTAAAATCTGGATTGGTTCGGCGTGAATCAGACGCTTGGTTTGAAGTTGGAAGTTTGGAACTTAAAAGATTGATCTTGATCATCGATTCTTGGTTTTGATATTATTCACGGTGTTTTGAGCATTTGAATAGGTTTGGATGATATGTTCAGACTTGTTGGTATGATTGGACGGGGTCCCGTGGGGATCAGGAGTATTTCAAGTTGATTTCGGACCATTTGAGTGCATGTTGGCATTGCTGGTTTGTGGCAAGAATCCGGTGCATTGCACATGCGACCTGGAGCAGTGCACATGCGGAGCCACATATGCAAGTCTTTTTGCGTAGAAGGGGGAGTAGGCAGTGGTCCAGGCGGATCGCATCTGCACTAGAGTTGTGCAGGTGCGGGGCTGCTTATGCGAGTGTTCTTGCGTAGAAGCGCTTCCGCAGATGCGGAATTTTGTCGTAGAAGCTGGCAGGCGGCAGGTTAAGTGAATCTCTTATCTGTGAATGTTTTGCCGCAAATGTGACATTGTAGATGCAACATTTATTGGTTATTGCTACATCAATGAAGACCAAAAGAAAGGAAGAGTAAATTATCTTTCACAAGGACTTTCAAATACTCTATTAAATGATGAAGAAAGCAAATGATGAGTGGGCTGAAAGAAAGAAGAGAAAAAATGAGGCTATTAGAGCATCTTCAAACGATCTTTCATATAATGAGGGGGTTTTGAATCCCAAAGCATACAAAAAGAAGGGGCAAAGAGATACATCAAGTAGATGTAGAACATAAAATATTAGAGTTGACGTAAGAAGTTCTCCAAAAGATGGAAGAGAAATTCTTGAAAAGTATGTGGGTGCTAATGATACTTCAAATAGCATTTTTTACCGAGAAAATCAAGGGAGTGGATCATCATCAATTGGATTCTCTTCCATTCCAAACAAAAGTGAAGATGAGAGAAAAAAATAAAGAGAGAAGTAAGGGTGAGAAACTTGACAACTCAAGAGAGGAAAAAAGAGAGGAAGTGATGAGTGAAGAGACACTGAGTGAAGAACCAGAGTTGTCAAGAAGTAGAAATGAGAGGACAGAATTGAATGAAGTGAGTTTGAGAGATAAAATGGAGAGTGAACAAGTACATTTGAGCGATGAGGAAAAAGAAGAGATGAAAATAATAGAATGCCTAAGAGAGGAAGATTATTATTCAAGCTACCAACTAACTCATTCTTTTTCTAGTCTTTGTGCTTCAAATGTTCAGGTCATTAAAGAAGAAATCATTGAAAAGTTTGAGAAGAAAGTGCATGAAAAATCATGTTTTGAAGAAGATTTTAATGGTGCAATGATCAATGATCCATGTAAGCAATTGCAAGTTGAAGACAAGTGTGAGCTTGATGATCTCATGTGGCATGACCTTGTTCATGATCTATTTTTACATGCAAATGAAGCTGAACTTATACCTCAATTTGGCAAGGTTAAGAGTTTAAGTGGAGACATAACTCAAATTGAGAGTGAACATAGCCTTATTGATTATTCTTTTCAAGTGAACAATCTGCCACAATGCCATGAAAATATGGGACAAGGAAAGTTGAGTGAACAAATTAAGAAAAACTTGAGAGAGGATGAATCTTATTCATATTCTAATTTACTAACTCTTTCTTGCTCTAGTGTTGTTTCTCTTTTCATGCAAAAAAATGAGGAAGAATCTTGGAAAAATGGTGATGACACCTCATATGAAGATGAAAATTCCATTGTCCAAGGTTTTAAAGAGTACAACGACCCCTTAGTGGAAGAAATTGGAGAATACATTAAAGTGTTTTCTAATCCCTTTTGGTTTGAGAACATCAATGGAGAAGTTTCCAATGAAAACAATGAGACACATAAAGTTTTTGGTGCTATGAATGTTAAGGATATTGAGTTAAATGCATAATATAGTGACCCAAGTGTGGAAAATGATAAGTACTCACTGGTTGCTAACTTCATAATATCATTATCTTGGTTTGAAGATCCTTTTTTGCAGGTTCATCCCAAGCCACTTCTCAAGGTAATAACTTTTGATCCATATAGTATATAAAATGGTGGGGTTAAGTTGTTTAGAAAGAGAATGGTATTCATATTCTTTTGATCTTGCTAAAGATCCTCTAATGTTTAGAGATCTTACGAATTGCGTTTTTTAGTGTTTGTGTTAGTAATTATATTTTTCTCTTGGATGATGTTATGCTTAGGTGTTTGAAAGGGGTATTTGTGCGTAAAAGAATTAAGTGGGTTAAATGGATGCATGGTCACTACTCCGCGTTATTATTACCAAGTGCTTGTTGTATTTTCCTACTTATTGTGATTACCATGATGGTCGTAGGTCAATGCCAAGATTTGGGGTCGAATCTTCTTTAAGAGGGGGAGAAAGATAGCATCCATGAAAGCTCAACTCCATTGGAGGCGCAAATACTATCAATGTCAAGATTCGAGGATGAATCTTCTTTAAGAAGGGGAAAATAATAGCAAACATGGAAGCTCAACGTTATTAAACAAGGATGAAGTTTAAGAAGTTCCAAGAAGGCCCATGAAAAGATCTCAAACAAAGAAATTTCAAGACAAGCTCAATGAGCTTCACTAAGCAATTAAAAAGTGTCTTATGGTGGGAGAAGAGATCCAGCCCAAATAAGATATTTTAGGCAGGTCTTACAACTATTTGGAGGCCTAAATTGACGTCTAAAGGGAGGTGGAATGGTGTCCAAATCAGCCCCAACAAGGAGAACCTTGAGTAGCCCAAATTAGTGTTAATTTAGCCTAGTTTCTAGAATCTTTCATTAATACTTCCTTATTTCAATATTGACTATATTGAACAAAGTGTGGATAGTCTTTAATTCTAACTACATGGAATAAAGTGTGTGTAGTCTTCAATGTTGATTAAATTGAACAAAGTGTTGGTAGTCTTCAATGTTGACTAGATTGAACAAAATGATGGTAGTCCTTTATGCACCTAGGGATTTACTAGCTTATTTAATTTAGTTTGACCACCCCATTGATAATTTCAAGAGGGTGGCAACCTCTTCTAGGATTCTATATAAAGGGGTACTTTTCTCTTTATTTGTAACTATGATTGAAGATCAATGTTGATATTAGTCGCTTTTGGCTTTGTAGAGACCTTGTAAGGTTCTCTTTTGGATTTGATCTTTTTTTCTACCTTGAACCACAACTTGGATTTCTATAGCTTTAAGATTCCTTGTTTGAGTTCCCTCATCCTCCTCCTCCTCCTTCTCCTCCTTCTTCTGCTTCTTCTCCTTCTTATCCTTCTTCTTCCTCTTCTTCCTCTTCCTCTTCCTCCTCTTCCTCTTCCTCTTCTTCTTCTTCTTCTTCTTCTTCTTCTTCTTCTTCTTCTTCCTCTTCTTCATCTTTTTCCTCTTCCTCTTCTTCTTTCTCTTCCTCCTCCTCTTCCTCTTCCTCTTCTTCTTCATATTCTTCTTCTTCTTCCTCTTCTTATTCTTCTTCTTCCTCTTCTTCTTCTTCTTCTTCTTCTTCTTCTTCTTCTTCTATAATTGATTCTCTATCCCTTCTACTATTAAACATGGTTTCAAGTTTCAACCAATTGAGTTTGTGTACTTCTCTTCTAGAATAAAATATTCCCCCTTTCAATATTCTAGTTTAAAGTCTTCCTCTATCCGTGTTGTTATCATTGATTATCATCTCGGTGCGTTGTATAGTCTTAAGATGTAGGCATGCTGGTGGATCTTTTAGTTATTCATTTGCGAAATGAAGTGGATTCTTATATGTTGTTGATGAGTGTAGATTCGGGAAGATTAATTAATTGATTCGTGGTTGTGACTATGGTAGGGTCATATGAAGATGTCAATATGAGGTTTAGCGGTGGGTTATCTCTTACGAGAAGGTCTGAGGTTATATGGTTCTTATGAGGTTTCTATGAAGAGTTTCCCTTCTATTTTATAGAATGAATGTGCTACCATTTAAGTTCGGATCGCTTGACGAAGTTGTCACGACCTCCATAAGGATGAATGAACATTGTCAAATGATTTGGAATATGTGTGACTGGTTCTATACGAGCTTACGAGAAATTCAGTTGAATAACAGTGCGTGACCATGGCAGTTACAAAGGAAGAGTATTGTGGAGAGTGTGTGCAAGGAGAAATGATTTACTTGGTTGCTTATGGATGAGGTTGCATCTTAAAGTATTTATGTGCTAATGGAGCACAAGTCGCTCAGTACGTGTTGGCATCGAAGTTAGAGTAGATTGGATGACTCTCTAGAAGGTCTTAATAAGTTCAAGATTCATATGTGGTATCTAAGAATTTTCTGATTTGTGTGTGGCTAAGATTTGAGATTTTCATTGGATGATGGCGAGACTTGTAGTATTTCTATATCATTATTGATTCTACATTGCAGTATAAGAGAGATGAAATGAGCAGCTTCAGATTAATTGAAGGTCTCTTTAGGCGAGCATTTCGATTTGAGGTACTATTGGCATGAGAGGGAATAAAGTGGTTTACGAGTCTTAGGATGATGTGGTTTCATGTTGGGATCACTTGGGATGAGTTTTGATTGAGGTCCATAGTGTACTAAAAAAGAGAATTGTTATCTCGAAGGCAAGTCAAGAGGAATTTTAAGAAGTTGAGTTAGCTTAGCAGTGGTTTGGATCAGCATAGTAATAGAAATGATGGATTCCTTTGGTATGGTATTGCTTTACAAATGTTTTGTGTCAATACTTTTAGGTTTGACAGTCTGCCTGACTTTGCTGATTTGGAGGGATTCATTTTGGATGGCATAACTATGTGCAAATGGGTTTCAAAGAGCTCACGATGGTCTTGACCATGACTTGAGACCAATGTCTTCTACGAGTATGGAAGGTTTGTAGCGTGGATATTCTTTTGGATTGAATAAAGTGGAATTTTCCTGGTTTATGGAGTGTTTATCCTACTTATGATTTAGAGTTGATATCGGAGTTCTTGTATTTTCACACAATAGCATTATGGATGCGTTAAGCTGTGTGGGATTGGGGTTGGGATTGAATGATCAAGGTTGCGGTTAAGTTTCGAATGGAAGGTCATGAGTTCTAGACAACATGGGAGTTTTCAGATGTTTAAGAGGATTTTAGCACCATCTTGTAGCACCTGAGAATAATGTATGTTGTAGAAGACATATTGTGTATTGAGTTGCAGATACTTGACTAGTACTATTGAAATCGCATGGTTAGTAACCATTGACTTTTAGGTTTTCTACACGACGCGGAAGATTTATGAGAGTATTTCTCATAAGGTGATTGTGTATGCATGACGCGACAATTATTTAGATGGAACAATTTGAGATAAAATTTGGAGATTCTTGTATTCATGAGATTTAGAGATTGGATCTTCTTAGAGGCAGACTATGCCTTTGGTTGCGGATTGTGATGGTGTGTTAAGGGTTAGACAACTGATTGTATGTGTTATGGATAGCTCACTATGGACATTTGAGAGGCTATGCCCCTAATCGGAATTGTTTGAATCGATTTGAGGGCATATTGATAGGCCTAATGGGTATGTGTATTCTGCACTGGATTGAATTTGTTTACTCAGCACAACAATTGCTAGGGGTGTGCCATCGGTTAGACTTGATCTCATTTATGCCCTAATTTGTTCCCTGTGTTACTCTCTTATGCTATGATGGGTTGTGAGACTAGTTGACTAATCACACATATGATACGGTCTTGTTTATACCTTGTTGTGATATTTGAGCAAGATGGATCTTGAGATGTTGAATTGCTTACTGCACCTTAGTTGTGCTTTGGTTGTTTGTGGTATATTGTGCTATCTGTCTCTCCATGGTTATGGTCATGCACTTTGTGTGCTTGTTGTTGATACACATGTGTTTGTTGATTGCGAGAATTATGGCTCGATGGGTATTCCATGTAGATTGATATGGTTTAGATTGGGTTATGCTCCACATCGGAGTTATGATTAGATAGGATTCCTTGTGCTTATTGTGTGAGTCTTGTTTCTCCCTTGTGGGATAGATTCATAGCATTCTTCTTTTGTGATTGTATTTGTTGAACTTGTTGGACAGTTCTCTTATTTGGTTCTCTTTCCATTATTGGTTACATTTGAGTTGTTGCTTGTTTGGTGCATGGAATGCGTCATATGTGGTTCTAGGTGTCATTTGGGGCGGCATATCAGTCGAGCAGCTTGTACTGGATGAGACGAGGTTGTACTCATACTATACTTCTGTAGTTTACATTCAGATCTTGCAGCTAAGTTTCTTTGGATGACGAAGGCTAGCATTGAAGTTGCACCGGCAATTTAGATTCAAGCTACCACTTATTCCTAGTAGTTTAGGACTTATAATTCTGTTTATGTAAATTTCAAACATATGTTGTACTGATTCTTCGTACCAGAGTTGTATTCTTAATCTTGGTTACTTATGACTTGTACTACCAATGCTTGGGATATTTTTATTAAATTCATTTATCTCATTCATTGATTGTTGATTATCTTTCATTCGAGTTGTGTTATTTATTGTTTATCTTACCCAATGGGTTGGGTTATATGCCATCACAACTTGGTGGAATATCGAGTCGTGACAATTAGTTCCTTTAATCCATATGTTATATTTTTATATTTGTCTTGTCACACAATCATGAGGATAATGTGAAATATATGCTTGACTTGGTCATATGGCCCTATGAATATGCAAATGCTAGCAAAATAATTTGTTGGCTAACTTTGAACATGTGGATAAGTCTATTTGTGAATATAATCTACCCGAAAAAAGCTAATAAAAATTATTTGATAACAACACTAGGACTGAATTTCCAATGCAATTGATTCATTCGAATGTCTATCGTTCTATGAATGTGAAAGTAAGGCACTAAGCTTTTAAATTGATAAAATTACTCATTTTGGTTATGTCTATTTGATGACACATAAATTTGAAGAAAATGAGTTGTTTTAAGAAATATATGAACATAATTAAAAATTAATTAGACGAATCAATAAACATATTGAGAACCAATCGAGGACATGAATACGTCTTGTCCCTATTAATCGAGTTTTTTTATGATGAAAAAGGAATTGATCTTAAGTTGACCATTGCTAATACTTTACAATAAAATGGTATTATAGAGAGAAGATAGAATGCTCTGCGAAATGGTCATATCGATGATATCTCAAGAAAAGTTGCTAATTTCCTATTGTAGAGATGCATTATTGATTGATGCATATATTCATAACCATGAGCCAACATAATCAGTTACGGCTACACTATATGAGTCATATACTTATTGAAAATGCAGTCTAAAGTGTTTTGAGACTTTGGGCTGTGCGGCATATGTGGATGCTTATCTCATGGAAAATTAGACCAGAAAGGAAGCAAGGGTGTCAACATGAGATACACTAAAACTGAAAAGGTTATGTGTTCATGGGCTGCGAGATAGTGGGAGCATAACTACATTCGAATAAAAATATGTCACATTCTTATAGAATGAGTTTTCTAAGAAGCGCAAAATAAGTTAAGACTTATTTCCTTATGAAATTAATAACCTTATCAAATAAGATTGCTTCATTCGAGTGGAGGTCTTTTAATTGATGATGAATTAGTTTCTTATTAAGATCCACCTTCATCACCGGATGCGAATGAAAGTGATTCTACTCTAAGTGGGAGCAAACATAAATCTTTTTTTTTTGTTCCTAATGGGAGTGAAATGAATAATTCTGGTCCGAATAGGAGCAAAATTAATCCAAACGGGAACGATAAGAGATTACATGAATATTTACTAAAATGTAGTGCTCTTAAACATGAAAATGATAAATTTAAGAAGGCTCCTTCATGCCCTTCAAATGATAAATAAATAAATGCAATAGAAGAATAAATGGAATCTAAAAGAATAAACCAAGTTTAGGAACTAGTTGATCATATAAAAGAACACAAAACTATTGGAAACAAATGTGCTCTTAAAGTTAAGCACATGGCTTGTGGAACAATTGAGCAATAAAAGACTCAACTTGATGCTAAGGGGTATACGATACATGAAGTGAATGACTATAACGAGACATTATCACATGTTATGTGGAATTACCTCTATTTTTCTAATTCTAGCTATTGTTGTTGGCTTGGATTTAAAAATGTATCAAACAAATGTAAAGACTGCCTTTCTCAATGGCGAACTAAGTGAAGAATTTTGTGGAACAACTTAAAGGTTTCATCCAAAAGGCCAAAAACATACGGGTTGTAGACCTTTATAGTCTTGTTATGGCTTTAAATAATCTTCAAAGTAGTGGTATATATGTATTCTTAGTGTGGTCACTTCTAATAGATCTACGATAATTCATAAGGGATCATTGTTTTTATACTAAAAAAAATCGAGAGAACAACTACATAGTTATGTTATTATATGTTGATGGCATATTGATAGCTGAAAAATAATTTGGAGTATACAAATAAGGTAAAAATCTTATTACTATATCACTTGGAGATTATAATGACTTAACCGATCATTTTATATATTTAAGCCTCGTTCCCCTATTTGATGCTTCTCGTATGTCTATTTGTTGTTTTGTGACTTGCAAGATTGGTTAGTTTGGCTTCGTGAAGGTTTGAGAATAATTGGAGTCACTTAGTCTTATTTTGAAAGCTTAAGTTGTTAAGAGTTGACCAAGGTTTGACTTTTGAGTAGACGGTCTCAGATTGGTGATTTGATGGTTCCAATAAGTTTGTATGGTAATTTTGAAAAGCATATGTTCGGATTTGGATTTGGAGGTTCCTAGAGAATTTGCCGAAAGTTGGCAATTGAAAGGTTTGGAGAATTCATAGATTTGACCGGGAGTTGACTTTGGAGTTATCGGGTTCAAATTGGTGCTCCGGGACTTTGGATAGGTTTATTTTGTTGATTGGAACTTGTGTGTGAAGTTTGGTGGAATCCAAAATGTTTAGGCATGGTTCGTACATATTTGTGGAAGTTAGAAGGTTTGGAACTTAAGAGATTGGTCGTGATCATTGATTCTTGATTTTGATATTAATTGCGGTGTTTTGAGCTTTTGGATAGGTTTGGATAAGGTATTAGGAATTTTTTGTATGGTTGGATGGGGTCCCAAGAGGACTCGAGTGTGTTTCGGATTGTTTTTCTAACCATCTGATAATGGTTTGACAGTTCTAGTTCTGGTGTATCGCAGCTACAGAAGTTTAGGCACATGCACGAGGTCGCAGGTGAGACTGGTATGTCGCATCTGCAGAGTTGAGGTGATCCGAGAGTTTTTGCTTCGGTGAAGTAGTGGCCGCAGGTGCAAAGGCGTACCTGCGGAGATGGGATACGCCCGCGAAGATTGGCAGGCCTGGAAGAGGTGCGCACTTGTGGAAGAATTGGCCCCACATGCAGAGTCACTGACGCCACGCATGGACCGAAGATGCCGAAGGTTGGCAACTTTTGTGAGGTTTGCAGATGCGCCTGGTACGTAGAAACGGTGTGGCAAATGCGACCCTTTTGTCCGCAGATATGGAACCACTAGCAGTCTCTTTATTTTCAAGGGTTTAGCTTATTTTTTTATAATTTTGAGATATATAGCACGGTAAGAGGTGACTTTTGAGGAGATTTTCATAACTACTTTGTGGGTATGTAATTTTCACTTGGATTTGACTATATATCTTGAATTCCCATGGATTTATACACTATAATCATGAGATTTTGGAGGAAAATTAGGGTTTTTGTCTACAACTTAAGAGAATGAATTTTGGGGATTTGAAATTCGATACGGACATGGTTTTGGAATCTAATCACATATTGGACTCGTAGGGTTGTGGGTAGTTGGGATCTACCCCTTGACTCAGGTTTTGTCCATGTGAGCTTGAGTTGACTTTTGTTGACTTTTTTGAATTGAATAAAGATTAAAGCTTTATTGTTTGGAATTGATTTTTATGGATTTGTTTGGCGTTATTGAGTTGTTAGCTAGATTCGAGCCGGTTGGAGGTGATTGCTAAGGGAAAGACGTTCTTAGAGTATTGATCTTGCTTGTTTGAGGTAAGTATCTTGCCTAATCTTATCATGGGGGACTACCCCTTAGGATGTGACTATATTTGGCTAATTGGAATGTGTGAAAAGCGACGTATATACGAGGTGACGAGCGTATATGCCAGTTCTATGTATGATTTCGACCGAATTAGGCTTAGGCTTCTATTATGCCTTGTTTTGACTACATACTTCTTTTGATTCTTGTTTTGATTAATTATGTGACTACGTGAACTCCTTGAATCATGTGAGAGACCATGTATAGGCTTGATATCCTAGTTGAGCATGATACTTGTTATTGTATGGCGCACCCACCCAATCGAAGTTATAGTTGTACACTTCGCACATGCATACATTTTAGCATGCTATTTGTTACATTCCATGAGTATGTGATTTAATATCTATTGTTCGTATACATGTATTCTTGTATATGTTTTATATTAATGGACTGGTTTGACAGTACATGAGTTGTCCATGCTGTGGTTATGATTATTACGTGAGTTTTCTGTGCTGTTGTTATGATTATGGCATGCGAGTTATCTATGTAGCATGTGGATAAGGATCTATCCCCACAGGGTCGCCCTCTCGTGTTTCTCTCTTGATGATGTACACGAAGATTATGGAAACAGATCAGTGTTTGGGTTTTTTCATATCTTCTCTATATGCTGTTTAATTGGTAGATTTTAACACGGTACATATCTTCTTTATATGTTGCATTGTATATATTGAGTTGTTATACATGTATATCTTCTCTATATGCTAAATTGTTAGCTGTTACAATGCTTGTGTATGTCCCCTCTATGTGCACCATTGGCCTATACACTATGCCTAGACTTCGATACTATTGCTTTGTATACATATATTCATGAACTGTACAAGTTTGATTAGTGAGTATCATTGGCCTCTCTAGCCACTACCTCATCAGGGTTAGTCATGATACTTAATGAGTACATGAGTTCGGTTGTACTCATACTATGATCTGCACTTAATTATGCAGATCCAAGAGTTAGACCTAGCTGAGCATTGGGATTCGTAGTTGTTGCTGCGGAGACTCGAGGTAGAGCTGCACCCTAATCGCAGTCCCTAGCATCTCCTTCTATCATTTCATTACTGTTATTGATTCAGAAAGTGTATTGTATTATCAAACTTATATTCATATGTTAGAGCTCATGACTTAGTGTTACCAGATTTTGAGGATTTATGTATTGACTAGGTTTCTATCTATGGTTATTTGACTTTTGGACTCACTTATTCTATTATTATTTATTTTATTTTGTTGTTGTTTTATGATTGGCTTGCCTACAAAGTGGATTAGGTGCCATCACAACTGGTGGTGATTTTAGGTTATGACAGCTTGGTATCAGAGCCCTAGATTGCGTAGGTCTCACGAGTCATGAGCAAAAATAGTAGAGTCTTCCGGATTGGTATAGAGACGTCTGCACCTATCTTCGAGAGGCTACATGACTGTTTGGAAAAATTCCCTTTCTTTCACTCTATATCATGCGAATTTGCTTATCTCAAAGTCTGAATCTTTGCTATTTTATTATATCACATATGGTGAGGACACGTTCTTCTAGAGTAGCTGAGCTGGCACCCGTACCCCATGCCATCACCGTGAGAGGCCGGGGCTGTGGCAAAGGCCAAGGTTGGGCATGCGCTGCAGTTAGGGACCCTACTAGAGTAGCCACTATAGAGCCACTAGTAGCTCCCATTGAGGAGAAGGTTCTTGATCATGTTGAACCGGTGGGAACAGCCAAGGCACCCGAGGGACCTATTGCTACACCTAGACTTTAGAGACTTTGGCTCATATCATGAGCGTGTATGAGAGCTTGACGTAGGCGGGTATGTTTCCAGTTGCACCAACTACCTCAAAGGCTAGAGGAAGAGCTTAGACCCCTGACGCACTCCTACCAGAGCAGTTGACTCGTGGTTATCAGACATCAGGAGTTCTGTCGGTGTAGCAGTCTCTGTAGTTCTGCCCGAGATTAGGCCAGCCTTGACTTTTGAGGAGAAGAAGTGGATTGAGAGATTTCAGAGACTTCATTCTCCCCAGTTCATAAAGAGCCTATTGAGGACGCAAATGTTTCCTTAATCAGTGTCATCAGATTCTACACACTTTGGGTAAAGTGGACTCAAATGGGGTTGACCTTACTACTTTTCGGTTGTCAGGGCCAGCATACAGATGGTGGTAGATTTATGAGTTGAGTAGACCAGCTGGTACAACACCACTCACATGATCTCAGTTCTCAGATCTCTTCTTGGAGAAGTTTATTCCACATACTCGTAGGGATGAGCTACATAGTGAGTTTGAGCATCTATGCCAGGAGGGAATGATCGTAACTCAGTATGAGATGAGGTTCACGGATCTGGCATGGTATACTATGTTCTTGGTCCCTACTAAGAGAGAGAGAGAGAGGGTTAGGCGGTTAATTGAGGGCCTAAACTTTGGTATCTGGTATGGTATGGCCCGAGAGGTTGATGATACTACTTTTTATCAGGTTGTGGAGATTGCTAGGCACTTAGAGCATATGCACAGGTAGGAGAGAGAGGAACGGGACACCAAAAGGACCCGCAATTCAAGTAGTTTCAGTAGTGACTCATCTTGAGGATAGGGGCATCACAATAGAGGTAATTCTTTCAGGCTTGTTCAGTCAGCTCATCAGTTTCCTCGTGGTTCTTCGGTCAGCCATGGTTCATACAGTGCTCACCCAAGCCAGTCATCTTCTAGTGTATTTCCATCATAGACTTCATAAAGTGCTCTGTCTATTCATAGTTCTTAGGGCGGTTATTCTGGTTCTCAGAGGCAGTCACAAAGCCAACAACCTCGCTAGAGGAGGGGTTGCTTTGAGTGTGGAGACTTGAGTCATAAAAAGAGGGATTGTCCCAGGCTCCTGAGTAGTGTACCACGTTAGGATACCTAGTCTATGATTCCGGCGCCAGCAGCTACACCACCCACACAGACACCTAGGGGTAAATCTCATTCTGTTTGAGGTCGTCCTAGAGGGGGAGGTTAGTCATGTGGAGGACATGACCGTTGTTATGCATTCCCGAGCAGGCAAAATGCGATTGCTTTAGATGTTATGATCACATGTATTGTTTCAGTATGCCATAGAGATGCTTTAGTATTTCTTGACCCTAGTTCCACGTATGCTTATGTGTTATCATATTTTGCTTCTTGTCTTGATATGCCATGTGATTCTCTTGATATTCCTATTTATTTGTCCACACCAGTGCTAGATTATATTGTTGTGGATTGAGTCTATCGATCTTGTGCGGTCGCTATTTGTGGTTATGAGATGAGGGTGGACATGTTATTATTGGATATGGTGGATTTTGAGGTAATCTTGGGTATGGATTGGTTATCTCCACATCATGCTATTCTGGATTGTCACGCTAAGACCGTGATGTTTTCCATATCGGGCATACCGAGGTTGAAATGGAGGGGTTATTTGGTTCACATTCCTAGTAGAGTTATTTCTTTTTTGAAGGCTCAACGGATGGTTGAGAATGGGTATTTGGCGTATCTGTCTTTTGTGAGTCATGTTAGTGCTGATAATCCTACTGTTGATTCGGTCCCAATAGTAAGGGAGTTTCCAGATGTGTTCCCTATATACCTATCGGGCATGCCACCCAATAGGGATATTGATTTTGGTATTGATTTGGTGCTGGGCACTTAACCCATATCTATTCCATCATATTGTATGGGTCGTGCTGAGTTGAAGGAGTAGTTGTAAGAGTTGTTGGATAAGAGGTTCATTAGGAAGAGTGTTTTTCCATGGGGTGCATTGGCATTATTTGTGAAGAAGAAGGATCGTTCCATGAGGATGTGTATTGATTACGGTAGTTAAACAAAGTTACATTAAGAACATGTATCCTTTACCTCGCATTGATGATATGTTAGATCATCTTAAGGGTGATAGGGTGTTCTCGAAGATTGACTTGAGATCGGGGTATTGTCAGTTAAAGATTAGGGCTTCAGATATTCCTAAGAAGGTTTTCAGGACCCGTTATGGGCATTATGCGTGCTTGGTGATGTCTTTTGCCTTGACTAATGCCCCAGTAACTTTCATGCATTTGATGAATAATGAGTTCCAGCCTTATTTCAATTCATTTGTTATTGTGTTCATTGATGATATCTTGGTTTATTCTCGTAGTGGAGGGGGAGCGCGAGTAGCATTGGAGGATTGTGCTTCAAATTTTGAGGGAGAAGAAGTTGTATGCTAAGTTCTCCAAGTGTGAGTTCTGGTTGGATTCAGTTGGATTTTTGGGCTACGTGGTGTCTAGTGATGGGATCAAGGTCAATCCTGTCACGCCCCGACCTTAAGAAGGGTGACCGGCGCTCAACTGAGATATCCCAGTCAAGCAAGCCCACTCAATGCCTTCTACCCGACCTTACCCATGAATAAAGTGAAGATGACTATCATGAATTAGACAATAATAGGATGACATGTACAACACCAATTTGTCTACCATTAGTTACTTCATTCAAAATTGCAAAAATACATTATACATTCGTAGTTTTAGAAGTGGAAACATGTGTTACAAGTACAATATTTCAAGTTTGACTTACACAAAATAAAATATAACCCACACTATGTCTACGGAGCCTCTAATTGATATAAAAGAGTAATATGATGGTGCCGGCAACAAGGCCCCTGCTATACCTCAAAACACTATATGTACGGAACAAAAGACACAAGACCCCTATATTAAGTGGGGCACACCATGTAACACCCCGAAAAATTTCAAAGTACTTAAGTGTAAGGCCTGGTAAAATTTGCAAAGAAAATAATATTTCATGGTGCCGGACTAGGCTTATGTGTTTGAGGATTATAGACTCGGACTTTTTGGGATGAACAATGCACTAGAAAGTAAAGGAAAATTTTTGGCGAAAAAGTGCATTTCTGCGGTCCATTATGCGACCGCAGAATCACTCCGCTGACCGCATAATGGCCGCAGAGTAAGGCAGTTAATTGGGTCAGTTGAAAGCAATTATGCGGTAGACTATGTGACCGCATAGTGACCGCATACACAGTCAGTTCTTTCGGCTATTTTGTAACCAACTATGCGACCGATATGCGGTCCGCATATCGGTTATGCGATCGCATACCTTGTTCCGGAGCTCCATTTTTGAGTTTTTAAAACCCGACCCTATTTCGTTAAATACACTCTTTGGGTTATTTTTAAGCTATTATCTGATATTTTAGAGTGAGAGAGGGTGCCCTAGAGTGATAAGGTGTTCTCCAATAATTGTTCTTCAATTCTTGCCCAAGTTTTGGAAGATTGAGAAGGGAAACTCACTAGGTATTTATCCTAGAGGTAAGATTCTATACCCTAACCCTCAATTTCGAATTTTGTGTAAAAATGGATAATAAGAAAGATAATTTCTGGGTAAGAGGGTTGCTTATTTTACATGCATGTGTTATCAAGGGTGTAGAAAGATTGTTGAGCTAAAAATGGTAAAGGTTGGGTTGTGGGATGATGGAATCCTCCATAAAAGGATATTGAAACCTTAATGCATATATAGTGTTTGATAAAATGCTCAAATGAGCTAGAACCATGATCATCTTCCAAATTGTGGTTCAATTTGTTGTATTTCTAAAATAGATTGAAGTTGCTAAGAATTCCGGAACATTTTAGAGTTGAAGGAAGCTTAATTGAGGTATGTTAGCTAAACTCTTCTTTAAGAGTTGGAATTCTCATTATCCTTGTAAGTTCCGACATGTTGATTATAAATCGAGTTTTCTGATAAGTTTTGTGATGAAGATATATGTTCAATTCGTGTTTCAAATGCTCTTATCATATTGCATTATAAATTGAGGATGTGTCCCAAACTATGGATTATGTATCCACATGTTATAATTTCTAGTCGTAATTTATGTGAAAGTTATTATGCCAAATTGTGTAGAGATTGTGATTGTGATACACCTCCACCCGCATACAATGGGGTGAGGCGGCATGACCGCTTTGTGTGGGAATTTTGGTATAGAGATTGTGATTGTGATATACCTCCACCCGCATATATATTGGGATGAGGAGGCATGACTGCTTTGTGTAGGAATTTTGGTATTGTGGGACTGCACCTCCACCCACTTACATTGGGGTGAGGCGGTACGACCGCTCTGTGTATAGTTTTGGTATTGTTGTGGCACCATCACCCGCAACATTGGGGTGAGGCGGCATAGCTGCTTTGTGTAGGTTCTTGATACTGTGGTTATACATCTACCCGCATACATTGAGGTGAGGTGGCAGGGCCGCTTGATTTGAGTTGTGGCATTGTACGTACACCTCCACCTGCATACATCGGGTGAGGTGGCGGGGCCGCTTTGTGTGAAGATGGTTACAGAGGATCTCATCTTGAATCCTATAAATGTTATTGATAGATTTTAATAAGCTTGCTATGGTTGAGATGGTTATCTATATTATTCTATTGCCGCACTGGTTCATCATAATTATCTTGTGTTTCTAAATTCTTATATTGGTGTTTAGTTTTCATACTAGCAATATTTGACGGTACTAACGTCCTTTTTGCCGGGGCGCTGCATCTTTAAATGGATGCAGGTGGTTCCACAACAGGAGACATTGATCAGTGATAGCAGTACACCTTCTTCCCAGCTGACTTGGTGAGCCCCACTTCATCCTGGGGTCATGTATCTTTTGTTCTTTGTGTATTCTATTTGAGGTATAGCCGGGGCCTTATTGCCGGCATCATCATTGTACTCATCTTTATCTATAGAGGCTCCGTAGACATAGTGTGGGTTGTGTATTGGTGCTGGGAAAGACAAAATATACTAGGTTGTGGTTGTATTACTTGTCCATTTGAGACTTTAAAAATGATAAAATTTATGGTAAGAAATTGGTAATTGCAGACATAGCCACTTTATTATTTAATTAAGGAAAACATATATTCTCTTTATTCATGAATGAGTTTGGGTAGAAGGAATCTAATAGGCTTGCTCGGTCGGGTTCACTCGATTGAGCACTGGTCGCGCTCCTCGGTTTTGGGGCGTGACACACCAAGTCAGCCGAGAAGAGGGTGTATCGCTATCACTGATCGATGCCGCCTGTAGTGGAACCACCAGCATCCATTAAAGATGCAGCGCCACTAGCAAAAGGGACGTTAGTACATATGGAATAGTACTAATATGTAAGACTAAACACCCTCTAAATGAATTGAGTAACAGTACAAGGAGAAAGAAACATGGAATCAATGGGAACCTCAAACAATAATAAAGCGTCAAGTTAAGAGAAACATAAATATTAAAGTAATTATCAATATTTTTAAGTTGGGAGATCTTTAGTACTAATACACCACCGTACTTTTAGCACGAAGTCCGATCTCGGCCCGATCGGCTAAGCCGTCTCGCCCTAAAACATCCAATCACAACACCACCATGTGCGCGGTATGGCTTCCGATCTTGGGCGGATCGGCTAAGCCGTCTCACCACAATATCGTGTGGATCTACATCACCTTTCGCTAGCAATCATCTCATCCCAATTAAGGGGAATAATCTCAACACATCAATCTCATCCCATTTAAGGGGCATAATCTCAACACATTAATACGGGGATTTACCCCTCAATCACTCCTACACCGGCACGTGTAGTTTCGGGGTTAGGTTATTTCAACCTACCCTTCCTCGGTGACTAACGATACTACCAAAACATTTATTATATAAAGGAGTTAAAACTAATTTCAGAATCTTTCACACATCCTTTCATTTCATTGGCACTATTGGCCATAAGTGCAATTTTTATTCTTAGCACGATGGCCACATTTTATATCTCATACTCATTTCTTTCACTTTCAAGCATCATCATAGGTTATCAACAATAAGAGAATTTGAAATCAAGACTTTAAGTATGTATATGAGCAATAGGAGTCTTAAGCACATTGAGTTTTTCCTCCAAAATTAGGCCTAATAAACTTGAAACTGAAACATGATTTTAAATCATAGCATTTTGATAAATTGGTCATACATGAATATATTACCGAAGGATAACATAATATTATAGGGGCAATTGGAAAACATTTTGAGTATATATCTTTCGACACCAAGCTTATTTGGAATAATTGAATTTATTAGGAATGACTCGGAACATGAGAAATAAGAACTTGGGCCAATCACACTTGAAACTTATGAGAACATCATGGAATTCGACTTTACAAGAGAGGTTTAGCCAACATACCTCGCTTGAGCTTTCCTTAAACTACTACAACATTCCGAAAATCCTAGCGACTTTATTCTTTTAGAGACATGACAAAATTGAACCATAATTAGGAAGAGATTCATGGGTTCAGCACATTTAAGAATTTCATCATACACTAGGCGTGTAATTTGACTACAAGGTTCTCCTATAGAGTCTTCCTTCACCCCACCACAAAAATCAATCAACAATTAATCCCAGGGTAGTTCAACAACCTCCAAGACCACTCTATTGATACATGCATGCCATATCTTCTACTCCCCAGCCCATTTAGGCCCGTAACAACTTGCATGGAAGATTAAGAACAAGAACTTACCCGGATAGGCTATGGCTTAGCGTATGGCTTCCTTGATTCTTCAAGATTGGGCAAGATGGTTGAGTAGAGTGGTTGGAGCTTCTTCCTCTCCTCTCTAGTCCCTTCCCCTCTCTATAAAATCCAGACTTTTAGCTCCCAAATGACCCCCTTATGTCTTTTATTAAAATGTGGTCGGGAAATAAAAATAGAAAAATGACCCTTCGAACTCAACTCTGCGGTCGTATGTACTGTAGAACAAGTATGCGGTCTGCATAAGGGACCACGAATTCATCTTCCAAAACTGGGCTGGTCAGGTTAGGTCTAAGATAGGTCTATGGTCCGCAGACCAATTACGCAACCGCAAAATAGACTGTAGAATCACCCACTTAAATTTCTCATGTTGAATCTGCGATGGAAGTGCGACACGTGAAATGATTATATGATCGTATAATGGACCACAAAATGACCTCCAAATATTGGTTCTATTTCTGTTGCACTCTGTGGCAGATCTGTGGTCCGCGAAGTGATTCTGCGGTCACATAGTGGACCGTAGAAATACCATGTCTTGCAAAAATTATTCTTCTAACTCCCCATGAATTGCACAACCCAAAAGGTCCGTACCGCGGATCTACAACCTTCGAACATGTTAGCCTACCTTGGCACCACAAAACCCCGGGTTCTAGGAAAATTTTTATGGGGCTTTACATCCTCCCCCGCTTAGGATCATTCACCCTCGAATGAGGAGTAGAGTCCGCCTAAAAACCCAACATAACTTGTCTCTTCATTCACACATCTCAAGCCCCCAAATTTTGTCTAACTTCCAAAATTTTCAAAAATTTCGGTAGAGTTTCCTCTGTAATTGGGACTATCTACCTGTCAGAGAATCCCAAAAACCAGTCCTAACAACATAACCATTACACGATGATGTATCACCTGAGTACCCAAACCTTGTTGAAATTTCATCCAAAATTTAGTTGTGAACTGTGCCCCTCGATCTGAGATGACAAAAACTAGAGCGCCATGCAACCTGGCTATTTCCTTAATACACAACTGACCATACTTTTCTGCCGTGTCGGTAACCTTAACAGGTAAGAAGTGTGCTGATTTGTGAGTCGGTCCATAATCACCCAAATTGAGTCGAACTTAGGAGGCGTGCGATGTAGTCCCACCACAAAGTCCATTTTGATCATTTCCCACTTCCACATTGGAATTTCTATGTTCTGTGCCAACCCACCAGGTCTTTGATGTTCGGCCTTTACTTGTTGACAATTTTGATATCTTTCTACAAAGTCCGCTGCATCCCTCTTCATATCATTTCACTAGTAGACTTCCTTAAGATCATGGTACATCTTTGTAGAGCCTGGATGCACGAAATACCTAGAATTGTGAGCCTCGGTCATGATTCTTTCTCGGAGACCATCTACATTTGGAATACATAATCGTCCTTGATACCTTAGTGTTCCATCATCCATGCCAAGAGAAAAAATCATGGTCTTATATTTATGAATCCCCTCCTTCAATTGTACCAACAACAGATCATCGTATTGCTTCTCCTTGACTTCCACAACAAGTGATGATTCAGCCCTATTTTGCACAATCACCCCTCCTTCACTAGAGTCAGCAAGATGAACTCCCAAACTAGTCAACCGGTGAACTTTCTTGGCCAACGACCTTTGATGTGCCTCCAAGTGGGCCAAACTACCCATGGATTTTTGGCTAAGAGCATCTTCCATAACATTAGCCTTCCCCTGATGATATAGAATATCAATGTTGTAGTCCTTGAGAAACTCAAGCCATCTTCTCTGCCACAGATTCAATTCCTTCTGCTTGAAAATATATTGAAGGCTCGTATGGTCCGTGAATATATCCACATGGACCCCATACAAATAATGACGCCAAATCTTTAGTGAAAACACCACCGCTGCAAGCTCTAGGTCATATGTTGGATAGTGCTTCTCATGATTCTTGAGTTTCCTAGAAGAATTAGCGATCACCTTGCCATGTTGCATCAATACACACCCAAGTCCGATCCTTGAAGCATCACAATATACCACAAACCCATTTGTACACTCTGGTGAACTCAACACCGGAGTCATAGTCAATCTTGATGTCAACTCTTTGAAGCTCTTTTCGCAAGAGTCCGACCATTGGAATTTAACCGCCTTTTGCGTCAATTTAGTGAATGTAGAGGCAAGAGTAGAGAACCCTTCCACAAACCTGCTATAATAACTAGCTAAGCCCAAGAAACTGCGAATCTCTATTGGAGTTGTAGGTCTAGGCCAATTCTTCACATCTGCGATCTTCTGAGGATCAACCTTGATTCCTTCACTGGAGATGACATGACCCAAGAATGTGACAGATTCAAGCCAAAATTCACACTTCGAAAACTTTGCATACAACTTGTGCTGATACAGAGTCTGTATAACTGCCCTGAGATGATCAGCATGGTCCTCTCGACTTCGTGAATATACAAGATTATCGTCAATGACCACTATCACAAAGGAGTCGAGAAATGGCTTGAAGACTTGATTCATAAGATCCATGAAAGCTGAGGGGGAGTTCGTTATCCCAAAAGACATCACACAAAATTCAAAGTGCCCATACCGGGTCCTAAAAGCTATTTTCAGAATATATCCTGCTCCCTGATCTTCAATTGGTGATATCCCGATCTTAGGTCAATCCTGGAGAAATACTTAGCACCCTGCAATTGATCAAACAAGTCATCTATCCTTGGAAATGGGTACTTATTCTTGATCCTAATCTTGTTGAGCTGTCAATAGTCAATACACATTCTCAGTGACCTATCCTTCTTCCTTACAAAGAGAACCGATGTGCACCAAGGAGACACACTCGGTCAGATGAAACCCTTCTCTAACAAATCCCTCAACTACTCATTTAGTTTCTTTAATTTTGTCGGTGCCATTCTGTAAGGTGGAATGGATATAGGCTGCATGCCTGGCATCACATCGATCCCAAAGTCAATCTCCCTGTCTAGTGGAATCCCAGGGAGCTCATCAGGAAAGACCTCCGGAAATTCATTCACAACTGGCACGGACTCAAGCGTAGTTGCCTCAACATCGGTGTCCGTAACCTGGACCAAATGGTAAATGCACCCCTTGTTGATCATCTTTGCTGTCTTAAGGTATGAAATAAACCTACCCTTCGGCACTACATCATCCCCCTTCCATTCAATAACTAGCTCATTTGGAAATTCAAACCTAACAGTTCGGGTTCGGAAATCAAGCTTGGCAAAACATGAATAAAGCTAGTCCATCCCCATTATTATATCAAAATCAACCATCCCTAATTCAATGAGATCGGCCACATGTCCCGACTATGCACCATGACAACACAGTCCCTATAAACCCGCGCAGCCACAATAGATTCACCAACTGGAGTAGATACAGAGAATGGCTCATGGAGCTATTCTGATTCTATCTTGAATTCCATAGCAACATAGGGAGTGACATATGACAAAGTGGAATCCGGATCAATAAGAGCATATACATATTGAGATTGGACAGTCAATATACACGTGACAACATCTGCAGAAGCCACTGAACTCTGGCGACCCCTCATAGCGTAGAACCGGTTGGTTCCTCCCAAACTCTGTGCACCATCCCTAGCTGCACCACGCCCTGCAGGTGCTGGAGTGCCTCGAGCTGGAGGAGGTGTCGCGGATGTAGTAGCTATAGAACTAGCTGGTTGTGTTGACCCCTTTGCCTATTCTGGCGGGAAGAATGGAAATCCCTCGAAATATGACCTCTAATATCGCACGCGTAGCATATGGGTAAGTCCATGTAGCATCCCCCTAAATGCATCTTCCCACACCTCAGGCATGTGGGCCTGCGCTGTTGCTAGAATCTCCCACCTGGCCGACCTTGCTGGTAGGATCCCCTGTTTCCCTGATAGGGCCTGAAATGGCTCTACTGCTGCTGACCGGGCCCTGATGGTGGTGTACTGACTGAAGACTGAGCAAAGGACTGGGTGGCTTGGATGACCCTTCCCTAAATACTGAACTTCCACCACTACTACCACTGAAGAACCACCAAAGTTGCCCGCAGACCGGGCCTTATTGCTATCCTCTCGCTCCATTCTATTCTTTAATTTGCGGGTCTCCGTGGCTTGAGAAAATGCTACCATCTTTCCATAGTTCATATCAGAATTCAAGGCAACTGTAGCGGCCTTATTAACAACCAAGGGGTTGAGGCCCTACACAATATGGCACACTCTAGCCTCCATAGTAGGCAACATGTAAATGTCATACTTGGATAGATGCGCGAATCTCATATAGTAATCCCACACACTCATGCTACCTTGTTTCAGGCTCTCAAACTCAGCGGCACGGGCTACCTTAATCTCAGCAGGCAAGAAATGATCAATGAAGGTGTCGGCAAACACACTTCACCTTGCTGGAGGGCTCCCCTCCTCACGGGACTCCTCCTACAGCTCAAACCAAGAATATGCCACCTCTTTCAAGTGGTAGGAGCCAACTTCACTGCTTCCGTCTTAGTACCACACATAACTCGGAGAGTCTTATGTATCTCATTAATAAATTCCTAGGGGTCCTCCTCAGGATTAGTTCTCGAGAACATTGGAGGATCCAACTGAAGAAACATGTTGATCCCAAAACTAGCGAAATCCCCTTTCTTGCTGGAAGAAGTAGGTACAACATTTGATTTCTAGGCATGGAAAGCCACTATCTGAGCCAACATATGTATGGCTCCCCTAAGGTCCCTATCAGAAACACTGGGACCGGAAGTTGAGGATGGAGGTGGAACTGGAATATCAGTTGGAGGAGGAATCATTACACCCTCAGTAGGTGTAGGAATTGGTACAGTCTGAGCAGGAGTAGTAGAATCAGGCGGTGTTGTGGTTGGGGGAATATCCCCACCCCTCGGGTGCTCACCCGCATCATCAAGTATAGAATCAACTTTCACTCCTTGGGTGGCATTGTCTCCTTGGCCAATTCATGCTTCTTAGGCACCATATACTGAAAATTAGAATAATGCACGAGTTAAAGGAGGAACAGTCTTACAATTAGATTTATCACACGATCTAGAACATCAAAGAAGGGTGGCATTCCTAAATGCCCAAATAGCCTCCTAATTATATATGTGGTCAACAACACACCGATAAGAAGGACTCTACTAGACACGGCTCTGAGACATCCTAGGACACTTAAAAACCTTAGGTTCTGATACCAAGCTTTTCACGCCCCGACCTTGGGGAGCGCAACTGGCACTCAACCGAGATATCCCAGTCAAGCAAGCCCACTCGATGCCTTCTACCTGACCTTACCCATGAATAAAGTGAAGATGAATATCATATATTAGACAATAAGAGAATAACATGTACGACATCAATTTGTCTACCATTAGTTAATTCATTCCAAATTCCCAAAATACATTACACATTCGTAGTTTTAGAAGTGGAAACATAGGTTACAAGTACAACATTTCAAGTTTGACTTACCCCAAAAAAAAAATACAACCCACACTATGTCTATGTAGCCTCTAATTGATACAAAAGAGTAATATGATGGTGCCAGCAACAAGGTCCCGGCTATACCTCAAAACACTATACATAAGGAATAAAAGAAATAAGACCCCGATATGAAGTGGGGCTCACCAAGTCAGCTGAGAAGAGGGTGTACCGCTATCACTGATCGACACCGCCTTCTCTGGAACCACCTGCATCCATTAAAGATGAAGTTCCCCCAGCAAAAGGGACGTTAGTACATATGGAATAGTACTAGTATGTAAGACTAAACACCCTCTCAATGAATCGAGTAACAGTATAAGGAGAAAGAAACATGGAATCAATGGGAGCCTCAAACAATATTAAAGCATCAAGTTAAGAGAAAAATAACTTTTCAAGTAATTATCAATAATTTTAAGTTGGTAGATCTTTAGTATCGATACACCACCATGCTTTTAGCATGAAGTCCTATCTCGGCCCGATCGGCTAAGCCGTCTCACCCCCAAAACATCCAATAATAACACCACTATGTGAGCGGCATGGCGTCCGACCTCGGGCCAATCGGCTAAGCCGTCTCACCACAATGTCGTGTGGGTCGACATCACCTTCTGCTAGAAATCATCTCGTACCAATTAAGGGGAATAATCTCAACACATCAATCTCATCCCATTTAAGGGGCATAATCTCAACACATTAATACGGGGATTTACCCCTCAATCACTCCTACAGCGGCACGTGTAGTTTCGGGGTTAGGTTATTTCAACCTACCCGTCCTCGGTGACTAACGATACTCCCAAAACATTTATTATATAAAGGAGTTAAAACTCATTTCAGAATCTTTCACACATCCTTTCATTTCATTGGCACTATTGGCCATAAGTGCAATTTTTATTCTTGGTATGATGGCCACATTTTATATCTCATACTCACTTCTTTTACTTTCAAGCATCATCATAGGTTATCAACAATAAGAGCATTTGAAATCAAGACTTTAAGTATGTATATGAGCAATAGGAGTCTTAAGCACATTGAGTTTTTCCTCCAAAATTAGGCCTAATAAACTTGAAATTGAAACATGATTTTAAATCATAATGTTTTGATAAATTGGTCATACATGAATACATTCCCGAAGGATAACATAATATTATAGGGGCAATTGGAAAACATTTCGAGTATATATCTTTCGACACCAAGCTTATTTGGAATAATTAAATTTATTAGGAATGAATCGGAACATGAGAAATAAGACCTTGGGCCAATCACACTTGAAACTTACGAGAACATCATGAAATTCTACTTTACAAGAGAAGTTTAGCCAACATACCTTGCTTGAGCTTTCCTTAAACTACAATATTTTGAAAATCCTAGCGACTTCAATCTATTAGAGGCATGGAAAAATTGGACCATAATTAGTAAGAGATTCATGGGTTCAACTCATTTAAGTATTTCATCAAACACTAGGTGTGTAATTTGACTACAGGGTTCTCCTATGGAGTCTTCCTTCAACCCACCACCTAAATCAATTAACAATTAATCCTGGGTAGTTAAACAACCTCCAAGACCCCTCTATTGATACATGTATGTCATATCTTCTACTCCCCAGCATATTTAGGCTTGTAACAACTTGCATGGAAGATTTAGAACAAGAACTTACCCGGATCGGTAATGGCTTAGCAATTGGCTTCCTTGATTCTTCAAGATTGGGCAAGATGGATGAGTAGAGTGGTTGGAGCTTCTTCCTCCCCTCTCTAGTCCCAGTTATGCGGCCGTGAAATGGACCGTGGAATCACCATTCAAAATTTCTCATGTTGAATCTGCGATGGAAGTGCGGCCCGCAAAATGATTATACAGTCACATAATGGACCGCAAAATGACCTTCAAAAATTGGCTCTGTTTCTGTTTCACTCTGCGGTAGATCTGCGGTCCATGAAGTGGTTCTGCGGTTGCATAGTGGACCGGAGAAATAGCATGTCCTGCAAAACTTATTCTTCCAACTCCCCACGCATTTCACAACCTAAAAGGTCCGTACCATGGATCTACAACCTTCGAACACATTAGCCTACCTCGCCACCTTGAAACCCCGTGTTCTACGTAAAATTGTATACGGCCTTACAGATCCGCAGAAGATTGGGGTAGTTCAAAATTGTCCTAGACCTTTTACCGCTAAAGAGATCAGGAGTTTCTTGTGTTATGCTGGTTACTATCATTGTATTTTAGAGGGATTCTCATCTATTGCAGCTCTATTGCACAAGTTGACTCTGAAGGGCGCTCTGTTTAGATGGTCTGATGAATGTGAGGAGGGCTTTCAGAAGCTCAAGACTGCATTGACTACAACTTTAATTTTTGTATTGCCCTTGGGAATGGGGAGGTAAACTATCTATTGTGATGCTTCAAGCATTGAAAAGGAGGTGATTGTTGGTTATGATGGTGTATTGCAACTTTAGGGTCGAATTTATGTTCCTAATGTGGATGGTTTGAAGGAGTTGATTCTTGAATAGGCTCACAGTTTAGGTATTTATTCATTCAGGTAATACAAAGATTTATCGTCATTTGAAGCAATATTATTAGTGGACAAGTATAAAAAAGGACATTGGTGGGCATAGTTCACAGTGTTTGAACTGTCAACGGGTCAATTATGAGTATCAGAGACCAGGAGGCTTGCTTCAGAAGATTGATATACAAGAGTGGAAGTTGGAGTGCATTACTATGGACTTTGTGGTAGGGTTGCCATGGACTTGGACGAAGTTTGATGCCATTTGGGCCATTGTTGACCGGTTTGACCAAGTCAGCGTATTTTATTCCAATTATGACTTTTTATACTTCATAGATGTTGGCTTATATCTACATCAGAGAGGTTGTTCGTTTGCATACATGTTTCTATCATCTCGGATCACGACACTCAATTTTACATCACACTTTTGGAGAGCTGTTTAGTATGACTTGGGCATGCAGGTGGAGTTGAGCATTGATTTTACCCTCATACGGATGGACAGTTTGGGTAGACCATTCACATCTTGGAACAGTTTCTACCTGTAATGGAGTTTGCCTACAATAATGGCTACCAGTCTAGTATTCATATGGCTCTGTATGAGGCATTATACATAGGGGATGTCATTCTCCGGTAGGTTGGTTTGAGCCTGATGAGGCTAGGCTATTGGGCCCAAATTTGGTTCATGATGCCTTAGAGAAGGCGAAGTTGATTCAGGAGAGGCTTTGTACAGCTCACTCCAGACAGAAGAGTAATGCGAACCACAAGGTTCACGATGTGACATTTATGCAATGTGAGAAGAGTCTTCTTAGAGTTTCGCCTATGAAGGGCATGGTGATATTTGGGAAGAAGGGCAAGTTGAGTCCTTGGTACATTGGTTCATTTGAGATCTTGGAGAGAGTTGGTGAGGTGTCTTAAAGGTTTCCTTAGCCAACCAGCTTGTTGGGAGTTCATTCAGTGCTTCATGTTTCCATGCTTCAGAAGTATCATGAAGATCAGTCACATGTGTTAGATTTCAGCTTGGTGTAGTTGGACGAGAATTTGGCTTATGAAAAGAGCTGGTAGCCATTTGGATAGGCAGGTTCAGAAGCTGAGGTTGAAAGATATTGCATCAGTGAAAGTTCACTGCAGAGGCCAACCAATCGAGGAGGCTACTTGGGAGACCGAGTCAGATATGCGGAGCAGGCATCCTCATCTTTTTGGCATTTCAGGTATGATTCTAAATCCGTTTGAGGCTGAACACTTGTTTAAGAGGGAGAGAATGTCATGATCTGGCCGGTCGTTTTGTGTTTGAGCCCCTTTCCCTTATTTGATGTTTCCATCATGTGTGTTTGTTGTTTTGTGACTTGCAGGAAGTTTTGTGACTTGCATGATTGGTTAGTTTGGCTTCATGAAGGTTTGAGAGTGATTGGAGGTACTTAGTCTCATTTTGGAAGCTTAAGTTGTTAAGATTTAACCAAGATTTGATTTTTTAGTAGATGATCTTGGATTGGTGATTTGATGGTTCCAATAGGATTGTATGGTAATTTTGGACTAATTCGTATGGTCGGATTTGGATTTGGAGGTTCCGAGAGGATTTTGATCTATTTGCTGAAAGTTGGCAACTAGAAAGTTTGGAGAGTTCATAAGTTTAACTGAGAGTTGAATTTGGGTTCCGATTGGTGTTTCGGGACTTTGAATATATTTATTTGGTTGATTGGGAAGTTTGGTTTGAATCTAAAATGTTTAGGCATGATTCAGACATGTTTGTGGAAGTTAGAAGGTTTGGAACTTAAGAGATTAATCGTGATCTTTGATTTTTGATTTTGATATTAATTGCAGTATTTTGAGCTTTTAGATAGGTTTGGGTAAGGTATTAGGACTTTTTGGTATGATTGGATAGGGTCCTAGGAGGCTTGGATGTGTTTCGAATTGGTTTCGGGCCACTTGAGAATGGTTCGGCAGCTCTAGTTCTAGTGCATCGCACCTGCGGATTTTTGGGCGCATGTGCGACTGGTCTGTTGCATCTGTGGAGTTGAGGTGATCTAAGAGTTTTCACTTTTGTGGAGAGGTGGCCGCAGGTACGAAGGAGCACCTACGGAAATAAGAGCGCGCTTGCAATGATTAGCAGGCCTGGGATAGGGGTGCACCTGCGGACTCGCAGATGTGGTACATGGGCCGCATAAGCGAAAGGTCGGCAGCTTTTGTGAGGTTCGCAGATGCAAGCCTGGTACCGCAGATGCGGTGTCGCAAATGTGTTTTGTCCGTAGATGCGGAATTGCTGGCATTCTCTTTATATTCAAGGGTTTAGCTCATTTTTCATTATTTTGATATTAGGAGCTCGGTAAAAGGTGACTTTTTGAGGAGAGTTTCATCACTACTTTGTGGGTAAGTAACTTTCACTTTTATTTGACTAAATATCATGAATTTCCATGGTTTTAAACACTTTAATCATGAGATTATGGAGGAAAATTAGAGATTTTGTCTACAACTTAAGAGAATGAATTTTGGGGATTTGAGGCCGATTTGGACTTGTTTTGGAATTTAATCACATATTTGGACTCGTGGGATTGTGGGTAGTCTGGATCTATCCCTTGACTCGGATTTTGTCGATGTGGACCCTAGTTGACTTTTGTTGACCTTTTCGGAGTTGAATTAATATTGAAGCTTTATTGTTTAGAATTGATTCCTATGACCTTTTTTTTACCTTATTGAGTTATTTTGGCTAGATTCAAGCCAGTTGGAGGTGATTTCTAAGGGAAAGGCTTTCTTAGAGTACTGATCTTGCTTGTTTGAGGTAAGTATCTTTCCTAATCTTGTTGTAGGGAATTACCCCTTAGGTTGTGACTTTATTTGGATAATTTGAATGTGTGAAAAGCAATGTATATGCGAGGTGATAAGCATATATGCACGTGCTATATATGAATTCAAGTGGATTAGACTTAGGATTCTATTATGTCGTGTTTTGACTATGTTCTTTCTATGATTCATGTTTTGGTCATTTGTGTGACTACGTGAACTCCTTGAATCATGTGAGAGACCATGTATAGGTTTGATATACTAGTTGAGCATGATACTTGTTATTGTATGGCGTACCCGCCTAATCGAAGTTGTAGTTGTACACGTCACATACGTATACACTTTAGCATGATATTTGCCACAGTCCATGAGGATGTGAATTGATACCCGTTGTCCGTATACATGTATTCTTGTTTATGTTTTCTGTGATATGGACTAGTTTGACACCATGTGAGTTCTCCATGCCATGATTATGATTATTGGCACGTGAGTTGTTCGTGCAGCACGTGAGTTGTCCGTGTGGTTATTAAAATTATGGGACGTGAGTTTTCCGTGCAATGTGTGGATAAGGATATGTCCCCCTAGGGTCTCCCACTCATGTTTCTCTCTTGATGGCATACATGCGAATTATGGAAACTGATCAGTGTTTGAATTTTTGCATATTTTCTCTATATGTTATTTACTTGGTAGAATGAAACACAGTACATATATTCTCTATATATTGAACTGTGTATCTTCACTTGTTATACATGAATATATTCTCTATATGTTGAACCATTAGCTGTTCCAATGCTTGTGCATGTCCCCTTTTTGTGCACCGTTGGCGTTGTATGTACTCTATGTCTAGACTTTGATACTATTGCTTTGCATATATATATTCATGAACTGTACAGGTTTGATTAGTGATTATCGTTGGCCACTCTATCCACTACCTCACCGAAGTTAGTCATGATACTTACTAAGTACATTTTTCACGACCCAGATCCCACCAAAGGGTCATGATGGAACCTAAGCTTCAAGACTAGGCAAGCCGATCACATTAACAACATTACATCCACAAAACATGACATAATAAGTCTGATTTATCGTAAACAACAGAAATAGTGATAAACATAAGCCAAAACAGCAAGACATAATACAACTCCCAAAATCAGGTAGTATAAAGTCATGAACTCTAGACTGAATACATAAAAAGTCTCAATAAGTACAATACCGTCTAAAAGTAATACAACAGTAAGAAATGAAGAGAAGGAGAATCCAAGAGTCTGCAGCGTCCATGCAATACTACCTTGAATCTTCTCTAACAGTCAAAGCTCACTCTTGAGGTCCACTACCTCCAGCACACGGATCTGTACAAAAATATGCAAAAGCATAGTATGAGTACGGGGCAACATGTACTTAGTAAGTATCAAGACTAACCTCGATGAAGTAATGATGAGGTTCATGTCATATGATACTAACTAATTAGAGAACCCGTGCAATATCTCAATTAACTGGAAACAAGAATATAACAAGATGTAGTACCATCAACAAGAGTTATCAACTCATCACAGGTAAATCATGTTTGACGAAAAAATTATCAGTCAATAACAGAGGCATAGAGTAGATGTTAAAAACAATGTGAAATCATGTAAAGTGCATATCAGAACATAAAGAATTCACTTGCATAATCAAGAATACAACCCTTATACTCGACACATCATCAATACGAATGCCACACTTGTACTCCATATTTCATCACAAGAGTGCTACCCTGTTACTTCACATATCATCAATATGAATGCCACCCTTATACTCCACATATCATCAATACGAATGTCACCCTTTATACTCCACATATTATCAATATGAATTCCATCCTTATATTCCATAAATCATCAATATAAATGCCACCCTTATACTCCACATATCATCAATAAGAATGCCACCCTTATTCACACACATCATCACAATAATAATATACACCCCAACATGTCCATATGTGCTAAAATCATGACAACTCCAAAATAACAACATATCATCAAGAGACATTATACCACAATTTATCAATAAGGTGCACAAGGACATGAAAATAGTAAGGCGTGGATGTGTGCTCAAGATAAAAGATATGACCACGGATAAATTAATTTAGCAAAGAATTCCACAAATACACATCTTGACAAATTAGGAGCTAAAAATCCTAAAACATGATCCCTATTATGAAAGGATAAGTTCATATAGTCATACAAAGGTTTTCACATGTATCGTTGAGAGCACACAATCAATTTAAGACATAGTAGAAGCCTAGAGTCTAATCCGATCATTCATTATACATAGCACCCGTATATACCCTCGTCACCTCGCATATATATCGCTTTACATACATTACGATTAGACAAATAAAGTCCAATCCTAAAGGTTATTCTCTCACACAAGATTAGGCAAGATACTTATCTCAAACGGACCAAATCACCCCTCTAAAATCGCCTTACCTTAAAAAACCACACCCGGCTAGCTCGAATCTTTCCAAAAATCACTCAATAATGTCAAACAAAGCCATAGGAAATAACCTCAAACAAAAAAGCTTCGATCTTTAATCAAATCCCCAAAAGCCAACAAAAGTCAACTCGATCCTACACGGTCAAAAATCGAGTCAAGGGGTAGATCCTGACTATCCATAACCTATTCTAACACCGAGTCCAAATCGACTCCCAAATCCCCAATTTTCACTCTCTTAAGTTGTAGACGAAAAACCCTCAAATTATCCTTTAAGTTTCCAAGTTTTAAGTGTAGAAATCCATGGAAATTCAAGATATAAAGCCAAATCCAAGTGAAAATTACTTACCTCCAATGTAGTAGTGAAATTTCTATCCAAAATCTCCACCTCTTGAAGTCTAGGGTTCAAATATGAGAGAATGGGTAAAATTCCAAAATTATATCACTTATAGATCTTCCCAGCGATATCCTTCACGAACGCGGCCACTACCTCGTATTCTCAAAGCACAAAAGTGCAACGGCATCAAATAACCATTCACGGACGCGGACGTGGCCTGCACCCCGCGAACACGATTCAACCACGACCATGACCGCGAACACGAATGTGAAGGCCAAGCTCTGGCCAAAATGCCTTACGCAACCACGACCGCGAAGAAGGGCCTGACACCAGCAAATATCTACAACCTCCAAAATTCTCCGGGTGGTTCGAAAATCACCCGAGCACCCGGGACCCCATCCAATCACACCAACAACTCCATAAATACTACTCGGACCTATACAAAGCCTCCAAACACATACAATAATATCACAACAATGAATCAAAGGACAAAACACGACTTGAACTTTTCTTAAGTTCAAGAACCTTCAAACTTCAAACCAAGCGTCTGATTCAAGCCTAACCAATTTGGATTACAACCAAACTTGGTACACAAGTCCCAAATGACAAAACAAACCTATTCCAACTTCCAGAACAATATTTCGAATCTGATATCGTTAAAGTCAATCCATTGTCAAACTTAGGAACTATCCAGACCTTCAAATTGCCAACTTTCGGTCAATAGCACCAAAACACCGTTGGAAGCTCCAAATCCAAATCTGAATATATACCTAAGTCCAAAATTACCATACGTACCTATTGGAACAATAAAAATATGAATCTGAGGTCTCTTATGTAAAAGTCAAACCTTGCTCAACTCTCATAACTTAAGATTCCAACAAAGGAACTAAGTGTTCCAATTCACTCCAAAACTTTTCCGGAACCAAACCAACCATCCCTGCAAGTCACAAACACAAAAACTATGCATACAAGATTAAATGGGGAGAAGGGGCTCAAATATACAAACTGGTTGGTTGAATCATTAAAATATAGGATCGGTTATACTCATACTATACTCTGCACTTAATTGTGTAGATCTAGGAGTTGGACCCAGCTGAGCATTGGGATTCGTAGCTATTATTGTTGACACCCGAGGTAGAGTTGCACCCTGATTGTAGTCCTAGCGTCTCCATCTATTATTGTAATATTGTTACTGCTTCAAATAGTATTTTGTATTGTCATACTTGTATCCATATGTTAGAGCTCGTGACTCAGTATTTCCAGATTCTGTGGATTTATGTATTGACTCAGTTTCTATCTATGGTTATTTGACTTTTAGACTCATTTATTTTGTTATTATTTATTTTATTTCGTTGTTAATTTATGATTGGCTTGCCTAGAAAGTGGTTTAGGCACTATCACGACTTAAACAATTTAAAATAATTTAAGGAAATTATTCTCTAAATAATTTAAAATTGTGACCTTATGATAACTGAAACAACAAAGACAATGCAATGTATGCCAGACTGTATCATAAGATTCCAAAATTAGAGAAACAAATGAGCAGAGTACCTTATGCCAGTGTAGTTGGTAGTATATTGCAAGATGTGTTTGTTAGACTTAATATCTGTTTCATAATTGGCTTGAAAACAAATATAAAATCAACCTAGACCCAACATTAAAAGTGCTTAAAAATCATGAGGTACCATAAGTGAACTTGATACGTTTGCTACACTTGGTATCTGTTTCACAATTGACTTGTAAATAAATATAAAATCATCCTAGACCCAGCACGTTAAAAGCACTTACAATAATTATGAGGTACCATAAGTGAACTTCTAATTATGTGTTTTGTAATAAGGGCATGACATAAACTGAGGAGATACATTGATACTTATTGTGGAGGAGATATTGAACAAGATTAGGTCCACCTCCAAATGTGTTTCTCTATAATGGTCCCATACCATAGTGAAAATAAAAAAGCAATCATGTATAAATTTATCCATGATGAAACTGAGTTTGTGGCTCTTTCCTCAATAGCGCAAGCTCTAGTTTGGTTAAAAAAAGGATCTTGGACCATTTGTTGGTGTTGCAGTTGGTATTGATCTAGTGATAGTATTTGTAACAGTCAAGCTGCTATTTTAAGCACCAAGGACCCTAAACATTATTTTAAAGCCAAACACATTGACATTAAAGTTCATTTTATAACACAAACGTGATTGTATACAAATAAGTGAATGTAAAATATATTTGCTCAAATGACTGCAGATCCATTGACTCAGTTGATTACGGAAATGCACGTTTTTGTTCATGCAAGATCTATGGGCTTTAATATAGATTCATTGATTTTTGATTTATTTTTTTTGGCGTTCATGTTCATTGTTTTACTTTGAAAATCAATAAGTTTGATTTGCATACACTTATTATTTGAATATTCGTGACCATTCTTATTTTTGAATATTTATTGTACATTTATATGTGGAACTCTTTTGGTGCATTCTTCTTATATTATTGAAAGATAGGTCGGATAGATAGAGATCAATCTTTTCACATAGGTAACTGCCTCAATCAATTTAGTATTGATGGAAAATGAGACAAGATTTAAGCAAATTATCATACGGATAATTTGAGAGCACATGGTTTAAAGATATTTAGCGGAGCACAAGTAATAACAAAAGGTTATTGTATTATTTTATTGGTGAAAATAAGTTTCATCTAATCTACCTTGAGAGACCAGATGTGAGTTCACGTTTATTGAGTAGATCAAGGAACTCAATTCAAAGGCATATGGTATCTGAATATCATTTTTACATCATTATATTATGATATAAAGACATACACTCCATGAAAAAGGAAATATTTTGTTGCATATATTTTCATACCATGTGTACGAATATCGATCATAAGGGTTAACATAAGATTTATCTCAAACTTATTGTGTGAGACCCCATGTTGAGTACCCTCAGGACTCCTATCAGTGGCTAGAAGCTTGATTCGTTGGTTGCGATCTATGCATGTTACCAAATGACGATGAGAGATTCGATCTGGCGGAGCATGACTAAAAAAATGAATTGAATTCATGCGGTGCCGACGTCAATGAGGAATGCTACCTGGTTGATCCTGCCAGTAGTCATATGCTTGTCTCAAAGATTAAGCCATGCATGTGTAATGTCATGGGCGGCTTTCCAGCCATGCCCCATGATCCCTTGGACGCGCCCCGTGGCGTCCTGGCCAGCCTCCCAACGCCCGTCGCCACGGTCGGCCCCGTGGTCTCGGCAGCTCCAAGTGACAAGCGCGCATGTGCCTCTGTCGCCCCACCGATAGCCATCGCCAGCGCCCAGCCACAGGCAAAAGCCAACAGCGCCGCGCGCGCAGACAATGCCGCGCGCGCAGACCCTGATGCTAAAGACAAAGTTGCTGCCAACGGACTTGCTGCTGCTTTGTAGAAGACTAAGTCCTTTTCATTGTAAATATAGAGTAGTTTTGCTGCATTTTCTTTAAGTGTGATTTTCCAGCTTTCATAGGTCTAGTCATGTAACTTTGGTTTATTTTTTTAAGCATTATTAAGGGGGACCAAGCAATCAAAACTTTCAAGCAAGCAAACAATTCTCTGTACTGGTGTCTCTCCCCCCCGACACCGTCTTGTTTTCTGTAATAGCTTTCATTCAATGCAATCAAGCTTTCTTTCATTCTCAATTCTCTTTTCTGCTCTCTTTCAATTGCTCATGACATTGGTTTTCCCGTACGGCACTGACAATCTAGTCTAGCGTACGGAGGGGACCTCAGTTGGCGGACAGCAACCGTACTGACATCGGTTGCCTAGCCTTACGTCGCCCTTCCAAGGAACTTCAGGAAGGCGCCGCGTAACAGTTGGTATCAGAGCCTAGGCTCGACATCGGACGAGGGATCACATTGCAATTACCACCATTTCTGACCATGGTGAATTATGGGGATCGCATCGCGACCCTTGAGGGAACGGTTGACGCATTACGGCCCATCGTGGAAATGGTGCCCGATCTAAAAACCAGCCTAGTGCAAAGGTTGGACGACCTGGACCGCAGACTCATCCAGGCCGAAGTTGACATAGAAAACATCAGCCGCGACTCTGAAGGAGACCGGCAAACAGCAGCCACAGAGGCAGCTGAAATTTTTGGTAAATTTGAGGTCCTCCAGCAGGAGCGTGCCGAGGATTTAGCCAACAGGGAACAAGAGGCAGACAGGGTGACTGCCATGCAACAAACCATTGACAACTTGACAGGCCAGCTCAATGTTGTCAATGCTGCTTTACAAGGCCTACTTCGAGGAGGCGGAAACCAATTTGGGGGTGGTGTGAACCTCGCCCCCATGGCACAAAAGCTGAAAATTCCTGAGCCAAAGCCATACAGTGGAGCTCGGAATGCCAAAGAAGTGGAAAATTTCATTTTCGACATCGAGCAATACTTCGATGCCGTGGGAAGCCTGGAAGAAGCTAAGAAGGTAGCAACTGCTGCCATGTATCTTCAGGGTGATGCCAAACTCTGGTGGCGGGTGAAGTACGAAGCCATCAAGGCAGGTGAAGATGCCCTCGACACATGGGCGGAACTGAAGGCAGCCATACGCCTACAGTTCTTCCCCGAAAATGTTGAGTACAATGCCAGGAGAAAGTTGCGGGAGCTCCGCCAGACCAAATCAGTGCGAGATTACGTGCGGGAATTCTCCGCGCTCATGCTGAACATCCGTGACATGGGGGACAAAGACAAACTCTTCACCTTCCTGGAAGGGTTGAAACCTTATGCCCGGATGGAGTTGCAGAGACAAAGGGTAGACACGTTGCCTAAGGCAATCCAAGCAGCAGAGTGCCTTGGGGATTACCAAGTGGAAGCCCGGAAGGATAGGCCTCAACAGCCTGTCCGAGGAGGATACAAAGGGGGCCAACCAAACACTAGTGGCCCTAGCAGAAGTGGAGGAGACCGGAGTGCACCCAAATCCAAGACTCCCTCTTCCGGCAGTACTAGTGCTGCATCTAACAACAATGATCGGGGGAGGAAGCCCCCCTCAGGATGTCGCCATTGCGGCGGACCACATTGGAATAATGAATGTCCACATGCACAGATGAATGCCCATCAAGCTTTTGAGGATGGGACGGATGACGACGCCGATGATGCGGACCAGACCGAGCCAGTAGGTGCATTCAATGCAATTGTTGGCTCCATTTCTGAGCCCTTAGCGGGTACCAGTGCCGGTATCCGCAAGAAGAAGGACCCCTGTCCAATTGCCAGGAAAGGAAATAAGAAGGCGAATTTGAGGACTCCTCCTCATCAAGAGAGGACCCTAATGTTCGTTGACATGAAGGTAAATGGCAAGCCCATTCGGGCAATGATAGACACAGGTGCCACCCACAACTACTTAGCCTCGACTCAGGTGGAGCGTCTTGGACTAGTCGTAGGAAAGGGCAAAGGTCGTGTGAAGGCTATCAACTCACCACCTCAACCAGTGGGTGGAATAGCCAAAGAAGTACCAGTGAAGCTTGGCCCTTATGAAGGAAAGTTCAACCTGCGCGTAGTGATCATAGATGACTTTGAGTTAATCGTGGGGTTGGAATTCCTGAGACAGACCAATACCATGCCCGCACCGTATGCAGACATGCTGCTGATGATGGGGGCAAATGGGGCCAAGCCCTGCATTATTCCGTGCATTCCCATGAAGATGGCAGCCGAGAACATCTCGGCCTTGCAGTTGAAGAAGGGGGTAAAAAGACATGAACCCACGTTCCTGGCTACCCTCTGCATGGAAGATATAGAACGCTCCTCGGGTCCCATTCCTGCACCCGTGAAGGAGTTACTTCTGGAATTTGAAGACATCATGCCACAAGACATGCCAAAGCGTCTTCCGCCTAGGCGAACTGTGGACCATGAGATTGAGTTGGTGCCGGGTGCGAAGCCACCTGCCCGGGCGCCATACAGAATGTCACAACCCGAACTCGCCGAGCTTCGGAGACAATTGACGGAAATGCTAGACACAGGGATCATTGTGCCCTCTAAGTCCCCATACGGGTCCCCTGTGCTATTCCAAAAGAAACATGATGGTAGTTTGCGACTCTGCGTGGATTACCGGGCTCTAAACAAAATCACCGTGAAAAACAAGTACCCTATTCCGCTAATGGCAGACTTGTTTGATAGACTGGGTGGTGCGACGGTATTCACCAAAATAGACCTGAGGACAGGTTATTGGCAAGTTCGGATTGCCGATGGTGATGAGCACAAGACGACCTGTGTGACAAGATATGGGTCGTACGACTTCCTGGTTATGCCCTTTGGCTTGACTAACGCGCCAGCCACATTTTGCACCTTGATGAACCAAGTCTTCCGAGAATACATTGATGAATTCGTCGTGGTTTATTTGGATGACATTGTGGTATATAGCCAGACTCTAGAAGAACACCTGGAGCATTTGCGGAAGGTCCTAGCCCGATTGCGGGAGCACGAACTATATGCGAAGCTATCCAAGTGCTCCTTTGCTCAGAAACAAATTGACTTCCTCGGACATGTCATCGAGGAAGGGAGGATCAAGATGGACCAGCAGAAGATTCAGGCCATTACAGAATGGCCGCCTCCTAAGGATATACATGCCTTGAGGTCGTTCCTTGGCCTATGCAACTTCTATCGGCGGTTTGTGAAAAGTTACTCCCTCATTGCAGTGCCGCTGACAGAACTTCTCAAGAAGGCCACCCCGTGGGATTGGGGCCCCAAGCGGGCAAAGGCCTTCGACGCATTGAAGATGGCTATGTCCAGTAGCCCAGTCTTGGCCCTCCCTGACTTGGCCAAGCCATTCGAAGTGCAAACGGATGCCTCCGACTATGCACTTGGTGGAGTATTGCTACAAGAAGGGCATCCCGTAGCGTACGAGAGCCGGAAACTGAAGGATGCAGAGCGACGCTATGCCGCCCATGAGAAAGAATTATTGGCTGTCGTTCATTGCTTACGCCTTTGGAGGCATTATCTACTGGGAGCCCCATTCGTGGTCAAGACAGACAATACAGCCGTTAGCCATTTCATGACCCAGCCAAAGCTGAATGGACGACAGGCTAGGTGGCAGGAACTCCTAGCGGAATTTCACTTCAACCTGGAGTACCGAAGTGGAAAGACCAATCATGTTGCTGATGCACTCAGTCGGAGAGCTGATCTAGCATCGATGTGTGTTCTCGCCGCCCTAAAGGGAAGCGAAGTAACCACCACCATAAAAGACCAGATACAGGATCTACTCATCAAGGATCCTGCTGCACAGTATTTGGTTGATTTGGTAGGACAGGGCAAGACTCGCCAGTTCTACACCGAAGATGGGTTCCTGAAGGTGAAAGGGAACCGACTTTATGTTCCTAAAGGAGGAGATCTGCGACGGACTCTTCTTGCAGAATGCCACGATACTTTGTGGGCCGGTCATCCCGGCGAGGAACGCACCATGGCATTGCTTCGCCGTGCATATTATTGGCCTCAAATGGTCGATGACGTCGCTCAGTATGTGAAGACTTGTCTAGTATGCCAGAAAGATAAGTCAGACCGCTTGACGCAGGCAGGGCTCTTGGAACCACTAGCTGTACCAAAAAGACCTTGGGAAAGCGTTTCCCTGGACTTCATCACCGGATTGCCCAAGGTCGGAGATCTCACAACTATCTTGGTTGTGGTGGATCGGTTTTCCAAGTATGCTACCTTTATAGCAGCCCCACAATATATATCAGCAGAAGATACAGCTCGACTATTCTTCTCTCATGTCGTCAAGTATTGGGGCTTACCTAAAGACATTGTTAGTGATCGCGACTCACGCTTCACTAGCAATTTTTGGACCCAACTCTTTAAGTGCCTCGGGTCAAAATTGAGTCATAGCTCAAGTTTTCATCCGCAATCTGATGGCCAGACGGAGCGATTCAATGGCATGCTAGAGGAATATCTCCGGCACTTTGTGACCGGATCGCAGAAGAATTGGGTGAAGCTTCTGGATGCTGCTCAACTGTGTTTCAATTCACAAAAGAGCTCAAGTACCAACAAAAGCGCTTTTGAAATTGTTACCGGACAGCAACCGCTACTCCCACACACAGTGAACGCACCAAACATGTCAAAATCTCCTCGGGCTGCCAGCTTCTCAAAAGAATGGAAGCAAAATTTGGAGATAGTGCGGAGCTATCTTGTCAAAGCCCAAAAGCGGATGAAGAGGCATGCTGATCAGAATCGCCGCTTTGTGGAATACCAGGTGGGAGACAAAGTGATGGTCAAAATCCCAAAGCGGTACTTGTTTGCAGGGGTCCATGACCCTCGCCTATTGCAAAAATATATTGGACCCTTGTCCATTGAAAGGCGCATTGGGAAAGTTGCATACCGGGTGGATACCCCAGCTTGGTGGAAAATCCATCCTGTTTTCCATGTCAGTCTCCTGAAACCTTTTCGGGAAGATGTGGAGGATCCTTCACGAAGCCAACTCACAATACCAAGTATTCGAGGCCCCAATTCAACCGGAAAAAGGCGTGCTGAAGCTATTCTTGATGATCGAGTGATTCACGCCTCAAGAAAAGATCACCAGGAGTTCTTGGTGAAATGGCAGGGATGTGATGCAGAGGAGAATACTTGGGAGAGGGGAACAAACCTCAAAGCCTACAAGAGCCTGATTGATGATTACCTTGCAAGGAAGGCGCCGAGGACGTCGCCAACTCAGGTGGGGGAGAATGTCATGGGCGGCTTTCCAGCCATGCCCCATGATCCCTTGGACGCGCCCCGTGGCGTCCTGGCCAGCCTCCCAACGCCCGTCGCCACGGTCGGCCCCGTGGTCTCGGCAGCTCCAAGTGACAAGCGCGCATGTGCCTCTGTCGCCCCACCGATAGCCATCGCCAGCGCCCAGCCACAGGCAAAAGCCAACAGCGCCGCGCGCGCAGACAATGCCGCGCGCGCAGACCCTGATGCTAAAGACAAAGTTGCTGCCAACGGACTTGCTGCTGCTTTGTAGAAGACTAAGTCCTTTTCATTGTAAATATAGAGTAGTTTTGCTGCATTTTCTTTAAGTGTGATTTTCCAGCTTTCATAGGTCTAGTCATGTAACTTTGGTTTATTTTTTTTAAGCATTATTAAGGGGGACCAAGCAATCAAAACTTTCAAGCAAGCAAACAATTCTCTGTACTGGTGTCTCTCCCCCCCGACACCGTCTTGTTTTCTGTAATAGCTTTCATTCAATGCAATCAAGCTTTCTTTCATTCTCAATTCTCTTTTCTGCTCTCTCTCAATTGCTCATGACATTGGTTTTCCCGTACGGCACTGACAATCTAGTCTAGCGTACGGAGGGGACCTCAGTTGGCGGACAGCAACCGTACTGACATCGGTTGCCTAGCCTTACGTCGCCCTTCCAAGGAACTTCAGGAAGGCGCCGCGTAACAGATATCATGATACATGAGATCTCGAGGATGTATCTATAACGACCAGACCGGTCGTTTTGAGCAATTGCATTCAGTTTGGTAGTTTGAAGTCTTTAGTAGCTTTATATGATGTATTATGACTTGTGTCTGTCATTGGTTTAGGTTTTCGGGTGGTTCGGGATCGTTTTGGAGGAATGATTCTCAATTTTAGAGCTTTAAGTTGGAAGAATTGAGCAAGTTTGACTTTGGTGTATTTGATCTCGGATCAGAGTTTTGATGATTCTATTAGGTTCGGATGGTAATTTTTGACTTAGGAGTATGTCCAGATTTGAATTTGGAGGCTTCAAGAAGGTTTTGGCCATAATTGGCGAAAGTTGACAATTTGAAGGTTTGGAAGCTTTATAAGTTTGACCGAGGGTTGACTTTGATAATATCGGGTTCAGATTATTATTTCAGGAGTTGGACTAGGTTTATTATATCATTTGGAACTTGTGTGGAAAATTTTAGGTCATTCCAAGTTGATTTGATATTGTTCGGCACGAGTTTTGAAAGTTAAATGTTTAAAAGTTTATTAGATTTGATATGAGGTACGATTTGTGGTCTTGATGTTGTTATGTATAATTTGAGTCCTTAAGTAGGCCCGTGTTATATTTTTGGACTTGTTGGTATGCTTGGATGGGGTCCCGAGGGGCTCGGGTTAGTTTCAGACGAGCTTCAGATCATTTGCATATTTTTAGGCAGACCTAGTTCTGGTGTTTCACATCTGCGCATGTTGGAACGTAGATGCGGATCCGCTTCTGCGAGGTTTGAGTCACTTCTGCAAGGTTGTGGCATAGTCAAGTGTTCTACTTCTGTGGGTTAGGGAATGCAGGTGCGGGCTCGCATCTGCGTATGATTGATTGCGGGTGCGGGATTGAGGCTCTATATGGGTGTCAGCTTCTACGAATGAGTGTGCGCTTCTGCGTTGTCGCACATGCGGGTCGAGTGGCACAAATGCGGTTTGGGGGCAGGTAAGAGTTAATCGCAGATGCGAGCTTTGTCTCGCAAATGCGGGAGCGTAGGTACGCGAGATGGTGTGCAAATGCAGAAATGCATGGGCAAGATGTATTTAATTCGAAGTTTTGTGCATTTTATCACATTTGGATATTTGGAGCTCAGTTTTGGACAATTCTGGAGAGAATTTTCATCACATGGATTAGAGTAAGTATTTTTTACTCGGTTTTAATTATATTACATGATTTTATCTTCATATTTGGCATTTCATTGATTATTCTAATAGAGAAATTGAGGGTTTTTCTCTAAACTTTCCTAAAATGAATAAGTGGGTTTTGAACATCCATACGGAGTCGGATTTGAGTGAAAATAGTATTGTTGGACTCGTAATCGAATGGGTTGTCAGAATTTATGAGTTTTGTCGCGTTTTGAGGTACGGGCTTGGGTTGACTTCTTGGTTGACTTTGAGTATTTGATTAAAGATTTGACCTTTATTGTTTGGGTTTGCTTCTTATGGCCTTTTTTGATATTTTTTGAGTTATTTTTGGCTAGTTTCGAGCCGTTCGGAGGTTGATTTGCATGGAAAGATATTTCTAGAGTATTGTTTGTCTTGCTCGGTATCTGATTTGGCTTGTTCGATGTAATTAACATATCTAAACTTGGAATTAAGGGTAATTATCCCTGAGAACTATGATATTTGAGATGGGTTGGGGGTGGCGCACGTGATAGGTGAGGAGCGTGTGTGCGCGCACGGGGTTTTTCATGATCTAGGTAGTCCTTAGACTATTATATGCCTTGTTTTGCTATCATACTTTATTAATATCATGTTTTTACCATCCGTATGACTGCATGGGTTATTATTCATGCTAGAAATCATGTCTAGGCTATCTGCTTAATTGTTTTAGACATGATAGTGTTATCTTTGCCATGCTGAGCTATTTGCCTTAGCCGTAGTCACACTATTCAGTCATGATAGGTACATCCACATGTTATATCTCTGTCTCTGTGCACTTTCAATATGGTATCTCACATGTTATTGGTATCCTTGTACGTGACACAAGTTTGAGCTGTATTTGGGGCATATTTTGATATTCCGTATTTTATAATTGGATTATATTTTCTGTAAAATTTGGCATATAGAGATTTGAGCGGACTGATGACTTATGTGGGTCGTAGAGCCATGTTGTGAGTTATGTTGGATCAGATTGCACGCCGCAACGATTATATTGATATTGAGGTGGCGCGTAAGTCAGGCCCCACATTGGACTAAGTGTTACTAATTTTGAGGCTACGCATGCACCGGGCCCCACAATTGGGCTGTGTGATTATGATTAGCGCTTGGGCACGATCCGCCCTTCGGAGTCTGTTATGCCAGCAGTGGGCACTGGCACAATGATTTATATACATGTTTGTTGAGGGGCGTTTGTGCCAGGCACTCGTGCAGTGCTAAGTTTTGTTGTGTGAGATGGTGAGGGCCTTGTACCAGGCACCGTGAGCATGCTTAGTGTGGTTATTCTTGATGGTTTCACTGTGATGATATTGATTTGACATGTAGATTTGACATGTGGGCATAGAGATGTATTTTCCTCATGTTAGACAGTATATGACATTTGATGACTTGACATTTATACTGACATGTAGGCATAGAGATGTATTTTTCTCATGCTATGATGTTGTGAATTAGAAAAACACAGTTCTTTTCATAAACTCATGCTTTGAGACTTTGACTATTATGTTTGAAAAACATGTCTACCTTGAAGATGTACCTGTTTCCCAGATATAGCTGCCACTTGTTCTTGGTAGTTAGAAAATTCAAAATCTGTTTATGTACATTTCAAATAGATGTTGTATTTATTTCTATACAAGTTTTGTAAATCGAAGTATTAATGGCTCGTGACTTGTACTACCAATTCTTGGGTTATTGTATAAAATCCAGTTATTTCACTTCTTGACTCTTATCATTATTATTAGAATTATGCTGGTTGTTATTTGGCTTACATAGCGAGTTAGGTTAAGTGTCATCACGACTAAGTAGATTTTGGGTCGTGACAAGTTGGTATCAGAGCTCTAGGTTCATTAGTTTTATGAGTCATCAGCAAGTGTCTAGTAGAGGCTTGCAGATCGGTATGATGACGTCCATACCTATCTTCAAGAGGCTATAGGGCATGTAGGAAAATTTTTCATCTTTCTTTCCTTATCGTGCGACATTGATTCAGCTTGAAGCGTATCTCTTTGAATTTCTTCCACTCACTCGTGTGTTATGTTGAGCGCCCGTTATCGGTTGTGCATCGATGGCTTGTGTTTCTCTAGATAAGGTGTGATATGTGTTTTCTGTGTTTTGGTAATGGGCCAGTCTGGAGGACTTGAGGCCAGGTTCAGACCGCAACTTGGGCTCAGTGGTTTTGAATGTTTGAGTATGTGATTTTGTATCTATTTGTCTGGTAGTGTCCTTAGGAGTGGGATTTATAGCACGGTGAGTGGTTGGGATGGCTATATGATGAGTATGATGTGACTGCGGGATGTATTCATATGGCTAGGATATGGCGAGAATAGTCCTCTTAGGATTTGAAAAGGACTATTCAGTGCCTGATTTTTGTCTTGATGAGTTGTATAGTCTTGAGATATGAGTGTGTTAGGGATCTTTCATGTTGTTCATTTGTGGAGCGAAGTAAATTCTTATATCTTGATGATGAGTTCAGACTGGGAAGGATTTAGCGACTACATAGTGGTTACGACCATGATGAGGTCATAGAGAGATTCTAATTTGAGGCTGAGTAGAAGGGTTATCACCTACGAGGTATTCTACAAAAGTGTGATTCCTATGATGTTTCTGTGGAGAGTTTCTTTCTACCGGTGGGTTACATGTTTGAGTTTGGATTGCTAGAGGAAGTTGACTTGGCTATCACGAGGATGAATGTGAGTTCAGTAGATGATTTGAGGTATTTTATGAATTGTGCTAACATGAGTTGTAAAGGATTAAGTTGAATTACAGTACGAGATCATGGCAGTTATGGAGTAAGGGTATTGTGGGTTATCGGATGTTATATCCTATGGCTTTGATCCAAGTGGGGAAATCTGCTATCAACGATTAGATTGCGTGGTTATATGTTATACTAGTTTCGGTCCGAGGCCTACTTGTGGATCGGTTATGACTTGAAGAGGTTTATTTCGAGGGTGACTCAAGTAAGGAATTTCTGGATGCATTATATATTACATTTTATGGATATATGGGAATCTAGGAACAATTCAGGTTGTTTATTCGTAGTGGAGGTAGTGTGCATGGAGTAGGGATTCACTCAGTTGCTAGAGATGTGGGTTACTTCTTAAGATATTGTGTACTAATGGAGCACAAGTTGTTTGGCTCGTATTGGCAGTACATTTGAGATTAGAGCAAAGTGAATGACTCTCGAGAAGGTTCTAAGGGGTTCACGATTCATATGCAGTATTTGAGGAATTTTTGGATTTGTAAGTGGTTAAGATCTGAGATTTGCATTAGAAGGTGTCGAGACTTGTGGTATATCTGTATCATTAGAGGTTCTATGTTTCAGTATCAGAGAGGTTAAGGAAACAACTTCAGATTCACAGAAGGTCTCTTCAGAGTGGGTATCTTGGTTGTGGTACTGTTGGGTGCTTAAGAGGGTATACAATGGCGTATGGGCGTTAGGGCTACGTGGGTTCATGATAGGATCTCTTGTGGTGAGCTTTGGGTTAAGGTTCATAGTGTACTAGCAAGGGGAAGTGTTAACTTGAAGGCAATCTGGAAGGAACTCGAAGAAATAGGTCAGCTTGGTAGTGGTTTGGATCAGCATGGTAATATAAATGATCGGTTCTTTTGGTGTGGCGAGGCTTTGTAGGTGTATTGTATGCTCTTGGGTTTGGCAATCTGTGTACTTGGTTGAGTTAGAGGGATTTACATCTTATGGCTTGGTTATGTACAAATGAGTTCCGAAGAGTTCACGATGGTGTCAACCACATCTTGAGATGAATATTTTCTACAAGCATGGCTAGTTTGTTGCGCCTTGTGATTTTCTCCTAGATGGGGTCAAGTGGAAGGTTTTTGGTTGATTGAGTATGTACCCTGCTGGTGACTCATAGTTGACAAAGGGATTCTCGTGCTTTTATATGATGTCATGATAGATGCGGTGCGACATGTGGGATTGATATTTACATGTACAAGGTTGCGGTTTAGTTTCAAAGGGAAGGTCATGAGTTTTGGATAGCACATACGATTTTAGATGTTTAGAAGAATGTTGGTACTATTTGGTATCAGCTGAGATGAATGTGCATTTCAGAAAGACGCATTGTGTTTTGACTTGCGAATGCTTGACTGGTATTATGGTAATCGCCTGGTTGATCGACTGTTGATGTTCAGATTTTGCTATGTGGCACAGAAGAATTATAGAAGTATTTCTTGTGGGATGATCATGTATGAGGAATGTGTTAGTCATCCGAGTAGTAGAGTTGGGATCAGATATGGTGATTCTTGTATTCTAGGGATTTGGAGACTATGAGGGTTCTTAGAGGTGAATTGTTCCTTGGTTGCGGACGATGAAGGTATGTTAAGAAGTTGGTGGCTGATTTTATATGTTATGGATAGGTTATTGTGGACTTTTCAGAGGTTATGTACCGATATTGGGAGGATCAGATTAATTTGGAGGCCACTGGTAGGTCTAATGAGAATGTGTATTCTACATCGGGTCAGAATTTGGGTACTCTGCACAGCTACTGTTGAGGGGTATGTCATTCGGTTAGAGTTGATCTTATTCGTGTATGATATGTTCCATGTGTTACTCTTGTCTGCTACAATGGGTTGTGAGACTGTCGATTACTTACACATATGATGCGGTTCTGTTTGGGCATTATGGCAGAATTCCAGCGAGATTGCTCTTGGGGTGTTGAATGGTTGATTGCGCCTTGGTTATGATCTTCTTGTATGTGGTATATTGTACTATCAGTTTCTCCATGGTTATGATCCTTTGTGCTTATTTCATGTGTTTTGTTTCTCCTTTGTGTGATGGGTTCATAGCATTGTGCTTACGATGGTATCTGTTGAATGGTTGATTGTGAGCTTGTGATTGAAGCCTTGTGGCAGAATTCAAGCGAGCTGGATCTTAGGGTGTTGAATAGTTTAGTGCGCCTTGGTTATGGTCTTCCTGTGTGTGGTATATTGTACTATCCGTTTCTCCATGGTTATGATCCTTTGTTCTTATTTCGTGTGTTTTGTTTCTCCTTTGTGTGATGGGTTCATAGCATTGCGCTTGTGATGGTATCTGTTGAGCTTGCGGAACGGTTCTCTCATTTGATTCTCTTTCCATTTTTGGGTACATTTGAGTTGTTTCTTGTTTGGTGCATGGATTACATGGTATGTGGCTATAGATGGTATTGGTGTGGCATGTCGGTTGAGCATCTTGTACTGGATGAGGTGAGGTTATTGGACCTGGAATGAGTGCTATCGGATTTGATTAATGTATGTTTGGATGAATAACGTCACTAGTCAGCTTAGGTTTTGGCTATCATTCTTGGCGGGCGTGAGAGCTCCATGACTTTTTGATATGATGAGTGTTATGAGTTTTCACGTGTTTCTTTCATCCTTGGCAGTGTATGAAGGTTAATAACGAGGTTTTTGTTGAGACGAGGTTGGTTACCAGTGCTGGATTTGTTATGGAGCAACTATTGTGGTCGGAAGCTATTGCTATAAGTATCTGAGTTATGTGGTATATCATGTGATTATATCATGGGTTATGATTATGGCTTGATACAACTTATTCAGACTTATACAATGTATAAATACGCGAATTGGGTCTTATAATGGACTACGTATGTTGAGGATTTAATTCTAAGTATTATGGACTAATGTTGAAGAAAGGATCTTCAGTTAGGTTGGGTTGTCAGGCTTACATGGATTGTGGTGATGTGGGATCGCCCATGGATATGTGTATGGTAAGTTTATACACTGATTTGATGGCTTTGGAACGACTCTTGGACCGTTCGAGGAAGAACATATATTTAAGTGGGGGAGAATGTAACGACCTGACCGGTCGTTTTGAGAAATTACATTCATTTTGGTGGTTTGAAGTCTTGAATAACTTCATATGATGTATTATGACTTATGTGTATCTCCGATTTTTGTTTTTGGGTGGTTCGGGATCGTTTTGGAAGATTGATTCTCAATTTGGAAGCTTTAAGTTGGAAGAGTTTACCAAGTTTGACTTTGATGTATTTGACCTTGGATCGGAGTTTTGATGATTCCGTTAGGCCCAGATGTGATTTTGAACTTGGGCGTATGCCCGGATATGCATTTGGAGGCTTCTAGAAGGTTTTGGCCATAATTAGCAAAAGTTGGCAATTTGAAGGTTTGAAAGGTTCATAAGTTTGACCGGGAGTTGACATTGATAATATCAGGTTTGTATTATTGTTTCGGGAGTTGGAGTAGGTTTTTATGCCATTTGGAACTTGTGTGCAAAATTTGAGGTTGAAATTTGAGGTTTTTATGTCATTTGGAAGTTGAAATTTTAAAAGTTCATTTAGTTTGATTTGAGGTGCTATTCGTGGTCTTGATGTTGTTTTGTGTAATTTGAGGCCTCGAGTAGGTCTGTATTATGTATTGGGACTTGTTGGTGTGTTCAGACGGGGTCCCGAGGGGCTCGGGTAAGCTTCGGACGAGCTTCGGATCATTTGCATGGTTTTAGGCAGACTTGGTTCTAGTGTTTCGCATATGCGCATGTTGGAGCATAGATGCGGATCTGCTTCTACGAGGTTTGAATCGCTTTTACGAGGTTGTGGCATACTCAGGTGTTCCACATATGCGGGTTAGGGACCGCATGTGTGGGGTCGCATCTGCAGATGATTGATCGCAGGTGCTGGATTGAGGCTCCAGGTGGGTGTCCTCTTCTGCGGATGGGTATGCGCTTCTGCGTTATCACATATGCGGGTCGAGTGGTGCAGATACGGTTTGTGGGCAGGTAAGTGTTAGTCGTAAATGCGAGCTTTGTCTCGCAAATGGGGGAGCACAGGTGCGCGAGTTGGTCCGCAAATGCGGAAATGCCAGGGCAGGTTGTATTTAATTCGAAGGTTTGTGCATTTTATCACATATGGAGATTTGGAGCTCGGTTATGGAGAGGATTTTTACCACATAGATTGGGATAAGCATATTTGACCCGGTTTTTATTATATTATATGATTCTATCTTCGATTTTGACATTTGCTTGATGATTCTAAAAGAGAAATTGGGGGGTTTTGTCTAAACTTTCCTAAAGTGAATAATTGGGTTTTGAACATCGATTCGGAGTCGGATTTGAGTGAAATTAGTATCGTTGGACTCATAATTGAATGGGTTGTTGGAATTTGTGAGTTTTGTCGGGTTTCGAGGTGCGGGCCCGGATTGACATTTTGGTTGACTTTGAGTATTTGTTTAAAGATTCGACCTTTATCGCTTAGGTTTGTTTCCTATGGCATTATTTGATCTTTCTGAGTTGTTTTTGGCTAGTTTCGAGTTGTTCGGAGGTTGATTCGCGCAGGAAGGTGTTTCTAGAGTATTGTTTGGCTTGTTCGGTATCTAATTCGGCTTGGTCGAGGTAAGTAACATATCTAAACATGGAATTAAGGAAAATTATCCCTGAGAACTATGATATGTTAGATGTCTTGGGGTGGTGCAAGTGCTAGGTGATGGGCGTGGGTGTGCGCACCGGGATATTCATGATTCGGGTAGTCCTTAGAATATTATATGCGTTGTTTGCTATCATGCTTCGTCGATATCATATTTTATCTATTCGTATGACTATGTGGGTTATTATTCAAGCTAGAAATCATGTCAAGGTTGTCTGCTTAATTATTTGAGACGTGATACGGCTATCTTTGCCGTGTTGAGCTATTTGCCTTAGCCGTAGTCATATTGTTTGATCATGATAGTTACATCCGCATGTTATATCTCTGTCTGTGTGCACTTTTGATATGCTGTCTCACATGTTATTGGTGTCCTTGTACGGGACACGAGTTTGAGATATATTTGGGGCATATTGAGATATTTCGTGTTATATAATTGGATTATGTTTTTTTGTGAAATGTTGGCATATAGAGACTGGAGCGGATTGATGATGGCTGTAGAGCCGTGTTGTGAGTTATGTTGTATCGGGTTGCACGACGCAACGATTATATTGATATTGTGGTGGCGCGTAAGCCAGGCCCAACACTAGGCTAAGTGTTACTGATTTTGAGGCTACACGTGCACTATGCCCCACGATTGGGATATGTGATTATGATTAGCGCTTGGGCATGATCCGCCCCTCCGGAGTCTGTTATGCCAGCAATGGGCGCATGTTCAGTGATTTATATACGTGTTGATTTGAGGGGCATTTATGACAGGCACCCGTATAGTGCTAAGTGTTGATGTGTGAGATGGTGAGGGCCTTGTGCCAGGCACCGTGAGCATGCTAAGTGTGGTTATTCTTGATGGTTTCACTGTGATGATATTGATTTGACATGTATATTTAACATGTAGACATAGAGATGTATTTTTCTCATGCTAGACAGTATATGACATTTGATGACTTGACATGTATGTTTAACATGTAGGCTTAGAGATGTATTATCTTATGCTAGACGGTATATGACAATGATGACTACTTACATGTAGGTATAGAGATGTATTTTTCTCATCCTAGATGGTATATGAAAAGTCTTATGTGATGTTGTAAATTGGAAAAACACAATTCTTTTGATTAATTGATTCCAGTGGTAAGATTTGGGACTTTGACTGTTATACTTGAAAAGTATATCTACCTTTCTGTAACTGCGAATGAACTGAGCATAGTATCTCTCTTAAGTTACTTTTACTATCTCCATTATATTATTATGAATTGTTATTGGCTATTGGTGTTAGACTCTGACCATCTTCTGAACTCGTCACTGCTTTCAACCTGAAGTTAAGTTTGTTAATTATTGAGTACATGTGGTCGGTTGCACTCATACTACACTTCTGCACCTTGCGTGCATATCTTGGAGCTGATGCTGATGTGTATTGCGAAAGCTGGCATTGAAGATGTACCTATTTTTCGGATATAGTTGCCACTTGTTCTTGGCAGTTAGAAAATTCAAAATCTGTTTATGTACATTTCAAACAGATGTTGTGTTTATTTTTATACCAGCTTTGTAAATCTAAGGTTTAGTGGCTCATGACTTGTACTACCAATCCTTGGGTTATTGTATAAAATTCAGTTATTTCAATTCTTGACTCTTATCTTTATTATTAGAATTGTGTTGGTTGTTATTTGGCTTACATAGCGGGTTGGGTTAGGTGTCATCACGATTAGGCAGATTTTGGGTCGTGATAGTATCAATGTGATTCAAATGATCCAAGTCACTAAGCATACTTCATATGATCTACTTGAAGATTGTCATGATAATGACGAGAGGCTATATATTACTAACATATGTATAGTAACGTGGTCTCATAGTATGATGGTCGTAAGGCCTATCTATCCAGTATGAAATAATGCAAAACATTTAAAGGAGAATATATTTTTCTTGGCTTGGTGGAGTTTGAGCACTCCTTATGTGTGAGTGAGAGATGTTAAAAAAGCTACCAATAAGGGATGCTAATTGGACTATTAACCCATTAGGTAGTCCTCCTCCTAAAATTCTAATTATGTCATATATATATATATATATATATATATATATATATATATATATATATATATATATGTATACATTCTGGATGACGCTTATACATATTGGAAAATAGACGCTTTTTCCATTGAAGATGACCATGGCTAAGTGTTGGAAAATAGACGATGTTTCCATTCTAGATGGAGATGACTACATTTATGGAGAGAACTATTTGCATCTCTGAGGGGATATCAAAAGAATTATTTCACTTTGTGATAATTCCTACTGACCGGTAACTCAAGCTACGATTGTTGTATATCCGCTTAGGCAAAGGAGAAACTGATAAGTCTCCTAATCAAGTATTTACAATTGAAATACTACAAATTATAATAAAAAATTTAATTTGATAATTGAAATATAAAATATTTTTCTAGAACTAATCAATGATTATCCTTTAAAAAGTTAATACCATTTTAATTGTCACGACCCAAAAATCTCACTAAGTCGTGACGGTACCTAACCCAACCCGCTAGGTAAGCCAATCAATATAAGCTACCAGTAAATTGAGATTTCAACAATATATATATAATAAAAACTACAACCGAGTATAATAAAACTACCCCAAGGACTGGTAGTTTAAGTGTAACGACCCGGACCGTCATTTTGAGTATTGTAGCCCCGTTCTCCCATTTATTACTTATTCTATGTTCGTTTGTTATTATGTGATTTGTCGGGGTGGTTGGTTTGGTTCCAGGGATGTTTCGGAATGAATTGAGACACTTAGTCCCAAGGTTGGAAGCCGAAGTTGAAAGAGTTGACCGGATGTTGACTTGTGTGTAAATGACTCCGGAATGGAGTTTGATGGTTCTTATAGCTACGTATTGTAATTTTGGACTTAGAAGTGTCTCCTCATATTTATTTGGAGGTCCGTAGATAATTTTGGCTTGAATTGGCGAAAGTTAGAAAAGTTGAAGTTTAGAAAGTTGAGAAGTTTGACCGAGAGTTGACTTTATTATTACCAGGCTCAGATTTTTGTTCTAGAAGTTGGAATAGGTCTGTTGTGTCATTTATGACGTGTGTGCAAAATTTAAGGTCAATTGGAGTTGGTTTGATAGGTTTCGGCATCGATTGTAGAAGTTGGAAATCCATTAGTTTCATTAGGCTTGAATTGGGGTGCGATTCGTGTTTTTGATGTTGTTTGATGTGATTTGAGACCTCGACTAAGTTCGTGTGATATTTTAAGATGTGTTGTTATGTTTGTTGGGGGCCCGTGGGCCCCGGGTGAAATGCGGACTGATCACGGATTGAGTTTGGCCTTGTTAAGCTGCAGATTTTCCTTGTGTCTAGTTTCCTTATAAGCGTTCGCGAGAGAGGTATCTCGTTCGCGAAGGTCTAGGAAAATTGTGCATCGCGATCGCGAGAGGGCGCTCGCATTCGTGTAGAAGGATGAGGCCGGCTTGGGCACCAAGCCTTAAATCTTCCCGTTTCGTGGTCAAGGAGACGCGTTCGCATAGGCAGAGCTCTGTGAAGCATCACGTTCGCGAGGTTACCTTCGCGTTCGCGTAATAGGATATTTAGGCTGTTGAGTTTTGTGCTTCTCGAACGTGAGGCACTTTCCATGTTTGCGAAGAAGGGCATCTTAGCAGTAGATATTTATTTCAAAATTGAGGGTTAGAGTTATTATTTCATATTTTGAGTTGTAGACCTTGGTTTTGGGCGATTCTTGAAGGAATTTTCAAGGATTTGATTGGGGTAAGTGATTCTAACTCGGATTTTGTTAAATTACATAAATCTATCATTGTCTTTACCATTTAATTAGTATTTTGGGTTGGAAAAACTGGAAAACATTTGTGAAACTTCAAAAACTATAATTTGAGGATTGGAAGGTCGAGCTGAAATCAGAATTGAGTAATTTTGGTATGGTTTGACTAATTATTGAATGAGTGTTCGGATTTTGTAAATCTTTTCGGATTTCAAGACGTGGGCACGGGGTTGACTTTTGACTTTGGTTAAAGAATATAGCTTTATCATATGGAATCGATTATTTTAGCTTGTATTGATTGTATTAAGTTGTTTGTGGCTAGATTCGAGTCGTTCGGAGGCCGATTCGCGAGGCAAGGGCTTGTTGGAGTAGGAATTTGTGCGGTTTGGGGTAAGTAATACTTCTAAACTTAGTTGTGAGGGTATGAATTCCTGAAATACGTATTATATGGATGGTATTGAGGTGACACACATGCTAGGTGACGGGTGTGTGGGCGTGCACCGTGAAAATTGGGACTCGGTTGTTTCAGTGGTATCGTGTAGTTATCAAACCTTGTAGCTATTCATGCAATTCCTACGTGTTAGAGTAATTGAGCTGCAATCCATGTTAGAAATCATGTTTAGGCTATATGCTTATTCTGTTGGGACCCACTGAGGTCATTTCTGTTGTTGAATTAATTGCTTAAATTACAATTATGTACTCAGTCACACCCATCATTTGCATATCATTTCTTAGTCTCGTTTGTCATTTATTGTTACATCATGTATCATTGTTTGGGCGGATTGGCATGAGATTTGTGAGCCCGAGAGACTGGAGAGATTTATGGCTGAGTTGGGGCCTGAGAGTCGTGTTATGAGTGAGGTTGTGGATCCATCTGCATGCCGCAGTAGGCCTTCTTGGCTTTATATATATTATTATTGTAAATCGGGCTGCACATCACAGTAAGCCTTATAGGCTTTATCTATTATTATGGGATCAGGTTGCATGCCGCAGCAGGCCATATTGGCTTTATATTAACATTTGGGCAGGATCCGCCCCTCCGGAGTCTGTCATACTAGCGGTGAGCGCAGGTACCGTACAGTGCTGAGTGATTGAGTGTGATGAGTGAGAGTTGAGACAGTCAGATTGAGTACTCTGAGAGTGTGAGTACATGAGTTTAACATTATAATGCATTACATGTGACATGCACATTTGACATGTAGATATAGAGATGTAACATTCCTCATATCAGTCATACTTGGCATATTTTATCAGTGTTGAGCTTAAATATTAAACTTGAAAGCATGTCTGCATTTTTGTATCTAATAGGATAGGCTAAAGCAACAAATCTAGTTTTAAATGAACTCTTCTGTCGTGAGTACCTCTAGTTTTAAACTAGTAACACATGATTTCAATCTAAAATACTAAAATTAAAACTCAACAATTCAAAAAATCTATTACATTGCTAAAGCAACAAATCTAGTTTTAAATGAACTCTTCTGTAGTGAGTACTTCTAGTTTTATACTAATTACACATGATTTCAATCTAAAATACTAAAATTAAAATTCAACAATTCAAAAGATCTATTAAAATGCTAATTAACTTTGTCCTAATTCTTAATATTAATTTTATCCTAAAAGTGTCAAGTGATTTTTTCTCAATATGCTACTTGGCTTAATCTTAAGCTTGACTACCCTCCTTTTAATAATATATAGATATAGATAGATAGATTATTTTGTTATTTATATGATTCTCTAACTACTGACAGATCTATTTGTTATTTTTTCAGAATATTTCATTTATCTTCACAAGTAAAAGTTAATAATTTCTAAATAATATAACTTTATCAAAATAATTATAAATATTTTTATTTATCACGTTTTTTACCATGAGTAGAAGATGAAATAAGTTAAATCCGTATATTTGATTCTTATCTTTTAGATTAATGTAACGACCCGATCGATCGTTTTGGGTGCTAACTTTATTTTTCGAGACCTCCCATAGCTTCATTTGATATTTATTGATTTGCGTGTGTGGTCCGTGTCATTTTCTGGAAAGTTGTTACGTAAAATTTTGAAGAAAAGAAAATGTTTGACTTAAAGAGGGTCTAGTTGACCACGGTCAATATTTTTGATAAACGATCTCGGATCGGTATTTTGATGATTCTGGTAGGTTCGTACGATATTTTTTGACTTGTACGCACGCTTGGTTAGGATCCAGGGTGACCCGAGCGCATTTCGGCTCGTTATGTGAAAAATTATGAAAATGAGTTTTAAAGCTGAAATTCTTGAGTTTTGAGGTAGAGAGCAAGTTTATAGGATGTTATTATACTTGTGTGCATGTTCGATTTGGAGCCTGAGTTGTTTGGGTGAGTTTCAGATGTATTGCGGATGAGTTTGGAATAACTGATGCATTGTTGTTGCTGGTGTCAACTTGCAGATCTCGCAAATGCAAAACTCGCTTTTGCGAGTGACTGCTCGCATCTGCGAGGGGAGCTGGGGGATAGGCACTTCGCAAATGCGAAGTTTTGATCGCAATCGTGGACTGTGGGAGCTCCACAAATGTGAAATACCTGTCGCATTGGCTGGCCAACTTCGCAAATGCGAAGCTTTGATTGCAAATGCGCACGTGGAGGCAGTCGCAAATGTGAACCTTTTGTCGCAATTGCGACTTCTTGGGGCATGTTGCACTGGTCGCTTTTGCGATACCTGCAGCTAGGTAAAAGAGGAAAAAATTGGGACTTAGCTCATTTTACATTATTTTTCAACCCTAAAAAATCTAGAGGCGATTTTTGAAGAACTTTTTCTTCCCAATTTAGTATAAGCATATTTAACTAGTTTTCAATCAATTTCAATTACTTTTCATGAGATTTTAACATCAAATCTAAGAATTTCATGGTAGAAATTAAGAGTTTTGGGTAGAATTTAGGAGTTTTGTAAAATTGAGATTTAGACCTCAAATTGAGGTTGGATTTCGAAATAAATCACATTACCGTGCTCGAGGGTGAATGGGTAATCGGGTTTTGATCAGAATCTCGAGTTTTGACCAAGCGGGCCCGATGTTGACTTTTGTTGACTTTTTCAATTTAGATAAAGATTGAACCTTTTTCATTCGTGGGTAGTTTCTAAAATTTATTTTGAATTGTTTGATCGATATTTGGATAGATTCGATTGGTTTGGAGGCTTGTTCTAAAGAAAAAGTCGTGGTTGAGTATTGATTTGGTTACGGAAAGAGATAAGTATCTTGCCTAGCTTTGTTGGGGAATTTTTTCTACTAGTTGATATTATTTTCTATATGCGAGGGTGATGCATATATGAGGTGACAAGCGTATATGCATAAGTAAGGTTTCCATGCTCGGGAGGGGGAATTATATGCTTCTTTGTGCCTTTGTTGAACTTGATGATCCCTTAACCTATGTTTCATTTAATTCGATGACTAATAAACTCAATAAATATGTTAGAAATCATGCTAGAATATATATGACATATTAACAAGGATTTAATGTGTTGTTTTGAGATCCATTGCATATCTAACTTGACCGTGGTATCACGAACCTATATCTATACCTATTATTTTCATATTACTTGAGCTTCTTTATTTGTAATAAGAGATGGTGATTAGGGCCTTCGGGCTATATTTGGCACGATGGTTATTTCAATGCGGTTGATATGATGTTTGAACGATGAGTATTTCCGTTTGGTTTGAAATGCGATTGGTTTGTTGGTTATTACCATGCAAAAAGGAAGGAAGTTGCATTTATGTTATGATTACTCATTCGTTAAGTACTTACATGTCCTTTACTTTGGTTTTTATGAAAGTTGGTTGTTTTGTATGATACCTTCCGTTTGAGTTCCTTTGGTAGTTACCTCTGCATTTTTCCTTTGGCCCGTTATTGTTTTAGCTAAGTCTTTACCTTGCCTGTTATTGTTATACATGCGCTTTTACTTGATTTACTTATGCTATATGTCCTCTTCGAATTCATGTCGTTACTTGTTATTAGCCCATACATGTTTGCCTTTAATTATCACGTGATTTACTTGTTATAAGCCCTAACCGGCTACATGTCTTCACTCATTACATGTTTTCACTTACTACATGTCTTCACTTACTATATGCTTTTACTTACCATATGCTTCACTTATTAAATGCCTTTACTTGCTACATGATTTCATATACTGAATACCTTCATTTGATCCCTGTTCCAAATTGACAAACACCTTTACTCCTTTCATGTTCTACTCTCTTTGCTTAACCGGACTGGGTGAATTTTAGAACCTTTACGCCTTTCATGTCTTTACCTTGTTTGTTATTGTTATACATGTGCTTTTACTTGATTTACTTCTGCTATATGTCCTCTTCTGATTCATGTCGTTACTTGTTATTAGCCCATACATGTTCGCCTCTAATTATCACGTGATTTACTTATTAAAAGCCTTAACTGTCTACATGTCTTCACTCACTATATGCTTTCACTTACTACACGTCTTCACTTACTATATGCTTTTACTTACCATATGCCTTCACTTATTAAATGCCTTTACTTGCTACATGCTTCTACTTGCTACATGATTTTATATACTGAATACCTTCATTTGATCCATGTTCCAAATTGACAAACACCTTTACTCCTTTCATGTTCTACTCTCCTTTGCTTAACCGGATTGGGTGAATTTTAGATTGGTTGTGTGTTATACTTTGTGAAAGCCTTGTTATTTTATACGGTAGACTAGCTTCTGATATTGGACCGCTCTCTTACTCTGTTTGAGTTGTGTTACCTAGTTGAATATCACATGCTCGTTTTCTCAGTGTTATGTTGTGAACTTTTTTCGCGTTTGGTTGTTGTTTCGATTTCTTATGATATTATTAATATTGGGATCGCGTTGCATGCTGCAACAGAGTTTATTGATATTGGGATCGGATTTCACGCCGCAATAGTATTTATTGATGCCGGAATCGGGTTGCACGTTGTAACACTGTTAATTGTGATTGGGATCGGATTGCACGCCACAACGGTATTTGTTGGTGATGTTTGGTTATGATCCTTGTGCGTGTTTCATAATTATTGTTCCCTTCGTAGAAATAGTTATGAGGTTATGTGTTGTTTTCCATGTCTGTTAACTTGCCCTGTAGCTCTTCAGTTGTTACTCCTACCATTATTCGACATATCTCGTCTTGTTTTTCCTGCTTATTATCTGCGCATGTACATATTAAGTGAGTATCTTAAACTTAAAACCTCGTCACTACTTCACAGAGGTTAGTCAAGATAATTACTTACTGAGTACATGGGGTCGGTTGTACTCATACTGTACCTTGCGTGCAGATCTTGGAGCTGCGTAGCTGTGGAAAATGAAGCCCGGCATTGAAGACGTGCCCGCGTTCCAGATTCAAGCTGCCTCTTGTTCATGGTAGTTTAGGACTTAAATTATGTTTATGTACATTTCAAACATATATTGTATGTATTCTTCATATCGACTTTGTAAATCAAAATCATAATGGCTCATGACTTGTTGTCACGGTCCAAATCTCAACTTGTCGTGATGGCGCCTATCACAGTACTAGGCAAGCCAACAATCACAAAATAACTATTCATATTAATTTAAAAGCATGATATATTGAGTTTAACAGTGAAAATCTCATAAATAACCGAAAGGAATAACTGCGACTCAAATACAAAATCTCCCAAAATTCGGGTGTACATGAGCTACTAAATATCAACATAGTCAAAACTTCTAATACAACTATCTGGAAAGATAGAACAGTGCTAAATAAACTGAAAAGAAGGAGAGTCGAGGTCTATGGACGCCAAAGCAGCTACCTCAAAAGTCTCAAAGCAGGAAATGCTCCATGTCTAGCAACCACCGTGCCCAAAAGTACATGTATCTTCACACGAAATGCAGAGTGTAGTATGAGTATAACCGACCCAATGTACTCAATAAGTGACATGACTAACATTGGGCTGAAAGCGGTGACGAGCTCAGAAAGGTACAGTCCAAATCTATATAATAACAGTACAGATAAGACAGAAAAATGACAGTAATAACTCAGAGAAATCTCATGGTCAGTTTGTACACAGTACAAAAATATAGACCAGGGTCGGCTCCAACCTTATGTGGAGTAAGGCGTGTGCCTTAAACCCCAAAATTTAGGGGGCCCCATTATTTTTAAAAATAATAGGTTCATAGGTATTTTAAAAATAAGATTTAGTTTTTTTAATAAATAACTAGAGTTTTTAATATAAAGGAAAAAAAAACTTTTTAGATATATAAATAAAATAATACTTTGACTTGCTTAAAAATCTATAGATGAATAGTTTTCATAACTTTTAGTTTTTTAGTTTTTACTCCTTTATTAAAATTTTGCTTTCTCTTCCTTAATTTGTCCAAGTCAATCTATCTTTTTTTCCAATCACTTCATATTTCAGAAAATTCTAAATATTTTTTGTATTTCTCTTTGATATTCTTACTCACTTCTTTCTCCAAGATTTCAATACTCACCTTCTTTCTCCAAGATTTTACTAGTTCAAGTGTTCAACAATACTTTTAAGCTTTCAATAGTTCTATACTTCTATTGCTTTGTAAAATCTTATATAAGATCAACAATATCTCAAGAAAGATTAGATAGGTTGGCTATATTATCAATCGAGCAAGAATTATTAGAGAAAATCGATTGTAAAAAAAGATTATTAACAACTTTATATCTCAAAACGTTAGAAGAATAGATTTCAAATAAAAACATATCTTATAACTTTCTTTTAAAAATTTAGGCTTCATATCAAACTTTGGCTTTAGGCCCCGTGTGTGCTTGAGCCGCCCCTGCAGATTCACAGTGATTGATTTAAGTTTGAGAGCATGAGATAATTTTTGAAAATACAGTAAAAAAAAGTCTATATATTATTAAAAGGAGTAGTCAAGCATGACAATAATGATTAATTTCTAAAGCTAAAATAAAAGCGGATTTATTCTTTATTTTTTTCGTTTTATTATGAAACGTAATTAAGTCAATGGATATAGAGGAAATTGAAATAAAATACAAAGTTACAGTGACTGCAAATTAGATTAATTGAGAGAAATTTGAGAAAAGAATTGAAAAAGATTGGTAATGATTACACGAAGTCAAAAGAGAAAGAAGGTAAGGACGAAAAGAAAGGGACTACGAAGAAAATTTTGCTCAAAAATAAATCAAAAAATATGATAAATACGTTATTAAAATACAAAAAACTGTAATCAAAACCAAAGGTAAATTTTTGTTTTTGCCGTTTATGCTTAGATACCGTTTTCGTTTCTTTGATGAGACTTATCTAATATATTGAATTTCTTTACATGATATATATATAAAAAAGGTTTCAAGGAATATTCATAGATAGGCCATGAACTTGGTAAGTGAATCGATTGATATTACGGTAGACAATAAATTGCGTCGAGAAAATAAAGTCAAGACCGAAAAATATTGTAACAACAGTAGTATTTGATTTTAAGTAATTTGAGTGTATAAATCTCTATGAATCCTCTGATTGTTCTTTTCAATAGTAGATAAATTCAAGGGCCTTTGAACTTGATCTTGAACCTATATTTGTTGTCACAAACGATGATGTTGAATTCAACTAGCACGAACTTTCATTTGAACTCGTACTCCTTGAATCTTGATTTGTTCTTCGTTCTTGAATTTGAAATTGATTTGTTTTTCGTTCTTGAGGTTGAACTTGATTTGTTGAACTTGAACTTGATTGCTTGAAACTTGAAACTTATGGAGGAATTCGCAGCGTTTGATCCACGAGCTCTTTCTTGCTTCTTGTTATAACTTCTGGTGTCTTTTCTGAGTTATGAAGACCCCTATTTATAGTTGTGGGAGGAAAGAGTTATGATGAGAACAAACTCTTTCCGACCAATCAAATTGAAGTGTGACAAGGCCGCATGTGATTGGCCAGAACATGTCACTTGCATACGTGGCGCGGTTTCATTGGCCTTTTAATTTGGCTTGACATGCTTTATCATTTTGACATGTGGCACGATCGTATTGGCTCTTTCGTTTGACTTGATGTGCCACGTCATTTGATACTGGCACCAAACTGGGCCTCTAGGAAGATGATATCTTGGGCTTAATGAAGTGGGCTAATCACTTTAGCCCAATGAATTAAGACTTATTTATTTAATCCATATATATTGGACTTATAGAATTAATTCAATTATACTAGCCCATAATATTTATTTGGACCAATATATCTTGAATTTTAAATATAGTCCAAATTATTTTATGAATTTAATTTAAATAAAATTTATTTGCCTACAAATACCCCTACTTCAAGACTTATCTTGGTATAGACTTATCAAACCTCAAAGATTAGACTTGAAGTAACTGTAAAATAATCACCCTCCCTTTTTTATTTATAAAGAAATTAATATTTTCTTCCTCGTTATGACTTTGAGCATGCTGACATGTTTGTAGCTTTGATTTTATAAAGCCACAGTAACCAAACATGTTTGAGTCAAAGAAATTCACGTAATGAATTTGCATGGATCTTTAACGTGGCATACTGCCAACGTTTCTTTGTTGGCTTTTAAATCCTTCTTTGGCAAGAATTAAACTTGGCATTCGCTTATCCCTTGACGTCATCCCAAGACAAATTCTTTTAGGAGATGATATGATTCCTTTCTAAAGAATGCTACTTGCGTCCATATATGTAACAATTATCATAGCCGCCTTTGCTAGTCAAGACCTTGTAGAAAACTAATTTTAGCAATGTCCCACATCGAAACATGTTCTATGCAGACGCCTTCTTGGAATATATATATATATATATATATATATATATATATATATATATATATATATATTGTATACTCTGTATTCTAATAGCATTACTTTTGACGTTTGCAAACCACCTTGAGTTTACTTTTTGACGAATTGGGAGCATTGACACGAAGATAATTATTTTTTTATGTGTGCTTTCTTCACTCCATTGTCTTTTTTGTAGGTCAAATGAGAAGGATATGTTCTTTTTTAACGAGATGATCCATGCATGAAGAAGACAATCTTAGGGTGTGAAGGGATGGGTACTCATCCTCGCTCGAATATCGGAGAGATTACTCTCAAGGTGGCCCGACTATCGTAGAGATTACTCTCAATGTACCCCGACTATCGGAGAGACTTACATGTCCACCTTAAGATTGGAAAGTATAGTTTTCTTTTAAGGACAAACCCACGAAGAGGCCAACTTAAGGAGCAAAGGGACTTATATGTCCACCTTAAGATTGGAAAGTTATAGTTTTTTTTAAGGACAAACCCACGAAGAGGCCAACTTAAGGTGCAAAGGGGCTTATATGTCTACCTTAAGATTGAAAAATTATAAAGCCTCAACTCGAAGACTTCATGGACTTGACGACGTCGATTCGAACACTTGGAAAACTTTGAAGATTTGGCGGACTTTGCAGACTTCAACTTGAAGATCGACAAACTTGAAGATTTGATGGACTTGAAGATTCGGCGGACTTTGACACTTCAACTTGAAGACTTTGAGGGCTCAAATACTTTCACTTGAAGACCGGCGAGTTTGAGGACCTCAACTTGAAGATTTGGAGGCTTAAATATTTTGACTTGAAGACCGAAGAACTTGAAGACCGGCAGACTTAAAGATTTGGTGAATACGAAGACATAGTGAACCCCTGGATTTCAGCGCAGATACTTGGCATCCTCCTAAAATCGTTCCATTGAAGATACCAATTTACCATGGAGGGTTTCCCCCTTTAAATCAAATGGGATCCAAAGTTTAACAGAAGAATGGTATCTCAGCTCGATTTTCAAGTGCTGATTGAATGAATTACACTCCATCGTACTTCATTCGGACAACGATTGGGGGGTTATGTATCTTTTGAACTTATGCGACTGAACTCAGAATGAAACTCTAAGCTGCCTACATACCTCGATGAAGAGGATCAAGTCATACCGTAGTTCAGAATGGGTGGATATTATTTTTTTTTTTTTATGTCCTAACTTTTGCCTAGGCCGTCTCTTTCGAGATTTTCAACCTAGCGGACCCTCTTTTTTATGGTGGGCCGTACACAGTTTAGACTTATACGGGCCAGGAGTATAGGAACATTCAGTTTAGGCTCATGCGTCAAGGAGCGTTGCAACTTCAAGGATAATACTTTTTTAAAAACTTGCCATTGATAGGGCCGATTCACATGTCTGCATCAACTAGCTTGTAAGCCCCACTTGAGTAAGCTTCTTGTACGACATATGGCGCATCCCATTTTAAAGTGAACTTTCCTACAGGTTTATGGGAAGTAATAATGGGTCTTCGTATGGCAAGGACTTGATCTCCTACTTGAAAGGATCTCGGGCGAACTCTTTTATTGAAGGCACGAGACAATCGAGCTTGATAACATTCAAGACTCTGTTGAGCTTCCAACCTCTTCTCATCAAGAGCCTCCAACTCTGCTAATCAAAGTCGAGCATTTTCTTCATCAGTGATCCCTTCTTGAATAGCCAGTCGTAATGAAGGTATTTGACGCTTGAGTGGCAGACGGCTTCGACTCCATAAATGAGTGAATAAGGAGTCTCTTATGTTGACGTGTGGTGAGTCGTCCTATATGCCCATAGAGCTTCTTCCATATGGTCACTCCAATCTCGTTTGGATTTTGAGACGACTTTCTTTAACAAGTTACATAGAGTTTTGTTGAATGCCTCAGCTAGACCATTGGCGGTAGCATTGTACATTGAAGAGTTACGTTGCTTGAAGCCAAAGAGATCACAAATTTTGTTCATCAACCTATTATCGAATGGCTTTCCATTATCCGTTATTATGTAGCGAGGAATGCCAAAGCGATAGATTATGTTTACTCGGATGAAACTTGCAACATTTTCCTTCTTTACCTCCTTAAGAGAAACAACTTCAGCCCATTTTGAGAAGTAGTCAGTTGAAGCTAAGATGTATAGGTGCCTACTAGAGGACTTTGGCAGTGGTCCAACAACATCCAATCCCCAAGCGTCAAACGGCCAGGATGCCATAGTCAGGTGCAACACTTCAGGAGGTTGATGAATAAAATTCGCATGGAATTGACAATCCTTGCATCTTCGAGCGTAGTCCAAGCAATCTTTTACCATCATTGGCCAATAATATCCCATCCTTTTTATATGGAAGTGGAGCTTTGGTCCAGACTGATGTGACCCACATACCCCAGAATGTGCCTCTTACAAAGCTTGGAGTGCTTCTTCTTCTCCTAAGCATCGCAAGAGTACTCCCTCTAATGACCTTCTGTATAGAGTATCTTTGTAGTAGAGGAAGCGAGGTGCACGACGACGGATTTCAGTCCTTCTCCTCAGATTTTCTGGAAGTATCCCATAGCTTAAGTAGTCGATAATGGGTTGTCGCCATTCTTCTTTCTCAGCTTCAGAAACCGCGACAAGATGCTTGACTTTATTTCCTTCACCTCCAACCTCATTTGACGGCGGTACTACCCATTTTTGGCAGACAGTAACTTGCGCTTGATCAGGCATGGTTAACGATGAAGCTAGGGCAGCTAAAGCATCAGCCTTCTTATTTTCTTTCCTTGGTATATGTTGAATAGTCACGTCACCGACCCATCCCATTAAGTTTTTAGCATAATCATGATATGGGCGCAGTTCAGGTTTCTTGAAACCGTAACTACCTAAAAGCTAGTTGATCACAAGCTGAGAGTCACCAAAGACTTGCAATTGCAACCGCTTCATTTCGACAGCCATTTCAAGCCCAAGTATTAGTGCTTGATACTCAACAACTTTTTTAGAGAAGAGTTGCATCACCGTAAAAGAGTAGGGCAGAACTTTACCTTGAGAAGTGACAAATACTACACCAGCACCAGCTCCTCCGCGATGTGCAGTACCATCAAAGTACATCTTCCATGGAGGTTAAACTTCAATGACCATTGCGTCCTCATCAAGTAGTGCGTCAGTTAGCTCCCAATCATCAGGTATAGGGTGATCTGCCAAGAAGTCCAATGATTGTCCTTTTACAGCCTTTTGAGGGATGTACAAAATCTCGAATTGTTGAAATTGGAGATACCATCTCACTAGTCGATCACTAAGAACAGGTTTTGACATCACGAACTTGATGAGATTTGCTTTAGAAATAAGACGAACAAAATGAGCTTGAAAGTAGTGCTTCAACTTTTGAATTCAGAAGACTAGCACCAAACACAACTTTTCAATTGGCGAATAATTCAACTTGTTTGGTGTCATCATCCTGCTCAATTAGTAAAGAGAGTTTTCTTTCCCTTCACTATTTTCTTGGGCTAACAGTGCTCCAACAGACCTTTCTTGTGCTGAAATATATAGTATCAGCGGCTTTCCAAGTATAGGGGTTGCTAAAATCAGAGGCTTTATCAAGTAGGATTTAATGCTCTCAAAGGCATTGCTACACGCTTGGTCCCATTTGAAAGGGACACCTTTCTTCATAAGGCGACTGGATGGTTGGCACCTCCTAGCTAGGTTTGAGATGAATCTCCTAAGGTACGCTAACTTTCCTTGCAGACTTTTCAATTCGTGAATATCCCGAGGCTCAGGCATTTTTAAGATTGCATCTACATTGGCTTGATCAATTTCAATCCCTCGATGCCGGATAATGAAACCAAGGAAATTTCCGGAAGTAACTCTAAAGGCGTATTTCAATGGATTCATCCTAAGTTGGTACCTCCGGAGAAACTGAAACACCATTCTCAAGTCTTTCAAGTGGTCGCCCTTCTTTCTTGATTTTACCACCAAGTCGTCCACATAGCATTTGACATTTTTGTGGAGGAGGTCGTCAAAAATATTCTGCATAGCCCTTTGATAAGTAGCACCAATGTTCTTCAAGCCAAAAGGCATTACCCTGTAGCAATAAATACCCTTGGGGGTGCAGAATGCAGTAAGCTCTTCATCTTTTGGTGCCATGCGAATTTGGTTATAGCCTGAAGAACCATCCATAAACGACATTGCCTCATACCCAGTAGTAGCATTGATCATCAGCTCTGGAATAGGAAGCGAGAATTCATCTTTGGGACACGCATTGTTGAGATCCCTGAAGTCGACGCACACTCGAATCTGGCCATTCTTCTTCCTTACAGGGACAATACTTGAAACCCATGTTGGGTATTTAACTTCCCGAATAAATCCAGCTTCAATGAGTTTGTTAACTTCGGCTTCAATCAGGGGAACTAAGTCCGGCCTAAAGTACCTTTGAACTTGCTTAACATGACGAGTGTCATTCTTGACCGCAAGGTGATGGACTGCTACTTTAGGGTCCAAGCCAAGCATTTCTTTGTAACTCCAAGCAAAGACATCCCTAAACTCCTTGAGTAACTCAATATAAGTACTTTCTTCATCAACTTCTAGTAAAGCACTTAGGTAGGTGGGTCTTGATTCTTTATCAGTGCCAAGGTTAACTTCTTTTAAGGCATCAATCATTGCCTTCACCCCTTCTTCAAGTTCCAGGGGAGCATCTTCCGCATCTTCATCTTCTTGAGGGTCCCCATCGTTGAAGGATATGTGATAACACGGTGAAATATCATCCAATTTCTCGTCATCCTCCATTAGAGATAAAACACCATGCTCGCCTTGTGCAGTAACATGATACGAAGAACCCACACTTTCTTCATCTTCATCACGTTCTTTAGTGTAGACCACAGTGTATGGCTTCACCTTTAGTACCTCATCACACAAAACCATGACTTTTGTTTGTCACTTCATTCTAGAAGGAACCAAACTTTGGAAATCTTTAGATCTTCTGAATTTTGGGCGAAGCGGGTGTTCTTGTATTTCGATAATTTCTGTGGAACTTATTCCCCTTATTTAATGGACCCAATCTCTCAAATACGAAAATTCTCACAGTTGATTTTCCAAGTCGATCAAAGACAAAAGATCTGTTAGAAGCGGCAGATTCATCTTCTACAGTGATATAATTGTTGCTCGCCCTTCTTATGGAGATGCATACTGGTAACGGTTACTTGTATCCCAAACCTTCATGTGGTTGCCTCATCGTAGCTTCTGATGGGAGCTTTCCTAACTTTGACGGCTCATTGGGATTGTATCCAGCTTTTGCAAATAACATGTAAGTGTTAGGATCAAAACCTTCATATGTTCATTTTGTAGGGAGTGCCACATTCTGCAAACGATTTTGGGCTATAAACCCTGCAAGTGTCTTGGAGGACAACTTTACTGCCTCAATTCATTTTACCGGAAGAGCTAACTCCTTTAGCATGTTAGTTTGGAGATTAGATGATTCGCCTTCATCTTTCTTCCTTTTAGGGACATATTGGAGCACATGACTTACTTTCTGGCCATAAGACGCAATATCCCCTCTACGAGATTTATTCGCGTTGGGTTGTACCTCCTCAGTAACAGCTTTGGCGCTACCAGCAATCACCTCAGCTCTTGTAGTTGTGGGCTCGTCATTCTTGCCTTTCATGCCATCATCAGCTTTTAGCTCCTTCACAATGTGGTTCTTCAAGTAGAACTTTGCATCGGCGAAGTCTGACTCAGCCTCGGTGAATGGCTCATCATCAACAACTATCTTCTTCTCGACTTCACCCTCGTAGTATTTTAAACATTGATGGTAGGTAGATGGAACTACTTTATTCTCATGTATCCAAGGCCTTCTAAGCACGACGTTGTATGAAGTCTTTGCATCGATCACATGCAGCCATGCACTTTATTGCATATCTTTAATGGTGATTCCCAGCCTGATCACGCCTATGGATTTTTGACCCCATTGGTTGAATCCTTGGATCATCACGCGACTTTCTGAGAGTTCGTTCATGGGAATACCAAGTTCTTTCACAGTGCGAATTGGCAAGATGTTCACTGAGGATCCTCCATCAACCAAAATTTGATTTACCCTTTCATCACGTATATAGCCAACCAGGTACAATGGGCGGTTATGAAGAGTGTCACCTAGCAGAAGATCATTATTTATGAACGTGACTTTTTCCTCGCACGCGTTAACTTTTTGAGGAATAGACTCGATGAGCTTTTTTGAAGATGGTGCCAACGGTAGGTCATCACTCTTTTCTTCCCCTTTATCAGTATTGCAACAAGAGGCCTCAATACCGCTACGGGAAATCTTCATGCAGAACCAACATGGCAAGAAATCCTCCAAGGTCACTGGATGTCGTGGCTTTTGAGGGTGGCGTGCCTCCACTTTTGCTTTCTTCAAACGCCTAACTGGATTATGTTTCTTTAGTCTTTTTACCATCATCTTCCTTGTTGGTTGTTCTATTGATTCTTTTTGTGGACTCTTTTTGTGGCGCCTACGACGAGTCACCAATGTACAACCTTCATCGTCATCAACTTTGTTGTTCTCCAGTAATTCTTCATCTTTACTTTCTTTAAAACCAAATAAGTCATCGAGACTGAATGAGCCAAAGGTGATAGAGACTTTTTTTCCTTGAAGACAAGAACTTCTCTAGAGGGTGGCTCACAAGTCTATGGTATGTGTAGTAATTTGGGTCATTCGTTTTACCAGCTTTATTTGGCCGCTTCATCTATAGAAGCTGAATGAGATTTAACTCGAGGAGTTATTCAAAAATTGCTTGCACATCAGAATCCAGAAATGGGTACTTCTTCTCTTGCATTTCCTTTAGAGTCAATTTCCCACTTAGTTTATCTTGAAAAGAAGTGGATTTCGTACTCTCCTTCTTGCTCGCCTTTGTTGTGAACTTCACAGGTAATGTGTTGACATTCATGGCTTCTTTATTTTCAGACTCGGGTACAAAGTTGCCCCACTTCCAGATTTCTTGCTTGTCGTTATCCTTTGCAAGTCTCATAGATAGGCAGCCTTTCGTTTCCAGCGGAGGCCATGCTTAACCTCATGTCATGGGCACGAGTCGCAAGTTCTTCAAATGTACTATGCTTGATACCTTGCAAGATGTGGCGGAGTCCCCAATGCATGCCTTGGATGCACATCTCAATACCAGAAGCTTCACTAAGCCTGTCTTTGCAGTTGAGGCTTGCATTCCTCCAACGATTGATAAAGTCGATAACTGGTTCACCCTTCCGTTGACGAATATTTGTGAGTTCCACCATGCTCACAGTGCGCCTTGTTCTATAAAAGTGATTGAGGAACTCTTGCTCTAGTTGATCCCAGCTATCAATAGATCCTACCTCGAGGTCTGTATACCAATCAAAATCATTTCCTTTTAGCGAGCGAACAAACTGTTTGACGAGGTAATCTCCATAAGTCCCAGCGTTATTGCATGTCTCAATGAAGTGCGCCACATGTTGCTTTGGATTGCCTTTACCATCAAATTGTTGAAACTTTGGAGGTTGATAGCCAGTAGGCATTTTCAACATATCGATCCTTGCAGTGTATGACTTTGCGTATGTAAGGGAGGACTTGGCAGCAACCTCATACTTATTCTTAATGGTTCCTTCAATAAACTCCTTCAGTTGATCGATTGGAATCATCCCTTCAGATGAGACAGGGATAGCCTTAGCGGATGCTACTTATCTTGGGGGAGAATCACTCTCTAGAACTTCTGGGAGCTTGCCAGGTACGTGGGTCGATTCTTCTTCCATCAAGATTCCCATCCTATCTGTTAGCTTGTAGATTCTAGCATCTTGATTTTTCATGCACTTGGTCAAGCCAGTGATTGCTTCCGTCAAGTTTTCCAACTACTCCTCCACAAATGAAGTGTTTGTCACCATGGCTTGCATGATTGTCGTGGACGATGGAGAGTAGCATGGATTGTCACACAGATTGATCCTTGATTGGCTCACGCTATGTGGTGTAAGTGGGGAGGATACATCATTTGAAGCATCGTCACTTTCCTTTACAACAGAGTGCTTGGATCCGGAGAGGTCAAGCAGAGCAAGAGTTTTTTTTTTAATCTTTTCAGCAACATCGCTTCCTCCTACGAGTGCGTTTGTGGAAGATCTTGCTCCTTTTGAAGATGAAGATCTAAAAACAGGGGTTGATGCGGATGGCACTTGGGGTGCTTGTTGTCGTAACGAGCTTGCTTTGCTCCTCGTAACTGGTCCAAAGCTTTCAAAAATAACATCGAGGATGCTTTCCGCATCAGCATAGAACCTGGAATTAACAACCTTGGTGGAAGTTGAACTAGAGTTGATTTTCTTTGAAGCCATTTCAATGTTCTTGAACTTTGGTGATTGAAAAGTTGAGATGAGAGGTAGAGATTGTCCCACTGGGCGTGCCAAAATTTTTAGACAATAAATTGCGTCGAGAAAATAAAATCAAGACCGAAAAATATTGCAACAATCGTAGTATTTGATTTCAAGTAATTTGAGTATACAATCTCTATGAATTCTCTAATTCTTCTTTTCAATAGGAGATAAATTCAAGGCCTTTGAGCTTGATCTTAAACCTATATTTGTTGTCACAAACGATGATCTTGAATTCAACTAGCACGAACTTTGATTTGAACTCGTACTCCTTGAATCTTGATTTGTTCTTCGTTCTTGAGCTTGAAATTGATTTGTTCTTCGTTCTTGAGCTTGAACTTGATTTGTTGAACTTGAACTTGAACTTGATTGCTTGAAACTTGAAACTTATGGAGGAATTCGCAGCGTTTGATCCACGAGGTCTTTCTTTCTTCTTGTTATAACTTTTGGTATCTTTTTTGAATTATGAAGACCCCTATTTATAGTTATGGGAGGGAAGAGTTATGATAAGGACAAACTCTTTCCGACCAATCAAATTGAAGTGTGACAAGGCCGCATGTGATTGGCTAGAACATGTCACTTGCACATGTGGCGCGGTTTCATTGGCCTTTTAATTTGGCTTGCATGCTTTGTCATTTTGACACGTGGCACGATCCTATTGGCTCTTTCGTTTGACTTGGCGTGCCACGTCATTTGATACGTGGCACCAAACTGGGCCTCTAGGAAGATGATATCTTTGGCTTAATGAAGTGGGCTCATCACTTTAGCCCAATTAGATGGGCTAGCCCAATGAATTAAGACTTATTTATTTAATCCATATATATTGGACTTATAGAATTAATTTAATTATATTAGCCCATAATATTTATTTGGACCAATATATCTTGAATTTAAAATATAGTCCAAATTATTTTATGAATTTAATTTAAATAAAATTTATATGCCTACAATTACATCTCTATATGTAATTTATTACAGGAATATACCATACAAGATTATGATTATACAAAGAAGAAATGCTTATATTGATTTGAATTTCTATCAAATAAACGTCTTAGGTTTTGTAATTAGTGAATATTTTGTTATTTTAATTTATGCATTAAGTAGTCGTATCTGTCTCTTTTTTTAAACTTTTGGGCGATTATTATTTCTATTTATTGACAGACACTGATACAAAATTATAAAGAGATAAAAATTATACAATAATGCACAAAGGAAGCTGATATTTCTTTATATTTTTGTCTAAAAATAAAATAAAAAGAGATAATCGTGAACCTGACCAAGTAAGTAAAAACCCTTATTTGTTTAAAGAAATCTAAGCTATATTCATTGTCAGTCTTACTCTTCCTAGCTAGAAAAATGATCTTGAAAAGAACTTTTGTAGATCCAATTGAAAAATGCACGTGGGCATAAATTAATTACAATATTAAAACTATACTTAGTCCAGTTTAAATAAATAATATGATTCTAAAAATTTTGACGGCATTTGTTTAGTTAATATATAAGATTTGTCAAATAAAAAAAAAATCCAAGACATGCAAAATGCAATTAGTAGATAATTAGCTGATTTCAAGTGGAGAGGTAGAAAAAATCGTGACTAAAATACTAAATAATAAATAATACAATAACAATATGAAAGGAACAAAAGGATGGAAAAATAAAAGATCAGTGTAAGATTATAGAAGGATAAGACCCATTTAAAATAAAATTGAGAAAGTATTTTTCAATTATGACGAGAAAAATCATATAATGCATAACACATAACTAAAGTCATAAAAATTAAAGTCTAAAAATATTAAATAATCAAAGAATTAAAAATAACAGAATAAAATAAAATTAAAACTAATTTTCACATATAAACTTTTTAATATAAAATTAAATTTTAACAAATAAATAAAGGAAAAAATTGATTGCTTATTGAATGTAATACGAAAGTAATAATTATTAAAATATTAATAGGATTTTAATGAAAGAACTTCTATGATTATACCACAGACGAATTTAAATTCAAATTTTTATATTATTTATGAAGTAATTATTTCAATAATAAGTAAAATACTAAATGGAAAAAACTAATCACAGTAGAATAAAAGAGGGGGGGGGGGGGGGGTGAAAACCATGTGACGATACTTATATTTTGAATTAACTTAAAAAATAAAATAAACTAGGTAATTGGTACTAATAATACTATTCATAAATTTAAACAATTCAATAACTATGAACAATAGAATAAATTTTAAAAATAAAAAATATTTCAGGAGAAAGAATGTATGTGTGTGTGTGTGTGTATATATATATATATATATATATATATATATATATATATATATATATATATATATATATATATCACGACCCAAAATCTAACTAGCCGTGATGGCACCTAACCCAACCCGCTAGGTAAGCAAAATAATAATAAGACATAACATAATGATGAAGATAAGAGTCAAAGATGAAATAACTGAATTTTATACAACTCTCCAAGGATAGGTAGTACAAGTCATGAGCCACTAAGACTTAGATTTTACAAAAAGAAAAATTGAACGGACATAATTACAGTATCTGTTTGGATTGTACATGAATAGAATTCGAATATAAAGCTACCAAGGACAAGTGATAGCCATAACTGGAACGCGGGTACATCTTCAATGCCAGCTCCCGCCATACACAGTAGCAATAACTCCAAGATCTGCGCGCAAGGTGCAGAAATGTAGTATGAGTACAACTGACCTCATGTACTTAATAAGTAGCCTAACTAACCTCGGCAAGGTAAAAGAAGCAAGAACTATAGATGATACTCGCTAACACCTGTGCAGTTCATAATTTCAACAAGTATATAGCAGATATATGATCAAATCAGTAAAATCTCAAGTATAATCGCTTTGATGCTCAAATTTCTTATTTTAAAGTGTTATGCTCAGTCAACAATCCAGCATATAAAGAAGAAATGCACTTAAATCAGGTAAGAAGTCAAGGAAATTGCAAGTGAAGATGAAAACCACGAATCACACCTCAAATCAAACTTAAAGAATTTTTGAATTTCAACTTCAAAAACGCGTGTCGAACCATATCAAATCAACCCGGAATGACCTCAAATTTTGTACACAAGTCACAAATGACATAACTAAGCTATTTTGATTCCCGAAACCACAATCCAAACCCGATATCATCAAAGTCAACTCCCGGTCGAACTTATGAACATTCCAAACCTTTAAATTTCTAATTTTTGCCAATTAGTACTGAAACCTTCTAGAAACATCCAAATGCAAATCCTGGCATATGCCTAGGTCCAAAATAACTATCCAGACCTAACGGAATCATCAAAACTCCGATCCGGGATCAAATACACAAAAATCAAATTTGGTCAACTCTTCCAACTTAAAGCTTCTTAGTTGAGAGTCATTCTTCCAAATCAATTACGAATAACCTGAAAACCGAAGCCGACGATTCACACACCGGCCGGGTCGTTACAATATATATATATATATATTAAAAGGGTGGTGGATAAGGATATTTGTCACGACCCAAAATCCCACCACAGGCGTCATGATGGCACTTAGTCTCTAAGACTAAGTAAGCCGATTATAATTACAATTCAAGCCAAATTTTTTTTAAAATAGATAATCAAAACCAACAGCGGAAATAATTACAAACAACCTCCCAAGATTGGTAATACTGAGTCATGATTCGCCAAAATGCACTGAATTATCCTACGGACTTTCAAATCCCAATCCGAACATACGCCTAAGATCGAAATCATCATACGAAGCTATTGACATTATCAAAATTCTATTCCAGGGTCTTTTACTCAAAAGTCAAATCTCCGGTCAACTCCTTTCATTTAAGCTTCAAAAATGAGAATTGTTCTTTTAATTTAATTCCGAATCTTCCGAAAATCAAACTCGACCACATCCGCGGGTCATAATATATATTACGAAACTGCTTGAGACCTTTAGTTACTGAACGTAGCGTAAATTCTTAAAACGACAAATAGGATCGTTACAATATTAAGCCAGGACGAGCTAATAAAAAGTCATCGTGCAATGTAATAATACGAAGTAGTAGATAATATAATAAAGAAAAATGAATAACATAAAATTATTAGATGACTATTTGATTTGCTTCCTTTAATTTTATAGAAATCTTACTATTGGGTATATTGCATTAGTTTGTTAAAATATAATATTTATAATTTGCTCAAACAAGTTAGTATTCTTTAATATTGATGTGTGAGTTGTATACTAGTTTAACTTTTTAGAGGCGTACACTTTGAATTTAAATAATGCAAGAACTTCTAAATAGGGAAGTGACCAACTGATAAATTTGCACCAAACTTTCTGAGTAATGACTTTGAAGGAATGATATAACCAGTTAGATTGTACATTATAATATAATCCGTTACTGTTTTAAATGCTTGAAAATAACTATGAGGGCATAGGTGTAATGACCCGGCCAGTTGTTTTGAGTGTATTAGCCCTGAACCCCTATTTACTGCTTTCTCCGTATCTGTTCCTACTTATATGACTTGCCGGGAGGTTTTGTTTTTGGTTTCGGAGTGTTTTGGGACACTTAGTCCATAAAACAGAAGTTTAAATCTTAAGATTTTGACCGTAGTCGGAATTGTGTGAAGACGACTCCGAAATAGAATTCCGTCGGTTCCTTAGCTCTGTCGTATTTCGCTCATTATCTGGATATGCCCCGTGAGTCTCTAGTTTCACCTGTTCATGTGTCTATACCGGTGGACGATACTATCATTATGGACCGTGTATATCAGTTATGTATGGCGACTATTGGGAGGCTGAAGATTAGAGTAGATCTCTTATTGCTTAGTATAGTCAATTTAGATGTTATCTTGGGTATGGTAAGTTATCAAATATTTTGTTATATGGCTTTGAGCCAAGTGGGGGGAGTCTGCTATCTATGATTTGATTGCACGATTTTGTACGGTATTGGTTTTTGGGCCGAAGCACACTTATTGATTGGTTATGACTTGTAGAAGTTGATATCGGGGATGACTTGAGTAAAAAAATTTCTTGAATGCGGGTTATATTGCACTTTATGAAAAATCATGAAATGATTAAATTGTTATTTTGAAGGATGTAGTGTGCACGAAGTGTGAATTTGATCGATGGTGTTAAGGAAGGGTTACCCCTTCGAGCGTTGCTGTGCTAATGAGGCATGTATCTTTCAGCCCGTTTGGGCGGTGCAATTTAGAATTTGAACAAAGTGAGTGGCTCCCGAGAAGTTTCTAATGGGTTCAAGAATTCTTTTTTCCCGAATTTGTGCATGGATAGAATCTGAGATTACATTTAATGGTTCTGGGATTTGCGATAATTCTGTATGATTGTGGATTCTACATTTTAGTATAAAAAAGGTAACAAGAATAATTTTAAATTCACATAAGGTATTTTCAGAGTAAGCGTTACAGTTGTGGTATTTATGGAGGTACTTAAGAAGAGTACAATGGCTTACCGACCTTATGGTGGTGTGGTGTTATGTTAGGGTGTCTTGTAGTGAGTTTTGGGTAAGGATCGTGGAGTTCTAACAAGGAGAAGTATCAAATTGAGGTTAATTTAGGAGAAACTCGAAGTAAATAGGACAACTGTGTAGTAGGCTAGACCAGTATGGTAATGGCATGCTTGATTCTTTTGGGTAATAATGACGTGGAGACGTTACAGATGTTTTGGTGGCCAAAGTCTTGGGCTTTAGTGACCTGCGTGGCTTGGGCGAGTTGGAGGAAATTAGTTCTGATAGCTTGATTTGGTACAAATGGATTTCAAAGTGTTCTTGATGGTTTCTACCATAGTTTGAACCGAATATTTCTACCAGTATGGGAACGTGTTATGTATTCTGATTTCCTCCTAGAAAGAAGCAAGAGGAAGGTTTCTAACTAACCGGGTATGTAAATTACTGGTGACTCAAGGTTGATAGTGAGATTCTTGTGCTTGACACATGATGGCATGATAGATGTGGTGTGTTGTACAGGATTAAGATTTACATGTACAAGGTGGCAGTTCATTCTTGAAGGAAAGTTCACGAATTTTGGACAGAATGGTCAGTGTTATATATTTAGATGAATGTTATAGTTGCTTGGTAATCCCTGAGAGGGGTGCGCGGTTGAAAGGGGGCATTGTGTTTTGAGTTACGGATGTTCATTTGGTATTGCGGTACTCTCCTAGTTGATCGACTGCTGATATTCAATTTTGCTATGTGGCACGGAAGAATTTTGGGAGTATTCCTCGTGGGATGATCGTGTATGAGAGATGTGTTAGACATTCTGGCGGTGGAGTTGGGATCAGATATGGGATTCGTGTGTTATATGGATTTTGAGACTGGGAGTTCTCAAGAGCAGGTTGTTTCCATGGTTGTGGACTGTGAAGTCATGGCCGAAGCTAGCTAGACGATAGTATGTGTTATGATTCAGTCATTGTGGGCTTTCGGAGGGTTATTTATCCATGTGTGGGTGCCTGGAGTTGATTTGGGGGTCCATTGGTAGGCCCAATTAGGATGTGTATTCTACACCGAGTCGGATTGGTTGGTACCACACTGCTATTATTGAGGGATGTGTCATTCGGTTGTTGTTGAGCTTATTTTATTTTGATATGTTCGGTGAGTTACTCTTCTATGCCACGAGGGGTTGTGATTCGTTGGTTGTATGCACCCATGGTGCAGTTCTATTGGGGCCTTATAGCGGAAATTGCGCGAAATGGGTATTTGGGTGATGCACTAGTGGTTGCGCATTGGTTATTTTCTTTCGGGTTTGTGTGGCATTGTGTCATTTTCTTCTCCATGGTTATGGTAATGCACTTTGAGTACTTGATGCCGGATTGCGTGTGGTTATTGATTTTGAGCATAGTGGCTGAGGTATTTCATATGGATCAGTGTTTGGGTGGGGTTGCTCATTGCGGCAGAGTTATGTTAAGATATGATCCTTGTGTTAGATTCGTGTGTTATGGTTCTATGGTGTGTGATGGGTTCTTAGCATTGCGTTAGTGCACAGATTGCACGGGTTGTGGCTTTAGATAGTATTGGTGTGGCATGTCAGTAGAGTAGCTGGCATTTGATAAGATGAAGTCGTCGAATCTAGGATGGATGCTATCAGATTTGATTGTGGCATATTTGGAAGGATAATATCGAAAGTCGGCTTAGGAATTTGCTATTGTTCTTGTCGAAGGAGAGAGAGCTCCACGACTGGTGGATCTGATGAATAGTTATGAGTCTCTGCGTGTTTCTTTCATCGTCGGTGGTGTACGAAGGTTTTAGAATGGAGTCTTGTTTGATATGAGGTTTATTACCGGCATGGGGTTGTTTCGAGCAGCTACGGTAATTAGAAATCATTGCTTTGAGCATTTGAGCTATGTGGTATTTGAGTTTTGAGTATTTAAGTTATGGTTACGGCTTTTGGTACAGCTTGTTCAGACTTATACAGTATGTAGGTTGCGGGATTCTGACCTTATAAGAAATTCAGGATGTTAAAAATTGGATTCTAAGGCTTGTGGGCTAGGTAGAATTAAGAAATTTCAGTTATGTGGTGTTATCAGACCTATATGGGATAGGGTGACGTGGGATCACCCCCGGGTACATGCGTGGTAAGATGGAATAGTGATTTGGTGGCTTGGAAACAACTCTTGGCACGTTCGAGGACGAACATATGTTTAAGTGAGGGAGGATATAACGACTCGGCCGGTCGTTTTGAGTGTATTAGCCCCGATCCCCTATTTACTGCTTTCCCCGTATTTGTTCCTGCTTATGTGACTTGCCGGGAGGTCTTGTTTTTCGTTTCGGAGTGTTTTGGGATACTTATAGCCCGTTTGGCCAAGCTTCTCAAAAGGCTAGAAGTGCTTTTTTTTCCCAAAAGCACTTTTTTCCTAACTTGAGGTGTTTGGCCAAGCTTGTTTGGGGAAAAAAAGTGCTTTTGGGAAGAAGCAGAAGCAGTTTTTGAGAAGCAGATAAAAGTAGCTTCTTTCCAAAAGCAGAAGCAGAAGCAGTTTTGACTTTTCTTCTTACCAAAAATACACTTAACAAAATATAGTATATACTAAAATAACCGGCAAATCTAATACTTAGGATATTAAGGTATAAATATTTCTTATTATTTTTAGGATAGCTTTTTAATATATAATGACTTTAGGGGTGAATGTTTTTATATTTGTTGAATAATTTTTAATATATTTAACTTATATTAAAATAATTAAGTACTTTTAAATTTTATTTTCATATTGTACTTAAATAAAATGAAAAGATTTAATTATTGCATGTAGTAACAAAATTTTGAGATTATTTATTTACTCATAATATTAACTATTAAGTAAATCTATTCATGTCCTTATTGGTAATTTGATACTTAAAAGTACTTTTTGAAAAGTTTGGCCAAACACAAATTATTGCTCAAAAGTGCTTTTCAGAGTGATTAGCCAAACACAAACTGCTTCTCTCCAAAAGTACTTTTTTCAAAAGCACTTCTCAAAATAAGTTGATTTCTCTAGCTTGGCCAAACAAGCTATTAGTCCATAAAATAGAAGCTTAAGTCTTAAGATTTTGATCGTAGTTAGAATTGTGTGAAGACGACTCCGGAATAGAGTTTCGTCGGTTCCGTTAGCTCCGTTGGGTGATTTTGGACTTAGGAGCATGTACGGACTGTGAATTTGAGGTCTGTAGCTAATTTAGGCTTGAAATAGCGAAAGTCGAATTTTCAGAAAGTTTGACCGGGAGGTTGACTTTTTGATATTGTAGTCGGATTGGAATTTCGGAAGTTGGAGTAGGTTCGTGGTTTCATTTATGACTTGTGTGCAAAGTTTGGGGTCAATCGGACGTGATTTGATAGGTTTTGATGTCGTTTATAGAATTTAGAAATTTCAAAGTTCATTAGGCTTGAATCCGTGTGTAATTCATTTTTTGGTGTTGTTCGAAGTGATTAGAGGATTTGACTAAGTTCGTAGCGGGTTATAAAACTTGTTGGTATATTTAGTTGAGGTCCCGGGGACCTCGGGTCGATTTCGGATGGTTAACAGATCAAAGTTTGATGTTGAAGGATAGCTGAAGTGTTGTTCCTGCTAGTGTAATCACACATGCGAGTGGGGAACCACAGGTGCGGACACGCAGAAGCGAAGAGGAGGCTGCAGATGTAGGAAAGGCTAGGAAGGGCAGGGGGCATAGGTGCGAGAAAGGATGCACATCTGCGAGTCCGCAGATACGAGGATGGGCCGCAGATGCGAATAAGGAAAAGTTTGGCATTTTCGCAGAAACGGACGAAGGGCCACATAAGCGACTCCGCAGGTGCGAGACCTGGAGCGCAGGTGCGAGCCCAGTGTTTTTGGTGGGTTCCACAGGTGCGGATGTTTTTGCGCAGGTGCAGAAATAGGGTCGCAGATGCGAAAAGCCTAGGCAGAAGGTTTAAAAGCAAGGGTTCGCGATTTTTGTCTTGTTTCAACATTTTGGACTCGGACTTAGGCGATTTTGGAGAAAGATTTTCGAGGTGATTATTGAGGTAAGCTTCTTGTACTCATTTTGGATTATAAAACTTGTTTCCCCACCTAATTAATGAGATTTTGAAGTGAAATTTGGGGGTTTAGGGCTTGAATTTTTTTTTGTCCAATGTCTAACCAACACGGATAGACATTTGGGTATACAAAAACATAGTGAAGTAAGTCTAGGTCAACTATACAAAAAAACTGCTAGAGATCCTAAATCTATTAAACAAGTGAATTGGAAGATCATCTTCCGAATACAACAAATTCTACATCTAGAAATTGTGTAGTAAAACCCTATGAGAAGAGGCAAAAACCAGGTGATGAAAGAGGGGACTATATTCAATCTTGCTTTGACATTGATGTCAAATAAAGCTAAGTTGAAGATAACTTACAAGAGGGCCCATAAAGCTGGGCTATGAATGTGCTGCTGTCTGATACTTCTGACAGAAGAGAGCGAGCATTGTCTATCTTCTACTATACAATGAGATCTTGGAATTGCCATTGATTGCTTCTGACTGTTGGGCCTGTGCTGCTGGGAGTTGTTGAAATAAATATGCAGGGGGGCTAGGTCTGGGCCCCTAGGATGTTCCTGCTGGTGATATGAGAGAGTGGCAAGTTGTTGAGAAACCTGTTGCTTGATAGCTGGGAGGTACAGGGGTGACTACTGATATGTCATCTGTGAAGAGATCTTTTGGTGAGGTTCATTGTGTTCAGAAGAAAGGCAGTAGAAGTGAAGCTGCAGATGACACAGTTCTGCAAACATGTTATGAATAATGTTTACAGAACTGTGTGTCCATTCCTTTGGTAACTGCTCTTGATGTGTGAGAGTTGATTGGGAGCCTTGGATGAATAGGTGCACTTTCAGTAGAATGAGCATACTAGATACTAATACCATATACTGAAAGTGCAGCAATTGATCAAAGCTTGCCAGGGTACCTGCAAAAAGTAGCAAACTATTTAGGGGAAAAAACTACCTTGTTTCCAGGTTGTTGTGGCTTCTGGAAACAGTGTATTGGATTGAGTTGTGATTTGGTGCTGGTGTGGGTTTGGGAGTCTTCTGAGAGTATGGAGTTTTGGTGATTGTGGATGGATAGGTGTGTGCATAAAGCTGTTGGGACTGGTTCTGACAATGAGGGAATGTGGTTATAGGGGTTAGGTGGCCACATGTATAATTGTGTGAAGAGTTGAGGTGTTTGGACTTGGAGTTGATTGTAACAAACCAGGGGTGTTTTGCTGAGTAGAAGAGGGGAGGGTAACTAGCTCAGTTGTTAAGAACTGCAGCCGAGGTTGTTGCTTTTGTTTTGACAGAGGGGAGTTTTGAGGAATTCTGCTTGTCCATTTGACAAATATTCAGAAGAACTAGCATCGAGGGTGTTAGTACTACACTCTGAATATTTGTAAATTGGTTAGTCATGAAATAGAAGGAACCTACAAAAAAGAAAACAGTGTTAGTTAAAATTTTAGTTTTTCTGCTCATTTTCCTGGTTCTGCTTCTTCTGTGAGGTTCATGAGTGTTTATGCTGGAGTTGTGGAGTTGCTAAGGATAGAGTTCTGCTCCTAGGTTCTTGTGGGTTCTAGGAGCAAGAAGGTTAATTGGGCAGTAGATGAGTAAAGGTCCTCTTTTGTGTGGTGTGAATTGCATTTCTTGTTGGACTTTCCTGTCACAGGTAAGGATGTGTCTTCTGTGTTCATGGTTAGAGTGGTATGTAGAGTTGATTGGTGTGATGGTGTTTGGAGTATATGGTAGGTTGTTGTGGTTACTAGTTCTGTTATCTTTGAGGATATATGGGTATGAAGGTGATTTCCAGGAAGTGGTAGGTAGGACTTCAATGCTTGCAACATACTATTGATAATCCTCCAATAGATTGAGCAACATGGTTGCTAATACCACACATTGGAGGACTGCCAATGGCCTGTGTAGATCATTATGGCCTGTGTAGATCATTATGGGTAGTTTAACTGTTGTCACCACTGCTCTCCTCCCAATGGACTTGAACATGGTGAGTGGTGGCCTCTTTCACAAAACTTGTCCCCAATTCAGAAAATCCAACTTCAACCATAAGGAGAAGGATAGTTGGTGGCCTGCTGTGTGGGAAGCTTGAGCTTCTTGATCTTCTTGTGGTTGAAGGCTGGTATGCCTAAGTAGTCCTGTAGGATCTATCCTCTGATGTTGTTAGGTAGAGAAGAGGATGAGGTATAGTTGGTTAATGTTGTGAGCTCATGGCTGAGTTTAGACAGTGAGTCAGCAGGGCAGTTAGCTTCTCTATAGGTGTGTGAGCATTTGAAACTTTCACATTGAATGCAGAGATTTGAAAGCTGCTGCAATTTCATCTTCAAAGACCAGGGGTAGTTTTTACCATTGGTAAGCCACTGAATTAGAAGTGCAGAGTCAGATTCCAAATGGACCTTAGTGAATCCATTATTCAAGCACCACTGGATTCCTAAAAGAGCTGCTTCTGTTTCTACAAAATTGTTGGTACCTTCCCCTAAATGAGCAGTTATGGCATGGATAAATGCACAGTTGTGATCTCTAATGATCACCCCTGCTCCAATATTTCGTTGGTTTGTGAGTGCACTCCCATCACTGTTGATCTTCACAAAGCCATGGATTAGCTTATTCCAAACTACCTGAGTGGAGATGGTTTGATGTTGGAGGTTCTCAATGAAAGGGTATAACTCCTGCCAGTTGTGGGGCCATTTGATTTCTAGAAAGTTGGCTCTAAGCAACAGGTTGATGTCAGAGTTAATGGAGAATAAAACTCTAGTCAAAGAGGAGGATTTGGCTCCATATTTGGCACTGCACCTATTCTTCCAAAATTCCAACAGATTATGATAGGCATGGTGTGTAGGATGAGCCTTTGTACTTCATTAAGACTGCTAAGAAGCCACCACTTCATTAGTAGTATTTTGAGTAGCATGTATTCAGTTTGAATTCCAACTGGACCTCCAAATTTCCTTCACACAATTCTGGCAAAGTTACCCACACTAAAGAGATGGTTGACTGTTTCATTAGAATGAACGGAGCAGCAAACACACCTAGTAACAATAGGATTGCTAAAAGCTAGCACCCTGTCATCAGTTGGAAGCTTATTTCTGAGAGGTCTCCACAAACAAAATGACCATTTGAATGGGATCTTTTTGTGCCATGTCATCTTATTGGAGAGGTTGGGTTGCATCTTTTTTCTGATTAATTCCCATGCAGAAGCACAAGTGAACTTGCCATCAGTAGTAGGGGTCCAAATAACTTCATCTTACAAGTTGTTGTTGAAGAAGATAGGGGTCTGAATGATCAGAGCGATCATGTGAGCTGGTGCACTCTCATTGAGTCTTTGAAGGTTCCACTGGCCATTGTTCCAAAAGTAGGAGACTGAAACATTCCCAGGTCTGCCTCCTTCATTTCTGTGAGCTGCTAGAGGACCTGACCCTAACCAGTTATCCCACCAGAAGCTGCAATTTCGAGATTGAAGTCTCCGTTGGATGTTCTTTTCAGCTTCTTTCTTGTTAAAAGTCAATCTTTTCCATGCTTGTGATTGCCCTGTATCCCATTTTTTGGAGATGGGATTAGATCTTTGACAATACTTGGCTTTAAGAAAGCTACTCCATAAAGATTGAGTTGGAGAGTAATTTTTGGGGATTGGAATGGCCATTTAATGTCGGATTTTGGTAAATTTGGTATAGTTAGACTCGTGAGTGAATGGGCTTTTGGGTGTTGTGACTTTTGTCATATTTTGAGACGTGGGCCCGGAGGCCGGTTTGAGCCGATTTCGGAATTTTGGCTATGATTTAGTACTTTTCTTGTCGAATTGATCCCTTTAGCCTATATTGATTGTATTGTATTACTTGTGGCTAGATTCGGGACGCTTGGAGACCGATTGGAGAGGCAAAGGCATTTCAATGTAAGGATTTGCTCTGTTTGAGGTAAGTAACGCTTTCAAACTTGGTTCTGAGGGTTCGAAACCCCGAACTATGTGTTATGTGATTGGTATTGAGGTGACGCACATGCCAAGTGGCGGGCGTACGGGCGTTCACCGTGAGAATTGTGGCCTGATTGATTTCATGGCACTGTATAGTAACTCTATCTGGTTGATATCCGCATTTTCATCATGTGATAAAGTAATTGAGCTGTCAATTATTCTAGATATCATGTTTAGGCTTTATGCCGATAGTGTTGGGACCCCTAGTGGTTGTTTCTTGCTGTCATCTCACTGATTTTATTGATATTACGTACTCAGTCATGTTCATGTATTTCATATCATATCTCAGTCTTAATTGTTATTTATTGATACATCACATCATTGTTTCGGGCTAGTTTCCATGATATTGTGAGCCCGTGAGTGAACATGAGAGATTGATAATTGAGTGAGGCTGAGAGCCTGATTATGAGTGACAATTATGGGATCGGGATGCACGCCGCAACGGTTATACTGGTTTTATGATAGCGCTGGGGCTGTAGGAGCCCCTCCGGAGTCTGTACACACTCCCAGTGGGCGCGATTGATATTATTAAGGGATGGATCTTCCCTGGACATGGATCTTGTCTGAAGTACTTAATACCTGGAGATGGATCTTCTCCACAGGGCTGAATTAGCCTTCTGTCACGACCCGAAATTTCCCACCGACAGGACCGTCATGGCGCCTAATATTTTACTTTCCAGGCAAACCAACGTTAGATAATCATTAAACCAATTCTTTATTTTCATTCAGTAAATAATAATAATTGACTAAAATGAAATATAATAAGTGCGGAATATAAAAAAAAATTGTATTAATTACTACCACCCGGATCTGGAGTCACAATTCACGAGCATTCTAGAATTTTACTACAAGTAATAGTCTGAAAGAAATATAACTGTCTGAATGAAAGAAAACACTATGACATAAAAAGATAAACGGGGACTTCAAGGTCTGTGAACGCCGATAGATCTACCTTGAGTCACCGGACAATGGACCAATAGCAAATCTCGATCAACCTGAGCCGGTATCAAAATCTGCACAGAAAGTGCAGAGTGCAGCATCAGTATAACCGACCCCATGTATTGGTAAGTGTCGAGCTTAACCTCGACGAAGTAGTGACGAGGCTAAGGCAAGGCACCTACAAATCAACCTGTACAATTTAACAGTGTATACGCAAATAACAGGAATGAAGAACTAAACAGGAAATGTCGGGAGGGGAAACATACTGAGCGGAATACAAGATAAATAACTACAACAGAATAATCACCGGAGCAGTCAATATACCATGAATCAACAGGAATAGTGAATACAGTAAGGAAAAATGCACGGCATCACCTTTCATGCTTTTACTCTCAACCTCACCATAAAATTTATAGAAACGGCACGGCATCACCCTTCGTTATTTTACTCTCATATCATGGCACAACATCACCCTTCGTGCATTAACACTCATAATATAGCACGGCATCACCCTTCGTGCATTAACACTCACAATATGGCACGGCATCACCCTTCGTGCATTAACACTCACAATATAGCACGGCATCACCCTTCGTGCATTAACACTCTCCCTTACCATAATGCAATGCATAAATAACAACAGGGAGATAGAATAATAAGTACAAACCTTACTTCAACATTTGGTTCCATAATATCAATCTCAACTTTGAAATAAAAACTCAGTTATCACCAGAAAAATCCGTAGACATGATAAGAACGATAATTTGGACAACACTAGTATAACACGTAGCAATTTGGCATAAGAATGAGACAATATCAGAAAAACAGAGAAAAATGGAAAAACAGGTAAATTGGCGGCACATAGGTACTCGTCACCTCACATATACGCCGCTCACATGAATTTCACTTAGCAAATAATCTAAGGTTCCTAATTCCCTCAAGTCAGGGTTAGACACAACACTTACCTTGCTCTGAAGGCCACTAAATTCTCAATCACATGGACAGCTTTTCCTTTGGAATTCACCTCCAAACCACTCGTATCTATTCAAAAATGACTCAATAATATCAAATATTGCTAAAGGAATCAATTATATTGCATAAATTAAATTTTCCAATTTTTCCTCCAAAAAGTCAAAAAATCGACCCCGGGCCCGCTTGTTCAAAACCCGAGGTTCGGACCAAAATCTTTTTACTCATTCACCCCCGAGCCCGAATATGTAATTATTTTTGGAATCCGAATTCAAATTGAGGTCTAAATTCTCAAATTTCCGAAATCCCTATTTTCTATCCTAACCCCCTAATTCTACCATGAAAACTCTAGATTTTAAGTTGAAAATTCAAGAAATGTAATGGGTAATTAAAAGAAAATGGTTTAGAATCACTTACCAACAATTTGGGGAAGGAATGACTCTTGAAGAATCGCCTCTCACCATTTGGTTTTTGAGAAAAATGAGTTTTTGTCTAAAATCCCATTTTTGGGTTCTGTTAAGTGCTGGGCGACAGTGTTCATCGCGTTCGCGAGAGCACTGTCGCATTATTGAAGTGTATGGGCTGCCAAGCCTTTGTGTTCGCGAGGCAATGCTCGCGTTCGTGATGAAGAAAAGGCAGACTCCCCCTCCCCAGTGCCTAACACTACGCGTTCGCGATGGGCTTGCCGTGTTCGCGAAGGGTAACGCCCCCATCGCTTCGCGTTCGCGACCAAGCCTTCGCGTTCGCGAAGAAGAAATCCTCAGCTGCTCAGTTTACTCTTCGTGTTCGCGAGAGGACCTTCGCGAATGCGATGAAGGATATGCCAGACACCAGAATCTGCAGAAAATCAGATTTTCCAAAGTTTAAAATATCCCGTGGCCTATCCGAAACTCACCCGAGCCCTCGGGGCTCCAAACCAAACATGCACACAAGTCTTAAAGCATCATACAAACTTGCTCGCGTGATCAAATTGCCAAAATAACACCTAGAACTCTAAATTTAGCACCAAATCAAATGAAATTCTCAAGAACACTTTAAAACTTCTAATTTCTCAATTGGACGTCCGAATCATGTCAAAATCAACTCCATTTCTCACCAAATTTCACAGACATGTCTTAAATATCATAATGAACATGTACCGGGTCCGGAACCAAAATACGGACCTGGTACTAACAATACCAAACATCAATCAATTCTTAAAAATAATTAATTTTCAGACTTTTAATTTTCATCAAAAATTCATAACTTGAGTTAGGGACTTCCGAATTCGATTCAGGGCATACGCCCAGGTCCCATAATTTGATACGGACCTACTGGGACCGTCAAAGCACGGATCCGGGCCTGTTTACCAAAAATATTGACCGAAGACAACTAAAATCAATTTTTAAGGCAAAAATTCTTATTTTCATTAGTTTTAAACATAAAAGCTTTCCAGAATCCTGCCCGGACTATGCACGCAAATCGAGGAGGGTAAAAATGAGATTTTTAAGGCTTAAGAGCGCAGATTCGAGTTCTAAAATATAAGATGACCTTTTAGGTCATCACACCTTCCTCGGTACTGGGTGACTTATAGTCATTGATGTATATGTTCCGTGCATTGGATCTTTCCTGGGCTGTATGGGCCATATACAGTACCGAGTGGTTGAGCATTCGAGAGTGTGAGCACATGAGGCTGACAACATTGTTCGGATCTACTTCACTTTACTGTTTTGAGTTGCCTATTTAATTTGAAAGTATGCCTATGTTTCTGTTCAGTTATTTCTATTTTATCTGTACCGATTGAGTTCGTCACTACCTTTCAGTCCAAAGTTTGGACTTGTTACTTACTGAGTTGGATATACTCATGTTACTCCCTGCATCTCGTGTGCAGATCCAGGCATATTTGGTCATGGCGGCGGTTACTGATTGTGGCTTCAGAGTTCGGAAACTACCAAGGTAGTTGCACGGCGTTCGAAGGCCTTGACTCTCCTTCTTTTTCACTAGTTGTATTTTCAGTTTATTTTTCTAGACACTGTAGTGGACTGTATTCTGGTTTAGACGCTCATGTATTCTGTGATACCCCGGTTTTGGGATGGATTGTATCGTATTTTGTATATTTCTGTTTTCAAAAAGGCTTTTCTAAATTATTAAATTGCTTGCGTCTTTATGTTCAAAGATTTTTCTGTGTTGAGATGTTGAGTTGTGGCTTGCCTAGTTCCACAATAGGCGCCATCACGATGGTTAGATTTTGGATCGTGACAATAGGAGATTATTGAAGTAACGTGTGAGGGTTAGGTATATGTCCTATAATCTTGCCCAACTATCAGACGATGAATTAGATTATTGTTAGAATCAACTATATGATTACACTTAACAGATATCATGTATAAGATTTTGTATCTTTTAAATTATAAAATTTTGAGTTTAAAAGTTCTTAGCATCTCTCTCTCTCTCTCTCTCTCTCTCTCATATATATATATATATATATATATATATATATATATATATATATATATATTATAATAAAAGCACGAATAATTTATAATAAATGTTGAACGACAAATATATCCCTGAAATATTAACAGACTTGTATACCCTCAATATTGTAGATTTCTCAAAAAAAATCATTTCATATTGGATAGAATTGTAATAACTAGAATTTATATGCGATGCACACTAGGATTCATATTCTTCAATGAATTTATTTACTAATAAGATTCATATTATTCACATGCTTATAAGACGTTTTTAATATCATATCAAAAAATTCGTATTAGATTATTTATGGGGTTAGCAAGAAAAAAGTATGGTAGCTAAATTTAAGGAAGAACAGAAAATCAGTACCAAGGAGTTATTTAAGTTTTGGTAATATTTTTACTTTCAGCATATTCCAGTGCTTACTTCTCTATTTACGGTTGTGTTAAACCTGTGTCACTACATATTATAAGTTGACAATACTCTTGTGCTTCTATCTCTGTTGAAGGTGGGTTGGGTTGATTTGTTCTAAATTTTATGTATAAAAATATATATTGGGTGTATGTGAACATTGACATGTACGTAAGTATATTGCTTTTTGTAAGTTTTACGCGTAGAACTTTGAAAGAGATGATTGTTCGTGATATATTGAAAGACAACACACGGATAAATTAATATGAGAAAATATAGGGTTTTGCGTTCATGCTCTTATCTACTATCGTTATCAAGTTAGTCGTCTTTTTACAAATTTTAATATAATAATTTGAGATATATCTACTTGCAACTAATTTTATCCTTTAATTATGATAAAACTTTATTAATAAGTTGATTTCAATTATATATTAATATTCTTTTATTTCAAGGAACTAATTATTACTGAACTTCATATATTAATAACAAGTAGTTTACGCAATTAAAAGTGTATTACATTTGGTACATGTTTAATATTTAGCACAAAATATCTCGTGCATCGCACGAACATAGAGACTAGTTATTATAAAAGCATGAATACAATGTCGATTTACAAAAATAACCTTATCATATTGTCACGACCCAAAATTTCCACCTTCGGATCGTGATGGCGCCTAATATTTCACTTGCTAGGCAAGCCAATGTTAGAATAATATTATCAATTTTTTAAATAATTTTTAAATTTATTAATAACAAAGAACAAATGCGGAAGTAAAGTCTGAAATGTAGTGAATAATCCATAAAAATAACGGTGTCTAAATACCATCCCATAATTGGTGTCACAAGTGCACGAGCTTCTAGAATTATATAAATAAAGGTCTGAATAAATTAAAGTTGTCTGAAAACAAACACACAACTAAAGTAAAGTAGACGGAGACTTTAGAACTGCGGACGCCATGCAGTTATACCTCAATCTCCTCTGAGTAGCTGAAATCCAAGCAAGTCTATGGTACGCCGCTGGGACCAACTCCGAAATCTGCACAAGAAGTGTAGAGTATAGTATCAGTACAACCGACCCCATGTACTGGTAAGTGCTGAACCTAACCTCAACGAAGTAGTGACGAGGCTAAGGCGATTCACTTACATTAACATGTACGCAATATTAGTAACAACAACAAATAATATAAATAAATCAGATAACTCATTTATAATAATTAAAGCCAACTAAGCAGTCATAACCCATTATTATTTCAATCAATTTCCGTTGCAGCGTGCAAACCGCTCCCACAATATATTCATTTTCAATCCTCTCATATATTTATTTTAATCAAGTATATATAGACTTTTAAATAAGTCTGTTGCGGCGTGCAATCCGATCCCCAATATTGACTTTTAAAATAAGTCTATTGCAGCGTGCAATCCGATCCCCCAATATTGACTTTCAAATAAGTCTATTGCGGAGTGCAATCTGATCCCCTAATATTGACTTTTAAATAAGTCTATTGCGGCGTGCAATCCGATCCCCCAATATATATGTATTTTCTTTCATTTCCGTTACGGCGTGCAACCCGTTCCACTAACATAACTTTAAACAACTGATGATTGTAATAAAAATTACTCCAATAAATACCACGTTCAATGAAAAACTATTAAGCATCAAGACACACAATAATTATAATTTATTTGTGAACAAACAATGGCAATTAGCAATTAATTATAAAAATCGTGGAAAAAATAGGCAGTTTAATATTTATATACTAAATGTCAAATAGCAATTAAGACACATAAGTCAAATAAGCATGTTCAAATATTACAGGAATTCAAGAAATAATATTTTGACAAGGGATATGAGTGAAATAATTAATATAATAATTCATTCGTGATTTAAAACAATTTAAGATGTTTGAATAATTAAGTTTGCCGACGTATAGGCACTCGTCACCTCGCATATACATCGTTCACATGCATTTCACATAGCAAATAATTCAGGGGTTCTATTCCCTCAAGTCAAGGTTAACCACGACACTTACCTCGCTTTGAAAATTCGAATAAATTATTCGACCACGGCTTTTCCCTTTGAATTTGTCTCCAAAGGCATCAAATCTATTCACAAATAATTCGATATATTCAATATGAATCATAGGAATTAATTCCATATGAATTTACTAATTTTCCGGATAAAAATCCGAAATTCATTTTAATATTCGACAATGGGACCCACGTCTCAAATCTCGAAAAAACTTACGAAATCCGAACACCCGTTCCGATACGAGTTCAACTATATAAAATTTATCCAATTCCGATGTCAAATGGACCTTCAAATATTAAATTTTCTTTTTTGGAAGATTTTATAAAAATATGATTTTTCTTCACTAAATTCACGGATTTATGATGTAAATGAGTATGGAATCATGAAATATAATCAATATAGGATAAGAAACACTTACCCCAATATTTTTCCGAGAAAATCGCCCAAAAATTACTTTACCCGAGCTCAAAAATGGAAAAGGGTTGAAAATGGGATTCGTCCCTACGCGATCGCGTATAATGCTTCGCGATAGCGAAGCACATTTTAGGCTTCCCATGTTTTCTTAATCACGATCGCATGAATAGCCTCGTGATCGCGAAGCTCTACTTTGCTGCCCCAGAAATGTACTCTACGCGAACGCATAGAACGCCACGCGAACGCGATGCTTTGACTCACAGACTTACACGATCGCGAACGACCTCATGCGATCACGATGAGTAAGCGCGTGGCTCAGCTTTAGCCTCTTTAACTCTACGCGAACGCGACCTTGTCCACGCGTTCGCGAAGCACCACTTCACACCCCTACGCGATCGCATGCTCAAATTTACGAACGCGAAGAGCAACTTTGGCTGACCTCTCAGTTTACCTTACGCGATCGCGAACGACTTCACGCGATCGCGATGAGTAAACATTCTGCAACAAAACACCAGAAATCCGCCATCTTTCTTAAGTCCAAAATGGCCCGTTGAGCATCTGAAACTCACCCGATCCCTCGGGGCTCCAAAACAAATATGGCCACAAGTCCTAAAACATCATACGAACTTGCGCGCGCGATCAAATCGCCAAAATAACACCTAAAGCTACGAATTGAACCCAAAATCGAATGAAATTTTCAAGAAAACTTTAAAACTTATATTTTCACAGCCGGACGGCTGAATCACGTCAAATCAACTCCGATTCTCACCAAATTCGGCAGACAAGTCATAAATATTATAATGGACCTATATCAGGCTCCGAAACCAAAATACAGACCCGGTGTCAATAAATCCAACATCAGTAACTTCTTAAAAATCATTAAGCTTTCAAACTTTTAATGTTTCATCAAAATTCCATATCTCGGGCTAGAGACCTCGGAATTCGATTTCGGGCATGCGCCCAAGTCCTAAATCACGATACGGACTTACCGGAATTGTCAAAACACTGATCCAAGTCCATTTGCTCAAAATATTGACCAAAGTCAACTCAGTTGAGTTTTAAAGCTCTATTTTACATTTTAATCCATTTTCACATAAAGAATTTCCGGAAAATTGTACGGACTGTGCACGCAAGTCGAGAAGTGATAAATAGTGCTTTTTGAGGTCTTAGAACACAGAATTACTTATTAAATTTAAAGATGACATTTTGGGTCATCACATTTTAGACTTTACTTCCGCATTTGTTCTTTGTTATTAATAAATTTAAAATTTATTTTAAAAATGGATAATATTATTCTAACATTGGCTTGCCTTGCAAGTGAAATGTTAGGCGTCATCAAGGTCGGAAGGTAGGAATTTCGGGTCGTGACAGTTGGTATCAGAGCACTAGGTTACATAGGTCTCACGAGTCACGAGCAAGCTTAGTAGAGTCTGAAGGATCGGTACGGAGACGTCTGTACTTATCTTTCAGAGGCTATGAAGTTTAGGAGCAATATCACTTCTTCCATTCTTTATCGCACGGCATTGATTTAGCTTGAAACATATATCTCGTATTCCTTTGTATTCACTCGTGTATGACATTGTGCACTCGGTATCAGTTGTGCGTCAGTGATTCGTGATGCCGCAGTTGGACTACAACAGAGCCAGAGATGCTCAAACATTACCTCAACGTGTGGTTCCCACTGAAGATGCAGCACATTGAGAGACCACCCAGTGAATCATGTGGGGGGTGCGACGGACCTTGGCATCTGGTTGATTTATACAAGCTGTGAAGGTTAATATTATGGATCATCGGGCATGGTGAACTATGACTTCGCGTCGAGTGGGGGAGTCCACTATCAATGGATGGATTGTGGGGTCATGTGTTATATCAGTTTTGGACTGAAATGTATATATGTGGTACTGAAAGGTTCCCTAAAATTTACTCATGTTTAAGGCCTGAGATTTTGTAGAGGATAAGGTTGGGACTTGCGGTATGTCCGCCTACTTAATAATCTTATACTTCAGTACCAAAGGAGTTAGAGAAACAACTTTAAATTTACAGAAGATCTATTCAATGTGGACGTCATGGTTGCAGATTTTGGGATGCTTCGGAGGAAGTACAATGGTTGATGAGATTCTGGACTATGTCGTTCGTGCCAAGATTTGTCTGTATGGAGCTCTACTTTTGTGATCGTTGTGTATAAATAGGGGTAAGGGTTACCTCTGAGAAGAATTGAAGAGTATGTTAAGAAATGGGTTAGCTCAACAGTGTTGAGTCAGCATAACAAAAGAAGAAATTGGCATTGGAAGAGATTATTCTCCACAGGTATCTGTGGCAAGCCTATGAAGAGGGCAGACCAGCCAATGCAACACCGCCCACTTGGCTCAGTTCTCAGAAATGCTTGTGAAAGAATTTACTACCGGACTCTCCGTAATACGTGGTGCATAGTGTTTGAACGATTGTGTCAAGTCACCAAGACGGTGTCATAATATGCCATCAGGTTCAATAAGTTAGCCCGTCATATTCCTACTTTGCTTCCTACAGACAGAGAGCGAGTCCACAGACTCATTAAAGGACCCAATTATAATTGTAAAATTTGGTACGACTCGGGATCTACATGCTAATACTTCATTTCTGCTAGTGGTAGAAATTGCCAAGATATTAGAACGTGTTCGGGAAGGAAACTAAGGAGACCAAGACGTCTCGAGGTTCTGGGGGATTCAGTGGATTCTACTCTGCAAGTATAAATCATTATGGCGGGGGCTCGGGCAGTCGGCCAGCCCAGTCCGCACATCAGATTATCCAGGGTGCTCCAGTAAGTTCTTTTAATGCACCACCGACATGAGTTCCTACAAATTGTTATTTCAATTATCTGGCACAGTCTTAATATGAGCAGCCAAACCTGCAAAGGGGTTGTTATGAATACGGTGATACCAGGCACATCATGAGAAAATTGTCCCAAACTTGGGAGAGATATATTTCATCATAGCACTCAGGCTACGTGCCCCATTACAATTACTACACCACCCACACGATCAGTTAGGGGTAGAGGACAGGCGGGTATAAGGCATCTTAGAGATGGAGACCCAGCCGTTGTTATATTTGTTTTATGGTATGGCTGAGGTCGCTACATCAGATGGTGTCGTTACAGGTACGACTTCGATTTAATATAAAGGAATAATTTCCTTAACTTGATTCGGCTCTGAGTATCGAAACGAATCCTCCTATTCTGCTCCACTTATGAGTGAGCTTCGTGATTCTATAATCCACTTATGTGTTTACTCCTGTTGGGAAATTCTATGGAGATAACTACGCCTATTATTCCATGTTGTTCACTAATAAGAGCTGTGAGGCTAAAGGTAGCTTTCTATTACCCATTTTGGTAAGTTTTGATGTAATTTTAGGATAATTAATTATAAATTATGAATTATATGCCCTACCGGTGTGGGGTTCATTATGTGTTGTGATTTGGTGTAACCGAAATTATTTAAAAGAAGAAAATAGAAATTTTTTATTGGCACGATGTGCATATTATTTGTGATTAGGAACTGGGGGCGAGATCCTCACACTTTAATCTAAATTGATATGTTTAAACCGGGCTACGAGCTGCAGTGGAAGTTATATAAGGACGAGATCCTTGTGAGAAAAATTCTTGTGTTCAAATTCTCCTTTGTGAAATTAAAGTTGTACTATAGCAATAATAGGGAGTCATGCCTGTTAAGCCTAATTGAAATTCTTGTATGAAATTCTCTGTGCATACTTGCCAAATTTGTGTTGTAATTATTGAGTTTTAACCTACGAGATAGATGCCCGCCCAGGTGGCGTTAAATGTGACTTGTTAATTCAGGTAAATAATTATGAGGTCTGGTTACCATCAGTTGAAGATTAGGGCATCTGATGTCCCTAAGACAACATTTTGGACTCGGTATGGGCATTACGAATTCCTAGTGATGTTATTTGGGTTGACAAATGATCCAACAACATTTATGGATTTGATGAATCGGGTGTTCAAGCCCTATTTGGATTCTTTTGTGGTTGTATTTATTGATGATAACTTGATTTACTCCAGCAGTCGTGAGGAGCATGAGCTGCATCTTCGGAGTGTGCTTCATACTTTGAGGAATAATCAATTATATGCCAAATTTTAAAAATGTGAGTTTTGGTTAGACTCAGTTTCCTTTGGGGGCATGTTGTATCGGCAGAAAGCATAAAGGTGGATCCTAAAAAGATTGAGGGTATTCAGGATTGGCCTAGACCTACTTCAGTTACAGATATCCGGAGTTTCCTAGGTTTGGCAGGTTATTATCGTCGGTTCTTGGAAGGTTTTTCATCTATAGCAAGCCCACTCACCAGACTGACCCAGAAAGGTGTCCCATTCAGATGGTCAAATGAGTGTGAGTTGAGCTTTCAGAAGCTCAAGACTGCTTTGACTACGGCGCCAGTGTTGGTAATACCCTCAGGTTTAGGATCGTATACAGTATATTGTGATGCATCTCACATTGGTCTTGGTGCAGTATTAATGCAAGATGGCAGGGTGATTGCATATGCATCATGGAAGTTGAAAGTTCACGAGAAGAATTATCATGTTCATGACTTAGAACTGACAGCCATTGTTCACGCACTGAAGATTTGGAGTCATTACCTCTATGGTGTCTCGTGTGAGGTATTTACTGATCATCGTAGCCTTCAGTATCTGTTCAAACAAAAAGATCTTAATTTGAGGCAGAGAAGATGGTTGGAGTTGTTGAAAGACTATGACATCACCATTTTGTATCACCCCAGAAAGGCCAATGTGTTGGCCGATGCTTTGAGTAGAAAGGTTGTGAGTATGGGCAGTCTTGCATATATTCCGGTTGGTGAGAGGCTATTAGCTGCAGATGTTCAGACTTTGGCTAATCAGTTCGTGAGGTTAGATGTTTCAGAACCCAGTCGGGTTCTAGCTTGCACAGTCGCTCGGTCTTCTTTATATGAGCGTATCAGAGAGAGGCAGTATGATGATCCTCATTTACTTGTCCTTAAGGACACGGTGCGGCACGGTGATGCCAAACAGGTTGCTGTGGGAGAAGATAGAGTTCTGCGAATGCAGGGTCGTATTTGTGTGCCTAATGTTGACGGGCTTCGTGAATTAATCCTTGAAGAGGCACACAGTTCCAAATATTCAATTCATCCAGGTACCGCCAAAATGTATCAAGATTTGCGGCAATATTATTGGTGGAGGAGAATGCAAAAGGATATATTTGCATATGTAGCTCGGTGTCTGAATTGTCAGCAAGTTAAGTACGAGCATCAGAGACCTGGTGGTTTGCTTCAGAAGTTAGAAATTCCCTGACTGGAAGTGGGAGCGTATCACTATGGATTTTGTTGTTGGGCTCCCACGGACTCAGAGAAAATTTGACGCAGTTTGGGTCATTGTGGACAGGTTGACCAAGTCAGCACATTTTATACCAGTGGCAGTTACCTATTCTTCAGAGCAGTTAGCTGAAATTTACATTCGTGAGATTGTCTGCCTTTACGGTGTGCCTGTGTCTATTATTTCAGATCGAGGTACGCAGTTTACCTCACACTTCTGGAGGGCTGTACAACGTGAGTTAGGAACGCGGGTTGAGTTGAGTACAATATTTCATCTACAGACGGACGGACAGTCAGGGCGCACCATTCAAATATTGGAGGATATGCTTTGCGCTTGTGTTATAGACTTTGGAGGTTCTTGGGATCAATTCTTGCCACTTGCTGAGTTTGCTTATAATAATAGCTATCAGTCGAGTATTCAGATGGCTCCATATGATGCATTATACGGAAAGCGATGCCATTTGCCAGTTGGCTGGTTTGAACTGGGAGAGGCTTGGTTATTGGGTACCGATTTGGTACAGGATGCCTTGGATAAGGTTAAAATTATTCAGGATCGACTTCGCACAGCTCAGTCTAGGAAAAAGTGTTATGCCGACCATAAAGTTCGTGATATTGCATTCATGGTTGGAGAAAGAATATTGCTCCGGATTTCACCTATGAAAGGTGTAATGAGGTTCGGAAAGAAGGGCAAGTTGAGCCCTAGGTATATCGGACCCTTTGAAATTCTTGAAAAGGTGGGTAAAGTATCCTACAGGCTTGCATTACCACCTAGTTAATCATCGGTTCGTCCGTTGTTCCATGTGTCTATGCTCCAGAAATATCATGGTAATCCGTCCCATGTGTTAAATTTCAGCTCTGTCCAATTGGACAAAGATTTGACTTACGAGGAGGAGCCGGTGGCTATTCTAGCCCGGCAGGTCCGACAGTTGAAGTCTAAGAGTTATCCTTCCGTTCGGGTGCAATGGAGAGGTCAGCCGGTAGAGGCATCTACCTGGGAGTCCGAGTAGGACATGCGGAGTAAATATCCACACTTATTCACCAACTCAGGTACTTTTTCTAACTTCGATCGAGGACGAACGTTTGTTTTAGAGGTGAAGAATGTGATGACCCAAAATGTTATCTTTAAATTTACTAAGTAATTCTATGTTCTAAGACCTTGAAAAATACTATTTATCACTCCTCGACTTACGTGTGCAGTCCGTACAAATTTTCGGAAAGTTTTTATGTCAATTGAGTTGACTTTGGTCAACATTTTGAGCAAACGGACTCGGATCAGTATTTTGACAATTCCGGTAGGTCTGTATCGTGATTTGGGACTTGGGCGCATGCCCGAAATCGAATTCCGAGGTCCCTAGCCCGAGATATGGAATTTTGATGAAATATTAAAAGTTTGAAAGCTTAATGATTTTTAAGAAGTTACTGATGTTGGATTTATTGACACCGGGTCCGTATTTTGATTCCGGAGCCCGGTATAGGTCCATTATAATATTTATGACTTGTCTGCCAAATTTGGTCAGAATCGGAGCTGATTTGACGTGATTCGGACGTCCGGTTGTGAAAATATAAGTTTTAAAGTTTTCTTGAAAATTTTATTTGATTTGGGGTTCAATTCATAGTTCTAGGTGTTATTTTGGAGATTTGATCGTGCGAGCAAGTTCGTATGATGTTTTAGGACTTATGGGCATGTTTGGTTTGGAGCCCCGAGGGCTCGGGTGAGTTTCGGATGCTCAACGGACCATTTTGGACTTAAGAAAGATGGCAGATTTCTCGTGTTTTGTTGCATAATTTTTACTCATCGCGATCGCGTGAAGTCGTTCGCGATCGCCTAAGGCAAACTGAGAGGTCAGCCAAAGTTGCTCTTCGCGTTCGCGAATTTGAGGATGTGATCGCATAGGGGTGTGAAGTGGTGCTTCGCGAACGCGTGGACAAGGTCGCGTTCGCGTAGAGTTAAAGAGGCTAAAGCTGAGCCATGCGCTTACTCATCACGATCGCGTGAGGTCGTTCGCGATCGCATAAGTCTGTGAGTCAAAGCATCGCGTTCGCGTGGCGTTCTCCATGTTCGCGTAGAGTAAATTTCTAGGGCAGCAAAGTAGAGCTTCGCGATCGCGATCGCGAGGCTATAAAGTCCATCTTTTATTATTAAATTGAAGGAAATCATGATTTCAAATACTAAAATAAGTAATTAAGTTAATTAATTATTGTTGGCTTGCCTGACAGCGGTGTTAGGCTCCATCACGACCTATAATAGATTTTGGGTCGTGACATACCTTCTTAAGGACCAATCACAGAGTCCAGTCCTCTTTCCCTCAACTCCTTTATCATTATTATTGCCTCGTTAATTTAGTTTGTTGCTTCTAACTAGTTTAATGTTAGTTGTATTTGTTATGTCTTTACTGTTATTTTATCTCTTATGTATATAACACTCATATATTAGAACACATGCTTTTTATTTTATACTTTAGTATCATATGAACTTAGGCAAGCCTTAAACAATATAGGATTAAAAGGAGAAATTAGCTAATGATAGATCCTTAGTTCACTAGTTATAATCTGCTCGCTATTGTGTTTTTCACTCACCCTTCTTTCCTTCAAAGATTTTGAAATCTAGAACTTAGTGAACAACAACTCTATTTCAAAAGGAAAAAAATCAGATTTCAACTTCATTTTTCAAAAGAAAATCAAAACTTCAAGGAATTGCCGCCTTTAAGGAACTTTCGGTAAATAGCTCCTTTTTTGAAAATCTTCCGAATCTAAGGTAATACTAGATGCGCTTTCTCACAGAACATCCTTTTAGCATTATGTAAAAAACCATCCCCCAAATCAAAGTGTTTTCATAACTCAATATCTTTTATAAACTTATAAAATCTAGACCGGTTATGTACCAATTTTAAAACTCTTCTAACGTCTCTTATGAATTCATTCATAAACTCATATCCCTTTAAAACCCCTCATTCATTCTATCAATATCTGTCACGACCCGGAATTCCTACCTTCGGGACCGTGATGGCGCCTAACATTTCACTTGCTAGGATAGCTAACGTTAGAGAAATCCTTGAGCCAGTTTTTAAATAATTCAAATAAGTAAAGCCAATTAAACAGAAATGGAGCCAAAATAAAGTACGTAATAGCATAATGATCCAATATCTAGTACAACCCGGATCTGGGGTCACAAGTACACGAGCTTCTATAGGTTCTACATACAGAGTCTGAAATAAATACAACTGTCTCGAATGAGATAAGCAGTAAATAAGGAAAGAGGAAGGGGACTTCAAGGTCTGCGGATGCCAGCAGATCTACCTCGAGTCTCCAAATGCTAATCTGAGCTGATGCACCTCAGGTACAGCTGGGACCAGTACCAAAATCTACATAATAAGTGCAAAGTATTTTATGAGTACAATCGACCCAATGTACTCCGAAAGTGTCGACCCTAACCTCGACGAGGTAGTGACGAGACTATGACAGGACACCCACATAATTAAACCTGTATAGACAAAAATATACGCACAACATAACAACAAATAAGGATTTAACATGTACTATTGGGATGGGACATGAAAAAGGGGTACAAAATGCGGTAACTACAACATAGAATGACATCATGAAACAATCAATAAACGTTCAGCCAATGAAACAAATAAATTATAATGAATATAAACTGCACGACATCACCCTTCATGCTTTTACCCTCACCCTCACCATGAAACAGTAATAATGGCCTGGCATCACCCTTCGTGCTTTTACTCTCAACCTCTTCATAAAATGACAAAATACGGCACGACATCACCCTTCGTGCTTTTACTCTTAATTTCATTATGAAATGATAAATACGGCAGAACATTACCCTTCGTGCTTCAACTCTCTTCCTCACTATGTATAAATCAACAAATGGAATAATAATCAGCACAACATCACCCTTCGTGCATTAACACTCTCCCACTTACCATAAAGCAATGAATATATGACATTTGGGAGAAAGAATAATCAAGAATAAATTTGTAACGATCCGACCGGTTGTTTTGACTATTTATGCTCCTTTTAACTATTTGAAGTCTTTAATAGCTTCATATGATGTATTATGACGTGTGTAAATCATCGATTTTGGTTTTTAGGTTTTTCAGAATTAGTTCGGAAGAATGCATTTCATATTTGAAGCTTTAAGTTGGAAGAGTTGACCAAGTTTGACTTTTTAGTATTTGACCTCGGATCAGGGTTTTGATGATTCTGTTAGGTTCGAATGGTGATTTTGGAGTTGGGCATATTCCCGGAATTTCATTTGGATATTTCTAGAAGGTTTCGACACCAATTGGCGAAAGTTAGAAACTTGAAGGTTTGGAATGTTCATAAGTTTGACTAAAAGTTGACTTTGATGATATCGGGCTTGGATTTCGATTCTGGAAATTTGAATAGCTTCGTTATGTCATTTATGACTTGTGTGCAAAATTTGAGGTCATTCCGGATTGATTTGATATGTTGCGGCACAAGACCTAACTTTGGACAAGAATATCTACATATATAAATATATATATATATATATATATATATATATATATATATATATATATATATATATATATATATAAGGAGTTATGTTATGGATAACCTATCAAATGAAAGATCTTCGAGTCTAGTTTCTAACGCTTCAAAGAGTTCATTATTTGGACATTTCTACAAGAAGTTATTGCCAAATTACCAAAGGCTAGCAGATGAGTGAACTGCTGATGCGAAGCATCCGGTGCCTCGTCCGAAAGAAGGGCTGGCAGTGAAGTGCTGCCATAGCATCCGAGGCCGCGTCTGAAACCCAGAAATCCGGGCTTATATTTGGGTTCATTTCCCCACTTCATTTTGACGGATTTTGGAGCTCTTCTCCACTCACTCAAGACCACCAGCTCCTCTCTTCTTCAAGATAAGCAATCCCCATTATCTTAGTGTGAAATTCCATCATTTCTACACTAGTATTGATGAAATCTACCCATTAAATACTTAGATCTTCAAAAAATTTATTCAAGAACTCAAAGGAGGGTTTTGCAAGATTTCTTCCAAAAAGGTAATCCTACACCCTTAGACTTACATGTACGGATTTATTATGGGAAAATGAGTATGAATTAAGTATTAGAACTCATGGTATGGTGATTGGAAGCCATAAATTCCCAATTTAAATACGTAACCATGGTAGAGATTGAAAGGTGATTAATTGATGTAACTTTGTTGGTTGGGTGTGGATGAATGATCACGCATGTGATGATTGGAAGTTATAAATTGTTGGTAAATGGTGGTAGTTTGATGAACTAATTCCATGGTTAAGAGATGTACAGATTTATGCACTCTAGGTGTTTGATACAATGCCTAAATAACCTAAAACCTTGAAATTTTACTAATATTGGTCCAACTGAACTAAGTTGATGTAGATTGAAGTTGTAAGAGTAGTTGGAGGTTTTAATATCACTAAAGAGCTGAATTAAGAAAGCTCGATTTGTATCGATTTTTGCCGAGGGATTTCCAAGGAAATATTCATCTGGATCCGAGCCATTCGGAGTTGGATAATCGCAGAAAAGGCTTACCAGTGGATTGAGTTAACGTATTTTGAGGTAAGTAACACTTCTAAACTTGGAGCTGAGGGTATGAACCCTGATTATACGTGTTATGTGAATTGTTTGGAGGTGACGCACATGCTAGGTGACGGGCGTGTGGGTGTGCACCATAGAAATTGAGACAGTGAGATTGAGTACTCTGAGAGTGTGAGTACATGAGTTCATCACTGTGCTGCATTGAATTAGACATGCATGCTTGATATGTAGGCAGAGAGAAGTATTTTTCCTCATGCCATCTGATAATGAAATTTCTTATTTGGCGTTAAAGAATTTTTGAGAAAAATCACATATTTAAGACTTACTCATATTTTTGGTGATTTTCGGCAAAGGATTTGAGTTTTACTGTTATACTTGAAAAAATAATGTTTATTTTCCGGAATTGTATACAAGCTGAACATTCTGTTATTGAGTTATTACTTGTACTGCTTTAAATTGTATTGTTATGAGATGTTATTGGTTATTGGAGTGGACTCTGGCCTTGGTACAAACTCCTCACTACTTTCAACCTAAGGTTAGGTTTGTTACTTATTGAGTATATGGGGTCGGTTGTACTCATACTACACTTTTGCACCTTGCGTATAGATTTTGGATGTTGATGTTGCTGTACATGGCGGGATCTAGCATTGAAGTTGTACTTGCGATCCAGTCACAACTGCCTCTTGTTCTAGGTAGCTTTAGAATTTTTAAATCTGTTCATGTATATTTCAAACAAATGACGTATTTTTATTTCACACCAGTTTTGTAAATTCTAAACTTAGAAGCTCATGATTTGTACTACCAGTCCTTGGGGAGTGTATTAGAGTCAGTTATATATTAATTGAATTGGATTGTTATTATTTGGCTTACCTAGCGGGTGAGGTTAGGTGCCGTCATGGCTATTCAGATTTTGGATTGTGACAAAACCTTACATCAACAACGTTTCCACAATACTGAGCCTGAACTTCCAATAATATTCAATTATCACAATTAATTCATAAATGCGGAAAGAATAATCAATTAAGTAATAAACTAGTCTAGACATGGATATCATAATCAAACTAGTCTAGAAATTGATCAATTAATTCTAGGCTGAGCTCTGCCTCTGCCTCGGCCCTTGGCGCGACCTCGGCCTCGTCCTCTGTCCCTAGTATGAGCTACCACTGGGGGCTCCGACTGCTGTCCAGATGAAGATGTAGTACGTGTTCTCGCCATCTGCGAGAGAACAAGAGTAGAAGAGTTCAATTATCAATGAGAGAATAAAATCGCACGACAGAGAAGAATAGAAGGGAAACTATTCCTAAACTCCATAGCCTCTGGAAGATAAGTACAGACGTCTCCGTACCAATGCTCCAGACTCTTCTAAGCCTGCTCATGACTCGTGAGACACTAGGTAACCTAGTGCTCTGATACCAACTTGTCACGACCCGGAATTCCTACCTTCGGGACTGACATGGCTCCTAACATTTCACTTGCTAGGCAAGCCAACGTTAGAGAAATCCTTGAGCCAATTTTTAAACAATTCAAATAAGTAAAGCCAACTAAACAGAAATGGAGCCAAAATAAAGTACAAAATAGCATAATGATCCAATATCTAGTACAACCCGGATCTGGAGTCACAAGTACACGAGCTTCTAGAGGTTCTACATACAGAGTCTGAAATAAATACAACTGTCTCGAATGAGATGAACAATAAATAAGGAAAGAGAAAAGGGACTTCAAGGTCTACGGATGCCAGCAGATCTACCTCGAGTCTCCAAATGCTAATCTGAGCTGATGCACCTCAGGTACAGCAGAGACCAGTACCAAAATCTACATAAGAAGTGCAGAGTGTAGTATGAGTACAACCGACCCAATGTACTCCGGAAGTTTCAAGCCTAACCTCGACGAGGTAGTGATGAGGCTATGACAGGACACCCACGTAATTAAACCTGTACAGATGAAAATATAAGCAAAACATAACAATAAATAAGGACTTAACATATACTATTGGGAGGGGACATGAAAAAGGGGTACAAAATGCGGTAACTACAATAGGGAATGACATCATGAAACAGTCAATAAGCCTTCAGCCAATGAAACGAATAAACATAATGAATATAAACTGCACGGCATCACCCTTCGTGCTTTTACTCTCAACCTCTCCATAAAATGAAAAATACGGCACGACATCACCCTTCGTGGTTTTACTCTCAATTTCATTATAAAATGATAAATACGGCACTGCATTACCCTTGGTGCTTTAACTCTCTTCCTCACTATGTATAAATCAACAAATGGAACAATAATCGGCAGGACTTCACCCTTCGTGTATTAACCCTCTCTCCCTTATCATGAAGCAATGAATATCTGATATTTGGCAGAAAGAATAATTAAGAATAAACCTTACATCAACAACGTTTCCACAATACCAAGCCTCAACTTCCAATAATATTCAATTATCACAATTAATTCATAAATGCGGAAAGAATGATCAATTAAGTAATAAACTAGTCTAGACATGGATATCACAATCAAAGAAGGAAATAAATCACGAGAAACAAGTTCCAATCGCATGCTTTAACCCAAGAACAACGCATAAGTACTCGTCACCTCACATATACGTCTTACCCAACATTTAAACACGTAGCAAATAGGCAAACAAGTCCTAATCCCTCAAGTCAAGGTTAACTATGATACTTACCTCACTCCAAAAATTAACTCAAAGCCCAACCATAACTTTGCCTTTCGAACAAGCCTCCGAGCCAACCAAATCTAGCAAATTATCAACCAATGATTCAAAATAAGCCTTAAGAACTACCCACGAATGAGAAAGGTTCGATTTAGGTCATTATTGAAAAAGTCAACAAAAGTCAACTCCCGGGCCCGCTTAGTCCAAACCTGAAATTAGGACTAAAACCCGATCACCAATTCACCCCCGAGCCCAGTTATGCAATTTGTTTCGAAATCCGACCTCAAATTGAGGTCTAAATTCCAATTTTTACAAAAATCCCTAATTCGACCAAAATCCCCAATTTCTACCATGAAAATCCAAGATTTTAGGTTAAAATCTTATAAAATGTAATGGGTAATTGAAAGAAGTAGGTTAGAATCACTTACCAATGAATTGGGGAAGAAGAGCTCTTTGGAAAAATCGCCTCTAAGGTTTCTAGGTTTGGAAATTTGAAAGAATGAGAAAAATCCCGTATAACTTAGCTTTTACCCAGCTGCAGATGTCGCAATTGTGAACATCGCAATTGCGAGAAAGAGGTCGCAATTTCGAACTCCTCTCAGAATCCCAGTAACCACAATTGTGAGCCCTGATGCCCTTGCAAATGCAGACCTATTCTTCACAAACGCGAAGATCATCAACAATATGCTGAGTCGCAAATGCGACTCTGCCTTGGCAAAAGCGGCCATATTTTTGTTTTTGAATCTATTTTTTTGTTTTTAACTTCATTTTAGGCCATCTATGATTACATCCCTTATTTGTGTCCATGTGGGGTAGTTTAAGAATGGGTATTTGTGAAAACATGCTTAGATAGGGTTGGGTATTTTTCTATCATGCCTTTACCATATTACCTGGATGGATTGAGCATATAATTGCATAACCTAGGTAGAAAATGACCTTCGTCCTTAACTATTCTGATATGTGAGGACCGCATTTAAAATTTTGCGATCCGCAATTGTTGAATTAGGTATCTTGGTTAATACACATAGTTATGTGGCTGCAATTTAATCGTGCAAACAGCACTTGAATTATTATGGACGCAAAGAGAGGTCCACATTATCCATCAGAGAACTTCTTCTCTAGGACCTGAGTACTTTTACTCAAGTGCGGACCGCGATTTAATTTTGTGGATCGTACTTGGATTTCTACAGCTGCAGATGCAGGTCCGCACTGTCCTTCAGACACTTCTCTCTGAAGGTCTGAGGCATCAGTCAGGAGTGAGGCTGCACTTGGATTTTTATGCACCGCACTTGGAATTGTGTGGACTGCACTGTAATTCTATCTTCTGCATGATAAACACTGAACACCCCACCGTTTCTATGCTTTCCTCTACTACTAATATGACTTCTAACTGCTTTGTAACTTCTATACCCACTGACAACTCTCTTTGTGCATAAACAGATAATGGTGCGATTAAGGGGAAAGGTGAAACATCTAAAGGAAGGGGTAGCCAAGGAAAGGGCAGAGGCAGAGGTGTCATGCACACGAGTGTACAAAAGGAAATTGCCAAGAAGACAATTGATGGCCGGGGGAGAGGTAGAAGCCTCTCTAAGTTAGATTCCTATTTCCCGTCTAGGGAAGGCTCCGAACGCTATTTAGTGTCTCTATCTGAAGAGCATAATGAGGAGCAGTCTCAGCTGTAGGGGCAGTCTGAGCCCCAAGTTGTGCATTCCACATCTCAGAGCACCTCTCAAGCCATAACTAGCACTAGTCATGCGTCAAATATGGTTGTATAAGACTCTGATTCTGATGATGCCCCCGATGACAGAAAATGGGGAAAGGTTGCAAGGGATGGCACAATGAGGACAAAGAAGAAGGTGGTATGGGAAGACATATTCTTAAGCTTCAATGCTTATATGGATTTTCGAAGGTGGTGGAAAGAAAGGTCCCTCCCTCATGAAAGACAATTCCTCTACAAGGACTTAGACAAGTATAATCCAACAGTTCTGGAACAGTTTACAAAGAGGAAAGGCTGGATGCAGTTAAATTGAGGAGCTGGTGGATTTTAACGAACACCTTGTCTGGGAGTTCTACGCCAACACGACACGTATTGTTAAAGGGACCAAGGTTACCAAAGTGCGCAACCTTAAATTGAAATTTGATCAATGCACTTTAAATGCCTACCTCATATTTGAGGATGTAGAACTGAAGGAGTACTTGGCTAAATTGGCTGGGAAGGAGGAGGTTCAACCATGGCTCGTAGAGATTCTTGCACCTCGGCCTACTCCTCATTGGATAGGTGTTAAAGTACCAATCTTCTGCAAGACTTTGAGGTTTGAGGTGAAGGGTTGGCAAACGTTTGTTTGTACGAGACTTGATCCGAGCCTGAATGAGAACAACCTACCTCTGGAGAGAGCAATATTTGTGGCTTCTATCATAGCTATGTACCCAATCAATGTGGGTGGTTTGATGTTGGCCAATATCACTCTTGTAGCACAACAGGGTAACACCTCCTACCCCTACCCTAATACCATCACAAAGTACTTGACAGATGCCAAACTGGAGTCTAGACCATTTGATACAAAGATTAATCCAACCGGCCCTTTTGATCTGTACAAGTTGCAAGACCCTAGGAACCAAAAGAAGAGTATACAACCTTCCACTACTACTAGATAGTCTAATGAGCCTGTAGTAGTAGCTCTGTGTCCCTCTGATATCTCTTCCTCTTCAGCTGAGCCTTCTACCATTGCCAGAGACATTGTTCTTGAGCCACCATAAGCCCCTGCTCTATTGCCTACCCAAAGGATGGTTCCTTTGCCTACTGGCCCACAATATGCCTTACGGGTTTCTCAGACACTGGTGAGTCTCAAAAATTGGATATAGCCAGCTACATCAAAGCTGTTCGAGATATCTAGTATAGTTGTAAGGCAACCCTCTAAACATCCAGACCTTTTTGACATTCATATGAAGCTTACTAAGGTCTTGGACAACCAGAAGGTGATTATGGACACACTTGTGCAACATGGTGCAGTGATTGAGAGGTTGACCAAGCAGGTGAAGAAGATGAGAAAGATGCAGGCCAACAAGAAGTCAGTTGAGTCATTCCGAGCTAAAGTGACTAGGATATCTGAGACCGGCGACTTGCCATTTGACATGCTGATTGACCCCACGTAGCCTCACCAAGCTCAGACTTCTCAGGATGCCCCTACTGCTCAGGCTGCAGAGCCTTTCCTTGCATCCAGAACTGCTGATGCAGTACGTGACATGTTCACATCTCAGGCAGCTCCCACGAACGATGATGATACAATCCAGTTAGCTGAGCTAGCTCGGACTAACCCCACTGGTGATACCATGATGACTGAGGATGCTTAGGATGTTTCTTCGTCCCTCTCTACTCTTTGATCTTGTTTTGCTAAGCTTGGGGACAATGCTTACTTTTATTCAGGGGGTGGGGTGGGGGATGGAGAATTTGATGGATTTATATATTTGATGACACTGGGTTGGAATAATTGGATGACTTATTTTATTTATTTTTAGTAGTTTGATACATTTGGTAGTAATCTATAATTTTGTTTGTTTTGGTAGTGTAAATATTATGCTTTTCTGTCTTTTATTGATAATAAGCCTTTGATTTTTTTAATACTACGGTTCTTTCCAAAGGTGGTTTCTTGTGTGAACTGGGTGACTTTTCCCGAGGATGGATAGTGTGACATTCTTAAGGAAATTAGCCCGTTACATGTGTAGGTAGTAATAGTAGTAAGTAGTAATGGATAAAAGCCCTAATCAAGTCAGTCTATGAAAATGAGTTATTTATGCTTCATGTGGTACCAACATACTTAACTGCATGCTTATGGTTTGAGACAAGGTTGTTGTGAGTCATTTTTGAAAGAACTAACTCTAGTAAAGTGACTTTGAGGCTCTTGAGTTGTCTTTGATGATCAATAGATGATTGAGTAGACCACAAAGATTTTAACTCGATTGTGGTTGTTGTAGGCTTTAGACTCTATTCTCTTTTATGATCTATTTGTATGATAGGTGAGGTGAAATTTTGTTGCTAGTCTAAGTGCTTGAGTGAATAGTATAAAGCTTGTCCCGAATGTGCTTCAAGGAAAAAAATTATATTTTCTTGGTTTGAAAGATGATTGTAGGATTTTCTTGGACCGTTTGAGCTTTGAATTTCCACCCTATGATCATTATCCCTAGTCAAACCCCTTTGAGCCTTTAGCATTTCTCTTTTGATAACCATGCTACAAGCCTTTCACTATTTTGAACATGATCTCCTCTTGGCATCTGAACCCTCCTAAGCACTCATATGTAGTATGTGGCTCAAAGCCTAAGTTTAGGGGGAAAGTTGAGAAATCTAAAAGAGGTACCAAGGCATTAAAAAAGAGAAAAGAAATTGTAACGACCCGATCGGTCGTTTTGAGTACTAGATTTCCTTTCTGTGTTTTGAGACATTTCATAGCTCTATTTGATGATTTATGACTTGCCTGTGTGATCCGTGTCGATTTTCAAAAAATTTAAACGTGAATTTTAAAAGAAAATATGATTTTTGACTTTAAAAAAATGACTAGAGTTGACCACAGTCAACATTTTTGGTAAACCATCTCGGATCGGTATTTTGACAATTCCGATATATTTGTATGATGATTTCAGACTTATATGTATGTTTGGTTCGGGTCCCGGGTGACCCGAGGCCATTTCGGCACATTATGTGAAAGGTTGGAAAAAATGAGTTTTAAACTTGAAAATCCTTGAGTTTTGATTACCAATTCTTGATGTTTGATGTTGTTTTGGTGATTTGAGTGAGATAGTGAGTTTATATGATGATATTACACTTGTGTGCATATTCGGTTTGGAAGCCGAGGGGATCATACGAGTTTCAGATGTGTTCTGAGTGTTTTTGGACTGCTGATGCTTTGTTTTTGGTGTTTCAATTCTGCAGGTCTTTCAATTGCGATGACTTGTTTGCAATTGTGAGTCCCACTTTTGCAAAGTTGGACTCGCAAAAGCGATATATGGGGAGGCGCTATTGTCTTCACAAATGCGAATATAGCTTCGCAAAAGCGATCCTGTGGACTTCACTTTTGCGGTTGTTATGTCGCAAATGCGACTAGAGTTTAGCTGGGCAACCTTTGAAAATGCGAAGGTGAGACCCAAATGCGAATGGGGGCAGGTTCACAAAAGTAGGATTTTTGTCGCTTTTGCGACCACCGTTGTCACGCCCCGAACCTGGGGAGCGAGACCTGCATCCGGTGCCTCATCTATCCTTGCGTACCAATTTTCGACTAAGGGAATCTGAACATATAATGTCATACTTTTACCATGGGCCACATTGCAAGACAATTTACGAAGTAAAATATAAAACTGAATGGATACCAAAGCTGACTAAACATCAATATAAAGCTGGGCCGACAAGGCCGTCATTACTACTACAGCTGACAAAACCAACAAAATATACGTACAAGGCCTACAAGCCCAACATACTGTACTAACTGACAGGTTAGGTCTAGAAGTCTCTACTGATGGATGTACCGTAATCGGAAAAGGGCCCCGACCTACTCATGACCTATATACATATATACACAAGATGTACACAAAACTCCTAGACCAGACAACTCCGAAGGACGTGGAGCTTCCCGATACAGTTGAACTCGGGCAACACCTACTGAGGAGGTCTACCCGCCTGTCTGTCTGAACCTGCACGCATGAAATGCAGCATCCCCAGAGAAAGGGACGTTAGTACAAAATAATGTACCGAGTATATAAGGCAACAGAATAACTGAACACTGAAAGTGAACTGATAATATAACAACTGAAAGTAACTGGGAGTCAAAGATAATCCGAAGATATGCTTACCTGCTAATACTTACTCAACTCTCTCAATATAGTAAGTAAAATAGTTGTTCGGCCTTATAAGGCTCGGTATATATACAACTGCTCTGCCTTAGTAGGCTCGCTCATAGGCGCTTGGCCATACTAGGCTCTGTATCTCGGCCAATTGGGCTCGCTCATAGGCGCTCGGCCACAGCAGACTCGGTATATAACTTACCATCTGATCGGAGGTTTCCCAATAGGGGCCTGTCCACCGATTATAGCTTGATGGTGATAAAAATACTGTAATACTTTATATATATACAGCCTCTGCTCTCTTGACTGAAAAAGACAATACTCAATTGAATATAAAGTCCCGATAAGGGAGAATAATGTAACTTATGAGACTAGGATAATGTACATAAATTCGGGAGTATGAACTTCTCTTTATGCCTCGTTATCAAACACATATAATTACGAGATCATACCAAAATGAAGGAAGGGCTTAGCCTTAACATACCTGGAGTAGGGAAAAATCCGTATGATATTCTTGCTCAAATTCTTGTTGAAGCAGAAATGTCACGTTACTAAGCTGCCTACCATTTTTCAGGAACTTGCGATGTATAGAAGTCTAAACCAACATCTTCTGATTCTCTTTTCATGCGTTATACAATTCAAAGAGCATTTGGATTTGACGTGAAATATGTCAGAATTCTCGTATTGGAATTATGAAAAGGGTAGTCTAAAGTGATGACTTAGGCACCAACCCCTCTTAATTGTGCCATCTTGCAATTTTAATTCAAGAGTCACTAATGAATCATGTGTTGCTGCCACGTGGGGAAATTTAGACTTATCCAACACTAGCCACTTAATTCCTTAATTAATTTGTTAATCTCCCATTAACCAATAATTACCCAATTATCCGCATAATTAGGAATTATATCAAATTACTTAAAATACTACTTACTTTTAACATACTTTGCACACCTTTCTATTATGGTCATGTGGTACCTTGTATGACACTAGTCCATAAATATAGGATATTGTAGCTTGGACCGTATTTGATCTCAAAATGTCAAACTTCGACGAAAATTCATTTTCTTCGATTTGCTTACCCTCTCACCTTCACGAATTTACTCATCACTTGCTTGAAGTAGCATAATGCTTATAATCTTAAAATAATCTCATTCCCGAACTTACGTCGATTAACTTACGATGAAACTTTGACATACAAAAATGCAGGATGTGACATCTCATTTCGGAGCTTATATCAATTTACTTATGGCGTACTTCCACGTATAAAAATATGTGGTGTAACATCATTCCCCCTTTTGGAATATTCGTCCTCGAATATTTACTCTTCGAGACTTTGGAAACATTTTGGCAGAGTCTCCTCCATACACTGGACTAAAACCAACCTGTACGCAGCCAGAAAACATACTATACATACAACATATGGCCAATGTCTGTAAATAACAACACTTGGCCTCATACATATGTCCATTATAAATTTCGAAAGTCAAAAATAAGAGCTTACCTGATGACCTACTGGCCTGAATAGAGCTGTGCTAAGGTATCTCACCTCGAGCCATATTTTCAGTTTGAAATAGGTGGGGGTATTTAGACTTCATTTCTTCCTCCGCTTCCCACGTCATCTCTTCCTCCTTCTTTCTTCTCCATAAGACCTTCACGGAGGCTATCTCCTTATTTCGTAGCTTGCAGATTTGTCGGTCTAGGATGGCAATCGAAATTTCCTCGTATGACAATTCCTCAGTAATCTGTACATCATCTGTGGGCACCACTCGGGTAGGATCGCCAATGCACTTCCGTAGCATAGATACGTGAAAAATCGGATGGACATACTCCAATTCTGAGGGAAATTCTAACTCATAAGCTACTTGGCCCACTCTCCGAATGATCCTATAAAATGCAGCGAGAGGGTAGTAATAAGGCCCAGTCTGCGGGCAACTTTGTTTGTTAGTTTGGTGGCGGTAGGTCAGCATTTAGGGGAGGGTCATCAGGGCCATCTCAGTCCTCTGCTCAGTCTTCGGTTAGTGCACCGCCATCAGGGTCCAGTCAGCAGCAGTGGAGCCATTTCAGGCCCAGTCAGGGCAACATGGGCTCCTACCAGTAGGGTCGGCATGGTGGTAGATTCCAGCAGTAGCGAAAGGCCCCATGCCCTAGGTGTGGAAAGATGTACTTAGGAATATGCTACATGGACTTACCCATATGCTATAAGTGTGGATTGAGGGGTCACATTCAGAGAGATTGTCGTTCGTCCCGCCAGGGTGTGGGCAGGGGCACGGCACAACCAGCCAGTTCTGCAGCTACTACATCCGCAGTACCTCCTCCAGCTCAAGGCACTACAACAACTGCAGGGCGTGGTACAGCTAGGGATGGAGCACAAAGTTCGGGAGGATTCAACCGTTTCTTTGCTATGAGGGGTCACTAGAATTTAGAGGCTTCTCCAGATGTTGTCATAAATATATTGACTGTCCAATCTCATGATGTATATGCTCTTATTGATCCCGGTTCAGCTTTGTCATATGTCACTCCTTATGTTGCTATGGGATTTGGGATAGAACCAGAACAGCTTCATGAGCCGTTCTCTTTATCTACTCCGGTTGGTGAGTCCATTTTGGCCGTGCGGGTTTATAGGAATTGTGTTGTCACGTTGCATGGTCGGGACACCATGGCCGATCTCATCGAATTGGGAATGGTCGATTTTGATGTAATAATGGGGATGGATTGGCTTTATTCTTGTTTTGGCAAGCTTGATTACCGAACCATGACTGTTAGGTTTGAATTTCCAAATGAGCCAATTATTGAGTGGAAGGGTGATGATATGGTGCCGAATGGTAGGTTTATTTCTTACCTTAAGGCCACGAAGATGATCAACAAGGGGTGTATTTACCATTTGGCCTGGGTTATGGATACCGATGTTGAGGCACATACACTTGAGTCTGTGCCTGTTGTGAATGAATTTCCGGGAGTTTTTCCGGATAAGCTCCCTATGATCCCACCAGACAGGGAGATAGATTTTGGAGTTTATGTGATGCGAGGCACGCAACCAATATCTATTCCACCATACAGAATGGAACCAGCAGAATTGAAAGAGCTAAAGGAACAATTTAAGGATTTATTAGAGTAGGGTTTCATCCGCACGAGTGTGTCGCCTTGGGGCGCACCGGCTCTATTTGTAAGAAAGAAGGATGGGTCCTTAAGAATGTGTATCGACTATCGGCAGCTCAACAAGGTCACAATCAAGAATAAGTACCCACTACCAAGGATAGATGACTTGTTTGACCAATTGCAAGGTGCTAAGTATTTCTCCAAAATTGATTTACGATCCGGATATCACCAATTGAAGATCAGGGGAAGGATGTTCTAAAAATAGTTTTTAGAACCCGATATGGGCACTTTGAATTTTTTGTGATGACTTTTGGGCTAACAAATGCCCCAGCAACTTTCATGGATCTTATGAATCGAGTCTTCAAGACTTTTCTTGAGTCATTTGTGATAGTGTTCATTGATGATATTTCTGTACATTCACGAAGTCGAGAGGACCATGCCGATGATCTCAGGGTAGTTCTGCTGACCCTGCATTAGCACAAGTTATATGCAAAGTTTTCAAAGTGTGAATTTTGGCTTAAATCTGTCACATTCTTGGGTCATGTCATCTCTAGTGAAGGAATTAAGGTTGATCCTCAGAAAATTGCAGCTGTGAAGAATTGGCCAAGGCCTACAACTCCAACAGAGATTCGCAGTTTCTTAGGCTTAGCGGGGTATTACAGAAAGTTTGTGGAGGGGTTTTCTACTTTTGCCTCTTCGTTGACTAAATTGACGTAGAAGGCAATTAAGTTCCAATGGTCAGATGCTTGTGAAAGGAGTTTCCAGGAGTTGAAAGCAATGTTGACTACGGCACCAGTGTTGACCCTACCAGAGGGTACATATGGATTTGTGGTATATTGTGATGCTTCGAGAATCGGACTTGGGTGTGTATTAATGCAACATGGCAAGGTGATAGCTTATGCTTCTAAGCAACTCAAGAATCATGAAAAGAACTATCCAACATATAATTTAGAACTTGCGGCGGTGGTTTTTGCATTGAAACTTTGGCGTCATTATTTATATGGTATCCATGTGGATTTATTGACGGACCATAAGAGCCTTCAATATATTTTCAAGCAGAAGGAATTAAATCTGAGACAGAGAAGGTGGCTTGAGTTACTCAAGGACTACGATATTGATATTCTATATCATCCGGGGAAGGCTAATGTTGTCGCAGATACTCTTAGCCAAAAATCTATGGGTAGTTTAGCACACTTGGAGGCATATCAAAGGCCATTGGCCAAGGAAGTTCACCGATTGGCTAGTTTGGGAGTTCGTCTTGCGGACTCTAGTGACAAGGGTGATTGTGCAAAATAGGGTTGAATCATCACTTGTTGTAGAAGTCAAGGAGAAGCAATACAACGATCCATTGTTGGGATAATTGAAAGAGGGGATTCATACACATAAGACCATGGCCTTTTCTCTTGGCATGGGTGATGGTACACTAAGGTACTAAGGGCATCTATGTGTTCCAAATGTAGATGGTCTCTGGGAGAGAATCATGATCGTGGCTCACACTTCTAGGTATTCTGTGCACCCGGGCTCTATAAAAATGTATCGTAATTCTAAGGAAGTCTATTGGTGGAATGATATAAAGAGGAAAGTAGCGGACTTTATGGCGAGATGTCCAAATTGTCAGCAAGTGAAGGCCGAACACCAAAGGCCCGGTGGGTTGGCATAGAACATAGAAATTCCAATGTGGAAGTGGGAAATGATTAACATGGACTTCGTGTTAGGACTACCTCGCACTCCTCATAAGTTTGACTCAAAATTGGGTGATTGTGGATCGATTCACAAAATCAGCCCACTTCTTGCCGGTTAAGGCTACCGATACAGCAGAACAGTATGCTTAGTTGTATATCAAAGAAATAGTCTGGTTGCATGGCACTCTAGTTTCCATCATTTCTGATAAGGGGGCACAGTTCACAGCTAATTTTTGGAAGAAATTTCAGCAAGGTCTGGGTACTCAGGTGAATCTAAGTACAACCTTTCAACCGCAGACTGACGGGCAGACAGAGCGAACTATTCAGACGCTTGAGGATATATTTCGTGATTATGTTCTAGACTTCAAAGGTAGCTGGGATGATCATTTTTCACTCATAGAATTTGCCTACAACAATAGTTATCATGCTAGCGTTCAGATGGCACCGTTCGAGGCTTTATATGGTAGGAGATGTAGACCTCCCATTAGGTTGTTCAAGATTGGGGAAGCATAGTTGATAGGGCCAGACCTCGTGCATCATGCTATGGAAAAAGTTAAGATCATTAAGAAGCGGTTGAAGACTGCTCAAAGTCGCCAGAAGTCCTATTCGGATGTTCGTCGTAGGGATTTGGAGTTCAAAGAATATGATTGGGTATTCTTGAAGATTTCCCCCATGAAGGGTGTAATGCGATTTGGTAAGAAAGAGAAATTGAGTCCGAGGTATATCGGACCGTACAAAATCATTAAGAGGATCGGTGATGTGGCGTACAAGCTTGATCTATCACCTGAGATATCATTAGTGCACCCGGTGTTTCACGTGTCTATGTTGAAGAAAGTAGGTGGAGACCCGACACTCATTGTTCCGGTTGAGACTATTGAGATTATTGAAGAATTGACTTATGAAAAGATTCCAGTTTCTATTATTGATCGGCAAGTCCGAAAGTTGAGAAACAAAGAAATTTCCTCCGTGAAAGTGTTATGGCGAAACCAGCAGGTTGAAGAGGCTACTTGGGAGGTCGAGGAAGAAATGAAGAAAAAGTATCCTTATTTGTTTGAATAACCATGTATTTATAAAGTTGTGTTCTATGAAAATGCTAAGAGTTACCTTCTATGAATTATGTATCATTTGTATAGTTGATGTTAAGGGTATTCCTTTTCTAGAAATATATTGCTTATGAGTCCACGGTTTGTGTTGTTTTATGTTATATTGCGTTATCGGATTAAGTACGTGTTGTTAGGATGGGTTTCTGGGATTCTCTGACAGGTGGATAGACAGTTACAGGGGAGACTCTGGCAAAATTTTTGGAAATTTAGGGAGTTAGCCAAATTCTTAAATTGTTGGTGTGTGTTAATTAATAGTTAAGTCACATTGAATGCAAACTTTACCTCGCAAATGCGAGGACCCCCCATCCATGCCCAGGCTCGCAATGCGATGATTGCTTCGCAAATGCGAGGCTCGCATTTGTGAGTCAGACCTCGCAAATGCGAAGTTTGTAGCAGAAACTAGAAGCACAAAGGCTTCAGCTATGATTCTAAGTCCAAAATCCTTATGTAGCCTATCCGAAACTCACCCGAGCCTTCATAACTCCAAACTAAACATGCACACAAGTCCAAAAAACTCATATGAACTCGCTCGCCTGATCAAATTGCCAAAATAACAACTAGAAATATGAATCGGATACCAAATTAAATGGAATTTTCAATGAAACTTTAGAATTTCTATTTTAACAACCGGATGTCCGAATTACGTCAAACCAATTCCGTTTTTCACCAAATTTTGCAGACAAGTCATAAATATAGTAATGAACATATACCAAGCTCCGGAATCAAAATTCGGGCCCGGTAGAAATAAATTTAAACCTTGGTCAAATCGTTAAATTCATTAAACCTTTAAACTTTAAATATTTCGGCAAAAATGTGATAACTCGAGCTAGGGAGCTCTTAATTCGGTTCCGGGCATACGCCCAGGTCCCAAATCACGATACGGACCTATCAGGATCGTTAAAATATGGATTCGGGTCTGTTTGCTTAAAACGTTGAGCGAAGTCAACTCAAATAGATCTTTAAGGCAAAATGTTTTACATTTTATCAATTTTTAACATAAAAGCCTCCTGAAAGAAGTCACGGACTGCACACGAAATTCGAGGAAGGCTAAAATGAGATATTTGAGGTTTTGAAATACATAATTAAGGTTTCAAACTCTAGATGACCTATCGAGTCATCAAAATATCATACTTAGGCATACATCAAGTAGCTTTCCTTATCACTAATCAAAGCCTTTTATAAATAATTGACCCCAAACTTAGTCTAAATTCTATGGAGCTACCTCAGGTATATTTTAAGGGGTGCCTAACACCTTTCCCTTAGAAGAACAAGAACCCTTACCTGTAATCTCATCGGTTAGCAGACCAATAAAGAATACGACTTAGTAAGCAAAAATAGGTACCCTAGTATACCTTTAAATATTAGGTGGTGACTATCTTTTCCAACAACAGAGAAACCACAAGTTGAATGTTATCTTGACTAGTGCATATACCCTCGCTGCCTCGTATATACACAACCCCAATACCTTAAGCATATAGCATTCAAGTCAAATCCTTGGGGTTTCCCTCTTAACAAGGTTAACCAAGAGACTTACCTCCAGTCGGTAGCCTTTAACCTTCCAAATTAGACTTCCCTCTCAAATCAACCTCCGAACGGGTCGAATCTAGTCAAATATAACTCAATAACGTCAAATAAAGTCATAGGAATCAATTCCAATCAATAAAGCTCGAATCTTTAATCAAATTTCCAAAAGTTAAGAAAAGTCAACCCGGGCTCATACGGTCAAAATCCGATTCAAGGGGTAGATCACGACTACCCATAACTCATGAGTCAACGTATATGATTAGATTCTAAAATCGAGCCCAAATCGACTCTCAAATCTTCAATTTAGACTCTAAAAAATTGTAGTATAAAACCCCAAAATTTCACCTTCAAATCCCATAATCTATGTGTAGTAATCCATAGGAAAATAAGATATAATATCAAAATCAAGTAGAAATCACTTACCCTCAAAGTGGTGATGAAATTCTCTCCAAAAATTACCTTTAGCCGAGCTCCAAAACTCAAAATAGTGAAAATAACTCAAACCCTCGAAATATAACTTCTGCCTAGCGACTTCCGTAACAACAGATAAAATAGTCACTTTTGCAATGGTACATCTGCCGCAAAACCATCGTAGATGCAAAACTCAATGGTACATCTGCCGCAAAACCATCGTAGATGCAAAACTCACTTAAACACATGCACCTCGCAACAAAACCATCGTAGATGCAAAACACACTTAAACACATGCACCTCCACTTCTGCGAACTTCTCCGCATATGTGGTCTCGCTAGTGCGCTCCCCACGCGCATCTGTTCTTGCATATCTGTTCTGCTAAGTACGCATCTACGGACTCCCCTGCCCAGGCCAACTTGCGCTTCTGTGCACTACTCGCTGCACATATGTCAAATTCTCCGCAGGTGCAACATACCAGAACTTTGCCAAAAACCAGCAATGCCAAAAACAAGGGAAAATGGTCCGCAACCACCCCGAATCACACTCGAGCCCCCAGAACCCCGTCTAATCATGCCAACAAGTTCCAACACCTAATTCAAACTTTTCCAAGGGCTCGAAACACCATGAGTAACATTGAAACCAAGAATCAATGATCAACATCACTCTTTTAAAATCAAGAACTTTCAACTTGCAACGAAGCATCCGATTTAAGCCTAACCAATCCAAATTCCAACCAAACTTTGCACAAAAGTTTCAAATAACATATCGAACCTATTCCAAGTTCCGGAACAACAATTCTACTTTGATATCATCAAAATCAACCCCCGGTCAAACCTACGAACTCTCCAACCTACAAATTGCTAACTTTTAGCTAATAAAGCCAAAGCATCCTAGGAACCTCCGAAACCAGTTCTAACATACGCCTAAGTCCAAAATTACCATACGAACCTATTGGAAATATCAAAATACTAATCCGAGGTCGTTTACTCAAAATATAAACCTTGGTGTCAAAATAAGATTAAGTATCTCAATTCACTCTCAGACCGACCCGAAGCCAATCCAACCACTCCCGCAAGTCACAAGCACACAAACACACATAAAAAGGTATCAAATAGGGGAACGAGACTTAAATATACAAAATGACCGTTGGATCGTTACAATATTGACCTTTTAAAAAATATCCGTACATAAAAAGAGAGCTCCCATTCTACAAGCAGTAGCTTCGCGTTTTTCCCATAACTTCTTATCAGATGAGGTCTTATTATCAATTCGCAAAGAGGAACGATTCTAAACAAAGCATCAACACTATTATTTAGTAGAAAATAAATATATACAATTTATTTGCGATTAAGATCTTTACTTCTTTCTTAATTCCTTTTTTTCCTTTCGAAAGAAAATTCGAAATAATTATACAATTCTGATTGATATTTAGCTAAAGGCCTAATAAGTAGATCAAATCCTATATATTGAAAATAAGTTTTCTTGACCTACAAATGGACTATTATAAGATTTTGGATAAGGCTTCACTATAATAAGTTTTTTGAATGAGCATTACTTAGTAACATGTCCATCGCCTCCTTTTCATTTTAATGGTCTTATCAATATCCATTGGCAACACATTTTTTTGGTTAACTATATGATATTGTTAAAGAAGCTTAGGTAGTAATATTACAAACCAAGGGAGGATAAGTGTTCCATGCGTAGTTTGTAGCAGTGTTTGCTACCAAATTACTATAACAAATCAAAATTTCTCTCAAAATAATAGTTCCTACTATAATTGCCGATACTGTCTCATTTGCAAATATTAGAGGAACTACCAAAATTCTAATACAATCAAACAACTCCTTATTGGCCCCTTCCTTGGCTAAGAGGTTTGTTATCCTATTCTACTCTTTATAGTTATCCAATAGTTTGGGATCTCCCAGTTATTGCATTAATGACATGCATTCAAAAATATAGTGCTATAAGATTCATGGCCATTATCAATAAAATTTATTACCTCAACCGAGTCTGTGCATATTTTTAAGGATATCAAATTATTATCCTTTGCAATCTTGAGTCCTTGCATAAATGCCAATAATTCTGTCAAAGTATTAGTACTATTTGGCATAAATCCAAGTATCCAATCACCTCTACATACGCATGACTCCTCTAGTTCCCCCTATATTTGGGTCAACAAAGGAAGAACCATCAGTATTAAGCTTATAATTCTCGATTAACAGAGGTTTCCATTTTATATTAATAGTATACTTAATAATGGTATCATTCTTAGCAAGCAAAATGACGTATTTAGCAGACTTGATGATTGTATCATAAGAATCGATGGGTGCCTTCTTCCGATTAAAAATATTTTCATTTCTAGCTAGCTTACTTTTTGTACAATGGAAAAATTTGGGCAAACAGAACTTAAGTTATGGAAAATGGGATTCGTCCCATTTTCAACTCTTTTCCATTTTTGAGCTCGGGTAAGGCGATTTTTGGGCGATTTTTACGGAAAAATATTGGGGTAAGTGTTCCTTATCCTATATTGATTATATTTCATGATTCCATACTCATTTACATCATGAATCCGTGAATTTAGGGAAGAAAAATCAGATTTTTATAAAAATCTTCCTAAAACGAAAATTTAAGATTTGAAAAGATTTGAAGGTCCATCTGAGATCGGAATTGGATAAAGTTTGTATGGTTGAACTCGTATCGGAATGGGTGTTCGGATTTCGTAAGTTTTTTCGGGATTTGAGACGTAGGTCCCACTGTCGAATATTAAAATAAATTTCGAATTTTTATCCGGAAAATTAGTAAATTCATATGAAATTAATTCCTATGATTCGTATTGAATATATCGAATTGTTTGTGAGTAGATTTGACGCCTTTGGAGACAAATTCAAAAGAAAAAGCTGTGGTCGAATAATTTATTAGAATTTTCAAAGCGAGGTAAGTGTCGTGGTTCACCTTGACTTGAGGGAATAGAACCCCTGAATTATTTGCTATGTGAAATGCATGTGAACGATGTATAGGCGAGGTGACGAGTGCCTATACATCGTCAAATTAATTGTTTGCTTAATTATTCAAACATCTTAAATTGTTTTAAATTATAAATGAATTATTATATTAATTGTTTCACTCATATCCCTTGTCAAAATATTATTTCTTGAATTCCTGTAATATTTGTACATGCTTATTTGACTTATGTGTCTTAATTGCTATTTGACATTTAGTATATTAAATATTAAACTGCCTATTGTCTCCACGATTTTCACAATTAATTGCTAATTGCCATTGTTTGTTCACAAATAAATTATAATTATTATGTGTCTTGATGCTTAATAGTTTCTCATTGAACGTGGTATTTATTGGAGTAATTTGTATTACAACCATGAGTTGTTTTAAGTTATGTTAGTGGAACGGGTTGCACGCCGCAACGGAAATGAAAGCAAATACATATATTGGGGGATCGGATTGCACGCCGCAATAGACTTATTTAAAAGCCAATATTGGGGGATCGGATTGCACGCCGCAATAGACTTATTTAAAAGTCAATATTGGAGGATCGGATTGCACTCCGCAATAGACTTATTTAAAAGTCAATATTGGGGGATCGGATTGCACGCCGTAATAGACTTATTTAAAAGTCTATATATACTTGATTAAAATAAATATATGAGAGGATTGAAAATGAATATATCGTGGGAGCAGTTTATACACTGCAACGGAAATTGGTTGAAATTATAATGGGTTATGACTGCTGAGTTGGCTTCAATTATTATAAATGAGTTATCTGATTTATTTTTATTATTTGTTGTTGTTACTAATATTGCCTACAGGTTAATGTAAGTAAACCTCCTTAGCTTCGTCACTATTTCGTTGAGGTTAGGCTCAGCACTTACTAGTATATGGAGTCGGTTGTACTGATACTATACTCTGCACTTCTTGTGCAGATTTCGGAGTTGGTCCCAGCGGCGTACCATAGACTTGCTCGGATTTCAGCTACTCAGAGGAGACTTGAGGTATAACTGCATGACGTCCGCAGTTCTGAAGTCCCCGTCTACTTTACTTTAGCTGTGTGTTTGTTTTCAGACAGCTTTATTTTTTTTAGACCTTTATTTGTATTATTCTAGAAGCTCGTACAATTATGACACCAATTCTGGGATGGTATTTAGACACCGTTATTTTTATGGATTATTCACTACATTTCACACTTTACTTCCGCATTTGTTCTTTGTTATCAATAAATTAAAAAATTATTTTAAAAATGGATAATGTTATTCTAACGTTGGCTTGCCTAGCAAGTGAAATGTTAGGCGCCATCACGATCCGAAGGTGGGAATTTCGGGTCGTGATAAATATTAAGTATAATAACTCATAATAAAAGGACATAACCGGAATTCTAGATATTAGCCTTATAATCTTATTAGTTTTAGGATATAATACTATACATTAATATTTAGGACTTTAAAATAAACTAAATTTTGGTTATTAAATCTTTCATTATTGAACTAGGTAAGAATTCTTAAATAAAATCACTAAATTTAACCTTGTATTAGAAGAACGTAAAGAGAGAATGGTCTAAATACGTATGGAAAGGCTTTGAAAAAAAATTGGAGTTAAAAAAATCGAAAGATTATAAACTCAAGAGTCCACTTTGACTCAACGTTTTAAAAACTAATAATAGTATATATATTTTACCTTCTTTATTTATATTAGAAATTCAAGGAATGTTTTTTTTACTTTGAACAAAATACAGTTCCTTCATAAAAGTTGTAGTTGCATTTTATGTCGATTTTAATTAAAATTATTTTATTTTATTTGTTGTTTGATCTTCACGATTTTTTCTATCTTTAATTATTTAAATAGAATCAACATTTAACATTTACAGAAAATTTTATTTACTTTTCATCTCATAAAATCAAACATGTTGTTTAATCTAAAATTTACGTGACTTTTCAATATTGAATAGTTATTGATGGGGTACATACACAATGCACATAACGAGATTATCCTTACTTATTTCTATTTTCATATATTTTGAAATATGTAAATAAATAAAATATTCTTAAAAATTATATCGTGACTCAAAGCTAATGTCATGTCCTAATGATTAGTAACCTAACTTGTCAGTTTATAAAAATAACCTTATCATATTAAGTATAATAACTCATAATAAAAGGTCATAATCGGAATTCTAGATATTAGCCTTATAATCCTATTACTTCTAGGACATAATACTACACGTTAGGAATCCTATTAGTATAATTACTTTTGGGCTGTCTCATTCATATAAAATTGAATAAGTAAATATCTTTAATCATGTAATCCTATTACTTTTAGGATATGCTTCTTAAAAAATTCTATTACTAATTTAATTTGAAAACGTATTATAATGTCCTATTACTAATTTAATTTGAGAATGTATTATATTGTCCAAATCCATTTAGAAAAAAGAGAGCCTATATTATTATAAAAGCATAAATATATTATTAATATATCAAAGTAGCCCTAAAATATTAAACGGAAGAACTCATAGGGAAAGGACATAACTGCAATAACTGACTACAATACCTTCTATGCTAATTTTTTATATTTAATATTTTAAAATAAATAAAATTTGGTCTATTGAATACTTACTAAAAATATGTAGGAAGGTTTAATAAAATCAATTTCATAAGAATCCTCTGTATTGGCAATACATTATTAATCCATAATATCCAATACCAAAAAGAAAAATTAATATTAAATGGACTGCATAAATGGTTGAAATTGAAAACAAAAATACCCCCACGATAATATATTTTTATATTATATTTGAACTATTTTCCTACTCAAATAATATATTTTTTTATCAATTTTTTGTGGAATATTATAAAATACCCATTTATTAAACAACAACTAAGAAAATATTTAAGAATATAAATGTGTGAGAAAGAGAAAAAAAATGGTTGGTAAGAGTCAATACACTAATGATTCTACAAAGATAAAGATCTAAAAGTGAAATGTCATATCAATATTTTACTCTTTGAAAATAAAATTTATGGTGGATAAAATAATAATTAAGATTAAATATTCAAAACAAGAGATGAACTAATATTAAGATCTTAATCAGCATAGAATAAATTATTTTTTATGTTAAAACTAATAATTAAATATTTTAATTAATTATTTAGAAAGAGAATCCAATTCAATTATTTTTTAAATTCATCTTATGAGTAAAATTCTTATTCAAGTTAAAATATTCTTAGGGTACATAAGTTTATTCCATAAAAAGAGCATTAGAATACAAAGTAAAAATGTTAGTATATTATTAAGAATCAAAATGTTATACAAGTGTCTGAAGAAGCACAATCAAAGCTAAATCCTAAAAAAGAACAAGCTTTCAAGACTGTATTATAAAGAGTCGACTCTGCTATAACGTGATTATTTTTTGTAGATGCCTCTGGCGGAATCGGAATAATATTTCTATGTCATGCATTACTTGCAAATATCATATCAAGAGGCATGACATTGTTAGCAATAATAGCAAGTGGTTTACCAACAACGATTTTATTGTGAGACCACCAACTTTAGATTTGATATACCTCTTCAAATAATTTAAATAACCATAACAAACATATCAAAGTAGAGCAAGGATGCTAACTTTATAAGGAAAGCAAAATTGATAATATGGAATGAAGCACTTATGGCTAAGTGTCAAACGATCAAAATAATAGCCCGGAGTTCTAGAGATATATTGGATATTAATGAACCGTTTGATTGAAAATTAATGGTTTGAGAGGTAATTTATGTCAAGTACTATCAGTAGTTACAAAATCGACAAAAGAAGAAACTGTAAAAGCTAGTTTGGCAAAGTTATACTTCTAGTCTCAAATGAAAAAGATTCAATTAACAAGAAATATAAAGTAAGAACAGATCCAGTATTCAGTCAACGTTAAAAACTGATAAAAATTGGAGGGTGATTCGTGTTTTTAGCGTTGTTTGATATGATTTGAGGGCTCAACTAAGTCCGTATGGTGATTAGGACTAGTGGGTATGTTTGGTTGAGGTCCTGGGGGCCTCGGGTTGATTTCGGATGGTTAACAGATCAAATTTTATTTTGGAAGAATAGCTGATGCTGCTGCACCTGGTGTAATCGCACCTACACAACATTGACCGCAGGTGCGAGCCCGCAGAAGCGAGCCAATGGACGCAGGTGCGGTTTGGAAAGAAGAGGCCAGAGGTCGCAGGTGCGGAGGTATAACCGCATCTGCGCATCCGCAGATGAGGAAGATGGAGCACAGAAGCGGAAGGGGCCAGGGCGTGAGGGATCGCAGAAGCGGAAGAATTCCGTAGGAGCAGGCGCGCAGGTGAGGCCCATTGCTCGCAGATGCGGACCCAGTCCCTTTAAGTCATTTTCACACCTGCGATGGAAATTCCACAGGTGTAGCGTCGCAGGTGCGACTATGGGCCGCAGGTGTGAGATTTCTGGACAGAACACTTAAATGCAAGGGTTCATGATTTTTGCTCATTTTTAACATTTTGAGCTCGGGTTTGGCGATTTCTTGAGAGCATTTTTGAGGGATTTCTTGAGGTAAGTCCCTTGTGCTTATTTTTTATCAATAATCTTGCTTCCCCATTTATTTTTTCACCTAGTTAGTGTGTATTTAAGGTTAGGATTTGAAGGACCATTTGGTGTCGGGTTTTAGTAAATTTGATATGGTTAGACTCGTGAGTGAATGAGTGTTCATATTTTGTGACTTTTACCCGATTCTGAGACGTGGGCCCGGGTCGACCTTTTAGGGTGAATTTTGGAATTGTTGTTAAAGTATTGATTTCATTAATTAGATGAACTATTATAGTTTTATTTATGATATGCAATTGTGTTTGGCTAGATTTGGGCCCTTCGGAGTTGGATAATCGAGGAAAGGGCATTCTTACGGATTAATTGAGCTTGGTTCGAGGTAAGTGGCTTGCCTAACCTTGTATGGGGGAAATCCCCTTAGGATTTGGTACTGTTGTGATATGTGAGCACAGTGTACGTGAGGTGACGAGTACGTACACGAGCTATTTGTTGTAAAACCCGATTTATTTTACTGAGTAGTAATCTGTTTTTCCTTTAATTTGAGTCATACCGTTTAAATGAGTATTAGTCTATTTTCATTCTTAATTGAGCTATTATAATATGTGTAGCTACCCTGTTTAGTCTAATATCGCAAGTCTACGTGCTTTAATTTCTTATTTGAACTCCGTGAAGCATGCGTAGTTGATTTCCTATTTTCCCTTGTTCTTTATCAGTATAACTGTAGAAATCTTGCTGTTAACTATGGTATTTATTGGTTTGAGCTGGGTGTTTACTTTGAGACTACGAGGCAGTTCCTTGAGAGTTCTCCTTGCATATTTACTTTGAGACTACAAGGTGGTTCCTCGGGAGTTCTCCCTGCATATTTACTTTGAGACTATGAGGCGGTTCGTCGGGAGTTCTCCCTGCATATTTACTTTTGAGACTACAAGGCAGTTCTTGGGTCATGTAGTGGAATTCTTGGGTCATGTAGTATCGAGTGATTGGATCAAGGTGGATCCGAAGAAGGTTGAAGCAGTGCAGAGTTGGCCCAGACCGTCCTCAGCTACGGAGATCCGGAGTTTTCTTGGTTTGGCGGGGTATTACCGTCGATTTGTAGAGGGTTTCTTATCTATTGCAGCACCTATGACCAGGATGACCCAGAAGGGTGCTCCGTTTAGGTGGACAGAGGAGTGTGAGGAGAGCTTTCAGAAGCTCAAGACAGCTTTGACTACAGCCCTAGTATTGGTACTGCCTATAGGTTCGGGGTCTTATACTGTGTATTGTGATGCGTCGCGGATTGGTCTTGGCACGGTGTTGATGCAGGACGGTAGGGTGATTGCCTATGCGTCCAGACAGCTGAAGGTGCATGAAAAGAACTATCATGTCCACGACCTTGAGTTAGCAGCTATTGTTAATGCCTTGAAGATTTGGGGCACTATTTGTACGGTGTTCCTTGCGAGATCTACACCAACCATCAGAGTTTGCAGCATCTGTTCAAGCAGAAGGATCTTAATTTGTGTCAGCGGAGATGGTTGGAGTTGCTTAAGGATTATGATATCACCATTTTGTACCATCTCGGGAAGGCCAATGTGGTGGCCGATGCTTTGAGTCGCCGGGCGGAGAGTTTGGGAGCTTAGCATATCTACCAGCAGCAGAGAGGCTATTGGCGTTGGATGTTCAGGCCTTAGCCAGCCAGTTTGTTAGATTGGATATTTCTGAGCCGAGTCGAGTATTGGCTTGTGTGGTTTCTTGGTCTTCTCTTTATGATCGTATCAGGGAGCGTCAGTATGATGACCCCCATCTGCTTGTCCTTAAGGACACGGTCTAGCACGGTGATGCTAAGGAGGTCACTATTGGAGATGAAGGTACATTGAGGATACAGGGCAGGTTATGTGTGCCCAATGTAGATGTTTTGCGTGAGTTGATTCTCCAAGAGGCTCACAGTTCGCGGTACTCTATTTATCCAAGTGCCGCAAAGATGTATCAGGACTTGAGACAGCATTACTGGTGGAGGAGAATGAAAAAATACATAGTGTAATATGTAACTCGGTGTCTGAATTGCCAGCAGGTAAAGTATGAGCATCAGCGGCCAGGTGGATTGCTTCAGAAGTTAGAGATTCCATAGTGGAAATGGGAGCGGATCACTATGGATTTCGTTGTTGGACTCCCACGGACTCAACGAAGGTTTGATGCAGTCTGGGTGATTGCGGATAAGTTGACCAAGTCAGCTTATTCATTCCTGTGATGACTACCTATTTTTTCGAGCAGTTGGCTCGAATTTATATCCGCGAGATTGTCAGGCTTCAGGGCGTACCGGTATCTATCATCATTGACCGGGGTCCTGTCACGACCTCAAATTCCCTCCGTAGGGTGTCGTGATGGCACCTAGTCTCTAAGACTAGCTAAGCCTATCAATGCGGAATAATAATAAATAAACTACAATTCAAATTATTTCAACTCCAAAAACCCGGTAGAAATAAATCACAAGCTTCTAAGAATTTATTCTCAATGTCTCTATATGTCAAGGTCTAAATAAAATATAAGGAAGCAACATAAAATGATAGAAGGGGACTCCGGAGTCTACGGACGCTGGCAGATATACCTCAAAGTCTCCGTGCGCAGGTAACTCACTGACGTCTAGGCTGGTAAAATGTACCTGGATCTGCACAAAAAGATGTGCAGAAGCGTAGTATGAGTACACCACAGCGGTACCCAGTAAGTGCCAAGCCTAACCTCGGTAGAGTAGTGATAAGGTCAGGTGAGGCCCTACTGAAATATAATAATGGCATGGTAAAATATTTATCAATGTAGTAAAATAAAATGACATTGAAAATGAATCAAATAGTATATCACATTTAATGATACCAAATAATTGCAAATAATATCTCGTGGAATCAAAACAGAATTTCCTTCAACTTTATGAAAATCACAACAATTAATCGAAAGCAACTATGGCCATAAATCAATATCAACAAGGGCACTACCGAGGTACCGCCTCGTAGTCCCAAATTATAAATAATTTCACAATATCTCATTTCCTTATATCACCGCGGGAGCCTTCACAATTTATTTAAAGAAAATATTTTTTTTCCCCGAAATAACATCCCACGTTTTAGCCACCCTTATCACACCGCATGACTTCTAGTAGTCACCCCTACTAGCCACGCGTATCAAGCCACCCTTATCTCACCGCATGCGTTTCAACACCCAGACCTTATACCACCGCATGCGTATCAATATCACAATATATCATAATTTGCACCTCAAGTGCCCAATATTTCAATTTTCCACAAGAGAATCATCAACAATATTTTTCAATAATAAAGAGCTCAAGGCTCATGAAAGAATAATCCAAAAAAAAATCTTACGAAAATATTCAAGAATAAATAATTCAGAAAAATAATATTTCAAATTTTTAATACGTTGCTTCAATATCAAAATTAAAAATGTCAAATACTTCATATTAATAATATTTAATTTTAAAAAAATCAACCTTCAATTAATGCACAGTATGAAAGAAACCAAGTTTCAATTAAACAGGTAAAACAATTAGCAGGAAAAAAGGCAAACAAATTTAAAATATATATCACAGATCAATGATGAAGAATATAACAAGATAAAATAATTTAATAAATGCGCAATAATGATCTAAACAATTTAAAAATATAATCTTTCATATTTAGCCCGTGTACACAATCGTCACCTCGTGTAAACGACTTTCAACATATTTCAATAATCACATTAATATCAATTCTAGGGGAAATTTCCCTCACACAAGGTTAGACAAGTCACTTACCTCGAGTTGCTCCAATTTAATCAAGTATTAAGTTTTTTTCTCAATTTTCTGACTCCGATCGACTCGTATCTAGTCATAATTAATTCGATATAGTGAACAAAAATTATAGAAATCAATTTCATAAGAAAATATTATATTTTATTTAAATAAAAATCCGAAATTAGCTCAAAATTTGCCTGTGGGGCCCACATCTCGGAATCCGGCAAAAGTTATGAAATATGAACGCCCATTAAACCACGAGTCTAACCATACCAAAATGACTAAATTTCGATAACGATTCGACCCTCAAATCCTCAAATCTATCCAAGAGGGCTTTCAATTTTTTCCAACTTAAATCACCAATTAAATATTAAAAACAGTAGTGGATTCGGGTAATCTAACCAAGATTGAGTTGAGAACACTTACCCCAATATTTTTCCTTGAAGATATATCAAAAATCGCCTCTACTCAAGCTCCAAGTTGTTAAAAATGGCGAATGGGACGAAGCCCCCCTGATTTTATATCTTACAGGTCTGTCCAGGGTGACCTCGATCATGGGGTCCAATCCTGGACCTCGATCATAGGAGTCCGATCATGGGGAGTCCGATTAAGGGGAGTACGATCATGGGGTCCGATCATGGACCTCGGTCATGGTCTTCGATCATGGCCCTCAACCCTGGGGCTCGACCACAGCCATCAATCCTGGCTATCGATCATGGCTTCGATCTTTATGGCCTTCGATCACTGGCCTTTGTCATAGCCCTCGATCCTGGGCCTTTGATAAGTGGCCTTCGATCACTGGCCTTCGAGCTTGCCTTCGATCATGAATCTCGAGCCTGCCTTCGATCCTCGGCTCGATTTCTGGGGGCTCGATTGCACAGCAGAAGAGAATTTGCAGCAGCTTTTGCAGCAGCTGTTTAAGTCCCATTTTTGATCCGTTAACCATCCGAAACTCATCCGAGGCCCTCGGGACCTCAACCCAATACAACAAGAAGTACTTAAACATCATACGAACTTATTTGAAACCTCAAATCACATCAAACAACACAAAAATCACGAATCATACATAGATTCAAGCCTAATGAACTTTGAAACTTTCAATTTCTACAAACAATACCGGAACCTATCAAATCAAGTCCGATTGACCTTAAATATTGCACGCAAGTCATAAATGACATAACGGAGCTACGAAAATTTTCAGAATCAGATTTCGACCCCGATATCAAAATGTCAACCCCTCGGTCAAACTTCCCAAAAATTTAACTTTCGGCATTTCAAGCCTAATTCTACTGCGGACTTCCAAATATAATTCCGATCATGCTCCTAAGTCTAAAATCACTATACGGAGCTGTTGGAATCATCAAAATTCTATTCTGGGGTCATTTGCACATAATTCGACACCCGGTCACTTTTTGAACTTAAACTTTAAATTTTTCATCAAAATTCCATATCTCGGGCTAGGGACCTCAGAATTTGATTCCGGGCATACGCCCAAGTACCAATTCACAATACGGACCTACCAGAACTGTCAAAATACTGATCCGAGTCTATTTGCTCAAAATGTTGACTAAATTCAACTCATTTATGTTTTATACATCTAATTCACATTTTAATCCATTTTTCACCTGAAAACTTTTCGGGAAATTTTTACGGACTGCACACGCAAGTCGAGTAATGGTAAATAGTGCTTAGATCACATAATTAATCATTAAATTTAAAGATGATATTTTGGGTCATCACATTCTCCACCTCTAAAACAAACGTTCGTCCTCGAACGGAGTTAGAAAAAGTACCTGAGCTAGTGAATAAGTGTGGATAATAGCTGCGTATATCATGCTCGGCCTCCCAAGTCGCCTCCTCGACCGGATGACCCCTCCACTGAAACTTTACAGAAGCAATGTTCTTTGACATCAGCTTTCGAACCTGCCTCTCTAAAATAGCCACTGGTTCCTCAACATAAGATATATCCTTGTCCAACTGAATCGAACTAAAGTCTAACGCATGAGACGGATCGCCGTGATATTTTCGAAGCATAGAAACATGTAATACCGGATGAACCGTAGAAAGACTAGGTGGTAGTGCAAGTCTGTAAGCCACCTCTCCAACTCTCTCAAGAATCTCAAAAGGCCCAATATACCTAGGGCTCAACTTTCCCTTCTTCCCGAACCTCATTACACCCTTCATAGGCGAAACCCGGAGCAATACCCGCTCACCAACCATGAATGCAACATCACGAACCTTCCGATCCGCATAACTCTTCTGTCTAGATTGGGCTGTACGAAGTCGATCCTCAATCAACTTAACCTTTTCCAAGGCATCCTGAACCAAGTTTGTACCCAAAAGTCTAGCCTCGCCTTGTTCGAACCAACCCACTGGAGACCAGCACCGCCTACCATACAAGGCCTCATACGGAGCCATCTAAATGCTTGACTAGTAACTGTTGTTGTAAGCAAACTCCGCAAGTGGTAAGAACTGATCCCAAGCACCCCCAAAATCTATCACACACACACGAAGCATATCCTCCAGTATCTGAATAGTGCGTTCGGACTACCCGTCCGTCTGAGGGTGAAATGCTGTACTCAACTCTACCCGAGTACCCAACTCACGCTGTACTGCCCTCCAAAATCGTGAGGTAAACTGTGTACCCCGTTCAGAGATGATAGATACTGGTACCCCATGAAGTCTGACAATCTCGCGAATATATACCTGAGCCAGCTGCTCTGAAGAGTACGTAGTAATCACAGGAATGAAATGAGCTGATTTGGTCAGCCTATCCACAATCACCCAAACCGCATCAAACTTCCGCTAAGTCCGTGGGAGCCCAAAAACAAAATCCATAGTGATCCGCTCCCATTTCCATTCTGGAATCCCTAACTTCTGAAGTAATCCACCCAGTCGCTGCTGCTCATATTTCACCTATTGACAATTTAGACACCGAGATACATACCCCACTATGTCTTTCTTCATCCGCCTCTACCAATAGTGTTGTCTCAAATCCTGATACATCTTTACAGCACCCGGATGAATGGAATACCGCGAACTGTGAGCCTCCTGGGGAATCAACTCATGCAAGGCATCCACATTAGGCCCACATAGCCTGCCCTGCATCCGTAATACATCGCCATCTCCAATATTGACTTCCTTGGCATCACCGTGCTGAACTGTATCCTTAAGGACAAGCATAAAGAGAAGACTGAGAAACCACGCAAGCCAAAACTCGACTCGGCTCAGAAACATACAATATAACAAACTGGTTGGCCAAGGCCTGAACATCCAAGGCCAAAGGCCTCTCTGCTACCGGTAAATATGCTAAGCTGCCCAAACTCTCTGCCTTACGACTCAAGGCATTGGCCACCACATTGGCCTTCCCAAGATGATAGAGAATGGTGATATCATAATCCTTAAGCAACTCCAACCACCTCCGCTGCCGCAAGTTAAGATCTTTCTGTTTAAATAGATGTTGTAGACTCCGGTGATCGGTGTAGATCTCACAATGGATAACGTACAAATAATGCCGCCAAATTTTTAAGGCATGAACAATAGCTGCTAACTCCAGGTTATGTACAGGATAATTCTTCTCATGCACCTTTAACTGTCTGGATGCGTAGGCAATCACCCTACCGTATTGCATCAACACTGCGCCGAGACCAATACGTGACGCGTCACAATACACAGTATAAGATCCTGTACCTGTAGGTAATAGCAATACTGGGCTGTAGTCAAAGCTATCTTGAGCTTTTGGACGCTCTCCTCACATTCCCCGGTCCACCTCAACGGAGCACCCTTCTGGGTCAATTTGGTCATAAATGCAGCAATAGAAGAGAAACCCCTTACAAATCGGCGATAATACCCAACCAAACCAAGGAAACTCCGGATTTCCGTAACTGAGGATGGTCTGGACCAACTCTGCACTGCTTCAATCTTCTTTGGATCTACCTTGATCCCCTCACACAAAACTATATGACCCAAAAATCCCACTGAATCAAGCCAGAATTCACACTTTGAAAATTTTGCATATAACTTCCTTTCTCTCAAAATCTGAAGCACAGTTCTGAGGTGTTGTTTATGATCTTTCTGACTCTGGGAATACACCAGAATGTCATCAATAAACACAATGACAAAGGAATCAAGATAGGGTTGAAATACACTATTCATTAAGTGCATAAATACTGTTGGGGCATTGGTCAGCCCAAAAGACATCACAAGGAACTCGTAATGACCATACCGAGTCCTGAAAGCAGTCTTCGGAATATCTGGCTCCCGAATTTTCAACTGATGATAGCCTGAACGCAAGTCAATTTTAGAGAATACCCTAGCACCCTGAAGCTGATCAAATAAGTCATCAATACGTGGCAATGGATACCTGTTCTTCACTGTAACCTTGTTCAACTGGCGATAATCAATACACATCCGCATAGAACCATCCTTCTTCTCTACAAATAAGACAGGAGCACCCACGGCGATACACTAGGCCGAATGAAACCCTTATCAAGCAATTCCTGTAACTGTTCTTTTAATTCTTTCAACTCTGCTGGGGCCATACGGTATTGGTGGAATAGAAATGGGCTGAGTACCCGGTAATAAATCAATACCAAAATCAATATCCCTGTCGGGTGGCATACCCGGAAGATCTGCTGGAAATACATCAGGAAAATCCTTTACTACAGGAACTGACTCTACAGTAGGAGTATCAATACTAACATCTCTTACATAGGCCAGATACGCATCACACCCCTTCTCAACCATTTGTTGAGCTTTAAGAAATGAAACAACCCTGCTAGGAACATGATCCAAGGTACCTCTCCACTCTAGCTGCGGTAGACTCGGCATAGCTAATGTTGCCGTCTTGGCGTAACAATCAAGAATAGCATGATAGGGCGATAACCAGTCCATGCCCAAAATAATATCAAAATCCACCATACTGAGCAATAATAGATCAGCTCTGGTCTCAAAACCACTGATAATAATTAAACACGACCGATACACACGGTCCACAATAATAGATTCACCCATGGGTGTAGATACATAAACAGAAAAAACTCAAGTAATCACGTGATACGCCCAAATATGGGGGGAAAATAAGATGACACATAAGAATAAGTGGAGCCTGGATCAAATAAAACAGATGCATCTCTATGATAGACCGGAATAATACCTATGATAATAGAATCGGATGCAACGGAATCTGTCCTAGCAGGAAGGGCATAATATCTGGCCTGGCCTCCCCCTCTAGGGCGACCTCTACCTGTCCGACCTCCACCTCTAGCTGGCTGTGCAAGTGGAGTGGCAACTGGTGCAGTAATCATGGCCTGAGAAGCCTGAGGACCCTGTGGAATAGGTGGGGCCTGAGAAATTTATGGAGGTGCACCCCTCCTAAATCTGGGGCAATCTCTCATAATATGACGAGTGTCACCACACTCAAAACAAGCCCTCGAAGGATGTGGCTGTTGGGACTGGCTCGGGCCTGATCGACTAGACTGTCCGCTGAAAGCACCCCGTACAGGAGGTACAAAAGACACTGGTGGTGCATAATATGGAACCTGAGGTCTGGGAGTAGTCGGAATACCACTGGATGCTGGAAGTGCTGAATGAATAGGATGGCTCACAAAACCTCTACCATGACGGGCTGCAACTGGGGCACGAGAATTATTATATGTTCCAAAACCTCGGGGTCTCTTAGCTTCCCTCTCTTCCCTCTCCCGAGTCCGCATACCTTCCAATCTTCTAGCAATTGACACCACCTGTTGGTATGTGATGTCCATCTCTTGCTCTCGGGCCATAATGTATCTAATACTAGGGTGAAGACCCTCAATAAATATGTGAACCCGATCTCGAACAGTAGCAACTAAGGCTGGAGCATGCCTAGCCAAATCACTTAATCGGACCGCATACTCTGACACGTTCATAGAACCCTGGCACAACTGCTCAAACTCTACACGCCATGCATCCCTAAGACTCTGAGGAACATACTCCCTTAAGAACATATCCGAAAATTGAGTCCAAGTGAGTGAAGATGCCTCAGTGGGACTATTCAACTCATATGCCCGCCACCACTGGTAGGCTGCACCTCTAAACTGGAATGCCGTGAAAGAAACCCCACTGGAATCCACAATACCCATAGTACGAAGGATACGGTGACATTCTTCCAGAAAACCCAAAGCATCCTCTGAAGCTAAACCGCTGAAAGTGGGAGGGTGGTACTTTTTATACCTCTCGAGCCTGAGCTGCTCCCCCTCTAAAACTGTTGTCCTAATATCAGGCTGAACTGGGACAACTGGTTACACTGGTATAACCTCTGGGGGCCAGGAGCAAGTGGAATTAATCCTGCCTGAGCTAAAGTGCCAAGCATGCTCAAAAACTGGGCAAGAGTCTCCTGAAGTGCATGAGTAGTAACAGGCGTCTCAGGTGCCTGCTCCTCAATTGGAGCTACTGGTGGCTCTGATGCAACAGTTCGTGCAGGTGCTCTGGCTACACCACGTGGTCTTCCTCAGCCTCTGGCTCGGCCTCTGCCTTGACCCCAGCCTCTTGCGGCTTCAACAGGGGGCGCGGGTGTCTGATCATCAGATCCAGTTGTGCGTGTCCTCATCATCTGTGAGAGAATAGAAAGATAATTGTTTAAAATTATGAAGTCAACAAATACGCATGATAAGGAATCAAAGAAGTGAATATTTCCTAACAGTTCCATAGCCTCTCGAAGATAAGTACAGACGTCTCCGTACCGATCCGCAAGACTCTACTAAACCTGCTTGTGACTCATAACACCAATGAACCTAGTGCTCTGATACCAACTTGTCACGACCCCAAATTCCCTCCATAGGGTGTCGTGATGGCACATAGTCTCTAAGACTAGGTAAGTTTATCAATGCGGAATAATAATAAATAAACAATAATTCAAACAATTTCAACTCCCAAAACTCGGTAGAAATAAATCACAAACTTCTAAGAATTTATTCTCAATGTCTCTATATGTCAAGGTCTAAATAAAATATAAGGAATCAACATAAAATGATAGAAGGGGACTCCGAAGTCTGCGGACGCTGGCAGATATACCTCGAAGTCTCCGTGCGCAGGTAACTCACTGACGTCTAGGCTGGTAAAATGTACCTGGATCTGCACAAAAAGATGTGCAGAAGCGTAGTATGAGTACACCACACAGCAGTACCCAGTAAGTGCCAAGCCTAACCTCGGTAGAGTAGTGACGAGGTCAGGTGAGGCCCTACTGGAATATAATAATGGCATGGTAAAATATTAATCAATGTAGTAAAATAAAATGACATTGGAAATGAATCAAATAGTATGTCACATTTAATAACACCAAATAATTGCAAATAATATCTCGTGGAATCAAAACAGAATTTCCTTCAACTTTATGAAAATCACAACAATTAATCGAAAGCAACTATGGCCATAAATCAATATCAACAAGGGCACTACCGAGGTACCGCCTCGTAGTCCCAAATTATAAGTAATTTCACAATATCTCATTTCCTTATATCACCGCGGGAGCCTTCACAATTTATTTAAAGAAAACATTTTTTTTTCCCGAAATAGCATCCCGCGTTTTAGTCACCCTTATCACACTGCATGACTTCTAGTAGTCACCCCTACTAGCCACGCGTATCAAGCTACCCTTATCTCACCGCATGCGTTTCAACACCCAGACCTTATACCACCGCATGCGTATCAGTATCATAATATATCACAATTTGTACCTCAAGTGCCCAATATTTCAATTTTCCACAAAAGAATAATCAATAATATTTTTCAATAATAAAGAGCTCAAGGCTCATGCCAGAATAATCCAAAAAAAAATCTTACGAAAATATTCAAGAATAAATAATGCAGGAAAATAATATTTCAAATTTTTAATACGTTGCTTCAATATCAAAATTAAAAATGTCAAATACTTCATATTAATAATATTTAATTTAAAAAAAATAACCTTCAAATAATGCACAGTATGAAAGAAACTAAGTTTCAATTAAACAGGTAAAACAATTAGCAGGAAAAAAGGCAAACAAATTTAAAATATATATCACAGATCAATGATGAAGAATATAACAAGATAAAATAATTTAATAAATGTGCAATAATGATCTACACAATTTAAAAATATAATCTTTCATATTTAGCCCGTGTACACGCTCGTCACCTTGTGTACACGACTTTCAATACATTTCAATAATCACATTAATATCAATTCTAGGGGAAATTTCCCCCACACAAGGTTAGACAAGTCACTCACCTCGACTTGCTCCAATTTAATCAAGTATTATGCTTTTTCCTTGATTTTTCGACTCCGATCGACTCGTATCTAGTCATAATTAATTCGATACAGTCAACAAAAATTATAGAAATCAATTTCATAAGAAAATATTATATTTTATTTCAATAAAAATCCGAAATTATCTCGTAATCCGACGAAAGTTACGAAATATGAACGCCCATTCAACCACGAGTCTAACCATATCAAAAAGACTAAATTCCGATAACGATTCGATCCTCAAATCCTCAAATATATCCAAGAGGGCTTTCAAATTTTTTCAACTTAAATCACCAATTAAATGTTAAAAACAGTGGTGGATTCGGGTAATCTAACCAAGATTGAGTTAAGAACACTTACCCCAATGTGTTTCCTTGAAGATATATCAAAAATCGCCTCTGCTCAAGCTCTAAGTTGTTAAAAATGGCGAATGGGACGAATCCCCCCTGATTTTATATCTTACAGGTCTGTCCAGGGTGACCTCGATCATGGGGTCCGATCCTGGACCTCGATCATAGGAGTCCGATCATTGGAAATCCGATTAAGGGGAGTCCGATCATGGGGTCCGATCATGGACCTCGGTCATGGTCTTCGATCATGGCCCTCGACCCTGGGGCTCAACCACAGCCATCAATCCTGGCTATCGATCATGGCTTCGATCTTTATGGCCTTCGATCACTGGCCTTTGTCATAGCCCTCGATCATGGGCCTTCAATCAGTGGCCTTCGATCACTAGCCTTCGAGCTTGCCTTCGATAATGGATCTCGAGCCTGCCTTTGATCCTCGGCTCGATTTTTGGGTGCTCGATTGCACAGCTGAAGAGAATTTGCAGCAGCTTTTGCAGCAACTGTTTAAGTCCCATTTTTAATCCTTTAACCATCCAAAACTCACCCGAGGCCCTCGGGATCTCAACCCAATACTCCAACAAGTCCTAAAACATCATACGAACTTATTTGAAACCTCAAATCACATCAAACAACGCAAAAATCACGAATCACACATAGATTCAAGCCTAATGAACTTTGAAACTTTTAATTTCTACAAACAACACCGGAACCTATCAAATCAAGTCCGATTGACCTCAAATTTTGCACGCAAGTCATAAATAACATTACGGAGCTATGAAAATTTTTATAATTGGATTTCGACCCCGATATCAAAAAGTCAACCCATCGGTCAAACTTCCCAAAAATTCAACTTTCGGGATTTCAAGCCTAATTCTACTACGGACTTCCAAATAAAATTTCAATCATGCTGCTAAGTCTAAAATCACTATACAGAGCTGTTGGAATCATCAAAATTCTATTCCGGGGTCATTTGCACATAATTCGACACCCGGTCACTTTTTGAACTTAAACTTTAAATTTTTCATCAAAATTCCATATCTCGGGCTAGGGACCTCGGAATTTAATTCCGGGCATACGCCCAAGTCCCAATTCACGATACGGACCTACCGAAACTATCAAAATACTGATCCGAGCCTAAATGTTGACTAAAGTCAACTCAGTTGTGTTTTAAACATCTAATTCACATTTTAATCCATTTTTTACCTGAAAACTTTTCGAAAAATTTTTACGGACTGCACACGCAAGTCGAGTAATGGTAAATAGTTCTTAGATCACATAATTTATTATTAAATTTAAAGATGACATTTTGGTTCATCATAGGTCCGCAGTTTACATCATGGTTCTGGAGGGCTGTACAACAGGAGTTGGGTACTCGGGTTCAGTTGAGCACAGCATTTCACCCTCAGACAGACGGACAGTCCGAGCGTACTATTCAGATACTGGAGGATATGCTCCGCGCTTGTGTGATAGATTTTGGGGGGTGCTTGGGATCAGTTCTTGCCACTTGCGGAGTTTGCCTACAACAACAGTTATCAGTCGAGCATTCAGATGGCACCATATGAGGCTCTGTATGGTAGGCGGTGTTGGTCTCCAGTGGGTTGGTTTGAGGCGGGCGAGGCTAGATTATTGGGTACATACTTGGTTCAGGATCTGCTTGATAAGGTGAAGGTGATTCAGGATCGACTTCGCACAGCCCAGTCAAGATAGAAGAGTTATGGGGATCGGAAGGTTCGCGATATTGCATTCATGGTTGGAGAGCGAGTCTTGCTCTGGGTTTCGCCTACGAAGGGCGTTATGAGGTTCGGAAAGAAGGGTAAGCTGAGCTCAAGGTTCATTGGTCCCTTTGATGTGTTGCGGCGAATTGGGGAGGTTGCTTATGAGGTTACCTTACCTCCCAGTCTAGCAGGAGTTCATCCGGTATTCCATGTTTTTATGCTCCAAATGTAACAATGTGACTCGGCTCATGTGTTGGATTTCAGCTCAGTCCAGTTGGACAAGGATCTATCTTATGTTGAGGAGCCAGTGGCTATTTTGGGGCAGGCAGGTTCGAAAGCTGAGGTCAAAGAACATTGCTTCCGTGAAGGTTCAGTGGAGGGGTCAGCTGGTCGAGGAGGCGACTTGGGAGACCGAGCGGGATATGCGCAGCTGTTATCCTCATCTTTTCACCACTTTCGATATGTCTTTATGCTCGTTCGAGGATGAAAGATTATTTTAATAGGGGAAGGATGTAACAACCCGGCCGGTCGTTTTGAGAGTAATAGCCCCGATCCCTGTTTACTATTTTCCCCGTATCTTTTTCTGTTTATATGACTTGCCGGGAGGTCTTATTTTTGGTTTCGGAGTGTCTTAGGACACTTAGTTCCTAAAAAATGGAAGCTTAAGTCTTAGGATTTTGACCATAGTCGGAACTATGTGAAAATGACTCTGGAATGGAGTTCTGTCGGTTCCATTAGCTCCGTTGGGTGATTTTAGACTTAGGAGCGTGTCCGGAGTGTGAATTTGAGGTATGTAGCTAATTTAGGCTTGAATTGGCGAAAGTCAAATTTTTGGAGATTTTGACCGGTAGTGGACTTTTTGATATCGGGGTTGAATTTCGATTTCGGAAGTTGGAGTAGGTCCGTAATATCGAATATGACTTGTGTGCAAAATTTGAGGTTGATCGAACGTAGTTTGATTGATTTAGGCATCAGTTGTGGAAGTTCGAAAACTTTAAAGTTCATTAAGTTTTAATTGGAGGGTGATTCGTGTTTTTAGCGTTGTTTGATGTGATTTGAGGGCTGGACTAAGTCCGTATGGTGATTAGGACTAGTGGGTATGTTGGGTTGAGGTCCTGGGGGCCTCGGCTTGATTTCGGATGGTTAACAGATCAAATTTTGTTTTGGAAGAATAGCTGAAGCTGCTGCACCTGGTGTAATCGCACCTGCACAACATTGACCGCAGGTGTGAGCCCGCAGAAGCGAGCCAATGGATGCAGGTGCGGTTTGGAAGGAAGAGGCCAGAGGTCGCAGGTGCAGAGGTATAACCGCATCTGCGCATCCACAGATGCGGAAGATGGAGTGCAGAAGCGGAAGGGGCCAGGGCATGAGGGATCGCAGAAGCGGAAGAATTCCACAGGATCGGGCGACCAGGTGCGACCCATTGCTCGCAGATGCGGACCCAGTCCCTTTAAGTCATTTCCGCACCTGCGATGGAAATTCCGTAGGTGCGGCGTCGCAGGTGCGACTATGGGCCGCAGGTGCGAGATTTCTGGATAGAATACTTAAATGCAAGGGGTTGGCAATTTTTGCTCATTTTTAACATTTTGAGCTCGAGTTTGGCGATTTCTTGAGAGCATTTTTGAGGGATTTCTTGAGGAAAGACCCTTGTGCTTATTTTTGATCAATAATCTTGCTTAACCCATTTATTTTTCCACCTAGTTAGTGTGTATTTAAGATGAGGATTTGAAGGACCATTTGGTGTCGGATTTTAGTAAATTTGATATGGTTAGACTCGTGAGTGAATGAGTATTCATATTTTGTGACTTTTACTCGATTCCGAGACGTGGGCCTGGGTAGACTTTTTTGGGCGAATTTCGGAATTTTTGTTAAAGTATTGATTTCATTAATTAGGTGAGCCTATTATAGATGTATTTATAATATGCAATTGTGTTTGGCTAGATTTGGGCCATTCAGAGTCGGGTAATCGAGGAAAGGTCATTCTTACAGAATGATTGAGCTTGGTTCGAGGTAAGTGGCTTGCCTAACCTTGTGTGGGGAAATTCCCCTTAGGATTTGGTACTGTTGTGATATGTGAGCGCCATGTACGTGAGGTGACGAGTACGTACACAGGCTATTTGTTGTAAAACTCGATTTATTTTACTGAGTAGTAATATGTTTTTCCTTTAATTTGAGTCATATCATTTATATGAGTATTAGTCTATTTTCATTCTTAATTGAGCTATTCCAACATGTGTAGCTATCCTGTTTAGTCTAATATCGCAAGTCTATGTGCTTTAATTACTTATTTGAACTCCGTCAAGCATGCCTAGTTGATTTCCTGTTTTTTCTTGTTCTTTATCAGTATAACTATAGAAATCTTGCGGTTAACTATGGTATTTATCGGTTTGAGCTGGGTGTTTACTTTGATACTACGAGGCGGTTCCTCGGGAGTTCTCCCTGCATATTTACTTTGAGACTACGAGGCGGTTCCTCCATGCATATTTACTTTGATACTACAAGGCCGTTCCTCTGGAGTTCTCCCTGCACATTTACTTTTGAGACTACAAGACGGTTGCTCGGGAGTTCTTCCTGCACATTTAATTATTTTTCTACGAGGCGGTTCCTCGGGAGTTCTCCCTGCACATTTACTTTTGAGACTACGAGGCGGTTCCTCGGGAGTTCTCCCTGCATATTTACTTTTGAGACTACGAGACGGTATCTTGGGAGATCCCCTGTCGCGTATTTACTTTTGGGACTACGAGACGGTATCTCGGGAGCGCCCCTATTGTTATCACATTGTTTGTGTGTTGTTATTTCTCTGTGTATTCCTTCTGTTAAATTCTCTGTTTTACTTCATTTTATTTTATCATCTATCTTGTTATTATATCCTAGTAGGGCCCGGACCTGACCTCGTCACTACTCTACCGAGGTTAGGCTTGGCACTTACTGGGTACCGTTGTGGTGTACTCATGCTACTCTTCTACACATGTATTGTGTACAGATCCAGGTACTACTTATCAGCCCCGCTATTAGCTGAGAGTGCTTGCTGCTGTATGGAGACTTCAAGGTATATCTACCGCGTCCGCAGACCTCGGAGTCCCCCTCTATTCTCTCCTATATTATTTACCTTCCGTACTTCTTTTTGTTATACTCTGGTGTACAGAGATACTAGTTTTCTTCTGTAGCTTGTGACTTACGATATTCCGGGTTTTGGGAAGATTGTGTGTTATAGAGTATTGGTTATTGTACATGCCGAGCGGCATTATTACTAGTTATTCAGTTATCCACTGCTGTTAGTTGCTAATTTTTACTTTCGTACTGTTATTTCTGCAATTTGTTAGGCAATCTTGCACTGTTAACCCGCTAAATTCTCAAAACCTCCGGTTAAACTTTTCGTAAAACATCCCAAATTATTAGCTGCAATTGCCTATTCGACCTCCCGCTAGATAGTAAGTAGAACTCTTTAGAAACTTCATCAAAATCACGCAACCACCAACCTGCTCACAGGAGATAGCCCACTTGTGGAATTCCCTACCGATATCTCACAACGACGTTGCACAGGGTACAACTACCACGAAATCAGTAAACCCCTTCTGAGCTGATGCTCGTCCACTAACTGTAAAAGTCTTTTCATTCCCCATTGACATCAATGTACTGGTATTCAAGCCACTATGGCTCGAGAGGTTGAGATGGGTAATTCTTATGAGCGAGTTGTGGAGATAGCCCGGAGGATTGAGGGTGTACGTCAGTGGAGCCGAGAGCAGATTATGAGAGATAAGCGGTTCAGGTACTCTGGAGAGTTCAGAGGTGCTCCGTTCGGGGGCAGAGGTCAGTTCGTGAGGGGGCAGTCCAGCAGACCCCCATATCCAGCACCACCACCTCCTCGAGTTGCTCCAGTACGACCTTATTTTAGTGCTATACCAGAGAGTTCTTATCGCCCACTAGCTATTTAGGGTACTTTTCGTGGTTATTCAGGTCCCCAAGGCCAGACACTTAGTCAACAGCCCATCGCACCGAAGAGTTATTACGAGTGCGGGGATCCCAGTCACATGCGGAGGTTTTGCCCCAGGCTTCGAGGTGGACCAGTACAGCAGGGTCAGCAGCCTATGCTTACCGGAACAGTTGCTCCGCCAGTAGTCCGACCATCGAGAGGCAGAGGACAGGTGGGTAGGGGCCATCCTAGAGGTTGAGGTCAGCCAGGCGAAGGCCAGACAGTTGGCGCTCCAGCTCGGTTCTATGCTTTTCCAGCTAGACCAGATGCAGAGGCCTCAAATGCCGTGATTACAGGTATTATTTCTATTTGTGGCAAATATGCCTCAGTATTATTTGATCCAAGATCTACGTATTTATATGTGTCATCTCTATTTGCTCCATTCCTGGGTGTTTCTCGTTAGTCCTTGAGTACTCCTGTTTATGTGTCCACTCCTGTGGGCGATTCTGTTGTTGTGAACTGGATCTACCAATCCTGTATTATTACATTCTGTGGTTATGAAACTAGAGCATATCTCCTATTTCTTGAGATGACCGATTTTGAAATTATTTTGGGCATGGACTAGTTATCTCCATATCATGCTATTCTAGATTGTCATGCCAAGACTGTTACCTTGGCTATTCCAGCATTGCCTAAGCTAGAGTGGAAGGGTTCGCCTGTTAGTTCATTTAATCGAGTTATTTCTTTTATAAAGGCTCAACACATTGTTGAAAAGGGTTGTTTGGCTTATCTAGCCTATGTTCGGGATACTACTGCAGAGACTTCGGCTATTGATTCAGTGCCTGTAGTTCGGGAGTTCCCCGATGTATTTCCTTCAGATCTTCCAGGTATGCCACCTGATCGTGATATTGATTTCTGTATTGACTTGGCTTCAGATACCCAGCCTATATCTATCCCACCGTATCGCATGGCTCCGAAAGAATTGAAAGAATTGAAAGAACAACTTGAAGAGTTACTAGCCAAAGGGTTTGTCAGGCCGAGTGTATCGCCTTAGGGTGCACCAGTATTATTTGTGAAAAAGAAGGATGGAACAATGCGGATGTATATTGATTATCGCCAATTGAACAAAGTCACTATTAAAAACAAGTACCTGTTGCCGCATATTGATGACTTATTTGATCAGTTGCAGGGTGCTAGGGTGTTCTCTAAGATCGATTTGAGGTCGGGGTATTATCAGTTGAAGATTCGAGATTCGGATGTTCCGAAAACTGCTTTCCGTACTAGATATGGTCATTATGAGTTTTTGGTAATGTCTTTCGGTTTAACTAATGCCCCGTCAGCGTTTATGGATCTGATGAACAGAGTATTCAGGCCATATATTGATTCATTTGTCATTGTCTTCATTGATGACATTTTGATCTACTCACGTAGTAAGGAGGAGTATGAGTAGCATATAAGAGTAGTGCTTCAGACATTGCGGGAACAAAATTATATGCTAAGTTCTCTAAATGTGAGTTCTGGCTTGAGTATGTAGCATTTTTGGGACATATTGTATCGGGCGAAGGTATTAAAGTTGATCCCAAAAAGATTGAGGCAGTTCAGAATTGGCATCGTCCCACTTCGGTGACGGAGATCCGGAGTTTTCTGGGTTTGGCACGTTATTATCGTCGGTTCGTGGAAGGTTTTTCATCTATTGCAGCACCTTTGACCAAATTAACCCAGAAGGGTGCTCCATTCCGATGGTCCGATGATTGTGAGGTGAGCTTTCAGAAGCTCAAGACATCATTGACTACAACACCAGTGTTAGTGTTGCCTTCCGGTTTGGGGATGTATACAATGTATTGCCATGCTTCGCGCATTGGCTTGGGTTATGTATTGATGCAGGAAGGGCAAGTTATTGCATATGCTTCACGTCAGCTGAAGCCCCATGAAAAGAATTATCCGGTACATGATTTAGAGTTAGCTGCGATTGTTCACGCTCTTAAGATTTGGAGGCATTATCTTTATAGGGTGTCTTGTGAAGTTTACACTGATCATCGCAGTTTGCAGCATTTGTTCAAGCAGAGGGACCTAAATTTGAGGCAGCGCAGATGGCTGGAGTTACTAAAAGATTATGATATTACTATCCTGTATCATCCGTGCAAAGCAAATGTGGTTGAAGATGCCTTGAGCAGAAAGGCGGAGAGTATGGGTAGTTTGGCTTTTATTTCAGCAGAGAAAAGGCCATTAGCCTCAGATATTCAGTCCTTGGCTAACAGACTTGTGAGGCTGGATATTTCAGAGGCCAGCCGAGTTCTTGCATGTGTTGTGGCCCAATCTTCACTATTTGAACAGATCAAGGCTCGCTAGTATGATGACCCATACCTGATGGTTCTTCGTGAAACGATACTACGAGGTGGTGCCAAAGAAGTCACTATTGGTGCAGATAGTGTTCTGCGACTCCAGGATCATCTGTGCATTGCTAATGTGGATGAACTAAGGAAAAAGATCTTGGAAGAGGCAAACAGTTCTAGATATTTTATTCATCCAGGTGCTACGAAGATGTATCATGACTTGGGGCAGCATTATTGGTGGCGACGGATGAAAAAGGACATAGTTGAGTATGTAGCTCGGTGTCTAAATTGCCAGCAAGTTAAATATGAGCATCAGAGGCCAGGTGTCCTACTTCAGCAGATGACTATACCAGAGTGGAAATGGGAACGAATTACTATAGATTTTGTAGTTGGGTTGCCGCGGACCTTGCGGAAGTTTGATGCAGTTTGGGTCAATGTTGACAGGTTGACTAAGTCGGCACATTTTGTTCCTGTTGTGACTACGTATACTTTAGAGAGGTTGGCCCAGATTTATATTCAGGAGATAGTTCAGTTGCACGGTGTGCTAATTTCCATCATATCATATAGAGGCCCTCAGTTTACTTCACATTTCTAGAGAGCCGTACAGAGTGAATTAGGGACCCGTGTAGAGCTCAGTACAGCCTTTCATCCGCAGACCGACGGGCGGTCAGAGCGAACAGTTCAGATTTTGGAGGATATGCTCAGGGCATGTGTGATTGACTTTGGAGGTCAGTGGGATCGTTTCCTGCCTTTGGCCGAGTTTGCTTATAATAACAGTTACCAATCCAGCATCGAGATGGCTCTATTTGAGGCCTTATATATCCGTCGATGCCTTTCACCTATAGGATGGTTTGAGCCCAGTGAGGCTAAGATATATGGTACTGATTTGGTAAAGGATGCCTTGGAAAAGATAAAGTTGACTCAGGAGCGACTTCGTACAGCACAGTCCTGGCAGAAGAGTTACGCGGATCAGAAAGCGCGTGATTTAGCATTTTTGGTAGGCGAAAGAGTTCTCTTGAAGGTTTCGCCGATGAAGGGAATCATAAGATTTGGGAAAAAGGGAAAATTGAGCCCAAGGTTTATAGGCCCATTTGAGGTGTTGAGACAAGTTGGGGAGGTTGCTTATGAGCTTGCATTGCCACCCAGTCTATCGGGAGTTCATCCGGTTTTTCATGTATCTATGCTCCGGATGTATCGTGCCGACCTATCACATGTGTTAGACTTTAGCACTGTTCAGCTAGATAATAGCTTGGGTTATGAAGAGGAGCCAATTGCCATTGTTGATAAACAGGTTTGCCAGTTGAGGTCTAAGAGGGTTTCTGCAGTAAAAGTTCAGACTTATTCAGCACTTCAGGTATAATTCTAAACCCGTTCGAGGACGAACGTTTGTTTAAGAGGTGGAGAATGTGATGACCCAAAATGTCATCTTTAAATTTAATAATTAATTATGTGTTCTAAGACCTTGAAAAGTACTATTTATCATTCCTCGACTTGCGTGCGTAATCCATAAAATTTTATGGAAAGTTTTTATGTGAAAAATGGATTTAAAATGTGGATTAGAGCTTTAAAACTTAAATGAGTTGACTTTGGTCAACATTTTGAGCAAACAGACTCAGATCAGTGTTTTGACAGTTCCGGTAGGTCCGTATCGTGATTTGGGACTTGGGCGTATGCCCGGAATCAAATTCCGAGGTCCCTAGCCCGAGATATGAAATTTCGAAGAAAAATTAAAATATTTAAGTTCGAATAGTGACCGGATATCTAATTATGTGAAAACAACCCCAGAATAGAATTTTGATGATTTCAACAGTTCCGTATGGTGATTTTGGACTTAGGAGCGTGTTCGGAATTTTATTTGGAAGTCTGTAGTTAAATTAGGCTTGAAATGGCTAAAAACAAGAATTTAAGTTTGGAAGTTTGACCGATGAGTTGACTTTTTGATACCGGAGTCGGAATCCTGTTCTGAAAATTTTCATAACTCCGTTATGTCATTTATGACTTGTGTGTAAAATTTGAGGTCAATCGGAGTTGATTTGATAGGTTCCGACATCGAATGTAGAAGTTGAAAACTCTTAGTTTCATTAAGCTTGAATTGGGGTATGATTCATAGTTTTAGCGTTGTTTGATGTGATTTAGAGGTTTGACTAAGTTCGTATGATGTTTTAGGACTTGTTGGTATATTTGGTTAAGGTCCTGATGGCCTCGGGTGAGTTTCGGATGATTAACGGATCAAAAATTAGATTTAAAAGCTGCTGCAGTGTTTCCTCTTCTGTTGGATATTCTGAGTTGATATCGAGCTCAGGTATCGAGCCCAGGGTTGACGAGGCTCAGGCTCAAGATTGAGATCGAAGCCACGATTGAAGGTCCAGCTCGAGGACATGATCGAAGGTAAGGCTCGAGGGCTAGGATCGAGACCCATGCTCGATGCCCTGATCGAAGGCCCATGCTCGATGCCCTGATCGAAGGCACATGCTCGATGCCCTGATCGAAGGCCCAACCTCGATGCCCTGATCGAAGGCCCATGCTCGATGCCCTGATCGAAGGCAGGCCATGATCGAGGTCCAGGCTCGAGCCTGTGATCGAAGCCGCGATCGAGGCCCAGTTCGAGGACCAGTTCTGAAGGCTGCTGGACAGTTTTATAAAAAGAGGGCATTCGTCCCATTTGCCATTTTTGACGAACTTGAGCTTGAGCAGAGGCGACTTTTGGCAGATTTTCAAGGGAAAAACATTGCGGTAAGTGATTCTAACTCGGATTTGGTCTACATATACAAGTATATCATTGTTTTCACCATAAATTAGTGTTTTGAGATTTAAATTTGAGAAATTTTTAGAAATCTCATAGAAACGAATTTTTGAGATTTCGGTATCGATTCGGAGTCGGATTTGAGTTAAACTGGTATCGTTGGACTCGCAATTGAATGGGTTGTCGGATTTCATAACTTTCGCCGAATTTCAAGATGTGGGCCTCTCGGACGAATTTTTAATTAATTTCGGGATTTCTATCAAAAATGTAGTATTTTCTTATAGATTTGATCCCTATAATTTTTAGTGATTATATCAAATTATTTTGGCTAGATTCGAGCCAGACAGAGTTGGATTATCGTGAAAAAAGCCTTCTAGTGGAGCAAATTGAAGTAAGTCTCTTGCCTAATCTTGTGAGGGGAAAATTTACCCCATAGGTGATTAAATTAAATATATTTTTGCTAAATTGCGGGGGCTACGTACGCACGAGGTGACGAGAGTCCGTGTGTAGCTACTATTAATGCTAAAGTCCGGGTAGTTTAGGACTCAAAGCATGAATTACTTGTGTGAATTGTATTCTTTATTAATTAAAATAATTGATGTATATATTGTGAATTGTTATGAAAAGTAGAAAAATATGAAATTTTCATATGATTAATTTTTATTTAAATCAATTAATTATTAAAAAAAATTGTTCTCCTCCCAAATTTATCTTATAATAAATATACTCTCCTTCCGGAGGCACATAAGAAAATGTCCTCCTTTCTTGTGGAGCGGGCCGAACGCCTCGGCAGGATAGATGCATCTATGGATCGTGCGGCACGTCCCTCGGCAGCGTACACAACGCTCTGGATCGGGCCGTACGTCCTCGGCAGAAATCGTGCTTAATAATAATAATTACACGATACTTTAATAATTTATTTCAGCTTGTGAAGCTAATTAATAAATTGAAAAATCCTTGGAATTTAATGAATTATTATTCTTGCTCGTTAAGGAATTAATTGTTACTCCTGTAAATGAGGTTTAATTGATAAATTGGAAATTATTTGAATTGAAGGAATTTAATTAATATATTGAGAATTGTTACATTTGAAGGAATTTGATTATTTCTGCTGATTAAATAAATTATTGTAAATTCTGTAAATTATGCTGATTTAAATATCATAGTTTTATTTCAGTTATTATTATTGACCCATAGTTAGTGTCAAAGTCGGCCATCTCGTCTCTACCACTTCGAGATTAGGCTTGATACTTTTTGGGTACACGTTGTTTACGTACTCATACTACACTTGCTGCACTTTTTGTGCAGGATCTGAGACAGGTACTAGTGGAGGACCTATCATCACATATCAACGTCACCCCCAGGTATAGTGGTGAGCTGCCTTTCTGAGCCGTTCTGCAGCTACCAGTGTCTCTTCTTATATTTATATTCTGTCTATTTCATTTCAGACAGTATTTGGAATTTTGTATAATCTACTAGATGTTCATGTACTTGTGACACCGGGTCTTGGCACACACATTGGTAGAAGTTGGTATTTTATTATTTTTTTGGAATAAAAGTTTAACCAATGTACGTTTACTTATTAGTTGGCTTGCCTAGCTGTAGTGTTGGGCGTCATCACGACCTATATGTGAAATTGGGTCGTGACAAAAGGAATACAAAACTGAAAATTAGGACGCTAACAGGAAAATTTCGTCCTCAGCTTATACACAAAATCATATGTTAAGTTTTATGAGCTAATAACCAAGCATCACTTGAAGGGAAGTAATTATTTTAAGTTACTTCTGGTGACCACATATACTAAAAATATAAGTTAATCCACAACAAATAACTCTAATAGTTTAGAATATGTCACGCTGAGTTGTTTTATTTTATTTTCTTGTTTCTTTTAGCTTGAAAGTTAATATAAATTAAAAAAGAAGAAGATGATTACCGCAAGAAGAAACTAACATACATAAGGCACAAAAGAAGTATTGACTTGAAAAGGAGAAAAAACAATTAAGTAAAATATATATTCCTTCCATTTCATTTATGCAACAATATTAATTAAATATAATTTTTAACAAAGAATTTTTTTTTTTGACATATAAGCTAATGATGTATAACATATCTTATAATTCACGATATTTCATGGCAAAAATTTTCAGAAGATCAAGTCATTAAGGACACTTAGAGAAGGTCAAGTTGTGAGAGTTTGTCTAAAGAACCCACTTTATCTTAGAATATGTACATTGTCGCTTAACCATTTATAGTTATAGGACGAAAGTCTTGAATTTTAAATCTCTAAAGATTAAAAAATTCTTTTTTTACTTATGTTATTTGCAAATCTATGAGTAATTGTGAAAAAATATATATCACTTATTTGATTTATAGTTGTTTCCTCAAATTAAGAAGTGTGGAGATCATAAATGTCTTGAAATATTCTCGCGAGTAATGTTATGCAAGTCTGTCTATGTTTTTAAAGCTAATAAAAACTCATATACCAATATTACAAAAAGGAATTCAAGTATTTCGGTGTGGTGGAGGTTTCTTCTTGTTTACCCTAAAAATTGAGTAACAATTAAACTTATATTGTGGTTTTAATGATATGGGATTTAAACCAGTATCAATTGATAAACAACGAATTAAATAGATAAATTGGACAATAAAATAAATCAAACCGGTCTGCAAACAATGCCTCGACCTCGATTCGAGATAGTCTCGAGGTTAGTCAATAAGAACAGTAGAGGATGGAACAAAAAACGATGAACAGTAAGTAAAACAAAGAAAGCAGCGTATGTGTATATTCTTATCAGTTAATAATGATTGTCTCCCTCACAAGTGAATGTAATCCCTCTTTATATAATAAAGCAATCCTAAATAAGGTACAACTCTAATAATGGAAGTAGATCCCATAATTGGCACTAATAACCGCTTTGATTTGATCTGTTTCGGAATTTTTGCCATGATCTTCGACCGGTTACTAATATCTCGCCACTCCGCTATTACGCCTTACTCGAAGTCAGTCATGCTTGATCTCGATTGTTGCTGGCCTCGATCTCAATGAACACTTCTATCTCCAGGATTGATGTTCTATCTTCGAGCTCGAGCCCGATCTATTATGAGGTTACCCTCGAGGCAACTCCCCTGCCAACGAAATCGGGTATGCCCGATTTCGACCGTATACAGATAGCCCCCTCGTTTTTTGGAGTGTAACGAAAAGAAACAAATTTGAGACTTCGATTTAATACCTCGATCAATTATGACGTCAACATCGTGACGTAAGCAACAAAAGCCATTGAAGCATCGCATCTGCACAGTTCCCAATGTCATTAATTAACGCCAGTTGATGGTCGGCCATGAGTGCTTTCAAACCATCAAAGTGGCTATTATAAATAGACCACCTTCATAATCTTATCAAACTTTACTTTCAAACTTCTTCTAATCTTCAAAAGCTCTTCTATTCTCTTCAAGTTCATCAACTTTGCCGGTTTCCGTTTGCCAATCTCTTATTAAAACACAAATTCAGCCTTCTTCTTCCTTAAACCTCATATAGCAATGTCAAAAACATCAAAGACCATTCTTCAAGAAGAAAAGGCCCCCTCATCGCGGCCGGCCGGTGAAAAAATACCGGTGGAGCCACGTATCGAAGAGTGCATCCCCGGGCCATGTGAACTTACTTCCGACTTTAAAGTCGAAAAACCCTCTTTGGTTCCTGGCCGGTGCGAGCCCATGTCTAGATACATCTGTTCGATATCCGAAGGCGATCTCGAGCAGGTGAAAAAAGACTGCCACTGGGAGAATAAAAAGGTGGTGATTCCTACCCCCGAGGAGGACATCACCACTCATGTGAAAGGGTTCTTAAGTATGTATACTTACCCTTTTACACTAGGTTTCGTCGATCCTGTTATAATCGACTTCTGCCGCCAATACCGGGTAACCCTAGGCCAGATCTACCCCTCTTTTTGGTGCATTGTCATTTTGCTTAGATTCTTCTCGAGCAAGGTCGAGGGGATGTCTTTCACCCTCGATCATCTCATTAGGCTATACATCCCCCGTCTTTATCGGGACGGACTGATAAGGCTTCAGCGCCGAGCCACGAAGGTGCTGTTCTCGAGCATAGGCGAGGACAAGAACCTAGGATGGATGGGCCGATTTGTCCTAGTCAGGACCTCCGACTTAATCCTCGCCGAGAAGATGCCATTCCCTGAAGAATGGAACATGAAGCGTAAGTAGAATCTCACCGATAACATTTGATTACTTGTTATGTTTCCTTTACCTCTTCTCATCTATATTCTTCTTTATGGTGTAGCTTTCCCCTGGTTTCCTGGTGCAGTCCCGAACCTTGCAGGTTGGGTTCGACAACTGGTTTCAACCTCTTCGTATTCTGAGCGCTCGTGGCGCGATTTGGCCAAGGGTCGATGGGAGGCCAAAAATCATGGTAAGTTCTCCTGTCCGTGTTTGATACTTTCCTGTGAAATACTTCTTTTCAACTTGATTTCTTCTTATATAGGTCTTGGAGATAATGTCGTCATGAGGCTGCCTCCCCCCGGGGAAGAGGAGGCCCCGAAGTCGACCAAAGACAAGAAAAGGAGAAGGGCCTCGCCTCCAGATATCCCAAAGCCCAGGAAAAGCAGGGCTCGAAAGTCGAAGACTGATCCCGCCGTTCTGTCTGCCGATGTAGTCCAAACGCTACGAGATGAAGACGAGGAAGGAGAAGATGCCGACTACCTGCTGGTGGCTCAGAAGAGCAAGGCATCGAAGCTTCGAGAACTGCTGAGCTGGTGACGGTCAAGGAGGTTCGGCCGCAGACCGAGGTGATCTCGGAGGAAGGTCCAAGCAAAGTCCCGGAGTCATCGGGTGTTGATGATGCCTCCTGCCGTGATGAGCAACCGGTAGGTGTGCCCGAAGGGTCTAGTTCTGAGGCCCTTCAAAGAGAAGAGAATGCCCCAAGTGACTTGCTCGGGGCAATTAATTGATGATTCGCCACCCGGCCCCACGTTCTATGAGGGGTAGTTTCGGGATGCTTGGTCCATAGGGACCCCCGATGTGGGGAAGGCCCCCGAAGGGGATGATATATTTTGCGGCTGCTTCACGGGGGTCGATGATGTTTCCGACCTGGACGCATCACTCATTTTTAATGTGGCTCAGCGGCTTCTGAACCAAGTGAGTTTTAGCCCATGTTACCATGCTTGCGTTTGTTCTTATTTCTCTAAGTCTGATTTCCTTCCTTTCTGTATAGGCTACGACGCTCCATCGAGAAGCGTCCTTCAAATACCGAGCTGAGCTAGCCCGATGTGAGGCTGATCTCAAAAGGCTTACGGAGGAGAGAGACGCCCTCAAACTCCTCTATGTGAAAAAAGAAGAGGAGATCATGAGTATTCAAGCCAAGCTGGCAAGAGCTCATCAAGATCAGACCGAGCTCATTGAATGAGTAATGTAAATTTTTGGGAGCTTGTTATGTATTAACTTGATATTGGTGACTAATACTTTGATCCTGCAGGTTCAGCAGAAGGCCGAATTGGTTAAGCAGTTTTGTGAAGAGGCCAAGATTAAAGAGGTAGAGACTTTGGGGTGAAAGCAGAATATGGACCGTCTCGCCTCGGAGAAAGATGAGGTTCGAGCCCAACTGTCTTTAGTTGAGCGTCAACTCCAAAGTGTGAAGGAGGAGAACTTGGCCCGAGCTCAGAAGGTAGAAGAGCTTGAGACTCGGTTGGCCGCTGAGCTTGCAAGGGCCACATCCGAGGCATAGGCGCTCGTAGACTCCTACCGAGCCGACACCGAAGCCGCTAATACTCGGGCAAAGGAAATTTCTTATGCTGCTGGGGTTAGATTGTCCCTTGTTTTCGAGCATGTTAGGCACCAATCTCGGAGAGAGACTCTTCAGGAGGTACATGCTCATGGCTTCGACCTCACAGCTGATATCGAGAGTGCGAAGGTTTTGGAGGACGAGGCCGGAGCTTTGCTTTCCGATGATGAAGACTCTGCGAGTGGATCCGAGAATGGAGGAGATGAAGATGAAGCTCCCAAAGATGCGGCTCCCAAGGCGGACTAGGCACTTAGGATTTTTCCTCCCCTTTTTTGTGTAAGACCCTGTGTGGTCTTTGTAAATACTTTACATATATTAAAGATTCCTTTTCTTTCCGTTTCGTCTTCGATTTTTGATTTATGATATATTCTGTTTTGCCTTTGCCTTGTGAAAACTTTGTTGCAATCGGGTTGTTGCAGCCTCTATAATCGAGTGAGCAATAGCTCGAACTCAGAGTAGAACAAACCCTTAGATTTTTTAGTTAAGCGAGAGCGAGTCCCTGAGCTCAACAATATGTTCGGGATTTTGATTTCGGATGGCCTTGATCGAAGCCGTAATTATACTATTTTTATAGCCGAGTTCGAGTAAGTTTCCAACTCACAGTAACAGACCCCTTAAGGTTTTATATCAAATAATGATGAATCCTCGAGCTATATTCAAGTCAGTTTTATTTGAGCTCGGAATAGTGGAACCCTTAGGTCCGAATTGAGTGAGAATAAAATCTAGAACTCTAAGTGCATTGGCCTTTAGGCTCTTTATATTGGGCCGATATGGCCTCTAAAAGATGGCTATTTTTTCCCTTTTTCGGCTTAGAAGACTTAGTAAAACATTTCTTTATGCTTAACACGTATTCTTTACCCATTGGATTTTTTGAGGGTTCGATGTCGATTGAAACTCCTTTGCTTTTTGTGCCTTAGCACGTTTGTGTTAAGATAATTTGATACCTCTTAAGGTTTTTCGAGGGCTGATTTCATCGAAGCCCTTTTGATTACTTGCCGAGGTTAGCCTTTTTTAACCGGTTTTTCAAAGAATTCATTGGCCTATTTTTATTGCGGGATTCGGACGTCTCCGAGCCATCTTAATTTGGCCGTAGCCTTTGGGTATGCTTCTTGGGCTTATTTCCCAATAACACTTCGAACTTGTTTGAAGTGTTAGTCCCCGAGAGTGATGTCCTTGGCCTATAGATCGAGGGGTGCCTCTTTGAGGTCTTATGAATTTGAGTTTAGATTACTCGACTATGTCGATCGTCGACGGCAGTCCCCGAGTGTACGAGGTATATTTGCACTTGGCCCTTGAGCCATTTCTCACAAAATCATAAGTACAGAGCTTGTATGGTAGAAAATTTTCTTTGAGACACAAGATGTTTGATATAGAAAGAATACTTCTTTGTATAATTTATACATGCGTACATGCTTTGCCATCGGGGCTCGACTAATCTATACGGACACGGTTCATTCGACCGTTTGGCCCATTACAAGGTTTCTCTATCGAGACCCTTTGACACGAAGTATTTTCCTCAAAAGTGTAACATCCGAGGGTGATGCCCCCCAGTATTCGAGGTTGATTGTAAAGAAGCCTTGGATACTGTTGAATTGTCCTCAGGTAGCACATAATTATTGCCTCGTTGAAAACCTCGCCGGAAAAACCCACTTGGGACAAAAACTGATCTAAGGAAAAAAGAGTGCAACACGTGCTTTAAAACCTGAGGTCTATATGTCTTCGATCGAACACCTGCAGTGAGTTAGTGTCGAATATATAAATGAAAAAAAGGGATAAAGTCATACCTTAGCAATAATACCGTTTGAGAAGCGATATGTTCCAATTATTTGGCAGTTGTTCGCCGTCCATCGTGCCGAGCTTATAAGATCCCTTTTCGACGATGTCGAGGACTTGGTAGGGTCCCTCCCAATTTGGGCCGAGCTTCCCTTCATTAGGATCTCGAGTGTTGATGGTGACTTTCCTCAGGATTAAGTCCCCGACTCTGAAATGGCGAAGGTTGGTTCTCGTATTGTAGTATCTTTTGATTCGTTTCTTTTAATCAGCCATTCGAACGAGTGCGGCTTCTCGTTTTTCATCCAATAATTTGAGGCTAGTATTCATAGCCTCGTGATTTGACTCTTCTGTTTTATGTCGAAACCTGGCACTAGGTTCCCCAACTTCGACTGGAATCAAGGCTTCGGAGCCATATACTAAGGAGAACGGGTTGCCCCCGTACTGGAATTTGATGTTGTTCGATATGCCCAAAGGACTTCGGGTAGAATTTCTCTCCATTTCCCCTTAGCGTCGTTCAACCTTTTCTTTAGGTTTTGAATGATAGTCTTGTTCGTCGATTCGACCTGTCCGTTCCCACTAGGGTGATACGGCGTTGATAATATCCTTTTTACTTTGTGGTCTTCGAGGAATTTCGCCACTTTGCTGCCGATAAATTATTTTTCATTGTCATACACTATTTCGGCGGGTTTTCCAAATCGACATACGATGTGATCTCAGATGAAGTCTATAACCTCTTTCTCTCTCACTTTCTCGAACGCCTATGCTTCAACCCATTTAGAGAAATAGTCAGTCATAAATAAAATGAACTTAGCTTTACCTGGTGCCGATGGCAGAGGGCCGACGTTATCCATTCCCCTTTTCATGAATGGCCATGGGGATAGGACTGAATGAAGTTGTTCTCCGGGCTGATGGATCATCATTGCAAATCTTTGACATTTATCACATTTTCGAACAAACTCCTTAGTGTCTTTTTCCATGCTATCCCAGTAGTATACTGCTCTAATGAGTTTTGTGAATCAGTGATTCAGCGCTAGAGTGGTTCCCACAAGTGCCTTTATGGACCTCTCATAAAACATAATCGGTGTCTCCTGGTCCTAAGCATACTGCCAATGGTCCATCGAATGTCCTTCTGTATAATGTTCCATCTTCAGCCAATGTGAATCGAGCAACTTTGGTTTGTAGGGCCCTCGACTCTTTAGGGTCCGATGGGAGCTTTCTGTTCTTCAAGTATTCAATATATTTATTCCTCCAATCCCAGATTAAGCTTGTAGAGTTTATCTCGGCATGACCTTCCTCGATCACGGATCTCGAGAGTTGAACGACAGTCCCCGAGCTGATCTCATCTTCCTCGACCGATGACCCCAAATTTGCAAGTGCATCGGCCTCACTGTTTTGTTCTCGAGGTACATGCTGCAAAGTGCATTCCTTGAAATGGTGCAAAGTTACCTGCAGTTTGTCCAAATACCTTTGCATTCTATCCTCTCGAACTTCGAACATTTTGTTTACTTGGTTCACCACCAGTAAAGAGTCACACTTGGCTTCAATGACTTCTGCTCCCAAGCCTTTAGCTAGTTCGAGACCTGCAATCAAGGCCTTGTACTCGGCCTCATTGTTAGTCAACCTAGAAGTTTTGATAGACTGCTTAATAGTGCTACCTGTGGGAGGCTTCAAAACGATGCCTAGCCCGGACCCCTTCACATTCGAAGCACCGTCTGTGAAGAGGGTCCATACCCCCGATGATGTACCCAATTTTAACAAGAGTTCCTTTTCAACTTCGGGTACGGGGGTTGGCGTAAAATCGGCCACGAAGTCCGCTAAAATTTGAGACTTTATGGCCGTCCGGGGTTGATATTCGATATCGTATTCAGTGAGTTCGACGGCCCATTTGGCCAATCGGCCCGATAGTTCGGGCTTGTGCAAAATATTACAAAGTGGGTAAGTGGTTAATACGCATATGGGGTGACATTAAAAGTATGGTCTTAACTTTCTAGAGGCGCTTATCAGTGAAAGTGCCAATTTCTCCAAGTGTGGATATCTAGTTTCTCCTTCTCCTAAAGTTAGACTTACATAATAAACGGGAAATTGCGTACCTTGCTCTTCTCGAACTATGACACCATTTTGCTGCAATTTCCGATACTGCCAAGTACAAGTAAAGTTTCTCATCTTCCTTTGGAGTGTGAAGCAGTGGTGGGCTCGATAAGTATCACTTCAATTCCTCTAATGCATGTTGGCATTTCGGGGTCCAGGCAAAATCGTTCTTCTTTTTGAGTAGACAGAAAAATCTGTGGCTTCGATCCGACGACCTCGAAATGAATCGGCATAAGGCAGCTATCCGTCCAGTTAGCCTCTGCACGGCTTTTACACTGTCCACGATGGTGATGTCTTTGATGGCCTTGATTTTATCGGGGTTGATCTCGATCCCCCGATTCGATATCATAAAGCCAAGGAACTTGCCCAAACCGACCCCGAAAGCACATTTCTCGGGGTTGAGCTTCATGTTGTATTTCCTGAAAATCTAGAATGTTTCCTGCAAATGAGCAAAATGGTCCTCTGCGCGCAGGGACTTAACTAGAATGTCATCAATATAAACTTCTATTGATTTACCTATTTATTCTTCGAATATTTTATTTACTAGGCGTTGGTAAGTAGCTCCTACATTTTTTAGCCCGAAGGGCATTACATTATAACAATATGTTCCATACTTGGTGATAAATAAAGTCTTTTCTCGGTCCTCCGGGTTCATTTGGATTTGATTGTACCCGGAATAGGCATCGAGAAAAGTAAGGATCTCGTGGCCGGCCGGGGCATCGATCATGCGATCGATGTTAGGAAGTGGAAAAGAATCTTTGGGGCATGCCTTGTTTAAACCCTTATAATCTACACACATTCTAAGTTTGTTCCCGTTTTTAGGGACTACAACTACATTGGCTAACCATTCGGGATATTTCACCTCCCGAATGGACCCTATTTTGAGAAGTTTAGTTACCTCGTCCCTTATGAATGCATGCTTTACCTCGGACTGGGCTTCTCTTTTGCTTTACCGGTTTGAACCTAGGGTCCAGGCTTAGCCGATGCGTCGTTATCTCCGGTGGGTTCCTGTCATGTCTAAATGGGACCAAGGAAAACAATCTATGTTATCAATAAGAAATTGAATAAGTTTTTTCCTGAGTTTATGGGTTAATCCCGTTCCGAGGTATACCTTTCGCTCGGGGAGGTACTCGATCAATATAACCTATTCCAGCTCTTTGACCATTGATTTGGTGGCCTCAGAATCTTCGGGAACAATAAAAGTTAGAGGGGTCAGAAAATCCTCCTCTTTTTCTTCTATCTCATACTTCCCCGATTCGGTCGAGGCTGGTGGCTGTGATTGTTATTTGACTTCCTGTTTACCTTTGATGCTCGACCTTTCCGGGGTTGATAGTGTCAATATCGGTGGTACCTCATCGACCGCAAACATTTCCTTTGCAGCATGCTGCTCCCCGTATACTGTTTTTATACCGTCCGACGTCGGGAATTTCATCATTTGGTGGAGAGTCGAAGGGACTGCCCTTATACTGTGGATCCAAGGCCTTTCGAGCAGGGTATTGTACCTCATGTCGCCCTCGATTACGTGGAACTTGGTATCTTGAATGGTTCCAGCCACGTTCACCGGTAGAATAATCCCACCTTTAGTTGTTTCACTGGCCATATTGAAGCCGTTTAAGACCCGAGCTGTGGGCACAATTTGATTTTGTAGGCTGAGCTGCTCCACGACCCTCGATCGGATGATATTCGCCGAGCTACCTGGATCCACTAAAACATGCTTAACTTGAACTTTATTTAATAAGATAGAAATTACCAGAGCGTCATTGTGGGGCTGAGAAATACCTTCTGGTTCTTCGTTGTTGAATGATAAAGTGCCTTCGGGCACATAATCTCGGGTTCGTTTTTCCCTAGTGATTGATACCTTAGTGCGTTTGAATATGGGTCCATGTGGAATATCGACCCTACCAACGATCATATGAATGACATATTGGGGTTCCTCCTGTTCATTTTTCCTGCTGGCATCCCTTTCTCTGAAATAATTCTTGGCTCGATCGCTGAGGTACTCTTGAAGGTGGCCCTCATTGAATAGACGGGCTACCTCCTCCCTTAATTTCCTGCAATCCTCGGTCTTGTGACCATGCGTGCCATGATACTTGCACAACAAATTTGGGTTTCTTTGGGAAAGATCGGTTTGTATGGGTCTGGGCCACCTAGTATCTCTTATCCTTCCGATTGCTGATACAATGCCCGATGCATCAATGCTAAAGTTATATTCCGATAACCGAGGTGCCTCTGTGGGATCGACATACTTGTCAAAACCACTTTTGCTCATAAGTCCCCGAGAAATCTGTCCTCGATCACTTCTTTGATCGTTCCAGGCAGAATTGCATCCTGAACCATTGTTCTTTCGATCTGCGGTATATGGTTGATATCGGTCTCTGGTCGACCTTGGCTCCCTATCGACGTCCCTTTGGTTTTTAACTGCCAACCTGTTTGAATGTACTGAACTGGAAGAGGCTCTTAATTGGTCGTCCTTGACCCTATCTTCGATTGATATCGATTGTGCACATCTGCCCAAGCTACAGCTGGATACTCGATCAAATTTTGTTTCAACTAACGTGATGCTATCGAACTCCGCTCGTTCAACCCTTGGGTGAAAGCTTGAACGGCCCAATCATCTATGACCGGTGGCAACTCCATGCTTTCCATTTGAAATCGGGACACGAACTCCCTCAGCATTTCATTGTCCTTTTGTCTTACCTGGAAAAGGTCCGATTTCCTCGTTTAGACCTTTATGGCCCCGGCGTGTGCCTTTACAAAAGAATCTGCTAACATGGCAAATGAGTCGATGGAATTTGGTGACAGGTTGTGATACCAAATCATTGCTCCCTTTGAAAGGGTCTCTCCAAATGTTTTCAACAGCACAGATTCAATTTCATCTTCTAAATCGTTACCCTTGATGGCGCATGTATATGAAGTAACATGCTCGTTGGGATTGGTGGTCCCATTATATTTGGGTATGTCTGGCATACGAAACTTCTTTGGAATAGGCTTCAGAGCCGCACTTGGAGGAAACGGCTTTTGTACAAACTTCTTCGAATCCATCCCTTTCAAGATTGGCGGTGCCCCCGGTATCTGATCAACTCGAGAGTTGTATGTCTCCACTTTTTTATCGCTAGCTTCGATTCTCTTCTCCCCTGATTCAATTCTTTTGGTGAGCTCCTCGAGCATTTTCATTACCGCAGGATCAGTCCCCGATTCGTTACAATTTTGACCTTTCCGGTATTGGCTCGGTACGGCAAGTAATTTCCGGCTCGACCCTATTCGGAGCTCTATATTGATTTTATAACCGAGCAATAGCGGCTTGCTGAGCCTGAAGCATCTCGAATATCACTTGGAGACTGACTCCTTCGTCTCCTCTGCCCTGTGTTCCTTAGCCACTAGATCAGCCTTCTCTGCGTACACTCCCATCGAGATCTGCGCCTAGGTCTGCGTTTAGAGCAACGTGCAAACTGACATCGACTGGGTTGGCAACCGGTGCTCCCCCGAGATTAGCCTGTGTCATCTCGACTCCTGGAGCAATCACATTTTCGTTTTCACCGTGGAATCCGAGGCCATTGTCACCGTGTGTGGATGTGTTTTGTGAGTTTGACATGTTTTAACATGAAAGCAAAGATATTTGACAAGAACAAGCGTAAAATAGTGTCTTTTACTAGAATCAGTACTGAACAATCACTATTATCCTTAGCCCCACGGTGGTTTTAAGGATATGTGATTTAAACCAGTACCAATTGATAAACAACGAATTAAATAGATAAATTGAACAATAAAATAAATTAAATCGGTCTGCAAATAATGCCTCGACCTCGATTCGAGATAGTCTCGAGGTAATAAGAACAGTAGAGGATGGAACAAACAGCGATGAATAGTAAGTAAAACAAAGAAAGCATCGTATGTGTATATTCTTATCAGTGAATAATGATTGTCTCCCTCACAAGTTAATGGAATCCCTCTTTATATAATAGAGGAATCCTAAATAAGGTACAAATCTAATAACGGAAGTAGATCCCATGATTGGCACTAATAACCGCTTTGATTTGATTTGTTCCGGAATTTCCGCCGTGATCTTCGACCGGTTACTGATATCTCGCCATTCCGTTATTACGTCTTACTTGAAGTCAGTCATGCTTGATCTCGATTGTTGCTGGCCCCGATCTCAATGAACACTTCCATCTCCAGGATTGATGTTCTATCTTCGAGCTCGAGCCCGATCTATTATGAGGTTACCCTCGAGGCAACTCCGCTGCCAACGAAATTAGGTATGCCCGATTTGGACCGTATACACTTCTATTGTTGGGTTATGTTAATATAGATTAACAAATCATATTCAAAACCTTTATAATTTTAATAAACAGATCTATAAATATCAAAGAAAAAAAACTAAGAATAAAAATTGACAATAAAAAAGAAGCAAAAAGAAAGATTTTACCTTTACAAAAAATGGACAAATTTTCTTCACTACTAGAAATCCGGAAAAATCTGACCGAGCAATACCAACCAACGTTGGTCGGTCAACAAAAGCGACCAAAAAACCGTCCAAAACGGACGGAAACTACCAAAAAAATATTTTATATTTTGTTTTAAATTACATACCAATCGAAATTGGTCGGTATATTGGTCAAACATTTGACCGCAGTGGTCAGACTTGCTTAGTCAAATCAACTTTTTGATTAGTGACCAACATCGGTCGGTAATGTGGACCCATATTTTTAAATTATAATAATTATATTATTATTTAAAATATTTTATAAAATTTATATTTGAATTTACCGACCAAAGTCGGTCGGTTATTACAGGGAAAGATTTTACCGACCAACTTTAGTTGGTAGATGTAATTTCTGGAAAATAATCGACCAATTTCGGTCGGTTCATAGGTCAAACATGGTCAAACTTTTGAATCACATTAATATTTACTATCGAAATAATATAAATATAATCCGTTAACACTTTATTTTGTTAATATAATTATTTATAAAGATTATGCTTATAGTTTATAATTATTTATAGTAAATATATATGTGAATAAAATAAATTCTTATAGTTTATAATAATTTTTTATAGTTTTTAATATTTTAAGAAATAATAACACAAAAAAAATAATTTAGTTTTTTTTTAAAAAAAAATAACCGACCGAACTCGGTCGGTTAATGGTCAAACACAGTCAACGCGCGGTCACTTAAGTGTACCGACCGAATTCTAATTCCAGATCCCAAATACGGGCTCCCCCTTCCCCCCCCCCCCGGCCGCCGTCGTTGCCGTTGCTACTGCCACCACTGCCCCTCCCTTTCCACCTCCTAAAAATTCCAGGTTTCGATTTGAACTTGCATTGTTTGTATAATTTTAATATTTTATTATTTCGTTATGAATTAGTTAATTATTGTTTAAATTGATTGTTTAAATTTGAATTTTATTGAAATCTAGGGTTTAGGTCATGTTAAAATTGAATTGAATTGAATTGATTGCCTAGGGTGTAAATTCAATATTTAAGTTTGTATTGACTTGAGTAGTTTAGTTAGGAATTGAATGTTTAACTTTGAATTGAATTGTGTTTTTAGGATTTGTTCTTGTGAATTGAATTTTTAGGGTATGAATTGCATTTTTAGAGGTAAGTGTTGAACTTTTCGGATAGAGCTTATGTTGTGTGAGCTTAATTGAATTGTTTAGGGTATGGGTTGAACTTTTAGGATATGAATTGAACTTTTAGAGATAATGGTTAAACTTTTTGGATGTGAATTGAACTTTTAGGGATAATTGTTGAACCTTTTGGGTATGAATTGAACTTATAGTTTATGTTTAAATTGAATGAATCATAATTAATTATATTTACTATAATTTAATTTTAGTCTAATTAGTAAAAATTAATTATATTAATTAACTACAAATGATTTAATTAATTTATAATTGTAGAATAAATTAAGTAGTTCTAATATTTATGGAAATATCTCAATTGTTTTATTTGTATAGATGGAACATCGTACTTGGATGTACAATAGGAATTATCCTAATCGGCGGGGATTGCGGGAGGATTTTGTAGAAGGGATTGATGACTTTATTAGACATACAATGTCACTTTCATCATACCAAATTGAAGGAGTAATTAGGTGCCCTTGTGTCAAGTGCGATTGTGTGAAGTTTAAAAAATCGAAGGAAGTTAAGATTCATCTTTATAGGAAGGGGTTTATAGAGAATTACTTTGTGTGGACTAATCATGGAGAGATCGATGGTAGCCGTGGAATATTTCATAACATGGTTGTTGGTGAAAGTAGTAGGTCGGTGGAGAATAGAAATCATGATTCTAGAATTCAGGATATGGTTGCGGATGCATTTGGGATGCACTCCGGGGTTGAGCCCAATGAAAATGTTGAACAAACTCCTAATGATGATACAAAATATTTTTTATGAACAGTTAGAGGAAGCTAGTCGTCCACTATGTGAAGGAAGTCCGCACTCTGAGTTGTCTGTTGCAGTTAGATTACTAAGTATCAAATTTGATTGGAATATTTCTCAAGCGACCATGGACTCTTTTATTGACCTTATGAGCGAACTAGTTGACCCAAATATCAACTTACCTGGTGATTTCTATAAGGCAAAGAGATTGGTTTCTAAGTTAGGACTTTCGTCGATGAGAATTGATTATTGTGAAGATGATTGCATGTTATATTATAAAGATGATGCAAATTTAGAAAGTTGTAAATTCTGCGAAAAGCCTCTTGAAAAGAGGCTTTCCAGCGGGAATATGGTCATTGTGAAGGTGATGCATTATTTGCCTCTTATACTGTCACGACCCAAAATCCAACTAGTCGTGATGGTGCCTAACCCAACCCGCTACCAATTCCAATAACAATTAATAAAGTAATTAAGTAAAGAAATTATCTGAATCTAAATCTGATACATTCCCCAAGAACTGGTAGTACAAATCATGAGCTTCTAAGAATAGAGTTTACAAAGCGGAAATGAAATAAATACATAGTCTATTTGAAAAGTACATAAATAGAGTTTTATAGATCTAAAGCTACCACGAACAAGAGGTAGCTACAACCGGGATGCAGGTACATCTTCAATCCAGCTCCCATCGAACACAGCAACATCAACAACCAACGTCTGCACGCAAGGTGCAGAAGTGTAGTATGAGTATAACCGACCCCATGTACTCAATAAGTAACAAACCTAACCTTAGGTTGAAAGTAGTGACAAGTTAACAAAAAGGTCGGGTCCAACACTAATATTCCACAACAATTCATAACAGCATAGTACACGTAACAAAAGAGTATTTCAGAAATAAAAGGCTCAGTCCGTTCACAGTTCCAGAAAAATAGACATTTCTTTTCAAGTATCTCAGTGAAAATTCAAATCTTTTACTGAAAAATCCAAAATACGAGTAAGTTTGAAAACTATGATTTTTCCCAAAACTCCTTTCAACAAATAGTAAGATGTTTCATTTTCAGGTAGCATGAGGAAAGTACTTCTCTATGCCTACATGTCAAGATACAGGTAAAATCATAAATGTGCCCAAGATCGGGTAGCAGAAGGAAATGCACCTCTATGTATGTATCTCAAGTACGCTTGTCAAATGCAATGTATCTCGATGATGAGCTCATGTACTCACACTCTCAGAGTACTCAATGTCACTGTCTCGCATCCTCTCTCACTATGCTCAATGCTCAGCACACTCAATCACTCAGCGCTGTACAATATCCGCTGCGGCGTACAGCCCGATCCACATATATATATATATAGTCGACTGCGCTCACTGGGGGTGTGCAGACTCCGGAAGGGCTCCTTCAGCCCAAGCGCTATATTGCTGCGGCGTGCAGCCCAATCCAATATTATTGCGACGTACAACCCGATCCAATATTGTTGCAGTGTGCAACCCGATCCAATAATATATATATAGCCCGAAGGCTTGTTGCGGCGTGCAACCTGATCCATATAAAATAAAATCAATATCATATGCTGCGGCGTGCAGCCCGATCCCAAAATGTCACTCTCACTCAGGCCCTCGGCCTCACTCAGTCATCAATCTCTCCAGTCTCACTCACGGGCTCACAATGCCATGAAGCTAGCCCGACAACAGTGATATGATGTATTAATAAACAACAACTGAGACTGAGATATGATATGAATGCATAAATATGACTGCGTACAATGTATCAATGAAATCAGTGAGATAACAGCAAGAAACGACCCCTATGGGTCCTAACAATATCAGCATAAAGCCTAAACATGATATTTAGCATGATTGACAGCTTAACTACTTTATCACATGGTGAAAACACGGATATCAACAAAGTAGGACCACTATACAGTGCCATGGGAACAACATAGTCTCAATTCACATCGTGCACGCCCACACGCCTGTCACCTAGCATGTGCGTCACCTCAATACCAATCATATAACACGTATTTTGGGGTTTCATACCCTCGGCACTAAGATTAGAAGAGTTACTTACCTCGAACAAGCCAATTCCAACACCGAGCAAGCCAAGCGATGCTCCAAAATGCCATCCCACACGTTCCGACCTCCGAATGGCTCGAAACTAACCAAAAACAACTCAAGTACATCAAACAATGCTAAAGGAACCCATTCCGATCGAAAAAGATCAAATCTTGAATAAAAAGCCCAAAATCGGCCAAAAGCCCAACTCGGGCCCGCACCTCGGAACCCAACAAAATTTATAAAATTCAAACACCCATTAAATTATGAGTCCAACCATACTAGTTTCACTCAAATCCGACTCCAATTCGATGTTCAAAACTCAAAAATTCACATTATGAAACTTTAGGCCAAAACCCCCAATTTCCTCTTTAAAATTCACAATCCAATTACCACAAAAATGAAGGTAGATTCATGAAATATAACCAAAACCGAGTAGAGAACACTTACCCTAATCCTTATAATGAAAATTGCTCCAAGCATCGCCTCAATCCGAGCTCCATAGCTCCCAAAATGTAAAAATGTCCGAAATATTCGAGTACTATATACACTGCTCAGACGTCCTCTTTCGCGAACGCGGGAAAACCATCGCGTTCGCGATGAACAAAATGCACACTGCCACAAAAGACTCGACGCGTTCATGATGCACCCCACGCGAACGGGATGAACACTGTTGCCAAAGCTTCGCGAACGCGACTAACCTTACGCGATCGCATAGAAGAACGCTCAAATTCCCGGCTGCCAACCTCAACACTACGCGAACGCGATCCTCCATACGCGAATGCGAAGAGGACTTGCCCCAACTCTATGCGAACGCGAGACATACTTCGCGATAACGAAGAACAATTGCTGCTGTCATCAAAATATACTACGCGTTTGTGATGCTTGCCACGCAAATGCGATGAAGAAACGTGACACTAGACATCAGAACACACCAGCACTGAAAACATGAAGGAAAATAGCCCGAAATCGATCCGAACCACGCCCGAGTCCCTCGGGACCCTGTCCAAATATACCAACAAGTCCCACAATATAACACGGACCTACTCGAGGCCTAAAAATACACAAAACAATATCGGAACGATGAATCACACCTCAATTCGAATTCAATGAACTTTGAAACTTCAACTTCCACAACCGATGTCGAAACCTATCAAATCACATCCGATTGACCTCAATTTTTTGCACACAAGTCACATTCAACATTACGGACCTGCTCCAACTTCCGGAATCGGAATCTGACCCCGATATCAAAAAGTCCACTCTCGGTCAAACTTTCAAAAATTTCAACTTTCGCCATTTCGAGCCAAATTCAACCACGGACCTCCAAATCACAATTCGGACGCGCTCCTAAGTCAGAAATCACCCAAAGGAGCTAATGGGACAATCAAAACTCTGTTCCGGGTTCAAATTCCCGGGTTCAAATTCACATACATCTACACTATTACGACTACACCAAAGAACGAACCACTCCCACAGGTGGAGCCTCAGCACTAACCTACACGTGAGGCCTCTCTTACAGAATATCAGGCTGCATACCACTATATCCAAAGTACTAGGGTCCCTATACCTACCTCTACTAAATCAGCGTCATGCATACTACTTCTCCCCCACTCTTCCACATCATCATAGTCACTCCACCTGCCCTTCAAAGACGCCCCATCTTCTTCCACATATGTAGGCAACGTCAATCCCTATAACCCAACCTTTTATTCCATTGAGAACCCTAAACCAACATTCCAACACCCAGGTACTCAAGTGCCTACTCCAATGGAAAATTGTGATATTTTTGCGGCTCTGTCTATACCGCCGCTTGAGCCCCCTCCTCCTCATCATGATTTATGCCTACCACCTCCCTCTTTTTCTACTTCACCACTACATATAACCTCCTCCTCCTTTATCCCATCATCTTCCAGCTCCCCATATTTGCCATTATCACACACTACTTTTGTTGTTCACGAACATGTATCGCCACTTTCCACCACGCCAATGCCACAATAGAGGCAGGCACTACATCACAAACATCCAAATCAACAACTATGCTCCTCCTGCCCCACCACCACTCCCTCCACCCCCACACCCCAGCCTTACCTCCTGGGCCACCCCATTCACACTCCTTAATACTACTATTACCATGCACTTCCCTCTCCTCTCTTACATCAACCACATAACACAATGCCATAGATTCTATGGAATCTACCCCTTCTTCAGCAACATGCAACAAAATTGCTCAACAACAGCGACCTGCCGACAACTCTTATCCAAGACGGCATCCCAGACATCCTTCATCAGGATCATATCTTGCAAATTCTATACCCGGCCCATAGGAGATTGCTGATCTCGGAATCCACAACCAACTCAATCAAGCGCATGAATGGCTCAACCACCCAACAACCCACAAAATGGGACTATACACCCGCCTCTCAGTCACTGGCAGTACTACAACGACCAAGATCCCCATCTGTAGGAAGACCCACTGTCACTGCTGCCACAGGAAGTAGAGATCATTCCCAATCCACCAGCGACGCCACCTCCACCTCCGCCAGCCAGTCCACTATTGGTCGACGATGAGCACGTCCCACTGGAGGCACCACCTCTCATCGAGACGTTCATGGAGACACTGCATCTGACACACCCTCTCAATATATATCTCCATGCATCATGCTCCTGGAGATGTCATTAGCTCCTGGAGGGAACTGATCCTCCGCAACCCCTAGATTAATGAAGATCATGCTTTGGCATTGTCGTGGTGCCAACAGCCCATAATTTAGGCACAATTTATAGTTCTACTCAATTGGAACTGAAAGTACAAGAGGGGTGAATTGTAGCCTTTTTAAATTTCTAGTCGACTACTCCTCAAACCTAGTCGACTAATATAGAGACAGCCTGAACAATACTGTTAATATTTTGATTCAATCAAATATTGATCTCAATAAACAGTAATTGCTTACAATAAAATATGAAAATAGTAAGGTAAATGACATCAGAAATTTTATACTGCTTCGGAATAAATGTGGTATCCTACTTCAGTCCCCTTGGGTTGCAAGGGTGTTATCTCTTTAGCTCTTTGTAATATGAGTTGAGTACAAATTGTGTTATTTCCAACGTTCACCATCAACGTTTATAAGGTTGGTTTTCACTCGCTCACCAACAACGAACAAGGGTTGAGTTTTGCATGCTCACTAACAACGTAAAAGGTTGGTTTTTACTCGCTCACCAACAACGACTCTTTGGTTTTCACTCGCTCACCAAAGAAACGAATAATGACACAACCTCTAAGGACATACTGCCTCTCCAATATTTTTCTGTCTCTCCACTCTTTTATGTACACAATAAATCTACTAAAAGTGAATTACAATGCTTGTTAAGAGTAGAATAAAGAACTTGTAGTTGGATAGACAATAGTATAGAAGGCTGCGTTCGTTCTTCTTTCTTAGCACTGCTAGTTATATTCTTTCTTGTGATTAGACTTTTGCATAACCCAAGAGATTTTCGAAGATTGTTCCTCAATCTTCCTTGTAGCCGTTGCTTCATTTATGTTTTCTTTGAATTTGGCAGAATCATTGGATTCTTCAATGATTGATCATTCCATACTTGAAGTTTTCAAATATTTTCCATCTAGTCTTCTATATGAACTTGGAAGGAATTGGCTTTCCCTCAATGTGAGCATGATTCTCTTTCCTTTAAAGATTAGATACTGATGAGATTCTTTTCATTTGCCTTGCAATTAATTTCAATCATATAATGATTTTCCATATCACTAATAATTATTTTCCATAACTAGTGCTGAGTCAATAGCTATCCCCGGACTTTTCAAACTTTCCATATGTGTCCTCTTGAATTTGACTTTTCTGTCTTTGCAAGTTCTCCATTCGAAATTTTCTTTCCTTTCTTGCAGTATTGTCCATTTGACTTAGCTTTCTCAAATCTTCCTTCTTTGTAGGATCATTATTATTTGAAGGTTCCTTATTTGTTCCACAACAATAAAATCCTTGATTCTTGAATATTAGGTACCATGCAGATCTTCTTTCCTTTGGAAGTGCATTTTGAGATTCTTTCCTTTGCTTCCTCGTACTTCTTTCCTTTTATGTCTTTCTTTTGCCAACTTAGCTGCAATCTTTTCCATACTTCTATAAAACCTTCTATATTTCTATTTTAAACTTCTTCCATCGAGCATAACTTTCTAACCCATTGGATTTGAAGTTGCTTCCACACTTATTGCTAGTTGTTGTACACTTCTAAATCCTTGAGACTTGTGCCGATTTCCTTATTTGCTGTATTTGGACAGTATATCAATAAGAGAGCTGATCTCTTTTGTATCTTCATATAAGTCCATCTCATAATATTTTCTTTCCATATTCGTCCGGATCTTCTTCAACAAATAAACTTGGACAGTATCTCTTCTTTAATAAAAGAGTTGATCTTTTTTGTATCTTCATATAATTTCATCTCATATTTTCTTTCCATATTCTTCTGGATCTTCACCAAATTCTTCTTCATCAAATAAGCATGTACCAATAATAAATTTATACCAATTAAATATTCTTTGATTAAAACTTATATTAGTTTGGTATCATCAAAATCAATATGTGAAACCTTAGAGTTAACAGGAACAACCCCACTATTCTCTGCCTCACAGAAACCAAACTGGAGGATCACTCCTCACTACTCAATGACTTCAACTTCACCGATCTTACTCAAGTTGCAGCTCATGGTTGTGCATTGTCATGTTATGGTGCGCAGACGAGCTGACTATTGACCCTATTGTTATCAATGCCAAGGAGCTTTATGCTTCTGTCCAGTATCCCCTACCGCTAAAAATGGATTATCTCATTAATTTATGCTAGTACCTAATATCAATGCCGACAAACATTCTAACAAAACTTAGAACAATTTGCAGCTGCCCACCAATCTCCTTGGTTATTATGCGGAGACTTCAAAGAAGTCACCACTACGGCAGATAAATTTAGTGGTAACCCCATAAATATTAATCGATCTACTTCCCTCATTAACTGTTTAAATCACATTAACATGATTGAATTAGGTTTCACCAGCCCCGTTTTACTTAGACTAATAAACGTACAGCAAGACACAAATTATTCTTAGAACGACTAGATAAATTGTTTGCCAATGAAGCATGGCTACACACATTTGCAGATTCCAGTGTCTTGCATCTACCTTGTACTCACTCGGATCATTGTCCCTTGCTCTTAAATCTTATCAGAGCCACTACTAGGCCACCATGTTTATTTAAATTTGAAACCGTGTGGATGAATAATCCCGATTTTGCCACTATTGTTGCCACTAATTGGTCTAACACTTGTGATTATTTTAATGCTTTAGAACACTTTACTGCTCATGCACAATATTGGAATAAACATATATTTGGAAACATTTTCTATAGAAAAAAAAGTAACACTGGCTCGACTTCATGGGCTACAAAACATGGATCTTACTCGCAAAAATAGTTCCATTTTTTAATCTTGACATGAAAATGCTCTCTTTACTGAATTTCAATCCATTCTCAAACACAAAAAAGATTTTTGGAAACTTAAATCCCGTGTCCAGTGGCTCAATGAAAGCGATACCAAACTTGATCCTTGCCTCTTTTACTAACGTGTTTTGACAATTTTGGTCTTAGAGAAAATGGCAAAAAATGGCAGATAACACTATTAATGATGCACACAACCCCGAAATTCGAGGGGATCAACCTCACTTCGAGGACTCAATCAGTGACACCCACAATGAGGGGAACGACGCCACGCCAGTGCATAAGAGACGGTGCCCTTGACAGGTTCGGGAAAGAACTCCCGATGATGCTGATGAGGAGCAAGTAGCGGATGCTGTGAGGATCCTGCGGGAGCAACAGGCAATCATTCTAGGCCATCGCACGCGGCAGGATCAGGTTATGATGGAATTGAAGCAGGCGCTATCAGGTGCTTCGAATAATGCAAACAGGCACGATCTGATTCCTTCCGTTGTTCCCGCAGACCAAACAACACAGAGGATCAATAACAACACTCCCAGGGGTGAAGTTGGCTCCGATGGGGCTGGGGGGAGCAGATCAGGTCCTAATAACGAGAACGATTCATTCAAAGATGAGCTTTTACAGTTCATGAGGGAAGTGAATGCCCGCATGGATCAAATTCCGGGTGCACCACCAGTATTGAAAAGCCCGAACTTGAAGAAGTATGTTCAATTACCGTACAAGCCAAGTGCGGTACAATACTGATCCCGAAGCGTTTCAGAATGCCTGAAGTTCCAAAGTATGATGGAACTTCAGACCCACATGAACATATTACCACCTACAAAATGATGGTGAAAGGAAATGATTTAGCTCCTCACGAAATTGAATCTGTGTTGCTAAAGAAACTCGGTGAAACCCTCACGAGGGGAGCCCTAACGTGGTATTCATTACTGCCCGAGCATTTCATAGATTCCTTTGAGATGCGCATAGATTCTTTCATTTGTGGTATTCATTACTGCCCAGAAAGAAATAATGTTGCTCCCGGCTGTCCCAGATGAATGGGCAGCTGAAGCATTCACCAAAGGATTGAATCCAAGAAGTTCAGACGCTTCCCGGAAACTGAAGGAGAGCCTGCTTGAGTTTCAAGCAACTACTTGGGCAGATGTTCACAACCGGTATGAGTCGAAGATAAGGATCGAAGATGATCAGGTTAGTTTTACATCATCGACCAAAGGACGAGAGAAAAACAGAGAAAAATCAAAGGATAACTACGACGCAGATAGTCGGACTACGAGGGGTCGATTTTGCCCTACGAGCATACCAAAGGCCGTGGCAGAAATTTCTGAGTAGCAAACAAGTTCACCGTTGGCGGAGGGACTGATCGTGGTCGAAACAATAGATCACTTCAAGATAAACAAACGTCAGGATCTCGAGATCTTTCTTACCCCAGGTTATCATAATATAACTTCAACGTCAGTGTAGTGGAATTGGTGTCAGCCATGAGGAACATTAAAGAAGCACGATTCCAGCCAGAGGGATCCCAATTTATGGTGCGAATACCACGGGATAAACGGTCATCGGACAGGGGACTACAGACATCTTCGGGAGGAGGTGGTAACGCTATTGAAGAAGGGTCATCTCCGAGAATTCTTGAGTGATCGAGCTAAGAACAATTACGGTCGCAACAAAGACAACGCAGAATCCTCGAAAGCAGGAAAGGAAACCATACGCCAAATGATCAACATGATCTTTAGGGGGAACGAGATTAACAGGGTCACCTTTTCGGCGGAAAAGAAGACTAAACTATCGATAACGCACAGCAAAAGACTCCAGGAGGACGATATCACTTTCACGGAGGAGGACACAGACGGATTACTGTTACCACACAATGATGCACTGGTAATTTTGTTAAATGTGTTAGATTTTAAAATTAAGTGTGTTCTAGTGGATCCAAGAAGTTCGGCTAATATCATACAATGGAGGGTATTGGAACAAGATAAACTCACCGAAAGCATTATTTCGGCAACAAAACTCCTCGCTGGATACAACCTTGTGAGCGTGATGACCCGGGGAGAGATCCTGCTGCTCATGAACGCTGAAGGAGTAATGAAAACAACTTTCTTCGAAGTAGTGGATGGTGATATGGGATACAACATCATCTTGGAAAGGCCATTGCTACACGAGATGAAAGTCATACCTTCGATATATCACCAATTACTGAAGTTTCCAACGCCCGAAAGAATCAAGCAGATAAAAGGTGACCAACGGGAAGCAAGGGAGATGAATGCAATCTCAGTTTCCAGCAGCAAAGGGAAGGAGAGCATGGCATAGCAATTACAGGAACTGACGCCTAATCCCGAGTTAGAAGAGGTTATTCCAGGGGCAGAATCATCAGAACAATATCAGGTGCAAAGATATTTCCAAGTTCCGGAAGAGACGAACGCAACAAAATCCACGGTAGAGGAACTAGAACAAGCGTCATTGTTCGAAGAATTTTTAGAAAGAAAATTTCACTTAGGAACAAGACTGCACCCCGAGCTCAGGTCTGGTTTTATTGAATTCCTTAAAATTAACACTGATTGTTTTGCATGGTCGCATGAGGATATGACAGGTATCCCGATGAAAATAGTCGTGCACAAGTTGAGTTTGGATCCAAACGTACCACCGGTATGACAGAAGAAGCGCCCTATTGCTGAGGCCAGGAATAAATTCGTCAAAGAAGAGGTAACCCGTTTGCTTCAAATTGGTTCGGTCAAAGAGGTAAGATATCCAGACTGACTACCCAATGTAGTAGTAGTTCCTAAGAAGAACAATAAATTTTGTATGTGTGTAGACTATAAAGATCTTAATAAGGCATGCCCGAAAGATTCATTTCTGCTGCCAAATATCTATCAAATAATTGATGCCACAGCCGGACACGAGTTAATGAGTTTCCTTGATGCTTATTCCGGGTACAACCAAATTAAGACGAACCCGGAAAATCAGGAAAATACTTTGTTTATAATAAATTTCGGTACATATTGTTACAATGTAATGCCCTTCGGGTTGAAAAACACCGGAGCCACTTATCAACGGCTCGTAAATCAGAAGTTTGAAAAACAAATAGGAAAAACAATGGAAGTTTATATAGACAATATGCTTGTTAAGTCCTTGAATGCAGGTGACCACCTTCAGAATTTGCAAGAAACATTCGATATCCTGAGGAAGCATAACATGAAACTCAACCCCAAAAAGTGCACGTTCGGGGTCAACTCCGGTATGTTCCTGGGGTTTCTGGTATCACAAAGGGGAATTGAGGTCAACCCCGACAAAATCAAGGCCATAGATGATATCCCAGATCAATTATCAAACGTGAAGGAAGTCCAAAGACTTACAGGAAGGTTAGAAGCTTTGAGAAGGTTCATTTCCCGGTCGTCGGAAAAATGTCATCGCTTCTTTACATTGGTCAGAAAGAAGAACATTTTCAAATGGACGTCGGAGTGCTAGCAGGCTTTGAGGGACCTGAAGAAGTACTTATCAAGCCCTCCATTGCTCTCGAAACCAAAAGAAGGCAAAACATTGCTAGTTTATCTCGCATTTCAGAAGTTGTGGTAAGTGCGGTTTTAGTCCGGGAGGATGAAAGTACGCAGTTTCCTATTTATTACGTTAGCAAAATGTTAACGGGAGCAGAAACTCGCTACCCACATTTGGAAAAACTGGCCTTAGCTCTCGTAGTCGCCGCTCGGAAGCTGAGGCCCTATTTTCAATGCCACCCAATAACTGTGGTGAGTACTTTCCCTTTGCGGAACATCCTTCATAAACCTGAGTTCTCTGGCAGATTGGCCAAATGGGCCGTCGAAATGAGTGAATTCGACATAGAATATAAACTGAGGACTGCAATTAAGTCACAAGTCTTAGCTGACTTCGTGGCCGATTTTAGTCTGAGACTGCTACCTCCGACATCCAAGGAGGTAGTAATAGTGTCGAAATTGACATCAGGGGTTTGGACCTTATTTATAGACAGAGCCTCAAACGTAAAAGGGTCCGGGCTCGGAATAGTTTTAATCGCGCCTTCGGGGGAAACCTTAAGGCAAGCCATCAACACGATCCCTTTAACTAACAATGAAGCAGAGTATAAAGCTTCGATTGTAGGGCTTGAATTGACCTGGGGACTTGATTTCGAGGTTATAGAAATCAAATGCGACTCACAGCTGGTGATAAATCAGGTTTACGGGATCTTTGATACCAAAGAAGAACGTATGCAACAATACGTGGTAAAGGTCCAGGCTCTTTTGGCATGATTCCGTGAGTGGTCAATAACTCATATCCCGATAGAGGATAATGCAGAAGCGGATGCATTAGCAAACTTAGGTTCATCGATGGAAATAAAGGGATCGGAGTCCGAAATAGTGGTACATCTGATGAGCTCAGTCCTTGACACGGATGGATACTACGAGGTGAATACGGTTAGTCTGGTCTGGGACTAGAAGAATGAAATAATAAACTACCTCAAGTACGGGAAGTTGCCCGACGATCCCAAAGCATCACGGGTGTTATGCACCAAAGATGCACATTATAACTTCAGGAAAGGCCAATTGTATAGGAAATCTTTCCAAGGCCCGCTGGCCCGGTGCTTAGGAGCGTCAAAAGTTGACTATGTCATGAGAGAAACCCACAAAGGGATATGCTGCAATCACTCAGGCGCAGAGTCTTTGGTGCTGAAATTGATACGGACAGGATATTACTAGCCCCGCATGGAACAAGACGCCAAAGATTTCGTACGAAAATGTGATAAGTGCCAATGCTACGCATCACTAGTACATCAATCGGCAGAACCCTTACATTCGGTTATGTCCCCATGGCCATTCATGAAATGGGGGATGGACATCATCGGATCGCTACTACCAGCTCTCGGAAAGGTAAGGTTTCTTTTAATTTTGACTGATTATTTTTCTAAATGGGTGGAAGCAGGTTCTTATCAGAAGATCGGGGAACACGAAGTGGTTGATTTCCTGTGGGAAAATATAATTTGCAGGTTCGGAATACCAAAAGAGGTAGCATGCGATAATGGGCCACAGTTTATCGGTTCAAAAGTTACAAAGTTCCTCGAAGACTTGAAAATAAAGAGAATCACATCTTCGCCTTATCATCCGAGAGCAAACGGTCAAGCGGAGTCAAAAAACAAAGTGATCATTCAAAACCTCAAGAAAAGGTTGGAAGCAGCAGAAGGCAAATGGCCCGAAGAGTTGCCCGGAGTTCTATGGGACTATCAAAAAATGGCCAAATAAAGTACAGAAGAAACTCCTTTATCCCTCGTATACGGTGCTGAAGCCTTAATCCTGGTTGAAGTGGGCGAACCCACTTTGAGATTGTCACGCCCCGAACCTAGGAGCGAGACAAGCACCCGGTGCCTCACCTAACCTGGCGTACCAAATTGCGACTAAGGGACTCTGAACACATAATGTCCTACTTTGGCCATGGGGCCACCTTGCAAGACAATTTGCGAAGCAAAATATAAAACTGAATGGAAACTAGCGCTAACTAAACATCAATATAAAGCTAGGATGAAAAGGCCGTCATAGCTACTACAGCTGACAAACCACCAAATTATACATACCAGGCCTACAAACCCAACATACTGCACTAACCAACAGGATATGTCTACAAGCCTCTACTGATAGATGTACTATGATCGGAACAGGGCCCCGACCTACCCATAATATATATACAGATATACATAAGATTTACACAACACTCTAGACCTGGCAACTCTGAAAGACGTGGAGCTTACCGATCAGGCTGAACTCGGGAAACACCTACTGAGGAGATCTACTCGTCTTTCTATCTGAACCTGCATGCATGAAATGCAGCGTCCCCGGAAAAGGGATGTCAGTACGAAATAATGTACCGAGTATGTAAGGCAATAACATAACTAAAAATCGAAACTGAACTGATAATATAATAACTGGAAGTAACTGGGAGTCAAAGATGATCTGGAGATATACTTACCTGCTGATACTGACTCAACTCCTTCAATATAGTAAGTAAAATAATTGTACGGCCTTATAAGGCTCGGTATATATAACTGCTCTGCCATAGTAGGCTCGCTCATAGGCGCTCGGCCATACTAGGCTATGTATCTCGACCATGCTGGGCTCGCTCATAGGCGCTCGGCCACAGTAGGCTCGGTATATAACTTTCCATCTGATCAGAGGTTGCCCAATAGGGGCCTGCCCATCGATTATAGCTCGATGGTAATGAAAATACTGTAATACTGTATATATAGGCTTGCTGCTCTCTTGACTGGAAGAAGACAATACTAAAATTGAATATAGAGTCTCGATAAGGAATAATATTGTAACTTATGAGACTAGAATAGTGTGAATAAATTCATGAATATGAACTTCTCTTTTTGTCTCATTACTAACACATGTAGCTACGAGATCATGCCAAAATGAAGGAAGGCTTAGCCTTAACATACCTTATCACAATCTTTCCAATCACCAAGTTGAACTCACCTCTTTGCACCTTAATCTACAAGAACGATAATAATACTATCGTTAAGTTACGAAAGGTACAACTATCGCACAACGAACGACAAACTTATTTTGTATTAAAACGGGCAGCATCTCCCCTATAATCCTTACTTCCTCCAAATTCAAGATAACACCAACAATACAAGAACAGAACAATAACAACATATATACATCATTTTCCAGCCCTATATACACCATCAAATACTACAAAACAGCCCAACACACCCCAATCTCTTCGTACACAAAACGACCACCGTAGTAGTGTCAAACGACCCGAAAATGTTATGACGAACGACCAGCCAATCACCCTACATTTATATGGTGTTTATAAACCCCCTTCCTCCTCCAAAACTCCACAAAATAGTAATAAAATACGCAGCCCAACAGCAACACAAAACAGTCCACAAAACAGTCCGCTACAAGTGAATAACTCGAACTCACGTCTTCCGATCACCATCCCGTGAGTTCTTACAAGTATAGAACGACTTACCATGAATTTACAGAAGAAAAATTGGATGAAATAGAGAAGTAAACTCACCTTATTTGTTGGATAACTCAGCTCTTATCTTGGTTCTTCAAACTCTAGGTTTTACCTCCAATTGGAACTTGAAAGGGAGAGAAAATCAATTAGGGTTTGTGGGAAATTTTTGGGAGGATTCTTTGCAGAGCTTATGTCTGGTTATTATGCTCTATTTTAATTCTAATATATGAGGAAAACAGGACTTTAAAAGGCCTCTTTGGACGACCCGAAATGGCCCATTTTTTGGGCTTTCATTTAAGCAAGTAGGTGACACACCTACTTGTCACCTAGCAGCTTGCGCAGTATCGTAAAAATGCCCATATCTCTCTACTCCGATGTCGTATTGACAAACGGTTTAATGCATTGGAAAATAGACTCATAGATCTTTAATTTGATGAGTGGAACACCCCATAACTCTAAGTATATTGGGAGAAAATTGCAGTTATATTTGACCTAATGTTTCAGTAAAACTTATGAGTGTAACTTGTGATGACTTTCATCGACTTTTGTTCCACAACTCGCTTGACATTAAAACATAACACACGGATGTCATACGACTAATATAAATCATTACATAATCTCCTTATCATGTTAATCACCCTAGTCTTACCCCAAAGGTACATGTTATAACATTTCCAACTTGTCGACTTTCGACGAAACATTATTTTATTTAATTGCTTTAGCTTCTGAACTGTCCAACCCTCTTTGTACTTGTTGTTCATGATCTTCAATATTTGTAACCTCAGAGGTAACATGATTAACTTACTTTATATACTTTTAAATATTATCTCATTTTTGGTCCTACATTAGTTTGCTTACGACGCATTTTTACGTACGAAAATATAGGGTGTAACATCACTCCCCCCTTGGGAACATTCGTCCTCGAATGTTTACTCTTAGAGACTTTGGAAAATTTTGCCAAAGTATCCTTCGTACACTAGGTTAAAACCAACCTGCACGTAGCCAGAAACATACTATGCATGCCACATATGGCCAATCTTTATAAATAGCAGCAATTTGCCTCACCGACCGTAAATCATAAATATTGAAAGTGAAAAATAAAAGCTTACCTGATGACCTGCTAGCCTACATAGAGCTATGTTGTAGCGTCCCATCTCGAACCATATCTTCAGTTTGAAATAGGTGGGGGTATTTAGACTTCATTTCTTCCTCCGATTCCCACGTCAGTTTTTGTCCCAATTGGATTTTTCTGGAAAGGTTTTTAATGAGGCAGCGACAGAAAGCATACTATGAAGACAACAGCAATAAGACCTTTGATAGCAAGGCAAACGAACAAGCTTCCACTCGGGGATGATTAGGTAATCTTTGCTTCGATAGAAAATTCCCACCGGGAAGTCAGGTTTGCTACGAAACAGAGGTTACCCGACCCTTCACGGGCACAAACCGCCAGATGACTGTTAGGTATTCTTTCGCTTGATAGCATGGATTCCTAAGGGGAAACAAGATATGTTGCCGAGTGAAAGATTACCTAGTAATTCACTGGTGGGACCTTCGAAGACATAAGACTTCCAGTGTTTCAATTCGCATTCTTCGCATTCAAACACTAGGGGGGATGATATGAGGATACGGCAATAATGAATGTCACGTCAATCGAGAACGAACATCCGGGAACAAAATACATCATCGGGATCGGGGACTGCGCAGCCAGCCCCGTAGAAACAGGTTGTACAAGATAGCCACAAGTAATGGCAATATCTTTTCTGCATAGCAAAATGCTTATGTAATTTATAAAAATAGAAGAAATAAAATGAAATCCTTTTGCTTTTATCTTGTTTCTTGTCTGAGCGATAAGTTGATATTGTCATTTGAAAGTTAAACAAGTACTTCAAATGTTAGTATCGTAATGAATAGGAGACGTCCTCTTCAAGAGCACCGTAAACATAAGAGGGCCCTCTCTTATAAAAACCCTCACGTTAAACATAAGAAGCACGATTTTCGAGACCTATAAGGTCCGATTCCAGCCAGAGGGATCCCAATTTATGGTGCGAATACCACGGGACAAACGGTCATCGGACAGGGGACTACAGACATCTTCGGGAGGAGGTGGCAACGCAATTGAAGAAGGGCCATCTCCGAGAATTCTTGAGTGATCGAGCTAAGAACAATTGCGGTCGCAACAAAGACAACGCATAATCCTCGAAAGCAGGAAAGGAAACCCTACGCCAAACGATCAACATGATCTTTTGGGGGAACGAGATTAACAGGGTCACCTTTTCGGCGGAAAATAAGACTAAACTATCAATAACGCACAACAAAAGACTCTAAGAGGACGATATCACTTTCATGGAGGAGGACGCAGACGGATTACTGTTACCACACAATGATGCACTGGTAATTTTGTTAAATGTGTTAGATTTTAAAATTAAGTGTGTTCTAGTAGATCCAAGAAGTTCGGCTAATATCATACAATGGAAGGTATTGGAACAAGATAAACTCACCGAAAGCATTATTCCGGCAACAAAACTCCTCGCTGGATACAACCTTGTGAGCGTGACGACCCGGGGAGAGATCCTGCTGCTCATGAACGCTGAAGGAGTAATGAAAACAACTTTCTTCGAAGTAGTGGATGGTGATATGGGATACAACATCATCTTGGAAAGGCCATTGCTACACGAGATGAAAGTCATACCTTCGACATATCACCAATTACTGAAGTTTCCAACGCCCGAAAGAATCAAGCAGATAAGAGGTGACCAACGGGAAGCAAGGGAGATGAATGCAATCTCAGTTTCCAGCAGCAAAGGGAAGGAGAGCATGGCATAGCAATTACAGGAACCGACGCCTAATCCCGAGTTAGAAGAGGTTATTCCAGGGGCAGAATCATCAGAACAATATCAGGTGCAAAGATATTTCCAAGTTCCGGAAGAGACGAGCGCAACAAAATCCACGGTAGAGGAACTAGAACAAGCGTCATTGTTCGAAGAATTTTTAGAAAGAAAATTTCACTTAGGAACAAGATTGCACCCCGAGCTCAGGTCTGGTTTTATTGAATTCCTTAAAATTAACACTGATTGTTTTGCATGGTCGCATGAGGATATGACAGGTATCCCGATGAAAATAGCCGTGCACAAGTTGAGTTTGGATCCAAACGTACCACCGGTACGACAGAAGCAGCGCCCTATTGCTGAGGCCAGGAATAAATTCGTCAAAGAAGAGGTAACCCGTTTGCTTCAAATTGGTTCGGTCAAAGAGGTAAGATATCCAGACTGACTACCCAATGTAGTAGTAGTTCCTAAGAAGAACAATAAATTTTGTATGTGTGTAGACTATAAAGATCTTAATAAGGCATGCCCGAAAGATTCATTTCTGCTGCCAAATATCGATCAAATAATTGATGCCACAGCCGGACACGAGTTAATGAGTTTCCTTGATGCTTATTCCGGGTACAACCAAATTAAGATGAACCCGGAAAATCAGGAAAATACTTTGTTTATAATAAATTTCGGTACATATTGTTACAATGTAATGCCTTTCGGGTTGAAAAACACCGGAGCTACTTATCAACGGCTCGTAAATCAGAAGTTTGAAAAACAAATAGGAAAAACAATGGAAGTTTATATAGACGATATGCTTGTTAAGTCCTTGAATGTAGGTGACCACCTCCAGAATTTGCAAGAAACATTCGATATCTTGAGGAAGCATAACATGAAACTCAACCCCGAAAAGTGCACGTTCGGGGTCAACTCCGGTATGTTCCTGGGGTTTCTGGTATCACAAAGGGGAATTGAGGTCAACCCCGACAAAATCAAGGCCATAGACGATATCCCGGATCAATTATCAAACGTGAAGGAAGTCCAAAGACTTACAGGAAGGTTAGCAGCTTTGAGAAGGTTCATTTCCCGGTCGTCGGAAAAATGTCATCGCTTCTTTACATTGGTCAGAAAGAAGAACAATTTCAAATGGACGTCGGAGTGCCAGCAGGCTTTGAGGGACCTGAAGAAGTACTTATCAAGCCCTCCATTGCTCTCGAAACCAAAAGAAGGCAAAACATTGCTAGTTTATCTCGCGTTTCAGAAGTTGTGGTAAGTGCGGTTTTAGTCCGGGAGGATGAAAGTACGCAGTTTCCTATTTATTACGTTAGCAAAATGTTAACGGGAGCAGAAACTCGCTACCCACATTTGGAAAAACTGGCCTTAGCTCTCGTAGTCGCCGCTCGAAAGCTGAGGCCCTATTTTCAATGCCACCCAATAACTGTGGTGAGTACTTTCCCTTTGCGGAACATCCTTCATAAACCTGAGTTCTCTGGCAGATTGGCCAAATGGGCCGTCGAAATGAGTGAATTCGACATAGAATATAAACTGAGGACTGCAATTAAGTCACAAGTCTTAGCTGACTTCGTGGCCGATTTTAGTCTGAGACTGCTACCTCCGGCATCCAAGGAGGTAGTAATAGTGTCGAAATCGACATCAGGGGTTTGGACCTTATTTATAGACAGAGCCTCAAACGTAAAAGGGTCCGGGCTCAGAATAGTTTTAATCGCGCCTTCGGGGGAAACCTTAAGGCAAGCCATCAACACGATCCCTTTAACTAACAATGAAGCAGAGTATGAAGCTTTGATTGTGGGGCTTGAATTGACCCGGGGACATGATTCCGAGGTTATATAAATCAAATGCGACTCACAGCTGGTGATAAATCAGGTTTACGGGATCTTTGATACCAAAGAAGAACGTATGCAACAATACGTGGTAAAGGTCCAGGCTCTTTTGGCATGATTCCGTGAGTGGTCAATAACTCATATCCCGATAGAGGATAATGCAGAAGCGGATGCATTAGCAAACTTAGGTTCATCGACGGAAATAAAGGGATCGGAGTCCGAAATAGTGGTACACCTGATGAGCTCAGTCCTTGACACGGATGGATACTACGAGGTGAATACGACTAGTCTGGTCTGGGACTAGAGGAACAAAATAATAAACTACCTCAAGTACGGGAAGTTGCCCGATGATCCCAAAGCATCACGGGTGTTATGCACCAAAGATGCACATTATATCTTCAGGAAAGGCCAATTGTATAGGAAATCTTTCCAAGGCCCGCTGGCCCGGTGCTTAGGAGCGTCAAAAGTTGACTATGTCATGAGAGAAACCCACAAAGGGATATGCTGCAATCACTCAGGCGCAGAGTCTTTGGTGCTGAAATTGATACGGACAGGATATTACTAGCCCCGCATGGAACAAGACGCCAAAGATTTTGTACGAAAATGTGATAAGTGCCAATGCTACGCATCACTAGTACATCAATCGGCAGAACCCTTACATTCGGTTATGTCCCCATGGCCGTTCATGAAATAGGGGATGGACATCATCGGATCACTACCACCAGCTCTCGGAAAGGTAAGGTTTCTTTTAATTTTGACTGATTATTTTTCTAAATGGGTGGAAGCAGGTTCTTATCAGAAGATCGGGGAACACGAAGTGGTTGATTTCCTGTGGGAAAATATAATTTGCAGGTTCAGAATACCAAAAGAGGTAGCATGCGATAATAGGCCACAGTTTATCGGTTCAAAAGTTACAAAGTTCCTCGAAGACTTGAAAATAAAGAGAATCACATCTTCGCCTTATCATCCGAGAGCAAACGGTCAAGCAGAGTCAAAAAACAAAGTGATCATTCAAAACCTCAAGAAAAGGTTGGAAGCAGCAGAAGGCAAATGGCCCGAAGAGTTGCCCGGAGTTCTATGAGACTACCAAAAAATGGCCAAATAAAGTACAGAAGAAACTCCTTTATCCCTCGTATACGGCGCTGAAGCCTTAATCCTGGTTGAAGTGGGCGAACCCACTTTGAGATATTATCAGATAAATGAAGAATCGAATAATGAAGCAATGCTAGTCAACTTGGAACTGCTCGAGGGACGCAGGAACTTGGCGCATGTAAGAATGGTAGCGCAAAAGCAGAGGATGGAGCGATATTACAATCGAAGAGCCAATTTTCGTTTTTTCAAAATAGGAGACTTGGTTCTAAGGAAATTAACACAAAATACCCGGGAGCTCAACGCGGTAAAGCTAGGACCAACGTGGGAAGGTCCCTACCGGATTTCAGATGTCACTAGGAAAGGTTCATACGAGTTGGAGAACCAGAATGGGGACAAGCTTCCCAACAACTAGAATGTTGCACACCTCAAAAGATATTATTGCTGATGAACAACACTCAAACTGAAAGTATGTGCTGCACTCTTTTCCCTTCATCCAGTTTTTGTCCCAATTGGATTTTTCTGGCAAGGTTTTTAATGAGGCAGCGACAGAAAGCATACTATGAAGACAACAGCAATAAGACCTTTGATAGCAAGGCAAACGAACAAGCTTCCACTCGGGGACGATTAGGTAATCTTTGCTTCGATAGAAAATTCCCACCGGGAAGTCAGGTTTGCTACCGAACAGAGGTTACCCAACCCTTCATGGGCACAAACCGCCAGATGACTGTTAGGTATTCTTTCGCTTGATAGCATGGATTCCTAAGGGGAAACAAGATATGTTCCCGAGTGAAAGATTACCTAGTAGTTCACTGGTGGGACCTTCGAAGACATAAGACTTCCAGTGTTTCAATTCGCATTCTTCGCATTCAAACACTGGGGGGGGGGGATGATATGAGGATACGGCAATAATGAATGTCACATCAACCGAGAACGAACATCCGGGAACAAAAAACATCATCGGGACCGGGGACTGCGCAGCCAGCCCCGTAGAAACAGGTTGTACAAGATAGCCACAAGTAATGGCAATTTCTTTTCTGCATAGCAAAATGCTTATGTAATTTATAAAAATAGAAGAAATAAAATGAAATCCTTTTGCTTTTATCTTGTTTCTTGTCTGAGCGATGAGCTGATATTGTCATTTGAAAGTTAATCAAGTACTTCAAATGTTAGTATCGTAATGAACAGGAGACGTCCTCTTCAAGAGCACCGTAAACATAAGAGGGCCCTCTCTTATAAAACCCTCACGTTAAAGGGTTGGTTACGGAAGAATCAATACCCGAAATCCAAAATTCCATCGGGGAAAAATACATCCGAAGTCGCATATGAAAAGGATGCAAAAAAGCAAACTTGTGCAAATATTCATAGAAACCCTCACGTAAAAGGGAAACTTGCGCAGATATTCATAGGAACCCTCACGTAAAAGGGAAACTTGCGCAAAAATTCATAAAAACCCTCATGTAAAAGGGATAATACTCGGAACCAAAATGCTTCGAAGAAAAGGCATCCAAGACTACACATAGTAAAGCGTGAATTGAACAACATGCGCGGAATACTTGAGCAAATGCAAAAGTTAAAAGCTTGCATGGATATTCAAACAAAAGTAAGACTCAAACGATATTTGAACAAAAAGTATGTATTTATTCCCAAGAACGGGCCAAAACGTTACAAGTACAAAATGAGAAAAGAAAGTAAAAGCTAAACTGCAACGCCTCAGGGACCAGGAGGAAGAGAAGTATCCGCATTGCCGGAAAGAGTAGTTGGTTCCGTCGATGGCTCAGCGCTTTCCCCAGTTTGGCCTTCGGCCTCATCGCCTTCCGATCCTTCTTCACTTTTCAAAAACTCGGAATCGGAATCGGAAGAATCTGGAGCATCAGACTGCGCCAGGAGTCCATTCTTTGCAGCCAATTCAAGCTCTTAGGCCTTAGCAATTTCGGCATCAACATCGATGATACGAGCTTTGGCCTCTTCCAAGGTTTTTCTCCTCATGCTATACATGGAATAAGTTTCTTCAACAATGAGGGAAGTCGCTCGGCGCTTAAGTTCTTCTTTGAGTTGAGTGACCTCGGCGAAAAGGTTTTTCCGGGCGGATCTAGCAGATTGGAGGCTGACGACAAGCTCGCGAAAAGAGCCTATTATGCTCAATAGTTTTCCTATACTTCTCTTCTAGCTGGGCATGTTTCACCTCCACATCAGCAAGCTCTTGACTCTTGGAGTTCAAGGCTGCCTCCAAGTTGATCACTCTTTCAGCAGGGGCAGCCTCACGGTCGGCTGCAGCAAGAATGATGTTCTGGACTTCTGCCCATTTGGCCTTGGCCTCATCAAATCTAACCCTCAGTGACCCAACTTCTTGGCTAAGGGTTACCACTTCTTTCTTGCTTTGCTACAGATGAGCCTCCAAGACAGCGGCCTAAGCAGCTCTAGTTTCCAGTTCTGAGAAGCGGAGAGTTGTCTGGTCTCGTTTCGCTAAAAGCTTATCCCGTTTAGAAGTAAGTTCTTCCTTCTCATGAATCAACCTTTGAAGGCCCTCAGAAGCAAGAAAATTGGCCTACAAAACAAGAAGAAGTAAAACTTAGAATACATTCATATTAAAGTAGAAGAAGTGACGAAGGAAGAAAAGAACGTACCGCTGTGGAATTGTTCAACAAGCACTCTCCCGAGAGTGCCTGAATCTTTTCCCTGTCCTTTTCTGAAGGCAAAGGCTTCAGATAATTAGCAAGCTCCTTCAGCCGGGACAACAAGTTACACCCGGTAGAGACTGAAAGAGTGACGTTCCTCCTCCTTTGTGGATCTTCAGAAGGAGCGGCATAATTTTTCCCCAAATTCCCATAAACTGGGACTGTGGAAGAGGAACACCTTCTTCATGGTCAGGTGCGGCTGATGGAGATGGTGTAGCAACCGCTGGTGGAAGAATAGACAAAGATGGAAATGATGTAGCAGTTGCTGGTATTGGTGAAGGTGGAGATAAAGCTGATGGAGTTGAAGAGTGAGAAGCAGCTGCATTAAATGCAGTGTTGGTGGTTTGATGCTCGCCAACCAAAGATGGCAGTGACCCGGTGCTAAGCCTCGCAGCACCGGTTATAGCAATTGGGGCCCGAAAGCGGGAGTTGGCATATTCTACTAAATCAGATTCTCCCCAAAGTGCTAAGACGTCGTCTTCAGTTGGTGCAACTATCTCAGCAGGTTGAGCATCCTGTTGAGATGATGAGGATCGTCACCTTCTATGTAAATAAGCTCCCTCATCAATAGCTTCTTCATCATCATCAATCATCACAGTGTCTATGACCGGCCCGGAAGGAGGACCAGTCATCATCGCCACTGGAGATGACTCGGGGGTAGCAATCTCTGCCCTTTTATTCTTTTCCGCGGCCGCGGAGGAACGTCTTCTCTTTATTTGTTTATCCTCCGGCCTGGGACTCCGTAAAGAAATATTTGCACCCGAAACAGGCCTAGAGATACCTGTTCGAGTAAGTGCTTCCTGAAGCACCCTCGCTGCATCAGCAGGATCAGCCAGAACATCCTCCTCGGGGACAGCAATAGAGCCCGCAGGTAGACCTAATTCCATGAACAAAGTTAGAAGGGTTCAACCAAGTTCTCCATATACAAAAATGGAAGCAAGGTAAATTAGAGTTACCATGATTTTTGGCCTTCCTCCCGTACTTAAGGTCCAGTTCTTTCCACGAACGCGTTTCGGCATTATGACATCCAAAATCTTTGAACCCACCAGTTAAAACCTTCCACCACCGGTGGGAGCCATCGAGTTGCTAAAACATGCGGAGGGTGAAGAGATGATACAGTCATAGAAGAATATCTAGTAAGAGGAATATCATACAAAGAACTTACGAGTGCGGTTCCAAGCAACCGAAAAAGATGAAGCCGTTGTCGGAATAATGTCGTTGGGGGCAACTGCAACGAACCATTCCATTTACCCACGATCGTTGTCATTATCCATGCTAGACAAGAAAGCACGGTGGCCACGCTTGCAAAGGTTTATCATTCCCCCGCGGGAGATTTTGGGGGAATAGAGATTCATCACATGAGCTAAGGTTAGCTCCTCTCCAGTTTCTTGGTACAAGCGTTGGAGGCAGGCACTCTTCCTCCACACTGAAGGACTTACCTGTGCCAAACTTACCTAGTAGCGAAGGCAAAACTCCGCAATCACGGAATCAAGCTCTCCGCTCAAAGAAAACGCACCCAAAGTAAAGGGATACGTTAAAAAGTATGTAAAACCTTCCTTGGGAAGGGTCACTCGCTCCGATAGATCAGGAGCAATGATTTCCAACTCATTGTAGCGGCAGTCCTCCTTCACAGCCGGAATACTGGAAGGACGAATGGAAGAAGGGTACCTACTAATAGCCCATGTACGAGGGTTAGCAGTAGGAAATTCCTCTTCAAAATTCTTCGAAGTACTAGGCCTCCTTGGGATGATGGAATCTACTGTTGGAAGAATGGAGTCCTCGGTTTTGTTCTTATTCTTTGAAGAACCACCACGTTTGGAAGAAGAAGCCATTGGAAAAGAAAAAGGTAAAGAGTTTGTGTTTGAAGAAAATCAAGAAAAGGATGGAAAACAAGGATACAAATCAGAAACTCAAGCAATTGTGAAGCGTAAAGGAAAAGAAAATTATGTATAAGTAAAATTCGGGCGTTTAAATTCATGGCCATGATTAGCTCGATAATCGGCAAAAGTTGTGCTGAATCATGGGATGACGCGTGTTCGGGGCATTGAATGCGGAGAGACGTGTGTCTAATCAACTGTAAGAGACCTTCAGAGGGAGTTATAGTTATTCCCGCCAAAAAGGTATTTCTACCAACTTTCCGGTAACACAAAGTTATGTCACCGGAAAGCAGGGGGACTATCTATATAGGGTAAAATATGATATGACACGTGGCAGACTAAAATGAGGACACGTGGAATTCGAGATGGGATGGTTGAGGACCGAACGCAGCCACTACGCTTGTCACCGGAACGGATAACGTTCATAAAAGTGTATTAAATGCTCTGTGCCCGGTAGAATTTACTAAGAAATATTCTACAATATTCAGAGCGACGGTCCGTTACAGAGAATTTGGTATTTATACTCAACGTTACATCTTCATCAATGACCCTCATAATTGCCATTAAAAGAGGGCATGACCCTAGGACCTTTTTCCCTAGGCATAGCTATAAATAGTGAGCTCAGTTACCATTGTAAAGCACACGAAATATCTGGCAAGAACATATACTATATTTTATACAAAGCTTTAGACAATTTCATTCGTTTGTTTTTTGATCTCATCATTGCTGTATTTGGAAACCGTGCTCACAGAATCACTATCTTTGCTATTTCACCTACATTCCAAGGCTAAGTAATATGTATTTCTCTGATTATTATATTATTTCAGGATCAAATTAATTCACTTGTCTAAAAATCATATATAAATTCAACTGTACCGTTTTACTAGTACACACTAACGAAGATATTCTTCATGTGTTCCCTCTGCTGGCCACCTGCCATCCATATATGGCACACTTATAACATCAATATCCCACCCAATGACCATCTCCACCATTTACAAAATCTTTCCACTTCTGATAATTTGATCTCTACTACACCCAACAACTTAATCCCACTATCTGTTTTAACCCCTCCCCCCACCCCCCCCCCCCATTCCAGTGGCACCTCTGGCTTAATCGTAATCACAACCTCTTCAACCACTATAACCACCCGGTTCCTTCTAACCTTATTTCCCTTCAAGCCAGCTGAATTTGATTACATTGCCACTACTCCACCAAACTGCCGTCCCTACCAAACCATCCCAATATCTTGGCAGCCTCCTCCACCTGGATCCTACAAATTCTAAATTGATGGAGCGTTTGACCACACTACAGGAAATGGTGGCGCAGGAGGTGTTATTCGAGATTCTAATGGTCAACAGATTTCTGGCTACTCAAAACCACTCTACCTCACCAATGTCCTCCAAGCGGAATTACTTGCTATCCTTTATGGATTACAAATTGCTACTACTCGCCATTTGCTTCCTCTCACCATGGAAACCGACTCTCAGGTACTCCTCGCATTGCTACCCAATGGTAACCAAAAATACTCACACATATTTTCTGCATGCAGGTTGATGCTCCGTGAGCACGAATCGCCGACTGTCCAACACACATTTAGGGAGGGGGATGGAGTGGCGGACGCTCTGGCACGTTTTGGAAAAGAAATGGCAACCATACTAGACCACGATGTTATGAATTTTGATGCCCCCCCCCCCCCCCCCAACCTTTATTTCCCAGCAGCTACTTTTAGACTCCAGGGGGACTGCAACTTTTCGTTCAGTTACCCTTATGTAGTTTATGTAACTTTATGTATCTTTACTTCTCTCTTTCTATTAATATAATGCATGTTCTTAGCCCAAAAAAATAGCATAGTTGATAGGCAATAATCAACAGCGTAATAAAAAGATGTGCATTTTCCTACAAGAACAACAAGCGGTATAATACGTGAATCACAATTCACACTAATCATTTTTCTACTTGATTAGTGTGTACACATACAGAGATAAAGAAGGTTCTAACTTTTCTATAAGTAGTGTGTTAGTCATTGAACGAATAAAGAGAAACTTGAATTACTTATTTCGAGCCTATAAAATTCCTTAAAAATTTACTCTCTCAGAGTATCGGAAGTATAAGATTATTTTCTCCCATGATAGAATAAATTTGTCTTGTTGGAGTAGCGATACTTCAAACTCCAGCAAACTTCGAACTCAAAGACATGAATAAAATCGCACAATGCAAATCCTATTTAATTTTAGTAATAGGCAGAATAGCCTAGTAAATACTTGTACTTGTTCGCGTTTGTCATCCCGGTCCCTGTATTCAACTAAGTTTAATCGAGATACTTATAGTTGTTCAAAGTCAGTATTTTAAACCCTCTCTGACAATTGACCATGCATATGTGACAACTTAATACTGAGTTGTACAAAATGCGTATATATCACGCGTACAAGGAGCGTGATCATAAAAATTTAGAATAAAAATGATTAAAAGAAAAAGGAAAAATAAATAAAATTAAAAAAACATAAGTTTCTTTCTCTGTTTTATTAGGGGTGGGCGTTAGGGCAATTCAGGATTGAATATGAAAATTCTGTTTTGGATATTCGATTTTCAGATTAAATAAATGACAATCCAAATTCAATCCAAATAAGCCTGGATTTGATCGGATTTTTTAAGTTCGATTTTGGACTAATCGGTTTGGATATTTCAGATTTTCGGTTTTGAGCTTAGAAGTTTAAATGTTTCTTCTTCCTACAAAAATGAACATCCAAATAAAGTATTCATATTAAATTACCTTAAAAGTTCATCATTTTCACCGCAATCATCCAAATAAAGTATTCAAGTAATGAAATCATTATAAAAAAAATACAACAAAGTTATTAATAAGTCCGATAGGAAGTAGCAATAGTAAAACTATATCCAAATAGAAAGTATTCTGAAAGTAACTTAATAATTAGTATTGAATATATAAGATAATGTCTAATATATAGGGTATTGAACTTATTACTATTGACATATGGATAATAGATTAAATACAGAGTACAAAAATTTTGAATTTTCGGATATCCATAAATTTGAAGTACTAAATCCAATATCCAATCCGAAATCCAAAAAATTTAAAAATTAAATCTGAAATCAAATCCATAATCCGAGAATACAAACCAAAAATTCAAAATATTTGGATTTCGGTTTGGAGTTCGGGTTTGCCCAAATTATGCCCACCCCTAGATTTTACCCCACTCCCTCCCATGTTTATTTTTTTCTTTATCCCCCTCCCCCTTTGTCACAACCCAAAAATTCACAAGTCGTGACGGTACTTAATCCAACCCGCTAGGTAAGCCGATAGTCACATGATTATCAATGAAAATGAAATAACATGATCGAATAACTCAACAACGAAAGAATACCATAAAATATCTGAGAATAAAGTCAGGATGTTACTACAACCAATCCCAAAATCTGGTATCAACAAGTACACGAGTACTACTGAATAACAAGGTACGAAATAAATCCTCTAATACAACTGTCTGAACATAAGAAACAATAAAGATAAAGATAATAGGAAGAGAACTTCAAGGACCATGGACGGTATGGCAGCTACCTCGTAGTCTTTCAAATAGCTGGCACAACTCAAGCCTGAAAATCACCCCGATCGGATGTACTTTGATCTGCACACGAAGTATAGAGTATAGTATGAGTACAACTGACTCAATGTACTCAAAAGTAACAACATTAACCTTAGGGTGAAAGCAGTGATGAGCTCAAAATAATAGTCAAATGCCTGTACCAATAACTGATAACAGTTCATAAAATAAAGGATAAACCATTGAAACAGTAGATCAATGATATCCAGTACAACTCGTTGAAATTTAGGCATGCTTTCAAGTATAACAATTTAAAACCCAACAAAGATAAAGCAGGTAAATTACCAGTTAGCATGAGAAAAGTACATCTTTCTGCCTACATGTCATGTATACACGTAAATTAACAGTATCACAGTGGATCTATCAATAGTATTTACACTTAGCACTGTACGGGTGCCTGGTATAACTGCCCATCATCAAGCACATATAAGAAACACTGTATCTGCGCTCACTGCTGGCATGTTAAACTCCGGAGGGTTGGATCCTGCCCAAGCGCTAATTATAATCACTTAGCCCAATAATGAAGCCTAGTGCACGCGTCGCCTCAAAACAATAACACTCACCCTAATATAGGCCTGGCGTACGCGTCACCTCAAAATCAGTACGAAACTGTCTAAGGCCCAAACTCAGTCATTTACCGTTCAAGTCTCATATGAACACATCTCAAGTATTCAATTAAATAGTTTTACCCTTAAGCGATATTAACAACATGTGAGGAATCAAATAAGAAATACTAAGATGGAGATATCATATACGGATATAGCATCATTACTAAGAACATGTGTGCAAATAAGGTATATAACTCAGAAATAACAAGAATAGCCCTATCATGATATGATAGCAAAACAAGTCCGGTATTAGCCTAAAGGCCTCCCCAAACCATGAACAAACCAATGCATGCGCACACGACCGTCACCAAGTGTGTACATCACCCTAATATCTTCCATATAACATAGTCCTTAGGGTTAAATACCATCAAATCAAAGTTTGGATGTGTTACTTACCTCAAAAGGCGCATATCACAACCCCAATAAGCCATTCCCACGCGTATCGGCTCCAAACGATGCGAATATAGTCACAAACAACTCAATATCAACAAATAATGCCGTAGGAAACAACTTTAAATAATAAAGTTTCAATCTTTATAAAAATCCAAAAGTCAACCCAAAAATGTCAACTCTGGGCCCGCACCTCAGAACCTGATAAAATTCACAAATTTCAGACACACATTCGATTATGAGTCCAACAATACAATAATCATCCAATTCCGACCTCAAATCGACCTTCAAACCTTCATTTTGCATTTTTGAAAAGTTTCCACCAAATCCCATATTTCTTCACTTTAATTTACTAATTAAATTCTAAAACAAAGATGAAATTATGATATAACAATAAATCCGAGTCAAAAATATTTATCCCGATCCAAGATGTGAAAATTCCCTCTAAAATCGCCCAAAACTGAGCTCTACAACTCAAAATATGAAAATAATACTCTAACCCTCGATTTGGGATTTTAATAACTGCTGCCCAGTTGTTCCTCTTCGCGATCACGGAAAATCCCTCTTGATCACGAAAAACAAAAGTTCACTGCCCTCCAAAATGATCTACGTGAACGCGGAAACACAGTCGCGAATGCGATGCTGAATCGACTTGACCCTTCGCGAACTCGTGGCAAACCTACATGATCGCATAGGCTTAAAGCCTAACTTTCCAATTGACCACTCCACTATGCGAACGCCTAAACCACTCCACGATCACGATGACCTGAGACCTCAAGGCTTCGCGAACGCATGCCTAATATCACGAATGCCATAAATAAATTCCACCAGCCACCAATCAACCTTTCGCGATAGTGATCCTCCCTTCACGTTCGCTTAAAAGAAAACCAGATGCACAATTTTCAGCTATCCACCAAAGTCCAAAATGAAGCCGAACTTGATCCAAATCACACCCGAGGTCCCCGACACCCCATCCAAACATACCAACAGGTCCTAAAACATGATACGAACGTAGTCAAAACCTCAAATCACATCAAACAACATAAAAATTATGAATTGCACCACAATCCAAGCCTAATGAACTATTGAACTTTCAAATTCTAAAACTAATGCCGAAACATACCAAACCAACTCTGATTTACCTCAAATATAGCACACAATTCATAAATGATACAACAGGCCTATTCCAACTTCTGGAATTGAAATTCGAGCCCGGTATCAACAAAGTCAACTCTCGGTTAAACTTCTCAACCTTCCAAACCTTCAAATTTCCAACTTTTGCCAATTCAAGCCAAAATGACCTACGGACCTCCAAATCAACATCCGGACATAAGCCTAAGTCTAAAATCACCATACATAGCTATCAGAATCATCAAAACTTTATTCCGGAGTCATCTACATAAAAGTCAAACTCCGGTCAACTCTTTCAACTTAAGCCTTCAACCATGAGACTAAGTGTCCCAATTCACTCCGAAACCTTCCTGAAACCAATCCAACCACCCTGGTAAATCGCACAACCATAATTAAACATAGAATAAGTGATAAATTGGGGAACGGGGCTACGATATACAAAACGACCGGATGGGTCGTTACACCCTTCTCATCTTCCCTTCTTTTTCTTCCCCTAGCCCTTGCTCCATTTCTTTTTTTTCCCCTTCTCATTCCTTCCTCATCCTCTTCCCCTTTTTGTTTTCTTTTTCTTTTCAAAATACCTTTTGATGGATCTGATTTTCTTTTACATGATCTAGTTAATTCTTTGTTTGCCATTGTTTCTTGCTTTGTGAATGTTTGTTGTCAGTAAAAATCGTGCAAATTATAGAAATCTTTATTTTTCAATATGCTTGTATGGTTGTTATTATGTATGGATGAAGTTAAATTCAACCAAATCTGATGGAGCGTAATATTAGGAACCCTTTTCTGGGAAGTGAGATTTTAATGGAGGAGGGACGGGATTTGAAGCTAGTGAATTTGTGAAATTGGATGGGAAGTGATGAATGAAGGAATGGAGATTGTCGAAAATAGAGAAATGAGTAACGAAATTGGGTTGCTACTATGACTGGCCTGATGTATTTTGGAGAAGAAGAAAAATCGTGTAGATAAGATATTTGGGTAGATGTGGAAGGTCTCATATAGAGGAATTGGAAATGGGAGAGTGTTCGTGGTGTTCTTTGGTGGCCAAGATGACAGTGATGTAGAAGGTGATGGTGGAGAAGAAAGAAAAATAAAGATAAAGTTAGAAAAAAAAGATAGAAGTATTATTGCTTTTTTCATGTAGAATTAAAAAGAAAATATGATGTGGTATATTTTATATGATGTGGATTCTAGCATCATATGATTAAGAGACACGCGACGTCAAAGGGTTTTATAATACTGGCTTTGAATAATTATATGTGTCTAAATAAAATTTTGTTGAGTATAGGGACCGGAATGACAAACGCAAATAAGTAGAAATGTCTGTCAGGCTATTCTGACTTAGTAATATGAAAAAGTTCTCGAATTCGGTTTATGAAATTTGAGGCAAGACTTATGTATCTATAGGCAACCAGTGGGTGAGATGAATGGTGCAAAGCCTTTCAGGTGTCTGTTCGGGAATAACCATGTGCCTCTTACCAAAAAAGGCTGCAAATTTAATTTAAAATAGAATTTTGCGAAATAAAAAGAATTTATAGGTGCAAGGAATTATCAATCAATTAGATTATTTGACCAAATCTAAATGTGAATCTAAAGTCAAGGCCGAGGCAAGCTATGGCAACACGAGGGTTTGCTTCCTTTGCAAGTCTTTTTTTTTTGTCAAGAGGATACTATATTATAATCTAAGTTATGATTGTTCTTACATTGGGTTGTTGAGAAGTTAAGCCCATCACACCAAACAGTGAGTAGTCCAATGCTACATTTACATTATTACAACTTTTATTGTTTCTTTCAAAAATAGTTTCTAGGGTGTCTGCCCATAGTGCTTCATTGACAAACACTGGAGGAACAACCAAAAAGTTGATTCCTTCTCCCAACTGCTTCCTTGCTTCTGTTGCCAACTTGTCCGCCACTCTATTTGCCTCTCTGAATGTGTGATTTACTGGTGGATGGTCCAGTGCTGCTAGAAGAGACCTGCATTCACAAATCAGGGAATCATATATTAGATGACCTTTGTTTATGTATTACATTACCTCTGTCGAGTCAAAAGTGGCCTCCAAGAGCACTAGATTATTTGATATTGCCATTTTTTAGGCCCCGTAAGGAAGTTGTTATCTCATAATGAAGGGTATTTGTGCACTTGATGTCCCCATGTACCCTGTTACCCAGTCCCCATTGTTGTTTCTAATTACCCCTCCTATTCCCCCCGTTTTATCTTTTTGATTGTAAGCATCGTTAGTGTTTAGCTTGTAACAACCCCTACCTGGGGGCTGCCATTTAATAGAGATAATGGTACTGTGTCTAGGCTATTTTCCTCCTATTTCTATGTACAAGAATTCTGCAACCTTGTTAATGGCCACTCTAAAGGGGACAAGATCCTTCATATGGTTGAAGCTATTGATGTTCCTAGTTATCCAAATTTGCCAAAGGCAGAAAGAGATTAAGTAACCCCATTTAAAAAAGTCATTGAAGGGTTGATGCTTAACCTTGTTAAGAGCGTGCACCCAGTTTGCTTGGCTAATAACAAGGTTTGGGATAATAAGGTTGGAATGGCTTTGCTCAGGTAACTTCTGCCAGCATTGGTTAGCATTGTCATATTTGAAGAGCATGTATTCTATGGTTTATTCCTCCTTGTTACAGAAGAAGCACATAGGGTTTAGGTTCATACCCCTTGAGTGGATGTATTGAGTTATAGGGAGCCTCGCATGGGTTACTAACCAAAGGAAATATTTTATCTTGCTGGGCAATTTTTGGCCCCATGCCCAGTTAAAGTCTTACCCAGAGTTGCGGACCTAATGGTTCAGACTTCCAATGAGGGTATAGGCAATTTTGGTTGAGAAGAGGCCACTATCAGTCTGGTTCCAAACCATCTTATCCAGATTACCAGAGTTAGGATTAATAAATATAGACTTGACAGTATACACTACCTCCTCAGGGAGGTCAAAAGAGATATTACTTATGTCCCAGTGACTCTCATTGTAGCATATGCCTACATTCAAACTCTCCTCCCCCTTGTTGAGTGGGCCACTGATAATGCTCCTAATAGGCTCCATACCAGGGATCCATCTGTCACCATAAAATTTAATTCTATCCCCTTTATGTACTACCTACCTAGTAGCCTTACTACAGACCTGCCAACTATTTTTGACATTTTTCCAAGTCCTATCTACTAGTATAGTTCTTGTGGAATAGCACCCTGGCCCACATGGCATTTCTATTGTTGTACATCCTCCAAGCCAGGCCAGTATATGTGGAAATATTTTTGTTCTCAGCTCTCTCTTCCTTAGGCTTTCTCACAGTTTTTCACCCAACTAGGTGCATTTTTCTTTTAGCTGCAGTGGTACCCCAGATGAAATTTCTCTGAATTCTGTCAATTTGGTTGCACACTTGGGCTGGGAGCTTTATGTATTGCATGACATGGCCAGGGATGCACCCAAGATAGAATTAAGCTAGTATAGTTCTCCCAGCCATATTTAGGAAATGGTTTTTCCGTCTGCTAGCTTAGTCCGCATGCTATCAATTATACACTGGTAGTCTCTATTAGCGGGTCTTTTGTGGAATATGGGAAAATCCAGGTACTTACCAAAAGAGAGGTTGGGCTTAATTGTCAATATCCTGGCTAGTCTATCTACTTCCTCTTGGTGGCAGTTTGTGGAGAAGATAACCTTAGATTTGATGTTATTTACCTTTTGGACAGACATACAGCTAAACTCCTGAAGAGTTTCTATAATAGTATTACAGTTATTGGTGTTTTCTCTAGCAAATAGGTAAGGTCATCTGCAAAGAAGAGTTGGGAGATTTTTGGCCCTGTTTGACTGAGTTTTATAGGAAACCATTTCCCATTCTGCACTTTTGCATCAATGTTTCTGGAGATTCTCTCCATACACATTATGAAGATGTAGGGAGATATAGGACCTCCCTGTCTAATGCCCATACTAGGCTTAAAATACTCAGTCCTACTGCCATTGACAAGCACAAAGATAGAATTGGTGGAAATGCAGAACATAATCAACTTGGTAGTGCTGCTAGGGAAACCAAAGGAAAGCAATGTGTCTCTGATAAAGGACCATTCTAACATATCAAAGGCCTTTTTCAGGTTAATTTTTAGGATCATGTTGACATTTCTGCCTTTCATTTTCTTAAAGTGACTAATATATTCTTGCATAATAATGGAATTATCACATGCCCTTTTATTAGACAGGAAGCTGGCTTGGCTAGGGCCTATGATGTAGGGAAACATAGGCTTAATTCTATTAATAATAATTTTAGTGATCAATTTGTACATAGTACTGCATAGGCCAATGGGCCTGAATTATTTCAGGACAGATGCATTAGCATATTTAGGTATTAGGCACAGATGGGTGGTGTTGACCTCAGGGTTCATATCAAGGGTGTGGAAGACCTGCTTACAAACATTGGTTACCTTACCCTTAAGAACATTCCAGTACTTTTGGTAGAACATTGGGTGTAGGCCATCAAGCCCAGAGGCTTTGGAAAGTTTGAATGAGAATAAAGCAAGGGGCACTAAGAATGTTCTGGTCCCTATGTGAAAGGGTGTGAGAGTCATAAGGAGTGGTATCTCTACCTTTGGTGGAGGATTGGTGATAGATGTTCGGCCAAAATGTTATACTTTTAGTTCATTACTCGCCCTATATTTTGTTGGTTTAGTGATTAATTGTGCGACATTTAAGCTAAATGGTATTGTGTTATGTGTAGGAGCATCGAAAGATAAAGATGAGTGAAGGTTACACAAAAAGAGGACGAAAATACAAGAAAAAAGCACAAAAATGCCAAGTACGCAAACCGTGCTACAGACCAAGTAAAGCCAGCTCTATAGCCAACTTGACCCCGCTACAGACCAGGCTTCATGAGGTCAATAGCCAGCTTGACCGCGCTACAGACCAGGCTTCACGAGGTCTATAGCCAGCTTGACCGAGCTACAGACCAGGCTTCGTGAGGTCTATAGCCAGGTTGACCGTACTATAAGCCTCGCTTCGCGAGGTCTATAGCCCGATAATTAAAAGTCGCGGGTTAAAAGTCTCCAATCCGGATTTGGACTCAAGGACTTCAACCATAGCCTATAAATACTCCCTAAACTTGTATAAGCGGTATAGACGTTTATAGAGAAGATCCGACCAAAACGGAAGATGTTTTTAGAGAGGGGATTTGACCTAAGGAGGCAAGAACAAGCTAGGAGCAAGGCGGAGAATTCTTCGACTAGTTTTTCATTTCCTTTTTCCTATTTTGATTATTGGTTATGAATTCTAGTATTGTAATTTTGCATACTATTATGAATAGCTAATTTGTTATCTAGGGTTTTGATGAAACATTTTGTAGGATAAATTCTTGTGACATTTTTATATAATTGAGCCGTTGGATTTCTCTACTTGTTCAACTACGTGTTTATTGTTATTGATTGAATGGCCATCAATTGACTGTGCCTATTTAGTATGTATATTGCTCGAGAGAGAGTACGCATTTAGGTAGTTGTTGAACAATATCACTCCTAACATATATGAGAGATCAATACAGAGGGTTTAAAGGCGGGATTATAGATAACGAAACATTGGTGCGATCGTAGTGAGCGGTGAATTAGTGTCAGCTAGCGTAGTTCGAGAGAATACGTCTAGTAAATTATGGTAGTTGCGAGAGAGAGAGCTACGATACCCAAAGTACTCACGATCGGTAGAGAATACTTAGGCAAAATTATAGATGAGGTAGCGGGAAGGATTCCAACAATTGAGAAAATCATAACTCTAGACCTGCTTAATATTTTCTCCAGCCCCTCATATCTTTAGTTGTTAATTTAATACTTTAATTTGTTAGTTAATTAGTTTAACATAAGAATCTTTATATTTATAACTTAGGAATTATTCGAACTTGTCTTCTTAGTGAAACTTAACAATTATAACGAATCCTTAGTTCTCTATGGGATTCGACTCCGGACTTTTAGACCGGATTATATTTGCAGCGACCGCTTATTATTTTTAGGACTAGAGTTGGGCGTGATCAAATTTTGACGTCGTTGACGGGGAACTAACAGTGTAGCTGTAGGTGTACATGTTGCTCGGTTGAAAGTTTGAACTTTTATTTTTGTTTTCTTGTATTTGATTTTTTTTATTTTTGTTTTACTTGTTGATTTTAAAAACATGGCATCTTGAAATTATGAGAGTTTTGCCGTTGATAATTCTACTTTTAATCATCCTTATGCATATTGTGGAGGAAATCACCTATGGAAAAATTATCAAAATATTTTCGAGAGCGAGTTATGTGCACCAACTCAATCTTATGTGTGGAATGTGTGTGATATGTGTGGTGGTCAAGATGATCACTTTCATGGTTGTGCTTATATTTCTTATCCTCCCCCAACCCTTTACTATAATGGTTCTACTTTTTTGGTGAAGTTAATAGGAACAAAGAACCTAGGGAAGCTGACCTGAATGAGGTCAAAGATATGTTAAAGTGTTTCATGGAGCAAAGCAATGAGAAACAATTGCAAATACAAAGGTTATGGTATACTATCCAAAGTCAAGGAAAAAATATTCATAACCTGGTGGTACAAGTGAGTCAATTAGTTGAAGTAGTTAATGCTTAACAAGCTGATATTGTGGATAGTAGCCAAAAGGAGCATGCATTAGATACAGAAATTGAGGTGCTAATGGAGGAGGTCAGAGTAGAACACCAACAATCTATCAAACTAAAATTTGAGGATGCTGATGTTATAGAAGAGATACTAGAGTCAACCAAGGACATTGAGGATACATATTTGGTTGACTCTAGTGTCATTAGTATTGAGGATGTTGACAATCCCAATGTTCATGTAGTTGAGCGCATTGGTCCACACTCCAAATATTTTTCCACATTTTGTTTGGATGATGATATAGAAATAGAGTTATCTGAGCCAATTGAGGAGTCAAGGAATGAGGAACAAGGTGCCTATATTCTGGAATTCTTCTTGCCAGAAAGTCGGGATGACACACCTCATCTAAAGGCCAAGAAGTGCAGAATACAACATTATTTTCTTGATCCAGTTAGATTCGTTCCACCACTCCAGGAGCATAATCATAAGCTTGAAGCAAAACTTGGGGCTCAATTCATAAGCTCGAGGTGGAGGCAAAAAGTTATTCGTGTCGTGTCGCGACGTTAAATCAAGCGCTTGTTGGGTGGCAACCCAACTTTACTTCTTTTTTTATTTTTATTTTTTATTCTTTATTTTTTATTATTGTATTATTCTTGTAGTTTTGTTTTTGATTTCTCTAGGAGCATGGGAAGCAAAGCTATTGGAAGGATGCAACAACAAGCCGGATGGTTAGAACTAAGTGTTGGGTGCCCACACAAAGAAACATATCCGGGAGAAGTCTGAGTACCGCATGAGCTACTAGTGCTTCAGTCTTTGGCCTACCAGGGAGTTTCTTTTACTCTCTTATTAGTATGGTGTGCATTGGGGACAATACATAATTTTAAGTGTGGGGTGAGGAGATTGTCTGGATGACTTCCTATGCTATTTTAGCTGTGTTAGTTTAATTGAATAATGCTTTTTTAGTAAAATAAAAAAAGATTGGACTTTTTCCGATGATGGATCTCCTAGACAGTTTTCTTGAGGGATTTAAAGTCTAACCAAAAATACAAATTTAAAAAATTGAAAAATTAAAAAATATTTCCTTTATTTTTATAGGTAGTAATAATCCCCCGTGGTTTTTCTTTGTGCCTCGATTCTTTTCCATGGGATGTAGTTTGAACCGGGTCATAATCTTTTATTTTTAGAGTAGAATAGGATTTAGGGAATAAAAGAAGGGAGATGGAATTTCTAGGCGCCCTTTTGACTTATTTGATAGTAGCATATTTAGGCTCTAGCATGTGTAGTACCTTCCTTGTGGTTTGAAAATGCTTATGATGCCTTGTTGAGTAGATAACATGTTATTGATGCCTATATCTCGTTTTCTTGGCTTGTGTCACTTTGTGCTTAATGCTTAATATTTTGTGGCTCCGTGAATACTTGTAATTGTTTGAGAATCGGAATGGAACCGTCCTTAGTGAATCGTGTGCCATGTGGGGTGAGGAATTGTATAGTCCGTGTCATTGCATTAGAGTCTAGAACTTGCCCCGCATGTAAGTTAAAGAAAAATTTTAGGTTTTGCTCCGTTTGAAAAATGATTTTAGGCTTTCTTTGATTTGTTTGATCTTAATGCTTACCACAAATAAAAATTATCCCTAGTCAACCCTTTTGAGCCTATAAACTTTTATTTGGCAACCACATTACAAGCCTATATCCTTTTATTTTTTTTATTATTATTGTTTTGATCCTTTTACCTCTTAAAGTACTTTAATTGTAAAATGAGTGCTAAAAGAAGTAAGGAGGGAACTTGGGTGGCTTTTGAGTAGAATCAATGAAAAAAAGAAATGTGCACTTGTATTGTAAGGAATACACCACTAGCAGAAATGGTTGAAAAGAAAAAAAAGTATTGTTGAAAAGAAAAAAATATGTAGCAAAAGAAAATAAGAATATCTTGTCCTTGCTAGTGGGTATGAATTAAAGTAGTGCTTAAAGAAAGAGAAAATATTTCTGGGGGTGATATTGTTTGTGAAAGAGAAGTTGTGTTGAAGAAAAATGCGCTTAAAGTTAAGTTTGTGATATGTTAAAGTGCTTAGGAGGGTTAGTCACTATTCCTAAATTTATCCTACCCGTCCCTTAGCCCACATTACAACCATGAAAAAGTCCTAATTTATTTTAGATTGAGCAAGCCTACATTAGTGGAGGTTTACATAATGGGAAAGCCTGTGGTACTTTGTTCATGCATGTGAGTTCTTTGTGAGAGTGAGAAATTTCTTTGATTTATCTGAGTCCTTAAAATATATTTGAGCATTTGATTCGAATGTGTTGATTCAACTTACTCTCTTGTTCTTTGTGAGGGCACATGATTTCACAAGGGATAGGTGACGTTATTAGATATCTCTATAATGTTAAGTGTTCAAGCCATGAATGCATTGTGATACTGAGTCGGTTTATGAGGTTAGGATTGTTATAAGCATGTTGTCTTGTTGTTGAATAAATTTTTGAAGTATGGCATAAATTAAAGGGAAGTGTGAGTTGAAGGTACATGCTAAAGTTTAATTGTTGCTATCAACCATAGTCATAGGTATGGTGTGCTTCAAATGTGTTAAAAAAAAATAAAGTGCTCTAGGTTAATATGAATTAGTGATTGGCTCAAGGACGAGCAACGTTTAAGTGTGGGGTGGTGATGTTCGGCCAAAATGTTATACTTTTACTACATTACTCGCCCTATATTTTGTTGGTTTAGTGATTAATTGTGCGACATTTGAGCTAAATGGTGTTGTGTTATGTGTAGGAGCATCGGAAGACAAAGAAAAGTGAAGGTTGCACAAAAAGAGGACGAAAATGCAAGAAAAAAGCACAAATATACCATGTACACAAACCGTGATACAGACCAAGTAAAGCCAGCTTGACCACGCTACAGACTAGGCTTCGTAAGGTCTATAGCCAGCTTGACCGCGCTATAGACCAAGCTTCGCGAGGTCAATATCTAGCTTGACCGCACTACAGACCAGGCATCGCAAGGTCTATAGCCAGGTTGACCACGGTATAAGCCTGTCTTCGCGAGGTCTATAGTCCGATAATTAAAAGTCGCGGGTTAAAGTCTCCAACCCGGATTTGGACTTAAGTACTTCAACCATAGCCTATAAATACTCCCTAAAGATGTCTAAGAGGCACATACATTTTTAGAGTAGATCCGACCAAAAAGGAAGACGTTTTTAGAGAGGGGATTCGACCCAAGGAGGCAAGAACATGCTAGGAGCAAGGCGGAGAATTCTTCTACGAGTTTTTCACTTTCTTTTTTCCTATTTTGATTACTGGTTATGAATTCTAGTATTGTAGTTTTGTATACTATTATGAATAGCTAATTTATTATCTAGGGTTTTGATGGAATCTTTTGAAGGATAAATTCTTGTGACGTTATTATATAATTGAGCCGTTGGATTTCTCTACTTGTTCAACTACGTATTTATTATTATTCATTGAATGACCATCAATTGACTGTGCTTATTTAGTATGTGTATATTGCTCGAGAGAGAGTATGCATTTAGGTAGTTGTTGAACAACATCACTCCTAACGTATGTGAGAGATCAATACGGAGGGTTTAAAGGCGGGATTAGAGATAACGAAACCTTGGTGCGATCGTAGTGAGAGGTGAATTAGTGCCACCTAGCGTGGTTCGAGAGAATTCATCTAGTAAATTATGGTAGTTGCTCAAGAGAGAGCTACGACACCCAAAGTACTCATGATCGGTAGAGAATACTTAGACAAATTATAGATTACGTAGCGGGAAGGATTCCGACAATTGGGAAAATCATAACTCTAGACCTCCTTAATATTTTTTTCAAACCCTCATATCTTTAGTTGTTAATTTAATACTTTAATTTGTTAGTTAATTAGTTTAACATAAGAATCTTTATATTTATAACTTAGGAATTATTTGAACTTGTCTTCTTAGTTATACTTAACAATTATAGCGAAGCCTTAGTTCTCTGTGGGATTTGACTCTGGACTTTTAGACCAGATTATATTTGCAGCGACCACTTATCCTTTTTAGGACTAGAGTTGGGTGTGATCAGTGATCAGTAGTGAATAGGGATGAGTAGAACTGAAAATGGTATCTTCAATTCCCTTATGGTCATCTACCCACTTCCCTGCCTCATTTTGGAGGGCCAGGATCCTATTCCTTCTTCTCCTGTTGAAGTGGAGGTGTGAAAGAATTTTGTGTTGGCATCCCCCTCCATAAGCCAATTTATCCTAGATTTAATTTTCCAGAATTCCTCTTCACTTCTCAGGATGGCTGAATAGTCTTCTTAGAGTTGACCCTCTAGATGCTGGAGGTATGGGCTGAAAGGGTAGGCATTGGATTTTTGGATACCTTTTAGCCTAGCTAGTAAATGTTTCTTCTTATGGAAGATGTTACCAAAGACTGTCTTGTTCCAAGTAGTAAGTTGGCCTTAGAATTTGGTAGTTCCCTCAAGAAGGTTACAGTTACCCTCATAGGCCTGATGCACTACATTGGTGAGGGAGGGGTGGTTGCACCACATGGGCTCAAATCTAAAAGGTTTAGTGAGGTTTCTAGGCCTAAACCAAAGATTAATAAGTATAGCGCAGTGATCAAAGTGGGTTCTAGAAAGGTGGCTAATTGTAGTTGAAGGGAACTCTTGGATCCAATCCTCATTAGCAAAATACCTATCTAGTCTTTCCAAGATTAGCTAACTCCTATTCTTATATCTCATGTTAGTCCAGGTAAATTTGCTACCTTTGAAACCAAGGTAAATCAGCTTACACTGATTTATGCATTACTAGAAAAGATTAGCCCTAGGAGCAGAGATGCAATTCCCCCATACTTGTCTTTAGCTCTTAGGATTTCATTGAAGTCCCCCCTACTAGCCAACTTCCCTGATAGTTATCAGAGATAGTTCTAAGTTGCTGCCCGAGGTTCCTCCTAAGTGCATAATTATTACTAGCATAAACAATAGTGAAAAGCCAAGAATTGGAATAGGGGATTACCTTGACCATGACATTAATGCCCTAGGAAGTGGTGGTGACTTCATCAATTTTGAGTAGATCATCCTTCCACATGGCCAATAGTTGGGCTTTGGATTTGCCCAGAGAATCCCAGTTCCTGAATCAGGTGCCTATGCTCAGTCATCCTTGTTTATAGGAGGACTAGTATAACAAGCTTGTGCATTTTGACCATCTCAGCAAAATGCCTCCTAAACTCACTACTGTTGGCACCCCTAGCATTCCAGATGATGAAATTCATTAACAACTTGGGGTGTGGTGGGGACTTCCTTTACAGCTATTTGGCCTTCCTTTTCACAGGATTGGCTTTCCAGGTTCACTTGTACAGAGCTGGCATGTTTGTCTTCCTGAATCAGAACTAGGCTTAGCCTTACAGCTGAGTCTCCTGAGTTTTGATTTGAGTCTAACCTTAGGCTTACCCCGCATAGTTTCATGCTCCTTAGGCATAGTGCGATAAGCATTTCTCCCCCAGGCCCTCTGAACTCTATTAACTCCTCTTGTTGTAGGAGCATTGCCTTTATTTTTGGCCCTCTCAGCTTTGCAATCAGGGCCTCTAGCTCTGTGTTGGAGGCTTGCAGGTGCTCGTGGACCTTTTCTGATCCTGCCATCTGGGTTTCCATAGATGGTGGGGTCTTGGTCCATGCCGGTGTCCATTGGGTGAATGGGGGCTTGCAATCTCCTCCCCTAGTGTCACTAGGGGGAAGAAGGGTAGGGAAGGCTGATCTGGTCCACCAGTGCACTCAGTTGGTTTGGTGTCATTATTTGTTGGCTGAGTGCTACCTGTGCTTGTACCAAGGTTTTCAGCCACATTTGTTTCCTATAGTTCAACATTGCATGGTTGAGGCATGCAATGGCTACCTTGGCTAAGTAATGAGGGTTCTGGATTACTATATTATTGGCAGAGACCCTATTGATAGGGTAAGTGGAAGGGCTGCTCCCTACAATGCCATTTCCATCCAAGAGGTGCAATGCTATTTTCATCCAAGAGGTAGGAAGGTGGTCTAGTGGCAGTGGTGTTGTTGTCACAATTAGAGGCACTGGTTCCTCCTCTAGGTTCCGGGTCTGAGGGGGAGTTTGCATGTTGTTCTGATTCTGATTGTTTTTTTCCGTCAGAGTATAGGGGGTAGAAGAGTATTGGATCGTAGAAAGCATCCCTTTATTAGTTCTTAAGGCTTCATTTGCCTTAGTTGTGTTTTGTGTGCAAAATTCCCCATCATTACAAATCTTTTGGAGGCACTGGGGACTGTCAAGTCAATAGGAGGGTCAATGTAGTGGGAGGGGAGAGGTGAATGAGAGCTCTGAGTGGGTAGCTCTCTCAGAGAGAGGAGCTCTCTTTTACCTTCATCAAATCTGAGGCTATCGCCTATGGATTTGACTCCAGCTATAGACCCCATGATATGACCCTTGGAAAAGCTAGTTGGTATCATTTTTGGGTTAGTGGTGGGTATATCAAACTTACCTCTATTAGTTGTTACCTCTTCCCCTTGGAACATGTGGTCTTTCAGAGAGGAGCGTGTTTGGTTTTGGCATGTGGGCTTTATGTGCCCACTCTAAGAGTTGATTGGATCTTGGACTTTTCCGAAACAAAATTGGGTTCCCAATTTTGGATTGAGAGAAAATGGCCTATAACGAACCATGGGCCTCCGTAAAGGGCCTTTTCCATATTGACTTTTTCTTGAAACTTCACAATAAAGAAGTCCCAGCGCAAGTCGATGATCGTTAGGTGCTCACTAGGGAACCATAGCTGTTGCAGCTTAGGTTTGAGTAGTTGATATGGAATCTTCTTCCCAAATACCTAGATGATCACTAAGAATCTCCACAGGTAGTAGATTCTCATTTTTTGGTCATGGGTTAGGAGGATTTCCTACGTATTTTTTTCTTCTAATGGATCTTTCAAAGCCGCCTCCACTTGGTGGAAACTTGTGAGTTAGACGCTTGACTTTGTCAAGTGATTGTCTTCAAGAATTTCTTTGAAGGAGTTCTTCATTGAAGAAGCTTCGATATCCATTGGTTCTACCGTAGGATCTGGTGGGTCGGGCAGTTTTCATAGAGGTGAGGGGAGTGGGTCCTGAATAGGGGGTGGGGTGGGGCCATGTTAGAGGGGTATAATAATTGAAGAAGAGGCCATAGTCTCTCTCTCTTGCTTTAGTAGTGTAGCAATGGGATTTTCTGAAACTTACATCAAAGTCCTTTGAAACTCTTTAAGTTAGTGTAAAAGTGCTTTTCTATATAAACCAACTACATTCTCCTCTTCATTCCATATGAGACAATATTCTTTCATTTTTTATTCATACCTTAAATCAACAGTGTCGTAATATATTAAAGGGTCGTTTGGTTAGTAGGATTGGATAGACAAGGATATCTCATAGAATTAGCTATCTTGCCTTCTATATGGGATAGCTAATCCCACCATTTTAGTACAGAATGGTTCTCAAGAATAATCAATACCTATAACCAAACGTGAGATACAATAATCTTGCATTTTATCCCGTGATTGTTATCCCTTATCCCACCAACCAAATGACCCCAAAGAGTAAAAATTGTTGAATGTCTCGTCGACATCACAGCCTCTATCAATCCATAGATAACCAAAAGATGATGATAACAAATGTCAAAAATTATGTTAAAAGCAATTTATTATTTGAGCTGATTTGGAGCCCAAAGAACTAATTCAGAAATATTTCTATAGAACAAGTGTTTGATATGGGGCATTAGTGGAGTTTTGGTACTTGGAGAGAACATATTAATGAGAAGTTAGATAGCCAGATTTGGAATAATAGTTCCCATTTTAGTTTTAAGGCCAGAAAAGGGATGTCATGCGTTAGATTAAGAACCATATATATGAGTCTTGGCCATTGCAATGAGATGGATAGGATAAAGAATGGGTTCCATGTGGGTTTGCTATATTTCTTAAAAGAGGTTTGAGCATTTATAGCTAGTATGCAAGTGAAAGAAAGTAGAGTAAAAAGGTTCAAAATTAAAAGAATATCTTATTATTATGTTCAGTTGAAAATAATGAAAAACCTAGGTAAGGAAAAACGGAATATACGTATAGAATAAATAAAAAAGACAACAAGAAGCTTTGTCAACCAAAAGTCAACAACGCTTAACAATCGGATCAACCAATCACGAGCAACAATTATTTTATTTATTTACTAGACAGGACTTTGGAGTTGTACGTACTGTATTTACTGTTTAGTTGTCTGAGAATTAAGAATACGTAAATAGGATTAGAGACAGCAATGCAAGATCATGATTGTTGTCCAAATAATAAGGGCCTCTCTTCTCTGCTTGTAAGAAATAGTACTATTATTAAGAATCTTCATGCCTGCTTCTGTCTGCTTTGCCCATTGCCCCACACTTTTCTACCCCTAGTACATACAAGGGGCACTAACAACTATCCACGTGCCTAATATTTTTCATTCGATAAATGAAAGATATACACATTTATCATGCACTAAATGCGTTGCACGTGTAATGCGTCAACCAATAAAGATTATACAAAACAAATTAAATATTGAAAGATAGCAGTTGACATTAAAATAAATACAAATATTTGTATAAATGATAAATATAAATATTACGATATTGACACAATAACTAAATTCAATATATTTGAACATGATGATAAATTTAGCTAAATTAATTATATGGTAATAACTGACGGATAATTTTTCTTCTAATTATCTTGTAAAGAATTATTATATAAATTATTTTGTCCATGTTTTAAAATAAATATTTTTACGTAAAAAATGAAATTAAGCTACTTTCCCTAAATGACTTAAAATTTTCAAATATTAGAAAAGAGATTGGTAAAAAATAAAAATATGCCCTTATTTTATCATCAATTTCCTTCATTTCTTTATCTAAAGTAAAGGAAGGGCTCAGAAGAGCCAAGTGCAACAACCTGGCCGGTCGTTTTGAGTATTATAGCTTTGTTCTCTCATTTATTGCTGTGTTCATTTGTTGTTATGTGACTTGTCGAGGTGGTTAGTTTGGTTCCGGAGATGTTTCGCAATGAATTGGGACACTTAGTTTCAAGATTGGAAGCCTAAGTTGAAAGAGTTGACCGAATGTTGACTTATATGTAAATGACTCCGGAATTGAGTTTTGAAGGTTCTATAGCTCCGTATGCTGATTTTGGACTTAGGAGTGTCTCCAGATATTGATTTGAAGGTCCGTAGATGATCTAGGCTTGAATTGGCGAAAGTTGGAAGAGTTGAAGTTTGGAGAGTTGAGAAATTTGACCGAGGGTTGACTTTATGATTACCGGACTCGAATTTTGGTTCCGGAAGTTGCAATAGGTCCGTTGTGTCATTTATGATTTGTGTGCAAAATTGAGGTCAATCAGAGCTGGTTTGATAGGTTTCGACATTGATTGTAGAAGTTGAAAATTCATTAGTCTCAATAGGCTTGAATTGGGGTGCAATTCGTGTTTTTGATGTTGTTTGATGTGATTTGAGGCCTCGACTAAGTTCGTATCGTGTTTTGGGATATGTTGGTATGTTTGGATGGGGTCCCAAGGGCCTCGGGGGTGATTTGGGTTGAAATCAGAATGAGTTTGGACTTGGGGAATTGCTGAAGTGCACCAGGTCTGGTGCGATCGCACCTGCGAAGGATTTGGTCGCTGGTGCGAGACCGCACAGGCGTGTTTGGCATCGCAGGTGCAGAATTTGCTGGGCAGAGAGGATTCGCAGGTGTGAGGTTTTGGCCGCTCCTGCGAAATCGCAGATGCGGGAAGTGATGCATAGGTGCGAAGTGGTGCGAGGCAGGCATTTCCGCAGAAGCGGAGCCTAGGTCACAAGTGCGACTCCGTAGAAGTGGAGTCTGGTCCGCAAAAGCGAAGGCAGGGGGCTTCAGGGGAAATCACAGAAGTGGAGATTTGGCCGCACCTGCGGAGCTGCATAAGCGGTTAAGTGAACCGCAGGTGAGAAATGCCTGGGCAGTGTATTAATCCGAAGGGTTCCGAGATTTCTTTGTTTTTGGACTTTGCAAGCTCGGTTGGAGGCAATATTTGAGAGGGGTTTTGCTAGATTTCAAGAGGTAAGAAAATTTTGGTCATTTTTATCTGTTAATATTGAATATCCATTGAATTTCTCACCTAGGTTATGTGCTTTTAAGGTGGAATTTGGGGAATTTTGGACTAGGGATTGGAGAGTAAGATTTGGGGATTTGAGTGGCGATTTGATGTCGAAATTGGGTAATTTTGCTATGGTTGGACTCGTTATTGAATGGGTGTTTGGATTTTGTTAATTTTATTGGATTCCGAGACGTGGGCCCTGGGCTGAATTTTTGACTTTTGTTAAAGAACCTAGTTTTATCATATGGAATTGATTCCTATAGCTTGTGTTGATTGTATCGAGTTATTTGTGGCTAGATTCGAGTCGCTCAGAGGCCGATTCGTGAGGCAAGGCTTTATTGGAGTATAGATTTGCACGGTTTGAGGCAAGTAACACTTTTAAACTTGGTTCTGAGGGTATGAAACCCCAAAATACATGCTATATGGTTGGTGTTGAGGTGACACACATGCTAGGTGATGGGCGTGTGGGCGTGCACCGTGGTAATTGTGACCCGGTCGATTTTGTAGTACTGTGTAGTCATCAAACCTTGTTGCTATTCATGTGATCCCTATGTGTTAGAGTAATTGAGCTGCAATCCATGTTAGAAATCATAATTAGACTATATGCTTATACTATTGAGGCGCACTGGGGTCATTTCTGATGTTGAATTATGTGCTTAACTGGAAATTTTGAACTCAATCACATCCATCATTTGCATATCATATCTCAGTCTCTATTACTATTTATTGGTGTATCATATATCACTGTTTGGGATGTTTGGCATGAGATTTGTGAGCCCGATAGACTGGAGAGATTGATGACTGAGTTGGGGCCTATGAGCCGTGTTGTGAGAGAGGTCGTGGATCGGGCTGCACGCCGCAGTAGGTCTTCTTGGCTTTATATATATTATTATTATATGGATGGAGCTGCATGCCGCCGCAGACCTTATTGGCTTTATTATTAGGGTATCAGATTGCACACCGCAGCAGGCCAGATTGGCTTTATATTAGCGCTTGGGCAGGATCCGCCCCTCCGAAGTCTGACATACCAGCAGTGAGCGCAGGTACCATACAATGCTGAGTGACTAAGTGTGATGAGTGAGAACTAAGACAGTCAGATTGAGTACTCTAAGAGTAGGAGTACGTGAGGTTATCATTGTGATGCATCACATGGGACATGCACATTGACATGTAGATATAGAGATGCAACATTCCTTATATCAGTCATACTTGGCATATTTTGTCTGTATTGAGCTTAAACTGTTAAACTTGAAAGCATGTCTACATTCTTGTACTGTATACCAACTGATTATGATTTCACTGAGATATTACTATCATATTTCCTGTCATACCTGTACTGTTATAATCTAGATTTGGACTGTACCTTTCTGAGCTCGTCACTGCTTTCAGCCCAAAGTTAACCCTATTACTTATTGAGTACATTGGGTCGGTTGTACTCATACTATACTATGCACTTTGTGTGCAGATCCAGGTACTTCTGGACACGGCGGGTGCTAGATTCGGGCATTAGTTGCTTGAAGACTATCGAGGTAGCTGCCTTGGCGTCTGCAGAACCTGACTCTCTTTCTTTTCAGTTTATTAGTACTATTCTATCTTTCTAGACAGTGTTTTAGCAGCCATGACTATGTTGTCATTTAGATGCGCATGTACTCAGTGACACCCGGATGGCCTCAACTATGGACTGCACTTTGTTATGACTCGAGAGATTGCATCAGGTGCTAGGTTCGATGGGGTGGTTGATATTGCTCGGTGGCTAGTGTAGGTCCGTAGTCAGGAGAGTGTGGAGAGGGAGGCCAAGAGGCCTTGTGGTTCGGGGGGTTTTAGCGGTGTTTTCTCTGGAGTTCAGTCCCACCAAATTAGGGGTCGTCCTTATAGGCCCGCTCAGATGGCTCGTCCAGTTCATCGTGGTGCATCAACTAGCTATGGTTCATATAGTACTCGCCCGGGTCAGTCATCTCTCAGTGCCATCCCAGCTTAGAGCTCATCTCGTGCTCTATCAGTTCAGGGTTCATTTGTACCAGGCTCTTCTAGTAGCTATTCTGGTTCTCAGGGTCCTATTCATTAACGGATCGGAGTTGCTAGGGTCTGGGGAGTTCGGGCATATGAGGAGGTATTGTCCCCGTCTCTTGGAAGGTCTGGTTCAGCAGAGGGGTCAGGTTATGACTTCCGCACCAGTTACTTCACCACTTGCACAGCCAGCTCGGGGTGGGGCTCAGGCAGCTAGTGGTCACCCTAGAGGGGGAGGCCGATTAGGTGGAAGTTAGGCTTGATACTATGCTTTCCCTTCTAGGCCAGAGGCCGTTACTTCAAACGCAGTGATCACATGTATTGTCTCAATATGCCACAGGGATGCTTCTATATTATTTGACCCTGGTTCCACTTATTCGTATGTATCATCATATTTTGCTCATTATTTGGATATGCCCCGTGAGTCCTTAGTTTCACATGTTCATGTATCTACGCCGGTGGGCGATTCTATTATTGTGGACCGTGTGTATCGGTCATGTGTGGTGACAATTGGGGGATTAGAGACTAGATTTGATCTCTTATTGCTTAGTATGGTTGATTTCGACGTGATTCTGGATATGGATTGGTTGTCCCCATGTCATGCAATTCTAGGTTATCACGCTAAGACCGTGACATTGGCGATGGCGGGATTACCTAGGATCGAGTGGAGAGATTCTCTGGACTATGTTTCCAGTAGGGTGATTTCATATCTTAAGGCCCAACGGATGGTTAGGAAGGGGTGTTTGTCTTATTTGGCTTTTATGAGGGATGTTGGTGCTGATACTCCTACTATTGATTCTGTTCCGGTAGTGCGGGACTTTCCAGGTGTGTTTCCTGCAGACCTGTCGAGCATGCCACCTGACAGGGATATTGATTTTGGTATTGACTTGGTACCGGGCACTCAGCCCATTTATATTCCTCCATATCATATGGCACCAACAGAGTTGAAGGAATTGAAAGAGCAGTTTCAGGAGCTTCTTAATAAGGGGTTTATTTTGCCTAGTGTGTCGCCTTGGGGTGCACCGGTTTTGTTTGTGAGGAATAAGGATGGTAGTATGCGGATGTGCATCAACTATAGGCAGTTGAACAAAGTTATAATTAAGAACAAATATCCTTTGTCACGCATTGATGACTTATTTGACCAGCTTTAGGGAGCTAGAGTATTCTCTAAGATTGATTTGAGGTCTAGGTATCACTAGTTGAAGATACGGGACTCGGATATTCTGAAGACGGCATTCAGGACCCGCTATGGTCACTATGAGTTTCTTGTGATGTCTTTTGGGCTGACCAACGCCCCAGCAGCATTCATGCATATGATGAACATTGTATTCCAGTCATATCTTGATTTGTTTGTCATAGTATTTATTGATGATATCCTGGTGTATTCACGTAGCCAGGAAGAGCATGCACAACATTTGAGGATTGTACTATAGAGGTTGAAAAGCTTTATGCCAAGTTCTCCAAGTGTGAGTTTTGGCTCATTTAAGTGGCGTTCTTGGGGCACGTGGTGTCTAGTGAGGGGATCAAGGTGGATCTAAAGAAGATAGAGACGGTTCAGAGTTAGCGCAGACTGTCTTTAGCTACTGAGATTCGGAGTTTTCTCAGCTTGGTTGGATATTATCGTCGCTTCGTGGAGGATTTCTCGTCCATTGCAGCGCCTTTGACTAGTTTGACCCAGAAGGGTGCGCCATTCAGGTGGTCGGATGAGTGTGAGGAGAGCTTTCAAAAGCTCAAGATCGTATTGACCACAACTTCAGTTCTAGTTTTGCCTTCGGCATCGGGTTCTTATAAAGTGTATTATAATGCTTCTCAGATTGGTATTAGGTGTGTCTTGATGCAAGAGGGTAGAGTGATTGCTTATGCTTCACGGCAGTTGAAGCCTCATGAGAAGAACTACCCCTTTTATGATTTGGAGTTGGCAGCCATCTTCCATGCATTGAAGATTTGGAGGCATTATCTCTACGGCGTGTCTTGTGAGGTATTTATGGATCATTGGGACCTTCAACACTTGTTCAAGCAAAAAGGATCTAAATTTGAGGCATCGGAGATGGCTGGGGCTGCTAAAGGACTATGATATTACCATTTTGTATAATCCTGGAAAGGCCAATGTGGTGGCCGATGCCTTGAGTAGAAAGGCAGTGAGTATGGGTAGCCTTGAATTTATTCCTATTGGTGAGAGATCGCTTGCATCAGATGTTCAGGCCTTGGTCAATCAGTTCGTGAGGTTAGATATTTCGGAGCCTAGTCGGGTTCTAGCTTGTGTGGTTTCTCGATCTTCCTTATATGATCACATCAGAGAGCGTAAGTATTATGACCCCTATTTGTTTATCCTTAAGGACACAGTTCAGCACGGTGATGGAAAGGAGGTTTCTATTGGGGATGATACTGTGTTGCGGATGCAGGGTTGGATTTGTGTGCCTAATGTAGATGGGTTACGTGAGTTGATTCTTGAGGAGGCCCATAGTTTGTGGTATTCCATTCATCCGAGTGTCGTGAAGATGTATCAGGACTTGAGGCAGTACTAATAGTGGAAGAGGATGAAGAAAGATATAGTGAGGTTTGTAGCTCGGTACTTAAATTGTCAGCAAGTGAAATACGCGCATCAGAGGCAGGGCGGTTTGCTTCAGAGGCTTGAGATTCCGGAGTGGAAATGTGAGCGTATCACTATGGACTTCGTAGTTGGGCTCCCACGGACTTCGAGGAAGTTTGATTCTATTTGGGTGATTGTGGATCCATTGACCAAGTCTATGCATTTCATTCCAGTTGGGACTACCTATTCTTCGGAGCGATTGGCTGAGATCTATATCTGCGAAAGTGTCCGCCTTCACGGTGTCAGTGTCCATTATTTCAGATCGGGGCACGCAGTTCACATTATAATTTTGGAGAGCAGTGTAGCTAGATTTAGGCACATGGGTTGAGTTGAGTATAACATTCCACCCTCAGACAAACGGACAATCCGAGGGCACTATTTAGATATTTGAAGATATGCTACGCGCTTGTGTCATGGATTTCGAGGGTTCTTGGGATCAGTTTCTACCACTTGCAGAGTTTGCCTACAACAACAGCTACCAATTGAGTATTCAAATGGCTCTATATAAGGCCTTGTATGGCAGGCGGTGTCAGTCTCCGATTGAATGGTTTGAGCCAGGTGAGGCTAGGCTATTGGGTACTGACTTGGTTCAGGATGCTTTGGAAAAGGTTAAGTTGATTCAGGATCGGCTTCGCACGGTGCAGTCTAGATAGAAGAGTTACGCCAATCGGAAGGTTCGTGAGGTTGCTTACATGGTGGGAGAGAAGGTATTCCTCAGAGTTTCACCCATGAAGTGTGTTATGAGGTTCGGGAAGAAGGGCAAATTGATCCCTCGCTATATTGGACCGTTTGAGGTGCTGGAGAGGATTGGGGAGGTGGCTTACAAGCTTGCATTGCCGCCTAGTGTATCGAGTGTTCATCTAGTGTTTCATGTTTCCATGCTCCGGAAGTATTTCGGTGATCTGTCTTATTTTTTGGACTTCAGCACAGTTCAGTTAGATGGTAATTTGACTTATGATGTGGAGCCGGTGGCCATTTTGGATTGACAGGTTCAAAAATTAAGGTCAAAGAATATTGCTTCAGTGGAGAGGTCAGCTAGTCAAGGAGGCTACTTGGGAGACCGAGCGGGATATGCGGAGCAGATATCCACGCCTATTTGAGACTCTAGATATGATTCTAGACCCGTTCGAAGATGAATGTTTGTTTAAGTGGGGGAGAATGTAATGACCCGGCCGGTCCTTTAGCGTATTATAGCCCTGTTCCCCCATTTATTGCTTAATATGTGTTAATTTGTTGTTATGTAACTTGTCGGGGTGGTTTGTTTGGTTTCGGAGATGTTTTAGAATGAATTGGGACACTTAGTCCCAAGGTTGGAAGCCTAACTTGAAAGAGTTGATCGGATATTGACTTATGTGTAAATGAATCCGGAATGGAGTTTTGATGCTGCTAGCTCCATATGGTAATTTTGGACTTAGAAGTGTGTCTGGATATTGATTTGGAGGTCCATAGATGATCTTGGCTTGAATTGGCGAAAGTTGGAAAGTTAAAGTTTGGAGAGTTGAGAAGTTTGACCGAGGGTTGACACTGTGGTTACCAGGATTGAATTTTGGTTTCGGAAGTTGGAATAGGTCATTTGTGTCATTTATGACTTGTGTGCAAAATTTGGGGTCAATCGGAGTTGGTTTGATTGGTTTCGGCATTGATTGTAGAAGTTGAAAATTCATTAGTTTCAATAGGCTTGAATTGGGGTGCGATTAGTGTGTTTGATGTTGTTTGATGTGATTTGACTCCTCGATTAAGTTTGTATCATGTTTTGGTATGTGTTGGTATGTTTGATGGGGTCCCGGGGGCCTCGGGGGTGATTCAGGTTGAAATCGGAATGAGTTTGGACTTGAGGAATTGCTTAAGTGCACCAGGTCTGGTGCGATAGCACTTGTGAAGGATTTGGTCGTAGGTGCGAGACCACAGAGGTATTTTTGGCATCGCAGGTGTGGAATTTTGCTGGGGAGAGGGGATGCGCAGGTGCGAGGTTTTGGCCGCACCTGCGAGATCGTAGATGCGGGAAGTGATGCATTGGTGCGAAGCAGCGTGATGCAGGCATTTCTGCAGAAGCGGCCCAGGTCGCAGGTGCGACTCTGCAGAAGCGGAGACCGGTCTGCAGAAGTGAAGGAAGGGGCCTTCAGGGAAAAGCACAGAAGTGGAGATTTGGCCGCACCTGCGGAGCCGCAAAAGCAGTTAAGTGAACCGCATGTGTGAAATGCCTGGGCAGTGTATTAATTCGAAAGGGTTCCAAGATTTCTTCATTTTTGGACTTTGCAATCGGTTTGAGGCTATTTTTGAGACGGGTTTTTGCTATATTTCAAGAGGTAAGCAACTTTTGGTCATTTTAATCTATTAATATTGAATATCTATTGAATTTCCCACCTAGATTATGTGTTTTTAAGGTGGAATTTGGAAAATTTTGGGCTAGGGATTGGAGAGTAAGATTTGGGGATTTGAGTGGAGATTTGATATCGGAATTTGGTAATTTTTTTGATATCGGAATTTGGTAATTTTTGTATGGTTGGACTCGTTATTGAATGGGTGTTCGGATTTTGTTAATCTTGTTTGATTCTGAGATGTGGGCCTGGGGTTGACTTTTGTTAAAGAACCTAATTTTATCATATGGAATTGATTCCTATAACTTGTGTTGATGGTATCGAGTTGTTTGTGCGATGACCCAAAGGGTCATCTTTAAATTTAATAAATTATTTCTGTGTTCTGAGATCTCAAATAGCACTATTCATCATTCCACGACTTGCGTGCGCAGTCCGTAAATTGTTCCGGAAAGGTTTTATGTGAAAAATTGATAAAAATGTGAAATAGAGCTTTAAAACTCAATTGGGTTGACTTTGGTCAATATTTTGAGCAAACGGACCTGGATCAGTGTTTTGACAGTTCCGGTAGGTCCGTATCGTGATTTGGGACTTGGGTGTATACCCGGAATCAAATTCGGAGGTCCCTAGCTCGAGTTATCGCATGTTGTCGAAATTTTTAAGTTTAAAGGTTTAATGACTTAAGAGATTTGACTAATGTTTGACTTTGTTGATACCGGATCCATATTTTGGTTCCGGAACCCGATGTAGCTCCATTACTATATTTATGACTTGTCTACCAAATTTGGTGAGAAACGGAGCTGGTTTGACGTAATTCGGACGTCCGGTTGTTAAAATAGAAATTCTAAAGTTTTCTTAAAATTTTCATTTGATTTGATGTCCGATTCGTAGTTCTAGGCATTAGTTTGATGTTTTGATCGTGCGAGAAAGTCTGTATGATATTTTTGGACTTGTGTGCATGAACGGTTTAGAGCCCCGAGGGCTCGAGTGAGTTTCAGATGGCTTACGGATCTTTTGAACTTTGGAAAATCTGGTTTTTGAGCTTCAGCTGTCATCTGGTGCATGGTGCTTCGCGATCAAGAAGCCATTCCTGCGATCGCGAAGAGGAAATTGTGAGCCGTGATTTTGACCCTTTGCGTTCGCGAAGATAGGCACGCGATCACGGAAGGTTAGCTCCCAGTGCACCGCGAAAGTGTAGAGTTGATCGTGTCTGCGAAGAGGAAATGAGGCACAACCTGTGGCACTCAAATTTGTTCTTCGCGTTCGCATGAAGCGGTCCGCGGTCGCGAACGTCTGCGGGATTATGCTTTGCGTTCACGTATGGGATGTCGCGTTCGCGTAGTGCAAATTGGCAGCCTGTGAAAGTTGTGCTTCGCGATCGCGAAGCCTTTCCTGTGATCGCGAAGAGTAAAATGGACCTGGGCAAAAATTGTTCTACGCTATCGCGAATGGATTACTGTGATCGCGATGAGTTAAAACCTGCACAACAAAACTTAAGTTCTGAAAATGGGATTTCGTCCCATTTTTCATTATTCACAATTTTTGAGCTCGGGTAAGGCCATTCTTGGGCGATTTTCACGGAAAATATCGGGGTAAGTATTCCTTATCCTATATTGATTATATTTCATGATTCAATACTCATTTACATCATGAATCCGTGAATTTATGGAAGAAAAATCAGATTTTTATAAAATCTTCCAAAAATGTAAAATGAAGATTTGAAATCCAATTCGATGTTGGAATTTGATAATTTTTGTATGGTTGAACTCGTATCGGAACGGGTGTTTAGATTTCGTGAGTTCTTTTGGGATTCGGGACGTGGGTCCCACTATTGATTTTTGAAATAAATTTCGGATTTTAATCCGAAAAATTAGTAAATTCATATGAATCAATTTCTACGATTTGTATGGAGTATATTGAATTGTTTATGACTAGATTTGAGGATTTACGACACGAATACGCGAGGCAAAGTTTTATTGGAATCTTGAGTTGGTTGCAAACCGAGGTAAGTGTTGTGGTTAACCTTGACTTGAGGGAATAGAACCCTTGAATTATTTGCTACATGAATTTCATGTGTAACGATGTATAGGCAAGGTGAGGAGTGCCTATACTTTGTCAAATTAATTATTTGCTTAATTATTTAAACATCTTAAATTATTTTAAGACACGAATTAATTGTTATAATAATTTTTTCTCTCATATTCCTTGTCAAATATTAATTCTTGAATTCCTGCAATAATTGTTGCATGTTTATTTGATTTATGTGTCTTAATTGCTACTTGACATTTAGCATATTAAATATTAAACTGTCTATTTTCTCCCTGATTTCCACAATTAATTGCTACTTGTCATTATTTATTTCATAAATAAATTATAATTATTGTATGACTTGATGCTTAATAGTTTCTCATTGAACGTGGCATTTATTGAAGTATTTTTATTTTTATTTTTAAGAGTTGTTAAAATATATTGGGGGATCGGGTTGCACGCCGCAACGGAAATGAAGATGAATATATTGGGGGATCGGGTTGCACACCGCGACAGATTTATTTAAAGTTTATATTGTTGGAGCAGATTGCACGCCGCAACAGAATTCAATTGAAATGTTATATTGTTGGATCGGGTTGCACGCCGCAATGAAAATAAGTTGAGGGATTATGACTGCTCAATTGACTTCAATTTTTGATATTATTTACCGGTCTTACTACTATTCCTGTTATTATTATTATTATTATTATTATTATTATTATTATTATTATTATTATTATTATTATTATTATTATTATTATTATTATTATTATTATTATTATTATTATTGTGTACAGGTTAATGTAAGTGACCTACCTTAGCCTCGTCACTACTTCGTCGAGGTTAGGCTCGGCACTTACAGAGTACATGGGGTTGGTTGTACTCATACTACACTCTGCACTTCTTGTGCAGATTTTGGAGTTGGTCCTAGCGGCGTACTATAGACTTGCTCGGAATTCAGCTACCCAGAGGAGACTTGAGGTATAACTGCACAGCGTCCGCAGTTCTGAAGTACCCATCTACTTTATTTTAGCTGTGTGTTTTCTTTCAGACAGCTTTATTTTATTCAGACCCTTATTTGTATTATTCTAGAAGCTCATGCACATGTGACTCTAGTTCTGGGATGGTATTTAGACATCGCGATTATTATGGATTATTCACTTTATTTTAGATTTTATTTTCGCATTTGTTTCTTTGTTAATAATTAATTTAAAATTTTGTTAAAAAGGCAAATTATATTCTAAGGTTGGCTTGTCTAGCAAGTGAAATGTTAGGCGTCATCACGGTCCCGAAGGTGGGAATTTCGGGTCGTGACAAGTTGGTATCAGAGCACTAGGTTACTTAGGTCTCACGAGTCACGAGCAAGCTTAGTAGAGTCTGAAGGATCGGTACGGAGACGTCTGTACTTATCTTTCAGAGGCTATGAAGTTTAGGAATAATTCCACTTCTTTCATTCCTTAACGTGTGACATTGATTTATCTTGAAACATATATCTCATATTCATTTGCATCTACTTGAGTATGACATTGCACACTCGGTATCAGTTGTGCGTCAACGGTACGTGATGCTGCAGATGGACTACGAGGAAGCCAGAGATGCTCAAACATTGCCTCAACGTGTGGTTCTGACTGAAGATGCGGACGTATTGAGAGATCACCTAGTGAATCATGTGGGGGGTGCAACGGACCTTGGCATCTGGTTGATTTATACGAGCTGTGAAGGTTAATATTGTAGATCATCGGACGTTGTGACCTATAACTTCGCGCCGAGTGGGGGGAGTCCACTATCAATGGATGGATTGCAGGGTCAGGTTTTATATCAGTTTTGGCCTGAAATGTATATATGTGATACTGAAAGGTTGCCTCAAATTTACACATGTTTAAGGCCTGAGATTTTGTAGAAGATAAGGTTGGGACTTGTGGTATGTCCGCCTCCTTAATAATCCTATACTTCAGTACCAAAGGAGTTAGAGAAACAACTTTAAATTTACAGAAGGTCTACTCAGCGTGGACATCACGGTTGCGGATTTTGGGGTGCTTCGGAGTAAGTACAGTGGTTGATGAGATTCTGGACTATGTGGTTCGTGCCAAGATTTGTCTATATGGGGCTCTACTTTTGTGGTCGTTGTGTATAAATAGGGGTAAAGGTTACCCCAAAGAAGAATCAAAGAGTATGTTAAGAAATGGTCCAGCCCAGCAGTGTTGAGTCAGCATAACAAAAGAAGAAATTTGCCTTGGGAGAGATAATTCTCCACCAGTGTTCGTGGAAAGCATATGAAGAGGGCAGACCAGCCAATGCAACACCGCCCACTTGGCTCAGTTCTCAAAAACGCTTTTGAAAGAGTTTATTTCCTGAACTCTCTGTAATGCGTGGTGCATAGGGTTTGAACGGTTGCGTCAGGTCACCATGACGGTATCAGAATATGCCATCAGGTTCAATAAGTTAGCCCATCATACTCCTACTTTGGTTCTTACAGCCAGGGAGCGAGTCCATAGACTCATTAAAGGACTCAATTATGATCGTAAAATTTGTACGACTCGGTAACTACAGGCCGATACTTCATTTTCGCTAGTGGTAGAAATTTCCAAGATATTAGAACTTGTTCGGGGTGAGGAAAAAGGAAACTAAGGAGACCAAGAAGTCTCGAGGTTCTGGAGGATTCAGTGGATTCTACTCTGCATGTATGAATCATTATGGTGGGGGCTCGGGCAGTCGGCCAGCCCAGTACACACATCGAATTACTCTTGGTGCTCCAGTAAGTTCTATTAATGCACCACCAACATGAGTTTCCTACAATAGTTATTCCAGTTATCTGGCACAGACTCAGTATGAGCCGCCAAACTCACAAAGGGGTTGTTATGAATGCGGTGATACTAGGCACATCATGAGAAAATTGTCCCAGACTTGGGAGAGACATATTTCATCAAAGAACTCAGGCTGCGTGCCCCATTGCAGTTACTACACCACCCACACAACCAGTTAGGGGTGGAGGACGGGCGGGTAGAGGGCATCCTAGAGGTGGAGGCCTAGCCATTGATATATTTATTTTTATGGTATGGCCGAGGTCGCTGCATCAGATGGTGTCGTTACAGGTACAACCTTGATTTAATATAAAGGAATAATTCCCTCAACTTGATTCAGTTCTGAGTATCGAGACGAGTCCTCCTATTGTGCTCCACTTATGAGTGAGCTTCGTAATTCTATAATCTACTTATGTGTTTACTCCTGTTGGGAGATTCTATGGAGATAACTACGCCTATCATTTCATGTTGGTCACTAATAAGAGCTGCGAGGCTAAAGGTGGCTTTCTGTTACTCATTTCGGTAAGTTTTGATGTAATTTCTGGATAATTAATTACAAATTGTGAATTATATGCCCTACCGGTGTGGGGTTCATTATGTGTTGTGATTTCATTTAAAAGAAATTATTTAAAAGGATAAAATGGAAATTTTTGATTGGCACGATGTGCATATTACTTGTGATTCAGAACTGAGGATGAGATCCTCGCATTTTAATATAAATTGATATGTTTAAACCGAGCAATGAGCTGCGGATGAAGTTATATAAGGATGAGATCCTTGTGATGAAAATTCGTGTGCTTAAGTTCTCCCTTGTGAAATTAAATTTGTACTATAGTACTAATAGGGAGTCATGCCTGTTAGGCTTATTTGAAAATTCTTGTATGAAATTTTCTGTGCATACTTGTCGAATTCATGTTGTAATTATTGAGTTTTAACCTACGAGGTAGGTGCCCACCTAGGTGGCGTTAAATGTGACTCGTTAATTCGGGTAAATAATTATGAGGTCTTCATGCCTCGCATCTCGTTATCAATATTGTGAAGGTTTGAAACGAGATTTTTGTTAACATGAAGTTAATTGACGATTCTGTAATTGATTATGAACAACTATTAAGACCAGATTGACCCAGAAGGGTGCTTAGTCCAGATGGACCGAAGAGTGTGAGGAGAGCTTTCAAAATCTCAAGACAGCTTTGACTACAGCCCCAGTATTGGTATTACTTATAGGTTCGGGGTCTTACATGGTGTATTGTGATGCATCTTGTATTGGACTTGGTGCAGTATTGATGCAAGATGGCAGGGTGATTGAATATGCATCGCGGCAGTTGAAAGTTCACGAGAAGAATTATCCCGTTCATGACTTAGAATTGGCAGCAATTGTTCATGCGCTGAAGATTTGGAGGCATTACCTATACAGTGTCTCGTGTGAGGTATTTACTGATCATTGTAGCTTACAATATCTGTTCAAACAAAAGGATCTCAATTTGAGGCAGAGAAGATGGTTGGAGTTGTTGAAGGACTATGATATCACTATTTTGTATCACCTCGGAAAGGCCAATGTGGTAGCCGATGCTTTGAGTAGAAAGGCTATGAGTATGGGTAGTCTTGCATATATTCCAGTGGGTGAGAGACCATTAGCAGCAGATGTTCAGACTTTGGCTAATCAGTTCATAAGGTTAGATGTTTCAGAACCCAGTCGGGTTCTAACTTGCACAGTTGCTCGGTCTTCTTTATATGAGCGCATCAGAGGGCGGTAGTATGATGATCCTCATTTACTTGTCCTTAAGGACACGGTGCGGCATGGTGATGCCAAATAGGTTGTTGTGGGGGAAGATGGAGTTCCGTGAATGCAGGGTTGTGTTTGTGTGCCCAATGTGGATGGGCTTCGTGAATTAATTCTTCAAGAGGCACATAGTTCCTGGTATTCTATTCATCCAGGTGCAGCCAAAATTTATCAAGATTTACGGCAACATTATTGGTGGAGGAGAATGAAGAAGGATATAGTTGCATATTTAGCTCGGTGTATAAATAGTCAACAAGTCAAGTACGAGCATCAAAGACCTGGTGGTTTGCTTCAGAAGTTAGAAATTCCTGAGTGGAAGTGGGAGCGTATCACTATGGATTTTGTTGTTGGGCTCCCACGGACTCAGAGAAAATTCAACGCAGTATGGGTCATTGTGGATAGGTTGACCAAATCAGTACATTTCATTCTAGTAGCAGTTACCTATTCTTCAGAGCGGTTAGCTAAAATTTACATCCGCGAGATTGTCCGCCTTCACAGTGTGCCTGTGTCTAACATTTCTGATCGAGGTACGCAGTTCACCTCACAATTCTGGAGGGTTGTACAACATGAGTTAGGCACGCGGATTGAGTTGAGTACCGCATTTTATCCACAGACAGACGGACAGTCAGAGCGCACTTCCACCTTGCATGGGATCAGTTCTTGCCACTTACGAAGTTTGCCTATAATAACAGATATCAGTCGAACATTCAAATGGCTCCATATGAAGCATTATACGGGAGGCGGTGTCGTTCGTCCGTTGGCCGGTTTGAACCGGGAGAGGCTCGGTTGTTGGGTACCGATTTAGTACAAGATGCCTTGGATAAGGTCAAGATTATTCAGGATCGACTTCGCACAGGATAAGGTTCGTGATATTGCATTCATGGTTGGAGAAAGAGTATTGTTCCGGGTTTCACCTATGAAAGGTGTAATGAGGTTCAGAAAGAAGGGCAAGTTGAGCCCTAGGTATATAGGACCCTTCGAAATTCTTGAAAGGGTGGGTGAAGTAGCCTACATGATTGCATTACCACCTAGTTTATCATCAGTTTATCTGGTGTTCCATGTGTCTATGCTTTGAAAATATCATGGTGATCCATCCCATATGTTAGATTTCAACTCAGTCCACAGATTTCAGCTCAGTCCAATTGGACAAGGATTTGACTTACGAAGAGGAGCCAGTAGCTATTCTAGCCAGGCAGGTCCGACAGTTGAGGTCTAAGAGTTATCCTTCAGTTTGGGTGCAATGGAGAGGTCAATCAATTGAGACAGCTACTTGGGAGTCCGAGTCGGATATGCAGAGTAAATATCCACACCTTTTCACCAGCTCAGGTACTTTTCTAATTCCGTTCGAGGACGAACGTTTGTTTTAGAGGTGGAGAATGTGATGACCCAAAATGTCATCTTTAAATTTAATAAATTATTTTTGTGTTCTGAGACCTCAAATAGAACTATTCATCATTCCTCGACTTACGCGCGCAGCCTATAAATTTTTCCGGAAAGGTTTTATGTGAAAAATTGATTAAAATGTGAAATAGAGCTTTAAAACTCAATTGGGTTGACTTTGGTCAACATTTTGAGCAAACGTACCAGGATCAGTGTTTTTACAGTTTCGCTAGGTCCGTATCGTGATTTGGGACTTAGGCGTATGCTCGGAATCGAATTCGGAGGTCCCTAGCTCGAGTTATCGCATGTTATCAAAATTTTTAAGTTTAAAGGTTTAATGACTTAAGAGATTTGACTAATGTTTGACTTTGTTGATACCAGGTCCGTATTTTGGTTCCGAAACCCGGTGTAGCTCCATTACTGTATTTATGACTTGTCTGCCAAATTTGGTGAGAAACAGAGCTAGTTTGACGTGATTCGGATGTCCGGTTGTTAAAATAGAAATTCTAAAGTTTTCTTAAAAGTTTTATTTGATTTGGTGTCTGATTCGTACTTCTAGGCATTATTTTGGTGTTTTGATCGTGCGAGCAAGTTCATATGATATTTTTGGACTTGTGTGCATGTACGGTTTAGAGCCCCGAGGGCTCGGGTGAGTTTTGGATAGCCTACAGACCTTTTGAACTTTGGAAAAATCTGGTTTTTGAGCTTCAGCTTTCATCTGGTTCATGGTGCTTCGCGATCGCGAAGTCATTCCCGCGATCGCGAAGAGGAAATTGTGAGTCATGATTTTGACCCTTCGCGTTCACGAAGATAGGCACACGATCGCGGAAGGTTAGCTCCCAGTGCACCGCGAATGCGTAGAGTTGATCGCGTCCGCAGAGGAAATGAGGCACAAGCTGGAGCACTCAAATTTGTTCTTAGTGCTCGCATGAAGAGGTCCGCGATCGCGAACATTTGCGGGGTTATGCTTCGCGTTCGAGTATGGGATGTCGCGTTCGCGTAGTGCAAATTGGCAGCTTGTTCAAGTTGTACTTCACGATCATGAAGTCTTTCCCGCGATCGCGAAGAGTAAAATGGACCTGGGCATAAATTGTTCTACGCTATCGCGAACGGATTCTCGCGATCGCGATGAGTTAAAACCTGGACAACATAACTTAAGTTCTGAAAATGGGATTTCGTCCCATTTTTTATTATTCACGATTTTTCAGCTCGGGTAAGGCGATTCTTGGGAGATTTTCACGGGAAAACATCGGGGTAAGTATTCCTTATCCTATATTGATTATATTTCATGATTCCATACTCATTTACATCAAGAATCCGTGATTTTATGGAAGAAAAATAAGATTTTTATAAAATCTTCCAAAAATGTAAAATGAAGATTTGAAAGCCAATCCGATGTCGGAATTCGATAATTTTTGTATGGTTGAACTCATATCGGAACGGGTGTTCGGATTTCGTGAGTTTTTTCGAGATTCGGAACGTGGGTACCACTATTGATTTTTGAAATAAATTTTGGATTTTAATCCGAAAAATTAGTAAATTCATATGGAATCAATTTCTACGATTTGTATTGAGTATATTGAATTGTTTATGAATAGATTTGAGGATTTCCGACACGAATTCGCGAGGCAAAGGTTTATTGGAATCTTGAGTTGGTTGCAAATTGAGGTAAGTGTCATGGTTAACCTTGACTCGAGGGAATAGAACCCTTGAATTATTTGCTATGTGAATTTCATGTGTAACGATGTATAGGCAAGGTGACGAGTGCCTATACTTTGTCAAATTAATTGTTTGCTTAATTATTTAATGTGATGACCCAAAAGGTCATCTTATATTTTAGAACTCGAATCTGCGCTCTTAAGCATTAAAAATCTCATTTTACCCTCCTCGATTTGCGTGCCCAGTCCGGCCAGGTTTCCAGAAAGCTTTTATGTTGAAAACTAATGAAAATAAGAATTTTTGCCTTAAAAGTTGATTTTAGTTGACTTTGGTCAACATTTTTTGTAAACGGGCCTGGATTCATGCTTTGACGGTCCCGGTAGGTCCGTATCGAATTATGGGACCTGGGCTTATGCCCGGAATCGAATTTGGAGGTCCCTAGCTTGAGTTATGAGTTTTTGATGAAAATTAAAAGTTTGGAAATTATTTGTTTTTAAGAATTGATTGATATTTGGCATTGTTAGTATCTGGTCCGTATTTTGGTTCCGGAGCCTGGTACAGGTTCATTATGATATTTAAGACATATCTGTAAAATTTGGTGAGAAACGGAGTTGATTTGACGTGATTCAGACGTCCAGTTGAAAAAATAGAAATTTTAAAGTGTTCTTGAGAATTTCATTTGATTTGGTGCTAAATTCGGAGTTCTAGGTGTTATTTTGGCGATTGGATCTCGCGAGCAAGTTCGTGTGATATTTTTAGACTTGTGTGTATTTTTGGTTTGGAGCCCCGAGGGCTCGGGTGAGTTTCGGATAGGCCACGAGATGTTTTGGACTTGGGAAAAATCTAGTTTCTGCAGATTCTGGTGTCTGTCATATCCTTCTTCGCGTTCGCGAACGTCCTCTCGCGAACGTGAAGAGTAACCTGATGAGGCTGAGACTTCTTCTTCGCGAACGTGAAGAGTAACCTGATGAGGCTGAGACTTCTTCTTCGCAAACGCGAAGGCCTGGTCACGAATGCGAAGTGATGGGGGATTTACCCTTCGCGAACGCGACCGGCTCAACGCGAATGCGAAGCATGTGGGGACCTGGGGGGAGGGGGGTTTGGTTGTTCCTTCAGCACGAACACGAGCCATTCCTCGCGAACGCGAAGGCCGGAGGGGAGTGATCATCGCGAATGCGAGCTGGGTCTTGCGAACGCGAAGGCTTGGCAGCCAGTACCCTTCGCGAACGTGACAGTGCTCTCGCGAACGCGATGAACACTGTCGCCCAGCACTTAACAGAATCCAAAACGGGATTTTTGCCAAAAAAAATTATTTTTCTCAAAAACCAAACGGTGAGGGGCGATTTTTCAAGAGTCATTCCTTCCCCAAATTGTTGGTAAGTGATTCTAAACCATTTTCTTTCAATTACCCATTACATTTCTTGAATTTTCAACCTAAAATCTAGAGTTTTCATGGTAGAATTAGGGGTTAGGGTAGAAACTAGGGATTTCGGGAATTTGGGGATTTAGACCTCAATTTGAGGTCGGATTCCAAAACTAATTACATATTCAGGCTCGGGGGTGAATGGATAAAAAGAATTTAGTCTGAACCTCGGGTTTTGACCAAGCAGGCCCGGGGTCGATTTTTTAACTTTTTTGAGGAAAACAATGGGAAATTTAATTTATGCAATATAATTGATTCCTTTAGCAATATTTGATATTATTGAGTCATTTTTGAATAGATACGAGTGGTTTGGAGGTGAATTCCAAAGGAAAAGCTGTGATTGATAATTAAGTGGCCTTCGGAGCGACGTAAGTGTTGTGTCTAACCCTGACTTGAGGGAATTAGGAACATTAGATTATTTGCTAAGTGAAATTCATGTGAGCGGCGTATATGTGAGGTGACGAGTACCTATGCACCGCCGATTTACCTGTTTTTCCATGTTTCTCTATTTTTCTGATATTGTCTCATTCCTATGCCAAATTGCTACGTGTTATACTAGTGTTGTTCAAATTATCGTTCTTATCATGTTTACAGATTTTTCTGGTGATAATTGAGTTTTTATTTCAAAGTTGAGATTGATGTTATGGAACCAAATGTTAAAGTAAGGTTTGTACTTGTTATTCTATCTCCCTGTTGTTATTTATGCATTGCATTATGGTAAGGGAGAGTGTTAATGCACGAAGGGTGATGCCGTGCCATATTGTGAGTGTTAATGCACGAAGGGTGATGCCGTGCCATATTGTGAGTGTTAATGCACGAAGGGTGATGCCATGCCATATTGTGAGTATTAATGCACGAAGGGTGATTCCGTGCCATATTGTGAGTGTTAATGCACGAAGGGTGATGACGTGCCATATTATGAGTGTTAATGCACGAAGGGTGATGCCGTGCCATGATATGAGAGTAAAAGCATGAAGGGTGATGCCGTACCGTTTCTATTAATTTTATGGTGAGATTGAGAGTAAAAGCATGAAGGGTAATGTCGTGCATGTTTCCTTACTGTATTCACTATTCCTATTGATTCATTGTATATTGACTGCTCCGGTGATCGTTCTTTTGTAGTTCTTTATCTTGTATTCCCCTCAGTATGTTGCCCCTCCCGACTTTTCCTGTTTAGTTCCTCATTCCTGTTATTTGCGTATACACTGTTAAATTGTACAGGTTGATTTGTAGGTGCCTTGCCTTAGCCTCATCACTACTTCGTCAAGTTTAGGCTCGACACTTACCAGTACATGGGGTTAGTTGTACTGATGCTACACTCTGTACTTTCTGTGCAGATTTTGATACTGGCTCAGGTTGATCGAGATTTGCTACTGGTCAGCTGTCCGGAGACTCAAGGTAGATCCCTCGGCGTTCACAGACCTTGAAGTTCCCATCTATCTTTTATGTCATACTGTTTTCTTTCATTCAGACAATTGTATTTCTTCAGACTATTACTTGTAGTAAATTCTAGAATGCTCGTGAATTGTGACTCCAGATCCGGGTGGTAGTAATTAATACAGTTTTACGATATTCCACACTTATTATATTTCATCTTAGTTAGTTATTGTTGTTTACTGAATGGAAATAAGGAATTGGTTTAACGATTTTCTAATGTTAGCTTGCCTAGCAAGTGAAATGTTAGGCGCCATCACGGTCCCGTCGGTAGGAAATTTCGGGTCGTGACAGTTGGTATCAGAGCACTAGGTTGCCTAGGTCTCACGATTCACGAGCAAGCTTAGTAGAGTCTGGAGGATCGGTACGAAGACGTCTGTGCTTATCTTCCAGAGGCTATGAAGCTTAGGAACAAGTTTCACTTCTATTCTTCTTTGTCGTGCGATTTTTCTTTCTCATTACTGATTGAACTCTTCTACTCTTATTCTCTCGCAGATGGCGAGAACACGTACCGCTTCCTCAGCTGAACAGCAGCCAGAGCCTCCAGTGACAGCTCCTACGCGGGGCAGAAGTCGAGGCCGTGCTAGAGGCCGAGGCAGGGGTAGGGCGCAACCTAGAGCCCGAGCAGCAGCCCCAGCAGTGGAGCCTCATATAGAGATTGACGAGGAGGTTCCAGCCCAGATTGTTCCTGTCGGACCAGCTCAGGTTCCGGAGGGGTTCATTGCTACCCCAGTACTTCAGGACGCTTTGGTCTATTTGGTGGGCCTTATGGAGAGTGTGGCCCAGACTGGCGCATTTCCCATGGCACCAGCAGTCTCTCAGGCTGGAGGAGGAGCCCAAACTCCTACCACTCCCGCTCCGGAACAGATAGCTCCCCAGTATCAGGATCCAGCAGCTCAGCCAATCGGATTAGTTCAGCCGGTTATTGCGGCACAGGACGGAGATGGGCCAGCTATGTCTTCTAAGGCTTTGTGGAGATTGGACAGGTTTACCAAGATATTTCCTGTTCACTTCAGTGGTGCTCCTTCAGAGGACCCCCAGGAGTATCTTGACAGCTGTCACGAGGTTCTACGGAATATGGGTATAGTGGAGACCAATGGGGTCGATTTTGCTGCATTTCAGATGACTGGTTCCGCCAAGAAATTGTGGACAGATCACTTGTTGACCAGACCAGCTGGGTCACCTGCTCTTACTTAGGACCAATTCTCTCAGCTCTTCATAGAGAAGTTTCTGCCTATCATATTGAGAGAGGAGCGTCGCCGTCAGTTTGAGCATCTCCAGCAGGGCAGTATGACTGTTACTCAGTATGAGACCCGTTTTTTGGATTTGGCCCGTCATGCCATTCTTCTGCTTTCCACCGAGAGAGAGAGAGGGTGAGGAGGTTTATTGATGGACTTGCTCAGTCTATCAGATTGCAGATGGCTAAAGAGACTGGGAGTGAGATTTCTTTTCAGGCGGCTGCTAATATCGCCAGACGAGTCGAGATGGTTCTTACTCAGGGAGGTCAGGGGTCTGACAAGAGGCCTCGTCATTCTGATGAGTTCAGCGGTGCCTCATCTAGAGGCAGGAGTACTTTTGGTAGAGGCCATCCTCCCAGGCCGTTTCATTCAGCGCTCCAGGCATCCCACGGTGCCTCAGGTGGTCGTGGCGCTCAGATGCATTATTCCGACCAGCTAGCCTACAGTGCACCACCACCTCCTATTAGTGCACCTCCTCTCCAGAGTTATCAGGGTGGTTATTCAGGACGACATGGTCAGTTTCAGGGTCAGCAATCATAGCAGCCGAGGTTATGTTATACTTGTGGTGATCTGAGGCACATTGCTAGATTTTGCCCTCAGGCAACATGCAGCTCACAGCATCAGAGTTCTCGTGCCATGGTTCGGCACAAGTTGTTGCACCACCTACTCAGCCAGCCAGAGGTAGGGGTCAGGCAGCCAGAGGTAGAGGCTAGACAGTTAGAGGTGGAGGTCATGCCGTTAGAGGTGGAGACCAGCCAACTAGAGGCCGTCCCAGGGGTGTAGTTTAGGGTGGTGGGGCCCAACCCCGATGTTATGCCTTCCCAGCCAGGCCTGAGGCTGAGTCATCTGACGCTGTTATCACAGGTACTATTTTAGTTTGTAGTAGAGATGCTTCAGTTCTATTTGATCCGGGATCTACTTACTCCTATGTGTCATCCTATTTTGCTTCCTATTTGGTTGTGCCCCGTGATTCTTTGAGTGCTCCTATGTATGTGTCCACACCAGTGGGAGATGCTATTGTTGTAGATTGTGTTTATCGTTCGTGTGTGGTCACCATTGGGAGTCTTGAGAAATCGTGTAGATCTTCTACTTCGCGACATGGTTGATTTTGATGTCATACTGGGTATGGATTGGCTTTCACCTTATCATGCTATATTAGATTGTCACGCCAAGATAGTGACCTTAGCCTTGCAGGGGTTGCCTCGAATAGAGTGGAGACGGAATCTTGGCCATTCTGCCAGCAAGGTTATCTCATATGTGAAGGCTCGGTATATGGTCGAGAAGGGGTGTCTAGCTTATTTGGCTTATGCCCGCGATTCTAGTGCGGAGGTTCCTTCCATAGATTCGGTACCGGTTGTTCGTGAGTTTCCAGAGATGTTTCCTGCAGACTTGCCGGGGATGCCACCCAACAGGGATATTGATTTCTGCATTGATTTGGCTCCGGGCACTCAGCCTATTTCCATTCTGCCATATCGCATGGCCCCGCCAGAGTTGAAAGAATTGAAGAAGCAGTTGCAAGATTTTCTGGATAAGGGCTTCATTAGACCTAGTGTCTCGCCATGGGGTGTACCTGTGTTGTTTGTGAAGAAGAAAGATGGATCGATGAGGATGTGTATAGATTATCGGCAGTTGAACAAAGTCACTATCAAAAACAAGTATCCATTGCCGAGGATTGATGATTTATTTGATCAGCTTCAGGGTGCCCAGGTGTTTTCAAAGATTGATTTGAGATCTGGCTACCATCAGGTGAGGATTAGGGCATCTGATGTCCCTAAGACAACTTTTCGGACTCGGTACGGGCATTTCGAGTTTCTAGTGATGTCATTTGGGTTGACAAATGCCCCAGTAGCATTCATGGATTTGATGAACCGGGTGTTCAAACCCTACTTGGATTCCTTTGTGGTTGTGTTTATTGATGATATCTTGATCTAATCCCACAGTCGAGAGGAGCATGAGCAGCACCTTCGGATCGTTCTTCAGACTCTGAAATACAGCCAGTTATATGCTAAGTTCTCAAAATGCGAGTTTTGGTTGAGTTCAGTTGCTTTCTTGGGTCACGTTGTATCAGCAAAGGGTATTCAGGTGGATCCTAAGAAGATTGAGGCAGTCCAGAATTGGCCTAGACCTATATCAGCTACAGAGATCCGTAGTTTCCTGGGTTTGGCGGGCTATTACCGTCGATTTGTGGAGGGGTTTTCATCCATAGCAGCCCCATTGAACAGATTGACCCAGAAGGATGCCCCGTTCAGGTGGTCAGATGAGTGTGAAGCGAGCTTTCAGAAGCTCAAGACATCTTTGACTACGGCATCGGTATTGGTATTACCCACATGTTCAGGATCTTATACAGTATATTATGACGCATCTCGTATTGGTCTGGGTGCGGTATTGATGCAGGGTGGCAAGGTTATTGCATATGCTTTACGGCAGCTGAAGGTTCATGAGAAGAATTACCATGTTCATGATCTAGAGCTGGCAGCCATTGCTCACGCGCTGAAGATTTGGAGGCACTATCTTTACGGCGTGCCATGTGAGGTATTCACTGATCATCGGAGCTTGCAGTATTTGTTCAAGTAGAAGGAACTCAATTTGAGGCAGAGGTGGTGGCTGGAGCTATTGAAAGACTATGATATCACCATATTGTATCATCCCGGGAAGGCCAATGTGGTGGCCGATGCTTTGAATAGAAAGTCAGTCAGTATGGGTAGCCTTGCATATATTCCAGTTGGTGAGAGACCGCTTGCATTGGATGTTCAGGCCTTGGCCAACCAGTTCGTGAGGTTAGATGTTTCTTAGCCCAGCCGTGTTCTAGCTTGTACAGTTGCTTGGTCTTCTTTATTTGAGTGCATCAGAGATCGGCAGGATGACGATCCTCATTTACTTATCCTTAGAGAAACAGTGCGGCACGGTGGTGCCAAGTAAGTTACTGTTGGAGATGACGGCATTTTGAGGATGCATGGTCGTATTTGTGTGCCTAATGTGGATGGACTTCGTGAGTTGATCCTTGAGGAGTCCCACAGTTCCCGGTATTCTATTCATCCGGGCACCGCCAAGATGTATCAGGACTTGAGGCAGCATTATTGGTGGAGGCGAATGAAGAAAGACATAGTTGCCTATGTAGCTCGGTGCCTAAATTGCCAGCAGGTAAAGTGTGAGCATCAGAGACCTGGTGGTTTACTTCAGAGGTTAGATATTCCTGAGTGGAAATGGGAGCGTATCACTATGCACTTTATTGTTGGACTCCCACGGACTCAGAGGAAGTTCGATGCAGTTTGGGTCATTGTGGACAGGCTGACTAAGTCAGCACATTTCATTCCTATGGCAGTTACCTATTCCTCGGAGCGGTTGACAGAGATTTATATTCGTGAGATCGTCCCTCTTCACGGTTTGCCCGTGTCTATCATTTCTGATCGAGGTACGCAGTTTACCTCGCACTTTTGGAGGGCAGTTCAGCGTGATTTGGGTACGCGGGTCGAGTTGAGCACAACATTTCATCCTCAGACGGACGGGCAGTCCGAGCGTACTATTCAGATCCTAGAGGATATGCTCCGCGCCTGTGTTATTGACTTTGGAGGTTCTTGGGATCAGTTTTTGCCGTTAGCGAAGTTTGCCTACAATAACAGCTACCAGTCGAGCATTCAGATGGCTCCCTATGAGGCATTATATGGTAAACGGTGTAGGTCGCCAGTTGGGGAGGCTCGGTTATTGGGTACAAATTTAGTATAGGATGCCTTGGACAAGGTCAAGATTATACAGGATCGACTTCGTACAGCTTAGTCCAGGAAAAAAAGTTATGCCGACCGTAAAGTTCGTGATATTGCTTTCATAGTTGGAGAAAGAATATTGCTTCGGGTATCGCCCATGAAGGGTGTTATGAGATTTGGAAAGAAGGGCAGGTTAAGCCCTAGGTATATCGGGCCATTTGAGATCCTCGAGAGAGTGGGGGACGTAGCTTATAGACTTGCATTGCCTCCAGGGTTATCCTCAGTTCATCCGGTATTCCATGTGTCTATGCTCCGAAAATATCATGGTGACCCGTCCCACGTGTTAGATTTCAGCTTTGTCCAGTTGGACAAGGATTTGACTTACGAGGAGGAGACGGTGGCCATTCTAGACCGGCGGGTTCGTCAGTTGAGGTCAAAGAGTTACCCTTCAGTTCGAGTGCAGTGGAGAGGTCAGCCTATTGAGGCAGCTACTTGGGAGTCCGAGTCTGATATGCAGAGTAGATATCCCCACCTTTTCACTAGCCCAGGTATTTTTCTATGTCCGTTCGAGGACGAATGGTTATTTTAGAGGTGAAGAATGTGATGACCCAAAAGGTCATCTTATGTTTTAGAACTCGAATCTGCGCCCTTAAGCCTTAAAAATCTCATTTTTACCCTCCTCAATTTGCGTGCGCAGTCCGGGCAAATTTTCGGAAAGCTTTTATGTTGAAAACTAATAAAAATAAGAATTTTTGCCTTAAAAGTTGATTTTAGTTAACTTCGGTCAACATTTTTGGTATATGAGCCCGGATACATGCTTTGACGGTCCCGGTAGGTCCGTATCGAATTATGGGACCTGGGCGTATTCCCGGAATCGAATTTGGAGGTCCCTAGCTTGAGTTAGGAATTTTTGATGAAAATTAAAAGTTTGGAAATTATTTGTTTTTAAGAATTGATTGATATTTGGCATTGTTAGTATCTGGTCTGTATTTTGGTTCCGGAGCACGGTACATGTTCATTATGATATTTAAGACATGTCTGTGAAATTTGGTGAGAAACGGAGTTGATTTGACGTGTTTCGGACGTCCAGTTGAGAAAATAGAAATTTTAAAGTGTTCTTGAGAATTTGATTCGATTTGGTGCTAAATTCGAAGTTCTAGGTTTTATTTTGGCGATTTGATCACGCAATCAAGTTCGTATGATGTTTTTAGAGTTATGTGCATGTTTGGTTTGGAGCCCCGAGGGCTCGGGTGAGTTTCAGATAGGCCACGGGATGTTTTGGACTTGGGAAAAATCTAGTTTCTGCAGATTCTGGTGTCTGTCATATCCTTCTTCGCGTTCGCGAAGGTCCTCTCGCGAACGCGAAGAGTAACCTAATGAGGCTGAGACTTCTTCTTCGCGAACGCGAAGGCCTGGTCGTGAACGCGAAGTGATGGGCGATTTACCCTTCGCGAACGCGCCTGGCTCAACGCGAACGCGAAGCATGTGGGGACCTGGGGGGGGGGGGGGGGGGGCGTTTCTTCAACGTGAACACGAGCCATTCCTCGCGAACGCGAAGGCCGGAGGGGAGTGATCATCGCGAACACGAGCTGGGTCTCGCGAATGCGAAGGCTTGGCAGCCAGTACCCTTCGCGAACGCGACAGTGCTCTCGCGAACGCGATGAACACTGTCGCCCAGCACGTAACAGAATCCAAAACGGGATTTTTGCTAAAAAAACTCATTTTTCTCAAACCCAAATGGTGAGGGGCGATTTTTGAAGAGTCATTCCTTCCCCAAATTGTTGGTAAGTGATTCTAAACCATTTTCTTTCAATTACCCATTACATTTCTTGAATTTTCAACCTAAAATCTAGAGTTTTCATGGTAGAATTATGGGTTATGGTAGAAACTAGGGATTTCAGGAATTTGGGGATTTAGACTTCAATTTGAGGTTGGATTCCAAAACTAATTACATATTCGGACTCGGGGGTGAATGGGTAAAAATATTTTGGTCCGAACCTCGGGTTTTGACCAAGCGGGCCCGGGGTCGATATTTTGACTTTTTGGAGGAAAAAATTGGGAAATTTAATTTATGCAATATAATTGATTCCTTTAGCAATATTTGATATTATTGAGTCATTTTTAATAAATACGAGTGGTTTGGAGGTGAATTCCAAAGGAAAAGCTGTGATTGAGAATTAAGTGGCCTTCGGAGCGAGGTAAGTGTTGTGTCTAACCCAGCCTTGAGAGAATTAGGAATCTTAGATTATTTGCTAAGTGAAATTCATGTAAGCGGCGTATATGTGAGGTGACGAGTACCTATGCGCCGCCGATTTACCTGTTTTTCCATGTTTCTCTATTTTTCTGATATTGTCTCATTCCTATGCCAAATTGCTATGTGTTATACTAGTGTTGTTCAAATTATCGTTCTTATCATGTTTACGGATTTTTCTAGTGATAATTGAGTTTTTATTTCAAAGTTGAGATTGATGTTATGGAACCAAATGTTGAAGTAAGGTTTGTACTTGTTATTCTATCTCCCTGTTTTATTTATGCATTGCATTATGGTAAGGGAGAGTGTTAATGCACGAAGGGTAATGCCGTGCCATATTGTGAGTGTTAATGCACGAAGGGTGATGCCGTGCCATATTGTGAGTGTTAATGCACGAAGGGTGATGACGTGCCATATTGTGAGTGTTAATGCACGAAGGGTAATGTCGTGCCATGATATGAGAGTAAAAGCACGAAGGGTGATGACGTGCCATATTGTGAGTGTTAATGCACGAAGGGTGATGCCATGCCATGATATGAGAGTAAAAGCATGAAGGGTGATGCCGTACCATTTCGATTAATTTTATGGTGAGATTGAGAGTAAAAGCATGAAGGGTGATGTCGTGCATTTTTCCTTACTGTATTCACTATTCCTATTGATTCATTGTATATTGACTGCTCTGGTGATCGTTCTTTTGTAGTTCTTTATCTTGTATTCCCCTCAGTATGTTTCCCCTCCCGACTTTTCCTGTTTAGTTCTTCATTCCTGTTATTTGCGTATACACTGTTAAATTGTATAGGTTGATTTGTAGGTGCCTTGCGTTAGCCTCGTCACTACTTCGTCGAGGTTAGGCTCGACACTTACCAGTACATGGGGTCGGTTGTACTGATGCTGCACTCTACACTTTCTGTGCAGATTTTGATACCGGCTCAGGTTGATCGAGATTTGCTACTGGTCCGCTGTCCGGAGACTCAAGGTAGATCTGTCGACGTTCACCGACCTTGAAGTCCCCGTCTATCTTTTATGTCCTACTATTTTCTTTCATTCAGACAGTTGTATTTCTTCAGACTATTACTTGTAGTAAATTCTATAATGCTCGTGAATTGTGACTCCAGATCCGGGTGGTAGTAATTAATATAATTTTACGATATTCCGCACTTATTATATTTCATCTTAGTTAGTTATTGTTGTTTACTGAATGGAAATAAGGAATTGGTTTAACGATTTTCTAGCATTGGCTTGCCTAGCAAGTGAAATGTTAGGCGCTATCACGGTCCCATCGGTGGAAAATTTCGGGTCGTGACATTTAAACATCTTAAATTATTTTAAGACACGAATTAATTGTTATAATAATTGTTTCTCTCATATTCCTTGTCAAATATTAATTCTTGAATTCCTGCAATAATTATTGCATGTTTATTTGATTTATGTGGCTTAATTGCTATTTGACATTTAGCATATTAAATATTAAACTGTCTATTTTCTCCCTGATTTCCATAATTAATTACTACTTGTCATTATTTATTTCATAAATAAATTATAATTATTGTATGACTTGATGCTTAATAGTTTCTCATTGAACGTGGCATTATTGAAGTATTTTATTTTTATTTTTAAGAGTTGTTAAAATATATTGGGGGATCGGGTTGCACACCGCAACGGAAATAAAACTAAATATATTGGGGGATCGGGTTGCACGCCGCAACAGATTTATTTAAAGTTTATATTGTTGGAGCGGGTTGCACGCCGCAACGGAATTTAATTGAAAGATTATATTGTTAGATCGGGTTGCACGCCGCAACGAATTTTATTCTAAGTTTATATTGTTGGAGCGGGTTGCACGCCGCAATGGAAATAAATTGAGGGATTATGAATGCTAAATTGACTTCAATTTTTGATATTATTTAACGGTATTACTACTATTCTTGTTCTTCTTATTATTATTATTATTATTATTGTGTACAGGTTAATGTAAGCGACCTGCCTTAGCCTCGTCACTACTTCTTCGAGGTTTGGCTCGGTACTTACAGAGTACATGGGTAGGTTGTACTCATACTACACTCTACACTTCTTGTGCAGATTTCGGAGTTGGTCCCAACGGCGTACTATAGACTTGCTCGGATTTCAGCTACCCAGAGGAGACTTGAGGTATAACTGCACATCGTAAGCATTCTGAAGTCCCCGTCTACTTTATTTTAGCTGTGTGTTTTCTTTCAGACAACTTTATTTTATTTAGACCCTTATTTGTATTATTCTAGAAGCTCGTGCACTTGTGACTCCAGTTCTGGAATGCTATTTAGACATCGCGATTATTATGGATTATTCACTTTATTTTAGATTTTATTTTCGCATTTGTTTCTTTGTTAATAATTAATTTAAAATTTTGTTAAAATGGCAAATTATATTCTAACATTGGCTTGCCTAGCAAGTGAAATGTTAGGGGCTATCACGGTCCCGAAGGTGGAAATTTCGGGTCGTGACAGTTTGTGGCTAGATTCGAGTTGCTCGGAGGCCGATTCGCGAGGCAAGGCCTTATTGGAGTAGAGATTTGCACGGTTTGAGGTAAGTAACACTTTTAAATTTTGTTCTAAGGGTATGAATCCCTGAAATACGTGTTATATGGTTTGTGTTGAGGTGACGCACATGCTAGGTGACGGACGTGTGGGCGTGCACCGTAGTAATTGTGACTCGGTCGATTCCGTGATACTATGTAGTCATCAAACCTTGTTGCTATTCATGTGATCCCTATGTGTTAGAGTAATTGAGCTGCAATCCATGTTAGAAATCATGTTTAGGATATATGCTTATCTTGTTGAGGCCCACTGGGGTCATTTTTGTTGTTGAATTGTGTGCTTAAATGGAAATTGTGTACTCAGTCATATTCACATTTTCATATCATATCTCAGTCTCTGTTACTATTTATTGTTGTATCATATATCACTGCTTGGGCTGTTTGGCATGAGATTTGTGAGCCCGAGAGACTGGAGATATTGATGACTAAGTTGGAGCCTGAGAGCCGTATTGTTAGAGAGGTTGTGGATCAGGCTACACGCCGCAGCAGGCCTTCTTGGCTTTATATATATTATTATTATATGGATCGGGATGCACGTCGCAACAGGCCTTATAGGCTTTATTATTATGGGATTGGGCTACATGCTCCAGCAATCCAGATTGGTTTATATTAGCGCTTAGGCAGGATCCGCTCCTCCGGAGTCTAACATACCAGCAGTGAGCGCATGTATCGTATAGTGCCGAGTGACTGAGTGTGATGAGTGAGAGCTGAGACAGTCAGATTGAGTACTCTGAGAGTGGGAGTACGTGAGGTTATCATTGTGATGTATCACATGTGACATGGACATTGACATGTAGATATAGAGATGTAACATTCCTCATATCAGTTATACTTGGCATATTTTATATGTATTGAGTTTATACTATTAAACTTGAAAGCATGTCTACATTTTTGTACTGTGTACCAACTGATTATGAGTTCTCTGAGATATTACTATCATATTTCCTGCCATACTTGTACTGTTATAATCTGGATTTGGACTGTACCTTTCTGAGCTCATCACTGCTTTCCGCCCAAGTTTAGCCCTGTTACTTATTGAGTACATTGGGTCGGTTGTACTCATGCTACACTCTGCACTTCGTGTGCAGATTCAGGTATTTATGGACACGACGGGTGCTAGATTGGAGCATCAGTTGCTTGGAGACTATAGAGGTAGGTGCCTTGGCATCCGCAGACCTTGACTCTCCTTCTTTTCAGTTTATTAGTATTGTTCTATCTTTCTTGACAGTGTTTTAGCAGTCAGACTATGTTGTTATTCAGATGCTCATGTAGTCAGTGACACCCCGATTTTGGGGTATTTTGTATTGAGTTGCGGTATTTTCTTATCAGTTATTATGAGAGTTTCACTAATAAGCTTATTTTATTGTGTTTTAAATTTAAAGATGCTTGGTTATTTGTGGATGTCGGCTTGCTTAGTACTATGATAGGCGCCATCACGACATGTTGAGTTTTGGGTCATGACACCTAGAATATCAAGAAAAATAAAGAAGACCTCTTTTCTTTGTCTTGATTTTGTTCGAAAGGACCCTCTTATTCTCTTGGCCTGGTCTGGTCATTACCCAGCCGAGCCTGTTTTTTCCAACGAATTTGTAAACTAAAATGCCTATTATAGCTGTAATATTTCATTTTAATTGAATAGTTAATATTCAAGAAACAAGCACTACTAGAAATCCGGGAAAACCTTTCCACAAAAACCGAGCCAAATCGGTCTGTAATGGCCAATAACCGTCCAAAATACGACCATTTATGTGTGGTCGGTATTTTGAAGGTTGGAAGAGCATACCGATCAAAGCCGATCGAAAATTACCAACCAACATTGGTCGGTATGCGCTACATGACAATCTGACAATTTAATTGACTTACCGACCAATAATGGTCGGAATGTTATTTTAATAATTTAGTTTTACCGACCAACGTTGGTCGGTGTTTTAAATTTATTAATTTTTCTTACCAGCCAATTTTGGTCGGTATTGGAATATATTTTTTTTATAAATAATTAAAATTTATAAATACCGACCAACGTTGGTCGGTAATCTGGATAGGGCTGCCAACTTACCGATCAAAGTTGGTCGGTAATGTTAAATTTTTGGGAATTCAATGTGCATTAACCGACCAATATTGGTCGGTATTTTGTAATTTAAGTTATTTTTTTATTAGTTACCGACCAAGGTTGGTCGGTTTTTTGGGATTAATTTTGGTAGAAAATGACAGTTTTGGTAGCTACACCACCTGCCAAATAAAAACAGCATACCAATACCCCAAATTCACATCAAATAACCACCAATTCACCATATACAACCCCTAATTCACCATAAATCTAACTAAATACCCAACTAATACTTTAAAACTAACAAATTAAAGTTCAAATAAACATTACAATCCAAAACCAAGCAAAAACTAAGTAATTACAACAAGTTCAAAATTGTTCAATCTAATTCAAAACTAGTTCTATTGGTCTAGTTCGATGTATATCAAAGTATTGGTTAAGGAGCGTTTTCTACAATATCTTCACCATCTGATGAACTTTCATCTACAAGACGATATAGAGAACGGTCTTGTGGAGGACGGGAGGAACAATCACGGGGAGGATGGGAGGAATGATCACATGGAGGTCGAGCCTCTGGCGATGACTCACGAGACCGGGAAAATGAAAAAGCTCCAATAGAAAGGACAGTTCTGATATGAGCTTGCATACCAAGGAATTTAGCATTTCTAAGCCTTTCTCTTTCCTTGGCCGCTTCTAGCTCGGATGTAAGCTTTGTCACTGTCTCCTGCATAGCCGAGAGGCTCTCCCTATTAAGTTCCTCGCCCTATGAGAAAGTCCCTATTCCTTTCATTCCACACCTATAGATATGGAATTTTTTCTCAAGAAGCCTGTATACCTTCCCCCCCTTTTTGGACCGCCAACAGCCTCCAACCATATTATTTCAGTATCCTCGTCCGAAGGTTGGGTTGGCTTGCTTGATGCACCAGCTGGCTGACTATGAATGATTCCTCCACGTTACTTTGGTAGTGACCCTATATTATTTTAAATTAAATTAGTATTAAAATCTTACATATGCAGTCTATGCCCGGTCCTCGACCCATCTATCTCCATCCCCCTCTTTCTTCTTCTTTAAAATATGCATCTCCTTGAATAGCTCATCATGGCTCATTGGACGCCCATACTTCTTTTCCTGAAAATAAATTAATTTAGTTAATAAATAGAATTGAAATACTTAGAAAAGTAAAATAATTTAAGCAATTACCAATCTTCTTCTTATAGCACCCCAATGTGCAAGGAGCCTCCCTTCTCGGATGAGCAAGTTTTCTTTCCCTGTTCGCTCCTCTATAAGAAATCCTCGGTCTGCCATTACTTTAACTAATCATCCCATAAAATGTTGCAGACACCAGTCATGTCTCCTGTTCTTCTTTCTACCATTCGAGAAATGATCCGCTAATCTCTTGCGGGCTTTATGATAAAAATTTGCAGTCACTTCCTCGCTATAGCGGTCTTCCCATACACACTTGCTCTTTATTTCAAAAGTTAAATATTAGATGAAAACATTATAAATATAAATTATTAAACTTCTTAAAAGAACATTTATACCTTAAACTGATTGAAACTTTGCTCATTCAGCGAGTATGGAAAATCAGTCCAAGTCGCATAAGGGCCATCATAAATGGTGATTATCTTCGTAGTATACTTACCCGGCCTGAACCTGCAATTTAACAATAAAAATACATGAATATATTAGTAAAAATATTATAAAATAATAAACGCAAAAATAACAAATAACTCGTACCCGTTACCCTCAGGGACTATGATGATCCATGTGGCTGTGATACTGATGGCTATGACCCGAGTGGCTGTGATATGGATGGTTGCGATTCATGTGGCAGCAATATGTAGGGATGCGAGCCACGTGGTTGTGATGCAGATGGCTGCGATCCACGTGGCTGTGAGGCAGCTGGACTGTATGTCGGACGTATAGTTCTATGGCCCTGTGATGGAAGACCCGGTGTCTGGATGAAGGTGTAGGCCTCGTGATGCTGTGGCAGCTCAGTATAGCCATGTGGTGGAGGATAAGACATAGGCATCTCTGAAGAGGGTGAAAATGAGGGAGTAGTATTATCCCTAGATTCTAACCTCCTCTTTCCCTTCCTAGCCTTTTCTCGACCCCGAGAACTAGTAGGGTCATTGTTACCTTGACCCTTGCCTGCCATATGCATAATATAATACATATTTAGATTAAAACATATAAAAAACTAGTTATAACACGAGAGTGCTTTAAAAAACTAACTTTTTAATTCTCGTCGACGTATTGTTCCTCGTCCGAGAATTCCTCGTCCTCACTTGTTTGAATTTCATCAGTTGATTCTTCATCCTCATTTTCTATAATTGTTACTTCATTTATATCAACTTCTTCCTGTAAGGCCCCGTTAAAATTTTCTAATGATTTAATATTTTAAAGTGTGACAAAGGTATTTGAGAATAACGTATTCGAGTATCAAAGGAGACCTATGGGGTGGGACCGCATTATTTTGACATCAAAAGTGTTTCAACGACGTCGTTTCTTCGAGTATAAGTGGTATCACATTAAGCAAATGAGTTCCAAATTCAGTTTTAATTGAAACATTAGATCCGTATTGAAATTACGGAGTCTTTGCAATCGAGTTTCAATGTGAATATATTTAGGCTGTAATAAATTGATATTTTGTGTTTGAGATATATATATTTCACAATCCTGAAATAAATGTCAAACAAGATATATATTTTTTTTCCGGAAAAGAAGTAATACAACACGCGCGCGCACAAATATCCTAGTGTTAGGACTTGTGAATATTACAAATTAGGACTAAACATATCTGGCATAAATTATGAAGTCTCAACTTAATTAACTCTCTTAATCTTCTATTGGACTTAACGAAACCATTCAATTTTCATTCATTGCATTGAGACCCTTGTCTTAATTACAGGTTACAAAATCTTTTTAAAAATAAGCCTTGAATTTCACTGGATTATGAGAGAGCTTAAAAGGGTCTATAAATTCCTTTTCCCGTACTGTGTAATATATGCCGTATATAGCTTCTAACTGTTAGTTTAATTGATCAACTGGTGATGCCGATGCGTCACCAAATGATAAAGAATTCTATCTCTAATATCCCAATAAAAAGTAGTAGTGTTCCTAATCCAACAGATATTTGTCAGCAACGCTTCACCTAACCAGTCCAAAAGTTTTGCCAACAACTCCTAACAAGAAAGTAGAAATGGCCGAACAAGTTTCATCTTTAACTTATCTTCTTGTTTCTTTCCCGCTCCCCGCGACCTCCTAACCCCCCAATTACTTTTTCTTAGCTTAATCATTTGGTATTCGTGACTTACTAGTCAGATCAATCCGAATTGATTTATTTAATGAGAAAGTATTCAGTCAAGAATTTCTCCATTTTAAGGACTCTAACCCAACACTTCTATTAAATGTTGAAGAATCTTATCCACCCACCACGTCCCTAGGTGGCAATTGCTTCTTGTTACGTGAACGGTACTCATAAAACGAAAATTGTCTATTTCTAGATTTAGCATTGACTAGCTTTATCTAAAACAATATTCTACGCATAGAATATTGGTTGATTTCCTCTATATGAACTAGTGCATTAGATCAATCAGATCATAACCTTAGTATATCTTCTATATATATCTGCATGATCATACATCCAATAGGTCCTGATATTATGGCAATCCATGCAGTTAACTGTTGTTATTCTTCGAAATCGAAAATGGTCATAGGTAATAATGAAATAATGTAACTTTATACGTGCACCTTTGTGAATAATTAGCCCTCCGGCGCGACTTTTTGTAATTTAGGAATATATTACATAATTCCATGTAATGCTATTAGACCACAAAGATAAATGACTTAAGTTCATGACTTGGGATTGGGTTGTTCGTATTTCAGAGAGGGTAAGTATTGTATAGAAGGTAGTAAATCAAGTAATTCCTGATAAATTCTTTGAGTGAAAATGGTAAGATTCAAAATTTTAATGTTTTCAGATTAAAATTTTACTGAATTCTTGTTTTAGCTAAATATTTTGGCTAGCACTTAAATCTTTACATTTTGAAAATTTGAAGTTTCTTGTTCAAAGTTGGTTCCGGAAGATAGAAAGGAAAATGGGAGGATAGGACAAAAATAAACTTTTCACCCCAATGAATAATACTCCATCAATCTGTTTCACTTTATGTGAATCTATTTTCTTTTTGGTCCGTTTAAAAAAGAATGACCTCTTTCTAAATTTAGTAATAATTTAGCTTAAACTTACAATTATACCTTTAATGAAAAGCTTTTATAACCACACAAATACGATAGACCCCTTTTTTGACTTGTTCAGGACCACAAATTCCAAAAGTCTTCATTTTTTCTTAAACTCCGTGCCCAATCAAACGGGTTCACATAAATTGAAACGGAGGGAGTATGAAATTTGAGCTTCATGCAAAGTCATTAGTATGCTCAATATCTTGATCATTTAAAAAAAACGAGTATTTAAAGTTGAAGTTTGAAAAAAATAAAGTATTGATCTCTTTTTTTTTTTCCTTATTGGTTAACAAGAGATTCTATTAAGAAATAATAACCCTCTTTGTTAGCTGGCACAACATTTCAACCAATTTGAGCCAATATTTTATCTTTTTACCCGGTTTGGTTCACTTTGTGTATAATTTGAAATTTCTTTTGTATCCATTAGCCCAACAGTAAAGACTCGCTTCTAAGGTTTTTTTTTTTTTCGTTTGTTCTTTCTTCTCCTCCTTCATTGTCGATGATTTTGCACCCCAAATTCTTGTTCTATTATTGTTCGATTCACTATGTTGGTTTGTATTTCATTTAAGTATCGAATCTCAGCTTAAAAATTGAATCCCGCTTGATGGGTGTCAAACTATGAAGTTGAAGTTTTGCTTCAGCAAGACTTGGAACTTCATTGAAGGAGCTTCAGAGCTCTAAGTTCAACTCAAATATGAAAAATCTTATTCTAAAGTAACTAGGTAAAGTTAAAAATTATTGAAAAAGCATGTAGTACTTGTATGGGAAAAGGGCCAAATATACCCCCTCTACTTTCATATATTGTCTATATTTAATATCCGTTATACTATCTGGCCAAATTTACTTCTACCGTTATACTATCTGGCCAAATTTACCCCTACAATCAACAAACTTTTAAAAATACCCCTTGATCTGTTAAGTAATCTAAAATCTCTCAAATTTTTTTTATTTAAATCACTTGTTGTTCTTCTTGGTCCACTATTTTTTAAATAATTTGCATTTACCTCCTTTATGAATTAAAGAAAAAAATATTAAATAATACAAACGAATAAACAAATTATAGTAAATTAAAAAATCTAAATAAGGTAGATTTTTTAAATTCTAAAAGTATTTACAACATCCCAATTTTAATGAATTCGTTGCACCAAATGTATGGAGACATTGCGAGTATTAGTGATTGAAGTTGAAGTTCCTCGGAGACTTTACATTGTCTAATTCACTTTGCTTTAATTAAATGCCTACACATTGTGCACTCTTAAGTTAGTCGATCGAATTCTATACTAACCACGCAATGACAAAATATATTTGAATATACATGTACATACATAATGATCAGCTCCATATAATACACAATAAATAGACCCACTAAGTTTTATGGTGTGTATATGATTGAAAAATAAATAAAATTTTAAACCAATTTTATTTATTACAAGAAGATAAATGGGTGCATTGGTAATTAAAAAAATATGAATAATTTGTATAGTCTAGTAACTTTAACATTCACATCAATAGTAATTTTTGAAAATAATGGAGCAAGAAGAACAACAAGTGATTTAAATAAAAATAATTTGAGAGATTTTGGATAACTTAACAAATTAAGGGGTATTTTTAAAAATTTGCTGATTGTAGGGATAAATTTGGCCCGATAGTATAACGGTAGGGCTAAATTTGGCCCGATAATATAACGGAGGTTAAATGTAGACAATATATGAAAGTAGAGGGATATATTTGGCCCTTTCCCCTACTTGAATCTAGAATGTGGGGTTGATTGGATTTGATTAATGTTGGTTTTGGGAATTATACCAGTTAAAATAGAAAGTTGACAGTTAAACTCAATTTTCATACACATTCATTATACATTTGTCCCGACCCAAAATCCATGTAGTAGTTTTGATAGCTAACCCAACCCGCTATGTAAGCCAAATAACAGTCAACACAACTCAAATGAGAATGATAAGAGTCAATAAGTAAAACAAATGAACTTCTATACAAAATCCCAAGGATTGATAGTACAAGTCATGAGCTACTAAGACTTAGATTTACAAAGCTGTTATGAAAATAGATACAATATTTTTTTAGAATGTACATAAACAAAATTACAATCTAAACTACCAAGGACAAGTGGTAGCTATATCCGGATAATAGGTACGTCTTCAACATCAGCCCTCATCATCTACAATAGCATTAGCTTCAAGATCTGTACGCAAGGTACAAAAATATAGTATGACTGCATCCAACCCCATGTACTCAATAATTAACAAACCTAACCTCAGGTTGAAAGCAGTAACGATCTCGGAAGATGGTTAGAGTCCAACACCAATGGCCAATAACAACACGTAATAATATAATGAGGATAGTAAAGGTAAATAACTCAAGAGATATTATGCTTAGCCTATTCACAGTTACAGGAAAGTAGACATATTTTTCAAGTATATCAGCCAAGGTCCAAATCTTACCACTGAAAATCAACTAAACATGAGTTTATCAAAAGAACCATATTTTCTTTCCAATATCCCAACATCAAATAAGAATTTTTCGTTTACCAGTTAGCATGAGAAAAATACGTCTCTATGCCTACATGTCAATATACATGTCAAGTCATCAAATGTCATATTATCGTCTAGCATGAGGAACATACATCTCTATGCGTACATGTCAAATTTACATGTCAAATCATCAAATATCATACTACTGTCTAGCATTAGAAAGTTACATCTTTATGTCTACATGTCAAATATACATGTTAAGTTAATGAATGCACAGTGAGATCATCAAGTACACTCACTATCAGCACACTCAAGGTGCATGGCTTAAATGCCCAACTTCATCACACACACAATCACTCAACACTTTACGGGTGCCTGATATCAATTCCCCTCACCAAAGCACGCGTATATATCACTATGCATGTGCCCAGTGCTGGCATGTCAGACTCCGGAGGGGAGGATTCTGCCTAAGCGCTAATCAAAACCCAATGTGACCTGTTGCGGCGTGCAATCCGATCAAAATAACAATCTGTTGCGGCGTGCAACCCGATCCAACATAACTCATAACACAACTCTATGGCCCACAAAGGTCATCAATCCGCTCAAGTCTCAATGGCTCACATCTCACAGAAATATAATCCAACTATACAACACGGAGTATCATAATGCGCCACAAATATAACTCATACTCGTGTCACGTACAAGGACACCAATAACATGTGATATAGCATATCAAAAGTGTAAAGATCCAGATATATAACATACAGATATAACTATCATGAATGAACAGTATGACTACAGCGAATGCAAATAGCTCAACATGGAAAACATAGCCTTATCAAGTCTCAAACAATTAAGCAGATAGCCTAGACATGATTTCTATCATGAATAATAACTCACGTAATCATGCAAATGGAGAAAATATGATATCAAAGAAGCATGACAGCAAAACAAGGGACATAATAGCCTAAGAACTACCAGGATCATAAACAACTCGGTGCACGCACACGCGCCCGTCACCTAGCACATGCGTCATCCCCAACCCATCTCAAATATCATAGTTCTCAAGGATATTTACCCTAAAATTCAGGTTTAGATGTGTTATTTATCTCGAACAAGCCAAATCGAATACCGATCAAGCCAAACAATACTCTAGAAATGCCATTCCGCGTGAATCAACCTTTGAAGGGCTCAAAACTAGCCAAAAGCAACTCAAAATTATCAAATAATACCTTAGGAAACAAACCAAAATGATAAAGGTCAAATCTTTAATCAAAAACTCAAAGTCAACCCGGGCCCGCACCTTAGAACCCGACAAAACTCACAAATTATGACAACCTATTTGAATATGAGTCCAACTATACTAATTTCACTCAAATCCGACTCTGAATTGACGTTCAAAACTCAATTATTCACTTTAGAAAAGATTAGACAAACCCCCCCAATTTCTCTTTTAGAATCATCAATCAAATACCAAAATCAAAGATGGAATCATGGAATATAATAAAAATCGAGTAAAAAATACTTAACCCAATCCATGTTGTGAAAATCCCCTCCAAAATCGCCCAAATCGGAGCTCCCCAACTCGCAATGTGATAAAATGAGCTCAACGTCCAAAATATAGTACTTTAAATCACTGCTCCAGCAATACCCATCGCTATCGCGGGAATACCTTTGCGATCGTGAAGAACAAACGCCACTGCCACAAAAATACACTACGCGTTCGACACATCCCACGTGAACTCGATGCCCACAGACGCCAACACTACGTGAACACGACCTATGACACGCGAACATGATGAACGATTCTCCAGCTCCCAGCTTACTAGCACGAACGCGATCTCACAATGCGAACACGAAGTTCAAGTCCCACAGTCTTTGTGAATGCAAATCAACACACGCAAACGTGAAGAGATGAAACAGTCTAGCCCAAAATTCCTCTACGTGATCGCGAGCCTAGATCCACGATCGCGATGCTCTGAATAAACACCAGCAATCAACAACACAAAATCCATCCGAAATGATCTAAAACCATCCCGAAACTCACTCGAGCCCCCCGGGACCCTATCCAAACATACCAACAAGTCCCAAAACATATCACAGACCTAATCGAGACCTCAAATTACTCATAACAATATCAAAACCATGAATCATACCTCAAATCAAGCTTAATGAACTATTCCAAACTTCCAAATTCCAAACTTATGACAAACACATCTAAACAACTAAGAATAACCTCAAATTTTAAACACATGTTCCAAATGACATAACGAACCTACAATCTGAACTCGATAACATCGAAGTCAACTCTCGGTCAAAGCTATGAACTTTCCAAACCATCAAATTGCCAACTTTCGCCAAATAGTGCCAAAACCTCCAAGAAATATCCAAATGCAATTCCGGGCATACGCCCAAGTCCAAAATCACCATCCAGACCTAACAGAACCTTCAAATATCCGATCCGAGGTCAAATATACAAAAGTCAAACTTGGTCAACTCTTCCAACTTAAAGCTTCCTATTTAAGAATTATTCTTCCAAATCAATTTTAAACAACTCGAAGACCAAAACCGACCATACACGTAAGTCGTAATACACCATATGAAGCTACTCATGACCTCAAACTACCAAACTGAATACAAATGCTCAAAATGACCGGTCGGGTCGTTACATTCTCCCCCACTTAAACATATGTTCGTCCTCGATTGTGCCAAGAGTCGTTCCAAAGCCATCAAATCACTTTATAAACTTACCATGCACATACCCATTGGTGATCCCACGTTACTACAATCCATATAAGTTCGACAACAAAACCTAACTGAAAATCCTCACTTCAACCTTAGTCCATAAACCTTAGAACCCAAATTCCCAACATCAGGAACTTATTATAAGACCTGATTCTCGCATCTATACACTGTATAAGTCTGAACAAGATGTATCAAGCCATCACCATAACCTATCATATAATCACATGATATACCACATAACTCGGATACTCATAGCAATAATTTCCGACCAGAATAGCTGCTCAATAACAAATCCGGCCTCGGTAACAACCTCATCTCAACTAAAACCTTATTTTGAACCTTCGTACACTGCCAATGATGAAAGAAACATGCAAATACTCATAACCACTCATCAAATCAACAAATCGTGGGGCTTCCTCGCCCGATAAGAACCATTGCCAGATTATAAGCTGACTTCTGATATTATTCTTCCAAACGTACCTTATCAAAATCCGATAATACTAATTTCACGTCCAAAACCTCATCGCATCCAGTACGATCTGCTCACTCGACATGCCATACTCATACTACCTAGAGCCACATACCATGCAATCCGTTCACAAAACAAGCAACAACTCGAATATTCCTAATAATGGAAAGAGAATCAAATGAGAGAACCGTTCTGCAATCTCAACTGATATCACCACAAAGCGCAATGCCACGAACCTATCTCACAAGGAGAACGAAACACACAAAATAAGCACAAAGGATCATATCCTAATATAACTCCGTCGCGATGTGTGACCCAATCCAAACATCGTCCCACATGGAATACCTTGAGCTATGATGCTCATAATTAACAACCATATATCAACAACAAATACGCAAAGTGCATGATCATAACCATTAAGGGACGGATGGCACAATATTCCACAAACAGGAAGACCATAAGCAAAGTGCAACCAACCATTCAACATCCCAAGAGCCATCTTGCTCGAATTATGCCACAAGGCCCAAACAGAACCGCATCATGTGTGTAAATAGTCAATAGTCTCACAACCCATTGTAGCATAGAAAAGCAATACATGGAACATAACAGACACGAATAAGATAAACTCTAACCGATGCCACATCCTTCAACAATAGTTATGCTGAATAAACAAATCCGACACGACGTAGAATACACCTTCTCGTTAGGCCTACCAGTGGCCTCCAAATCAATCTCGATCCTCCCGAAGTGAGTAGATAACCTTCCCAAAGATCCACTGAAACCTATCCATAGCACATACCATCAGCTCTCTAACTCTGGTCATATCTTCATAGTGCACATCCAAGGAAAAGTCCACCACTGAGAATCTCAGACTTCAAATCACAAGAATACAAAAATCTCCATATTTAATCCCGACTCGGCCACCCAAATAACTGACACATCTCTCATACACAATCACCTCACAAGGAATACTTCCTTAATTCTTCCGTACCATATAGCAAAATTCGAATGTCAGCAGTCGACCAACCAGGCAATTACCGAACACCAGTCAAGCATACGCAAGTCAAAACTTAATGCGCACCCTTATCAGGTGATACCTGATAATGCCAACATTCTTCTAAACATCTGAAACTGTCCATATTGTCTAGAACTCATGACTTTTCCTTCGAAACTGAAACACAAACTTGTACATGCAAATCTCAATCCCACACGATGCACCGCGACTATCATGCCATCATATGAAAATAAGAGAACCCCATTATCAATTTTGATTCACAAGTAGGAGAGACACCCTATCAACCACAAACCTTCTACTTGACCCCCATCCGTGAGAAAATCACAACACACAACATACTCCTCTTACATGACAAAAACATACGTCCCAAGTCGTGGTAGAAATCATCGAGAACTCTTCGACACCCATTAGCACAAGACCAAGCCATCAGAACTTAATTTCTCTAACTCAATTAAGTCACGCAGGTCGCCAAACCCAATAGTATTGCCACTAAACACCGGTAAAGCCTCACCACATCAAAAGAACTAAAAGAACCTATCATATCCATTACCATGATGATTCGTCATACTACCAAGCTGTCCTATTTCTTTGAAGTTTCCTCCACTTGTCTTCAAATTTAACACTTCTTGTTTACTGGTACACTACGATCCTTAACCCAAAGCTCACCACAAGAGATCCTAGCATGAAACCACGTCGCGTTACAACCCATAAGCCGTAGTATTCCCTCTTAAGCACCCAAAGTACCGCATCCAAGATACTCACTCTGAAGAGGACTTATGTAAATTTAAAGCTGTATCCTTAACCTCTCTGATACTGAAATGCAAAATCCATAGTGATACAGAAATACCGCGAGTCCCGACACCATCCAATGCAAATCTCAAATCTTAGCCTTTTACAAATCAAGAAATCCCTCAAATGCCACATAAGAATCTTGAACCCATTAGAACCTTCTCAAAAGTCATCCACTCTGTTAATCTCAATTGTACCGCTCAACTGAACCGAACAACCTGTGCTCCATTAGCACACCAACACCCAAAGAAGTAACCCCACCTTAATGCAACTGAGTGACTTCCTTTTCTTAGCAAATTACATCCATCATGAATAACAAACCCAAATCACTCCCAAATTCCCATATATCCATAAAGTGTAATACATCATGCATCAAAAAATTTCCTTGCTCAAGTCATCCTCAAAACCAACCTCTTCAAGTCATAACTGATCCACAAACATGCCTCAGGTCGAAGCTATTGTAGCACATAACCATGCAACCTAATTATCGATAGCAGACTCCCCCACTTGGTTCAAGCCATAGAACACAACATCCGATAACCCACAATACCCTTACTCCATAACTGCCATAACCCTGCGCTACAATTCAACTAAATCCTTCATACGCTCATGTAGCCCTATCCATAAAATACTTCAAATCTTCTGTTAACCGCATATCCATCCTCTTGACAATCGTGCACACTTCTTCAAGTGATCTAAACTCAATTTGCAACACATGTAACCCACCGGTAGAAAGAAGCTCTCCACATAATCATCATAAGAATCACACATCCATAAACTAACCCACAGATGATAACCCACCTACCCAGCCTTAAACTGGCATCTCTCTACGCCCTATCATGGGCACATCCACTATGCAATCGCTAAACCTTCTCGAGTCTAAACTCGTCAACAAGACATAAGAGTATACGTCATTCCACAATCAACATGAAATATCCCTAACATACTTATAACTCAAGACCGTGCAACACATCAAAACAGAGATCGAGCATTCATAGTTGTTTCACATCCCAATCAAAATTCTTCTCATCACATCCAAACCATCTAAGCTCATCCCGCAGTCACAGAATATCCATCATATAGCTATCCAAACACACACTGAGCCATCAGTCCCACTCATAGGGACACTACCAGACATATAAGTCCAAATGCATATACTCATACAACTAAAACCACTAAGCCCAAGCTGCAGTCTAAACCTAGCCTCAAGGCCTCCAGGCTGGCCTAACACCACAACACAGAGACACATCTCGCACCTAATCCATGATATCACTGGCCATCACTGCACAATCGATACCGAGTGCTCAACATCACGTACGAGTGAGTGGGAGGAATTCAAACAGATACGCTTCAAGCTAAATCAATGACGCACGATAAGGAAAGAAAGATGAGAAGTTTTCCTACATGCCTTGTAGCCTCTCGAAGATAGTTATGGACGTCATCATACCTATCCGCAAGACTCTACTAGACACTTGCTCATGACTCGTAGAACTTATGAACCTAGAGCTCAGATACCAACTTGTCAAGACCCAAAATCTATTTAGTCGTGATGACACCTAACCCAACCCGCTAGGTGAACCAGATAATAGTTAACACAACTCAAATGAGAATGGTAAGAGTCAATGAGTAAAAAAACTCAACTTCTATACAAAATCCCAGGATTGGTAGTACAAGTCATGAGCCACTAAGACTTAGATTTACAAAGCTGGTATGAAAATAGATACAACATCTATTTGGAATGTACATAAACAAAATTACAATCTAAACTACCAAGGACGAGTGGTAGCTATATCCGGACAATAGGTACATCTTCAATGCCAGCTCCCATCCTCCACAACAGCATCAACTCCAAGATAAGCATGCAAGGTGCAGAAGATTAGTATGAGTACAACCGACCCTATGTACTCAGTAAGTAACAAACATAACCTTAGGTTGAAAGCAGTGATGATCTCGGAAGATGGTCAGAGTCCAACACCAATGGCCAATAACAACTCGTAATAAAATAATGCGGACAGTAGAGGTAAATAACTCAAGAGATATTATGCTCAAGTCATTCACAGTTAAAGGAAAGTAGACATGCTTTTCAAGTATGTCAGTCAAGGTCCAAATCTTATCACTGAAAATCAACTAAACATGAGTTTATCAAAAGAACCGTATTTTTTTTAATTTCCCAAAATCAAATAAGAATTTTTTGTTTACCAGTTAGCATGAGGAAAATACGTCGCTATGCCTACATGTCAATATACATGTCAAGTCATCAAATGTCATATTACCGTCCAGAATGAGAAACATACATCTCTATGCGTACATGTCAAATATACATGTCAAATCATCAAATGTCATACAACTGTCTAGCATTAGAAAGTTACATCTTTATGTCTACATGTCAAATATACATGTTAAGTTAATGAATGCACAGTGAGATCATCAAGTACACTCACTCTCAACACACTCAAGGTGCATGGCTTAAATGCCCCACTTCATCACACACACAATCACTTAGCACTGTATGGGTGCTTGGCATCAATGCCTCTCATCAAAGCACGCGTATATATCATTATTCCTGTACCCACTGCTGGCATGTCAGAATCTGGAGGGACGGATCCTGTCTAAGCGCTAATCAAAAGCCAATATGGCCTATTGCGGCGTGCAACCCGATCCAAATTACAATCTATTACGGCGTGCAACCCAATCCAAATAACAATCCATTACGGCATGCAATCCGATACAACATAATCACAACATGACTCTATGTCCCACATCAGTCATCAAGTCGCTCAAGTCTCAATGGCTCACATCTCACAAACATATAATCCAATTATACAACACAGATTATCACAATGTGCCACAAATATACCTCAAACTCGTGTCACGTACAAGGACACCAATAGCACGTGAGACAACATATCAAAAGTGTAAAGAGAGAGAGATATAACCTGTGGATATAACTATCATGATTGAACAATATGACTATGGCTAAGGCAAATAGCTCAACCTGCAAAAATAACCTTATCAGGTCTCAAACAATTAAGCAGATAGCCTAGACATGATTTCTATCATGAATAATAACTCACGTAGTCATCCAAATGGAGAAAATACGATATCAAAGAAGCATGATAGAAAACAAGGCACATAATAGCCTAAGAACTACCCGGATCATAAACAACTCGGTTCATGCACACGCGCCCATCACCTAGCACGTGCGTCACCCCCAACCCATCTTAAATATCATAGTTCTCTAGGATATTTACCCTCAAATCCAAGTTTAGATGTGTTACTCACCTCAAAAAAGCCAAATCGAATACCGAGAAAGCCAAACAATACTTTAGAAATGCCATCCGGCGCGAATCAACCTCCAAACGTCTCAAAACTAGCAAAAAGCAACCCAGAAACATCAAATTATGCCTTAGGAAACAAACCCAAGCGATAAAGGTCGAATCTTTAATCAAAAACTCAAAGTAAACCAAAACGTCAACCAGGGACCGCACCTCAGAACCCAACAAAACTTACAAATTCCGACAATCCATTCGAATACGAGTCCAACCATACTAATTTCACTTAAATCCGAGTCCGAATCGATGTTTAAAACTAAATTATCCACTTTAGAAAACTTTAGACAAAACCCCCTTATTTCTCTTTTAGAATCATCAATCAAATGCCAAAATCGAAGACTGAATCATGAAATATAATAAAAAACGAGTAAAAATTACTTACCCAAATCCATGTGGTGAAAATCCCCTCCAAAATCGTCCAAATCAGAGCTCCCCAACTCACGATGTGATAAAATGAGCTTAAGGTCCGAAATAGAGTTCTTTATATCACTGCTCCAGTAATACCCATCACGATTGCGAGAATCCCTTCGTGATCGTGAAGATCAAACGTCACTGCCACAAACATGCCCTACGCGTTTATGACTCATCCTATGCGAACGCGGTGGCTACATGTGCCAACACTATGCGAACGCGACCCATGACACGCGAACGCGAAGAAGGGTTCTCCAGCTCCCAGCTTACCAGCGCATACGCGATATCACAATGCGAACGCGAAGCTCAAGTCCTAAAGTCTTCGCGAACGCGAATCAACTCACGCTAACGCAAAGAAATGAAACAGACCTGCCCGAAATTCCTCAACGCGATCGGGAGCCTAGCTTCGTGATCACGATGCTCTACGAAAACACCAGCAATCAACAACATAAAATCCATATGAAATGTACCGAAATTACCCTGACACTCACCTGAGCCCCTCGGGACCCCGTCCGAACATACCAACAAGTCCCAAAATATAACACGAATCTATTAGAGGCCTCAGATTACACATAACAACATCAAAACCACGGATCGTACTTCAAATAAAGCTTAATAAACTATTTCAAACTTTCAAATTTCAAACTTACGCCGAACACGTCTAAACTACTCGGAATCACCTCAAATTTTGCACATAAGTTCCACATGACATAACGAACTTACTCCAACTCCCGGAACAACAATTCGACCTGATAACATTGAAGTCAACTCCTAGTCAAACCTATGAACTTTTCTAACCTTCAAATTGCCAACTTTTGCCAAATAGTGCCAAAACCTCCTACAAACATCCAAATAAAAATTCGGGCATACGCCCAAGTCCAAAATTGCCATCCGGACCTACATAACTATCAAAACTCCGATCCGAGGTTAAATACACTAAAGTCAAACTTGGTCAACTCTTCCAATTTAAAGCTTCTTGTTTAAGAATCATTCTTCCAAATCAATTTCGAACTACTAGAAGACCAAAACTAACCATACACGCAAGTTATAATACACCATATGAAGCTACTCATGACCTCAAACCACCAATCTGAATGCAAATGTTCAAAATGACCAGTTGGGTCGTTACAACATCATTACACGATATTAAACAATATTATACAAAATTATAATAAGTTTATAATATTGTACACTTGGTCTGTAAATAATGTTATACAACATTGCTCTTTCTGTTCACAATTTTTGTTTGACTTTGTCACGACCCAAAATCTCACCAAGTCCTGAGGGCACCTAACCTAACCCGTTAGGTAAGCCAAACAATATACATTACAACTATAATCAGAAATCATTGATGTTATAAGTAAAACTACAAAAGAATTCAATACAACTACCCCAAGGACTGGTGATATAAGTCATGAGCCACTAAGAATAGATTTACAAAGCAGTTATGAAGAATATTTACAACATCTGTTTGAAATTTACATAAATAGAAATGAAATCCTAAACTACCATGAATAAAAGGTAGCATGAATCAGGTACACTGGTACGTCTCCAATGAAAGGATTCGTCTTCCATAGCTACTCAGCTCCATAATCTGTATGCAAGGTGCATAAGTGTAGTATGAGTACAACCGACCCCATGTACTCAGTAAGTGTCTTGACTAACCTCAGAAAATTAGTGACGAGGTTTATACTTCAAAAGATACTCACATTGCTTAACCTGTCCAGCTCAATAACATGTATAATACATAGAAAATATTCCAGAAAGACAATTACGCAATAAAGAATATCAACAGTAAGGGTGCACAACTGGGATAGGGTAATAAAAAACTCTGCCAATTAGACATGTTCAACAAATATAACTTGCACCAACCCCGCTCAAACGAGGTATCCACCATACAATATATGTGCTCAATATTCATACATGACTGTAAACTTGCGCCCAACATGATCCGATTCCATATCAATTTCCAAATAACACGTTCAAGGGGACCTTTCAAGAATAAAATATATCAATGCATGATGACAACTTCCTTATCACGTCAATCCTATACATTACCAACAACTCAACAAATACGAGAATATTAACTCCACATAAGTAATTCTATCTTGATAACCAAATCATCAAATAATAACAGAGGCATGAATTATCATGTTAGATGCACGCAAGTGTAAAAATGCAAGACAAACATAAAGAATTCACATACACATTCAATAATGTCACCCTCGTGCCACCACATAAATGTCACCAATAAAATCATCCCCAAACCATCACATATCACCATCAACAATACCACCCTTATTTTGCCGCATGCGCAATATCAATAAAAGCCACCCTTATTTCGTCACAACCGTATTTCACCACCCTTATTTCGCCACATGGGAAAGTCCGAAACACACCACCCTATCACACCCCAACCTTGGGAGGCGACCAACACATGATGCCTGAACGCCCGTATGAACCAACGTCTATACTTAGACCCTTTATCATGGAATCTGAGCTAGAAAGGCTTCCAAGTGTAGTACCAAAATTTAAAATGCACACGACTGACTATAAAAGGAGCATTAACATTTCATACAACTTTACAACTGCTGCTAACAAAGTTATAACCAACCCTTACATACATCCGAACACTGGTCTGCAAGCCTCTAAGAGTGCCGAGAAAATATACGTATATGTACAACTTGGTCGGAATAGGTCCCCACCATACCCAAATTAACTACAATATACACTTTAGCACCTATTGACTTCATAAAAACTACTCCGGAGAAGTGGAGTTTAACGACCAACAGTTGAAACGAACACCCTACTGGCGTAGGATGTCACCAAGTCTATTTGGACTTGCGGGCATGAACACACTGCCCAAAGAAAGAGGCGTCAGTACAAAAGATGTACTGAGTATGTAAGATGTATAATGTATGTAAACTAAAGGCATAACATAAGAGATAGAAATATACAGGTTTAACCGGAATACCGAAGACAAGCCACTAGGGGCGTGCACTGCTATAACCATGAATTATGAATGTATGCATGTTTTGTAAACAAAATCAAGCCACCCATTGGGGACATGCATTAATTATAATATAGTACCATTCATCCGCTCTTTGGCGCACATCATATTATATTGCATCATATCGTACCTGGCCTTAGGAGAACTCGGTTGTACCCGATCTCAACAGAACTAGGCGTACCCGGCCTCAAAAGGACTCGGTAATATTTCACATCACTCCATACCCGGCTTCGTAGAGGACTCGGTCATATTCGGCCCTGTCCGAACATACCAACAAGTCCCAAGACATAACATGGACCTACTCGAAGCCTCAAACCACACAAAATAACATCATAACCATAAATCGCATCTCAATTCAACCTTAATGAAATAATCAAACTTTCAACTTTCAAAACTCGTGTCAAACCATGCTAACCATCTCACAATAATCCCAAATTTTTTACACAAGTTCCAAATACATAAAATGCCTATTCCAACTTCCAAAATAATAGTCTGAACCCGGTAGGCGCAAAGTCAACTCATGGTAAAACTTATTAAATTTCTAAACCTTAAAATTGCCAACTTTCGACATAAATAGCTAAATCATCCTAGGAACCTCCAAACACGAATCCAGACATATGCCTAAGTTCAAAATCACTATACACACCTATTAGAACCCTCAAACCACGAATCCAAGGTCGTTTACTCACAAGTCAAATCTTGATCAATTCTACCAGCTTAAAACTTCTAAATTGAGAGTTACTCTTCTGAATCTATCCCGAACTTCTTGAAAATTAAAACCAACCATGTATGCAAGTCATAATACATCATATGAAGCTATTCAAGACCTCAAGCCACTGAACAAAATGACAATGCTCAAAATGACCAGTCGGGTCGTTACATTCTCCCCCACTTAAACATACGTTCGTCCTCGAACGTGCCAATAGTCATTCCAAAGCCATCAAATCACTGTATAAACTCATCATACACATACCCACAAGTAATCCCACATCGCTTAAATCCATATATAAGCCCGTCAACACAACCTAACTGAGGATTCTTTCTTTAACCTTAGTCCATAAATCTTAGAACCCAATCTCCAACATCTGAAATTTCTTTTTAAGACCCGATTCTCGGATCTTTACGCTATATAAGTCTAAACAAGCTGCATCAAGCCGTAACCATATTCCAGGATATAATCACATGATGTACCACATAACTCATGAACTCGTAGTAATATCTTCAGACTATGATAGCTGCTCATTACCAAATCCGGTACCAACAACACACCCCATATCATTAAAAACCTTTTTCCAAACTTCGCAACATAGCTAATGATGAAAGAAACACATAGAAACTCATAACCACTTTCTAGGTCAACAAGTCGTGAAGCTCTCTCGACCAACAAGAACCACTGACAAATTCCGAGCTGATTGATGACATTTTTCTTCCAAACATACCTCATCCCAATCTGATTGCGTGATTTTCAGGTCCAATAACCTCATCTCACACAGTACAAGCTGCTCGACCGACCTACCACACTCAATGCCATCTAGAGCCACATATGATGCAATCCACACCCAACAACAACAACTTGAATATAGCTAATGATGGAAAGGAAACTAAATGAGAGAACTATCCTACAAGTTCAACAGGTACAACAGCAACTACACCATGCTACAAGTCCATTATACAAGGGAGAAGCAAAATACATGAAATAACCACGAAGAATCTCACCTTAATATAACCCTGCTGCAGCACGCCGCCCGATGCAAACTTGTCGGTCCACATAGAACACCCATCGAGCCATAATGCTCACAATCAACACCCACATGTGCATCAACAGCAAGCACGCAATGTGCATGACCATAACCATGAAGAAATGGATAACACCATATACCACATGTGAGAAAACCACAACCATGATGCAATAAACAATTCAACACCCCAAGAACTATATCGCTTGAATCTGGCCACAAGGCCCAAACAGAACCAAATCATGCGTGTAAATAGTCACAGTCTCACAATCCATCATAGCATAAGAGAGTAACACGTGAGACATATCAGGAGATGAATAAGATCGACTCTAGCCAATGGCACATCCTAGCAATTGATGTGCTGAGTAAACAAACCTAATATGATATAGATTATGCATTCTCATTATGCCTACCAATAAGCCCCAAACAAAATTTCAAAAATCCCAAAATGGGTAAATAGCCTTCCAAAAGTCCACAGTAGCCCATTTGTAACACATACCATCAATTGTCTAACCCTTAACATATCTTTATAGTCCGCAACCAAGGAATATTCTACCTTTGAGAACATCTAGTATCTAAACCTCAAGAATACAGGAATCTACACATCTGATCTTTAACTCTCACCCTCAAATAACTGACACATCACTCATACACAAGCACCTCATAAGGAATACTCCCATAAATCTACCATGCCATGCAGCAAAACCTAAACAACAATAGTCAACAACCATGTGATTACCGTAATACTAGTCAAGCATTTTCAAATCAGTACACAATGCGCCTTTTACAACACACACTCTTCTCAGGCGACACGAAATAGAGCTAACATCCCTAAATATCTGAAATCTCACTCTCTGTCCACAATTCATGACCATTTTTTTGATACTGAACTACAACCTTGTCCATGCAAATCTCAATCCCACACGTCTCACCGCATCTATCATGCTAAATTGTGAAAATACAAAAATATAATAATTAACTATAGTTAACGCAATACAGGAGAACATCACAACATGCAACATACCTTCTATACTCGTAGAAGACATCAACCTCAAACCGTGGTCAAAGCCATTGCAAAGTCTTTGGAACCCATTTGCACATAATCCAATCATCAGAACTAATTTCCCTCTAATTCAATCAAGTAAAATAGACTACCAAACCCAAAAGTATTGCCGCAAAATATCAATAGAGCTCTATCATACAAAAAACACCGATCATTACTACTACTTTACTAATCCAAACTCCCGCTAAGCTGAACTAACTTCTTCAAATTCCTCTTGACTTTCTCTCATGGTAAAACTTCTCATTCCCAGTGTTCTATGAATCTTAATAAGAACTCACCCCAAGTGTTACACCCCATGTTTCGTACGTAAAAGTACGTTGTAAGTCAATTGATGTAAGTTTGGAAATAAGATCATCTTTGAAAGTACATAAAGTAAGTTAATCATGTTACCTTAGAGGTTAAAATATTTAAGATCATTAAATTCAAGTATCAATAGGGTTGGAAGGTTTAGAAGCAAAACAAATCAAAAAAAATAAGTTTCGTCGAAAGTCGGCAAGTTGGGAATGTTATAACCCGATCTTTGCGATGAGACTAGGGTGATTAACATGATAAGAAGGTGATTTTATGAGGTATTTTATTTGTATTATAGTCATATGTTAAGTTTTGAAGTCAAGCGAGTTGTGAAACAAAAGTCCATGAAAGTCGTCACAAGTTACGTTCATAAATTGTACTGAACTTTGGGTCTAATGTGACTGAGCTTTTCTCTCAATGTACTTATAATTATGGGTTGTTCCACACACCAAATTAAATATATACGAGTCTAGTTTCCAACTCATTAAACTGTTAATTGATAAGACATCGGAGTAGAGAGATATTTACGTTTTTGCGAGACTACAGAAGCAGCTCCCTTTGGGAACCACAAGGTCGGTTGAGAATAATCTTGCTATATAAAGTTGTGGCCTTCGTTTCCAAGCCTTATTTTGACCAACATCAGAACTAAAACTCTCTCTAGACCTCCTAAACATATCCTTAGGGTTTGGAAGCCAAATCAAAGGTGGGGAAGGTGCAACAAGTGGAGTCAAGCCTTAGGAACCAGAACTAGTCATTAGTTTGCCGCTATCTCTATTCGTGACTGATTGAGGAAGACATAGCAATGAATTAAGCTCTATAAATTAGGTATTTGTGTGCTATAAGGTGTTTTCTTCACCCCTCTACTTGCGTTGAGTTGTTTTTAGGCCATAGCAAGCCTAGATGTTGAAGGAAAACATGTTAAACATGAAGTTGGAAGTATATTTGAGGTGTTAAGCGTATGAGATTGTTTTGGAAGGTTTTGGGTAGTTACGGATTTACAATCGAGTTACGGCTAGTCGTCTAATCATACATTTACCATCGCGCTATGATCGATCGGGCAGTTACCACTAATCAGTTGGGTAATCATGTTATGATATGGATAATAGTTCCAAAGAGAGGCATTAAATGTATAAGTATAATTAGTATGCATATCATGGCCCTCAGTGGCACTTCAAAGGTTCAGGTTGATTCTTATATCTCACTCATTGATGTTGACTTATTATTATGTTTCAATTCTGCTTTACATAATCGGTACATTATTTATACAGATGTCCTTTTTGTTGTGGACATTGCATTCATGCCTACATGTGTAGGTAATCAGTTTGACGAGCCCTCATAGTAGACGAGGTTAGCATTCAACGAAGGATCGGTAAGACTCCACTTCATTTGGAGTGCAGCCGAATCTATAAGTCATCATGTCAGAATTTTGCAATAGACTTATGGGTAGGGTGGGGCCCTGTCCCGACCATGCTTCAATGTCAAATACTCTTAGAGGTTTTGTAGACATAGGTTCATTATTTACAACATGTCAGAGGCCTTGACAGCCCGTGTGTATTCATTTTTTGAGTACGATGGCTCGTTGATACAACGTTTTCCCACTTACAGTTATACATTATGAGTTATGGTCATGTTGGCCCACGATAGTTACAGAAAGAATGAGTCCACCCAAGTAAGCCTATGTATGTTCTAGTTTTTATTGAACAATCATGAGTTACAGAGTGGTTCACCTGGGCCAGTACGACACCGGATGCCAGCCACGCCTCACCTAGGTTGGGGTGTGACAAAGTGGTATCAGATCTAGAGCAGGTCGTGTACTAGGGAGTCTACAAAGTCATGTCTAGTAGAGTCTCACTTATGGGTGTGTTGCGCGCCACACTTATAATTGAGAGGCTATAGGTCATTTAGGAAATGTTAACTTTTTTTCGTTTCCAGATTGTGCCATAGAGCTGATACATAAGAAGTCGGTATGAAGCTTCCGCCAAATTGTGTATGCACCAAAGGTGTAAGTATTTTGTAGAGCTTTAAGGTGTGGATGTAAATTCCACCTATGTGGAAGGGAGGTTATGAAAGTGACAGAAGATACGATGCGGGATTTAAAGGTAAAGTAAAGGTGAAAAAGGTACGAGATAGTCAAGTGCAGATGGATGTGAATAGTATAGACTTCAGATAGAGGTCTAGAAGCGCCGTGAATCAGTATCCAAAAATGTTAGTGGTGTCGTCTGTAGCACATCTTCCAGCCTATGGTTACAGGTACCGAGAGGTCTAGTTACGAGAGCAAAGAAGAATTATAGGCAACGCGATGTCTTGCTTGAGGTTCCAGAATAGCATAAGGAAATCTATGGTGCTAGCAAGTTAACTGAAGGTTGCGAGTAGTATACATAGATATGTGTAGGTCGCAAGCTGAAGTATGGTAGAGTTTTAAGGTTTTAGGTAGACAGGAGTAAGGGCAAGAAAAGGTGAGTGAGAATGTGACGAGAATAGGTATGATCTCGGGATTAAGCCCATCAAAATGAGAGAGCTGATGGTTTTCGTAAGTTATAGAAAGCTCAGTATAGCTTGAATGAACTCGGAGGAGTTTAAGACTAGAAGCATTTAGAACATGAGTGTGAGTGTGATAAACGATAAGATGATGATGTTTAGGAATATAGCCTTCGATTGAAGTAATGATTCAATGAGAAGGGATTTTATGAATTGCACAGGATTAGAATACCCCCATAAGATGAATCATGTTGAGATGCTATGAAATACGGTTATTGAAGTATAGTATCGTCCCTAGGTGGATCAGGCAAATAACTTCAGATGTTCCCCGACGAGACGTGAGCCCTAGTGAAAATGTATTACGTAAGAAGTTCAAGTAATGACTAGTAGATTATAGATCAACATTAAGGTGAATCAACAATTGATGGATAAAAGTTTCGAGGCTATGAAATAGAATATAGCGATAGTCGTAAGTTCGACGAAGTACCAAGCAAAAAATTTTAGTACACCTACCGATGCCCAGAGGAACAACTTATCATAGTTCTATATATGTTCGCAAAGTGAGGCCTAAAGATTGGCTACAAGCTAGAGGAAAAGGGAGATAAGAGTCGCATAGGCATACATGCAAGGACAGAGTCGTACATGTTGCATGATAGAAGGTAAAAACAGTTACGAGATTGGAAGAATTATGACCACAGGTCATAGTGTGAGAAAGAGGCCTAACGGGGGAATGTCCTAGCCTTTGGATTAATTCACAGAACAATTGTGTAGATGCAAGGATAGTATTAAAATACTCATAAGAGCTGTAGGTTATAGGACTAATCAGAGCATCAGCCAACATTCGAAGACGAATTTTCCACGGGGGGATGATGTTACACCCTATGTTTCGTATGTAAAAGTATGTCGTAAGTCAATTGTTGTAAGCTCGGAAATGAGATCATATTTGAAAGTATATAAAGTAAGTTTATCATATTACCATGGAGGTTACAAATATTTATGATCATGAACTTCAAGTATCAAGAGGGTTGGAAGGTTTAGAATCTAAATGAATCGAAGAAAATAAATTTTGTCGAATGTCGGTAAGTTTGGAATGTTATAACCCATACTTTGGGGTGAGACTAGGGTAAAGAAGGTGATTTTATGAGGTATTTAGTCGTATGATAGTCGTGTGTTAAGTTTGAAATCAAGCGAGTTGTGAAACAAATGTCGACGAAAGTCATCACAAGTTACGTTCATAAATTGTACTGAAATTTCGGTCTAATGTCACTAAGCTTTTCTCTCAATGTACTTAGAATTATGGTGATTATAGACCCACCAAGTTGAAGATCTATGAGTCTAGTTTCCAACACATTAAATCGTTCATTAACACAATGTCAGAGTAGAGAGATATTCGCATTTTTGTGAGACTATTCAAGCAGCTCCCTTTGGAATACAAGTCCAACCATACTAATTTCATTCAATTCCGACTCCGAATCGATGTTCAAAACTCAAGTATTCACTTTAGGAAAGTTTAGACCAAAACCCCAATTTCTCTTTTAGATTCATAATCAAAATGCCAAAACCAAAGATGGAATCGTGTAAAATAATCAAAACCGAGTAAAACATACTTACCCCATTCCATGTGGTGAAAATCCTCTCCAAAATTGCCCAAATCCGAGCCCCCAAACACAAAATGTGATAAAATGAGCTCAAGGTCCGAAATAGAGTACTTATAAACACTGCCCAACTATACTCATCGCGATCGCGTAGAAGAAAAATAGCACTGCCCAAAATACACAACCCGTTTGCGACATAGCCCACGCGAATGTGATGACCATATGAATAAAACTACGTGAATGCACCGAACTCCACACGAACGCGAAGGTAATTCGCCCAGCACCCACGCTACCTCGCGATCATGAATTCTCTTCTACGACCACGATGGTCAAACCACTAATGCTCCGTGAACGCGATCTTCCAGATGCGAACATATAGAGTAAAAGTACCCAGCTCCAACTCTACACTTCACGTTTATGGTCTCCCTCTCTCGATCGTGAAGAAAGAAAAATATCACCAGTAATTCAGAGCAAACCTGCAATCAAACATGAAGGAAAAATGGCCCTCAAACATGCTTCTGCATTTAAACTTCCGCATCTTTGGACTCCTGCTCCTCTAACTAACTCCACTTCTACGACTTCCTATCCGTATCTGCGATAGTACTTCCGCAGATGCGATGATGCCAGTGCTAGCACACTTCAGCAAATGCAACTGAAACCAAAGCAATCAAAAATAAATCCTAAACGCAGTCGAGGCCCCCGGGACCCCGTCCAAATATACCAACAACTCCTAAAACACAACACAAACCTACTCGAATCCGCAAATCACATAAAATAATACCAAAACCACGAATCACATTCCAATTCAAGCCTAATGAAACTAATGAACTTCAAACTTCTAAAACTCATGTTGAATCACATCAAACCAACAGTCCTATTCCTTCTCCCAGAACAAAAATCCGAACACGTTATCAACAAAGTCAACTCTCGACCAAACCTATCAACCTTCCAAACTTTCAACTTTCCAACTTTTGCCGAAAAGCTTCAAATCAACCAACGGACCTCCAAATCCAAATCCTGACATACACATAAGTTCAAAATCACCATACGAAGCTACTGGAATTATCAAAACACCATTTTGGAGTCATCTACACAAAAGTAAAACTCCGGTCAACTCCTACAAACTAGGCATTCAACCTTGGGACTAAGTGTCCGAATTCACTCCAAAACCTCCCCGAAACCAAACCAACCATCCCGGCAAGTCACATTACCCTAATTACACATAAGTAAAGCATTAAATAGGGGAAATATAGCTAAAGTACTCAAAACAACCGGTCGGGTCGCTACAGTATCTTGCCTAACCTTGTGTGGGGGAATTACTAATGAAAATGAAGAATCTATGTTCAATTTTATTAACTTTGGCTAAGATCATGTTTTAGAGCTCAAGTCCAAACATATGGACTTTATTTTCAAGAAGCACAAGAAGTCCAAGAAGCTCAAGATTTATTTCAAGAAGCCAAGATTCTTTCCTTCTTAAAATAGGATTTTACAAGAAAGGATTTCTTGTTTCCTTTTCTTGGTAGTTTTAGACTTTATTTATTGTCTTCCTTTTAGAATAAGGATTTTTCTTTTAGTAGGATTCTAGTTTCTTTTCCTTATACAATAAGGATTTTATTTTTTTGTCTTCAGCTGTCACGACCCAATTTCCCCTCCGTTTGGGTATCATGATGGCACCTAGTCTTAGGGACTAGGTAAGCCTAACATTTATTGAAACAACAACATTATTTAAAAAACATCTCACAATTTGAAATAGAAATCTATTAAAATTTACAATTCCCAAAACCGGTAGTACAAGTCATAATATCTACAGAGTGTTTGCTAGAAAACTTCTAAATACAACTGTCCAGAACTAAGAATAAACCGTGCAAACCGAAAACTTGAAGGAGACTCTGAAGCCTGCAAACACAGCAGCAAGTTTACCTTGAGTCTCCACAGCAACAACCCGCACAACTACTAACGAATAAATACCTGGATATGCACAAAAATGTGCAGAAGTGTATGAGCACACCACAGCGGTGCCCAGTAAGTATCAAGACTAACCTCGATGGAGTAGTGACGAGGAACAGTCAAGACACCCACTGGTATAATAAACTGAACAACTATAAGTATATGAACAACAGAAATATGATATCTACATAAAGACTATGCAATATGGCTCACAATACAGTAATGGCAATAAGAAAGTAAACAACAAGTATCAGCGGAATACCATAAAACAATGACACAGAAAAGTGAATGGAACACAACCTAAATCCAGAATCACAAATACAGCAAGGACAAGTAATAACTCAGCAACTACAACCGCTTTTACATAAGGTTTTAGCCATCAAACTCCATGAGGTACAGAACCTCGGACAAATCACAACTCACGGGTCTCAATACCTGAACCCTAACACTTGGCATCCTGTGCCCTCATTACACTTCATAACCGCACTGGCGACTCGCGTGCCAAATAGAGCCATTCTCACATAGAAGGCAAATAAACAAGGGTGAGCATCTATGCTCAACAATATCAAGCACACCTCTTATCCGATAAGAGTGCTTAACTACATGTATCTTGTGCAAGTGTCCTAACATAGTCCATACAAGCAAATAAGCATAAGGAAAAAGAATGGACAACACATAGAATAGTTTCTCACAACTTTCACAAGATAACGCTCACACTGGTAAGTGTACCACTACACAAATATCAACAACAAGAATGCCCCCAGGCCATCACAAATCATCACAAATCAATCCCTGACACATCCCACCTTGTCTCGCCATGTTTGCAATAATATAGTAAGTGCCCGCCTTGTCTCGCCACACGTGCATAACAATGTTCCCACCTTGTTTCGCCACATGCGCAACCCATATATATATATATATATATATATATATATATATATATATATATATATATATATATATATATATCCCGCCTTGTCACACCGTATATGCAAATATCAATAGTAACAAAGTACGACAGAAACCTCGTGCAACCCCATAACAACAACCGCACGACCGAAATCTCGTGCATCACAATAACAACAACCGCACGGCAGAAACCCCGTGCATCACCACAATAAGTACAACAACAACAATGATAATAATACAAGGATACGACAATTACGTCAACTCATAAATTCCAGAACTCAAGGAAACGGGGGAACTAATTCACAAGGAGCAGCCACAATAGAGAACGCTAGTCATAATTAGAACATCTCAACAAGAAAGGAAATATTACACACGACGAATAATTCCAAATAAGGACAAGTGAACTAAAATATAGGATATCTAACGTCTTTTAAGGTTGGGCAATTATGAGAGGGATACAACAACTTCAATTAAGGATAAGCAGTATAAGGATAATTATTTGCCTCAATTAAGGATGAACAATTACAGGATAGATAATTATAATTTTAGATAAAGATAAGCAGTTAGGGAAAAGACAACACGGCAATAGAAGAGATAACAATTTCAATTAAGGCACATATGAATCAAATGAACAACAAGAGTGGATCATGAAGCAATTACTTCCAATTAAAGCAGGTAGAAGTGAAACTGAAAATTAAGAAACGTAATCGTAATGAGAACAACTGATTTTCAAGGAATATAAGGACCTAAGAATCCCTAAAAGTCCAATTTTCCACAAGTAAGTCCGGGCACATACTCGTCACCTCGCGTACACGGACTACAATTAGCATAGAAGACTCAAATCCTAAGGGGTATTTCCCCCACACGAAGTTAGGCAAGATACTTATCTCAAAGAAGACAGAACGATACTCAAAAATAAACTTCTCGGGTGAAATGACCTCCGGACAGCTCAAATCTAATCAAAATAAATTCAAAGCACAAATAAAACTCATAAGAGATTATTTCGGATCATAAAGCCTCAATCTTTAACAAAGTCTAAAAATCGGTCCTAAAGTCGACCCCCGGATCCCGCACCTTGGAACCCGACAAATTTTACGAAACCCGAACACCCATTTTGATATGAGCTCAACCATACTAAAATTATCAAATTCCGATACCAATTCGTCCCTCAAATCATGATTTTTCATTTTGGAAATTTTTTTCAAAAACCTCCTTTCTCCCTAACTCAAAGCACAAATTAAATGATAAAAATAAAGATAAAATCATGGAATATAATAAATTCTAGGTGAAGAACACTTACCCAATCGATTTGCTTGAAAAATCAACAAGGAATCGCTCAAAACCGAGCTCTATAAGTCAAGATATGATAGAAATGGCCTAACCTTCGATTTGGAAAAACTTTTATTCTGCCCAATTACTTAAGCATCATGAACGCGGAAGAACAATTGTGTTCGCGAAGAAGAAAACAAAAGCTACCCAGTTTTTCTTCGCGAACGCGACAACATGTTCGCGAACACGTAGAGGAAAAGTCTGATGGCCCAACGACTGCTCTTCGTGAACGCGTAAAGTAGTACGCGAACGCGAAGAGTGGAATGGCATAGCTACGCGAACGCGTGAGATGAACGCGAACGCGATGAAGGAAAAGGTTGGCTTTCGAGATCGCGGAATGAGGAATGCGAACATAAATAACAAATATTCCCTCCTCCAAAATTACTCTTCGCGAACGCAGAGGAGCAGATGCGAAGCGAAGGAGAACACCAGATGACAGATATCAGCAGTTGAAAAATAGAAGAAAATGGCTCGTAGCCCATCCAAAACACACCTGAGGCTCCCGGGACGCCGTCTAAACGTACCAAATAGTTCCATAACCTAACATGGACTCGCTCGGGGTCTCAAATCACATCAAACAATGACGAAACTACAAATCGAATCAAGAATCGAACTTATGAACTTTAAAAACTTCCAACTTCTAAAACCTTGTGCCGAAACCAATCAAACCAACCCGTAATGATGTCAAATTTTGCAGGCAAGTCCCAAATAACATAACGGAGCCTGTTCCAACTCTCGAAATCGCATTCCGACCCTGATATCAAAAAGTCCATTTTCGTTCCAAATCTCCAAAAATTTGACTTTTGCCATTTGAAGCCTAAATGAGCTACAGACCTCTGAAACATAATCCGGACACGCCCCTAAGTCCAAAATCACCCAACGGAGCTAACAAAACCGACGGAACTCCATTTCGAAGTTGTCTTCACATAGTTCCGACTACGGTCAAAATCCTAAGACTTAAGCTTCCGTTTTAGGGACTAAGTGTCCCTAATCACTTCGAATCATCCGGTAACTGAACTCGATCATGCATGCAAGTCAATACACATAATACGAAGTTGCTCAGGGCCTTATGCCGCCGATCGGGACTTAAATTCTCAAAATGACCCACCGGGTCGTTACATCCTTCCCCTTTTAAACAAATGTTCGTCCTCGAACGTGCCAAGAATTACCTCGATGTCTTCAAATTACTGAACGCATATATCCAACATACACCCGCGGATGACCCCACGTCACCCCAATCTACATAAGCCTGACGACACCATCTCAACTATAATTTATCCTTTCTACCAACACCGATAAGCCTTAGAGTCAAAATTCTCACCTTTCATTTATCTTCAAAAGACCCAATTCTAAATTCATAACCGGTATCAGTCTCAACCAGCTGTAACAACTCATGCCTACACCCACAAGGTACGACCACACAACAAGACATACCACACATAGGCTCATAATAACATTTCTAATCACAATAGCTGCTCGTAATCAAAACCAGCACCAACAATTAGCCTCATATCCGTTAGAACCCTGTTTCAAACCTCTACAACACTGACAACGATGCATGAAACATGAAGACCTATTAACTATACACCCGAATCAACAAGTCACAACTAACACCACCAGGCATACACCCCGTAAGCTAAAACTCAAGAACCACAGGAAAATGACTGAATATGTAAAGAGAAACACATAAGGGAAATATCAAACAAGCTCGACAGGCACAACTCTCTAACAGTGCCATACTACGAATCAATTCAAAAGGAAAAATCAAAGTATATGAACAAATCATAAGGATCTCATCCTAGTATAACCTTCCACCGCGGCACGCAGCTCGGCTCAAACATATCAACTCACATGGAATCGCGAGGGTCTCACCCTCAACTCTGAATCAGAAGTCGAATACACATCATACCAATGGAAATCTTCCACTAACTAAATTATGCCAATAAAATCACAACACTTACTAAACTCTCACCCCGGTAGAGTATCAAATCACAAATTGTAATGAAATTACTCAGGAATCACATTAAACCTATCATAATAGACAACATGAATTCACTTCTAGCCTCGAAACACTCAATAATGAATAGAAACAAATGATAGACACGGGCTACCACTCATAGAGTCTCCCAACAGGAGCAAACACATATACAGAATACTAAGTCATGAACTCACCCATAGGTGGGACAACAAATAGGGGAACTCGTCCCGATAAGAAGAACCGAATCAAAATATGAATGGTGCCCCTCTGTAACAAATAAAAAACATACTTGTATGACATCATCTGGCACAACGGCCTCCAGCCTACTATATGAGACACATCAACGGGCCGGGCCTTCCCCTCTTGGGCACCATCTATCCGGCTGAATACCCCGTTATGACACATATGTTAGAGTTTAGGACAACCTCTTACCCTGTGGCTGGTATCTCCACACTCAAAGCAGCCTCTCTACTGACGTAGCTGTGGAAACTGTGTCGTACGAGTACTCTGAGACCCATGAACACCTGAAACACTATGCGAAGCCTGAAGTGCAAACTGAACTGGCTGACCCACAAAACCCCTACCATGTCATACTCTGCCTCCAAAATAAGGACCATTAGATCTCTCCGGCCTACAAGGCCTCTTCGCCTCCCTATCCTTTCTCTCTTAATCTCGCATGTACAATCTCTCTGGCCCCGCATGTACTCTCTCTCCTGGTCCCACATGCCCTCTACACGGCGAGCGATCCCTACCACCCGCAGAAATGAAACATCTGACTCTAACTCCCGAGCCATGCTGAACTGAATATCATGCCTGAGTCCCTTAATGAATCTACAGACACGCTCTCTAACTGTGGCGACCAAAACAGGTGCATGCCTGGCCAAATCACTGAATCTCATGGCATACTCTGATACTGACATAGTGCCCTAGCGCAGCTGCTCAAACTCCGCGCGCCATGTATCTCGAAGGGACTGAGGTACAAACTCTCTCAAGAACAACTCTGAAAACTGAACCCACGTAAGTGGAACTGCATCGGCCGGGCTGCCCAACTCATATGCCCGCCACCACTGATAAGGTGCTCCCTTAAGCTGGAATGTAGGAAAAGCATCCCCACTCACCTCAACAATACCCATAGTGCGGAGAGTGCGATGGCACTCCTCCAAAAAACCCTGTGCACTCTCTGAAGCCAAACCACTAAATGTAGGAGGGTCATATTTCTTGAACCTTGCAAGTCTAAGCTGCTCTTCCTCAGATACTGCTGCCCTGACCACAGGCTAAACTAGAACCACAAGTTGTGTCGCCATGACACCTGGAACCTGACCAACATCAACACGCTCCTCTGGGGTGTGGACGGCGAGAGTCTGGGTTCCTCCCCCGATCTGTGAAGTAGTTGGTGCAACCGAAATCAACCCATCCTGAGCCAATATACCAAACATGCTCAGGAACTGTGCTAAGGTCTCTTGAAGTCCGGGGGTAACAGCAGGTGCCTCCGGTACCTACCCCCCAACTGGAACTACTGGCGGCTCCTCAACTGCTGCTCTGGTAGGTGCCCTAGCTGCGGCACGTGTTCTCATCGGCCTCTACCTCTGCCCCTAGCGACATCTTCTCCGGGGGTAACGTCATCAGCAACTGCAGCTCGTGTCCTCACCATATGTGAGAGAATGGAATGATAAAAGTTCAACTTCAAGATCAATGAACTCGCACAATAGGAATAAAGGAAGTGAAACTGTCCTAATAGTTCCGTAGCCTCTCGAAGATAAGTACAGACGTCTCCGTACCGATCCGCAAGACTCTACTAAACTCGCTTATGACTCGTAGCACCCATGAACCTAGAGCTCTGATACCAACTTGTCATGACCCAATTTCCCTTCCGTTTGGGTATCGTGATAGCACCTAGTCTTAGGGACTAAGTAAGCCCAACATTTATTGAAACAACAACATTATTTAAATAACATCTAACAATTTGAAATAGAAATCTCTTAAAATTTACAATTCCCAAAACCAGTAGTACAAGTCATAAGCTCTACAAGGTGTTTGCTAGAAAACTTCTAAATACAACTGTCCTGAACTAAGAATAAACAGTGCAAAATGAAAACTTGAAGGTGACTCCGAAGCTTGCAAACGCAGCAGCAGGTTAACCTTGAGTCTTTACAGCAACGACCCGCACAACTACTAATGAACAAATACCTGGATCTGGACAAAAATGTGCAGAAGTATAGAATGAGCACACCACAGCGGTGCCCAGTAAGTATCAAGACTAACCTCGGTGGAGTAGTGACGAGGAACAGTCAAGACACCCACTGGTCTAATAAACTGAACAAGTATAAGTATATGAACATAAGAAATATGATATCTACATAAAGACTATGCAATATGACTCATAATACAGTAATGGCAATAAGAAAGTAAACAACAAGTATCAGCAGAATACCATAAAAAAATGACACAAAAAAGTGAATGGAACACAACCTAAATCCGGAATCACAAATACAACAAGGACAAGTAATAACTCAGCAACTACAACCGCTTTTACATCAGGTTTTAGTCATCAAACTTCACGAGGTACGGAACCTCGGACAAATCACATCTCACGGGTCTCAATACCTGAACCCTAACACTTGGCATCATGTGCCCTCATTTATACTTCATAACCGCACTGACGACTCGCGTGCCAAATAGAGCCATTCTCACATAGAAGATAAATAAACAAGGGCGAGCATCTATGCTCAACAATATCAAGAATACCTCTTATCCGATAAGAGTGCTTAACTATGTGTATGCTTGTGCAAGTGTCCTAACATAGTCCATACCAGCAAATAAGCATAAGAAAAAAGAATGGACAACACGTAGAATATTTTCTCACAACTTTCACAAGATAAAGCTCACACAGGTAAGTGTACCACTACACAAATATCAACAACAAGAATGCCCCCAGGCCATCACAAATCAATCCCTGACACAACGCACCTTATCTTGCCACATGTTTAATAATAGAGTACGTGCCCGCCTTGTCTCGCCACACATGCATAACAATGTTCCCACCTTGTCTCGCCGCATGCGCAACCCAATATATATATATATATATATATATATATATATATATATATATATATATATATATATATATATCCTGCCTTTTATGCCGCAAGTGCAAATATCAATAGTAATAATAGCACGGCAGAAACCTCGTGCAACCCCATAACAACAACCGCACGGCAGAAACCTCGTGCATCACAGCGCAGAAACCTCGCGCATTACCACAATAAGTACAACAACAACAATGATAATAATACAAGGATACGGCAATTATGTCAACTCAGAAATTCCAGAACTCAAGGAAACGGGGGAACAAATTCACAAGGAGTAGCCACAATAGAGAACGCTGGTCATAATAAGAACATCTCAACAAGAAAGGAAATATTATGTAACAGCGGTAATGTACAGTTTGACAACGAGGGAGCTAACACAAGACGAATAATTTCAAATAAGGACAAGTCAACTAAAATATAGGATATCTAACTTCTTTTAAGGTTGGGCAATTAAGAGAGAGATACAACAACTTCAATTAAGGATAAGCAGTATAAGGATAATCATTTGCCTTAATTAAGGATAAACAATTACAGGAGAGATAATTATAATTTCAGATAAAGATAAGCAGTTAGGGAAAAGACAACACGACATGACAATAGAAGAGACAACAATTTCAGTTAAGGCAAATATGAATCAAATGAACAACAATAGTGGATCATGAAATAATTAATTCTAATTAAAGCAGGTAGAAGTGAAACTGGAAATTAAGAAACATAATCGTAACGAGAACAACTGCATATTCAAGGAATATAAGGACCTAAGAATCCCTAAAAGGCCAATTTTCCACAAATAAGTCCGGGCACATACTCGTCACCTTGCGTACACGGACTACAATTAGCATAGAAGACTCAAATCCTAAGGGGTAGTTCCCCCACACGAAGTTAGGCAAGATACTTACCTCAAAGAAGATAGACTGATACTAAAAAATGAACTTCTCGGGTGAAATTACCTCCAGACGGCACAAATCTAATCAAAATAACTTCAAAGCACAAATAAAACTCATAAGAGATTATTCCGGATCATAAAGCCTCAATCTTTAACAAAGTCTAAAAATCGGTCCAAAAGTCGACCCCCGAGCCCGTACCTCGGAACCTGACAAATTTCACAAAACCCGAACACTCATTCCGAGTTCAACCATACTAAAATTATCAAATTCCGATACCAATTCGTCCCTCAAATCATGATTTTTCATTTTGGAAATTTTCTTCAAAAACCTCCTTTCTCCCCAACTCAAAGCACAAATTAAATGATAAAAATAAAGATAAAATCATGGAATATAATAAATTCTAGGTGAAGAACACTTACCCAATAGATTTTCTTGAAAAATCCACAAGGAATCGCTCAAAACCGAGCTCTATAAGTCAAGATATGATAGAAATGGCCTAACCCTCGATTTGGAAAAACTTATATTCTACCCAGGCCTTTAAGCATCGCGAACGCGGAAGAACAATCGCGTTCGCGAAGAAGAAAAACAAAAGCTACCCAGTTGTGCTTTGCGAATGCGACAACACGTTCGCGAACACATAGAGGAAAAGTCTGATGGCCCAACGACTGTTCTTCGTGAACGCGTGAAGTAGTACGCGAACGCGAAGAGTGGAAGGGCATAGCTACGCGAACGTGTGAGATGAACGCGAACGCGATGAAGGAAAAGATTGGCTTCCCCGATCGCGGAATGAGGAATGCGAACGTGAAAAACAAATATTCCCTCCTCCAAAATTACTCTTCACGAACGCGGAGGAGCAGACGCGAACGCGAAGGAGAAACCAGATGACAGATATCAGCAATTCAAAAGTAGAAGAAAATGGCCCGTAGCCCATCCGAAACACACCCGAGGCCCCCGGGACCCCGTCTAAACATACCAACAAGTTTCATAACCTAACACAGACTCGATCGGGGTCTCAAATCACATCAAACAACGACAAAACTACGAATCGAACTTATGAACTTTCAAAACTTCCAACTTCGAAAACCCGTGCCGAAACTAATCAAACCAATCCGGAATGACGCAAAATTTTACAGGCAAGTCCCAAATAACAAAATAGAATTGTTCCAACTCTCAGAATCACATTCCGACCCCGATATCAAAAATTCCACTTCCTGTCCAAATCTCCAAAAATTTGACGTTTGCCATTTCAAGCCTAAATGAGCTACAGACCTCTGAAACACAATCCGGACACGCCCCTAAGTCCAAAATCACCCAACGGAGCTAACAGAACCAACAGAACTCCATTCTGGAGTTGTCTTTACACAATTTTGACTATGGTCAAAATCCTAAGACTTAAGCTTCCATTTTAGGGACTAAGTGTCCCAAATCACTCCAAATCATCCGGTAACTGAACTCGACCATGCACGCAAGTCAATACACATAATACGAAGCTGCTCAAGGCCTTATGTCGCTGATCAGGACTTAAATTCTCAAAATGACTGGCCGGGTCGTTACATCAACTATTTTATTTCCTTATTAGAATAGGAATTGTAGTCATCAAAGAAGAGTCCCCAAGCCTATATAAAGGGTTCTCATGCCTTGTAGAAGAGATTCACGTTTTTGAGCTTTTCCCTAATTTGCAATAGAGTGGTTCTTTGTTGATTCTATCCTTCTAAACGAGAAAACATATTGCATTAATCTAGAAGTCCATGAAATTTTGCAAACACAAGAGGAAGTGTTGCGTAAAAAGGAATCCACAATGGAGGGTTTGAGTTCATATTTTGTTCCAGCTTATTTCTTGTCCCCAAAGCATGAATAGTTTCAAGAATATGTTGGAACATGATATCTCAACGCAAATTCCATCAATGGTTATGATCTAGTTAAATATAAGAGCGTTATTGCTGATGAATTATCAAAAAAATATACCCTGATCTCCAAGCTTGATCCAAAGGTATTTGAATTTGATTCTTTTAAAGGTTTTTATGGTACTAAATTGACTTTTTTTGGGAATATACCATAAGAACCACATTGCCATGGAAAAGTTCAAGATTCCTAAAAATCAAAAGAAAGTAACTTATGACTATGGATTAATATTTGAAAGCTAACTTAAGAGGATTCATTGCAGAAATATTGGTACAAAGTTACGATTGAGAAAGTGGGATTTAGTCCGGCCGCATGCTAAGATTTGTTTCAATACGATGAAGCTCTTTCACAAGTTAAACAAATGCAACTTAGAGCCCGGTGTATATGAATTCAACCAAATCATGGAAGTTGCCAATCTTGTGCCATTTGTGGAGCCTTTAGATTCGTGGACGAGTCTTTCTCAACCAAAGGAGAATGATGAAAATTAAGAATCTATGTTAAATTTTATTTATTTTGGACAAGATCATGTTTTAAGGCTCAAGTCCAAACATGGACTTATTTTCAAAAAGTGCAAGAAGTCCAAAAAGCTCAAGATTGATTTCAAGAAGCCTATATTCTTTCCTTCTTAAAATAAGATTTATTATTTCTTTACAAGAAAAGAATTCTTGTTTCCTTTTCTTGGTAGGTTAAGACTTTTTTTGTTGTCTTCCTTTTAGAATAAGGAATTATCATTAAGTAGGATTCTAGTTTCTTTTCCTTGTAGAATAGGGATTTGACTTTCATTTTCTTTAGTTATTTTATTCCCTTATTAGAATAGGAATTGTAGTCATCGAAGAAGAGACTATAGGCCTATATAAAGGGTTCTCTTTCCTTGTCGAATTTAATTCACGTTTTTGAGCTTTGCCCTAATTTGCAATGGAGTGTTTTCTCTATTTTGTCTTCTTTATCCTTATTTTTGGTTCCAAGCAAGGTGGTGATAGTCTTTATCTTGTTTTCAGTTATGTGCGGTGTTTCTTTATCACGTTAATTGATTCCAAGTGGTGTCTTTTGAAACTTTTTAGTTCTTGATCATTCAAGAACATGTTTCTTGATCTAAATTCGTTCTTTGATATCATAGAGACATAACTTTTATTGAACTAGTGCATCATTGATATTTACTTATTTTGAATAAGTAAATAAACTTTCTTATAGTTCAGATTATCATCTTTTACCTCATTTTTGAATTACCAGATTCCGAGTCCTAGAACTTCATATACGTTGTTTCTTGAAATCAGCCGATAAACCACATTTTCGTTTCAATATCTTGATCCTGGTTGGTTGGTTCTTTGTTAACTCAAAGAATCATATAAATTACCCCTTAGGATTTGGCTAAATTCCATATTTGTGATATGTGTGAACGACGTGTACACGAGGTGATGAGTGGGTACACGTCTGTATGTGTAATTTATGATCGGATTTGACTCGAGATTGCTATTATTGCATTGTTTTGATTGAGAGATCTCTGCACTACATGTTTTCACTTTGGTTGCTTACTTGAGTCTATGTTCCATGCTAGAGATCATGTTTTAGGATCATAATAACTTAATTGGCCAAGTTTGGCGTTTGTGAGATTGTTGATAATTTGAGTTAGCTTTCATGCTTATATGTTGAACATCCATATGCATTTCCTTATTGAATTGTCCTTGTGCACTGCGCTAGCAGATTGAAATTTATGTCTTGGTGACAATTGTTGGCATGTTATGTTGTTATGATTATGACACATGTGGACTTGTTGGGCGGATTGTTAGGGTTCTACTGTGCTATTGTTATTATTGATATGGCGAGACAAGGAGGATATATATATATATATATATATATATATATATATATATATATATATATATATATATATATATATATCGGGCTTACGCATGTGGCGAGAGAAAGAGGGATGTATTGTTAATACGTTTGTGGAGAGATAAGGCGGGTAAATACTTTACTGTTGCGCACACATCGAGATAAGGGGGAATGTGGGGAAGTTATGTGATGTCATGGGGGCGTTTTATTGATGATGTTTGTGTGGTGGTAAAAAAGGGGTATTCTTGTTTGTGCTTATGACTTTATTATATGTGTCATGAATTTTTACATGATTTGTTGTGTTGTTTCAAACACGTTAATCTATGCCTCTGTTATAACTTGACGATTTGGTTGCCAAGATAGATTTACCTATGTGGAGTTGTTATCTAATATTCGGTTGAGTTGTTGGAAGCATAATAGATTAAAGTAAAAATAAAGTTGTTAGCATGCATTATTATATTGATTCTTGAAAAGTTCTCTTGAATGTTTTATTTGGCAATTGATACGAAATCAGATTATTATGTGGCATGAGGTCTTTGTCGTGCAAGTGTGACTTATATTGTGGCACGAGGTCTTTGCCATACAAGGTTTGACTTATGTTGTGGGCACGAGGTGCCATATGTATGTATGATTCTATTTGATGGCTCGTTGTTGAAGCTGAGCCTTTACTTGCGTTAAATTATTTTCACTTTTTCTGATGGGGTTATAATTATTGCCTTTTGGTATTCTTTCCTGTTGTTAATGTTTGATATTTTGCACAGGTTAGTTGACTAGTGATTTTCTTGACTTGAACCACATCACTTCTCCACTAATGGTAGTCTTGATACTTACTAGGTACCGACTGTGGTATACTCATACTACGCTTCTGCATATTCTTTGTGTAGATCTAGGTACCTCAGATCATGCGGGTCGTTAGAGAATAGTGCCAAGTTGTTGGAGACTTCAAGGTATATCTGTTGCTCCGTTCGCAGGCCTCGGAGACCCATTCTATTTCCTTTTCTACTATTTATGCCTTCCAAACAGTGATGTATTTTAGCAACTTCATGTACATGACATGTAGAGCTTATGACTCAGTATTACCAGATTTTGGGAAGTTGCTAATTGTATTCATGTTTGGCAATTTTATTATATTTCATTGCTTTTATTAAATTCTAAAGTTGTTATATTCTAATTGGTACCGTGATGTGATAGGCTTAGCTAGTCTTATGAATTAGGTGCCATCACGACCCCTATGGTGGGTGTTTGGGTCGTGATAAGTTTGTATTGGAGCTCTAGGTGCATAGATTCTGCGTGTCATAAGCAAGTTTAGTAGAGTCTTGCGGATCAATACAGAGACGTCTGTACTTATCTTCGAGAAGTTACAAAACTATTAGGAAACTTCACTTCTTTCATTCCTTATATTGCGGACTTATTGATTTCGAGTTTGAGCCTTTGTCTTTCTATTCCCTCACAGATGGTGAGGACACGAGATGAAGTTACTGATAATGCTGCTCCCAGGGCTGGTGTTTCTAGGAGCCGGGGCATAGGTAGAGGCCGAGGAGGGGCACGTGCTACAACTAGAGCACCTGCCAGAGCAGCAGCCGAGGAGCCACCAGTAGCTCTAGTTAGGGAGCAGGCACACAAGGCGCCTGTTGCTACCCCTGGACTTCAGGAGACTTTAGTGCACATCCTAAGCATGTTTGGTACCTTGGCTCAGGCGAGATTGATCCCACTTGCACCAACTACTTCTCTGGCTGGGGGAGGAGCTCAGACTCCCTCCGCTTGTGCTCTAGAGAAGCGGGCTCATGTTGATCAGGCTCCCGGTGTTATACCGGTGCAACCCATGATTGCAGTTCGTCCCGAGGTCAGGCCAATGGTGTCTGAGGAGGAGCAGAAGAGGTTAGAGAGGTTCAAGAATTATTTTCCTCCTACTTTTAGTGTCGCAGGTTCTAAGGATGCACAAGGTTTCCTAGACCAGTGTCTCCATATTTTGTGCTTTGGGCATAGTGGAGTTGAACAAGGTCGAGCTTATTACTTTCCAACTGACGGGGCCGATGTATAGATGGTGGCACACTTACGAGGAGACTAGGTCAGCTGGCACAACGCCACTTACTTGGGCTCAGTTCACTAATCTTTTCTTGAGGGAGTTCATTCCAAAGACCCTCAGGGATGCGTTGCGCATCGAGTTCGAGCAATTGTGCCAGGGGACTGTGACTGTGTCCATGTATGCTATGAATTTTGCTGAGTTATCTCGTCATCACCTGCTTTGGTTTCCACTATTAGAGAGACAGTCCGCATATTTATTGAGGGACTCAGTTATGGTCTCAAGTTTGGGATGGCATGAGAGTTGGAGACTGATACACTATTTCATCAGGTTGTGGAGATCTCTAGGAGGTTGGAGTGTATCCACAATCTAGAGAGGGAGGATAGGGAGGCTAAGAAGGCCCGTGTACCTAGAGGATCTACTAGTCCTTATTTTGGGGGCAGGGTTCATCATGGTAGAGGTTTTGTTGGTCGGCCAGTTCAGTCTGCACTTCAAGTTTCACGTGGTGCTAAATTTATCCATGCATGAGCCCCAGAGGACTCGTTCCGGACAGTTCCCATAACCACGTCAGCAGAGAGGTTTCTTTAAGTGTGGGGATATTAGCCACATGGTAAGATATTATCCTAGACTTCGGCCAGGTGTACCTCAGTAGAGTACTCAGGCTATTGTTTCCGCTCCAGTTGCTACTACACCTGCACAACTAGCTAGAGATGGGGGACAAGCAGGTAGAGGGCATCCTAGAGGGGGAGGCCAGACCTGTTGTCATACTTTCCCTAGTAAGACTGAGGCTACTGCACCAGATGTGGTCATTACATGTATTGTTCTTGTCTTCCATAGAGATGAACCGGTTTAATTTAATATGGGTTCTACTTAATTGTTTGTGTCATCTTATTTTGCTTCATATTTGGATTTTTCTCGTGATTCTTTGGATATTCATGTTTATGTGTTTACACCCGTTGGGGGTTCTATTGTGGTGGACCGTGTCTAATGTTCTTGTTTGGTTACCATTAAGAGTCACGAGACTAGGGTTGACCTTCTATTACTTAATATGGTGGATTGTGATGTGATGTTGGGTATGGATTTTCTATCTCTGTATCATGCTATTATTGATTGTCAAGTTAAGACTGTGACGTTGGCTATATTGGAGTTGTTGAGGTTTGAGTGGATGACTATCGAGAAAGTCCTAAAAGGTTCTGAAGACTTTGGGATGGGATGGCCATGACTTGCGGTTGTGGTGCTTTGCATGCATGTGGAGTTTGTTGTGTGTTGTGATTTTGTTCTACATGATTGAGTTAGTGGAAGGTTTTTGGTTAATGGGATGTCTATCTTACTTGTGATTCAGAGTTGAGGATAAGATCCTCATGTTTCTATGTGGATCAGTATGTTTGGTTTCGGCTACGTGCTGCGGTGGGGTTATGTTAGGATGAAATCCTTTGTGGTTATTTTGTGTGTTTTGCTTTTTCCTTGTGGGATGGATTCCTAGTATGGTGTCGATGGGAAGTTGTACCTGCTAGACTTGTCGGTTAGTTTTCTCATGTGTCTCTCTTTTAATCTTCAGTCGCATTCGAGTGTTGCTTGTTGGGTACGGATGCGATATTTGTGACTAGGTGGTGTTTGGTGTGGCTTGTTGGCCAAAAGCCTTTATTGGATGAGATGAGATCATTGGACCTAGAATTTGTGCGATCAAACTCGGATAAGGTATGTCTGGATTAGAATATTATTAATCAGTTTAGAGTTTGGCGTTGGCTCTTATCGGGCGAGGGAACTCCATGACTTGTTGATTGGGTGAGTAGTTATGAGTTCTACATGTTTCTTACATATGAGATCATTGGAACAAGGTTTATTTTATATGAGATTATTTACCAGTACCGGGTTTGGTAATGGGCAGCTATTGTGGTCGGAGATGTTGCTATGGGCATGTGAGCGATGGGCTATATCGTGTGGTAACACCTTGTGAATGTATTTAGGATCTATTGCAGCTGGTTGGGGTCGATACAGTGTGTATATGTGAGAATCGGGTCTTAGGAGGAGGCACAAATGTTGAAATTTTGTCCTAAGGCTTAGCGGTTAAGGTTGAAAGGAATAAACTTCAGTTGAGATTGTGTTGATGGGCTTATATGGATTGAGGTGACATGGGACCACCCGTTGGTATTTTTATGGTGAGTGTATACAGTGACTTGATCGCTCTAGGGCGACTTTTGGCACATTTGAGGACGAACATTTGTTTAAGAAGGGGAGAATATAATGATCCGACCGGTCATTTTGTGTATTTGAGCCCCGTTTCCTTTTTGGAAGCTTTCCATGTGTTTATTTGTGGTTATGTGACTTGTGGGGATGGTTTGTTTGGTCCCGGAGAGGTTTTGGATTGATTTGGAATGCTTGATTCTTAGTTTGGAAGTGTTGACCGAGATTTGAATTTTGTGAAAACGACCCCGGAACAGTGTATTGATGGTTCTAATAGGTTTGTATGGTGAGTTTTGGACTTAGACATTGTCACACCCCAACCTCGGGGAGCGCGACCGATGCTCAACCGAGTGAACCCGGTCGAGCAAGCCTATTAAACCTTTCCTACCAGGCTCACTCATAATCCAAAAAGGGAACGCATCACCATTTGTAAAACAGGGGAGAGATCAGTTATATAAAATTATAAACGTTGCTAGTTCATTTTTCATTATATACATTATATCATAGTTAAGTTTCCAAAATACAACTCGATCCAACGACCACCCCAACATACATACATGACCCACATAAACATCTACAGAGCCTCTAAGGGTACAAAAGAACAACATGACAATGCTGACAACAAGGCCCCGGCTATACCTCAAAATATGAAAACTTATGCAAAAGAAGGACTACATGACCCCAGGAAGAAATGGGGCTCACCAAGACTGCTGTGATGAGTGTGAGGGAGAGCACCACTATCTGCGATCGGCACTGTCTGCGATGGAACCACCTACATCCATTCAAAGATGTAGAGCCCCCGACAAAAGGGACGTTAGTACTATCGAATAGTACTAGTATGTAAGGCAAACACCAATCTTAGTAGAATGAACAGTGAAACAAAGAGAAGGCAATAATAATAATCAATAAGTATTTCATAGAAATACAAAGAAACACCAAGTAAGGATCATGTAGTTTCCAGTTCAATTCTTCCATCTTTTTAGGTTAATAATCTTTAGTGCCAAAGCCACAACTCATAATGCCACAGTGTTTTTACATGGAGTCTGGTCTCGGCCCGACCGGCTAAGCCATCTCAAGTGAGACATATCCATATCCACAATGTAAATCAATAATTCCAATACAAATGCCACCATGTGTACGGCATGGCGTCCGATCTCGGCCCGATCGGCTAAGCCGTCTCACTTGAGACATAACCTCTTTCAATTGTTCACTCAATTCACAACTCTTTCCCATCTTTCGTTACATGGCACAAACATCCTCATTTATTAAGTAATTCCTGGCACTTGGGAACATTTTACAATTCAAGTCTTTCCCTTTGTATTCGTTCAAATAACGTCATCATTCATGTTGATAAGTACCATCACATAAGGCATTTCACACATAAAGGAGGAAGCTTGGAAAATCATGATTTTGTTCTCAAATAGCATGATGACATGGTAACCATCTAAAACAATTAGGGAACATGAATCATTCAATCCAACACACTAAGGCAAAAAATTCTAGTATTATCAAGTTGGAACTTACACCAATTATTCGGACACCAGGAGTTCGATTCTAAGAAGAAAAGAGTTAGCCATACATACCTCAATCGTGCTTCTTAGACTCTACAATTATCCAGAACCCTTAGAAACCTCAATCTATTTTTGAAATATACAAATTGAACCCAAAATTAGGAAAATGCTCATAGTTCTAGTTCACTTTTTATTTTTCCCTCACTCTTTATCACATGCATGCAAGATGAACCACTCTCATACCCATGAAGTATTACCCTAGTACCCCATTATAGCTATGTTTGAAATTAAGAGTTGGGGTGATGAGGTCTTACCTTTTAGGATAAAGAATTTGGTGCTCTACTTGAATATTTCCAAAGCCTTGGGTGATGGTTGAAGATTAATTGATGAAAATTAGGCCCTCCCTCTAGAACCCTCTCTCTCTCACACTAGAAATATGATAAATGAGCTTTAAAATAGACTAAAGGGGTGTTTTAACGGAATGGGGGTCGGGTTTTAAATTATGAAAATGGGTGCCCCGACACAGGTCTGCGGTCGAATATGCGACCGCATAATGGTTATGTGGTCCGCAAAGTGACCGCAGAAATGGCCCTCAAGGGCCTGAACTTATGGCCCAGATATGCGACCAGTATGCGGTCCGCATACTCGTTCTACGGTCGCATAATGCACCGCAGAACTCCCTCCGCAAAAACCCAAGAGGGATTATGCGATCGATATGCGGTCCGCATAGTGGTTATGCGGTCGCATAATCGACCGCAAAGCTGACCTCAAATTGGCCAACATACTGCTTCACTCTGCGGCCATTATGCGGTCCGCAGAGTGATTATGCGGCCGCATAATGGGCCGCAGAAATGCTTCCTTCTGCGAAACATTTTCCTCTATGTCCGTGGGGTACTGTTCAATCCAAAAAATCTGAACGCAGGAATCTATCTTGGCACCATGAAACCCCGAGTTTTTGGTTTAAATTTTTTACGGGTCCTTACAGACATATGCCCACTTAAGATCATTCGTCCTCGAATGAGGATCAAGGTTTGCTTAACACAGTTTCAGTTGTACCACATAAAATCGGCCCCAGATTTTCCTAAATTCCTGGCTTTCTGAAAATTTCGCCAGAGTTTCCTTTGTATTTAGGCCTATCCACCTATCAGAGAGCCCCCGAAACAAACCTTAGCAACATATATAGAATTAAATGACACAACAGAATGCAAAATAACACCAACCGAAGCCTCATGGGGGGACATATAACTAGAAAGTAGTGTCTTTATACAAATTTTGGGGGGGGGGGGACAACTTTATAGAGCTATTACATAGCTATTCAAATAAATGAGGGTACTTCTTTTTCATTTCATTCTCGGCTTCCCAAGTAGCTTCTTCGACTTGCTGGTTTTTCCATAATAACTTTACGGATGCAATTTCTTTGTTCCTCAACTTTCGGACCTGTATATCAAAAATAGCAACCGGAATCTCTTCGTATGACAGTTTTCACTAATCTCGATGGTCTCAACCGGCACGATAGCGGACGGATCGCCAACTACATTCTTCAACATGGACACATGGAATACCGGGTGCACTAATGACATCTCAGGTGGTAGATCAAGCTTGTACGCCACCTGACCTATCCTTTGAGTAATTTTATACGGCTCGACATACATCAGACTTAATTTTCTTTTCTTTTCGAACCGCATGATCCCCTTCATGGGAGATACCTTCAACCGCTCTTTTATGATCTTAACCTTTTCCATAGCCTGATGCACAAGGTCTGGTCCTATTAGTTCAGTTCTCCAACCTCGAACCACCCAATCGGCGATCTATATCTTCTACCATACAAGGCCTCAAACGGCGCCATCTGAATACTGGCATGGAAGTTGTTGTTATAACCAAATTCTATGAGCGGCAAATGATCATCGCATCTACCCTTCAAGTCAAGCACACACGCACGCAACATGTCCTCAAGCATCTGAATAGTCCGCTCTGCTTGCCCGTCAGTCTGAGGATGAAAAGCCGTGCTAAGATTTACCTGCGTACCCAAACCTTGCTGAAATTTCTTCCAAAAATTAGCTATGAACTGGGCCCCTCGATCGAAAATGATGGAAACTGGAGTGCCGTGAAGCCTGACTATCTCCTTGATATACAATTGAGCATACTACTCCGCAGTGTCGGTGGATTTAACCGGCAAGAAGTGAGCTGATTTCGTGAGTCGATCCACGATCACCCAAATTGAGTCGAACTTAAGTGGAGTGCACGGTAATCCTACCACAAAATCCATATTGATCATTTCCCATTTCCATATTGGAATTTCTATACTCCGTGCTAACCCATTGGGCCTTTGATGCTCGGCCTTTACTTGTTGACAGTTTGAAAATTTTTCCACAAAGTCCGCCACACCCCTCTTCATGTTATTCCACCAGTAAACTTCCTTGAGGTCATGATACATTTTTGTAGAGCCTGGGTGCACGAAATATCTAGAAGTATGAGCTTTTGCCATGATTCTTTCCCGAAGACCATCTACGTTTGGAACACATAGTCGTCCTTGGTACCGTAATGTACCGTCATTCATGCCAAGAGAAAATGCCGAAGTCTTATGTTTATGAATCCCTTCATTCAACTGCACCAACACTGGATCATTGTATTGCTTCTCCTTGACCTCCGTCACAAGCGATTCTGCCCTATTTCGCACAATCACTCCCTCTTCATTAGAGTCCGCAAGGCGAACTCCCAAGCTGGCCAACTGGTGAACCTCCCGGGCCAAGGGCCTTTGACATGCCTCCAAGTGAGCCAAACTACCCATAGATTTCTGACTAAGAGCATCCGCTACCACATTAGCTTTCCCCAGATGATACAAAATGTCGATGTCATAATGTTTGAGCAACTCAAGCCACATTCTCTGCCTTAAGTTCAATTCCTTCTGTTTAAAAATGTATTAAAGACTCTTGTGGTCCGTGAATACATCTATATGAACTCCATACAAATAATGACGCTAGAGTTTTAATGCAAAGACCACCGCCGCAAGCTCTAAGTCATGAGTTGGATAGTTCTTTTCGTGATTCTTAAGTTGCCATGAAGCATATGCTATTACCTTACCATGTTGCATTAATACACACCCAAGACCGATCCTTGAAGCATCGCAATACACCACAAACCCTTGGTACCCTCTGGCAGGGTCAATACCGGCGCCGAAGTCAATCTTGATTTTAATTCCTGGAAGCTCCTTTCACAAGTATCGGACCACCGAAACTTAACCGCCTTCAGCGTCAATTTAGTCAATGGAGAGGCAAGAGTGGAGAACCCCTCCACGAACCTCCTATAATACTCGACCAAACCCAAGAAACTGCGAATCTCTGCGAATCTCTGTTGGAGTAATAGGTCTAGGCCAATCCTTCACCGCTGCAATCTTTTGAGGATCAACCTTAATTCCTTTTTTGGAGACGACAACCCCAGGAATGTAACAGATTCAAGCCAAAATTCACATTTCGAGAACTTTGCATACAATTGGTGTTGATGAAGAGTTTGCAGAACTGTCGTGAGGTGGTCGACGTGATCCTCTCGACTTCGTGAATACACAAGGATGTCGTTAATGAATACTATCACAAAGGAGTCGAGGAACGGCTTGAAGACTCGATTCATAAGATCCATGAAAGCTGCCGGGGCATTTGTTAGCTTGAAAGACATTACCAAAAATTCAAAGTGCCCATACCGGGTTGTAAAAGCTATTTTTGGAATATCCTGCTCCCTTACCTTCAATTGATGGTACCCGGACCGCAAATCAATTTTGGAGAAGAACTTAGCACCTTGTAATTGATCAAACAAATCATCTATCCTAGGCAATGAGTATTTGTTTTTTATTGTGACTCTGTTGAGTTGCCGGTATTCAATACACATCCGCAGCGATCCATCTTTATTTCTAACAAAGAGAACCAACGCGCCCCAAGGTGACACACTCGGTCGGATGAAACCTTTCTCTAGCAAATCCCCTAGTTGCTCCTTTAGCTTTTTTAATTCTGCCGGCGCCATTATATAAGGTGGAATGGATATAGGCTGCGTCCCCGGCATAACATCAATCCCAAAATCAATCTCCCTGTCTGGAGGAATTCTAAGGACCTCATCCGAAAATACATCGGGGAATACATTCACAATTGGTACAGATTCAAGGGTAGGCACCTCAGCAGTGGTGTCCATAACTCGGACCAAATGAGAAATACACCCCTTCCTGATCATCTTTGTGGCCTTAAGGTAAGAAATAAACCTACCTTTTGGCATAACATTATTCCCCTCCCACTCAACAGTTGGCTCGTTAGGAAACTCAAGCCTCATAATTCTGGCTCGGCAATCGAGTTTGGCAAAACATGAATAAAGCCAATCCATTCCCATTATTACATCAAAATCAATCATCCCTAGTTCAATAATATCGGCCATGGTATCCCGACCACACACTGTGACAACACAATCCCTATAAACCCGTGCGGCTATAATAGACTGGTCAACCGGAGTAGATACAGAGAACGACTCATGAAGCTATTTCGGTTCTATCACGAAGCTCGTAGCAACATAAGGAGTAACATAGGACAAAGAAGATCCGGGATCAATAAGGACATACACATCATGAGATTGAACAGTGAATATAACTGTGACGACATCTAGGGAACCCTCTGCACTCTGTCCACCACTCATAGCATAGAATTGGCTGGGTCCTCCCGAACTCTATGCACCACCCCTAGCTACACCACGCCCTGTAGGTGCTGGAGAGCCTCTAGCTGGAGGGGGTGCTGAAGATAGCAGCTGTAGGACTGGATGACAGGTATATCAGCGAGAGGGATTGTGGCACCCTTTGTGGGTGTAGGAACTGGGGTAGTCTATTCTGGAATAGACGAATCGGGCAGTGTGATAGAAGGGGGATTATCCTCACCCACATTATCAAGTAAGGGATCAACAACCACTCCTGGGGTGGTATTGGCTTCTTGGCCAATTCTCGCTCTCTTCTTAGGTGCCATTTACTGAAATTTAGAACAATGCACGAGTTAGGGGAAAACAACCTCACATTCCGCTCTATCGCACGATATAGAACAACAATGAAGGGTATCATTCTTAAATGTCCAAGTAGCCCCCTAATTATAAATGTGGTCGACAACACACCGATAAGAAGGGCTCTACTAGACACGGCTCCGAGACATCCTAAGAAACTTTAAAACCTTAGGCTCTGATACCAAGTTTGTCACGCCCCAATATTTTTCAAAATAAAGTCCAAAAATCCCCAAAATTCCTTTCAAATCCCATGAATTAATGATAAAATCTATAAGAAATCAAGTTAAATATTAAAATTAAGTCAGAATCACTTACCAAATATTTAGATGTGAAAATCCAATCCAAAAATGGCCTCCCACTAAGTCTAGGGTTCAACATGTGATAAAATGAGAGTAAGTCCCAAAATAACAAGCTATAAATGAGGTACAAATGTCGCATTTGCGAGCAGAGGTTAGCAAAAGCGACCTCAGGTCCACAAATGCAAAATATCACAAATGAGACTATGATATTCAAATGCAAAGATCTCCTAAGGACATGCCATCGCAAATGCGATTAAGGTTCCGCAAATGCGAGCCCAGAACCTGTCGCAAATGCATACCCAACTCCGCACCTGTCGCAAATGCATACCCAGCTCGGCAAATGCGAAACTGATCCGTTGGCCAAACATCGCAAATGCAATCTCATAGTTAGCAAAAAGGAATAACCCAACACCCAGCTTACTTCGCAAATGCGCTACCCTCCGCGCAAATGTGAGGTCCACATATGTGAACAGAATCTCTCATTTGCGAGACCTGCAACATTAACCCAGCACCAGCAAATATGAAACTCAAATCAAATGATCTGAAACACGTCTGAAACTAACCCGAGCCCTCGGGGCTCCATATAAAACTTCTACACAGGTCTAATAAAACATCATACGAACTTGCTATACCTCAAAATACAATGTACAAGGATTAAAGACACATGGCCCCGAGAGGAAGTGGGGCTCACCAAGTCAGCTGAGAAGAGGGTGTACTGCAAGCAATGATCGATACCGCCTGTTGTGGAACCACCTGCATCCATTAAAAATACAAAGTCTACCAGAAAAAGGGACATTAGTACATATGGAATAGTACTAGTATGTAAAGCTAAATACCCTCTCATGGAAATAGGATGCCAACATAAGAAGAGAAACATGGAAACAATGAGTATACTAATCATATTTAAATGTCATGTTAAAAAATAGTAAAATTTCAAGTAAACATTTTCATTTTTGGTTGGGAGATCTTTAGTATCGATACAACACCATGCCCATGGCATGAAGTCCGATCACTACCCGACCGGCTAAGACATCTCACCCCAAAGTATGAGGATCGACATAGAAACACAATACTACCATGTGCGCAACATGGAGTTCGATCTCCGCCCGATCGGCTAAGTCGTCTTACCACAATTACGTGTGGGTCGACATTGACTTTCCTAGCCATCAACTCATCCCAATTAAGGGGAATAATCTCAATATAATATAACGGGAATTTATCCCTATATCAATCCTTACACCGGCACGTGTAGTTTTAGGCTTGTGCATTTATAACCCAGACCTCTTCGGTGACCTAACTATAATCCCAAAGACATTCATCATAAAAAGGATAATATACTTTTCATATGTAATTCATCATTCCTAAGAGGACCAAGACGGAATACTTGGAGTGTAAATTAAGTGGCGAGACTCAAGGGGGTAAGGGGAGGTGAGGCTGGACTCGCAGGTCATCCCTAGGAGAGGAAGTTTTAAGTACCTTGGGTCTATTATTCACGGGGATGGGGAGATTGATGAAGATATCACACATTGTATTGGGGCGGGATGGATGAAATGGAGACTCCCTTCCTGTGTTTTATGTGACAAGAAGGTTTCATCAAAACTTAAGGGTAAGTTCTACAGAGTGGTGGTCAGACCGACGATGTTGTATGGGATTGAGCGTTAGCCAGTCAAGATCGCTCATGTACAGAAGATGAAGGTAGCAGAGATGAGGATGTTGAGAGAGATGTGCAGGCACACCAGGTTAGATAGGATCAGAAATAAGGTTATTCGCGACAAGGTGGGTGTGGCCCCTATTGAGGACAAGATGCAGGAAGCATGACTTAGGTGGTTTAGTCATGTGAGGAGAAGGAGCACAGATGCCCCGGTGAAGAGGTGTGAGAGGTTGACATTGGAGGGCCCACGAAGAGGTAGAGGTAGGCCAAAGAAGAGGTGGGGAGAGGTGACAAGGCAAAACATGGTGCAGCTTCAGCTGACCGAGGACATAACCCTTGATAGGAAGGTATGTAGGTCGAGGATTAGGGTAGTAGAGTAGGTAGTCTAGAGTGTTCATAACAGTAGTATTGGCACGCAGTCTCGCTTTCTGTGGGCAGTAGGTTTTTATGACTAACCGTTGTTTTCTTTCATTGTTGATTACCTTAATATCTTGTTGTTTTTATTCTGCTTTTATATGGCTTTTTGCTATTGTCCCTTCTTGTCTATATTTTCATTAATGTGGTGATTATGCTTTCTTGAGCCGAGGGTCTATTGGAAACAGCCTCTCTATTCTCACAAGGTAGGGGTAAGGTCTGCGTACATACTACCCTCTCCAGACCCCACAGTGTGGGATAAGACTGGGTATGTTGTTGTTGTTGTTGATGATGATGTAATTCATCATTCGTGGCATGATGGCTGCATTTCATATTTCATACTTTTATTTTTTCATTTGACATGGATTATGAAGCATGTAAAGACACTTATATGGCATCCAGAAAATCATAGCTTCAACTCAATGAATACATAAGGACTTAGAACACATTAGAGACATTTATAAAGAAGAACATAGAAATTTTGAAGGAGCCATGAATTGAATTCATACCCATTTGATAAATCGATCATATTTGGACTATTTCCCCAAGGGAGGGCATAACACATGTACAAGATAAATTGAGACATGATTTGAGAAATTAAACATGTGATGTATCAAAACATTTGTGACTATTGAGCACAATAAGGGCGGAAGCTTGGTCAAACCGTACTTAGAATTCATAAGAACTCATGGAACTCAATTTTGTAAGAAGAGTTTAGCCTTCATACCTCAATGGAGCTTCCCTTAGAACTAATACAACGTTCCAAACTCCTAGCGGCTTCGATCTATAAAGATAATAAAATTGACCATAATTATGAAGGGGCTCATAGGCATTTCATCAAATATTAGGTGTGCAAATTTGTCTATAAGGTCATATGGTGGTAATCCTGCACCCCCAAAACCAATCCCCACATCAATAGCTTACCAATGTTAGTTTAACAACCACCCCACCACCTTTATTGGTAAATGCATGCACAATTGACCAACTCCTTCTCTCAAGAACCATACTTCCCACTACATATATTCAGCCCAATTTCGAAATTGAGAGCTAGGGGTAGAACCTTACGTCTTAGAAGAACACTTTGTGAGTTCTTCCCTTGAATTTCAAAAGCTTGATCAAAGAGTAGAATGTTGAAGTGATTGAGCTTAACCTTCTCTCTCTATCTAGCTCTCCCTTCTCTCTAAAATGCTAGATTTTTGCCTTCAAAAGAGCCCCAATGGCTTTTAATCAAAATAGGGTCAGGTTATAAAATACATAAAATGGACCCTCCAAACCCAATTTGCGCTAGCTGAATGCACCGTAGAATAGGTATGTGGTCCGTAAAAGGACCGCAAAATCGTCCTCCAAAACTGGGCTGGTCTGGCCTAGTCTGTGGCAGATCTACGGTCAGCAGATTACTTATGCGGCCGCAAAATGGACCGCCAAACCTCCCTTAAGAAAATCCTCATACTGGTTCTGTGACGGAAGTGCGGCTCGCGAAATGGATATGCGGCCGCATAATTGACCACAGAAAAGCCCTCAAAATTAAGCTCTACCTGGTCCACTATGCGGCTAGTCTGCAGCCAGCGGAGCAGTTCTGCGGTAGCATAATGGACATCAAAAATGCATGCTTCGCAAAATTATCCATCAACTGCACAACACATTGAACAACCCAACGCGAAAATCATCTATAACCTTCCATATACTGTATCCTACCTCGGCGCCATGAAACCTCACATTGTTTGCGAAATTTTACGGGGCCTTACAATAGCCACAAAGTCAACCTATGGTCAAATTTAGGAAATTTTTATACCTCCAAATTGTCAACTTTCGGCAAAAAGAGCCAATTCAACCTAGGAACCTTCTAATCCAATTCTGGGCATATGTCTGTAAGAACCCGTAAAAGATTTAAACCAAAAACTCAGGGTTTCGTAGTGTCAAGATAGATTCTGAATTCGAACTTTTTGGATTGAACAGTACCCCACGGACTTAGAGGAAAATATTTCTCAAAAAGACGCATTTCTGCGGCCCATTATGCGGCCGTATAATCACTCTGCGGACCGCATAACAGCCGTAGAGTGAAGAAGTACGTTGGCCAATTTGAGGTCAGCTTTGCGGTCGATTATGCGACCGCATAACCACTATGCGGACCGAATATCGATCGCATAATCCCTCTTGGGTTTTTGTGAAGGGAGTTCTGCGGTGCATTATGCGACCGCAGAATAAGTATGCGGACCGCATACTGGTCACTTACCTGGGGCGTAAGTTCAGGCACCTGAGGGCCATTTCTGCGATAACTTTGCGGACCGCATAACCATTATGCGGTCGCATATGCGACCATAGACCTGTGTCGGGGCACCCATTTTCATAATTTAAAACCCGACTCCCATTCCGTTAAAACACCCTTTTAGTCTATTTTGAAGCTCATTTCTCATATTTCTATTGTGAGAGAGAGAGGGTTCTAGAGGGAGGGCCTAATTTTCATCAATTAATCTTCAACCATCACTCAAGGCTTTGGAAATATTCAAGTAGAGCACCAAGTTCTCCATCCTAAAAGGTAAGACCTCATCACCCCAACTCTTAATTTCAAACATAGCTATAATGGGGTACTAGGGTAATACTTCATGGGTATGAGAGTGATTCATCTTGCATGCATGTGATAAAGAGTGTGGGAAAAATAAAAAGTGAATTAGAGCTATGAACATTTTCCTAATTTTGGGCTCAATTTGTATATTGCAAAAATAGATTGAGGTTGCTAAGGGTTCTGGATAATTGTAGAGTCTAAAGAAGCACGATTGAGGTATGTATGGCTAACTCTTTTCTTCTTAGAATCAAATTTCTAGTGTCCGAATAATTGGTGTAAGTTCCAACTTGATCATAATAGAATTGTTTGCCTTAGTGTGTTGGATTGAAAGATTCATGTTCCCTAATTATTTTAGATGGTTACCATGTCATCATGCTATTTGAGAACGAAATTATGATTTTCCAAGCTCCTTCCCTTATGTGTGAAATGCCTTATGTGATGGTACTTATCAACATGATTGATGACGTTATTTGAACAAATACAAAGGGAAATACTTGAAATGTAAAATATTCCCAAGTACCAGGAATTACTTAATAAATGAGGCTGTTTGTTCCATGTAACAAAATATGGGAAAGAGTTGTGAATTAAGTGAACAATTGAAAGAGGTTATGTCTCAAGTGAGATGGCTTAGCCGATCGGGGCGAGATCAGACGTCATGCTGTACACATGGTGGCATTTGTGTTGGAATTATTGATTTACATTATGGATATGGATATGTCTCACTTGAGATGGCTTAGCCGGTCGGGCCGAGACCGGACTCCATGTAAACACACGGTGGCATTATGAGTTGTGTCTTTGGCACTAAAGATTATTAACCTAAAAAGATGGAAGAATTGAACTGGAAACTACATAGTCCTTACTTGATGTTTCTTTGTATTTCTATGAAGTAATTATTGATTATTATGATTGTCTTCTCTTTGTTTCACTGTTCATTGTACTAAGATTGGTGTTTGCCTTACATACTAGTACTATTCGACAGTACTAACGTCCCTTTTGCCGGGGGCGCTACATCTTTGAATAGATGTAGGCGGTTCCATCGCACACAGTGCTGATCGCAGATAGTGGTGCTTTCCCTCACACTCATCACAGCAGTCTTGGTGAGCCCCATTTTTTTCTGGGGTCATGTAGTCCTTCTTTTGCATAAGATTTCATATTTTGAGGTATAGCCGGGGCCTTGTTGCCGGCATTGTCATGTTGCTCTTTTGTACCCTTAGAGGCTCCGTAGACGTTTATGTGGGTCATGTATATATATATTGGGGTGGTCGTTGGATCGAGTTGTATTTTGAAAACCTAACTATGACATAATGTATATAATGAAAAATGAACTAGCAACGTTTATAATTTTATATAACTGATCTCTCCCCTGTTTTACAAATATTGTGGCACGAGGTCTTTGCCATGCGAGGGTGACTGATAATGTGGGCACGAGGTGCCATATGTGTGTACGATTCTATTTGATGACTCATTGTTGAAACTGAGCCTTTACTTTTATTAAATTTTTATCCCTTGTTCTGATGAGATTACAGTTATTGCCTTCTGTTATTCTTCCTACTGTCAGTCTTTGATATTTTGTACAGGTTAGTTGACTAGTGAGTGTTTTGACTTGAATCTCGTCACTACTCTACATAGGTTAGTCTTAATACTTACTGGGTACCGACAATGGTGTACTCACACTACGCTTCTGCATATTCTTTGTGCAGATCCAGGTACCTCAGATCCTGCGGGTCGTTAGAGGGTGGTGTCGAGCTGTTGGAGATTTCAAGGTATACTTGCTGCTCCATTCACATGCCTCAAAGTCTCCATTCTATTTCTTTTTCTATTGTTTATGTCTTTCAAACAGTGATGTATTTTTGAGACTTCATGTACACTTTATGTAAAGCTTATGACTTAGTATTACCGAATTTTGGGAAGTTGCTTATTGTATTAATGTTTGGCAGTTTTAGTATATTTAGCAACTTTTATTAAATTCTAAAGTTGTTATATTCTGATTGGTAACGTGATGTAATAGGCTTACGTAGTCTTAAGAACTAGGTGCCATCACAACTCCTATGATAAAATTTTGGGTCGTGATAATGTTTCATTGGATTTCTGACGAGTCACATATATCCTAGTGTACATGCCATTTAGCTATGGAATAGGCACACTAACATAACTACACATAATTTTGCTTAGTGAATAGTCTCGATTCCTTATAGTTTTTTTGTTCTGTTTTTCATTTTTTTTGTTAGAGAATAGAAAATTAACGAAGAATACAATGTATTTTAGCTTGAAGCATTATTTAGATTTAAGCAGTACGTGAATGTTGCTTATAGCCTATTTGGATAAGTTTTTTTCGGCTAAAAGTATTTTTTTGCAAAAAGTGTTTTTCCCAATATTAAGGTGTTTGGCCAAACTTTAGAAAGAAAAAAAAAGTATTTTTGACTAGAAGCAGAAGCAATTATCGAGAAGCAGAAAAAGAATCTTCTCTCCAAAAATACTTTTTTGAAAAACACTTTTGAGAAACATATACCTAAAAATACTTTTTAATAACTTAGCCAAATACTAGTTGCTGCTCAAAATCACTTTTCAAATTAATTATCAAAATACAAATTGTTTCTCATCAAAAGTACTTTTTTATAAAGCACTTTGAGAAAAATACTTTTTAAAATAAACTGATTTTAGAAGCTTACGGGCTAATAATCATGAAAAAGGAAGAACGATGCTTTAATAGCTTGTCATTTTAGATGTTCCGATTTTTATCCTAACGTGGTTGTTTCTCATAATTATATCAACATACGCTTCTTGAATTATTTTTAAATGTATTTTTTTTGCATATATAAACTAAATTAGGATGATATTTACCACATTTAGTTAGGTTTCTCTATTTACAAAAAATAACTAAATTTTATTACTAAATATATACATATGATATATATATTGTCACGACCCCAAATTCTCACCTTAGGATGCTGTGATGGCACCTATTCTCTAAGACTAGGTAAGCCTAATATTTATTGATAGCTTAAAAGAAATAACAAATATAGATAATAGAATAAACTGATAATGCTCATAATAACTCCAAAACAGAACTTCAGTAACAAAATTCCCAAAACCGGTGGAACTGAGTCATAAGCTCTACATAAATGTACTAAAATATGTAATACAACACTATCTGATAATAGGATAAATAATAGTAAATGGAATAACAGAAGTTAACTCCGAGGCTTGCGAGCGTCGAGCAGGTATACCTTGAAGTCTCCGGAAACAACTGAAATCACTGACTTCCGGCACTAGCATGAGTACACCACAATGGTATCCAGTAAGTATCAAGCCTAACCTCAGTAGAATAGTAACGAGCCAGGTCTAGACACCTACTAGGATAAGAAAATTGAACATAGTATAGTATAGTCTAATGACGGAACGCGAGGAAATGATTGACAACAAAATAGTATAATAATGTAGTCTAACAACAGAATTTAAAGCAATAAAGGCAACAAGGGATGAACATATGATAAGAATAATAAAAAATCAAATACGGACAAATATAAGTAAAGCAAATGAAGAGATAATAAAACTGTTCAACCAACAAGCCTCTTTAACGTAGAATGTACAACAAGAATCACAACCGAGATACTACACCTTACAAACTCATTTCACAAGACACAATCGCAATCTTCCTTATATCACCGCGAGAGCCTTGCATTTATTTTGAAAACATTTTTTTCGAAATAGCTACATGTGTTTTAGCCCCCTTATCTCATCGCGTGGCTTCAAGTAGTTCCCTTACTAGAAACACGCGTATCAATCCCACCTTATCTCACCGTATGCGTATCAACCCCTATCCTTATACCACCGCATGTGTATCAATATTATAACACAACAATCAACACGCACCACACATGTCCATATGCCACAACACTTTCAAAAAGTCAACAATACCAATGATACCACAACATAGAGCACATGGCTCAACCAACAATGTGAACAAGAATTTCAATAATAATAAAATAAATGAAGAATACTCAACGAGGAAAGACATCTTAATAATAAAAAACATCAAATAAGAATAATTCAACAATAAAAGAGGAACAAGATAATAAAAGAGGTAACAACTTCAACTAAAGCATATAAGAACAAACTTGACAGTAAAAGATAGAACTTATGCTAACAACGTCAAATAGAGCATGTGAGAGCGAATTCAACAATGGAATATATAACATTTTAAGACAATTTCGATTAAATGCATGGAAGAAGTCTAATAGTCTAAATCGGTCAAAATACCATATATAAATCCGTGTACACACTCGTCACCTCATGTACACGTCTTTCACATAATACAAATAAAACAATCAACCCAAATGCTAAGGTGTAGTTCTCCCACACAAAGTTAGGCAAGATACTTACCTCAACTAGGTCAAATCAACCCTCAAAAATAGTTTTTCCCCTATAATTCACCTCTGCTCGTCTCAAATATAACAAAAAATGACTTAATAATATTAAACAATGCAAGAGAAACCAATTTTGATAGATAAAGCTATGATCTTTACACAATTTCCCAAAAGTCAACAAAATTTAACCTCGGGCTCGCTCGATCAAAACCCGAGTCCAAGAGTAGATTCCGACTACACATATCCCCACGAGTCTATATATGTGTTTTATTTTCAAATCCGAGTCTATTTCGACTCTCAAAACCTAAATTTTTATTTTTCAAAACTTAGACAAAAATTACAAAAAGTTCCTCTTTGATTCTCATAAGTTTGCTGTCAAATCTCATATATAATTATGAAATATAGTTGGAAATTAATTAAAACTACTTACCCAATGATTGTAGATGAAAACCCCCTCTCCATGTCGCCTCCTACCGAGTCTGGGGTTGTAAAATGAGAGAAGTGAGATGAAATTGGTTCGTAATTGCGAACCCTTGCAATTGTGTAAGGCCGCAAAAAATGTTACCTAAAACGGGGTTTCGTGGTGCTGAAGTAGACTTATGCATTGATGATCGTCGCGGTTCAGACTTTTTGGGTTGAGAAATGCGTTGGGGAGTTGAAGAAAATATTTGAAAGTGCATGGCATTTCTGCGGTCCTCTCTGCAGTCGCAGAACTGATCTACGGACCGCAAATCTACCGCAGACTGAAGCAGAAATTTGGGCAAAAGTTTTGGACCATTATGCGGTCGCATAATCATTTCGTGTGCCACATAAGCCATCGCAGACCCAGCACAAAACAAATTTCTGGAGGAAAGTTCTACGGTGCATTATGCGACAGCAAAATAGGTCTACGGACTGCAGACCGGTCGCAAAGTGAGGCAGGAGTGCCCAGTTCCGGAGGGCCATTATGCAGTCCATTCCACAGACCATAGAAGCGTTATGCGGTCGCATATGCGACCCCAGATCTGCATCGAGGTTTCATTTTTTCTAATTTTTGAACCCGACCCCATTCTTATAAAACAGTCCTAGGGATTATTTTAGAAGGTTCAAACTTATATTTTAGAGATAGGAAGGTGGTCTAGAGTGAGAAAAGAAAATTCTAAGTCACCTGTTCATCAATCTTTGCTCAAGCCTTGAAGAATTCTCTAGGGTAACTCACAAGGTCTTCAACCAAAAGATAAGGTTCTAGCCCTAGCCTTCAATTTCAAGTTTTGACGTAAAATAGGTAATAAGACAAGCAATTCTTGGGAGTGGGAGTTGTTCATTATGCATGCATGTACTATCTAGGGTTGTGGGGAGATCGTTCAGCTCAATTGGGTAGATTTTGTGTAGTGAATTAGAGGAACCCACCACAGGAGGACCTTGAGATCATAATGGCCACCTAGTGTTTGATAAAATGCTCAAATGAGCTAGAATCATGAACTCCTTCCTAATTCGTATTCAATGTTGCTATGTATCTAAGTAGATCAAAGTTTCTAGGATTCCGAAATTGTGTAGTGAATTAAGGAAAGCTCAAAGAGAGGTATATTGGCTAAACTCCTCTTTTAAAATTGAACCCCACAATAGCCTTGTAAGTCCCGTGATGCTCATTATCAATTGAATATTCCAAATAAGCCTTGTGTCAAAATAAATATACGTTCAATATGTATTCCAAAGATTCTTGTTAGGTTGAATTACTGTTTGAGAATGTTGTTTGAGTATGGGCAGTGTGTTATTATGTTATGATTTAAAAACGTGATTCTAATGAAAGCTATCATGTCAAATTGTGTAAGAAATCACATATGCCTAAGACCCTAAATTGCTCAAATATGTGTTTAAAGTCTTAATTTGAAAGGCCTTATTGTTGATTATCCATGATGATATTTGAAAGTAAAAGAAGTGAACATGAAATATGATGTGCGGCCAACGTGCCAAGAACGATATTCGTCATGGCCATTGGTGCCAATGAAATGAATGATATGCAAAATATTACAAAATAAGTGGTAAATACTTTTAATAGTAAATGCTTTGGGAGTATCGATAAGCCACCGAGGAAGGGTAGGTCGAAATAGCATAACCCCGAAACTACACGTGCCGGTGTAGGAGTGATTGATGTGTGAAGGGTGGGCTGAGATTGATGTGTTGAGATGTTTCCCCTTATATGGGATGAGATTATTACTAGCGAGATATGATGTGATGTCGACCCACACGACATTGTGGCGAGACACCTTAGCCGATCGGGCTGAGATCGGATGCCATACCGCGCACATGGTAGTATTGTGAGTGGATATATCAGGGTGAGACGGCTTAGCCGGTCAGGTTGAGATCGGACTCCGTGCTAAAACACGGTAATGTATCGGTGTTAAATATCTCATAACTTAAAAAGATTGGAACTTACTTAAAATTTTCCTTTCCCATAACTTGACACATTGATACTATTTGATTCTCTTATTAATTTCCTGTTTCCTTCTCCGTTTGCTGTTACTCGTTCTATTGAGAGGGTGTTTAGTTTTACATACTAGCACTATTCCATATGTACTAACGTCCCTTTTGTCAGGGGCGCTGCATCTTTAATGGATGCAGGTGGTTCCATAGTAGGTGATATTGATCAGGTATAGCAGCACACCCTCTCTTCAGCTGACTTGGTGAGCCCCACTTCATTTCGGGGTCCTGTATCTCTTGTTCCATGTACATAGTGTTTTGAGGTATAGCCGAGGCCTTGTTTCCAGCACTGTCGTAGCACTCTTTTGTTTCTATTAGAGGCTTCGTAGACATAGTGTGGGTTGTATCTGTTTTGGGAAGGTTAAACTAAAAATGTTGTAATCGTACCATCTATTCCACTTTAACTATGATTATGCAATGTACTATTTTGGAGACTTGTTAATGACGTCACCAATGGAAATGAACTGGTGTTATTCACATGGCCTCTTACTATCTAATTAATGAAATGTATTCTTCTCTTTATTCATGGGTGAGTTGGGTAGACGGCACTATGCAGGCTTGCTCGACCGGGTAGCTCTGTTGAGTTTCGGTCGTGCTCCCCGAGGTCTGGGCGTGACATTGCAAAGAAAGACTCGCAAATGCGGCAACTGTCAAGCCCAGGAGATGTCGCAATTGTGATGCAGACCTCGCAAATTTGAAGTCTGCCCTCCTCGCCAATGCGACCTACCCAACTTAAGCCTAGCTTTCGCAAATGCGAACTAGGTATCACAAATCTCGATACCTGAGTCCCCCCTGTCTTGTTCGCAACTACGATGCTGGTGCTCACGTTTGCGACAATTGCCCTACCAGCGCACTAGCAACATGTATTTGAATCCAAACCTTTTTGAAAAATATCTGAAACTCAACCGAGCCCTTGCGGATCCAAACCAAACATCTATACAAGTCTAGAAACATCATACGAACTCGCTCACGCGATCAAAACTTAAAAATAACATCTAGAACTGCGAATCGGACATCAAAACGCATGAATTTCAAAAGAAAACTCAAAAACCTCTAGAATTGCAACTAAGCATCAGAATCCTATCAGACCAACTCCAAAGGATACCAAATTTTGCAGCCAAGTTTCAAATAGCAAAGCTGACCTATTCCAAGTCCCAAAACCAAATTCTAAACCCGTTAGCCAAAAAGTCAACCTACGGTCAAACTTGAAAAAACTTCTAAACCTCAAATTGCCAACTTTCAGCAAAACAAGTCAGATCAACCTATGGACATCCGAATTCAATTCATAGTATACCCCTAAGTCCAGTATCATTATACGAACCTATGGAGCCATCAAAACACAGTTAAGGGGTCATTTTCACAAAAGTCAAACTTCTGTACACATTTCCAACTTAGGCTTCTAAACCAATAACTAAAGGGTCCAAATCATCCCAAAACCTTCCCTGAATGAAACTAACCAACTCCGCAAGTCATAAAATGACAAATACACATATGTGAAGCATCAAAAGAGAAAATGGGGCTCAAATACAGAAAACGACCGGATGACATCTCCATTGAACCTTCACTGAAGCAATGCTCTTTGACCTTAACTTTTGGACCTGTCTGTCCAAGATAGCCACCGGCTCCTTAACATAAGGCAAATCCTTGTCCAATTGGACTGATCTGAAATCTAATACATATGATGGATCACCATAATACTTCCAGAGAATGGAAACATGGAACACTGGGTGAACTGCCGATAAGCTGGGTGGCAATACAAGTCTCGAGGCCACCTCCCCAACTCTCTCAAGGATCTCAAAAGGACCAATATACCTAGGGCTCACCTTTCTCTTCTTCCCAAACCTCATCACACCCTACATGGGTGAAACCCAAAGCAAAACCCTCTCTCCCGCCATACATTCTCAATCACGAACATTCCGATCAACATAACTATTATGTCTATAATGTGCTGTACAAAGTTGATACTGAATCAACTTGACTTTCTCCAAGGCATCCCAACTAAATCAGTTCCCAACAACATAGCCTCTCTCGGCTCAAACCAACCAACTGGAGAGCAACACCACCTCCCATATATGGCCTCATAAGGAGCCATCTCAATAATCGATTGGTAGCTGTTGTTGTAGGCGAACTCTATAAGCAATAGGAACTAATCCCATGAACCCACGAAATCCATAACACAGGCGCGTTGCATGTCCTCCAAGATCTTAATGGTGTGCTCGGACTGCCTGTCCATCTTGGGGGAAATGATGTACTCAGCTCAACTCGTGTGCCTAACTCACGCTGCATGGCTGTCAAGAATTACGATGTGAACCGCGTGCCTCGATTGGAGATAATGGATAATGGCACACCATGGAGATGAACTATCTCACGGATATATCTCTGGGATCTAAAGAATAGGTAGTCACCACCGAAATGAAATGTACAGACTTGGTAAGTCTATCTACAATAACCCACACTGTGTCAAATTTCATTAAAGTCTATGGGAGCCCAACAACGAAATCCATGGTAATACATTCCTACTTCCACACTAGGGAATCTCAAGTCTCTGAAGCAAACCGATTGGCCTCTGATGCTCGTACTTCACCTGCTGACAGTTCAGACATCGAGCCACATACTCTACTATGTCTTTCTTCATTCTTCTCCACTAATAGTATTGTTTCAAATCCCAATACATCTTGGCGGCACCCGGGTGTATGGAATACTACAAACTGTGGGCCTACTCAAGGACCAACTCACGCAACCCATCCACATTGGGCACACATAACCGACCCTACATCTACAACACCCCATCATTACCAATAGAAACCTCGTTTGCATCGTCGTGTTGCACTATGTCCCTAAGGACAAGCAAATGGGGGTCGTCATACCGACGCGCTCTGATGCGCTAATACAAGGAAGATCGAGAAACCACACAAGTAGGAACCCGGTTGGGCTCAGAAACATCCTGTCTCACAAAATGATTAGCCAAAGCCTGAACATCCATGGCTAGTGGCCTCTCTGTTGGCCGTAAATATGCCAAACTACCCATGCACTCAGCCTTTCTACTCAAGGCATCGGCCACCATGTTGGGCTTCCCAGGATTATATAAAATAGTGATATCATAGTCTTTCAGAAACTCTAACCATCTTGGCTGCCAAAAATTAAGGTCCTTCTACTTGAACAGATGTTGGAGACTCCGGTGGTCGATATAGACCTCACACGGAACATTGTACATATAGTACCTCCAAATTTTCAATGCATGGACAATAGCTACCAATTCTAAGTTGTGCACCGAGTAATTCTTATCATGAACCTTCAACTACCGAGAGGCATAGGAAATTACCCTACCATCTTGCATAAACACCCCGCCAAGCCCAATACGCCACACATCACAATACATAGTGTAAGACCCCAAACCTGTATGCAACACCAACATTGGGGCAGTGGTCAATGCAGTCTTTAGCTTCTGAAAGCTCGCCTCACACTTGTCGGACTTTCTGAAAGGAGTACCCTTCTGGGTAAATCTAGTCAAAGGTGCAACAATGGATGAGAAACCCTCTATGAAACGACGATAATATCGGGCCAAACCAAGGAAACTCCAAATCTCAGTAGCTGAAGATGGTCTAGGCCAACTCTGAGCTGCCTCAATCTTCTTGGGATCTACCTTGATCCCCTCACTAGACACCATATAACCCAAAAATGCCACCAAATCGAGCCAGAACTCACACTTGGAGAATTTTGCGTACAACTTCTTCTTCCTCAAGGTCTGGAGTACGATCCTCAAATATTGCACATGATCCTCCCGGCTGCGAGAATATACCAATATGTCATCAATAAAAATGATGAATGAATAAAGATATGGCTGGAATACATTATTCATCAAGTGCATAAATGTTGTTGGGGCATTGGTCAGTCCAAATGATATCACTAGAAACCCGTAGTGACCATACCGAGTCCTGAAAGTAGTCTTTGGAATATCTAGATCCCTAATCTTCAGCTGATGATACCCTGACCTCAAATCAATCTTCGAGAACACTCTGGCAAACTGAAGCTGGTCAAACAAGTCATCAATGCATGGTAATGGGTACCAGTTCTTCACTGTAACCTTGTTCAACTTACCTAGAATCAATACACATCTACATAGTACCATCCTTTGTCTTCACAAATAGAACCGGATCACCCCAAGGCGAAACACTCGACCGAATGAAACCCTTATCGAGCAATTTCAGAAGTTGTTCCTTTAGCTCCTTCAACTCCACTGGTGCCATACGATATGGTGGAATAGAAATGGGCTGAGTGCCCGGCACCCGGTCAATAATAAAATCAATATCCCTATTGGGTTGCATGCCCTATAGGTCTGCTTTGAACATAACTGGGAAATCTCTCACTACCGGAACTAACTCAACGGTAGGAGTATCGGCACTGACATCCCTCAAAGGCTAGAAATGCTTCACACCCCTTTTAAACCATTCGTTGTGCCTTAAGAAAGGACACAACCCCACGAGGAATATAATCTAATGTACCACTCCACTCCAACTGCAGCAAACCTGGCATAGCCAATGTCACAGTCATGATGTGACAATCATGAATAGCGTGATATGGAGACAACCAATCCATGCCCAAGATCACGTCAAAGTCCACCATACTGAGTAACAATAGATCGACTTTGGTCTCATAACCACTAATAACGACTATACATGACCGATAAACACAATCCACAACAATACAATGTCCCACAGGCGTTGACACATATACACGAACACTCAAAGAATCATGAGATATATCCAAATACGGAGAAAAGTGAGATGACACCTATGAATAAGTGGAACCCGGACCAAATAAGACTGATGCATCCCTATGATAGATCGGAACAATACTTGTAATAACAACGTGTGATGCAACCACCTCTGTCCTACTAGGAAAAGAATAGAAACGAGCCTGGCCTCCCCCTCTAGGGAGACCTCTACCCGCCTGACCTCTACCCCTAGCTGGTTGTGCAGGTGGAGCGGCAACTGGAGCAGCAACCATGGCTTATGGACCATGTGGAATCTGTGGAGCCTATGTAGTCTGTGGAGGTGCACCCCTCCTGAGTCTAGGGCAGTCCCTCACCATATGTTTGGTATCACAACACTTGAAACAAACTCTTAGTGGGCGTGACTGCTGAAACTGACCCTGACCTGGTTGGCTAGACTGTCAGATAGAGGCACCCAGTGCAAGAGGTGCACTGGAAAGTGGCTGAGCAAAATGGGCAACCTGAGACCTTGAAATAGCCAGAGCACTGCTAATAGTTGGGAGTGTTGAATGAACTGGGCAGTGTAGATAGCCTCTGCCATAACGAGCTGCAACCGGAGCATGGGCACTACTATATACTTCAGATTCTCTAGGCCTTTTGGCCTCCGTGTCCTCTCTCTCTCTCTCTCTCAGCCCCGCATACCCTCCAGCCTCCGAGCGATCTCAACCACCTGCTGAAATAAAGTGTCCATCTCCAACTCCCAAGCTATATTGAACCTAAGACCATACTTGAGCCCCTCGATGAACCTATTAACTTGCTCTCTAATTGTAGAAACCAAGGCATGTGCATGTCGGGGTAACTCACTAAATCGGATAGCATACTCTGACATCGACATAGTCCCCTGCCACAACTGCTCAAACTCTGTGTGCCATGCATCTCGAAGGGTCTGGGAACAAACTCACTCAAGAACATCTCTCAAAATTGAGCCCAAGTGAGTGGGGTTGCATCAGGTGGTCGACCCAACTCGTAAGCTTAAGACCACCAACATGCTGCTCCTAATAGATGAAATGTTGTAAAAGCAACTCTGCTCACCTCCACAATACCCATGGTGCGTAGAATACAATGTCACTTCTCTAGAAAACCCTGCGCATCCTCTATAGCTGCGCCACTAAAAGTAGGAAGATCATACTTCTTGAACCTCTCAAGTCTCCTCTGCTCCTCCTCAGATGCCTCTGGCCTGACCTCAGGCTAAACCAAAATAACGGGCTGTGCTGTCATGACACCTGGGACCTAATAAATATGGAACCAATGCTCTGGGGTACAGACCTTGGGATTTTGAGCTCCTCCCCCACCTTGAGATGTAGCTGGTGCAAGGGGGATCAATCCTGCCTGAGCCAGAGTGCCGAATATGTGCAAAAACTGTGCTAGGGTCTCCTGAAGTCTAGGTTAATAACAGGCATCTCGGGTACCTGTCCCTCAATCGTAGCTACTGGTGGCTCCTAGTCACTGCTCATGCAGGTGCTCTGGCTGCAGCATGTGCCCCTCCTGAGCCTCTGCCCTGGCCTCGCATGGCCTCTAACAGGGGGCGCGAGTGTCTAATCATATGATCCAGCAGTGCGTGATCTGTGAGAGACTAGAAAGACAAAGACTTAAATTACGAAATCAACAAAATTGCACGATAAGAGATCAAAGAAGTGGATTTCCCTAACAGTTACGTAGCCTCTCGAAGATAAGTACAGACGTCTCTGTACTGATCTGCAAGACTCTACTAAACTTGTTTATGACTCGTAACACCTATGAACCTAGAGCTCTGATACCAACTTATCACGATCCCAAATACCCACCTTAGGATGCTGTGATGACACTTAGTCTCTAAGACTAGGTAAGCCTAAAATTCATTGATAGCTTAACAGAAATAACAAAATAAGATAATAGAATAAACCGATAAAGCTCATAATAACTCCAAAATGGAACATCAGTAACAAAATCCCCAAAACCGGCAGAACTGAGTCATAAGCTCTAACGAAATGTACTAAAATCTCTAATACAACACTGTCCAATAATAGGATAAACAGTAGTAAAGGGAATAACATAAGGTAACTCCGTGGCCTGTGAGCATAGAACAGGTATACCTTGAAGTCTCCGGAAATAACTGAACAATCACTGGCGTCTGGGATGAGCAAATGTACCTGGATCTGCACAAAAAGGTGCAGAAGCATAGCATGACTACACCACAATGGTACCCAGTAAGTCTCAAGCCTAACCTCGGTAGAGTAGTGACGAGGCTAGGTCAATATACCTACTAGGAAAAGAAAACTAAACAAAATATAGTATAGTCTAATGACGGGAAGCGAGGAAATAAATAACAACAAAGCAGTATAAAAATTATAAGGCCCCGTGAAATGTTTCCTAAAAACCGGGGTTCTGTGATGCCATGGTAGGCGTAGACATAGGCATTTCTGTAGCCCATTATGCAGTCGCATAATCACTCTGCGGGTCACAGAATGGCCGCAGAGTGAAGCAGCTACTTGGGCCATTTTTTATATCAATTTTGCGGCCATTGTGACTGCACAACAATTTCACGGGCCGCACTTTTGTCGCAAAATCAGCCTTAGGATTTTTGCGGAGGGAGGTTCTGCGGCACATTATGCGACCGCAGAACAGGTCTGCAGGCTGCATAACTACCGCAGAACCAGGCAGATTATTTCCAATTTTTGGCACCAAATTATGCGGCCGATATTAGGACCGCATATCCATTCTGCGGTCGCATATGCGACCGCATACACTATTCCGGAGCTTCATTTTTGGGGTTTTTAAACCCAACCCTATTTCGTTAAAACATATGCCATAGTCCATTTTTGAGCATATTTCTGATATTATTAGAGTGAGAAAGAGTTCTTAGAGTGGGGAAGTAACCTTCAATATAATATCCAACAATCCTTGCTCAATCCTTGAAGATTATCAAGAAAGTCCTCATCTTAGAGGTAAGAATCTATGCCCTAGCTCTTAATTTCGAATATCTTCTAAAAATGGGATAATTAGAAAGACAATTATTGGGTGCGGGGGTTGTTCATCTTGCATGCATGTGTTATCAAAGAATGTGGGAAGGTTGTGAGCTAAAAATGGTAGAGAATGGGTTGGGGAATGATGGGATCTTTCACAAAAGGGCTTTAAAAACATTAATGCACACCTAGTGTTTGATAATGTGCTCAAATAAGCTAGAATCATGACCATCTTCCTAATTTTGGTCCAACTTGTTATATTTCTAAAATAGATTGAAGTGCTAAGAACTCCGAAACGTTTTAAAGTTTAAAGGAAGCTCAATTGAGGTATGTTGGCTAAACCCCATTCTTCTTAGAATCGAATCCCACAGTGTTCATATAATTGGTGTAAGTCCCAAATTGATCATAACAGAATTGGCTATTCCGAATATGCTTGTGTTGAAGGATATATGCTCAATATGTATTGTAAATGCTTCATCATATCACCTTGTCATTGAGGATGTGTTCAAAATATGGAATATATGTTGAAAATGTTAAGACTTCAAGTCAAGATCAAAATAAAGGTTGTTATGCCAAATTGTATGAAAAGCCTCTATGTGCCTAAGATTCCCAAATTGCTCATATGTGAATTTAATGTCTTGAATGGGAAGCCTTATTATTGTTGATAATGATAATGATGTTTGAATGTGAAAATGGAAAACTGGAATTATGAAATACGACCAAGTGCCAAGAATAACTTTATAATTGTGGCCACTAGTGCCAATGAATTGAAAGGATATGAAATAAGTATGATGTGAGATGATTGACTGGAAAAGGTAATGTCTCGGGTGAGACGGCCTAGCCGATCGGGCCGTGATTCGATGCCATACCGCACACATGGTGGTGACTGTGCTGGAAATGATAATTTAAATTGTGGTTATGGTTGATGTCTCAAATGAGACAACCCAGCCGATCGGGTCATGATCAGACTCCGTGTAAGAATACGGTGGTATTGTGAATTATGGTATATCGGCTCTAAAAATCACCCAACCTAATAACATGGAAATTGGCTTGAGAACTTATGTGATCCTTACTTGATGTTTTAGTATTTTTTTGAAGCTCTTATTGAACTCATGACTGTTTCCCCCTTGTATTATTGTCACGCTCCGAACCTGGGGGCGAGACTAGCACCCGGTGCCTCACCTATCCTTGCGTACCAACTTGTGACTAAGGGACTCTGAACATATAATGTCATACCTTGGCCATGGGCCACATTGCAAGATAATTTGCGAATGCTGACTAAACATCAATATAAATCTGGGCCGATAAGGCCGTCATAATTACTACAGCTGATAAACCAACCAAATATACATACAAGGCCTACAAGCCCAACATACTGCACTAACTGACAGGATATGTCTACCAGCCTCTACTGATGGATGTACTGTGATCCGAACAGGGCCCCGACCTCCTTATAACATGGAAATTGGCATATATATATATATATATATATATATATATATATATATGTAAAGATGTACACAAAACTCCAGACCCGGCAACTCCGAAGGACGTGGAGCTTATCGATCAAGCTGAACTCGGGCAACACCTACTGAGGAGGTCTACTCGTCTGTCTGTCTGAATCTACACGCATGAAATGCAAAGTCCCCAAAAAAAGGAACATCAGTACAAAATGATGTACCGAGTATGTAAGGCAATAAAATAACTGAAAGTTGAAACTGAACTGATAATATAATATCTGAAAGTAACTAGGAGTCAAATATAATCTGAAGATATGCTTACCTGCTGATACTGACTCAACTCTCTCAATATAGTAAGTAAAATAGTTGTCCCGCCCTATAAGGCTCGGTATATATAAAAGCTTTGTCATAGTAGGCTCATTCATAGGAGCTCGACCATACTAGGCTCTGTATCTCGGCCATGCTGGGCTTGCTCATAGGCACTCGGCCACAATAGGTTCGGTATATAACTTACCATCTGATCAGAGGTTGCCCAATAGGGGCCTGCCCATCGATTATAGCTCGATGGTGGTGAAAATACTATAATACTATATATATATATATATATATCGACTCTCTGCTCTCTTGGCTGGAAGAAGACAATACTCAATTGAATATAAAGTCCCGATAAGGGAGAATACTATAACTTATGAGACTAGGATAATGTATATAAATTTGGGAGTATGAACTTCTCTTTATGCTTCATTATCAAACACATGTAGTTACGAGATCATGCCAAAATGAAGGAAGGGCTTAGCCTTAACATACCTGAACCGATTATCTTGACAATCCCTCTAACACACATTAATTGCGGCAAAACATTTAATGGCAGATTGAAGTAGGGGAAAATCCATACGATATTCTTGAGAAAGATTGCACCGTACAACCTTAGAATCGCAAAATCCCGTTGCTTTTATCTTATGAAATCTCGTATGAATTTTTTTAGGAAATTCCGTATGATCACTTTGTGAATTTGATCACAACCTTGTAAGATACTTACTGAAGCATTCACGTTGAGAGTCTTTATGGCTTTTTGTGAATTCCATATCCTTGTGAATAATCCAAATCTTGAATTTTAGAAGTCATTCTTTAATCATTTCTTTAAAGGCTGACACCTTGCAAACTTATTCAAGAGTCACTTAATGGCTCATGTATGTTGGTGCCACGTTTTTGGCTTTAAGCTTATCCAATAACTTAATTAACTTGTTAATCTCCCACTAGCCAATAATTAATCAATTATCTAAATAATTAAGAATTATCTCAAATTACTTAAAATACTACTCACTTTTAACACACCTTATACACCTTATCATGTGGTACCTTGTATGGCACTAGTCCATAAATACCAGGTATTATAGCTCGGATCGTATTTTTTCTCAAAATGACAACTTTTGACGAAACTCATTTTCTTCTATTTGCTTACCCTCTCACCTTCACGAATTTACTTATGCCTTGTTTGAAATAGCATAATACTTATAATGCCAAAATAATCTTATTCCCGAGCTTACGTCGATTAACTTACAACGAAACTTTAACGTACAAAAATGCGGGATGTAACATCTCATTTCCGAGCTTTCATTAATTTATTTATGGGGTACTTTCACGTACGAAAACTATGGGGTGTAACATCATTCCCCCCCCATTGGAACATTCGTCCTCGAGTGTTGACTGATGCACTTATCATTCTCATAACCCATAGCTCTTGCGAATACTTTAGTACTCCTCTTTCCATCTAGGCAACTGTTCTATGAATGAATCCCAAAGGCCAAGGCATTCCCCCCTTTAGGCCTCTTTCTCACACCGCGACTTGTGGTCGGAATCCTTCCAATCTTGTAATTGTTGCTGCCTTTTATCATGCAACATGTACGACTCTGACTTTGTAGGTGCGCCTATGCGACTCTTTTCTCCTTTTTCCTCCAGCTTTTAGCCAATCTCTAGGCCTCACTTTGTAAACATATACATAGTTTAATAAGATGTCCCTCTGGGCATCTATAGGTATAGTGAAGTTCTCCGCTCGGTACTTTGTTGAACTTACGAATATTTTTATACCTTATTTTATAGATCCGTTTATCCTTCCGTTTATAGTCTGCTACCAAACTCCAGGTTACTCTCGCTGCTTATCATGTATGTATAAACGTAAGTCTTTCAACACTACTTAATTACTGTTTATCTTAAGACTGATCGCCTAATCTCATCCACTTTGTAACTTTTATCTATCCATTTTTTATTCACCTCAATGCTCATCTACAATCTACCACTGATAACTTGAAACTTCTTACGTAACACTACCGCTAGGGCTCACGTTGCATCATGGAACATTTGAAGTGATTTTCCTGATCCACTTGGGGGTGATACAATATTATACTTCCATAACCGTTTTTCATAACATCCTAATGTGGTTCACCTTACATGGGTATTTTAATCCCGTATAATTCATGAAATCCTCTTTAAGTCATTACTCAATCGAAGACCCAAACGTCATCCTTTATCTATCATAATTACACCTTTATTATACTACTGGGGAAGCATTCCATTTCTTCTAAATGCTACTAGTCTTAGATTCCTTTGAGTTCATTCAGGCTATACTGAGCTTTCTATAACTTAGAGAAACCATCATCTCTTCTCGTTTTCACGAGCTTAATCCTGAGGGCTTATCCATTTTCGTCACCTTCTCACTTGCCTTTTACTTACCCTTACTCTTGTCTTTCTAAAATCTTGTCGCTCTACCATACTTTAGCTTGCGATTTACATATATCCATTTATACTACTCGCAACATTCCTTCAATTTGCTTGCACCATAGATTTCCTTATGTTATTCTGGAACATCAAGCGAGATATCACATCGTCTCAAACTCTTCTTTACTCTCTTAACTAGACCTCTCGATACCTAGAAACCATAGGCTGGAAGATATGCCACTGACGATGCTGCTATCATTCCCGGATATTGAATCCCTGTGCTTCTAGCCTTCTATCCGAAGTATGGACTATTCACAATCTTCTGCATTTGAGTATCTCGTACGTTGTTCACCTTCACCTTACTTACCTTAAAAGCTCTCGTAACATCTTCTATTTCTTTCATGACCTCCATTCCATATAGGTATAATTCACATCCACAACTTGAAGCTCTATTATAATACTTGCACCTCTGGTGCATACACAATCTGGTGGGAGCTTCATACTGACTTCTTATGAGGCTGACACTCTTCTAACTGGCTTTATCGTAGAGCCATTATAGAATATGGCTATTGTACTATCTCTCTTGTAACTCTGATATTAAGTGTGATTCTACAATGTTCTCAATCACGATGTCTATAATTTTCTAGGTCCAATAATCAGATTCCTGATTTACTTAGTTGGTGTAACTCTTTAGTTTCCTCTTCCCTCTGATCAGCCTTTATGTAGGCTTGAGCTATCTTCCAATCTGCGTCTCATGGTATTAGTTATTACTTTAGCCTTTCATGGACGCTATGGAATATCCGTGATACCATCATCTAACAATTCAATCATTTGTCTATAACCTGGACTCAATTCTTTCTTTTAACTTATACCGGAGTCTTCTACGGGTGTATGATTGTCAACATATATGTTGCATGGATAATACTCTGAAATCTTAAGTGCGTTCATAACGTAACTAAATTTGGATCATTGATCGAATAATTCCTTTCATTCCATCTCAGCTTTCTTTAAACGTAGGCAATTACTTTTCCTGGTCTTTCTGCCCCCTTTTTGCGTACATACATAGCTTATCTTAGTTCCCACGCATGCCGGAATTTTTGTGCAACTCATATGGTCTCGAATATTACTTTCGATTTTTACTCCCCGTTCATTAGCCACGGTAGGTGCCACTTTCTTTTGGAATGCATATAATTTTGTAGTGAAACTGTCTTCACATGGCCATTTCTCCTTCAAGTCACCATGTTTAGATTGAAGCCTTCTTCCTTATTTCCTCCACTAGTCTTTCATTATAGTACTTAGGGAGGACCCTCTGACTCATATAAAGTTGCGAGCTTGTTACATCGTATACTCGACAGAATTTTTGATGTCTTTCCTCGCTTATAATTATCCGTAGTTGCTTATCTCAACGCCCTTGCGCTCGTAGGGTTGCTTCTGAACTTAAATTTTGACTGTTTCCCAGTGGCACTCTCTTTTATTTTCGTAACACTTATATGACACCTTTAACTACTCCCACTCCTATCTGAATATTTCTCAAGGATCACGATGTCACATCTGCGAGACTGAATTCCCCATGTTGGGGTTCACTATGTTTATCTTGAATGATCTGTTGATTTATCTATATCCTTTCACGCCCCGAACCTAGGAGCGAGACCAGCACCCGGTGCCTCACCTAACCTAGCGTACCTAATTGCGACTAAGGGACTCTGAACATATAATGTCATACTTTGGCCATGGGGCCACCTTGCAAGACAATTTGCGAAGCAAAATATAAAACTGAATGGAAACTAGCACTAACTAAACATCAATATAAAGCTAGGTCGACAAGGCCGTCATAGCTACTACAGCTGACAAACCATCAAATATACATACCAGGCCTACAAACCCAACATACTGCACTAACCAACAGAATATGTCTACAAGCCTCTACTGATAGATGTACTATGATCGGAACAGGGCCCCGACCTACCCATAACATATATACAGATATACATAAGATGTACACAAAACTCTAGACCTGGCAACTCCGAAAGATGTGGAGCTTACCGATCAGGCTAAACTCGGGAAATACCTACTGAGGAGGTCTACCCGTCTGTCTGTCTGAACTTGCACGCATGAAATGCAGTGCCCCCAGAAAAGGGACGTCAGTACGAAATAATGTACCGAGTATGTAAGGCAATAAAATAACTGAAATCTAAAACTGAACTGATAATATGATAACTGAAATTAACTGGGAGTCAAAGATGATCTGGAGATATACTTACCTGTTGATAGTGACTAAACTCCTTCAATATAGTAAGTAAATTAAATGTCCGGCCCTATAAGGCTCGGTACGTGTAACTGCTCGGCCGTAGTAGGCTCGCTCATAGGCGCTCGGCCATACTAGGCTCTGTACCTCGGCCATCCTGGGCTCGCTCATAGGCGCTCGGCCACAGTAGGCTCGGTATATATAACTTACCGTCTGATCAGAGGTTGCCCAATAGGGGCTTGCCCATCGATTATAGCTCAATGGTAATGAAAATACTATAATACTGTATAAATAGGCTTGCTTCTCTCTTGACTGGAAGAAGACAATACTAAAATTGAATATAGAGTCTCGATAAGGAATAATATTGTAACTTATGAGACTAGAATAGTGTGAATAAATTCATCAATATGAACTTTTTTTCTCATTACTAACACATGTAGCTACGAGATCATGCCAAAATGAAGGAAGGCTTAGCCTTAACATACCTTATCACAATCTTTCCAATCACCAAGTTGAACTCACCTCTTCGCACCTTAATCTACAAGAATGATAATAATACTATCGTTAAGTTACGAAAGGTACAACTATCGCACAACGAACGACAAACTTATTTTGTATTAAAACGGGCAGCATCTCCCCTATAATCCTTACTTCCTCCAAATTCAAGATAACACCAAAAATACAAGAACAGAACAATAACAACATATATACATCATTTTCCAGCCCTATATACACCATCAAATACTACAAAACAGCCCAACACACCCCAATCTCTTCGTACACAAAACGACCACCGTAGTAGTGTCAAACGACCCGAAAATGTTATGACGAACGACCAGCCAACCACCCTACATTTATATGGTGTTTATAAACCCCCTTCCTCCTCCAAAACTCCACAAAACAGTAGTAAAACACGCAGCCCAACAGCAACACAAAACAGTCCACAAAACAGTCCGCTACAAGTGAATAACTCGAACTCACGGCTTCCGATCACCGTCCCGTGAGTTCTTACAAGTATAGAACGACTTACCATGAATTTACAGAAGAAAAATTGGATGAAAGAGAGCAGTAAACTCACCTTATTTGTTGGATAACTCAGCTCTTATCTTGGTTCTTCAAACTCTAGGTTTTACCTCCAATTGGAACTTGAAAGGGAGAGAAAATCAATTAGGGTTTGTGGGAAATTTTTGGGAGGATTCTTTGCAGAGCTTATGTCTGGTTATTATTCTCTATTTTAAGTCTAATATATGAAGAAAATAGGCCCTTAAAAGGCCTCTTTGGACGACCCGAAATGGCCCATTTTTTGGGCTCTCATTTAAGCAAGTAGGTGACACACCTACTTGTCACCTAGCAGCTTGTGCAGTATCGCACAAATGCCCATATCTTTCTACTCCAATGTCGTATTGACAAATGGTTTAATGCGTTGGAAAATAGACTCATAGATCTTTAATTTGATGGGTGGAACACCCCATAACTCTAAGTATATTGGGAGAAAATCGCAGTTACATTTGACCCAAAGTTTCAGTAAAACTTATGAATGTAACTTGTGATGACTTTCATCGACTTTTGTTCCACAACTCGCTTGACTTCAAAACATAACACACGGATGTCATACGACTAATATAAATCATAACATAATCTCCTTATCATGTTAAGCACCCTAGTCTCACCCCAAAGGTATATGTTATAACATTCCCAACTTGTCGACTTTCGACGAAACATTATTTTCTTCAATTGCTTTAGCTTCTGAACCGTCCAACCCTCTTTGTACTTGTTGTTCATGATCTTCAATATTTGTAACCTCAAAGGTAACATGATTAAATTACTTTATATACTTTTAAATATTATCTCATTTTTGGTCCTACATTAGTTTGCTTACGATGCATTTTTACGTACGAAAATATAGGGTGTAACACCAGTCCCCCCTTGGGAACATTCGTCCTCGAATGTTTACTCTTAGTGACTTTGGAAACTTTTGCCAGAGTATCCTTCGTACACTAGGTTAAAACCAACCTGTACGTAGCCAAAAAACATACTATGCATGCCACACATGGCCAATCTTTATAAATAGCAGCAATTTGCCTCACCGACCGTAAATCATAAATATTGAAAGTGAAAAATAAAAGCTTACCTGATGACCTGCTAGCCTACATAGAGCTATGTTGTAGCGTCCCATCTCGAACCATATCTTCAGTTTGAAATAGGTGGGGGTATTTAGACTTCATTTCTTCCTCCGATTCCCACGTCATCTCTTCTACATTCTTGCTCCTCCATAAAACCTTTACGGAAGCTACCTCCTTATTTCGTAGATTGCGGATTTGTCGGTCTAGGATGGCAACTGGAATTTCCTCGTATGACAAGTCCTCTGTAATCTGTACATCATCCGTGGGCACCACTCGGGTAGGATCGCCAATGCACTTCCGTAGCATAGATACGTGAAAAACCGGATGGACAGACTCCAATTCTGAGGGCAACTCTAACTCATAAGCTACTTGGCCCACTCTCCGAATGATCCTATAAGGCCCAATATACCGTGGGCTAAGCTTGCCTTTCTTGCCAAACCTCATCACGCCCTTCATAGGTGATACCTTTAAGAATACCCAGTCATTAATCCTGAACTCTAAGTCTCGTCGCCGCACGTCAGAATATGACTTCTGACGACTCTGAGCTGTCAACAGTCGCTCCCGGATAAGCTTTACTTTCTCTATGGCCTGTTGAACCAGGTCTGGCCCATGTAACCCAGATTCTCCAACATCAAACCACCCTATAGGAGATCTGCACTTACGCCCATACAAAGCCTCGTACGGAGCCATCTGAATACTGGAGTGGTAACTGTTATTATATGCAAACTCGACAAGAGGTAGATGTTCATCCCAACTTCTTTTAAAATCCAACACACATACTCGTAACATATCCTCGAGCGTCTGAATTGTGCGCTCGGCTTGTCCATCAGTCTGTGGATGAAAAGCTGTGCTGAGATTCACCTGAGTCCCTAGACCTCTCTGAAATGACCTCCAAAAATGTGCTGTAAACTGAGCCCCACGGTCAGATATAATAGAAACTGGTACTCCGTGTAGCCGCACTATCTCCTTAATATATAACTTTGCATAATCTTCTGCTGTATATGTAGATCTGACCGGTAGGAAGTGAGCTGATTTCGTGAGCCTATCGACTATCACCCATATGGAATCGAACTTACGATTAGAACGAGGTAAACCCATGATAAAGTCCATGTTTATCGCCTCCCATTTCCATGTCGGGATCTCTATAGTCTGCATTAGCCCTCCGGGCTTCTGGTGTTCTACCTTCACTTGCTGGCAACTAGTACATTGGGCGACAAACTCAGCAATGTTCTTCTTCATATCATTCCACCAGTACATATCCTTAATGTCATGATACATCTTCGTCGATCCAGGATGGATGGAATACCATGAATAATGTGCCTCTGACATAATCTTGTCTTGTAGCCCTGCTACATCTGGAACACACAAACGACCCCTGTATCTGAGAACCCCATCTCCCTTGAGCTCTAACAATGGCTTCTTCTGCTGCGGAACTCGCTCTCTCAACTCGACCAACTCTGGGTCCTCGTACTGCCTTTCCTTGACTTCAGCTATGAGGGATGATTTTGCAGTGTTTTGGAGTACAACTCCACCATCCTCAGAATCTACTAACCGAACCCCCAACGAAGCCAATTGATGAATCTCTCTAGCTAATTGTCTTTTCTCGAGCTCTACATGTGCTAAGCTACCCATAGATCGGCGACTTAAGGCATCTGCTACAACATTAGCTTTCCCTGGATGGTAGAGAATGTTAACATCGTAATCTTTCAATAACTCAAGCCATCGCCTCTGTCGCAAATTCAACTCTTTCTGCTTGAAAATATATTGTAGGCTTTTATGATCAGTAAATACATCAACATGAACACCATATAAATAATGCCGCCATATCTTAAGTGCATGGACAACCGCAGCTAACTCGAGGTCGTGGGTCGGATAATTCCTCTCGTGCTTCCTCAACTGCCTTGAAGCATACGAATTACCTTCCCATGTTGCATCAGGACACATCCTAACCCGACACCTGATGCATCACAATACACGGCATAACCCTCTAGACCCTCTGGAAGTGTTAGAACTGGAGCTGAGGTCAACCTGTTCTTAAACTCTTGGAAACTCCGCTCACAAGCCTCTGTCCATTGAAACTTAGTTTCTTTCTGTGTCAACTTCGTCAATGGTGCCGAAAGGGAAGAAAAACCCTCTACGAACCTCCGATAGTATCCTGCTAAGCCTAGAAAGCTACGAACCTCTGTCGGAGTGGTAGGTCTAGGCCAAGATTTCACGGCCTCAATCTTCTGAGTGTCTACCTTTATCCCTTCATCTGATACAATATGCCCCAAGAATGCTACAGACTTCAACCAGAACTCACATTTAGAAAACTTAGCATACAACTTACGATCACGGAGGGTTTGGAGTACCGCTCGCAGGTGGTCCGCATGCTCATCCTCTGAATGGGAATAAACCAGAATATCATCAATAAATACTATCACGAACAGATCTAAAAATGGCCGGAATAGGCTATTCATCAAGTCCATAAATACAGCGGGTGCATTAGTCAACCCGAAGGACATGACAAGGAACTCGAAGTGGCCATATCGGGTCCTGAAGGCTGTCTTCGGAATATCTTTTTCCCGAACTCTGACCTGGTGGTACCCCGACCTCAAATCTATCTTTGAAAAGCATCTAGCCCCCTGCAACTGATCAAACAAGTCATCGATCCTTGGAAGTGGATACTTATTCTTAATAGTTACCTTGTTCAGCTACCTATAATCGATACACATCCTCAGCGAGCCGTCTTTCTTCCGCACAAATAGTACTGGTGCACCCCAAGGTGAGGTACTGGACCTGATGTAACCTTTCTCCAGCAAATCTTTTAACTGCTCCTTCAACTCCTTCAATTCGCCAGGTGCCATTCTATACGGAGGGACGGATATTGGTTGAGTTCCTGGAAGCAAATCGATGCAAAAATCAATCTCTCGCTCTGGAGGAATATGTGGAAGCTCATCTGGAAACACATCTGCATATTCTTTGACTACGGGAATAGACTAAAGTGTAGGTATCTCAGCATCTGCATCTCTAACTCGCACAATATGATAAATGCACCCTTTTGCATTCATTTTCCTTGCCTTTAGATAGGAAATAAACCTACCTCTGGGTGTTGCTGTATTACCTACCCATTCAAGGACTGGCTCACCCGAAAAATGAAATCTGACTGCCTTTGCTCGGCAATCAACTGTGGCATAGCAAGCTGCCAACTAGTCCATACCCATGATAGCATCAAAATCCATCATCTCTAGCTCAACTAGGTTAGCTGAGGTCTGGCGACTACAAATTGTCACCGTACAACCTCGGTAAACCCGTCTAGCAATAATCGATTCTTCGATCGGTGTAGATACCGCAAAAGGATCACTTAGTATTTCAGGCACTATACCAAACTTCCTCGCGACAAATGGGGTAATGTACGATAAAGTAGATCCTGGGCCTATCAAAGCATAAGCATCGTGAGAGCAAATGGTTAATATACCTGTCACAACATCTGGTGAAGACTCCTGGTCCTGTCGACCCGCTAAAGCATAGATACGGTTCTGATTACCACTTGAACTGGAACCTCTACCTCTGCCCCGACCTCTACCAGCCGAAGACTGAGACTCGCGCCCTGAAGGATGCACGGACATAGATGATCCTGTTGCTGAACTCGCTGGTTGTGCCATTCCCCCCGAATCTCTATTTGGGCAATCCCGCATCATATGCCCTGGACGCCTACATGTATAACAAGCATCAGAACCTGCTCGACATTGGCCCAAGTGTCCCCTACCACAGATGTCACACCGTGGAGGAAATGACCATGTCTGCACAGATCCTCACTGTCGCTGCAAACCCGATGCCCGTGAGCTCTCACCTGGTCCTAACTGAGTATAGCGGTCATACCTGTAACCCTGTAACTGAGGTGGCGGAGGCCTAGGTGGCCGTCCGAAGTACTGGGTCCTATAACTACCCTGAGATTGCTCCTGAGACCTGGGAAATCTCATCCTCTTACGTTGCCCTTGCTCAGCCCTCTCTGTACCCTGCTGCCGACGCCTACCCCTTTCTATATTCTGGGCGAATGCCTGAATCCGGGAGATATCCATACTATCCTGCAATGCAGCGGTGGCACATGCCTCGGTTAACTCTGGGGCTAACCCTGCTATAAACCTGTGAATCCTGTCCCGCATAGTAGCAACTATGGATGGTGCATATCTGGCCAATGAGTCAAAATGGAGACTATACTCTCGAACACTCATATTACCCTGCTTGAGGGCTAGAAACTGATCGACTCGAGCCTGTCGGATCTCCCGTGGTAAGTACTGGTCAAGGAAGGCATCTGAAAAATTCTCCCAAATAGCTGGAGGTGCATCACGTCCCCTGGACCTCTCCCATCCCTCGTACCAAAGGATGGCTATATCTCGGAGTCGAAAAGCTACTAGCTCAACTGCCTCTTTCTCCGTGGCATGCATAACACGAAAGATCCTGTGAAGCTGATCTATGAAATCGTGTGGGTCCTCCCTCTGATCTGTCCCCGTGAACTCTGGGGGACTCTCGGACCCTTAAACTCCCAGACCCCTCAGAAGTTCATGCACTAGCTGATGCCCTAGCCTATTGCTGGGTAGCTACCAACTGTGTTAACAAATGCACCGCACTTCTCAATTCCTGATCTGATGGAAGTGGGGGGGGGGGAACTGGATGTGCGGTTTCCATAGGAATCTCCGTAGTTGGTGGAGGAGCCGGTAATGGCTGAGTAGGGGTCTCGCCTTGAGCCTCAGACTGGGCCCCATCTACTAGGGGTACCCTGCTGGTCCCCTCACCTGCTGCTGTATCTCTCCTCTGGCTAGCCGTAGTCTTCCTAGTCACCGTCATCTGTGCATGCAAACACCAACACATAAGTTTAATTCAAATTTCCTATAACTCAGTTCTATAGCACGATTTAGATTTCAAAGAAGGGTAACCAACCCCTAAATGCCCTATAGTTCCCTGCTTATATAATGTGGTGCACAACACATCTATAAACAAGACCCTACTAGACACGGCTTGTAGACTCCCTAGGACAGAACTGCTCTGATACCAAGTTTTTCACGCCCCGAACCTAGGAGCGAGACCAGCACCCAGTGCCTCACCTAACTTAGCGTACCAAATTGCGACTAAGGGACTCTGAACATATAATGTCATACTTTGGCCATGGGGCCACCTTGCAAGACAATTTGCAAAGCAAAATATAAAACTGAATGGAAACTAGCGCTAACTAAACATCAATATAAAGCTAAGCCGACAAGGCCGTCATAGCTACTACAGCTGACAAACCATCAAATATACATACCAGGCCTACAAACCCAACATACTGCACTAACCAATAGGATATGTCTACAAGCCTCTACTGATAGATGTACTATGATCGGAACAGGGCCCCGACCTACCCATAACATATATACAGATATACATAAGATGTACACAAAACTCTAGACCTGGCAACTCCGAAAGACGTGGAGCTTACCGATCAGGCTGAACTCGGGAAACACCTACTGAGGAGGTCTACCCGTCTGTCTGTCTGAACTTGCACGCATGAAATGCAGTGCCCCCAGAAAAGGGACGTCAGTATGAAATAATGTACCGAGTATGTAAGGCAATAAAATAACTGAAATCTAAAACTGAACTGATAATATGATAACTGAAATTAACTGGGAGTCAAAGATGATCTGGAGATATACTTACCTGCTGATAGTGACTAAACTCCTTCAATATAGTAAGTAAAATAAATGTCCGGCCCTATAAGGCTCGGTATGTGTAACTGCTCGGCCGTAGTTGTCACGCCCCGAACCTAGGAGCGAGACAAGCACCCCGTGCCTCACCTAACCTGGCGTACCAAATTGCGACTAAGGGACTCTGAACACATAATGTCATACTTTGGCCATGGGGCCACCTTGCAAGACAATTTGCGAAGCAAAATATAAAACTGAATGGAAACTAGCACTAACTAAATATCAATATAAAGCTAGGCCGACAAGGCCGTCATAGCTACTACAGCTGACAAACCACCAATTTATACAAACCCAACATAATGCACTAACCAACAGGATATGCCTACAAGCCTCTACTGATAGATGTACTGTGATCGGAACAGGGCCCCGACCTACCCATAACATATATACAGATATACATAAGATGTACACAAAACTCTAGTCCTGGCAACTCCGAAAGACGTGGAGCTTACCGATCAGGCGGAACTCGGAAAACACCTACTGAGGAGGTCTACCCGTCTGTCTGTCTGAACCTGCACGCATGAAATGCAGCGCCCCCAAAAAGGGACGTCAGTACGAAATAATGTACCGAGTATGTAAGGCAATAAAATAACTGAAATCTGAAACTGAACTGATAATATGATAACTGAAATTAACTGGGAGTCAAAGATGATCTGGAGATATACTTACCTGCTGATACTGACTCAACTCCTTCAATATAGTAAGTAAAATAATTGTACGGCCTTATAAGGCTCGGTATATATAACTGCTCTGCCATAGTAGGCTCGCTTATAGGCGCTCGGCCATACTAGGCTATGTATCTCGACCATGCTGGGCTCGCTCATAGGCGCTCGGCCACAGTAGGCTCGGTATATAACTTTCCATCTGATCAGAGGTTGCCCAATAGGGGCCTGCCCATCGATTATAGCTCGATGGTAATGAAAATACTGTAATACTGTATATATAGGCTTGCTGCTCTCTTGACTGAAAGAAGACAATACTAAAATTGAATATAGAGTCTCGATAAGGAATAATATTGTAACTTATGAGACTAGAATAGTGTGAATAAATTCATGAATATGAACTTCTCTTTTTGTCTCATTACTAACACATGTAGCTACGAGATCATGCCAAAATGAAGGAAGGCTTAGCCTTAACATACCTTATCACAATCTTTTCAATCACCAAGTTGAACTCACCTCTTCGCACCTTAATCTACAAGAATGATAATAATACTATCGTTAAGTTACGAAAGGTACAACTATCGCACAACGAACGACAAACCTATTTTGTATTAAAACGGGCAGCATCTCCCCTATAATATGCCCTTCCTCCAACTTCAAGATAACACCAACAATACAAGGACAGAACAATAACAACATATATACATCATTTTCCAGCCCTATATACACCATCAAATACTACAAAACAGCCCAACACACCCCAATCTCTTCGTACACAAAACGACCACCGTAGTAGTGTCAAACGACCCGAAAATGTTATGACGAACGACCAGCCAACCACCCTACATTTATATGGTGTTTATAAACCCCCTTCCTCCTCCAAAACTCCACAAAATAGTAATAAAACACGCAGCCCAACAGCAACACAAAACAGTCCACAAAACAGTCCGCTACAAGTGAATAACTCGAACTCACGGCTTCCGATCACCATCCCGTGAGTTCTTACAAGTATAGAACGACTTACCATGAATTTACAGAAGAAAAAATGGATGAAAGAGAGCAGTAAACTCACCTTATTTGTTGGATAACTCAGCTCCTATCTTGGTTCTTCAATCTCTAAGTTTTACCTCCAATTGGAACTTGAAAGGGAGAGAAAATCAATTAGGGTTTGTGGGAAATTTTTGGGAGGATTCTTTGCAGAGCTTATGTCTGGTTATTATGCTCTATTTTAAGTCTAATATATGAAGAAAATAGGCCCTTAAAAGGCCTCTTTGGACGACCCGAAATGGCCCATTTTTGGGCTTTCATTTAAGCAAGTAGGTGACACACCTACTTGTCACCTAGCAGCTTGCGCAGTATCGCAAAAATGCACATATCTCTCTACTCCGATGTCGTATTGACAAATGGTTTAATGCGTTGGAAAATAGACTCATAGATCTTTAATTTGATGTGTGGAACACACCATAACTCTAAGTATATTGGGAGAAAATTGCAGTTACATTTGACCCAAAGTTTCAGTAAAACTTATGAATGTAACTTGTGATGACTTTCATCGACTTTTGTTCCACAACTCGCTTGACTTAAAAACATAACACACGGATGTAATACGACTAATATAAATCATAACATAATCTCTTTATCATATTAATCACCCTAGTCTCACCCCAAAGGTACATGTTATAACATTCCCAACTTGTCGACTTTCGATGAAACATTGTTTTATTTAATTGCTTTAGCTTCTGAACTGTCCAACCCTCTTTGTACTTGTTGTTCATGATCTTCAATATTTGTAACCTCAGAGGTAACATGATTAACTTACTTTATATACTTTTAAATATTATCTCATTTTTGGTCCTACATTAGTTTGCTTACGACGCATTTTTACGTACGAAAATATAGGGTGTAACAGTAGTGGGCTCGCTCATAGGCGCTCGGCCATACTAGGCTCTGTACCTCGGCCATCCTGGGCTCGCTCATAGGCGCTCGGCCACAGTAGGCTCGGTATATATAACTTACCGTCTGATCAGAGGTTGCCCAATAGGGGCCTACCCATCGATTATAGCTCGATGGTAATGAAAATACTGTAATACTGTATATATAGGCTTGCTTCTCTCTTGACTGGAAGAAGACAATACTAAAATTGAATATAGAGTCTCGATAAGGAATAATATTGTAACTTATGAGACTAGAATAGCGTGAATAAATTCATGAATATGAACTTCTCTTTTTGTCTCGTTACTAACACATGTAGCTACGAGATCATGCCAAAATAAAGGAAGGCTTAGCCTTAACATACCTTATCACAATCTTTCCAATCACCAAGTTGAACTCACCTCTTCGCACCTTAATCTACAAGAATGATAATAATACTATCGTTAAGTTACGAAAGGTACAACTATCGCACAACGAACAACAAACTTATTTTGTATTAAAACGGGCAGCATCTCCCCTATAATCCTTACTTCCTCCAAATTCAAGATAACACAAACAATACAAGAACATAACAATAACAACATATATACATCATTTTCCAGCCCTATATACACCATCAAATACTACAAAACAGCCCAACACACCCCAATCTCTTCGTACACAAAACGACCACCGTAGTAGTGTCAAACGACCCGAAAATGTTATGAAGAACGACCAGCCAACCACCCTACATTTATATGGTGTTTATAAACCCCCTTCCTCCTCCAAAACTCCACAAAACAGTAGTAAAACACGCAGCCCAACAGCAACACAAAACAGTCCACAAAACAGTCCGCTACAAGTGAATAACTCGAACTCACGGCTTCCGATCACCGTCCCGTGAGTTCTTACAAGTATAGAACGACTTACCATGAATTTACAGAAGAAAAATTGGATGAAAGAGAGCAGTAAACTCACCTTATTTGTTGGATAACTCAGCTCTTATCTTGGTTCTTCAAACTCTACGTTTTACCTCCAATTGGAACTTGAAAGGGAGAGAAAATCAATTAGGGTTTGTGGGAAATTTTTGGGAGGATTCTTTGCAGAGCTTATGTCTGGTTATTATGCTCTATTTTAAGTCTAATATATGAAGAAAATAGGCCCTTAAAATGCCTCTTTGGTCGACCCGAAATGGCCCCTTTTTTTGGGCTCTCATTTAAGCAAGTAGGTGACACACCTACTTGTCACCTAGCAGCTTGCGCAGTATCGCACAAATGCCCATATCTTTCTACTCCAATGTTTTATTGACAAACGGTTTAATGCGTTGGAAAATAGACTCATAGATATTTAATTTGATGGGTGGAACACCCCATAACTCTAAGTATATTGGGAGAAAATCACAGTTACATTTGACCCAAAGTTTCAGTAAAACTTATGAATGTAACTTGTGATGACTTTCATCGACTTTTGTTCCACAACTCGCTTGACTTCAAAACATAACACACGGATTTCATACAACTAATATAAATCATAACATAATCTCCTTACCATGTTAAGCACCCTAGTCTCCAAAGGTATATGTTATAACATTCCCAACTTGTCGACTTTCGACGAAACGTTATTTTCTTCAATTGCTTTAGCTTCTGAACCGTCCAACCCTCTTTGTACTTGTTGTTCATGATCTTCAATATTTGTAACCTCAAAGGTAACATGATTAAATTACTTTATATACTTTTAAATATTATCTCATTTTTGGTCCTACATTAGTTTGCTTACGATGCATTTTTACGTACGAAAATATAGGGTGTAACATTTCCCCTTGTCTAGCCATAACTAGGCTCTTCCTGAATCAACTACTAACTACTCGTTGTCCCATTCTCATATCTATATTTCGCGTAATCTATCTTGGATAATTTCATTTGTCTTAACTTACGTCTCGCACTGGCTCCTTATTTATCAAAAACATCCCGGGCTGGAACCCTTACTTCCTCTCCTTGACGTTATGCTTGCATAATATTCTGGAATCGTAGCATATCTGTAGGATTTGGATAAGTGCAATCCCATTCCTTTCTCATTTTTTTCGCATTCTTCCTTCACCATTCCATAGTTTCTAGAACCACTTAATTCTGACTTAATGCCACATCACTCCATATTCCCCCCTTTAGGGGAGTACTAAAATTTAGCGCTACGATGATCTACCTATATATGTTCTACCTTTTCATCTTTGGCGTATTTTCACATCTTCAATGACCCTTACTCACCTTGCGGTAATCTTTATGTGCCAAGGATAACAAAATCCCTTATTCGCGAGGGTAACACCTAGTGTAACTGGAACATACAGTCCCTTAAGCTTAACTTTGCTCACATTGCTTGCTTTAGAGAAGCATATTCCTGAATGACCATTCTCTGAATTTCTCATGAATCTTCTTTTGTTGTCCATTCTATTATCGCCAGAACGAAATCTAAAATTATCACAATACCGATATTATCAAATCACTCAGTCCCTAATTCATGTTTAGTTTATCTTGTTCACCAGCCCATACTGATTACTATTACTCTGCAGGTCTAGCTTTTCCTTCTCGTAATCACGTTAGAGTCACGAACTTATTTCTCAAAATGAGGATATGACTTTATGGCCTATATTCTTTTGTTGTCTCAAGGCTTGTCACCTCTTGTCTTTTCCTTCACTTGACTATAGACTCTGTAATACTGTCATCCTTTTGATCTACCGTTGTCATCCATGTATCATATATTACTCATAATGCTTCATTGAATCTCTTCTTATTTCCCGCTAGCATTTATGTCAATCACTTTATTCTAAAAACTTCAACAAGACGTTCTTATGCTTTTACCTCCCCTTTGCTCCATCCAGTGCCTCTTCGGTTTGCTCAACGTTCTCGCTCTACTAGGGACGGGAGCCACACTATGGTAATATTCATCCCTTCAAGGCTTTCAGTGCCTATCTTTGTAGTACTCATATCTAGCTGTACTATTGTAGAGTGCACCATCTGGGCGTCTCACAAGGAGAACTATTAGCACATTTACAATATCCTTCGGAAATGTCAACTAACGCAAACAATCCATTCACCATTTTGGTTTGCCCTAACCCCAGTCGGATCCTGATATCCCGTCCTTCTCTTAAACTACACCTGTTAACTCCCATAGGGCATAATTGAGATGGGTGTGATCAATTTCAATTGTATATATCTCTATTATTGTTGAAAGCACTCAAAAGGCTTATATTCTTCTACCTGAATTGTAAATACTGATAATCTTCATTAACTGGGCGCCTCGTACCTTTCTTTACCTTGCTTGTTTTAGTTATTGAAACTTGTATTTACCTTCTGAATCCCTCATTGCCTTTCACCATAGGGGTGGATAGATATTCCTGACTTAAGGCTCCTTATCAAAAGGCTTCCACGTCTTAGTATACACATGATCTACTGAAGACCTTACATTTACTCATCATAACCATTATGTAAAATTGAGTTCCTCTGACTCAACTCTTCCATAGCCACATTCAATCTCTTACCAGCTGTCTTTCTGGATATAGGTATCGTCTTATTACGAATAACATAGAGTTTAGGAGTTTGAATTCTTACAACTGAGCTCTACCACACGATCTAGAGTAAGAAGAAAGAGTGACAGTCCTAAATGCCCTGTAGCCTCCTACTTATAAGTGTGGTCCACAACACACCCATAAACAAGACTCTACTAGACACGACTTGTACGCTCCCTAGGACAGAACTTCTCTGATACCACTTCTGTCATGCCCCGAACCTGGGGACGAGACTGGCACCCGGTGCCTCACCTATCCTTGCGTACCAACTTGTAACTAAGGGACTCTGAACATATAATGTCATACCTTGACCATGGGCCACATTGCAAGACAATTTGCGAACGCTGACTAAACATCAATATAAATCTAGGCCGACAAGGCCGTCATAATTACTACAGCTGACAAACTAACCAAATATACATACAAGGCCTACAAGCCCAACATACTACACTAACTGACAGGGTATGTCTACAAGCCTCTACTGATGGATGTACTGTGATCGGAATAGGGCCCCGACCTCCTCATAACATATATATATATATATATATATATATATATATATATATATATATATATATATATACATAAGATGTACACAAAACTCTAGACCCGGCAACTCCGCAGGACGTGTAGCTTACCGATCAAGCTGAACTCGGGCAACACCTACTGAGGAGGTCTACCCGTCTATCTATCTGAATCTACATGCATGAAATGCAGCATCCCCAGAAAAAGGAAAGTCAGTATAAAATGATGTACCGAGTATGTAAGGCAATAAAATAACTGAAATTTGAAACTGAAATGATAATATAATATCTGAATGTAACTGGGAGTCAAAGATAATCTGAAGATATGCTTACCAGCTGATACTGACTCAATTCTCTCAATATAGTAAGTAAAATAGTTATCCGGCCCTATAAGGCTCGGTATATATAACTGCTCTGCCGTAGTAGGCTCGCTCATAGGCGCTCGGCCATACTAGGCTCTTTATCTCGGCCATGCTGGGCTCTCTCATAGGCGCTCGGCCACAGTAGGCTCGGTATATAACTTACCATCTGATCAGAGGTTTCCCAATAGGGGCCTGCCCATCGATTATAGCTCGATGGTGGTGAAAATACTATAATATTCTATATATATAGACTCTCTGCTCTCTTGGCTGGAAAAAGACAAAACTCAATTGAATATAAAGTCTCGATAAGGGAGAATACTGTAACTTATGAGACTAGGGTAATGTATATAATTTCGGGAGTATGAACTTCGCTTTATGCTTCGTTATCAAACACATGTAGTTACGAGATCATGCCAAAATGAAGGAAGGTCTTAGCCTTAATATACATGAACCGATTCTCTTAACAATCCCTCTAACACACGTTAATTGCGGCAAACCATGTAATAGCGGATCGAAGTAGGGAAAAATCCATATGATATTCTTGAGAAAGATTGCACCGTACAACCTTAGAATTGCAAAATCCCGTTGCTATTATCTTATGAAATCTCGTATGAATTTTTGTAGCAAATTTTGTATGATTACTTTGTGAATTTGATCACAACCTTGTAAGATAAGCATTCACGTTGAGAGTCTTTATGGCTTTTTGTGAATTCCATATCCTTGTGAATAATCCAAATCTTGAATTTTTTGAAGTTATTCTTTAATCATTTCTCTAAAGGTTGACACCTTGCAAAGTTATTCAAGAGTCACTTAATGGCTCATGTATGTGGCTGCCACGTTTTTTGTCTTTAAGCTTATCTAATAACTTAATTAACTTGTTAATCTCCTACTAACCAATAATTAACCAATTATTCATATAATTAAGAATTATCTCAAATTACTTAAAATACTACTCACTTTTAACACACCTTATACACCTTACTTATCATGTTCATGTGGTACCTTGTATGGCACTAGTCTATAAATACCGGGTATTATAGCTCGGATCGTATTGTTTCTCAAAATGACAACTTTCGACGAAACTCATTTTCTTCGATTTGCTTACCCTCTCACCTTCACGAATTTACTTATCCCTTGTTTGAAATGGCATAATACTTATAATCCCAAAATAATCTCATTCCCGAGCTTATGTCGATTAACTTACGACTAAACTTTAACGTACAAGAATGCGGGATGTAACATCTCATTTCCGAGCTTTCATCAATTTATTTATGGTGTACTTTCACGTACGAAAACTATTGGGTGTAACAATTATCATTCATTCTATTGAGATGGTGTTTAGTTTTACATACTAGTACTATTCGACAGTACTAACGTCCCTTTTACCGGGGGCGCTGTATCTTTAAATGGATGCAGGTGGTTCCATGGCAGGCAGTGTTGATCAGCGATAGTGGTACATCCTCTTCCCAACAGACTTAGTGAGCCCCACTTTATCCCGAGGTCATGTATTGTATCTTTTATTAATATTATTATCACGTTTTGAGGTATAGTCGGGGCCTTATTGCTGGTACTATCATAACACTCTTTTGTATCTTTTAGAGGCTCCGTAGACACTATGTGGGTTGTATATGGGTGTTAGAAAAGTCAAGCATATTATGTTGTGTTTTGATCTCTTGCTCCACTCGAATCATAAGAATGTGTGTACCTTGAAACTTAAAAGTGATGTAACCAATAAGATGATCTAGTATTGTATATATGATCTTCCTACTACCTAATTAATGAAATCATGTCTACTCTTGATCATGGGTGAGTTGAGTGCATATCTAACAGCCTTGCTCAACCGGGTTCACTCGGTTGAGCGCCAGTCGCGCTCCCCGAGTTTGGGGCGTGACAAAAATGTAGGCTAACAATGGAATTTAAAGCAACTAAAGAAACAAGGAGTGAATACGTGATAATATCAACAAGAAATCAAATACGGACAAATACAAGTAAGGCAAATGAAGAGATAATAAAACTGTTCAACCAACAAGCCTCTTTAACGTAGAATGTACAACAAGAATTACAACTGAGGTACCACACCTCACAATCTCATTTCACAAGTCACACTCACAATCTTCCTTATATCACCGCGTGAGCCTTGCATTTATTTTGAAAACATTTTTCCAGAAATAGCTACATGCGTTTTAGCCCCCCTTATATCACCGTGTGGCTTCAAGTAATTTCCTTACAAGACACACGCGTATCAATCCCACCTAATCTCACTACATGCATATTGACCCCTATCCTTATACCACCACATGGATATCACTATCACAACACAACACCACATGTGACTATGCCATAACACTTGCCAAAAATCAACAATACCAAATATACCACAACATATAGCCCACAACTCAACCAACAATGTGAACAAGAATCTCAATAACAACAAAATGAATAAGGAATACTCAATGAGGAAACATATCTTAATAATCAACAACTTCAAATAAGAATAATTTAATAATAAAAGAGGTAACAAGACAATAAGAAAGGTAACAAGTTCAACTAAAGCATATAAGAACGAACTTGGCGGTAAAAGATAGAACCTATGCTAAGCATGTCAAATAGAGCATGTGAGAGAAAATTCAACAATGGAAGATATAACATGTTAAGAAAATTTTAATTAAATGCATGGAAGAAGTCTAAAAGTCTAAACCGGTCAAAATACCACATATAAGCCTGTGTACACTCGTCACATTGTATACACGTCTTCCACATAATAAAAATAACACAATCAGCCCAAATACTAAGGGGTAGATCCCTCACACAAAGTTAAGCAAGATACTTACCTCAACAAGGCCAAATCAACCCACAAAATAGCATTTCGCCTAAATTTTGTCTGCGCACGGCTCAAATCTAACCAAAAACGACTTAATAACATCAAACAATGCAAGAGAAACCAATTTCTATAGATAAAGCTATGATCTTTACACAATTTTCCAAAAGTTAACCTCGGGCGCACGCGGTCAAAACCCGACTCCAAGGGTAGATTTCGACTACCCATAACCCCACGAATCTATATATGTATTTTGTTTTCTAATCCGAGTCCAATTCGACTCTCAAAATCCAAATTTTTATTTTCCAAAACTTAGACAAAAATCCCCAAAAGTTCCTCTTTGATTCTCATAAATTTGATGTTAAATCTCGTATATAATCATGAAATATAGTTGAAAATTGATTAAAACTACTTACCCAATGATTGTAGATGAAAATTCCCGCTCCAAGTCGTCTCCTACCGAGTCTAGGGTTCTAAAATAAGAGAAATGAGATTAAATCCCGAATTTCCAACCTTTTGGTCGGTTGCAGGTGTTGCAATTGAGACACTGCGTTTGCAATTCGAGGAAAGCCTTGCAAATGCGGCAACTATCAAGCCCAAGAGATGTCGCAATTACGACACTGACCTCATAAATGCGAAGTCTGCCCTCCTCGTATCTGTGACCATATGGTCGCAATTGCGACCTACCCAACTTAAGCCTAGCCTTCAAAAATGCGAACCAGGTATCGTAATTGTGATACCTGATTCCCCTTGTTATGTTCGCAATTACAATGCTGGTGCACACAATTGCGACAACTGCAACACCATCATGCCAGCAATCTGTATTTGAGCCAAAACCATTCCGAAACACGTCTGAAACTCACCTGAGTCTTCAGAGCTCCAAACCAAACATTCACACAAGCCTAAAATATCATATGAACTCGGTCGCGCAATCAAAACACAAAAATAACATCTAGAACTATGAATCAAATATCAAAATGCATGAATTTCAAAAGAAAACTCAAGATCCTCTAGAATTGCAACCAAGCGTCCAAATCCTATCAAACCAACTCCAAATGACACCAAATTTTGCAGAACATTTCCAAATAGCAAAACGGACCTATACCAAGTCCAAAAACAAAATTCCAAACCCGATAGTCAAAAACCCAACTTACTGTCAAACTTGGGAAAACTTTTAAACCTCAAATTGCCAATTTTCGGCAAAACAAGTCATATCAACCTAGGGACATTTGAACTCGATCCTGGGAATATGCCCACACCCAAAATCACGATAAGAACCTATTAGAGCCATCAAAACACCGTTCCAGTGTCATTTTCACAAATGTCAAACATCGGTTAATATTTCCAACTTAGGCTTCTAAACCAAGTACTAAAGGGTCCAAATCATCCCAAAACCTTTCACGAATAAAATTAACCTACCTCGCAAGTCATGAAACCACAAATACACATGAGTGAAGCATCAAAAGGGGAAATGGGGCTCGAATGCACAAAATGATCGGTCGGGTCATAACATATATTAAGCTTTAACACTCTGTTCGGGGGTCTTAAGTCTTGATTAGCTTCATATGATGTATTACGACTTACGTGTATGGTTGGTTGCGATGTTCGAGAGGTTTTGGGTTGATTTGGAAGAGAAATTCTCAAGTTTGAAGCTTTAAGTTGAAGAGTCGACCAAGGTTTGGCTTTTGTGAAAACAACCACGGAATGGTGTTTTGATGATTCCATTAGGTTCGTACGACTTTGACTTGGGTGTATGCCCGGAATTGAATTTGGAGGTTCCTAGGATGAATTGGCTCTTTTTGTCGAAAGTTGGCAATTTGAAGGTTTAGAAATTTCCTAAGTTTGACCATGGGTTAACTTTGTGGCTATCGGGTTCGGATTTGGATTTCGAGACTTGGAATAGGTCCATTTTCTCATTTCAAACTTTTGTGCAAAACTTGGTGTCATTTTGATTGGTTTCATAGGAATCAGACGCTTTGTTGTGATTTTTGAAGTTCTTGAGTTTCATGGTGAATTTGATGCATTTTGGTATTCGATTTGTGATTCCAGATGCTATTTTTGTATTTTGAGCTCGCGAAGGAGTTTGTCTGATGTTTATAGACTTGTGTGGATGTTTGGTGTGGAGCCCCAGGGGCTCGGATGAGTTTCAGACATGTCTCAAAGTGCTTTGAGCTCACTTCAGATTTTCTGGTGCTGCAAACCTCACATTCGCGAAGGTATGCTCGCATTTGAGATGGCCACATTTGCGGTGGATTTATCGCATCTATGGTGGGGGCTGTCTGGGGGAAGACCTCGTATTTGCGAGGAGGAGGAGCGCATTTGCGACAGAGGCTGAGGTAGTTGGGCTCCACATTTGCATAGCAGAGGTCACATTTACGACTTACTGATAGGCAGCGGGGCTTCGCATTTACGAAGTATATTGTCGTATTTGCGACATTTCTTGGGAAGACAGTGTTCATTTTTTGCAATCCCTATGTCGTATATACGGAGGTCGCATTTGCGAACCTCTGATCGCAAATGCGACATCCGCAGCTCATTTATAGATGTCATGATCCCAATCTCCCGCCTTAGGATGTCGTGATGGCACCTAGTCTCTAAGACTATGTTAGCCTAACAAACAAGAGAATATGACATAAGAAAACTGAAAACATGATATAAACTACTAAGCATCAGAAAGATATCAATACCGAACCACAATACAACATTTCCCAAAACCCGGAGAGACTGAATCATATGCTCTACAGAAAATACTAAGATCTCAACATACAACACTGTCTGAATAAAGGATAAATAGTAATAAGAGATAGCAAAAGGTGACTCCAAGGCCTGTGCACGTTGAGCAGGTATACCTTGAAGTCTCCAAAGGTAGCAATCAATCACTGGCATCCGACACGGGCAGATATACACGGATCTGTATAAAAGATGTGTAGAAGCGTAGTAAGAGTGCACCACAAAGGTACCCAGTAAGTATAAAGCCTAACCTCAGTAGAGTAGTGACGAGACTAGTTCAAGACACATACTAGGACAAGATAAGCAGAACAATAATATGATAACGGAAAGTAATGGGAAGCGAAGAAATGAGTGATAACAAAGCAGTTTAGTATGTAAGCTAATGACAGAATTCTAAGCAAAAAGGCAACAAGAAGGAATCACATAATGAGAATCAAATACGGACAAAACTAGTAAGGCAAGGAAGAATTGAAGCAACAAGAACTATTCAACCAATACATCTTTTCAATATGAAATGTACAACAAGAATCACAACCGAGGTAATGCCTCGTATTCACATTTCATAAGTCCAATCACATTATTTCCTTATATCACCGCGGGAGCCTTACATTTAGCTTTGAAAATCATTTTTTCCCGAAATAGCTACCCGCGTTTTAGCCCACCGTATCACACCACATAGCTTCAAGTAGTTCCCCTACTAGTAGCATGCGTATCAAGCCCACCTTATCTCACCGCATGCATATCAAACCCTAGACTTATACCACCACATGCATATCAATATCACAACTCGCACAACAAGTGCCCATATGCCACAACTTTCCAAAAGAATCAATAATACCAATGTTTCCACAACAAATAGCCCATGGCTCAACCAAAGAATCTCAACAATAAGAAGTGAATGTGAATTGCTCAACAAGAAAGATATCTAAATAATTAACAACTTCACCTCAATGTGATAATAGATTTTACAACTTCAACACCAATAACTCAACAAGAAGATATTCTATGAAATAACAACTCCAAGTAGGTAGTTTAACAATTAAAGAAGTAACAAGACAATAAGGAAAGCAATAACTTTAACTAAAGCATATAAGAGTAAAATAACAAGTAAGAGGTAGAACAAGTGTTAACAATGTCAAACAAAGCATATAAGGGTAGATTAACAATGAAAGATATAATATGTTATGGCAAATCAATTAAAGGAATGAAAATAGTCTAAATAACGTATAACCCGTGTACGCACTCATCACCTCACGTACACGTCTTCCACATAACACACATAGCACATTCAACCCAAATCCTAAGGGGTAGTTCCCCTACACAAAGTTAGGCAAGATACTTACCCCAAACAAGCTAATTCAACCCACTAGTAAGCCTTTTTCCGCGAAGATCCAACTCCAGATGGCTCAAATCTAGCCAAAATAACTTAATACCATAAATACAAATAATAGGAAACTATTCCAAATAATAAAGTTGTAATCTTTAAAGAATATCAGAAAGTCAACTCAAAACGACAACCCCAGAGTCGCACCTCGGAACCCAACCAAACTTTCAAAATTCAAATACCCATTCAATAACGAGTCCAACTATACTAATATTATCCAATTCCGACCTCAACCGACCTTGAAATCCTCACTTTATAGTTTAGGATTTTTTCACAAAAATCCTCAATTTTTCCAACTCAAAACACTAATTAAATGATAAAAACAATGATGGATTCATGAATAGTAAGCAAATCAGAGTCAAAAACACATACCCCGATTCAATCCCTAAAAATCCCCTCCAAAATTGCCCAAAACCGAGTTCTCTAACTCAAAATGTGAAAAATAACTCCAACCCTCGATCTCCACTATTTCTTCCTAGTTATTCCACTTTTGCGGACATTTGGTCTCCTCTGCGACTCCGCATATGCGGAAAATTCCTCGCAGATGCGGCCACACTAAAGCCCAGGGATTTACACTTCTGTGATCCAAACAACGCTTCTGCGCTTTCGCTTCTGCGGACAAAAAGGTGCTTCTACGCGTCCGCTTCTGCGGAAAAAGCCCGCACCTGCGGTCCCAAGATATCAAGTAAAACTTCGCTTCTGCGAAAGATAACTACATCTGCGGTTGCGCACCTGCGCATGAACCTCCACACCTGCAGACAAAGTTCACCAGGTCCAATCTCGCTTTTGCAGCTCAGAGGCCGCTTCTGCGGTGCCGCACCTGTAGCCACACCATTGCATGTGCGATTACACCAGAACTAGGCAGGCATAGAAAATCTTCCAAGGCCAAAATGAATCTGCATTCAATCCGAATCACACCCGGGGGCCCCGGGACCCTGTCCAAACATACCATCAAGTCCCAAAACACATAACGAACCTACTTGAGGTCTAAAATCACATCAAACAACATCAAATCTACGAATTGCACTCCAATTCAAACCTATTGAATCTATGAACATTCAACTTCTAAAACTAAAGTCAAATCATATCGAACCAACTCCGAATGAGCTCAAAGTTTGCACACAAGTCATAAATGACACAACGGACCTATTACAACTCCCGGAACCAAACTTCGAGCCCGGTATCAACAAAGTCAACTCTCGGTCAAACCTATCAACTTTCCAACTTTCACCAAAAAGCCTCAAACTAACCTACGGACCTCCAAATTCATATTCGGACATACGCTGAAGTCTAAAATCACCATACAAAGCTATTTGAATCATCAAAAGTCCAATCTGGAGTCGTCTACACAAAAGTCAAACTCTAGTCAACTCTTTCAACTTAAGCTTCCAACTTTGGAACTATGTGTTCCAATTCACTCCGAAACTCACCCGAATTGAAGATAGAGGAGGAAATAAATAGGGTAACGGGGCTACAATACATAAAACGACCGATCGGGTGGCGGGAGGCGATGTTTGAAGGGGTATTTCACACATAACTATTGGGTAAGTGATTTTCCCTCAATTTTGATATGATAACTTGATTTGTTATGGATTTTAACATCAAAATCATAGAATTTGAGAGGATATTTTGGGGATTTTTGACTATGTTTTGATAAATAAAAATTTAAAATTTCAGAGTCGATCTGGACTCGGTTTTGAAAACTAATCACATATTTGGATTTATGAGATTATGGGTAGTAGGGATCTAACCCTCAACTCAGGTTTTGACGGGGTGGGCCCGGGGTTGACTTTTGTTGACCTTTGGGAATTGGTTAAGGATTGAACCTTTATAATTTGAATTATTTCCTATAGCATTATTTGATGTTATTGAATTATTTTGGCTAGATTTGAGCCAGACGGAGGTGAATTTTTAGAGTAAATGCTATTAAAGATTTGATTTGGGCTCATTTAGGTAAGTGTCTTGCCTAGATTTGGTTGAGGAAATTTTTTCTACTATTCGATATTGTTTGCTACATGCAGGGGTGATGTATATATAAGGTGACGAGCATATAAACATGTGTCACGGGTATTCATGCTCGGGGTAGATTCTAGCTTACTTTATATCTTAGTTGGTTGTGTATTTTACTTGATTCTATGGGTTATTTAATTAATCAACTATGTGAGCACGATAAACCATGCTAGAGGAAAGTTGAGGCTATTGATACCTTATGTTGAACATGATGAGCAAATCTTGACACTTAATCTGTATTTGTCTCAGAGTTAGATGCGTCGTAGGTTATGAACACACATCCAGACTTGTTTATGTAAAGTCCCTTGATTGGGGCGGGTGTACTCTGTGATACATATGTGATCCTTGGTATGAATACTTGAACGTGGTTTCTATAATTGATAAAGCCATAGTCATGCTTTATCCACACTTCTATTGTTAACATGTCCTTGTGCGCTTATGTGATGAGTTATGAGGATGTGCCTCTTGATGATAAATTGTTATCTTGCATTGCTGTGATAATTGTGGCACATGTGGACATGTTGTGCGGGTTGATTGTAGATGAGCATGCGGCGACATAAGGGAGGCATTTCATTATGATGCGCATAAAACGAGATAAGGGTGGCGAGATGAGCTTGTGGGGGAGGCATTTTATTATGATGCACATGCGGAAAGATAAGGGTGACTTATGTGCATGTGGTGCTATGCGCATGCGGAGAAATATAAGTGGCATTGCGGGGATGTTATGTGATAGCCTGGTGGCAATTTTCATTGTTCAGGTTGATGTGGTGGTACCAGGGGTTACACCCTTGATTATGCATGTCACTTCCTTATGTGTGTCATGCATTTTACATTTTTTATTGTGTTATTTTTTAACATGCTAAGCTATGCCTATGTTATTACTTGATGTTTTAGTTGCTAGGATGGATTTACCTACATGAAGTTATTATCTCGTGTTTTATTGAATTGTTGGTATCACATCAGATTGATGAGATGAGGATGTTGTCATATGTATTAATATGCTTGATTCTTGAAAAGTTCTCTTGAATATGTTGTGTGGGAATTGTTACGGAATCAAATTCATATTGTGGCACACGATTTTTGCCATGCGGGTGTACTCATATTGTCGCGGTCTTTGACGTGCGAGGGTGATTGATAGCGTGGGAATGCGGTTTCATATGTGTGAGATTCTATTTGATGACTTGATTGTTAAAGCTCAGCCTTTACATGTATTAAATTGTTGTCACTTTTTCTGATAAGATTGTTGTTATTGTTTTTTTTCCTGCTATACTTCCTGTTGCCGGCCTTTGATATATTGGACAAGTTATTTGACTAGTGAGTATCTTTTGACTTAAAAATCTCGCCACTACTTCTTTGAGGTTAGTCAAGATACTTACTGAGAACATGGGGTCGGTTGTACTCATACTATACTTATGCACCTTGCGTGCATATTCTGGAGCTGAGAAGCTGTGAAGACAGAGCTTTGCATTGGAGGCGTACCCGTATGCCAGATTCAAGCTACCTTATTGGTCATGGTATCTTAGAATTTCATTTCTGTTTATATTACTTTCAAACATATGTTGTATTTATTCATTTCACCAGCTTTGTAAATCTAAATCGTAATGGCTCATGACTTGTACTACCAATCGTTGAGGTAATTGTATTAAATTCTTCTGGAGTCTTATTTATAATATTGATGATTTCTCATTGTAGTAGTAACATATACTGTTTGGCTTACCTAGCGGGTTGGGTTAGGTGCCTTCCTGACATTGGTGGAATTTTGGGTCGTGATACAAAAGCTACATATATAACTTATATAATGTTTTTGTGCAGATTTCAGTCAAAAAGCTAAAATTTGCATACAACTTATATATAACTTGTATACAGTTAAGTTAGCTATATGTAACTGTTGTTTGTACACCCGACATACAAAATATATACAATTTTTATTGTCATTTTCTTCGATTTCAATCTGAAATTCCAACTAAAACTAACTTGAATCTTCATTGATTTCTCTAAAACATTGAGAGTTAAGCTCCAAAGGATATTCTCAATCATTTGTAATAACATCTAAACCAAACAATTAATAATTACAAAATTTGAGTTTCAAATTCTAAGCCTCAAAAATTTTTAATGGCTGCTAATGGAGTTTAAGCTCATGTTTACACGTCTCACACACCCAAAAAACAAATTAAGTTACCAAACATTTATTTTTGTCACACATTTGTATGTTAATTTAAATCTAAGATCGCATGTCATAGTGAAGATTTTATTCTAAAATGATAATGTTGGGCTTCATAATATCATGATTTATGGCACTTTCATTCAGACAATGAGCATAACTTTTCATCAATCAATTATTAATTAATGATTGTTGCACCCTATTTTGCACTAGTCAAGATAGGATTCAACTTGTGATTTCTCTGTTGTTGATGAAAGAGAGTCGCCACCTAATATTTAAAGGTATACTAGGGTACCTATTTAATTACTAAGTTATGTTCACTATAGGTCTGCAAACCGGTGAGATTATGGGTTAGGGTTTTTGTTCTTCTAAGGGGAAGGTGTTAGCCACCCCTTAAAATCTACTTGTGGTAGCTCCATAGGACTCGGACTAATTTTAAAGGCTCAGTTATTTACACTATGCTTGATTATTACTAAGGCAGGGCTCACTATATACTAAAGGGAATGTATATGTGTAAGACTTAAGAAGGGTGTGGGATTATCAAAGAGTTATTGAAGGTTAAGAGGGTTTTGAAAGTGGATTATATTTTAGAACTTGTAATTATTAAGTCACGAAAGTAAGTACTTTGAAGAATAGATGCTAATGTAATTTTGAAAGATGTTTGTAGGAAAGTGATTTTAAAATATACCCTGGTTTTTCTTAAAATTATGTAAAAGCCGAGTCTTTGAAAATTCATTTGGGTGATCATTTGTTACTGCCTTTTATGAAAATCTGGTTTCATTCTTTGTTAGTGAAAATCAGTGATTCTTTCCTAATTTTCTTTCAAAACGGGTTGTCGTTCTGATTAAGGACATGACCTTCAAAATCTTTAAGAAAACTGAGTGTGCAAGATGAGCACATTATAATTAACATGAGGTGAAGATTAATTACTAGCTATTTTCTTTTAAGTCATATATTAGTTAAGGCTTGCCTACGTTTCATTTAATACTAAAGCATTAAAGTAAAGTGCATAATCTAATATATGAGTGTTAAATACATGAGAACAAAATATGATAAAACAACGAAGGCAGTAACTGAAAAATAATAAAGGCAGTGAACTAAGCTATGAAACAATGAACAATAACGAAAGAAGTAGGGAGAGAGGAGTGGACTCTGATGATTGGGCCTTAATAAGGCAGGCCCAGCAATTTGAGAGGTGCGGCTATGGCAAGACTGGACTCTTCAAAGTTGCAGCAAAGCTGCTTTGGGCCTGAGATCCTTAGGAATTCAGCAGGCCCAAATTTATACATGCCCCAAAATAAAAGAAGGTCATTAGAAATATACTCCACATTCTCAGCATATTCAAATACACATGATGGAAATATAGACGAATAATTAAAAAAGAATAATCAATACTGTGGGAATTATACTAATGTGGTGGTTCTACTTAGCAAATAATTCACATTGAAAACCTTTCGTTGTCATTAAACACTAAACCCCCAAAGAGCTAAATGCGTCAATGAATTAAGGGCTAAGGAGGAAGCTCCACCCAAGGCGTCGATTCTCCCTTTGGATCCCCACATACTTCAAATTTACCAAGGGACTCAAGGCCTAGGGAAATGCTTGTGTCGGGGAGGGCAGCCCAACCTAGAGCCAAACTCCACTCCCAATTACCCTTAAACACTAACAAACTATTTTTCTTGCGGGTTTAAATTCCAATGAGGCCCTTTCAATGTAAACTAAATGTTATAGCATAGCCCACCACAAAATATACTTTCCCTCCTAACAACTTAACATATATAGAGGTTTCAAGATATCTATGACATAAGCAACTTTCTCTATATGTATACAATTTATAGACTACAACATGGAATCCCAAGGGATTTCTACACAATCATAATCAAAATCATCAAGTTCAGATAACAACAACAAGAATCGTTATGAGATTTTAGGGGTCAGACTTGGCTTTAATGTTATCAAGAGAGCAAGGACTAGGGCAGCTCTGGACAGGAAATAAAATCAGGAGCTAAGCAAGAGCATGCAGTAGTTAACTTAAACATTTCAGGACAGTAATGATCTTATGCATACATGGGAAAACTTACACATTTGTAGAATTAGATTAAGCAAAGGTTATAGATAAGGGAAAGACATTACATCAGGACAAGTTCAACTCAAACTTAAGTCTAAGTTAGTACATGAATACAAAGATGATCATGCTTCCCTTTTTACAAGTTATCACTTAGTTAGGGCAGAGTAACTAGGTCCCTTTAAAAGATAAAATGCATGTCAGCTTTTCAAAGATGAATGATGACCCTAAAGATAAGAGATAAGAGACATGATACCAAGTAATCATGCAGCTGAGGGTGTTGATTAATCAAGAAAACAGTTAAGTTCAGTCTAACCAATCATCAGTCTTTACAACAAAGAGAAAAGAACAGAATTATGACCACATTATGTGAAAATATGACAAAGCTTTAACATGTGTGTACAATAGGATTACTGGGAGAAGAAATGAGAGGTTTAGTTCAAACAAGATTAGGTTAATAGAAGCAACAAGCAACTAAACAAAACGGAAAACCATAATGGCAATAGTCTAACAAACATAAATAGGGAAGATGGAATATAAACACTTAGAGTTTCTGCTTAAGGTTTAAAGGGATAGATGATATAAACTTAACAGCTTCAGATTCATTCAATAATAGTTATCAAAGTATAAGTTCAACTTAAAAAAACACAAGCTATAGAGATGCAACATGCAATGATAAAGGTTACTGCATGCCAATAAGAGCTATGAGGTTCATATGAACATGAACATATAATAACTTAATCATGTAGACTATTGGAAATTTAGGAAATAAGATCAGCAAGAATCAACTATATAGTTTAATCAATCATCATTTAAAGACTCATAGCAAGACAACTAATCACAAGCAGCCATTAAACTATAGGAACATAAGTATTAACATATTAGATACCATAACAACTGTAATATATAGAACCTAACTTAGCATGCTTGTATCATTCAAAGAAACGAACAAAAAAGAAGAGTAGGAGAGGTGCTTACCTTTTTTAGGGCAACAGACCAAATGAGAGCTCTTTTCAGTTGCTTAAGATCCCAGAAAACCTCAAGCTTAGACCAACGATAGCACTCATCAAAAAGAAAGGAAAAATAGTAAGAACCTAAGGCTTGGAACCCTAAACTTCTCAGTGTTTGTGTGTGTATTTTTCTCAGTGTTAAGTGATTTGTTCGTAATTTTTGTTGTGTGTACGTGTTGTTAGGTGAGAGTATTAAAGACTTCTATTTATAGTGGCTATTAAAGACTCTAGGGTTTCAGAGGATTTAAAATTGGATAGTGAAAGAGAATAGAGGGTAAATCAGTAAGGATTTTTACCTGAGAGGAGAGAAGTCGACCGTTGAAGGCAAGGACCGCTGGATAAAGCTTCAATGTCTAGAGGTCACTGTGTTTGACCTCTGGACCTCGAATAACCATGATTAGGCTCTGAGATATGCATATGCATGTCGTAGATTTAACAAAACAGAGGAGATTTCAGAGATTTGACCCTTGCACGATTTAGTCTAGGGTTTTCGGATTTGGGGTTTTGAATATCTATTAACGAAAAATGAAATAAAACAACCTTCATCATAATCCAGAGAAAAAATGTGATCTCTGAGTTTGAATTGAAAGCCGAAGACGGAATGGTGTTTCGAGCTTGAGAGATTAAACTCTGGTGATACAGATTCTGTGAATAAAAGGGGAAATAACATCAGGATTCTAGTAAGGGAAGCAAGAAAGGGTGATTTCATGATTGATTTGTTGAACTTGCACGAATTTGTGCAACGTTTTTGTGATTGATAGGGGCTGAAAGATGAGAGATAGAAAAGGGAAAGAAGGCAGTTATGCGTTTGAGTGAAATGATTAGGGTTTGGGAGGAATTCGTTGGTCTCTAGGTTAAAGTTGGTAGATCTAACGTGGGTCGTTGGTTCAATAGATCAACGGTCCTGATAAATCAGGGAATAAAGATTTTTGGGGCAGAATTTCGGTGTCCGTTGGATTCCTGTAATGAAACGGTTAGGATTAAATTCTCTGAGTATTTAGTAATTAAAGAGAAATGGAGTGAAAATTGTGGGCCATTGATCAAAAAATGAATGGCCCAGATGACTTTGTGTTTGTTATGTGAGCGAGAGAGGCAAATGACGTGGTGTGCTCTCATTGGCTAAGAGAGGGTGTCACGGATCACCAAGGTGGCAAATGAGATGGGTGTTTGGATTGGGTCAGGTTCGAATTGGGTCTTGTATTTGGGCTAAAAATCATTTAAATGGTAGCCACTTTGTAATTAGTAAAGGAATTGCAATCGTAGCCTTTTAGTCTTTTACTCTTTTGAAATTAATTTAAATAAACTTAATTATTTTCAAGGAAATATAGTAAATATTTGTCACGCCCCAAGACCGAGGAGCACGACCGGCGCTCAACCGAGTGAACCCGACCGAGCAAGCCTGTTAGATTTCATTCTACCCAAACTCATCCACGAAGAGAGATAATACATATTTTCATTAATTAGACGAAAATGTGTTCATGTCTACAATACCAATCCATTTCCAATAGTCTCATCATTTTTAAAGTCTCAAATGGACAAGTAATACAACCACAACATAACATAGTTTGTCTTTCTCCATCACCAATACACAACCCTCACTATGTCTACGGAGCCTCTATAGATAAAGATGAGTACAATGATAATGCCGGCAACAAGGCCCCGACTATACCTCAAATAGAATATACAAAGAACAAAAGATACATGACCCCGGGATGAAGTGGGGCTCACCAAGTCAGCTGGGAAGAAGGTGTAGTACTGCTATCACTGATCAATGTCTCCTGCTGTGGAACCACCTGCATCCATTTAAAGATGCAGCACCCCCGGTAAAAGGGACGTTAGTACCGTCGAATAGTACTAGTATGAACACTAAACACCAATTTAAGAATTCAGAAATACAAGATGAATATGATGAACCAGTGCAGCAATAGTATAATATAGATAACCGTTTAAACCAGAGCAAGCTTATTAAGAGCTATCAATAACATTTATAGGATTTAAGATGAGATCATCTGTAACCATTTTCACACAAAGCGGCCCCGCCGCCTCACCCGATGTATGCAGTGGAGGTGTATGTACAATACCACAACTCTACTTAAGCGGCCCTGCCGCCTCACCCCAATGTATGCGGGTGGATGTATAACCACATTACCAAGAACCTTCACAAGCGTCTATGTCGCCTCACCCCAATGTTTTCAGGTGGAAATGCATCAACGATACCAATACCAACACAAAGCGGTTATGCCGTCTCACCCCAATATATATATGTGGGTGGTGGTGCCACAACAATACCAAACTATACACAAAGCGATCGTACCGCCTCACCCCAATGCATGCGGGTGGAGGTGCAGTCCCACAATACCATAATCCCTACACAAAGCGGTCAAGCTGCATCACCCCAATATATGCGGGTGGAGGTGTATCAAAATCCCAATCTCTACACAACTTGGCATAATAACTTTCACATAAATCACGACTTGAAATTATAACATGTGGATACACAATCCATAGTTTGAAACACATCCTCAATTTATAATGCAATATGATAAGAGCATTTGAAATACAAATTGAACATATAACTTTATCACAAAACTTATCGGAATACTCAGTTTGTAATCAACATCTTGGAACTTACAAGGATAATGTGAATTCCAATTCTTAAAGAAGAGTTTAGCCAACATACCTCAATTGAGCTTCCTTAAATTCTAGAACATTCTGGAATTCTTAGCAACTTTAATCTATTTTAGAAAAATAATAAATTGAACCAAAATTAGGAAGATGATTATGGTTCTAGCTCATTTGAGCATTTTATCAAACACTAGGTGTGCATTAAGGTTTCAAGGCCCTTTTTTTTATGAAGGATTCCATCATCCCACAACCCAATCTTTACCATTTTTAGCTCAACAATCTTCCTACACCCTTTGATAATACATGCATGTAAAATAAACAACTCTCATGCCCAAATATTATCTTGCTAGTTACCCATTTTCAGATGATTTCAAAACTAGGGTTTAGGGTATAGAATCTTACCTCTAGGATGAAGACCTAGTGAGCTTCCCTTCTTAATCTTCCAAATCTTGAGCAAGAATTGAAGAACACCTTCTCACTCTAGGGCACTCTCTCTCACTCTAAAATATCAGATTATGTCTCAAAAATGGCCCAAAGAGTGTATTTAACGAAATAGGGTCAGGTTTTAAAAACCCAAAAATAGAGCTCCGGAACAAGGTATGCGATCGCATAACCGATATACGAACCGCATATTGGTCGCATAATTGGTTACAAAATAGCCAAAAGAACTGTCTGTGTATGCGATCACTATGTGGTCCCCATAACTGTTATTCGGTCGCATAATGCACCACATAACAGTTATGCGGTCGCATAGTCGACAGCATAGCTGCTTCCAGAGTGGCCCTCTCCTGCTCACTTCTGCGGCCATTATGCGGCCCGCAGAGTAATTATGCGGTCGCATAATGGACCGCATAAACGTACTTTTCTGACAAAATTTTCCTTCACTTTCCTGTGCATTGTTCAACCCAAAAAGTCCGAGCCACGGCGAGCTTGCGAGGCTTACTTTCTCAACACGTAAGCCCAGTCCGGCACCATGAAATATTATTTTCTTTGCAAATTTTACCAAGCTTTACACTTAAGTACTTTAAAATTTTTTGGGGTGTTACAGATGGCCTAACAGATCAGGCCGAGATCGGACTCCATGTATGAACACAGTGGCATTCTGAATGAAATGGTGGTAATGTCTCAAATGAGATGGCCTAGCCGATCGGGCCATGATCGGACGCCATGCCGCACACATGGTGGTACTGTGCTGGAAATTATAATGAAACTGTGGTAATGTCTCAAATGAGATGGCCTAGCCGATTGGGCCGAGATCGAACTCCGTGTAAGAAAACGGAGGTATTGTGAATTGTGGAATATTGGTGCTAAAGATCACCTAACTTAATAATACGGAATTGACTTGAAAATGTATATGATCCTTAACATTGTCGTTTCTATATTATTTGAAGCCCTTATTAAATTCTTGACTGTTCCTCTTGTATTATTATTCATTCTATTGAGTTGGTGTTTAGCTTTGCATAATAGTGCTATTTGACGGTACTAACGTCCCTTTTGCCGGGGCACTGCATATTTAAATGGATGTAGGTGGTTACATAGCAGACAGTGTTGATCACAGGTATTGCTGCATCCTCTTCTCAGCGGACTCGGTGAGCCCTATTTCATTTCGGGGTCATGTATTATGCCTTTTATTTATATTGTGGTCACTTTTTGAGGTATAGCCAGGGCCTTGTTGCCGGCACCATCTTTACTCTCTTTTGTATCTTTAGGGGCTCCGTAGACACTATGTGGGTTGTATATGGGTGTTGGGAATGCTAAGTAAGTTATGTTGTGTTTGATCACTTGTTCCATTCGAACGATAAGAAATGTGTATTTTGAGGCCTAAAGGCGCAATAGATAATGAAACGGTTTAATGTTGTATGTATGAACTTCCTTCCGTCTAATTAATGAAATCACGTCTTGTCTTGATCATGGGCGAATTGGATAGAAAGTATCTAACAGGCTTGCTCGGCCGAGTTCACTCGATTGAGCGCCGGTCAAGCTTCCCGAGGTTGGGGCGTGACAATTACCATTGTAGAGCTTTATAGTCTATTTTGCATACTAGGTGTTTGACAAAATTCCTAAGCGAGTTACACCATGTGAATCCTTCTAATTATTATCCGATTTTTGCTATCTTCCTATAGATTGTTATTGATAGAAGTGTTGGAGAGTGAAATCCTATAGATTCTGCCAAAAAATTTCCTTCATTTCTATAATCCTCAACATGTAAGTCCTGTCCGGCACCATGAAATATTATTTTCTTTGCAAATTTTACCAGGCTTTACACTTAAGTACTTTGAAATTTTCCGGGGTGTTACAAAATTATAATTGTTAAATACTACTAATTATTCTAGTTAATTGATTATTTGTAAAAATACTTCACTAGTACATTAATTTTGAATTATTGAAATAGTAACTAATTAACTTTTTTAAGAAGTAATTTATTGAATTAATTATAGAATTTACGCATAGAAATTATTTTATTTCCTAAAATAGTAAATATATTTGCAATTACATAATACTAATACCAAATGATTAATTTCAAAAACTAATACTGAATTAATTTGTAGAAATAGGTATTCATTACTGGAAAATACTTTGAAAATATTTATTGCAAATTATTAAGTATAAATAAATTAATTTTAAAAGGGAGGGTCAAAATTGGCTGTCAACAGCTACCCCTTTTTGACGGTAGTGATTGATTAAAATCGTAATCATGCCTAAAGTTGCACGAACAAAACGTTAAAACATTCAAAGTAATAGCAAAATGAAGCATGCCCACGAGATACTCTTGACTGCGAAGCTAGGTTGCGGCCATCGATTGGTAGAACGTTGGTGACGAGGTTTGCAATTGTCTATTCTGGTGTCCGTGATTGACGGAGCAGTGCTGCGGATTGCTTTTGTTGGCGAAGTTTGCCGTTTGCTATATACAAGGCTCCGATTAGTTGAGCTGACGATTTGCTATATACAAGACTTCGATTTGTGAAGCCAACGTTTGATTTGTACAAGGTGCTCCAATTGATTGAGCTGAGTTTGCTATATACAGGACTTCGATTGGTGAAGCCAATGGTCAGTTTTGTACAAGATACTTCGATTAGGTGACCGGATGGTTTGCTATGTACAAATTTCCGTATTAGTTGTCTGATTCCGAGGCACCTGCAAAAGATTCAAGAGTTAGCTTTAGCTGTACTAGAAAATTTTAAGTATAAAAGGAGGAGATATAATATTAGGCAAGTGGCAGATCCGTCATTTGCCCCAGTGTGGTCCTAGTGCTTCCTTATTCCCTGTTGACCCTACACTCAAAGAAAACTTCTTAGTAGGGGGATGGGGTGGAGTTGGTTTGTATCGACCACAGTGTTGGTTTGCCATATACATATATATACATATATATATATATATATATATATATATATATATATATATATATATATATATTAGAAAATATTTTGAAAATACTTGTTTCTTTTAAAGCAAATGCCGTTATTCCGGATTATGACATGTCACGAAAGGTTTTCCACACGTGAGCGTATTACTTTGAGAACTTCTTCTTGTTTATGTCGATCTTCCATGACACCTATGACAACGCAGGTACCTACTGCGACTGTGTCCTAATTAGAACTAATGCATTACAAAGGCTTTCCTAAGGTTATGACTGAACCCTTTCAGGTTGCCTACGTATCCAAAATGGAATTAGGTCTGAACGTAGTTCGTGGGATGATGATAAAATATGATGAAAAATGACCGAGCATGACTCAGACATCCTACGTATCCAAAATGAAATTAGGTCAAAGCGTAGTTCGATTACAACAGATGTAAAATGATTATATTAAGAATGAAAATGGTTGAGTCTAACTCAAACAGCCTTTTTATCCAAGTGGAATCAGGTCGGAACGTAGTTCAATTACAAAAGATGACTGAATCCAATGAGGATTGCCTACATATTCCTTTCTGAGGAAATCAAGTCAGCGTAGTTCCTGAACAACATATAAAAATGACATTTGGTTTTTCTATTACAATAGAAAGTGGGGAGAGAAACCGAACCCTATGTAGGTAGCTTACGTATCCCTCCGTGGGAAGTTAGGTTGAACGTAGTTCTGTTACATCAAAAATCCCTATCTCTATTTGTTTTCAGACATAGTATCTCTTGATTGCGTCTGAGTTGATAGGCTTCATGTTGACTCTTCCATCCATCTATGCCAGAATTAAAGCTCCACCGACAGTGCTCGGTGAACCACGTAAGGACCTTGCCAAATATTCCTTTGGCTTTTTCTTGTTGGGGAAAGATTTTCTTGAGAACCAACTGCCTCAGTGTGAATCGGCAAGGCTTAACTCATTTGTTAAATGCACTTGCCATCCTGTTCTGATATAGTTTGCCATGACATACTGAATCCATTCTTCTCTCGTCAATGAGCATGAGTTGTTCCTTTCTGATCCATATCCACTCTGCGTCCTCCAATTTTGCCTCTTGAATGACTCTTAAGGACGGTATCTCGACCTCTGCGGGTATCACCGCTACAGTGTCATATACCAACGTGTATGTCGTTTCCCAGTGGATGTTCTCATGGTAGTCCAATAACCTAGTAAAGCGAAAGGTAGTTTCTCATGCCATTGTCTGTGATTGTCCACTATCTTTCGCAGAATCCTCTTGATATTCTTTTGGGCTGCCTCGACTGCCCCATTCATTTGCGATCTGTAGGGTGTCGAATTGTGGTGGATGATTATGAATTTCTCGCAGATTTCTCTCATGAGGTCGCTGTTGAGGTTAGCGGCATTGTCAGTGATGATGGACTCTGGTATTCAAAATCTGCAGACGATGTTGTTTCAGACAAATTCTTACACTAACTTCTTCATGACGGCCTTGTAAGTAGATGTCTCGACCCATTTGGTGAAGTAGTCGATAGCCACCAAGATGAAATGATGTCCGTTTGATGTTTCAGGATCTATGGGTCCAATCACGTCCATGCCCCAGGCGGCGAATGGCCAGGGTGAACCCATTACATTTAACTCATTTGCGGGCTGCATACCTGTTCTGCGGTCCACTCGGCGATCACAGAGTTGAGTTCGGAAGGTCCATTTTCTATTTTTATAACCCGACCCCATTTCTTATAAAATGACTTTGGGGTTATTTTGGTCGGGTTAAACACATATTGTAGAGAGAGGAAGTGCTTCAGAGAGAGAGAGAAAGGAGCCCCAAGTGCATTGATCATCAATCCCCTCCCCAATCTTGAAGATTCAAGGGAATCATTCACTAGACCACCATCTACCCGGGTAAGACCTTGTCCTAAAACCTTCATGCAATTGTTATGGGTTTAATTAGGTTATGGAGTTGGAGATCGGCCATCCATGTGACATTAGGTAGTAGTAGGTGGAATTGTTGAACTATTTTGGATAGTTTCTTGTTGAAATTGGTTGATAGAGGAAGGGATTACCATTGTATAGCTTCGTAATCGATTTTACATAATAGGTGTTTGAAAAAATTCCTAAGAGAGTTACACCATGAGAATCCTTCTAATTATTATCCGATTTTTGCTAGCTTCCTATAGATTGATATTGCTAGAAGTGTTGGGACATTGTAGTAACTTATGGGAAGCTCAAATAAGGTATGTTGGCTAAACTTCTCTCTAGATTCGAATTCCATGATGATCTTGTAAGTTTCAAGTATGGTTGACCCAATTTCCTAAATCCCATGTTACAGGTTGTTCCTAATAAATTTGATTATTCTAAACAAGTGTTGTGTTAAATGATATAAGTACTCAAAATGTGTTCCGATTGCTCCTATCTTAACATGATCTCTTTTGAAAATGAGTTCAAGTAAGGGTGATGTATTAAAACGTTATCACTTCAACTAGTGTTTCAAATAAAAGTCTATTATGCTTAACTTGGAAAGAAAACCCATTGTGCTTAAAACTCATATCGCTTGTATAAATGTTTGAGGTATTGATTCCAAATGACCTTAATTGTTGATAACCTATGATAATGTTTTGAAGTGAAAGAAGTGAGAGTGAGATATAAAATGTGGCCATGGTTGTTGTAACTAGTGAATTTGAGTTGAATTCGTGTTTCAATCGCAAATCACCATGCTCTCCTTTATAAATATTTCCAATGTGATTTAAGTTCTTACATACTAATGAGTTGAAATTGTGTATTGCCCTTTTGGGGGAAAAGTATTTCAAGAATAAGTGGTGTATCACTCGTTTATGATTTTAACCTGTGCTTCAATTGCTAGTCATTTTGCTCCATTCTTTGGAAATGAATCTATTGTGTTTAAAACCTTCATTAGTAATGAACCTAAAGTTGTGATTTCCAAAATAATCTATATGTTAATGTTCATGATGATGATCCTTGAAAGTAAAGAAATGAAAGTGTGGAATATGAAATACGGCCAACGTGCCATGAATGAAGAATCTTACGTATGCCCAATAGAACCAAGGAAATAATGATGTTGTGAATGGTTAAAAGTACTAATGAAGCTATATATAGTGTGAAAGGTTATAAAGTGAATATATTTGTACTTCTGCTTTCCTTGTGTGCAAACAAAATGGTTTTGGGAGTATTATTAGCGAACCGAGGAAGGGTGGGTCATAAGGCCCACACGCAAAACCAAACGTGTTGGTGTAGGAGTTGATTGTGATTATTCCCCTTATTTGGGATGAGATAGATATGTTGAGATTATTCCCTTTGATTGGGATGAGATTATTGATAGCCCTGGCTTTGATGTCGACTCACACAGCATATGTGGGGAGATGACCTAGCCGGTCAGGTGGTGATCGGACGCCATGTTGCGCGCATGGTGGTTCCTACTCTTGGTAACACCTTTCTTTCCTTCGCATCACATGTCAATCTACATTGCTCGTGGAGACACGGCTTAGCCGATCGGGCCGAGATAGGACTACGTACTAAAAACATGGTGGTGTATCGGTGCTAATGATCTCCCAACCGAAAAGAAAAATATTACTTTTGTATTTTGAAAATTGTTATGTTTTAACTTGGCATTTGGGTATCATTGAATATTAATTGCTGCTTTCATGAATATTCACTTTTTTTATTGGCATTCTATTTTGAAAGAGGACATTTAGCTTTACATACTAGTACTATTCCACATGTACTAACGTCCCTTTTGCCGGGGGCGCTGCATCTTCAATAGATGCAGGTGGTTCGTCAGCGGGCAGCTTTGGTCCTCATTAGCAGTTACTCTTTATTCAGAAGGTTTTGGGTGAGCCCTACTCTGTTCCGGGACTGATTTCACTTGATGTTGTACTTTGTGTTTTGAGGTATAGCCAGGGCCTTGTCGCAAGCACTTCCATATTACTCTTTTGTTGTACTTAGAGGCTTCGTAGACATGTTGTGGTTAGTGTTCAATGTTGGGAAATGAACTAGAAGTGTTGGTATTTTGGCAAACATGTTTTCTCTCATAAATATGAATTTGTGATATATTGAATATTGTAAATGAATATCCTTTGAGTAATGGAAAAGAATATGAAGCACTTGACTCATTTTATGTCTATTAGTTTAGTGCACCTCATCCTCGTTGCGTGAACTATAGGAGATGTCATTCGGGGGTATGTTACTATGGTACCAATGTATGTTATGGTTGTGGAGTCGAGGGGAATCAGTTAAGGTACTGCCCTGTCAACCTATGGTCAATAAGTAAGTCACTCCTTGCTACATCATTATGAACACCGTATTATTTTTCTTTGTAATATATGTACATCTGCATTGAAGAGCCTGCATAAACATGGTCTTAGCAAGAAACTGAACCACAAAACATTGCATGTATCCACTCTTTGAATAAGACGCATAATTCGTGAAGCCTCTTTATCAAAATTCCCTTAATTACAACCTCTTAAGAAATTGAGTTCCATAATGATTTCCTTGAAATGAGTTCTAACCCTGGGTTAATACTTCCCACTTGCTTCCCCAAATTCTCAACAAAGGACTATACTTGATGAATTTCTTATAGGACCTTCCGATTCAAGTAGATAACACTTTCTCACTTGTGCTCATGCATGAACCATCATAATGTTTACCTACATGGTATAGAATCTAATGTAAGACAACCTAGTGTTGAGATTCTTCTTGATCCACTCTGTCTCCCTCTCCTATGTATGTGGCTCATAGGATTTAAGGAATCACCTTACCCCTTTGTGGACATTATCATGAACCATTCTCATGGCCTAGTAACATAAGAGCATATCTTAGCACCTATCATACGTGCTCATGACAATGGAAATGGTCACTTGTCCTCATAAAGTTTTTCAGGAATTTGAGATTTTCATAAATTCATCATAAGAAGATCTTTCATTTGCCCATCTCAATATAACTTTCATGACCACTTAGATCATTCCGCAGTAAGTAACTCGCCTTGTTCCTAGTATTATAGTTGCCCATGATGTGGCCTGGTATTGTAGTTTGAGAGTTATTATTGCAAAAACATGTCCATCTCATAACAAATGTTCGTTCTCTCTTTACATCTCTACAACGTGTTCTGACTGTGTTCCTTACTTAGTAAATTTATTGTGCTAGTTTCCCGATGCTTGTTGGATAACCATGAGAGTTCGCATTCTTCTATACGTTGTTGGAACACTTCCTTTCTCATAAGGATCCTTAATAGGCTCTCCATCAAGACCGAATGCATTGTTGGGGTTATCATAGCATCATGTCGGCTTCTCATGCTTTTCCCCTCCTTCGGTAGCGTATGGGTACCTTTCAAGTCATAAAATCCATGGCGAACTCATTATGAACATTTGCAAACCTTCCATGATTATTCTATAGTACCTCCCTAGGTTCCATTATCTTTAAACACTCGGCTTCTAGAATCATTTACTATGCCATTGTCATGCGCGGAGAGTTTACTGTCCTTAACATTTCCACCTCTCTAGGTGGATAGGGGTTTATCATTTGCCTTTCTCCTCGGAGCATCATATTAACCATTAGAACCTCTCCAACTCATGCATGATTTAATCCCAATATTATGATGTCCTAGCTACATCGTTTCACTCATGTATGGTTGAAGTCAAGTAGCCTTACCATGACCTTTCCCTCCCCACTTCAGGTGGGTGTTTCAAATTCTGGCACATATCATGAGCATATTGATTTGAAAGACAAGTTTGTCGTATCTCTAGTCCTCTCATATAGGCTCAACTATCAGGAAGGGTTAAGCTGTTAGAATGATAATAATCTCCCAAGTGTTCAACCTCTTTTTCAACCCCGTGGGCTTGTGGCATAGATTTCGTGTGTCAGATACTGTTAGGAGTGTAATGCAACTTCATGTATCTTTGAAACCTCTATCGCATTCGTGGTGCAAGAATCTTCTCCTTCCAAGTTAAACTGATTTTCCCTACACTCTAGTAGGAAACTGGTGTTACGTACTTGGCTATTTTTCCTTAAGGCTTATTTTTTTGCCGAGCAAGGCACATATAGAATAAAACAATTGCCACTATCCCTTTCATAACTCATCATAACTGATGCTAACATCTTTATCCTTCCAACCATGCCTCCCATGTATCTCTTGTCTAAAATGACTCGCTTTTTTTACATCTTAAGATCATGTATATGGTCCTTACATTGTCAATGTCTACTAGGCAACTCTAGGTCCCATTTGTATAACCAATGATGTTATCACACTGAATAACCATGTCAGCGCTATTGGTAGTAACCCCCATATCTCTTTGGATATAACTTCCTGTAATTCCCTACTCAGCACATTGATGAATTCCTGAACAATTCCAGCTCAATCTCGAACCCCGTTGTTTTTCCTTATATTAGATCTACCGATAGTAGTAGGTTCAGCATGTCAGAGAAGAAGCATCATTCCATGATCGAACATATTGGGTAGGAACTCTATGGTCATATCCATTCTAGCATATAATAGCATAATTGGTGAAGGTCGCCAAAGGTTTAATTTTTGTGTTCGGCGTAGAGATTTAGAGTTGAATAAAGTGAACAGGTTACTCTCAAGATTTTCTGTGAATTGTTAATAAAGGTAAAGTAGGTGTGGTCACATTAGGCCTTATGGAATCCTGAAGGAAATAAGTCAAACTATGAGTATGATGTTTCCCCATCATTGTTCTCCATGAACCCGGTGCTTAATGTGTCAATGTCAAAGAAGGTAGTTGGAAATCCTTTGTCTGTCGTTCCGGTGGAAGCTATTGAAGGTGAAGTTAATGGATAATTGGTTCATGAGAGGTACCTAAATGTTATTCTTGTTAGATAAGTCCGGGAGTTGAGATTGCCTCCGTGAAATGCTATGGCGAATTCTTGTTAGATAAGTCCGTGAAATGTTTGTATAGCAAATGGTTGTGATTCGAAAGGTACTTTCTATGTGTTACGATTCAAATATGTACAGTTCATCTCCAGATATTGATTTTGATAATATAATGACGGTAATGTTGAAATTTGTATTATTGATATATTGTGATGCTTTGTTAAGTTGTGAATGTGTTGTTAGGAGTGGTTTTGGTATTTTGCTGGCAGGTGGATAGGCTCAAAGAGAGGGGAAACTCTGCCGAAATTTCTGAAAAATTTGGGAGTTAGTCAAATTTTGGGGCTTGAGATATTAGAAAGAAGAGTTGAGTTATTTTAGGTGTTTGGGGTGGACTATACTCCTCATTCGAGGACGAATGATCCTAAGTGAGGTAGGATTTAAGGCCCCATAAAATTTCACCCAAGAATTTAAGATTTTGTGGTGCCGAGGTAGACTAATTTGTACGAAGGTTGTAGATAATTTTTGCAACCGCAGATCTGTTTCGCGGGCCGCATATCCATCGCGGAGTTGAGTAGAAAATTTGTTGAATTTTGAAGGTCATTTTACCGTCCATTATGCGATCGCATATCCGTTTCGCGGTCCGTACTTCCGTCGCAGATTTAGCATGAAGAATTTCGAAGGGTGATTCTTCGGTCCATTTTGCGGCCGCATAACTGGTCTGCGGACCGCAGACCTACCGTAGACCTGTCCAGACCATCAGAGTTTTTGGGATCGTTTTTGCGGTTCATTTTGCAGGTCGCATACCTATTCGGTTGTCCACTCTGCGATCACAAAGTTGAGTTCCGAGGGTCTATTTTATATTTTTATAACCCGACCCCATTTCTTATAAAATGACATTGGGGTTATTTTGGCCGAGTTAAGCACATATTTTAGAGAGAGAGAGAAGTGCTTTAGAGAGAGAGGAAGGAGCCCCAAGTGCATTGATCATCAATCCCTGCCCCAATCTTGATAATTCAAGGCAATCATACACTAGACCATCATATACCCAGGTAAGACCTTGTCCTAATACCTTCATGCAAGTGTTATGGGTTTAATTAGGTTATGTAGTTGGAGATAGGCCATGCATGTGACACTAGGTGGTAGTAGGTGGGATTGTTGATCTATTTTGGGTAGTGTCTTGTTGAAATTGGTTGAAGGAGGAAGGGATCACCATTGTAGAGCTTCGTAGTCAATTTTGCATAATAGGTGTTTGATAAAATTCCTAAGAGAGTTACACCATGAGAATCCTTTTAATTATTATCCGATTTTTGCTATCTTCCTATAGATTGATATTACTAGAAGTGATGGGACGTTGTAGTAACTTAAGGGTAGCTCAAGCATCGTATGTTGGCTAAATATTTCTCTAGAGTCAAATTCTCTGATGATCCCGTAAGTTTCAAGTATGGTTGACCCAAGTTCCTAAATCCCATGTTACAGGTTGTTCCTAATAAATTTGATTATTCTAAACAAGTGTTGTGTTGAAAGATATATGTACTCAAAATGTGTTCCAATTGCTCCTATCTTATCATGATCTCTTTCAAGAATGAGTTCAAGTAAGGGTGATGTATTATAAAGTTATCACTTTAACTAGTGTTTCAAATAAAAGTCTATTATGCTTAACTTGGAAAGAAAACCCATTGTGCTTAAAACTCATATTGCTCGTATACATGTTTGAGGTATTGATTCCAAATTCCCTTAATTGTTGATAACCTATGATAATGTTTGGAAGTGAAAGAACTGAGAGTGAGATATAAAATGTGGCCATGGTTGTTGTAACTAGTGCATTTGAGTTAAATTCGTATTTCATTCATAAATCACCATGCTGTCCTTTATAAATATTTCCAATGTGATTTGAGTTCTTACATACTAATGAGTTAAAATTGTGTATTGACCTTTTCAGGAAAAAGTATTTCAAGAATAAGTGGTGTATCACTCATTTATGATTTTAACTTGTGCTTCAATTTCTAGTCATTTTGCTCTATTCTTTGGAAAGGAATCTATTGTGTTTAAAACCTTCATTACTAATGAACCTAAAGTTGTGATTTCCGGAATACTCTATATGTTGATGTTTATGATAATTATCCTTGAAAGTAAATAAATGAAAGTATGGAATATGAAATACGACCAACGTGCCATGAATGAAGTATCATACGTATGGCCAATGGAGCCAAGGAAATAATGATGCTTTGAATGGTTGAAAGCACCAATGAAGCTATATGTAGTATGAAAGGTTATGAGGTGAATATATTTGTACTTCTATTTCCCTTATGTGCAAACAAAATGTTTTTGGGAGTATTATTGTTGAACCGAGGAAGGGTGGGTCGTAAGGCCCACACCCGAAACAACACGTGCCAGTCTAGGAGTTGATTGTCATTATTTCCCTTATTTGGGATGAGATTGATGTATTGAGATTATTCCCCTTGATTGGGATGAGATTGTTAATAGACTTGGATTTGATGTCGACTTACACGATATATGTAGGGAGACGACCTAGCCGATCGGGTGGTGATCGGATGCCATGTTGTGTGCATGGTAGTTCCTACTATTGGTAACACCTTTCTTTCTTTCTCATCACATGCCAATCCATATTGTTCGTGGAGAGACGACTTAGCCTATCAGGCCGAGATAGGATTTCGTGTTAAAAACATGGTGGTATATCGGTGCTAATGATCTCCCAACCAAAAGGAATAATATTACTTTTGTATTTTGAAAATTGTTATGTTTTAACTTGGCATTTGGGTATCATTGAATGTTATTTGCTGCTTTCATGATTATTCGCTTTTTTATTGGCATTCTATTTTGAAATAGGACATTTAGCTTTACATACTAGTACTATTCCACATGTACTAACGTCCCTTTTGTCGGGGGCGCTGCATCTTCAATAGATGCAGGTAGTTCGTCAGCGGGCAGCTTTGGTACTTGTTAGCAGTTACTCTTTATTCAGCAGGTTTTGGGTGAGCCCTACTCTGTTCCGAGCCTAATTTCACTTGATGTTGTACTTTATATTTTGAGGTATAACTGGGGCCTTGTCGCCAGCACTTCCATATTACTCTTCTGTTGTACTTAGAGGCTCCGTAGACATGTTGTGGGTGGTTTTCAATGTTGGGAAATGAACTAGAAGTGTTGGTATTTTGGCAAACATATTTTCTCTCATAAATATGAATTTGTGATATTTTAAAAATTGTAAATGAATATCCTTTGAGTAATGGAAAAGAATGTGAAGAACTTGACTCTTCTCATGTCTATCTCTTATTATTGGTTCTTAAATTGTTCATCGGTAAGGTTGGGTAAAAGGCATCAAGTAGGCTTGCTTGACCGGGGTATCTCGGTTGAGTGCCAGTCATGCTCCCCGAGGTCAGGGCGTGATAGGATGAAATCCCTTGAATCTGGCACTGGTGACACTTCTGCACGTATCGGATACTGTCGCTTTCCATAGTCATCCAAAAGTATCCAGCTCTCAAAATTTTCTTAGCTAATGTGACCCCGTTCATGTGGGGTCCGCACGTCTATGCATGTATTTCTTCCAACAGCCTGGTTGCTTCAGTGGCGTCTACACATCTTAGCAAACTTAAGTGTGGAGTCTTCCTGTACAAGACTTCTCCATCAAGGAAGAAGTGGTTTGCCAACCTCCTGAGGGCTTGCTTTGACCATTAGTAGAATTATCCAGGTATTCTATGGTTGGAAAGAATTTCTTGATGTCATGATACCATGGTTTACCATCGGGTTCTTCACCTACATGGAAGCAATAGGCATGTTGATCCCTGATCTCTACCTTGATAGGGTCGATATAGTTCTTGTCTGGATGCTGAATCATAGATGATAAGGTTGCAAAGGCGTCGGCGAACTTGTTTTGAATTCTGGGAACGTGCTTGAACTCAATCTTTGTGAACTTCTTCCACAGCTCCTTCACGCAGTGCAAGTATCGTAGTATCTTAAGATTCTTTGTGGAGCATTCTCCTTGGACTTGGTGAGTCTACAAATCAGAATCTCCTATGACCAAAAGCTCTTTGATGTTCATGTCGACTGCCATTCGGATTCTAAGGATGCACGCCTCGTATTCAGCCATATTATTGGTACAAGGAAATCTTATCTTTGCCGATGCTCGATAGTGTTGTCCAGATTCCGAAATCAGGACTGCCCCAATTCCGACTCCTTTGAAATTTCTCCATCGAAAAGCATTCTCCACCCGAGGTATGATTCTGCAATATCCTTCCCGGAAAATAGTACTTCTTCATCGGGGAAATATGTGGTAAGCGATTCGTAACCTCCATCCACTGGATTCTCGGCGAGTTGGTCAGCTAAAGTTTTCCCTTTGATAGCCTTTCGAGTTATGTACACAATGTCAAATTCGCTGAGGAGAATTTGCCATTTGGCTAGCTTCCCGGTAGGCATTGGCTTCTGAAAAATGTACTTGAGCGGGTCGAGCTGAGATATCAGATGCGTGGTGTACGCTAACATATAATGCCTTAGCTTCTGAGCAATTCAAGTTAGGGCACAACAAGTGCGTTCTATTAGGGTATACTAGGCCTTGCATGGCGTGAACTTCTTGCTTAAGTAGTAGATGGCTTGCTCATTTTTCCCAGTTTCGTCATGCTGCCCCAACACACAACTGAAGGCGTTGTCCAAGACTGACAAATAGAGCAACAATGGTTTCCCTAGTTCGGGGGGAACCAACACTGGCGGGTTTGAAAGATACTCTTTGATTTTGTCGAAGGCTTTCTGGCACTCCTTCGTCCATTTTGTGGCAGCATCCTTCTTCAGCAACTTGAAAATGGGTTCATAGATTACCGTGGACTGGGCTATGAAAAGACTCATGTAATTTAGTCTGCCCAGGAAACTCATGACATCTTTCTTGCTCTTTGGTGGTGGTAATTCCTACATGGCCTTGATTTTTGAATCATCCAGTTCTATCCCCTTCTTGCTTACAATGAAACCCAATAGTTTCCCAACGGGAACTCCCAACACACACTTTGCTGGGTTTAACTTCAAACTGTACCTTCGCAGGCATTCGAAAAATTACCTCAAGTTGTCCAAGTGCTCTGAACTCTTTCAAGACTTCATGATGACATCATCCACATATATATATAAATCTCCTTATGAAACATATCGTGAAAGAAGGTTGCCATGGCCCTCATGTAAGTGGCGCCGGCGTTCTTGAGACCGAGCGGCATAACTCTATAATAGTAGACTCCCCAAGGCGTGGTGAAAGTTGTCTTCTCTGCGTCTTCATCATGCATTATGATTTGATGGTCTCTAGCAAAACAATCCACAAATGACTGTAGTTCATGCTTCGCGCAATTGTCGATGAGGATGTGGATATTTGGCAGGTGGAAATCGTCCTTTGGACTAACTTTGTTGAGATCTCAGTAGTCCACACATATTCTGATCTTTCCATCCTTCTTGGGCACTGGGACGATGTTTGCCAACCAGCTTGGATAGTTGGTGACCCTTACTACATTGGCTTCTATCTGTTTGGTCACTTATTCTTTTATCCTCAGACTTCAATCAGGTTTGAACTTCCTGGGCTTCTGCTTGACCGGCGGTCTGGTAGGGTCAGTGGATAGTCGATGCGAGACAATGTCGGTGCTTAATCCTAACATTTCATCATAAGACCATGCAAACACGTCGACGTACTATCGGAGGAGCTCAGTCATTTTTTCCTTCTACTCGGCTTCTAGGTGAATGTTGATTCTGGTTCCTTTTACATCTTCTTCGCTTCTTCGAGATTGGGATTCTTATGACTCTCAAGTTGCTCGATCTCCTGCGGGAGATTGTCTCGCATCATACTCTCGTCATATTCCTCATAATCTGGGTTGTTGCACTCAGTAGTTTCGTTCCATGTCATAATCGTGGAACGCGGTTTGTTATCGGTTTGATTACTGAAAAGGAAATCTAGGTATAAATAAAGCAGTAAAACAAAGTTGCGATATTTAGGAAAATAATTCTTTTATTTCATCAAAAGGGGAACGTCTTAAGAGTTCACAAGAGGCAAATGACAAAAGGGTGCAGACACAGTACAAGACTGAATTGACCGTGCTCTTTTCAAAAGAAAACTTTTACAGTTCCACACTACCAAGACTGGCGGTCCAATTCTGCAGCTCTTCCCCTGGTTTGGCATCCCTGATAGTCGGTGTCTTGATGTCAGTTCCTTCACAGCATTCTTCAATCATATTCACGAATAACTTTCCCATCCCGTTGATGATATCATCTTCGGGTGCTGAACTCTGTCCCGGACTTGCAACATGCTCTATCACAAAAACCTTTGTCCCGGACTTGCAACATGCTCTATCACAAAAACCTTTTTCCCGGAGCTAACAGTGCGAGCTTTCCCTTTCAGAGGCTGATATCCTATGTCAGCCCTTCCTTTCTGCCCATTGTATTCAATTGGCTCTGTGATTCCATCTGACTTGGCTCCCAACCTTGTTCCTAACGCTCCACATTATTATATTACGACGATGTTATACACTATAGTATTGTACGTTGAATTTGTCGTAAGATAGTTCACATCAGTTCAAGGACAAGATTATTTGGATATTATAAGTATTATGCTATTTCAAACAAGTGACGAGTAAATTTGTGAAGGTGAGAGGGTAAGAAAATCGAAGAAATGAATTTCGTCGACGTTTGACATTTTGAGATAAAATACGGTCCAAGCTACAATACCCTGTATTTATGGATTAGTGCCATACAAAGTACTATATGACCATGATAGTAAGGTGTATAAGGTATGTTAAAAGTGAGTAGTATTTTAAGTAAGTTGAGATAATTCTTAATTATGTGAGTAATTGGTCAATTATTGGGTAACGGGATATTACCTAATTAACTAAGAAATTGTAGGATAAGATTAAACCCCCCAAAAACGTGGCAGCACCCCAAACCTTATGACTCTTAAATAATTATAGATTAGGTGGAAAGATTTAAGTCATTATGGATTATGTGGTTAAGCCACCACATAAAGTGGGGCCCACATCCATATATAAGATATATCAAAACTTAAGAGACATTCTAAGTAACGTGAAGATCATCCAATTTCAACTTACTTAGAAGGCCTCTCTAACTTAGTAACGTGAGAATTTTAGCATCTTTAACAAATTCAACAAGATTTCATGGCAATTCGACAAGATTTCATAGCATCTAAAGGAACGTGAGATTTTGCAATTACAAGGGAGTACAGTGCAATCTTTCTCAAGAATATCATACGAATTTTTCCCTACTCTAGGCATGTTAAGGCTAAGCCCTTCCTTCATTTTTGCATGATCTCATAACTACATGAGTTTGATATCGAGTCATAAAAAGAAATTTGTATTCCTGAACTTATGTACATTATCCTAGTCTCATAAATTACAGTATTTTCCCTTATCGGGACTTTATATTCAATTGAGTATTATCTTCTTCCAGTCAAGAGAGAGGAGGTTCTATATATATATACATTATTACAGTATTTTCACCACCATCGAGCTATAATCGGTGGGCAGGCCCCTATTGGGCAACCTCTGATCAGATGGTAAGTTATATACCTAGCCTACTGTGGCTGAGCGCCTATGAGAGAGCCAGAATGGCCGAGATACAGAGCCTAGTATGGCCGAGCACCTTTGAGCGAGCCTACTATGGCAGAGCAGTTATATATACCGAGCCCTATAAGGTCGGACAGCTATTTTACTTACTATATTGAGAGAGTTGAGTCAGTATCAGCAGGTAAGCATATCTTCAGATTATCTTTGACTCCCAGTTACTTTTAGTTATTATATTATCAGTTCAGTTATAGCTTTCAGTTATTCGGTTGCCTTACATACTCGGTACATTATTTAATATTGACGTCCTTTTTGCCGGGGACGCTGCATTTCATGCGTGCAGGTTCAGACAGACTAACGAGTAGACCTCCTCAGTAGGTGTTGCCCGGGTTTAGCTTGATCGGTAAGCTCCACGTCCTTCGTAGTTCCGGGTCTAGAGTTTTACGTACCTCTTGTGTATATATGTGTATATATATATGTTATGGATAGGTCGGGGCCCTGTTCTGATCACAGTACATCCATCAGTAGAGGCTTGTAGACATATCATATCAGTTAGTGCAGTATATTGGGCTTGTAAGCCTTGTATGTATATTTTGTTGGTTTTCCAGCTGTAGTAGTTATGACGGCCTTGTCGGCCCAGCTTTATATTGATGTTTAGTCAGCATTTGCAAATTGTCTTGCAATGTGGCCCATGGCCAAAGTATGACATTATATGTTCAGAGTCCCTTAGTCGCAAGTTGGTATGCAAGGATAGGTGAGGCACCGGGTGCCGGTCTCGCCACCCAGGTTCTGGGCATGACAGAAGTGGTATCAGAGCAGTTCTGTCCTAGGGAGTCTACAAGTCGTGTCTAGTAGAGTCTTGTTTATGGGTGTGTTATGCACCACACTTATAAGCAGGAGGCTACAGGGCATTTAGGACTGTCAGTCTTTCTTCTTACTCTAGATCGTGTGGTATAGCTCAGTTGTAATAACTCAATTTCCTAAACTCTATCGTATTCATAATACGATAATGCCTACATCTAGAAAGACGGTTGGTAAGAGATTGCAGGCAGCTATGAAAGAGTTGAGTCACAGGAACTCGATTTTGCATGATGCTTATGATGAGTAAATGTAAGGTCTTTAGTAGATCATGTGTGTACTAAGCCTCTTGATAAGGATCCTTAAGGCAAATAATATCTATCCACCCCTATGGTGAAAGGCAATGAGAGATTCAAAAGATAGATACACGCTTCAACAAGTAAAAGGAGCAAGATGAGAATGGTACGAGGTACCTAGTTAATGAAGATTATCGGTATTTTCAACTCCGGCAGAAAAATATAAGCATTATGAGTTACCTTCAACAGTAACAGAGGTATGTATAATTGGCCACACCCATCTCAGTTATACCCTACTGGGGGCTAACAGGTGTAGTTTAAGAAAAGGACGGGATATTTGGATCCGGCTGGGGTTAGAGTAACCCAAAATAGTGAATGGATTGTTTGTGTTAGTTGACATTTCCGAAGGATATTACAAAGGTGCTAATAGATCTCCTTGTGAGGCACCCAGATGGTGCACTCTAGAATATTACAATTAGATGTGAATACTAGCATCATCAAAAAATTTCAAAAGATAGGCACTGAAAGCTTGGAAGGGATAAATATTACCTTAGTGTGGCTCGTGTCCCTAGTAGAGCGAGAACATTAAGAAACCCGAAGAGCCACTGGATGGAGCAAAGGGGAGCTAAAAGAAAAAGAATTTCTTGTTCGAGTTTTCAGAATAAAGTGATAGACATAAATGTTAGCGGGAAATAAGAAAAGAGTTAATGAAGAATTATGAGTAAGATATGATACATGGATGACAACGGTAGATCAAAAGATGACAGTATTACAGAGTCTATAGTCAAGTGAATGAAAAGCCGAGAGGTGACAGGCCTTGAGACAATAAAAGAGTATAGACCATAAAGTCATATCCTCATTTCGAGAAATAAGTTTGTGACTCCAACACGACTACCAGAAGGAAAAGTCTGACCCAGAGTAATAGAAATCAGTATGGGCTGGTGAACAAGATAAACTAAACATGAATTAGGGACTGAATGATTTGATAATGGTCGACGTCATAAGAAGTCCAGATTTCGTTCCGGCGATAATATAATGGACAACAGAAGTAGATTCATGAGAAATTCAGAGAATGGTCATTCAGGAAGACGCTTCCCTAAAACAAGCAATGTGAGCAAAGTTCAGCTTAAGGGACCGTATGTGCCAGTTATACTAAGTGTCACCCTCGCGAATAAGGAAATTTATTATCCTTGGTACAGAAGGATTACCCCGAGGTGAGTAAGGGTCATCGATAATGTGAAAAGATGCCAAATATGAAGAGGTAAAACATCTATACATAGATTATCGTAGCACTAAATCAATGTACTCCCCAAAAGGGGGGAGTATGGAGTGATGTGGCATTAAGTCGGAATTAAGCGGTTCTAGTAACTATGGAATGGTAAAGGAAGAATGCGATAAAAATGAGAAAGGGATGAGATCGCACTTATTCAAATCCTACAGATATGCTATAATTCAAGAATATTATGCAAGCACGACGTCAAGGAGAGGAAGTAAGGGTTCGTGCCCGGGATGTTTTTGATAAATAAGGAGCTAGTGCGAGAGGTAAGTTAAGACAAAAGGAATAACCCAAGAAAGATTACGTGGAATATTGATATGAGAATGGGCCATAGAGTAGTTAGCAGTTAACTCAGGAAGAGCCTAGTTATGGCTATACAGGTGGTTACAGATGAATCAGCAGATCGTGCAAGATAAACATAGTAAAACCCAATATAGTAAATTCAGTCTCACAAATATGACATCGTAACCTTGAGAAATATTAAGATGAGAGTTGGGGTAGTTAAAGGTACCGTATGAGTGTTACGGAGGTAAAAGAGAGTGCCACTGGGAAGACAATCAAAATATCAGCTTAAAATCAACCCTAAGAGAATAAGGGCATGAAGGTAAGTAAGTAAGGATAATTACAAGTAAGAAAGAACATCAAAAATTCCGCCGGGTAAACGATGTAATAAGCTCGCAGCCTTGCAAGAATCAGAGGGTCCTCCCTAAGTACTACAATGAAACACTAGCTGAGAAAGTAAGGAAGAAGGCTTCGACCTAAGCTCAGTGACCTAAAGAGGAAGTGATATTATAACAACAGTCTTACAACAACGTTGTATGCACTCCATAAGAAAGTGGAACCTACCGTGTCTAACAGACAGGAAGTAAAAATCAGAAGTGATATTCAAGATCATATGAGTGGTATGGAATTAAAATATGTATGGGCACTAAGATAAGTTAAGTATGCAAGAAACAAGGGGGCAAAAACACCAGGAAAAGTAATTGCCTACGTTTAAAGAAAGTTGAGAAGGAACGAAAGGATTTATTCGATCAGTGATCCAGAGTTAGTTATGCCATGAACGCACTTACGATTCCGGAATATTATCCATGTAGCATATATTTTGACATTCATAAAGCAATAGAAGACTCCGGTATAAGTTAAAAGAAAGAATTGAGCCCAGGGTATAAACTAAGGATTGAATTGTTAGAAGATTGTATCATGGATATTCTATAGCGCCCATGGAAGGCTAAAGTAATAACTAATATCAGGAGCTGCAGATCGGAAGATAGCTCAAGCCTACGTGAAGGCTGATCAGAAGGAAGAGGGAACTAAAGAGTTACATCGACCAAATAAATCAGGAGTCTGATTATTAGACACAAAAAATTATAGAAATCGTGATAAAGAATATTGCAGACTTACTCTAATATCAGAGGTACAAGAGAGATAGTACAACAACCATATTCTATAATGGCTTTACGATAAAGACAGTTAGAAGAAGTACCAGCCTCATAAGAAGTCAGTATGAAGCTCCCGCCGGATTGTGTATGCACCAAAGGTGCAAGTATTATAATAGAGCTTCAAGTTGTGGATGTAAATTGTACCTATGTGGAAGGAAGGTTATGAAAGAGATAAAATATGTGATGCGAGAATTTTAAGGCAAGTAAGGTAAAGGAAGGTTGTGAATAGTCCATATTTCAGATAGAAGGCTAGAAGCGCTAGGATTCAGTATCCAGGAATGATAGCAGCGTCGTCAGTGGCATACCTTCCAGTCTATGGTTTCTAGGTATCGAGAGGTCTAGTTAAGAGAGTAAAGAAGAGTTTGAGACGATGTGATATCTCGTTTGATGTTCCAGAATGACTCAAGGAAATCTATGGTGCAAGCAAGTTGAAGGAAGGTTGCGAGTAGTATAAATGGATATGTGTAAGTCGCAAGCTAAAGTATGGTAGAGCGACAAGGTTTTAGGAAGACAGGAGTAAGGATAAGAAAAGGCGAGTGAGAAGGTGACGAAAAGGGATAAGTCCTCGGGATTAAGCCCAAGAAAACAAGAAGAGCTGATGGTTTCTCTAAGTTATAGAAAACTCAGTATAGCCTGAATAACCTCAAAGGAGTCTAAGACTAGTAGCATTTAGAAGAGATGGAATGCTGCCCTAGTAGTAGAATGAGGGTGTGATTGTGATAGATAAAGGATGACGATTGGGCCTTCAATTGAGTAATGACTTGAAGAGGATTTCATGAATTGTACGGGATTAAAATACCCATGTAAGGTGAGTCACATTGGGATGCTATAAAATACAGTTATGGAAGTATAGTATCGCCCCTAGGTGGATCAATCTAATCATTTCAGATATTCCCCGATGAGACGTAAGCCCTAGCGGCAGTGTTACATAAAAGGTCAAGTTATCAATGGTAGATTATAGATCAATATTGAGGTGAATAAATAATGGATGGATAAGAGATACAAAGTATGAGATGAGAGTAGGCTGTCATTCTTAAGATAAACAGTAACGAGGAAGCATTAAAGGACTTAGATTTATACATCTATGATAAGAAGCGAGAGAGTAACCTGGAATTGGGTAGCAGACTTCGATAATAATAAAACCAAGGTAAGAGTTATGGTAAAGTATGACCAACCTAGATGCAGTAAAGTCATACGGATGAATAACTAGGTCTATGAAATAAGATATAACAATATTCGTAAGTTCGACAAAGTACCGAGCGAAGAACTTCAGTATACCTATAGATGCCCAGAGGGACATCTTATTAAGCTCTGTATATATTTACAAAGTGAGGCCTAGAGATTGGCTAAAAGCTGGAGGCAAAAAAAAGAGAAAAGAGTCGCATAGGCGCATTTACAAAGACAGAGTCGTACAGGCTGCATGATAAAAGGTAGCAACAGTTACAAGATTGGAAGGAATCCGACCACGAGTCGTGGTGTGAGAAAGAGGCCTAAAGGGGGGAATGCCCTGGCCTTTGGATTTATTCATAGAACAGTTGCCTAAATGGCAAGAACAGTATTAAAACCATTCGTAAGAGCCATCCAGTTAAGAGACCGATAAATGCATTAGTCAACATTCGAGGACGAATGTTCCAAAGGGGGGAATGATGTTATGCCCCGCAGTATTACGTCGATGTTACGCTCCGCAGTATTATATTACGATAATATTATACCGTGTAGTATTGTACGTTGAATTTGTCGTAAGATAATTGACATCAGTTCAAGGACAAGATTATTTGGAGATTATAAGTATTATGCTATTTCAAACAAGTGACGAGTAAATTTGTGAAGGTGAGAGGGTAAGCAAATCAAAGAAATAAATTTCGTCGAAGTTTGATATTTTGAGATAAAATACGGTCGAAGCTACAATATCCCGTATTTATGGATTAGTGCCATACAAGGTACTATATGACCATGATAGTAAGGTGTATAAGGTATATTAAAAGTGAGTAGTATTTTAAGTAAGTTGAGATAATTCTTAATTATGTGAGTAATTGGTCAATTATTGGGTAACGGGATATTACCTAATTAACTAAGAAATTATGGGATAAGATTAAACACCCCCCAAAAAAATGTGGCAGCACCCCAAACCTTATGACTCTTAAGTCATTATAGATTAGGTGGCAAGATTAAGTCATTATGGATTATGTGGTTAAGCCACCACATAAAGTGGGGCCCACCTCCATATATAAGACATAAAAAAAACTTAAGAGACATTCTAAGTAACATGAAGATCTTCCAATTTCAACTTACTTAGAAGGACTATCTAACTTAGTAACGTGAGAATTTTAGCATCTTCAACAAATTCAACAAGATTTCATGGAAATTCAACAAGATTTCATGGAAATTCAACAAGATTTCATGGAAATTCGACAAGATTTCATAGCATCTTAAGCAACGTGAGATTTTGCAATTACAAGGGAGTATGGTGCAATCTTTCTCAAGAATATCATACGGATTTTTCCCTACTCCATGTATGTTAAGGCTAATCCCTTCCTTCATTTTGGCATGATCTCGTAACTACATGAGTTTGATAACGAGGCATAAAGAGAAGTTCATATTCCTGAACTTATGTACATAATCCTAGTCTCATAAATTACAGTATTTTCCATTATCGGGGCTTTATATTCAATTGAGTATTGTCTTCTTCCAGTCAAGAGAGAGGAGGTTCATATATATATATATATATATATATATATATATATATATAGTATTACAGCATTTCCACCACCATCGAGTTATAGTCGGTGGGAAGACCCCTATTGGGCAACATCTGATCAGATGGTAAGTTATATACCGAGCCTACTGTGGTCGAGCGCCTATGAGCGAGCCCAGAATGGCCGAGATACAGAGCCTAGTATGGCCGAGCACCTATGAGCGAGCCTACTACGGCAGAGCAATTATATATACCGAGCCCTATAAGGCCGGATAACTATTTTACTTACTATATTGAGATAGTTGAGTTAGTATCAGCAGGTAAGCATATCTTCAGATAATCTTTGACTCCCAGTTACTTTCAGTTATTATATTATCAGTTCAGTTTCAGCTTTCAGTTATTCGGTTGCCTTACATACTCGGTACATTATTTCGTACTGACGCCCCTTTTGCCGGGGACGCTGCATTTCATGCGTGTAGGTTCAGACCGATAGACAAGTAGACCTCTTCAGTAGGTGTTTCCTGAGTTCAGCTTTATTGGTAAGCTCTGCATCCTTCGGAGTTGCCAGGTCTAGATTTTTACGTACATCTTGTGTATATATGTATATATATATATATATATATATATATATATGTTATGGATAGGTTGGGGCCCTGTTCCGATCACACTACATCCATCAGTAGAGGCTTGTAGACATATCTTGTTAGTTAGTGCAGTATGTTGGGCTTGTAAGCCTTGTATGTATATTTTGTTGGTTTGCCAGCTGTAGTAGTTATGACGGCCTTGTCAGCCCAGCTTTATATTAATGTTTAGTCAGCATTCACAAATTATCTTGCAATGTGGCTCATGACCAAAGTATGACATTATATGTTCAGAGTCCCTTAGTCGCAAGATGGTACGCAAGGATAGGTGAGGCATCGGGTGCCGGTCTTGCCCCCCAGGTTTGGGGCGTGACACCATATTTCATCATCTCCCTCATATCCATCTTGGATATATACGGTGACACCATTCCCAAATTTTGTTCAGTCTTCTCCATCTCAGTAGTCTGCGTGATTTCCATAGCGTGGAAGGCAACTCCGTCTAGACCTTCAATGAATGGAACAGCATGCTCCAAATAGGCAGAGTGACTCCATTCACCATGAACCACGATCTCTTGGCATCCCCACTCGAATTTTATGCATTGGTGCAAAGTAGACGGCACGGCCCCTTTTATATGTATTCAGGCCTGCCCAGCAGTAAATTGTAGGAAGAGGAGATGTACATCACTTGGAACAACACCATAAAATCAATCGGTCTGATTTTCAAAGCTTGATAAATTTCTCCAATAACATCCTTTTGTGAACCATCAAAGGCTCTCACCCTTACGTGGCTTTCGTTGACTTCTCTCAAATGAATTCCCAACTCTCGCAGGGTGGAGAGCGGACAAATGTTGACTCCTGATCCTCCATCGACCAGCACTCGAGACACCACTTTATCTCTGTATTTGACAGTAATGTGAAGAGCCTTGTTGTGATTTGCGCATTCAACAGGAAGTTCTTCTCTTCTGAAAGTGATCATGTTTGCTTCGACCATTTTCCCAATTGTCGTAGCCAACACCTCGCTAGTGGTGTTACTTGGTACACTTACCCAACTTAGTACTTTGAACAAAGAGTCCTTATGACTGTCATAGCTCATTAATAGATCTGTGATATATATCTATGTTGGAGTTTTCTACATTTGCTCTTCCACAGAATACTCTTTGCTTGACATTCTTTTCCAATGCTCAACGGATTCCGGGTCTCTTATGTTCCTCCTTGGAATTTATTCTCTTTTCAAAATTCCTCAATTGACATCTTCAAGGGCGTAGCATCTCCCAGACCTAATCATACCATGGGCTGCGACAGAGTCTGTTATTTTGGACTTTCCCTTTTGCTGGTATGTCCATGGGATGGTTTTGTACTCCTGATCTTCTTCGTCTTGGGTAGCATCGGCGGGCTGCTGTAGATAGGTTTGAACCATCACTGTAGGCCTTAGTTGTACTATAATGATTGGAGCCTTTTGAGAAGGGATCCTTGCGGCTTCTGTATTCCCTATAGTGACAATTGTTCCCTTCAGATCATATTCTTTGTCTAATGTGATCATGTTAGCTCCCTAGTTTCGGTGATTTGGAAGTGGGTTGCGATTCACATTAGGTGGTGCCGGAGTGCACTGAATGGCTCTGCTCTTGATCAGAGTTTCAATCTCATTTTTCAACTTGAAACGGTCTTTAGTATCGTGTCCAGGTACATTGGAATGATACATGCATCTTTTAGTGGCATCAAAATATTTGGAGGGATGTTTAGGAACCCTTCCCTCGACTGGGTGTATCAATACTGCTCTTCTCAACCTTTTGAACAATTGGGCCAGAGGCTCAACAATCAGGGTATGAGTTCTAGGACCCCTTTCTTCAATGTTGGGACGAGGGTGTGGTGCATAAACAGGTCGGTTCTAATGAGTAGTGGTTTGGACAGGAGCATATGGCCGTTGTGGGCTTTGGTTGTTGCTAGCTCAAGGAGATTGTATTGTGATTGAGGGTAGTAATATGGTTGGGTATTATAGACTGGAGCGTAAGTGGGTGGTGGTAAGTGGTTATTTGAGGAATAAAAGTTGCTTCCGTGAGTTAGGTTAGTTTGGTAGTAAGGGGTGACTGCTGAGACCTCATCTTTCTTCTTTTTTCCGCTACCAATTGACCCTGAATGGATGGCCTTGTCGCCGCTTCTAGTGCTGCCATGGATTGTACCTTGCCCGATTTTATGCCATCTTCTAAGAGATCTCCCATCTTGACTAGCTCGGGGAACTTTTGACCCATCATTCCCATCATCTTTTCAAAGTATATTCCCTCCCGGGCTATGATGAAATACTTGGTTAGTTCACTGTCGTCCAACAGAGGTTGTGCTCTGGCAGCCTCCGACCTCCACCGTCTTGCATATTCTTGGAACGACTAAGATGGTTTTTTCTGCAGGTTCACCAGTGCAAACTGATCAGGAGTGATCTCTATATTGAATCGAAAATGATTAATGAAGTCTTCTGCCATATTTTGCCAAGTTCTCCAATTTCGTCAGTCCTGTCGGGTATACCCGGTAAATGCTTCTCCCGTCAAACCTCTTATAAATAATTTCATCCTTAGCTTCTCGTTCCTCCCAACTCTGACTAATTTGTCATAATATGCCCTCAAATGTGCATGAGGTTCCCCCATCCCATCGAAGATATCGAACTTTGGGGGTTTGTATCCTGCTGGCATATCCACATCTGGATGAATACACAAATCCTCATAATCCAAACATTCGCTTCCCCAGGCAACTTGGAGACTTTTCATTTGCTTTCTTAACATTTGTAACTGCTCAGATACAGACTCTTCTTCCTTACGACTGGGTTCTCTCTCTATCTCGGCGTATTGGTCAATCTCATAAGGCACCCCGACCATGACAGGTGCTCTAAAGGTAGGGTCAGAAATGACATACACAGGGGGAACATACCGCTCATGGGTGGTGGTATATGCCACAGGTTTATGCTGGTTAGTGGTGAAAGTGACTCTATTACGAGGAGGGGTAGTTGCATTAGGTGGTAATAGGTAGGTTCTGTGATGTCTGAGTGTATTATGGTACGTAAGGAGTGTGAATAGGGGGATTTGGGAGGTTAGCGGGGGTTACTGGAGGTATGACTTGAGTGGTAGGGGTTGAAGTTGGGGTGTTGTTGTTTTAGTGTGATGTGGAAGGAAAGTGATCTGGAAGTGAATCCAAAGAAGGGAATCTAGGTGGCTAAGGAAGTGTTGTCACGGCCAGGTGCACCAGTTCCCTGATATGTTGTACCTCCTCCCTTAAGGATTCCATTTCCCTGGCTATCATAGACATCTAGAGTTGACATATTTAAATCCGAAGTAATTTGTTTTAATTGATAATTTGGACTGGTACAAGTGGGAACAAGGGTTACATCATTGTTTCATAGAACTGCATGGGCTTGGACAACTCGCCCTTTTGGAAAGTAAAAGAGAAAACTAGGGGTAAAGGTACAAAGTAGGAAAGAGGTAAGATCAACCAACTCTAATAACCATCTCCTGAGTCGTTTCCTATGTCCTTCTCTTCTTCTGGCTCCTCTTCCGGATCCTCCTCCGGGTCTTCCTCAAACTCCTTCTCATCATCGTTGAATTCCGACTCCTCCTCCGGATCTTCTTCTGTCTCTGTGTTGGACTCTATCTCGATGCACTCCACTACCCGATCATCCTCTTCAGTCAGAGGCAACATGTGGTCAATGGATCATGGGACCACCTGACGATGCATTGATGTGGTCACAAGATAATGCGGCAAGATCTTATGGTAAATCTTAAAAGCAACCACTGTGTCCTCTAGCCAGGCTATACCCTCTCTGCTTGGCTGGGCCAGCTCTTCTTCTTCTTCATTAATCCAAACGTAATATTCGAGAGTACACCATGAGTTTTGACCCACAGGCATTGTTACCAGGTCATTCCACTCTTCTTGTAGTCTCCTTATCCTGGGAATTGGAATATGACCATTGTATTCATCCTCATATAGCAACGTCCTTGTCCACAGAGGCACGTCTAGGATCATCCCGAATTGTCTAAGGACCCTCAGGGGTGAGTATGGTTGAATGCCTTCCAGTACAATCAACTCAATGAAGTATTTATGAGGAGTCCCCAAGATTGCCATTCCACCTAACCAAGAGAGTTTCTAGTTGATCCATTCTCCTGTCAGATTGGTCAGTTTTTCCCTCCATTCTTCTTGCCCATGTGGGGAGATCCAGTGTCTCATTCTTTTATTGTGGTTGTGGATTATATTGCTGACACCCACGAAGTAGTCGATGGTGGCCTCTCGCTTGAAAAAGTGTTCAGTGGCCCAAACCTAAAGAAGCAAGTTACAACCTTTAAAGAAATCGTACCCTCGTTCACATGCAGACAAAGCTCTCAGCATCTCAGCTAACACCATCAGTACCAGAGTAGCTTGAGGATTATTGCGGAAGGTTTCTAGGACATTTGGTAGCATGTTGATATTGATACGACCCCTTCGCTGTGGGGAGACCAATAATCCCAATAGTTACATTGCGAAAGTGATAGGACTGAGACTCTCCCACGTCACCTGGTCACATTGAAATTCCCCTGAATACCATTTCTAGCTTTCACGGTGCCCAAATCTATCGAACATCTGGTCGAGGCTCACCCATCCATCCTCGATACTTCTGAGGCTTTTACTGTTGGTAAGACCCAAAGCATCCAAGAACCGATAACTGGGCATAGTAACTGGCAATACTGGCTTTCTTCTGTTGAATGGCAGCTCCGTGAAACTTGTGACTTCTTCCAATATAGGTACCAGCTCTCAGTCGGCTAATTTGAACACCACCTTAGCCGAATCCCAAAACCCTATCAACAGGCAAGTGAGCACCCTGTCTGCTCAGATGTTCATCAATGCAGGTTAACGCCCCAAGGTGCATCTGAACCTCATCTTCGTGTTTCCGGTAAATATTCTTCCACCACTATTTCAACTTATGTGGTGCTCCCATGACCATGCTAATTTCAGGGATGTTTTGGTTGATTTCCATTTTCTGAGGTGGGTAAAAGAAAGATATTTGGGTAAGTGTCTGCTTCGGATCTTCAAGTGTCTTGTCATGTTTGTTTGTCTTTCCACAGAAGTTATGTCGTTAGGTGTATGACCCGTTGGCATCAAGGTGACAGTGTAGAAATGTGATGACAGTGTATGTAAAGCAGTAACAGACAAAGGTGTAGAAACAATAAGTATGGTGATCATAGAGAGCAAATAATTATAAAGAACAAATAAAGCATGTAAGCATGTAATTGTAATTTCGACTATTATCAAAGCAAAGTATAAATAAATCTAGAGGCCAAATTAGTCTAAGTCTGCTATGGTCAAAACCTAAGTGTGATATCCCCAGCAGAGTCGCCGTATTGTTGCACCCTATTTTGCACTAGTCAAGATAGGATTCAACTTGTGGTTTCTCTGTTATTGATGAAAGAGGGTCGCCACCTAATATTTAAATGTATACTAAGGTACCTACTTAATTACTAAGTTATATTCACTATAGGTCTGCAAACCTGTGAGATTATGGGTAAGGATTTTTGTTCTTCTAAGGGGAAGGTGTTAGGCACCCCTTAAAATCTGCTTGTGGTAGCTCCATAGGACTTAGACTAATTTTAAAGTCTCAGTTATTTACACTATGTTTGATTATTACTAAGGCAGGGCTCACTATATACTAAAGGGAATGTATACGTGTAAGACTTAAGAAGGGTGTGGTATTACAAAAAGGTTATTGAAGGTTAAGAGGGTTTTGAAAGTGGTTTATATTTTAGAACTTGTAATTATTAAGTCAGAAAAGTAAGTACTTTGAAGATAAATGCTAGTGTAATTTTGAAAGATGTTTGTGGGAAAGTGATTTTAAAATGTACCTTGGTTTTTCTTAAAATTCTGTAGAAAGCGAGTCTTTGAAAATTCATTTGGGTGATCGTTCCTTACTGCCTTTTATGAAAATATGGTTTCATTCTTTGTTAGTGAAAATCAGTGATTCTTTCCTAATTTTCTTTCAAAACGGATTGTCGTTCTCATTAAGGACCTGAGCTTCAAAATCTTTAAGAAAAGTGAGTGCAAGATGAGCAAATTATAATTAACATGAGGTGAAGATTAATTACTAGCTATTTCCTTTTAAGTCCTATATTAGTTAAGGCATGCCTACATTTCATGTAATACTAGAGCATGAAAGTAAAGTGCACAATCTAATATATGAATGTTAAATACATGAGAACAAAATATGATAAAACAACAAAGGCAGTAAGTGAAAAATAATAAAGAAAGTGAACTAAGCTATGAAACAATGAACAGTAATGAAAGAAGTAGGGAGAGAGGACTAGACTCTGATGATTGGGCCCCAATAAGGTAGGCCCAGCAATTTGAGAGGTGCGGCTATGGCAAGACTGGACTCTTCAAAGTTGCAGCAAAGCTGGTTTGGGCCTGAGTTCCTTAGGAATTCAGCAGGCCCAAATGTATACATGCCTAAAAATAAAAGAAGGTCATTAGAAATATACTCCACATTTTCAGCATATTCAAATACACATGACATAAATATAGACGAATAATTAAAAAAGAATAATCAATAATGTGGTAAATTATACTAATGTGGTGGTTCTACTTAGCAAATAATTCACATTAAAAACCTTTTATTTTCATTAAACACTAAACCCCCAAAGAACTAAATGCATCAATGAATTAAGGGATTGGGAGGAAGCTCCACCCAAGGTCGATGCTCCCTTTGGATCCCCCAATACTTAAAAGTTCCCAAAGGACTCAAGGCCCAGGACAATGCTTGTGCCGGGGAGGGAAGCCCAACCTAGAGTCGAACTTCACTCAAAATTACCCTTAAACACTAACAAACTATTTTCCTTGCGGGTTTAAATGCCAATGAGGCCCTTTCAATGTAAACTAAATGCTATAGCATAGCCCACCACAAAATATACTTTCCCTCCTAACATAAGAACATATAGTCTATACTAAATTACCAAACAAATATATATCATATGAATTCTAAAGATCTGGTTCTGAAACTCATACATGTGAACATCAGAAACATCACAAACATGTTATAAAAGTCTAAATTTAGAGTAAAGCTATACTCCAAGGAAAGGTAAAGCTATAAAATAATAACTCAGCATATATAGAGGTTTCAAAGATATATATGACATGAGCAACTTTCTCAATATGTATACAATTTACAGACTACAATATCGAATCCCTAGGGATTTCTATAGAATCATAATCAAATCATCAAGTTCAGATAACAACAACAAGAATCGTTATGAGATTTTAGGGATCAGACTTGGTTTTAAAGTTATTAAGAGAGCAAGGACTAGGGCAGTTCTGGACAGGATATAAAATCAGGATCTAAGCAAGAGCATGTAGTAGTTAAGTTAAATATTTTAGGACAGTAATGATCTTATGCATACATGGGAAACCTTACACATTTGTAGAATTAGATTAAGCAAAGGTTATAGATAAGGGAAAGACATTACACCAGGACAAGTTCAACTCAAACTTAAGTTTAAGTTAGTATATGAATACAGAGATGATCATGCTTCCCTTTTTATAGGTTATCACTTAGTTAGGGTAGAGTAACTAGGTCCCTTTAAAAGATAAAATGTATGCCAGCTTTTCAAAGATGAACGATGACCATAAAGATAAGAGATAAGAGACATGATACCAAGTAAGCATACAGCTGAGGGTGTTGATTAATCAAGAAAATAGTTAAGTTCGGTCTAACCAATCATCAGTCTTTAAAACAAAGAGAAAGGAATAGAATCATGACTACATTATGAGAAAATATGGCATAGCTTTAACAGGTGTGTACAATAGGATTACTGGGAGAAGAAAGGAGAGGTTTAGTTCAAACAATATTAAGTTAATAAAAGCAAAAACAACTAAACAAAATAGAAGACCATAGTGGCAACCGTCTAACAACAATAAACATGGAAGATGGCATATAACGCTTAGAGTTTATGCTAAAGGTTTAAAGGGATAGAGGATATAAATTTAACACCTTCAGATTCATTCAATCATAGTTATCAAAATATAAGTTCAACTTAAAAAAATACAAGCTACAGAGATGCAACATGCAAGGATAAGGGTTACTGCATGCCAATAAGAGCTATGAGGTTCATGTGAACATGAACATATAATAACTTAATCATGTAGACTTTTGGAAATTCCGGAAATAAGATCACCAAGTATCAATTATATAGTTTAATCAATCATCATTTAAAGACTTATAGCAAGACAACTAATCACAAGCAGCCATTAAACTAACGGAACACAAGTATTAACATATTAGCACCATAACAACTGTAATATACAGAACCTAACTTAGTATGCTTGTATCATTCAAAGAAACAAACAAAAGAGAAGAATGAGAGAGGTACTGACCTTTTTGAGAGCATCAGACCAAACGAGAGCTCTTTTTAGTTGCTTAAGATCCCAAAAAACCTCAAGCTTAGACTAGTGATAGTACTCAGCAAAAAAAAACGGAAAAACAGTAAGAACCTAAGGCTTGGAATCCTAAAGTTCTCAGTGTTTGTGCGTATGTTTTGCTCAGTGTTAGGTGATTGGTTCGTAATTTTTGTTGTGTGTAGGTGTTGTTAGGTGAGAGCATTAAAGACTTCTATTTATAGTGGCTATTGAAGGCTCTAGGTTTTAGAGGATTCAAAATCTGATAGTGGAAGATGACGATTACCAGATGATGTGAGAATGACTGAGTGAAATTGAAAGAGAACAGAGGGAAAATCAGTAAGGATTTTTACCTGAGAGGAGAGAACTCGACCGTTGAAGGCAAGGACCGCTGGATAAAGCTTCAATGTCTACAGGTCACTGCGTTTAACCTCCGGGCCACGATTAACCGTGATTAAACTCTGAGATATTCCCTTGCATGTCGTAGATTTAACAATATAGAGGAGATTTCAGAGATTTGACCCTTGCGATTTGGTTTAGGGTTTTCGGATTTGGTGTTTTCAATATCTATCCACGAAAAATGAAAGAAAATAACCTTCATCATAACCCAGAGACAAAACGTGATCACTGAGTTTTATTTGAAAGCCAAAGACAGAATGGTGCTTCGAGCTTGAGAGATTGAACTCTGGTGATACAGATTCAGTGAATAAAAGGGGAAATAACAGCGGGATTCTGGCTAGGGAAGCAAGAAAGGGTGATTTCAGGTTGATTTTTTGACTTTGCACGGATTTGTGCAAGGTTTTTGTGATTGATGGATGCTAAAAGATTAGAGAAAGAAGTGAGAAAAGGAAAAGGAGGCGGCTGGGCGTTTGAGTGAAATGATTAGGGTTTGGGGGGGGGGGTTGGTCTCTAGGTTAAAGTTGGGAGATCTAACCTGGGCTGTTGGATCATTAGATCAACGGCCCTGATAAATAATGATCCAACGGGATTAAAGATTTTTAGGGCAGAATTTTGGTGTTTGTTGGATTCCTGTAATCCAACGGTTAGGATTAAATGGTCTGAGTGTTCAGTAATTAAAGAGAAATGGAGTGAAAATTGTGGGCCATTGATCAAAAAATGAACAGCCTAGATGACTTTGTGTTTGTTCTGTGAGTGACAGAGGCGAATGACGTGGTGTGCTCATTGGCTAAGAGAGGGTGTCACGTATCACCAAGGTGGCAAATGAGATGGGTGTTTGGACTGGGTCAGGTCCGAATTAGGCCTTGTGTTTGGGCTAAAAAATATTTAAATGGTAGCCACTTTGTAATTAGTAAAGGAGTTGCAATCGTAGCCTTTTAGTCTTTTACCCTTTTGAAATTAATTTAAATAAACTTAATTATTTTCAATGAAATGTAGTAAAAAAAATTATAATTGTTAAATACTACTAATTATTGCAGTTAATTGATTATTTGTAAAAATACTTCAATAGGACATTAATTTTGAATTATTGAAATAGTAACTAATTAACTATTTTAAGAAGTAATTTATTAAATTAATTATAGAACTTACGCATAAAAATTATTTTAATAATCCTAAAATAGTAAATATATTTGTAATTACATAATACTAATAGTAAATGATTAATTTTAAAAACTAATACTGAATTAATTTCTAGAAATAGGTATTCATTACTGGAAAATACATTGAAAATATTTATTGTAAATTATTAAGCATAAATAAATTAATTTTAATAGGGAGGGTCAAAATTAATCGTGAACAATGATAAATAAGTCAAATAGAGACTAAGGCGATTCTTAAAATAGAGAGAATATGTGATGACATTGAATTCTAATCAATTCAACACCTATGGGGAAAACGGTGTGAGAAAGATAGAGAGGGAAAAAAGAGAAATAGAGAAGAATGAAGCCTAAAGTGAGTAGATTAGAGTCTAGTACATTATGTTATATATGAATGCAAATTATGTATGCTAATGTAAATAAGTGATAACCTCTCTAAGAGGGGGTAAATCAGTATCTATATTTTATTAAAAGCACGAAGACCCTTGACGCAATGTCGTTCGCCTTTTCTTTTTACCCATTTAAAAATATGTATCATATTGGACAAAAATATAATTTAAGTTATTTTTCTAATATTTAGAAATCCAAAATCAACTAAATTCTTGCTTATTTTCATTCCTTATTTGAATTAAGTAAGAAGTCCTAATATTTAGGACATTGAAATCATTTAAAATTTCAATTAATACAAATCTTTCAAAAAGAAAAAGGGAAAACAATTGACAGTCCAAAAATATCAACCCACAAAATCGTATAAAAGCATCTACATTTTTTATAATGTTTAAACATACAAGATCATTTCTGCCTCTATATTTCCTTTACAAACCAAATTACTTGCTAATCTTAAGATTTCAATCGGTAGGTATTTATAGAAGTTAATTGGATGCGCCTTTGTCTAAGACCTAAAATCCACCAATCTGTGATGACACCTCACCCAGTCCACTAGGTATGCCAAACAACAGTCAACGTAACTCAAATAAAGATCATAAATAATCCATAAATAAAATAGCCGACATAGATGTATAAATATGTGCATATGAGCTATGCAGTACATTGTGTGGTTACGACATAGATGTATAAATATGTTTTGGTACGGCTTGTTGAGATTGATACAATGTATGTATGCAATAATCATACCTTATAGGAAATTCCGGATGATGGAACTTGGTTCTCAGGCTTGCAGACTAAGGTCGCAAGAAGGATCTTCAGGCAAGGTTGTGCTAATATGCTTATATGGATTTAGGTGGCACGATTATGTGTACGATGAGTTATTCAGCGATTTTGGAAACTTTGAAGCGACTCTTGACACGTTCGGGGATGAACGTATGTTTAAGTGGCGGAGAATGTAACGACCCAATCAGTCATTTTGAGATCTAGCATGTCGTTCGGCGGTTTGAGACCTTGAGCAGCTTCACTATATGTATTATTACTTGCATGTGCAGTTTGTTTTCATTTTTGAGAAGTTCGGAGTTGATTTGGAAGAATAATTCTCAATTCGGAAGCTTTAAGTTGGAAGAGTTGACCAACATTTGACTTTCAACTAAACAACCTCGGAATTGGGATTTGAAGGTTCCTATAGGTTCGTAAGGTTATTTTGGACTTGGAAGTATGTTCGGGTTGAGTATTGGGTGGTCCGGGAGCGATTCAGCGCTTATTGTCGGAAGATTACATTTTGAAGGTCCTTGAATTTGCTAAGTCTGACTTGGAATGGACCTTGGTGTTGTCAGACTCCGAGTGGTGTTCCGGGACCTTGGATAGGTTCATTTAGTTGATAGGAACTTGTGTGTGAAGTTTGGTCGTGATCCAGAATGTCTACGTGTGATTCGGACGCGTTCGGCGAAGTTTGAAGGTTTGAAAGTTAAAAGAAGAATTTTCCTCGCCGATTCGTGGTTTTGATGTTATTCGTGGTGTTTTGAGCCTTTAGATGAATTTGGTTAAGATATGGGGACATGTTAGTATGGTTGGACGGGGTCCGGGAGGCCTCGGGTGTGTTTCGGGGTGGTTTCAGACCAATTTCCTTTGATTTGAAGTTGCTCGTTCCTAATGTCAATGATATGCATCGCGATCGCGGAGAAGGACTCACGATCACGAAGGGTTGCTTAGAGCTGGGAAGAATTTATTCTTCGCAATCGCGGTTGGGGGTTCACGATCACGGTACAAGATCTGGTTATGTTTTGCGTTCATATGGTGAGGGTCATGAAGGTGATGTGTTAGTGGGGCTAGCCTGGTTTGGTGGGATGCTCATTGCGATCGCGTGATGGAGTTCGCGATTGAGGAAGGCAAATTTCTGAGGCTAGAAGGTTTGTCCTTTGCGTTCGCGGAGTTGGGCTCCCATTCGCGTAGGCTTCAGGCTGAACTTCGCGATCGTGGGAGGGATCTCGTGTTGGGCGAAGAAGGAGTTCTGGGCGAAGCCGGTTTGGCCTTCGCAATCGCGAGGGTGCTTCCGCGATCACGAAGAAGGACGACTTGGCAGTGTATTAGTTAGAAAATAGGTAATTTGCTCGTTTCAACTCATTTCTCTTTTGAGAGGCGATTTTGGGAGGTTTAGAGGAGCCATTTTAATCATCAATCATAAGGTAAGTGATTCCCACTTGTTGTGAGTTCAATACATGGATTATATATAGATTTTAACATGAAAATTAGTGGAAATTATGGGATTTTGGAAGAAACCCTGAAATGGTATCGTTGAGTTTTCACCATGAAATTGGACATGGAATTGGGAATAAATTATATATTTGAGGTCGTGGTGCTATAGGTAATATTTATCTTCGAGAATTTTCGAAATACGGGCGCCTGGGCTCGGGGATCACTTTGTTGACTTTTCGTGCAGAGTTGGGAATTATTTCTAATTGTTAAATTACGAGTCTTTGACTATATTTTGATTGATTTGCACGTTCTTTGACTAGTTTCGGATGATTTGGCATTGGTTGGAGGCGTTGGAGTAGGTTATCGGATTTCGAAGCGAAATAAGTCTCACATCTAACCTTGTAAGATGGAATTTACCTCGTAGGTGCAATATTTGTTACATGCTATGTGTTATGGGATCTATGCACTTATGAGGTGACGAGTGTCCGTGCATATGCTAGATTCTTGGTCATGTAGTAGTAGACTTAGACAACACCATGTTGAAATTATATTACTGGAGTTATTCTTGCATGTTTAAATGCTTTAAGTTAAAGTTTAGCCTGAAACTACACTTGCGTAGAATATCGAACTTTGTTGTTTTAGATACTTGACGCGCTACTTGATTAGTCGTGGAAATTATACTTCCTTTTACGGATTTCTCCCGCATTTTACATATTTGTCCAAAAGTTTCTTGAATTTCAAACCTCACACATATACTTGTGAGTGGGGCTAGTGACCCATCAAAGTTTCACTATTCCTATGGGATCGAGTTGAACGCCTTAGTAGTACTATTATGGAATCGGGTCGTTCGCCTTAGAAGTATTATGAGATGCATATATGGAGATCATTCGCCTCAGATGTATTATGAGATGTATCTATGGATCGGCTCGTACAACCTCGATAGGATATTGTACCATCACTCTTATAGGGTCGGGTCGTTCGCCTCGATAGAATCGTACGTAATATTCGATTAGGAGTCAGCATACCTATGAGTCTTCCTGACTTGAGATTTGACATTTTATTTGTTATTGATCTTTATGTATTCCATTCGAGGTAGTATCCGTTATTAGAGAACTTCGTATTTACTCTTCTGTTGAGGATCGTGTTAAGCACATATATCTTATTCATTGCTTTTGCTTGGTATGCTTCATACCTATCTACTTATATTGTACTTGATTATTGGACCTCTAGTAAGTGTCCATGCCGACCCCTCGTCACTACTTCTTCGAGGTTAGGGTAGATACTTACTAGGTACCCGTTGATTTACATACTCATATTACACTTCTGCACTAATTGTACAGGTATTGAGACAGGTACGTTTGGTGGTCATACCGGCACGTAAGCGTAGTTGTTAAGGAGACTTTGTGGTAAGTTGCTATCCATGTTATGATCCGCAGCACATGGAGTCCCCATCTTATTTATTTGTTGTATTCTGTCTATTTTATATTCCAAACAATTGTTGTAGTAGTATTGTATAATATAGTAGATTCTTGTTCTTTCTGTATTCTGGTTTGATATTCGGGTTTATATTTTCACTACATTCGAACATTTAATATAATATCAGAAATTTTCTATAAAAACAAAGAACACCGCTTATTTATTTCATCACTTATAATAAAATGTGTTATGGACTATCGATAGGCTTGTTGATTAATTGTTGGCTTACCTAATAGCAACGTTGGGCGCCATCACGGCGACGGTGGGAATTGGGTCGTGACAGTACATTGGGTCAGTTGTACTCATACTACACTTCTACACTTCTTGTGCAAATCGGGATATCGGTACTAGCGGAGTCCCGAGAGGTGCTTAGTAGATATCGGGGTAGGTGGTTCAAGGTGGAGCTATATTTTGTTCGTAGGCCTTGGGTCATCTTTTTATTTCTATTGTACTGTTTCCATTTTTCATACAATGTTGTATTTTTTTCAAAACAGTGTATGCAATAAACTCTAGAAGCTTATGTACTTGTGACTCCACATCTTGGGATGGTTTCCGTTAGATGTTGGTTTCATACGTATCATGTTCGTCTCAAAAAATCTTTTATGCTATGTTATTATCCTGCTGTTAGTCATTTATTGCAGTTCTTTCGTATTTAATTGTTGTGTGTTGGCTTGCCTAGAAAGTGGTGTTAGCCGTATTCACGACCCCGATTGGTCGGGATTTTGAATCATGACAAGTTGGTATCAGAGCCCTAGGTTGCATAGGTCTCACGAGTCATGAGAAAACTTAGTAGAGTCTTGAGGATCGGTACGGAAACATTTGTACGTATCTTTTACAGGTTATAAGGATTTAGGAGAACTTCACATTCTTTTTTTCTTGATTGTGCGACTTTGTTCTATCTTGAAGTTTGAATCTTTATTCTCTTATTCTCTCACAGATGGTGAGAACACGAGCTTTGTCCGGAGCAGATCAGGAGTCGGTGCCCTAGGTTGGAACCGCTACCAGGGGTAGGGGCCGCGGCAGAGGCTGATCTCAACCTAGAGCACGCACATCAACACCTATTGATGAGCCATTAGGACCTGATCAAGTTCCATAGGGGTTAATTGCTACCTTAGTGCTTCAGGACGCCTTAGTCTGCATGGTTGGAATCATAGAGAGTATGGCTCAAGTAGGTGTGTTTCCTGTGTCACCAACCATTTCTTAGGCTGGAGGAGGAGCTCAGACTACTGGTACTCATAGTCTAGAGCAGATGGCTCACGGTTATCAAACCCCAGAAGTTCTACCAATTGGGGCAGTTCAGCTTATTGTTACTACACAACCTAGGGATAGACCCACGATGTCAGCTGATGAGCTGAAGAGATTGGATAGTTTTAACAAGTTGTATCTCCCTCACTTTTGTGGTACAACTTTTGAGGACCCCCAGAACTTCTTGGACCATTGCCATGAGATTTTGCACAACATGGGCATAGTGGAGTCCAATAGAGTTGATTTTACTATATTTCAGATGCATGGTTCGGCCAAGAGGTTGTGGTGGGTGTATTAGCAAGGTAGGCCAGCGGGATCACCTCCTCTCACAGGGCTCAGTTATTGCAGTTGTTCTTGGGGAAGTTTATTCCCTTCACTCAGAAAGGAGTTGTGCAGTCAGCTCGAGTGCCTTGAGTAGAGTAGCAGGGCCATTACGCAGTATGAGACTAGATTTGTCATGCCATGCAGTTATCCTAATACATACTGAGAGGGAGAAGGTGTGGAGGTTCATTGATGGTCTTACCTATGGCATTAGACTTCAAATGGCCAGAGAGATTGAGTTTGAGATTTATTTAACTTAGATGGTGGTGATCGACAGGAGGATCAAGCGCATCAGACGCCAGGCTAGGGGGATGACCTCTGACAAGAGGCCCCATCATTTTAGAGGATTCAGTAGTGCCTCATCTAGAAGCAAGGGTTGCTTTTGTATAGGCCATCTTATCAGGCATGTTCATTCAGCTCTACAGGTCACCCATGGTACTTCAGGCAGTCATAGTGCTTATGGACTTTTTTTTTAGCATCTAGCATACAATGCACCTCTAGCTCCGATTAGTGCGCCTCCGATATAGAGTTACTAGGGTGGTTATTCGGGTCGACATGGATAGTTCTAGGGTCAGCACTCACGTTACTAGAGGGGTTGTTATACATGTGGGGATCTGAGGTACATCGTGAAGTTTTGCCATAGGTCACAAAGCAGTATGCCACAATAGTGTACTCGTGCCATGATTCCAGCACCGATGGCTCCACCACCCACATAGCCAGCTTGAGGCAGGGGTCAGGCAGCCCAAGGTAGGGGCCAGATAGTTAGAGGCGGAGGTTAGTCAGTGATAGGTCGTCCCAAAGGTGGAGAACATGTTGGCTGGGCTCAACCCCATTGTTATGCATTTCCATATAGACTTGAGGCGGAGTCGTTCGATGAAGTTATTACAGGTATTATCTCAGTCTTTCATAGAGATTTTTTGTGTTGTTTGATCCAAGATATTCGTATGTATCTTCATATTTTGCTTCGCATTTGAGTATGTCTCGTGATTCTCTTGATGTTCGTGTTTCTATGTCTACACGTGTCACGACCCAAACTATCCTCCTAAGGAGTCGTGATAGCACCTAGTCTCTAAGACTAGGTAAGCCTAACACATACCAAGATATTGACAGATTTAAATCAATCAACTATTAAACAACAACAACAACAACAACCTAGTAAAATCCCACAAGTGGGGTCTGGGGAGGGTAGTGTGTACGCAGACCTTACCTCTACCCTGAGGGGGTAGAGAGGCTGTTTTCGATAGACAATCGGGTCAAGAAGACGAAAAGAGATAATATATCAGTACCATCAACAAAACTCATAGAAATAATAGCAACATTACAAGAACCAGTAAATAGATGGAAAGCAAAAATAATAACCAGTAAATAAGGCCAGACACTATAAAAACGGAAGAGCAGTGTGAACACAACATTGACCACTAGCAGTCTAAGACAAAATCCTATCAGCCTAGCCTCACACTGGTACGAGTTAGAAATATGTTCAACTACTTCCTAACCTACAACCTTAATACTCGACCTCCACAGCTTCTTATCGAGGGTCATGTCCTCGGAGATTTGAAGCCTTGCCATATCCCGCCTGATCACCTCTCCCCAATACTTCTTAGGCCGCCCTCTACCTCTCCTCGTACCCACCAACGCCAACTGCTCGCACCTCCTTACCGGGCCATTTGCGCTTCTCCTCTGTGCATGCCCGAACCATCTGAGCCTCGCTTCCCGCATCTTGTCATCCATGGGAGCCACGCCCACCTTCTCCCCAATATCTTCATTTCTAATCTTATCCATCCTAGTTTACCCACACATCCACCTCAACATCCTCATTTCTGCTACTTTCATCCTCTAGATATGTGAGTTCTTAATTGGCCAACACTCAGCCCCATACAACATGGCCGGTCTAACCACCGCTCTATAAAACTTACCTTTGAGTAGCGATGGCACTTTCTTGTCACAGAGGACTCCAAATGCTAACCTCTATTTCATCCATCCCACCTCTATACGGTGTGTGTCATCCTCGTCTATCTCCTCATGCCGCATAACTGACCCAAGGTACTTGAAACTGCCTCTCTTGGGAGACATGTGATCCAAGTGTCACGTCCATGCCAGCTTCCCTTGGCACGGCACTGAACTTGCACTCAAGATATTCCGTCTTTGTCCTGCTCATCATGAAACCCTTAGACTCAAGGGCCTGTCTCCAAGCCTCCAACCTCTCATTAACGTCGCTCTGCATCACGTCAATCAGAACTATGTCATCATCAAATAATATACACCATGGCACCTCCTCTTGAATATGGTGTGTCAGTGCGTCCATCACCAAGGTAAATAAGAATGGGATAAGGGAAGATCCTTGGTGTAACCCCATAACAACTGAAAAATGCTCAGAGTCACCTCCCACTGTCCTAACCCGAGTCTTAGCTCAATCATACATGTCCTTAATCGCCCTAATGTAAGCAACTGACACACCTTTAGCCTCTACGCATCTCCAAAGAACCTCTCTAGGAACCTTGTCATATGCTTTCTCCAGATCAATAAACACCATGTGCAGATCCTTCTTCCTATCCCTGTACTGTTCCACCAACCTCCTAATAAGGTGGATAGCATCCGTAGTAGAATGACCCAACATGAACCCGAACTGGTTGTCATATATAGACATCGTCCTCCTCACCCTCGCTTCTACAACCCTCTCCTAAACTTTCATGGTATGACTTAGTAATTTGATACCCCTATAGCTATTGCAACTCTAGATATCACCTTTGTTCTTATACAACGGAACCACCCTACTCCACCTCCACTCATCTGGCATCCTCGTCGTCCTGAAAATAATATTAAACAGCCTAGTCAGCCACTCCAAACCTCCTACACCCACACACCTCCAAAATTCTACCAGAATATTGTCAGGCCCGGTAGCTCTGCCCCAGCTCATCTTACGCACAGCCCCCACAACTCCTCAACCTTGATGCGCTTACAGTACCCAAAGTCACAGTGTCTCTCGGAATGCCCCAACTCGCCTAGCACAATATCCTGGTCCCCTTCTTCATTCGGAAGTTTATGAAAGTAGGTCTGCCATCTCCGCTTAATCTGGGCCTCTCCCATCAATACTCTGCCGTCCTCGTCTTTGATGCACCTCTCTTGGTCTAGATCCCGAGCCTTACTCTCTCTCACCTTGGCCAGCCGGAATAATTTCTTCTCCCCACCTTTGGCCCCTTGTTCGTCGTACAGATGACCAAAAGTCGCAGTCTTCGCCTCTGTGACCTCTAGTTTCGCCTCCTTCCTAGCTACTTTATACCTCTCTCTTTTCGTACTCATTTCTTCCTCGCATGTGCTCCCTACTAACTTCATGTACGCTGCCTTCTTTTCTTTCAATTTACCTTGGACCACTTTATTCCACCACCAGTCGCTTTGAGCCCGCCAAAGTAACCCTTCAAGACTCCCTACACCTCTATCGCCGCCTCCCTTATACAATACACCATCATCGGCTACATATCGCTCGCGTCCCCACTACTCCTTCGGGCTCCAACAGCCGATAACCTCTCTTCCAACTCCTGAGCTTTATCCCTAGTCAAGGCTCCCCACCTAATCCTCGGTCTACCTCGTGCAGTCCTCTTCTTCCTCTTCATTATGATATAGATGTCCATCACTAAGAGCCTATTTTGCGTCGCGCGGGTCTCACCCGGGATAACCTTGCAATCCTTAAAACTAGAGTTCGCAATCACCAGCTCAAATGCCTTAGCGAAATCCAACAGCAAAGTACATCCTGCGTTCCTATCCCCAAAACCGAAGTTGCCATGCACCTCGCCATAACCGCCTGCAGTTGACCCAATATGTCCATTGAAATCTCCTCTTATAAATAACCTCTCAGCAGGTGGAATATTATGCACAATCTCATCCACCCCCCCCCCAGAAAATGTCTCTTAACCTCCTCATCCAAGCCTGCTTGCGGTGCATAAATGCTAACGACATTTAGGGTGCACTCTCCAACCACCAACTTAATAGATATTAACGTATCAGTCACCCACCAAAACTCTACCACATTCTCTCTAAGTTCCCTATCCACAAAAATTCCCGCACCATTCTTACCCTTCAGGACTCCAAAGTACCGGAGCTTATACTCGTCTGCATCCTTTGCCTTCTATCCTACCCACCTAGTTTCCTGGACACACGCTATATTGACCTTTCACTTCTAGAGGACCTTCGCCAGCGCTATAGACTTACATGTCAATGTACCTATGTTCCATGACCCAATTATCAACCACTAATATATGTACAATATCCCAAAACCGGTAGAACAAGTCACAAGCTCTACTGAGTTCACTAGAAAATCTCTAAGTACAAACTGTTCCGGAATAGAAATAAACAGCGGTAAAGAAAGATAGCAGAAGATTCCTCCGAGGCATGGGAAAGGGATGGCGGGTATACCTTGAAATCTCCACAGCAGCTCACAATCAACTAACTAATGACTAGCACACTCCGATGTACCTGGATGTGCATAAAAATGTGCAACAAGCGTAGCATGAGTACACCACAGCGGTACCTAGTAAGTATCAAGCCTAACTTTGGTAGAGTAGTGACGAGGTCAGGTCAAGACACCTACTAGAGATAGAAACTTGTGCAGGATATTGACAAAATCTAACAATGGACAGATAAAGGGAATTAAATGACAATTAAGCAATTTATCCATACAAAGCTAACAATGGTAGCAAAGCAACAAATGTCAGTAAAAGAGTACATGCGGTAAAGACAACAGGTAACCAAGTTCAATAAAAATACTAATGGAAGGGGATAAGGAAAATAAGAACCATAACCGTTCAATTCATCAAGATTTTCAACATAGAATGTACAATAAGATTCATACCGAGATACCACAATTTCACATATCCCAACTCACGAATCATAATCACACGGCATCTCCTGCCCACTTTATAAATAACAACTGCATGGACAATCGACATGTTGTACGGGCAACTCATGTGTCAACAATAACAATGTCTCATATCCGCATGGACAACTCACGTGCCAACAGTTCAGTCCCCACATAGAAGGCAGATATACAAGAATACACGCACATGATCAATGGACATCAAGAATTATATTCATGGACTGATATAAGTGAGAGATTACAGTGTATGCTTGTGCAAGTGTACTATCACAGCTCGAGTCAACAACTAAAATCAAAGACACCGAATATCACATTGGAAACAACACAACAAAACCCGCAATATGCATGACGCACACAAGGTAGTCACACCATCACATAAATATCATCAATGACAATGCCCCCAGGCCATCACAAATTATCCCTGACATAGCCCACCTTGTCTCACCGCGTGCGCAACAGTAAAGTAAATGCCTGCCTTTTCTCGCCACGCACGCATCAATAATTATCCCGTCTTATCTCTCCACATACGCAAACTCAACATTTATAGCCCGCCTTGTCTCGCCGCATGTGCAAATATCGATAATAACAATAGCATAGACAACTCACGTGCAAACACCCCGACAATCCTCTTAACAATTCCACATGTGCTAAAAACATAACTACGTAATATAATAACTTGCACCACACAATCCCAATACCACAACCACACATAGCCCACGGCTCAACAACACAATGTACAACAACAACAACAATAACCCGAGGGTACGATAAGTAAATCAACACAAGAATTACAACAATATAATGAAACGGGGGAATAAGCTCAACAATGAAAGAAATAACAAATAATAATTACTTCAAATAAGAATAACCAAACAATGATATAGATAACATGTAGCAATGACTTCAAATAAGAATAAATCATTTATGGAAGAGATAACATGACAATGAAAAAGGCAACAATTTCAATTAAAACATATAAGAGTAAACTTGGCACTAAAAGATATAACATGGACTAAAAACTTTAATTAAAGCATGAGAGAGTAAATTCAACGATGAAGAATATAACATGTTATGACAAGTTCAATTAAATGAATGGAAGAAATCTAGAAGTCTGCACCGGTCAAAATACCACATATAGCCCTTGTACACACTCGTCACCTCGTGTACATGTCTCTCACATAATACAAACAACACAATCAAACCAATCCCTATGGGGTATTTCCCCCATAAAAAGTTAGGAAAGATATTGTCATGCCCAGACCTACGGGGAGCGCGACCGGCGCTCAACCGAGATAACCCGGCCAAGCAAGCATGTACAATGCCTTCTACCCAAACTCACCCTTTAATAAAGAGAAGATATATTTTCATTAATTAGACAATGAGAATGTTACATGAACAATCCAAACTTCATTACTATTAGAACTTCATTCAAGATTTCCCAAAATATTACATTACTCATTCATAGTTTAGAAGTGGAAACATATGTTACAAATACAACATTTCTAATTTGACTTCCCAAAACAAAGGTACCACCCACGTTATGACTACACAGCCTCTAATAGATAAAAAAGAGTAGCATGATGGGACCCGCAAAAAGGCTCCGACTATACCTCAAAACAATATCCATAGATGACAGGAGATACAAGACCCCGAAATGAAGTGGGGCTCACCAAGTTAGCTGAGGAGAGGGTGTACTACTATCACTGATCAATACCGCATGTCGTGGAACCACCTGCATCCATTAAAGATGCAGCGCCCCGGCAAAGGGGACGTTAGTACATATGGAATAGTACCAGTATGTAAAAGTAATCACCCTCTCAATAGAACGAATAACAGTAAAATGAGAAGGAAACGTGAAATCAATGAGGACGTCAAACAGTATCAAGGTGTCAAGTTATGAGAAAGATAAATTTCAAGTAAGTTTTAATATTTTTAAGTTGGGAGATCTTTAGTACCGATATACCACCGTTCTTTTAGCACGGAGTCCGATCTCAGCCCGATCGGCTAAGCCATCTCACCACAATGCCGTGTGGGTCGACATCATATCACATCTCGCTAGCAATAATCTCATCCCATTTAAGGGAAAATATCTCAACACATCAATCTCATCCCATATAAGGGGAAACAAACTCATCACATCAACACGGGGATTTACCCCTCAATCACTCCTACACCGGCACGTGTAGTTTCGGGGTTAGGTTATTTTGACCTACCCTTCCTCGATGAATAAACGTTACTACCAAAGCATTTATTATTTAAAGGATCTACAACTCATTTCATAATCTTTCACACATCTTTCTATTTCATTGGCACTAGTGGTCATAATTGTAATATCATCATTGGCACGTCGTTCGTATTTCATATTTCATACTCACCTCTATAACATTCAAGTAATACCATGGATTATAATCAATAAAAGAACTTCAAATCAAGACTTTAAGTACACATATGAGCAAACAAGAGTCTTAATCACATTGAGTTCCTCTTCCAAAATTAGGCATACTAACTTGCAATTGAAACTTGATTTTTAAATCACAACACCTTTGGTACATTGATCATACTAGATTACATTCTCGTAGGGGATCATTATGATCAGAACATTTTGAACACATTTTGGGTACATATATCTTTCAACACAACACTTATTTTAGAATAATCAAATCGATTAGGAAGGACTCAGATCATGAGACATAAGAAATTGAGTCAATCATAATCATAACTTACGAGGACATCATGGAAGTCGATTCTATAAGAGTTTAGCCAACATACCTTGCTTGAGCTTTCTTTGATTTACTAACACGTTCTGAACCTCCTAGAGACTTCAATCTAATTAAAGACATGACAAAATTTAACTATAACTAGGAAGATTCTAGGGGTTTCAGCTCATTTGAGCATTTTATCACACACTAGATTTGCATTAAGGTTTCAAGGTCCTCCCATGGTGGATTCCTTTACCCCACAATCAATCCCCACTTCAATAGGCCACCCACAAATACTCCACAACCTCCCTACCACCTTTATTAGTACATGCATGCATAAATAACAACTCTTATTCTCAAAACCTTCTTCCCCATTACCTATTCCCAACCCAAATTTCGAAATTGAAGGCTAGGGCTAGAATCTTATCTCTTGGGTGAAGACCTTGTGAGTTATCCTTGTGAATTCTTCCAGAATTGAGCAAATATTGATGAACAAATAGCTTAGGAATTCCTCTTCTCAGTCTAGACCATTTTCCTCTCTCTAGAATATCAGTTTGAACCTACTAAAATGACCCCTAAGGTTGTTTTATAAAAAAGGGATCGAGTTTTAAAAATCAGAAAATGGACCCTCCGAACTAAACTCAATAGTCGTAGAGTGCACTACAGATCAGGTTTGTGGCCCACAAAATGCACCGCAAAAACGATCCCAAAAACTTAGTTGGTCTGGTCCAGTCTGCGGCCAGTTCTGCAGCCTGCATATCAATTATGCGGCCATTGAATTGACCACAGAATCTCCCTCCGGAAATCTTCATGCTGGTTCTACGATGGATGTGCGGCCCCCAAAACGATTATGCAGTCGCATAGTTGACTGCAAAATAACCTCCAAATTTGCCCATTTCTCTGCTTCATTCTGTGGCGGATCTGCGGTCCACATATGAACTCTGCGGTCGCATAATGGACCGCAGAAATGCCCTATTCTGCAATAATTTTTCTTCAAATCCCCAACGCTCTGTTCAACTCAAAAAGTTTGTACCGCGGGTGAAGATTTTTCTACAACCCTCAAATACATTAGCCTACCTCGGCACCACGAAACCCCTAGTTTTAGGTGGAATGTATACGGGGCCTTATAGATACTTACCTCAACTAGGCCAAATAAACACTCAAAAATAGCTTTTCCTTTACAATTCACCTCTGCTCGGCTCAAATCTAACTAAAAATCGACTTGATAACATCAAATAATGCAAGAGAAACAAATTCCAATAGGTAAATTTATGATCATTATGCAATTTCCAAAAAGTCAACAAAAGCCAACCGCGGGCTCGCCCGGTCAAAACCCGGGTCCAAGGGTAGGTCTTGACTACCCATAACCCCCACGAGTCTATATATGAGTTTTGTTTCAAAATTCGAGTCCATTTCGACTCTCAACTCCTAATTTTTAATTTTTCAAAACATAGACAAAATTTCCCAAAATTTCACTTTTGTTCTCACAAATTTGATATTAAATCTTGTATATAATCATGTAAAATAGTTGGAAAATGATCCAAATAACTTATCCAATGTTTGTAGATGAAATTCCCCTCTCCAAATCGCCTCCTACCGAGTCTACGGTTCAAAGATATGAGAAAGCACGCTAAAATCCCATTTCCTATCTTTTATGTTCCGTCGCAGGTGTCGCAAATGGGAACCCCGCAAATGCGAAGAATGATCGCAAAAGTGAAATACATCACAGTCCTGTTGACGTCGCAAATGCGACAAAAAGTTCGCAAATGTGAACATGGAATATATCGCAAATGCGACCATGGTGATCGCAAATGCGACCAAGCCTAGACCAGGTCCCATTGCAAATGCGAACCTGACAGTTCCCAATATATCTCGCAAATATAAGATCGCAGATGCTAAAACAATCTCGCATTTGCGAGACCTGAAGCATCTGTGCAAAAACCAACAATACTAAAACTCCTTCAAACACTCGAAAACGCGTCTGAAACTCAACCGATCCCTCAGGCCTCCACACCAAACATCAACACAAGTCTAAAAACATGACACTAACTCACTCGCGTGTAACATCCAAAACCATGAATCAGACCTCCAAAATACATGAAATTTACTCAAGAACTTCTAAAAACACACAACGCGCATCTGATTCCTATCAAATCAACTCTAAATGACGCCAAAAATTGCAGACAAGTTACAAATAACAAAACTGGCCTATTCTATATCCCAAAACTAAATTCCGAACCCCATAGCCATAAAGTCAAACCATGGTCAAACCTAAGGAATTTCTAAACCTTCAAATTGGAAACTTCTGGCAAAACAAGTCAAATTAACCTAGGAACCTCCGAATTCAATTTTGGGCATACGCCCAAGTCTATAATCACAATACTAACCTATCGAATCCATCAAAACACCGTTCCAGGGTCGTATTCACAAAAGTCAAACCTCAGTCAATGTTTCAACTTAAGCTTCTAACGTGATAATCACTCATCAAAATAAATCTCGAAACATCCGGACATCAAATCCGATCACATACACAAGTCATAATACACAATATGAAGCCACTCAAGACCTCGAGTTGCTGAAAAGAATGCTAAAGCTCAACTCGATCGGTCGGGTCGTTACATTCTCCCCCTCTTAAACAAACATTCGTCCTCGAACATGCCGAGAGTATTTCCCAAGCCATCAAATCACTGTATAAACTCACCATACACATAATCACAGGTGATCCCACATCACCTCAAACCACATAAGCCCGGCAACACCACCTCAACTAAACATTATTCGTTCCACCCATACCGATAAGCCTTAGAATCACATCTTATAAGGACTCGGCCGGTTGTTTGGAGTATTACAGCTATGTTCCCCCATTTACTATTTATCCTGTGTTTAATTATGATTATGTTACTTATTGGGAAGGTTTCATAATGAATTGGAACACTTAATTCCAAGATTTAAAGCTTAAGTGGAAATAGTTGACCAGATGTTTACTTATGTGTAAATATCCCCGGAATAGAGTTTTGATGATTTCAATAGCTCCGTATGGTGATTTTGGACTTAGGAGTGTGTCCGGAAAATTTTTTGGAAGTCCGTAGTTAAATTAGGCTTGAAATGACGAAAATAGGAAATTTAAGTTGGAAGTTTGACTGGGGAGTTGACATTTTGATATTGGGGTCGGAATCCAGTTCTAAAAATTTTCATAGGTTTGTTATGTCATTTATGACTAGTGTGCAAAATTTGAGGTCAATCGGACTTTATGTGATAGGTTTCGGCATCAAATGTAGAAGTTGAAATTTCTTAGTTTTATTAAGCTTGAATTGGGGTATGATTCATATTTTTAGCGTTGTTTGATATAATTTGAGACCTCGACTAAGTTTGTATGATGTTTTAGGACTCGTTGGTATATCTGGCTGAGGTCTCGGGGGCCTCAGGTGAGTTTCGGATGGTTAACGGATCAAATTTGGACTTAGGCAATTTTTCAGAGAGAATTCACGGGAAATCTTGAGGTAAGTCACTTATGATCATTGTTAGTAAATAATATTGAATTATCATCGATTATTTCGACTAGATTACGTGTTTTGGAGGTGTAATTCGAGGATTTGGGCCTAGAGATTTGAAAATAAGATTTGAGGATTTGAAGGTCGAGTTGATGTCGGAATTTGGTAAATTTGGTATGGTTGGACTCGTGGTTGAATGGGCATTCATATTTTATAACTTTTGTCGGGTTCCGAGACGTGGGCCCCATTGGCAATTTTTTAGTAGAATTTTGGATATTGATGGATAATTACTATTTTCATATGGAATTAATTCCTATAATTTGTATTTACTGAATCGAATTAATTGTGACTAGATTCGAGGCGTTCGGAGGCCGATTCGCGAGGCAAAGGCATAGTGGATTAAAGAATTACACAGTTTGAGGTAAGTAACACTTTTAAACTTGGTTCTAAGGGTAGAAATCCCTAAATTACGTATTATGTGAATTGTATGAAGGTGACACATATGCTAGGTGACGGGCGTGTGGGCGTGCACCATAAAAATTGAGATTTAAATAAATTCCGTGGAGTTGTAAAATTAAAGAATCATGTCATTAACCACATATCCTCCACGTGAAGAAATTGAGCTGAGGCTCGTATTAAAGATCATGTTTAGGCTACATGCTGATATTTTGGGACTCATAGGATCGTGTTGCTGTTGAATTAATTGTTTTAAAATGTACATTTCATACTCAATCATGTTCATCCATTGTGAGGATATTTATGGAATCGAGTTGTGCGCCGCAGCAGGCCATATTGGCTTTATATATATATATATATATATATATATATATATATATATATATATATATATATATATATATATATATTATTATATGGATCGGGGCTGCATGCCGCATCAGGCCTCATAGGCTTTATTATTATGGGATCGGACAGCACGCCGTAGTGGGCCATATCGGCTTTATATAGCGCTTGGGCTGAAGGAGCCCCTCCGGAGTCTGCACCCCCCACAGTGAGCGCAATTGATGTTTATATTTGGGATGGACTTCCCAGGGTATGGAGTTGCCTTATTTATTTATTTATCTTAGGGATGGATCTTCTCTGGGCATGGATCTTGCCCGAAGCATTTATATTTCTGGGTTGGATTGGCCTTATACAGTACTGAGTGACTGACTGTCACTTGATGTATATATATATGGGATCGATCTTCCCTAGGTTGGATTGACCATATACAGTACTGAGTGATTGAGTATTCTGAGATTGTGAGTACATGAGGTTTCCATTAAAGTGCATCACATAATGCACGTACATTGGCATGTAAATATAGAGATGTCATATTCCTCATATCATTTAGAATTGATCTATTTTTCCTGTATTGAGTTTAACTGTTGAACTTGAAAGCATGCCTACATTTTTGTACTGTTATCTCTATATTGGACTGTACATGTTGAGCTCTTCACTACTTTCAGTCCAAAGGTTAATCTTGTTAGTTATTGAGTTGGTTATACTCATACTACACTCTGCACCTCGTGTGCAGATCCAGGTACTTCCGGATACGGCTGTTGATAGATTTGTGGATTTATCTGTTGGAGACTATCAATGTAGTTGCTTGGCGTCTGCAGACCTTGTCTCTCTTTCCTTTCAGTTATTTGTACTGTTCTATATTTTCAGACAATGATTTTATCAGTCAGACTATCTTACCATTAGATGCTCATGTACTCAGTGACACCGGGTTTTGGGAGTGTATTTTATATCAGTATGTGTGGGGGTTTTTTTCTATTTAATTTATATATATTATGATTTCAAACTTGAAAGAATTGTGGCTTATTGAGGTTTCGGCTTGCCTGGTATTGAGATAGGCGCCATCACGACATGCTAATTTTGGGTCGTGATAAGTTGGTATCAAAGACTAGGTTACATAGGTCTCGCGAGTCATGAGCAGGTTTAGTATAGTCGTGCGGATCGGTACGGAGACGTCTGTACTTATCTTCGAGAGGATGCCGAATCCTTAGGAAAAATTTCACTTTCTTGTATTCTGTCGTGCGAATTTGTTGATTCCGGAAACTAAATTTCTGTTATTCTATTCTCTCACAGATGGTGAGGACACGTACTACCGGATCAGATGGCCAGCCACCAATTCCACCAGTTAGGTCCATGAGAGGTCGGGGCCATGGTAGAGGTCGAGGTGTAGCTCATACAGCAGTTAGAGAAGCACCTGTAGAACCACCGATTACTCCAGCTCAGGAGCAAGTTCCAGATTTAGTTGAGCCGGCGGGACCAGCTCAGGCACCAACTATACTTATTGTGATTCCAGGCTTTCAGGAGGCTTTAGACCAGATATTGATTGTATGCCCTGTCTTTGCTCAGGTGGTTTTGGCTCAGGCCACACCAACCACTTCTCAGGCCGGGGGAGGTACGCATACCCATGTTGCCCGTACTCCAGAGCAGGTAGTGCAGGGATTTCATATATTGGGGGCACTACCTGTTCAGCCGGTTGCAGCTACTCAGGCCCAGGTAGGTCCTATTATGAATGACGAGGAGCAGAAGAGATTAGAGTGATTGGAGAGACTCCGTCCTCCATCTTTCAGTGGAACTGAGTCAGAGGATTCTTAGGATTTCTTGGACAGATGCTAGTGGATGCTTCGTACAACGGGTATTTTGGTGACCAGCGGGGTCTCATTTACTACTTTTCAGCTGACCAAAGTAGCCTTCAGATGGTGGGAGACTTATGAGAGGAGCAGACCAATTGGTGCAGCACCACTATCATGGCATGAGTTCTCCATATTATTTCTGGAGAAGTTTGTGCCACAGACCCACAAAATGGAACTGCGCAGGCAGTTCGAGTATTTACGTTAGGAGGACTTGTCTGAGACGCAGTATGATATGTAGTTTTTAGAATTGGCTCGTCATGTAGTTTGGTTGGTTCCCACTGAGAGGGAGAAGATCGGGAGGTTCATTAATGGCCTCAACCAGCAGTTCCGTTTTGTTTTGACTCCGAGGAATATAGCAGATACTAAATTCGACGAGGTAGTTGACAGTGCTCGACGGCTAGAAATGGTCCGTACTCAAGATCGTGAGAAGAGGGAAGCCAACAGGTCTGGTGGTCATGGTAATTCTAGTGGTGTTCCTTCTGGGGGGACAACCCTATCACTGCAGGGGTCGTCCTTATAGGCCCACTTAGATGGCTCGTCTAGCTCATCATCGTACATCATCTAGCCATGGTTCATACAGTGCTCGACCGAGTCAGTCTTCCCTTAGTGCACTTCCAGCACAGAGTTCATCTCGTGCACCATCAGTTCATGGTTCATCTGTACCAGGTTCTTCTGGTAGTTATTCTGGTTTTCGAGGTCTGCCTCAGCACTCGCCACCATTCTTCGAGAGGGATTGCTATGAGTGTGGAGAGCAGGGTCATGTGAGGAAATATTATCCCCGCCTTTCAAGAGGTCCAGTTCAGTAGAGGAGTCAGACTACGACTCCTACACCAGCTGCTACGCCACCCGCCCAGCCAGCTCGGGGTGGGGCTCAGGCAGCCAGAGGTCGCCCTAGAGGGGGAAGTCGATCAGGTGGCAATCAGGCCCAATTTTATGCTATTCCTGCCAGACTAGATGCCGTTGCTTCAGATTCAGAAATCACAGGTATTGTCTCAGTGTGCCACAGGGAAGCTTCTATACTATTTGACCCTGGTTCCACATATTCATATGTATCATCATATTTTGCTCGTTATCTGGATATGCCCCGCGAGTCCTTAGTTTTACATGTTCGTGTATCTACACCGGTGGGAGATATTATTATTGTGGACTGTGTGTATCAGTCGTGTGTGGTAGCTATCGGGGGACTGGAGACTAGAGTTGATCTCTTATTACTTAGTATGGTTTTTTTTAATGTAATCTTGGGTATGGATTGGTTGTCTCCGTGTCATGCTATTCTGGACTGTCACGCAAAAACCGTGACATTGGAAATGCCGGGGTTGCCGAAGGTCGAGTGGAGAGGTTCTCTAGATTATGTTCCCAGTAGAGTGATTTCTTACTTGAAGGCCCAACGGATGGTTGGAAAGGGGTGTTTGTCATATTTGGCCTTTGTGAGAGATATTGATGCAGACACTCCTACTATTGACTCTGTATTGGCAGTGCGAGACTTTCCAGATGTATTCCTGCAGACCTGTCACTAGGCCACCCGACAGGGATATTGATTTCAGTATTGACTTGGTGCCGGGCACTCAGCCCATTTCTATTCCTCCGTATCGTATGGCACCAGCTGAATTGAAAGAATTGAAAGAACAACTTTAGGAACTTCTTGACAAGGGGTTTATTAGGCCTAGTGTGTCGCCTTGGGGTGCACCGATTTTGTTTGTGAAAACGAAATATGGTACTATGTGGATGTGCATTGACTACAGAAAGTTGAACAAAGTTACAATCAAGAACAAGTATCCTTTGCCTCGTATTGATGATTTATTTGACCAGCTTCAGGGAGCGAGGGTGTTCTCCATAATTGATTTGAGATCTGGGTATCACCAGATGAAAATTCGGGATTCGAATATTCTAAAGACATCGTTCAGGACCCGTTATGGTCACTATGAAGTTCTCGTGATGTCTTTTGGGCTGACCAACACCCCAACAGCGTTTATTCACTTGATGAATAGTGTATTCCAGTCGTATCTTGATTTGTTTGTCATAGTATTTATTGATGATAGCCCGGTGTACTCACATAGCCAGGAGGAACATGCACACCATTTGAGTATTATATTACAGAGGGTGAGGGAGGAGAAACTTTATGCCAAGTTCTCCAAGTGTGAGTTTTGGCTTAGTTCGGTGACATTCTTGGGACATATAGTGTCCAATGAGGGAATTAAGGTAGATCTGAAGAAGATAGAGGCAGTTAAGAGTTGGCCCAAGCCATCTTCAACTACTGAGATTCGGAGTTTTCTCGGCTTTGCCGGGTATTATCCTCTCTTTGTGGAGGGCTTCTCGTCTATTGCGGTGCCTATGACTAAATTGACCCAGAAATGCGCTCCATTCAGGTGGTCGGATGGGTGTGAAGAGAGCTTTTAGAAGCTCAAGATTGCTTTGACCACAACTTCAGTTCTAGTTTTGCCTTCAGCTTCAGGCTCTTATACAGTGTATTGTGATGCTTCCCAGATCGGTATTGGGTGTGTCTTAATGCAGGAGGGTAGAGTGATTGCTTATGCTTTGCGCCAGTTGAAGCCACATGAAAAGAACTACCATGTTCATGATGTAGAATTGGCAGCCATTGTTCATGCATTGAAAATTTGGAGGCACTATCTCTATGGTGTGCCTTGTGAGGTATTTACAGATCATCAGAATCTTCAACACTTATTCAAACATAAGGATCTAAATTTGAGGCAGCGGAGATGGTTGGAGCTGCTAAAGGACTATGATATTGCTATCTAGTATCATCCCGGGAAAGCCAATGTGGTGGCTGATGCTTTGAGTAGAAAGGCGGTAAGTATGGGTAGCCTTGCATTCATTTTTGTTGGTGAAAGGCCTCTGGCAGTTGATGTTCAGGCCTTGGCTAACCAGTTCATGAGATTACCTGTTTCGGAGCCCAGTCGGGTTCTAGCTTGTGTGGTTTCTCGGTCTTCCTTATATGACCGCATCAGAGAGTGCCAATATGATGATCCCCATTTGCTTGTCCTGAAGGACACAGTTCAGCACGGCGATGCCAAAGATGTTACTATTGGAGATGATGGGGTGTTGAGGATGCAGGGTCGGATTTGTGTATCAAATATAGATGGACTACGTGAGTTGATTCTTGAGGAGGCCCACAATTCGTGGTACTCCATTCATCCGGGTGTCGCAAAGATGTATCAGGACTTGAGACATCACTATTGGTGGAGAAGAATGAAGAAAGATATAGTGGGGTTTGTAGCTCGGTGTTTAAATTGTCAGCAGGTGAAGTATGAGAATAAGAGACTGGGCGGATTGCTTCAGAGACTTGAAATTTCGGAGTGGAAGTGGGAGCGTATTACGATGGACTTCGTAGTTGGACTCCCACAGACTTTGAGGAAGTTTGATGTTGTTTGGGTGATTGTGGATCGGTTAACCAAGTCCGCGCATTTTATTCTAGTTAGTACTACTTATTCTTCGGAGCGGTTGGCTGAGATTTATATCCGCGAGATTGTTCGCCTTCACGGTGTGCCAGTGTCCATCATTTCAAATCGGGGCACGCAGTTTACATCACAGTTTTAGAGATCAGTGCAGCAAGAGTTAGGCACACAGGTACAGTTAAGTACAACATTTCACCCTCAGACGGACGGGCAATCCGAGCGCACTATTCATATATTGGAAGATATGCTATGCACTTGTGTTATAGATTTTGGGGGTTCTTGGGATCAGTTTCTGCCACTTGCAGAGTTTGCTTACAAGAACAGCTACCAATCAAGCATTCAGATGGCTCCATCTGAGGCTTTATATGGGAGACGGTGTCGGTCTCCGATGGGTTGGTTTGGGCTGGGTGAGGCTAGGCTATTGGGTACTGATTTAGTTCAGGATGCTTTGGAGAAGGTTAAATTGATTCAGGATTGACTTCGCACGGCACAGTCTAGACAGAAGAGTTATGCTGACTGGAAGGTTCGCGATGTTTCTTATATGGTATGAGAGAAGGTACTACTCCGAGTTTCGCCTATGAAGGGTTTTATGATGTTTGGAAAGAAGGGCAAGTTGAGTCCTAGGTATATTGGGCCTTTTGAAATACTTAAGAAGATTGGAGAGGTGGCTTATGAACTTGCATTGCCGCCTAGTATATCGGGTGTTCATCTAGTATTTCATGTATCTATGCTCCGGAAGTATGTCGGAGATCCGTCTCATGTTTTGGATTTCAGTACGGTTCAGTTGGCTGGTAATTTGACTTATGATGTGGAGCCGGTGGCTATTTTGGACTGGCAGGTTTGAAAATTGAGATCAAAGAACATAGCTTCAGTGAAAGTGCAGTGGAGAGGCCAACCAGTCGGAGAAGCTACTTGGGAGACTGAGCGGGAGATGTGGAGCAAATATCCACACCTATTTGAGACTCCAGGTATAATTCTAAACCCGTTTGAGGACGAATGTTTATTTAAGAGGGGGAGAATGTAACGACCAGGCCAATCGTTTTGACTATTACAGCCATGTTCCACCATTTACTGCTTATCCTGTATTCAATTATGATTATGTGACTTGTCGGGAAGGTTTCAGAATGAATTGGATCACTTAGTTTCAAGATTTAAAGCTTAAGTGAAAATAGTTGACCGGATGTTGACTTACATGTAAACGACCCCGGAATAGAGTTTTGATGATTCCAACGGCTCCGTATGGTGATTTTGGACTTAGGAGTGTGTCCGAAAATGTTTTTGGAAGTCCGTAGTTAAATTAGGCTTGAAATGGCGAAATAGGAAATTTAAGTTGGAAGTTTGACTGGGGAGTTGACATTTTGATATCGGGGTCGGAATCCAGTTCAAAAAATTTGCATAGGTCTGTTATGTCATTTATGACTTGTGCGCAAAATTTGAGGTCAATCGGAATTTATGTGATAGGTTTGGCATCGAATGTAGAAGTTGGAATTTCTTAGTTTCATTAAGCTTGAATTGGGGTATGATTCGTGTGTTTTAGTGTTGTTTGATGTGATTTGAGGCCTCGACTAGGTTCGTATGATGTTTTAGGACTCGTTGGTATATTTGGTTGACATCCCGGGGGCCTCGGGTGAGTTTCGGATGGTTAACGGATCAAATTTTGACTTAGAACAAGTTGAAACTTGCTTCCTACTGATGCAATCGCACCTGCGGAACTTATCTCGCAGGTGCGAGCTCGCAGAAGAGAGCCTGGCATCGCAGAAGCGGACGAAATCTCGCAGAAGCGGGCACATCCATCGCAGAAACAGAAAAGGGGAAGGGACAGCCTCGTCGCAGAAGCGGACAGCTTCTTCGTAGAAGCGAGTCCGCAAAAGCGGAGTTCTTGTCCGCAGAAGCGAAGGCAGTTGAAGAAGCGGTAGCTTCACTGCAAAAGAAGAACCGTAGATGCGGTTAAAATTTCCGCAGAAGCGGAACCTCTGGACAATGTACAAAAACAAAGGGGTCCGAGATTTTCTCATATTTGGACATTTCAAACACGGGTTGAGGCGATTTTTCAGAGAGAATTCACGGGAAATCTTGAGGTAAGTCACTTATGATCATTGTTAGTGAATAATATTTAATTATCATCGATTATTCTGACTAGATTATGTGTTTTGGAGGTGTAATTTGAGGATTTGGGCCTAGGGATTTGAAAATAAGATTTGATGATTTGAAGGTCGAGTTGATGTCGGAATTTGGTAAATTTGGTATGGTTGGACTCGTGGTTGAATGGGCATTCATATTTTGTAACTTTTGTCGGGTTCCGAGACGTGGGCCCCACTGGCAATTTTTTAGTGGAATTTCGGATTTTGTTGGAAAATTAGTATTTTGATATGGAATTAATTCCTATAATTAGTATTGACTGAATCGAATTAATTGTGACTAGATCCGAGGCGTTCGAAGGCCGATTCGCGAGGCAAAAGCATAGTGGATTAAAGAATTACACAGTTTGAGGTAAGTAACATTTCAAAACTTGGTTCTGAGGGTATAAATCCCTGAATTACGTGTTATGTGAATTGTATGAAGGTGACGCACATGCTAGGTTACGGGCGTGTGGGCGTGCACCATGGAAATTTTGACTTAAATAAATTCTGTGGAGTTGTAAAATTAAAGAATCATGTCATTATCCCCATATCCTTCACGTGTTAGAGAAATTGAGCTGAGACTCGTATTAAAGATCATGTTTAGGCTACGTACCGATATTTTGGGACCCATAGGGTTATGTTGCTATTGAATTAATTGTTTTAAAATGTACATTTCATACTCAGTCATGTTCATCCATTGTGAGAATATTTATGGGATCGAGTTGCGCGCCGCAACAGGCCATATATATATATATATATATGGATCAGGGCTGCACGCCGCAGCAGGCCTCATAGGCTTTATATAGCGCTTGGACTGAAGGAGCCCCTCCGAAGTCTGCACCCCCCATAGTGAGCGCAGTTGATGTTTATATTTGGGATGGACTTCTCAGGGCATGGAGTTGCCTTATTTACTTATTTATCTTAGGGATGGATCTTCCATGGGCATGGATCTTGCCCGAAGCATTTATATTTATGGGTTGGATTGGCCTTATAAAGTACTGAGTGACTGACTGTCACTTGATGTATATATATATATATATATATATATATATATATATATATATATATATATATATATGGGATCGATCTTCCCTGGGCTGGATTGACTATATACAGTACTGAGTGATTGAGTATTCTGAGATTGTGAGTACACGAGGTTTCCATTAAAGTCCATCACATACTGCATGTACATTGGCATGTAAATATAGAGATGTCATATTCCTCATATCATTTAGAATTGATCCATTTTTCTTGTATTGAGTTTAACTGTTGAACTTGAAAGCATGACTACATTTCTATATTGTTATCTCTATATTGGACTGTACATGTTGAGCTCTTCACTACTTTCAGTCCAAAGGTTAGTCTTGTTAGTTATTGAGTTGGTTATACTCATACTACACTCTACACCTCGTGTGCAGATCAAGGTACTTTCGGATACGGCGGTTGCTAGATTTGTGGATTTATCTGTTGGAGACTATCGAGGTAGTTACTCGGCGTCTGCAAACCTTGTCTCTCTTTCCTTTCAGTTGTTTGTACTATTAGATGCTCATGTACTCAGTGACACTGGGTTTTGGGAGTGTATTTTATATCAGTATGTGTGGGGGGTTTTTTCTATTTAATTTATATATATTATGGATCTTCCCTAGGCATGGATCTTGCCCGAAGCATTTATATTTCTGGGTTGGATTGGCCTTATAAAGTACTGAGTGACTGACTGTCAAATGATGTGTGTATATATATATATATATATATATATATACATATATATGGGATGGATCTTCCCTGGACTGGTTTGGCTATATACAGTACTGAGTGATTGAGTATTCTGAGATTGTGATTACTTGAGGTTTCCATTAAGGTGCATCACATACTGCACGTACATTGGCATGTAGATATAGAGATGTCATATTCATCATATCATTCAGAATTGATCTATTTTTCTTGTACTGAGTTTAACTGTTGAACTTGAAAGCATGCCTACATTTATGTACTATTATCTCTATATTGGAATGTACCTGTTGAGCTTGTCACTACTTTCAACCCAAAGGTTAGTCTTGTTACTTATTGAGTTGGTTGTATTCATACTACACTCTGCACCTCGTGTGCAGATCCAGGTACTTCCGGATACGGCAGTTACTAGATTTGTGGATTTATCTATTGGAGACTATCGAGGTAACTGCTCGGCATCCGCAGACCTGGTCTCTCTTTCCTTTCGGTTGTTTGTATTGTTCTATATTTCCAGACAGTGTTTTTATCAGTCAGACTATGTTATCATTAGATGCTCATGTTCTCAGTGACACCGGGTTTTGGGATTGTATTTTATATCAGTATGTGTGGGTTTTTTTTTATTTATTTATATATATTATGTTTTCAAACTTGAAAGAAGTGTGGCTTATTGAGGTTGTCGGCTTGCCTAGTATTAAGATAGGTACCATCACGATATGCGGATTTTGCGTCGTGACACATCTCCACATCCACCAAGGGCCCTATTTTCACACCAACACACTATAAAATCCTCAACTAGCTGTAACAGTTCATGCATACATCCATGAGGTATAACCATACGACGTAGCACATCGGCCATAGGCCCGTGGCAACAACTCAGACCACAATAGCTTCCCATTACTAAAGCTGGTACCGGTAAATAGTCCCACATCGACTAGAACCTTGTTCCAAACCTTCCCAATGCTTATAATGATGCAAGCAACATGCAAAACTGATAACTACTCACCCGAGCAACAAGCCACATTAAATGCCACGTGGGCACATACATCACAATCCAATCCCCATTAGCACAACCCGAATATGACTGAACATGAAAGAAGAAACATATGAGAGAACTATCAAACAATTCCAACAGGTAAAACTCCCCATCGATACAATACCACGGACCCAACCACATGGAAGAAACAAGACACACACGACAACTATAACGAATCTTACCCCAACATAAACTCACTATGGCACATAGCCCAGTGCAAACACACATATCCACAAGGAACACCAGGTCCCGCCCTCCACTCGGAATCACAAGTAAGATAAGAATCTCAACAACTAAAACACTTTACTAACTCAATCTCGTGGAACCAAAACCACAACACGTAATAGACTTCCCACACCTGTAGAGCACCCAAATCTCAAGTCAGACCAAACCATCCAGAACTACATCAAAACCTACCATATTAACTAATAAAAAGTCCACCCAAGCCTCATGGCCCTCAATAGCAACCAAACCAGACGATAGACATGGTTTGTCATAATAGAATTCAACAACTGGCATAAACACATAAATAGAGTACAAGAATTACGAAACACAATTGTGATAAAATGGCAGGTCATTCAGGGTTCTAGCACTTATTTCAGTGTTCCAAGACCTCGATTAGCTCCGTTTAGTGATTCTCGATTTGCGTGTGCAATCCGTGTCTTATTCTGAAAATATTTTATTTGAAAAAACTTTGTGTAAACTCTCACGCCCCGACCTTGGGGAGTGCGACCGGCGCTCGACCGAGACGTCCCAGTCAAGCAAGCCTACATGCTGCCTTCTGCCCAACCTTACTCATGAACAATTTAAGAATCAGTAACAAGAAATAGACATGAGAAGAGTAAAGTGTACCACATCCTTTTTCCATTACTTATAGGAGCTTCATTTACAATTCCCAAATGATTACAAGTTCATAGTTACGAGGGGAAAAATGTTTGACGACTACAACATTTCTAGTTAATTATCCCAAATCAAACACCACCCAAAGCATGTTTACGGAGCCTCTAGGTGTAACAGAAGAGTAGTATGAAAGTGCCAATGACAAGGCACGGGCTATATCTCAAAACACAATGTACAATATCAAGTGATATAAGGCCCCGGAATAAACTAGGGCTCACCAAAATCTACTGAGTAGAGGGTAACTGCTAACGAGGATCAAAGCTACCTACTGACGAACCACATGCATCCATTAAAGATGCAGTGCCCCGACAAAAGGGACATTAGTACATGTGGAATAGTACTAGTATGTAAAACTAAATACCCTCTCATGGAGTAGAGTACCAACATAAAAGGAGGTAAACATGGAATCAATAAAGAACTCAAGTAATACTAAATGCCAAGTTAAAACATAATCAATTCCAATTAAGAATTAACAATTTTTGTTGGGAGATCATTAGCCACCGATCATCTCACTATGCACAAAGCATGGAGTCCGATCATAGCTCGATCAGCTAAGACATCTCTCCACGAATGAGTATGGATGGACATGTGATGCGAATCAAATACACTAATAAGAAGGAGGAACCACTATGGGCGCGACATGACGTCCGATCTCCACCAGATCGGCTAGGTCGTCTCCCCACATATGTCGTGTGACTCAACATCAACTTTCGGTACAATCACCTCATCCCAATTAAGGGGAATAATCTCAATTCAATATACCACAAGAATTCATCCCCCAATCAACTCCTACATCGGCACTTGTAGTTTCATATGTTGGCCTTTACAACCCACCCTTCCTCGGCTCGCTAATTATACTCCCAAAAATATTTTTGTATACAAAGGGAATAGAAATATAAATGTATTCATATCATAGCCTTTCATATCATACATAGCTTCATTAGCACTTCTAACCACTCACAACATCTTTATTCCATTGGCTCTCTTGGCTATACCTAGAGTTCTTCATTCATGGGCACGATGGCCGTATTTCATATTTCACACTTTTTTTTCTTTACTCCCAAGGATCATTATCATAAATATCAACATATAGAACATTTTGTACATCATGACTTTAAGTTCATTAGTAATGAGTGCTCTAAACATAGTTGATTTCTTTCAAAGAGTTAAGCATAATGATTGGCAATCGAAGCCTATGTTAAGATCATAAGCGATTAATACACCATTTATTCTTGGAATACCTTTCCCAAAAATAAGGGATCCTGATATCTATAGTTTCAACCTATGAGCATGTAAGAACTCAAAACACATTGGAAATACTTACAAAGGAGAGCATGGTGATTTATAATTAAGACATGGATTCAAATCATATGCATTAGTTACAACAACCATATTTGAATAATTTCCCATTAAGGGGAAGGACAATAGGATAGGGTCAATTCGAACGTGACTCGAGTACATAAACATTTGGGCAAATCAATCATCGTAAACAATTTGAAACAGTAGGAATAGGAGTTTGAACAAACCACATTTGGAACTTACAAGGAACTCACAGATTCTGATTCTAGAGAAGGAAGTGTAGCCAACATACCTGAAATTCGCCCCTTAATAATACTACGATGGTCCACCACACTAAACAACATTAATCTATAACAATGCAACACAATTGTACCAATATTAGTAAGATTTATATACTTTAAGTCATTTAGACTTTTCTATCAAACATCTGATGTGTATATTTTTCTACAACCTCCTTCAATGGAATTTCATTCACCTAACAACCACCTCACACACCAATGATTCCTTTACCATCATCTTTAGACTATCCACAACTTCCATTAGAACATGCATGCCTAACAAATCACTCTAAACCAATCAATCTCATCAATTAAACCATTTTACAACCTCTACAACACCAACACAACCTAGGTTAGGCACTTATGGCTTCTAGTCACAATCTCATAAGTCCTAAAACATATATCATACATAAATAATCACCATAAATTAGTTAGAGATGGTAGACATACCTCTTATAGTGAAACTCTTAAAAATCCCAACTTGTAGTATTCTTGACCAATTTGGAAATTTGAATGGAAATCTAGGTGTTTTCAAGATTAATGCTAGTTAGTAAAAGTGTTTAGGAGTGGTAATTAACTCAAAATACTCCAAAATATTACCTTGACTCATGGGAGGGATGTATTGGGCGGAATCCCTTTGTTAGAGCAAGCCCTAGCTCAATGAAATGAGTTAGACACTATCTCTCCCCGACCTGGGGGTATTTATAGGTTTCCTATGTGCGCGGTCGTGCACCTGGGCAAGTGAACGCGCAGCCGGGCACGCATACAAGGCAGAAAACCCCTCTTCTGTGCACTGCGCGCACCTGGGCACACAGATGGGACAGGTCCGGTAAAATGGCCATAACTTTCTATAGAAATATCCAAATGAGAAATGGTTTGATGCGTTGAAACTAAACTTAAAGGGCTTAATTTGATGGGTATATCACAACCTAAATCTTTACTTTTTGGGAGTTTAATGCATTATAAGTAGGGTCTTGTGCGAATTTATTTGAAACTTTAGCCCAATGCATAGATCCCAACTTGGCTTAGTTCTAGGGATCTCCTTAGACCCTAAACAACTTCCAATACACCTCCTACATTTAATATCATGATCATCTAAGTTGTTGCAATCCTTAATCTCTTGTGGAAGGCAAGACGACACTTAAGCGACTTGTAAGCGTGCTTTATGGCCTCGGACTTGTAGGAAATTTGAGGGGCCTCACATCATCACCCGCTTAGGATCATTCGTCCTCGAATGAAGTTCAAAGTCCGCCATCTTAATTCACACTCCCAAGTCTCATACTTGACTAACTCCTCAAATTTCAAAAATGTTGACAAATTTTCCCCTGCATTTGGGCCTATCCACCTGTTAGAGAGCCCCAGAATCCACTCATAACAACACATCCACAACCCAATGAAACATCACAACAAGCATTACACTTACCGAAAGGTCATTCTAACTTAAGCTATATAGGTTTAAATCACAATACATAGGGAGTACTTTCCAACCACAACCACCCGGTTACACAAATAAGTGAGAATATTTTCTTTTCACAACACCCTCGGCCTCCCATGTGACCTCCTCAACTAATAGGTTTCGCCATAGCACTTTGACGGAGGCAATCTCAACTTTCAAACTTGTCTAACAAGGATGACAATCAGGTACCTCTCATAAGCTAATTCTCCATTAACTTCAATAGCCTCCACCGGGACGATGAGCAAAGGATCTCCAACTATCTTTGTTAACATAGACACATGAAGCACCGGGTGCATGGAGGGAAACTCTGGAGGTGGTTTGGGCCTATACGTTGCTTGACCAACGATTTCCATAAGTTTTGATATACCTTGGACAAAATTTATCTTTCTTAAAGAATCACATAACATCTTCATGGTGAAAATCCTGAGAAGCACCCATCCACTTTCTTCAAACTCCAAATCTCTACGTCAAACAACCGAACTAAACTTTTGGTAACCTTCAACCTCATTCTCATCCTCCTTATTCTACTATGTGTTTGAATGAATACAACCTTAGAGGTTCCTGCCCAGTATGTTTGATCATGGAGTGATACTTTTTACATGTTTGAACCTTGAACCCCCGATAGATTAATAAAATTGGAATAGCGAGGTTTGAGATTGTGTTGGAATTGTTAAGAATCCATCAATGTGTTGAGTAGCGGGGTTTGTAGGAGTTATATCCTAATACGTAACAAGGTAGAGCTGGCATAGTTAACCATGGCGATAAAATTATTTATTCAACTGAAAGAGACTTAAAGTTAACTAGTACATATGGATAAGGTGAGAACCATGTATATGATCCCAAGATGTAAAAGTAGTGAGTCGTTTTAGACATGTGATATATCGGAGGCATGACCGGGAGGATAAAGACAATGGCATAGGTTACTTTTCGGGGATGGAGAGTCATGAAAGAGATAGTGATTTGTTATTCATGCCATATGCGTCCGGTTAGGCAATAATAAGTCCAAGGAGAAGTAGCCAAGCACGTGAAATAAGATGTCTCCTTGAGTGTAGGGAAAATCAGTTGACTCATAATGAGGAGGTCCTTGCACCATGAATGTTATGTAGAAAAATACACGAAGTTGCATTACGCTCTTAACAATAATTAGCACTAAGTACTTAGGGCCTAAGCCCATGAGATTAAAAGTAACGGGTTGAGCACTTGTGAGGTTATTACTCTGCAACTTAACCCTTCCCGATAGTTGATCCTATACGAGAGGACTAGATATGATAGACTAGTCCCTTAAGTCGAGACGTTCAAAACATGAGTCAAACTCTTGAACATCCACCCCAAGTAGGGAAGGAAGACCGTGGTAAGGCTACTTAAGTTCAACCACACAAGAGTGAGACCATGTAGTTAGGACATCTTAATATTGGGATGAAATCATGCATTGGTTAGAGAGGTTCTAATGGTAAATGTGATGCTCCTGAGGGAAATGCGAAATAAACCCTCTCCCACCCAAGGAGGTGCAATGCTAGGGAAAGTAAATTCTCCGCACATGACAAGGGCATAGTAAATGATTCTAGATGCCGAGTGTTAAAGACAATGGAACCCAAGGAGGCACAATAGAGCAAACAGGAAAGGTTTGTGAATGTTCATAATGAGTTCGCCACGGGTTTGTGACTTGGAAAGTACCCAGATGCTAATGAAGGATGGGACAAACAAGAGAAATAGATGTGATGCTACGATAATCCCAAAAGTGCATTTGGACTTGATGGAGAGACCCTTAAGAGTCTTATGAGAAGGGGAGTGTTAAAGCGACACATGGAAGGACGTGCTCTCTAATAGTTATCCCAGCAAGTGTCGGGAGACTAGCGCAATGCTTTTACTAACTAAGGAACACGGTCAGAGTATGTTGCAAAGGTGGAAAGAGAGAATGAAAAATTGTTATGAGCTAGACATGTTTTTGCCATAATAACTCTCAAACTGTAATACCAAGCCATGCCATAGGTAGCTACAATACTGGTAACGATATGAGTTACTTATCGAGGATGGAACCAGGTGGACTAAGTGCACACTTAGAAGGTAAAAAGAAGTCGTCTTATGACAAATTTGTGAGGATCTCAATTTTCAGAGGAAGTCCTATACGAACAAGTGGCCCTGTCAAATTAAAATATATGTATGAAGGGTGTTGAGATATGCTTTTATGTTGCTAGAGAGCAAAAAAGGGTTCATGATAATGTTCATAAAAGGAGTAAAGTGATTCCTCAAATCCTATGAGCCACATACACAAGAGAGAGAGAGAGAGAGAGAGAGAGAGAGAGAGAGAGAGAGAGAGAGAGAGAGAGAGGGAGAGGGAGAGGGTTAAGAAAGGTATCAACACAAGGTTACTTTACATTTGACTTGATGTCATATAGTTTAATGCTAGAAGGGTAAGTGCACAATCCAAAAGATGTTATTCATTTGAAACAGATAATCCCATAACAAACTTGTCAAGCAATGTCCTTTGTTGAGAATTGGGAGAAGCAAGTTAAAAGTATTAACCTAGGGTTATAACTTGATTCAAGGAAATCTTTATAGAACTAAATTCCTTATGAGGTTGTGTGTAAGATAATTGTGGTAAAGAGGCTCCACGAATAATGCATCTCGTTCAAAAAGTAGGTACATGCAATGTTTGGTGAATCAATATCGTGTCAAGATCATGTTTATTTTGTCTCTTCAATATATATGTGCATATACCACAAGGAAAATTATGTGGTGTTCATAATGATGTACTAATGAGTGACTTACTTGGTGACCTTATGTTGTCTCTTCAATATATATGTGCATATACCACAAGGAAAACTCTTGAATGATGCATATACCTTAGGATTTCAAAGAAGGGTGACATTCCTAAACGCCCAAGTATCCTCCTAATTATAGATGTGGTCGACAATACACTAATAATAAGGACTCTACTAGACATAGCTGCGAGACATCCTAGGACACTTTAAAACCTTAGGCTCTGATACCAAGCTTGTCATGCCCCGACCTTGGGGAGCGCAACCAGCGCTCGACCGAGACATCCCAGTCAAGCAAGCCTACTTGTTGCCTTCTACCCAACCTTACCCATGAACAATTTAAGAATCAGTAATAAGAAATAGACATGAGAAGAGTAAAGTGTACCACATCCTTTTTCCATTACTTATAGGAGCTTCATTTACAATTTCCAAAATATTACAAGTTTATAGTTACAAGGGGAAAACATGTTTGACAACTAAAATATTTCTAGTTCATTACCCCAAATCAAACACCACCCACAGTATGTCTACGGAGCCTCTAAGTGTAACAAAAGAGTAGTATAAAAGTGTCGGTGACAAGGCCCCGGCTATACCTCAAAATACAATGTACAGTATCAAGTGACATAAGGCCCCAGAATAGAGTAGGACTCACCACAATCTACTGAGTAAAGGGTAACTGCTAACGAGGATCAAAGCTTCCTGCTGACGAACCACCTGCACCTATTAAAGATGCAGTGCCCCCGGCAAAAGAGACGTTAGTACATATGGAATAGTACTAGTATGTAAAACTAAATACCCTCTTATGGAGTAGAGTACCAACATAAAAGGAGGTAAACATGGAATCAATAAAGAACTCAAGTAATACTAAATGCCATGTTAAAACATAATCAATTCCAATTAAGTATTAACAATTTTTGTTGGGAGATCATTAGCCACCGATCATCTCACCATGCACAAGGCATGGAGTCCGATCACAGCTCGATAGGTTAGGCCATCTCTCCACGAATAAATACGGATCAACATGTGATGTGAATCAAATACAATAATAAGAAAGATGAACCACCATGGGAGCGACATGGAGTCCGATCGCCACCCGATCATACAAGGAAGAAACCCCCTCTTTTATGCGATGTCGCGCACCTGGAAGCGTAGATGGGCCATGTCCAGTAAAATGGCCATGACATTAGATATCTAAATGACAAACGGTTTGATGTGTTGAAAACTAGACTCAAATGATTTTAATTTGATAGCTATATCAGCACCTAGATCTTTATATTTTGGGAGTTTCACGCATTAGAATTCAGGTCTTGTGCGAATTTATTTTAAACTTTAGCCCATTGCGTAGCTCCCAACTTGTCTTAGTTCTAGGGATCTCCTTAGACCCTAAACAACTTCCAATAGACCTACTACATTTAATATCATGATCATCTAAGTAGTTCCAGCCCTTAATCTCATGTGGAAGGCAAGACGACACTTAAGTGACTTGTGAGCGCATTTTATGGCCTCGGACTCGTAGGAAATTTGAGGGGACCCACATAAACTGACCCGAATCGGTATTTTGAAGATCCTGGTCCGTCCATATCATGATTTTGGACTTGGACATATGCCTGTAATTGAATTCAGAAATCCCTAAATATTTTTTACGTGATTTGTTGAAAACTAGTAATTTGAAGGTTTAAGGAATTCTGAAGTTTGACCATAAATTGACTTTATGACTACCGGGTTCAGATTTTGGTTCCAGAACTTGGTATAGGTTCATTTTACTATTTAAGACTTTTTTCAAAATTTTGTTCAAAACAGAATTGATTTGATAGGATTCGGACGCTCGGTTGTGAATTTGAAAGTTCTTGAGTTTCTTTAAAAATTTCATGCATTTTGATGTCTGATACATAGTTCTAAGTGTTGTTTTGGTGTTTTGATCATGCGAGCAAGTTTGGATGATGTTATTACACTTGTGTGCATGTTTGGTTTGGAGACCGAGGGGCTCGGATGAGGTTCGAACGCGTTTCAGAAGAGTTTTGGATGACTTGAACTGTTGGTGCATTGCCAGTTCTTGTGTTCTGATGCAGATCTCGTATTTGTGAGTTCTGGCTTGCAATTGCGAGCCTCTCTTTTACGAAAAATTGTTCGTATTTGTGAGCATGGGCTGGGTTGGGTAAATCTTGCAATTGCGAGGAAAATGTTTGAATTTGCGAACTGTCAGAGGTCGCATTTGCAATCTCAGAGTCACATTTGCAAAAGAGAAGTCCGCATTTGCGAAGGTGGGTCAGTTCACAATAGCGAACCTTTTGTCGCAATCGCAATTTCTGGGCTTCTGTGACACGGTTCGCGTTTGCGACCCTTGTCTCGCATTTGCGATGTTCGCAATTGCGAACAAGACATCACAATTGCGACATCTGCAGCTGGGTAAAAGAGGAGAAAATGGGACTTAGCTCATTTTACATCATTTCATAACCCTAAACACTCTAGAGGCGATGTTCCCAGAGAATTTTCTTCCCAAAATCATTGGCAAGCAACTTTAATCCATTCCTTTTCAATTACCCATTACTTTTCATGTGGTTTCAACATCAAATCTAGGATTTACATGGTAGAAATTAGGGATTTGGCTAGAAATTAGGGATTTTGTAAAATTGAGATTTAGACCTCAAATTGAGGTCGAATTATGAAACAAATCACATAACTGGGCTTGGGGTTAATGGGTAATCAGGTTTTGGTCCGAACCTCGGGTTTTGACCAAGTTATTCCGGGGTTGAATTTTGTTGACTTTTTAAAAAATGATCAAGATTGGACCTTTTCATTGATGAGTAGTTTCTAAAGCTTATTTTGAACCATTTGATCGATAATTTGCTAGATTTGGTTGGTTTGGAGGCTTTTTCAAAAGGCAAAGTCGTGGTTGGTCGATTTCTTTGATTGCAAAAGTGAGGTAAGTGTCGTGATTAACATTGACTTGAGGGATTAGGATTGTTGGTCTATTTGTTATGCATTTTATGTGTGCGGACAACATATATGTGAGGTGACGAGTACTTATATGTTGTCATCGGGTCAAAGCATATGGGTGGAACTTTTTACTTTGTATTTTATTATTTTGTTAATTATTTTATCCATGCTTAGATTAGATTATTACTTTCTTAATTATTCATTTCCTATTTATTGCTTATTTCAAAGATGTTGAATATCTTAGAAATTGATGTTTGATATCTTGGCATCATATTTGAAGTTAAATCATACCCCGCATTGTTTATTATTCGGATTTTTATTATTGTATGGTGAGGAAGATAGTAAAAGCACGATGGGTGATGCCGTGCCATTTCATTCATATTATTACATGGTGAGGATGAGAGTAAAAGCACGAAGGGTGATGCCGTGCCATTTCATTCATATCATTACATGGTGAGGATGAGAGTAAAACCACGAAGGGTGATGCCGTGCCGTTATATTCATATTATTGCATGGTGAGGACAAAAGTAAAAGCACGAAGGGTGATACCGTGCCATTTTCATATCATTGATTTGACTAATTTCCGGTTTTGGTGATTTACTTAGTTATTTCGCGTCTTCATACTTGCCGTATCTATTATATCTTCCGTTTTTTGCATGTCCCCTCCCAGTTAGTATTTATCATTTTGCTGTTGTTTTGTTGCTTTATATACACTTGTACAGGTTTAATTATATAGATGCCTTTTCATAGCCTCGTCACTACCTCGTCGAGGTTAGACTCGACACTTACGGAGTACATTGGGTCGGTTGTACTCATACAACACTTCTGCACTTGTTGTACAGATACTGGTATTGGTCATAGCAGTGCTTGAGCTGCGTCAGCTCGGATCATTTCACACGGAGACTCGATGTAGATCTGCTGGTGTCCGCAGACTTTGAACTCCCCTTCTATTTCCCATTTTTACTGTTTATCTCTTTCGAACAGTTGTATTTATTTCAGACTTTCTTTGTAGACTTCTAGTTGCTTGTGTACTCATGACTCCGGATTTCTGGGAGTAGATATTATCAATGGTTTATATTAGCACTATGTTAGACTTGAATTTTATTTCACGTTGAATATCATTATTGTGATTATAACTGTTAAAACTGGTTAATTATCTATTTCACGTCGGCTTGCCTAGCATGTGAATGTTACGCGCCATCACGGTCCTGAGGTTGGATTTCGGGTCGTGACAACAACTATACATGAAGCAAGGTAGGATGAATCTTACCAATAGCTAGAACCGAATTGAAATAATACTAATGCATCTCAATAACCAACCGAAACCATACCTATAATAACATCATCTAGTGCAACTGCTTTAGTCTAACCAAGAAAATCATAACAATGGGACTGGCCCCCCTCTAGAACAACCTCTACCTGCCTGACCTCCACCCCTAGCTGGCAGTGCAAGTATAGCAGCAACCAGAGTGGAAACCATAGCCTGAATACCCTATTGTGTCACACGCCCAAAGTCTGGGACAATCCCTCATAATATGTCTGGTATCCCCACACTCAAAGCAACCTCTCTGCTGATATGGCTGAGGAAGCTACCCCGAACGGGTACTCTAGGATCCATGGATATCTGAAGCACCACGTGAATCTTGAACTAACTGAACCGGCTGACCCACAAAACATCTACCATGACGCACCCTGCCTCCAAAATAGGGATCAACAGATCCTCCCAGTCCACTAGGCCTCTTAGCCTCCCTGTCCTCTCTCTCTACGCCCCGCATACGCTCCAACCTCCGAGTGATCTCTACAACCTGCGAAAATAGAGTATATGTCTTAAACTCTCAAGCCATGATGAACCTAAGACAATAAATAAGCCCTTCGATAAATCTACGGACTTGCTCTTTGACTGCAGGAACCAAGGTGGGTGCATGTCGGGAGAACTCGCTGAATCTGATGGCGTACTCTGACACTATTATAGTTCCCTAGCGCATCTTCTCGAACTCTATGTGCCACGTATCCCGAAGGGTATGGGGAAAAACTCTCTCAAAAATATCTCGGAAAAATGAGTCCAAGTGAGTGGTGTCGCATCAATTAGACTACCCTCCTCACAAGCCTGCCACCACTGATACGCTGCTCCTGACAGCTGAAATGTAGTATAAGCAATTTGCTCACCTCAATAATACATATGGTGCAGAGAATACTGTGGCACTTCTCTAGAAATTCCTGCACATCCTTGGTAGTTGTGCCACTGAAAGTAGGAGGGTCATACTTCTTGAACCTCTCAAGCCTCTTCTGTTCCTCCTCTGATGCCCCTGGCCTGACCTCAGGCTGACCCAAAATAGCAGGCTATACCGGCATAAAACCCGGATCATAACCAATGTGACCACAACTATCGTGAAGCCTGACATTGCTAGTCACTTTGAGCTGAAACAATACATAGTGTAGTTAATCCAGTCCACAGGGCAATTTGTGGGTCTATCTCTTGAAATTCCACAGAGGCACATATATAACTTTTTGAAGATTAAGGATACATAAAACAATCTGAATGTCTCCAAGGATTTTGTCAGACTAACCTTCTTTCCCTTTTATCTATTGGGGGAAGCAAAGGATTGGTTGCAGAAAGAGCCAGCAAACTCAATCAGCATATGGGATGATCTAGTATGGAAATTTTTTATCACGTTTTTCCCCATCAAGAAAATAAAGTCACTGAGAAGCAAAATTCTGGGATTTCAACAAAAAGTTGGCGAGATTCTTCCCCAAGATTGGGAAAGATACAAGAAGCTACTCAGAGATTGTCCGCATCATTGTCAGACTGATAAAAATCTCTTCAAAAGTTGGCTCTACACGGAATCTAGATCTAAAAAAAGAGCTAAAGCTCAAAGCCCTACCTTTTTTTCCAGCCTCTGATATCGCAGGTGCGAGAGTGACCTTGCAAAAGCGACACTGCATGCACAAAACAAATGGCTTGCAGATGCGAGCATGCATCAATGCAAATGTCACAGAAACGAGATGCCCTTTGCAAGTGCAAACCATGCATTCGAAATAGTAGTCGCACAAATGCGAACCTCCCAGTTTTGAGACTTTTCGCAGATGCGAACCAATATCACATATCTGGCTCCACACCTTCACGATACCCACTGCAGATGTGATAAGCTACTGAACTCTCCTTAACCGAAAATGCAAGCAAGAATCTTCTAGATGCATCCTCGCACCTGCGCGCCTAAATGTCGCAAATGCTACCATTGATGTGCCCCCCCTTCCTTGTTGATGCAAACTTACCCACGCAAGAGTGAGCTCGCACCTGCGCACCAACAATGCCAAGTCTTCCAAAATAGCCCGAAACAAATCCAAAACTAACTTGAGCCCCCTTGGGCCCTACACCAATATCCAAACAAGAATAATAACATCATACGAACTTTCTTGTTAGATTAGATCATCAAAATAACCTCTAAAATCAAGAATCAGGCATCAAAATCAAAGATTTCACAGTTCAAAATTTTAAATTATTCCACAGTAAGGGCCGAAATGGGATCGGGTCACGCTGGACCCCAACTAAATATGTATACAAGTCTAAAATCATCATGCGAACCTAATAAAATCGTCAAAATACCGATCCGAGGTTATTTACCAATATTGTTGATCGTGGTCAACTCAAATAACTTTTAAGTTTCAAAATTAAGTTTTCTATGAAAGATCATATTTAAACTTTCCAGAAATCAAAATTGACCATACATGCAGGTCATAAATAATTAATTAATTCTATGTAAGGTCTCATATCATGATATGAAAAGTTATAACTCAAAATGACCTATCGGGTCATTATATTCTTCACCTCAAAAAGAAATGTTGGTCCTCAAACGGACATAGAAATGTACCTGAATGGTAAAAAGATGAGGATATCTACCCCCATATTGGAATCAGAATCCTAATTAGGCTCCTCAATTGGTTGATCTCTCCAAAGCACATTCACAAAATAAATATCCTTGGATCTCAACTTTCGAACCCGCCAATCTAGAATAGTGTAACGACCCGTCCGGTCATTTTGAGTATTTTAGCCATGTTCCCCCCCATTTATTGCTACTTCAATGCTCATTAGTTGTTATATGACTTGTCGGGGTAGTTGGTTTTGTTCCGGGAATATTTCGGAATGAATTGGGACACTTAGTCCCAAGGTTGAAAGCCTAAATTGAAAGAGTTGACCGGATATTGACTTGTGTGTAAACGGCTTCGGAATGGAGTTTTGATGGTTCCAATAGCTCAGTAGGGTGATTTTGGAATTAGGAGTATGTACAGATTTTTATTTGGAGGTACGCATATGATATTGGCTTGAATTGGCAAAAGTTTGAAGAATTAAAGTTTGGAGAGTTAAGAGGTTAGACCGAGAGTTGACTTTGTGGTTACCGGGTTTGAATTTTGGTTCTGGGAGTTGGAATAGGTCAGTTGTGTCATTTATTCCTTGTGTGCAAAATTTGGGGTCAATCAGAGTTGTTTTGATAGGTTTCAGCATCGATTGTAGAAGTTGGAAATTCATTAGTTTCAATAGGCTTGAATTGGGGTGTGATTCGTGTTTTTGATGGTTTTTTATGTGATTTGAGGCCTCGACTAAGTTCGTATCATGTTTTAGGACTTGGTGGTACTTTTGGTTGAGGTCCCAAGTGCCTCGGGTGGATTTCAAATGGTTAACGGATCGAAATTTGACTTAGGAGATATGCTGAAGTGCTTCAGGTCTGGTGTCATCGCACCTGCGGAAGAATTGGCCGCATGTGCGGAGCCGTAGAAGCGGCTAGGTGCGCACAGGTGTTAAAAGGGAGAAGGAAGCTGGGAAGCTTCTGCAGGTGTGGAGGAGAAATCCCCAGAAGCGAAAGCGCACCTGAGCAAGGTATTCCGCAAAAGCGGAGCTGGGCAGAACAGATGGTGATCGCAGAAGCGATGAGATTATCTGCATATGTGGTCCTGTAGGTGCGAAGAGGGGATCAGGTGCACTAGGTCGAGACTTTAGTGGACTTCGTAGAAGCGACGCTTTCTCCACAAAAGCGGGATCGCAGGTGCGACCCCTGGCTTCGCAGGTGCGAAATGCCTGGGCAGTGTATATATTAGAAGGGTTCCGAGATTTTATTCGTTTTTGGACCTTGGGATCTCAGATTGAGACAATGTTTGAAGGGTATTTTGCTAGATATCAAGAGCTAAGCCACTTTTGATCATTTGTATTCATCAATACACCCATTGAACTTGCCACATAGATTATGTGTTCTTAAGGTTGGAATTTAGGGAATTTGGGACTAGGGATTGGAGAGTAATATTTGGGGATCTGAGTGGCGATTTGGGGTCGGATTTGGGTAATTTTGGTATGGTTGGACTCGTTATTGAATGGGTATTCAGATTTTGTAACTATTGTTAGATTCCGGGACGTGGGCCCAAGGATGACTTTTTGAGTTGTCTTTTTGACTTTTGTTAAAGAACTTAGCTTTATCATATGGAATTGATTCCTATAGCTTATGTTGATTGTATCGAGTTGTTTGTGGCTAGATTCGAGTCGTTCGGAGACCGATTCGCGAGGCAAGGGCTTGTTGGAGTAGATATTTGCATGGTTTGAGGTAAGTAGCACTTCTAAACTTGGTTTTGAGGGTACGAACCCTTGAAATACATTTTATGTGGTTGGTGTTGAGGTGATGCACATGCTAGGTGACGGTCGTGTGGGCGTGCACCATAGTAATTGTGACTCGGACGATTCCTCAAAATTGTGTAGTCGCTTAATCTTGCTATTATTCATGTTTACTCCATGTGTTAGATAATTTGAGCAGTGATTTATGTTAGAAATTATGTTTAGGCTATACACTGGTACTGCTGGGACCCACAGTGGTTGTTCTTTTGCTGTTGAGTTATTTGCTTAAATTGCAATCATGTACTCAGTCGCCTTCATTATTTGCATATCATATCTCAGTCACTGTTATCCTTTACTATTAAATCACATATCATTGTTTAGACTGATTGGCACGAGTGTTGTGAGCCCGAAAGACTGGAGAGACTGATGACTGAGTGAGGCCCAGGGCCTGTTTGTGAGTGATATTGATGGGATCGAGCTACGTGCCGCAACAAGTATTATTGATTCATGATGGGACCGGGTTGCACGTCGTTGGTATCATTGACTCATGATGGGATAGGGCTACGAGCCGCAACATGTTTTATTAGCGCTTGGGCAGGATCTGCCCCTCGGGAGTCTGACATACCAGTAGTGAGAGCATCTACCGTACAGTGTTGAGTGACTGAGTGTGATGAGTGAGAGTTGAGGCAGTCAGATTGAGTACTCTGAGAGTGGGAGTACGTGAGGTTATCATTGTGATGTATTACATGTGACATGCTCATTTGACATGTAGATATAGAGATGTGACATACCTCATATCAGTCATACTTGGCATATTTCATCTGTGTTGAGCCTAGACTGTTAAACTTGAAAGCATATGTACATTCCTGTATTGTGTACCATTTGATTATGAGTTTCTCTGTTATATTATTGCTATATTTCTTGTCATAATTGTATTTTTGTAATCTGGTTTGGACTGTACCTTTCTGAGCTCGCCACTACTTTCAGCCCAAGGTTAGTCTTGTTACTTATTGAGTACATTGGCTCGGTTGTACTCATACTACACACTGCACTTCATGTGCAAATCTAGGTACTTCTGTACACGGTGGTTGCTAGCTTTGGAGCTTTATCTGTTGGAGACTATTGAGGTAGATGCCTAGGCGCCCGCAGACCTTGAATCTCCTTCTTTCAGTTTATTTGTACTGTCCTATCTTTTTAGACAGTGTTTTAGTAGTCATACTATATTGTCATTTAGATGCTCATGTACTCAGTGACATCTTTTGTATTGAGTTGTGGTGTTTCCTTTTCAGTTATTATGAGATTTTTACTATTTAAGCTTGGTTCAGTATGTTTTAAATTAAGGATGCATGGTTATTTGTGAGTTGTCGGCTTGCCTAGTATTGCGATAGGCGCCATCACGACATGTGATATTTTGGGTCATGACAAATAGCTACCGGCTCTTCCTCATAAGTCAAATCCACATCAAGATGCACTATGCTAAAGTCCAAAACATGCGACTTATCTTCATGATACTTTCGAAGCGCCGAAACAGGAAATACCGGATGTACCTTCGCAAGGCTGGGAGGCAATACAAGCCTATAAGAAACCTCCCCAACTCTCTCTAAGAACTCAAATGGGCCAATAAACCTCGGGCTCAACTTGAATTTCTCTCCAAATCCCATCACACCCTTCATGGATGAATCTTTCAAAAGTACCTTCTCACCCTCCATATAAACCACATCACGTAGCTTCTTATCCGCATAACTCTTCTGCCTTCTTGTATGAAGGGGATCCTGAATTAACTTTACATTCTCCAAAGCATCATGAACCAAATTCGTACCCAACTTACTAGCCTCAACGGGCTCAAACCAACTAACAGGAGAACGACAATGCATACTGTATAAAGCCTCGTATGGTACCATTTGAATGCTGGATTGGTAGCTATTGGTGTAGGAAAACTGCGCCAATGGTAGAAACTGGTCCCACTAGCCTTCAAATTAAGAACACAGGCCCTCAACATATCCTCAAGGATCTAGATAGTTCACTCGGACTAACCATCCATCCGCGGGTGAAATGGAGTGTTGATCCCCTCCTACGTTCCAAACTCACGCTAAACAGCCCTCCAAAAGTGTAAAGTGAACTACGTTCCATTATCTGAAATGATAGAAATAGGCACACCATGCAACTGAACAATCTCTCTGATGTAGATCTGAGCCAAATCTCTAATGTATAAGAAGTCAACACCGAAATGAAATGTGCGGACTTAGTCAATCTATCCACAATGACCCAAACAGCATCGAACTTCTTCAAACTTCGTGGTAATCCCACTGTAAAGTCCATGCGTCATGACTCAAAACCACCAACTGGTCGTGATGGCGCCTAACTCACCTACTAGTCATGCCAAAATAAGAAATACAGAACATAATAATAGAATTAATGGAAATAATAGAAATCCAAAGACAACTGACATAAATAACTGTGTCAATACATAAAATCTCCCAGATCTAGTAATACAGAGTCATGAGCTCTAAGATAGAAGTACAAGTCTACAAATACAATCAGCAACAAAACACCACAAGACTGCGATCGAAATGCAACTCTACCTCGTCTCTTGGCAACAATCAGGAAAAATACACCATGATTCACGGCTCGGTCCAACACCTGGATTTGCTCAATTAAGTGCAAAGTGTAGTATGAGTACAACTGACCCCATGTACTCGGCAAGTATCATAACTAACCTCGTCAAGGTAATAGAGGCAAGAATTATCAATGATACTCGCTAATAACCTACTCAGTTCATAAATCCATAAGTACACAACAATAATATCTCTGAATCATAGAAACATAGATAAAGCCACCTCGGTGCACAAGGGATAATGTGACATGCTCTGTTTCAGTTAACAATCCAGCATATAGAGAAAATATGCATAATGCGGCATGTATACATTCCTGATATAGCATATAGAGAAGATATGTGAATAAAACATGTATACATCCAAGGAAATTGCAAGTAGAGAAGAAATGCAATAACCAAATCAAACACTGGCTAGTTTTCCTCATACCGCGTGTGCACCATCAAGAGAGAAACATGAGAGAGTGACCCTAAGGGATGGATCCTTATCCACACATTGCACGGACAACTCACGTGCCATATATATAACCAACGCACAGACAACTCACGTTCTAACATAACTCAGATCCACACGGACCATTCACGTGCTATCAACCTAGTCCATATCACACAGAAAATCATATATAAGAATAGATGTACTTGAACAATGGATATCAAATTAAATACTCATGAATTGATACAAGTTACATGCTACAGTGTAGGCATCTACGAAGTGTACTACCATAGTTCAGATCAGGCGATTACGCCATGAGAATATAAATTAACATGTTGAACAGGAGATCAACCAACAAATCATCTCTACATGATTCAATTAGCGCATAAAGGGAGTACAACATTAGAAACATGATAACATGAAGCTTAGCAATCAATTCAAGACATATAATAGCCTAATCACTACCTTGAGCCTGGATAATAACCGGTGTACGCACATGGACTCAATCCCCTCACATGTACGCCACCCATAGCGCGTAGCCAATGCCATTAACTCACCATAGCGCGTAGCCAACACCATTAACTCAGGAAACTAGTGCTTGAACCAACTTTAGGTAAGATACTTACCTCAAGCAAGCCAAATCAATACTCTAAGAATCCCTTCCCGCATGAATCAACCCCCAGACGGCTCGAATTTAGCCAAAATAACTTAATAACATCAATACAACCCATAGGAAACAACTCAAATAATAAAGCTATGATCTTGATACAATTATACAAATCAACCCAAAAAGTCAACCCAGAGCTTGCACTCCGAAACCGGAAAAAACTCAAAAATCCCGAACACCCATTCAAATACGATACCAAATATATGTGTTTTATCCAAATCCAACCTCAAATCGACCCCCAAATCACAACTTTTCATTCTCCAAGAACCATGACAAAAACCCCCAAATTCCACCTTTAGATTATCATAAACTAGGAGTAATAATCTTTAGGAAATCAATATCTAACATCATAATTGTAAGGCCCCATTAATATTTCCTAATGATTTAAGATTTTAAGATGCGCCAACAGTATTTGGGAATAACGTGTTTATGTATTAAAGGAGACTCATGGTATAGAACCATATTATTTTGAAATAACAATATATATTTACGGTGTGTTGGAACATACTAAGGAGTTTTGTGAATGGCAAAAACTTGTGTGGAACAAGTTGGATACATTAAGTGGAAAGGATGTCCCAATTCGCACAACATCCTACATCAAACACATTCTGCTACCAAACTATAAACACTTATGAGGTGATCTACCTATTACATTAAAGCTCTTTAAGTCTAGTTTCCAACGCATCAAACCATTCATCATTTGGATATGTATACAGAAAGTCATGGCCATTTTACTGGACCTATGTTATATGCGCGGCCGTGCATATTCGGGAGTTTCTGCCTTGTGTGCGTGGATAGATGCGCGGCCACTTGCCCAGGTGCGCGGCCGCGCACGTAGGAGCCCATTAAATACCCCCAAGGCCGGGTAGAGAGAGGGGTTAAGTCATTTCCTTGAGTTAGGGCTTGCATATCAAGGGAAATCCGTCCAACACTTCCCTCCCATGAACCAAGATAATGTTTTTGGAGTATTTTGAGTTGATTACTACTCCTAAACACCTATATTAACTAGGATTAATCTTGAAGATCCATAGAATTCCATTCAAATTCCCAAATTGGTCAAGAACCCTATAAGTTGGGATTTTCAAGAGTCTCACTACAAGAGGTATGTCTACCATCTCTAACTAATCTATGGTAATTATTTATGTATGAAATATGTGTTATAACTTAGGGTATTGTGATTGGAAGCCATACATTCCTAATTTAAATACATAACCATTGTAGATATTGAAAGGTGATTATTTGATGGAATTTTGTTGGTTGGGTGTGGATGGATGGCCATGTATGTGATGTTTGAAGTTAAGAATTGTTTAAGAATGATGGTGAGATAAATTGTTGGTAAATCGTAGTAGTTGGATGAACTAATTCTATGGTTAAGCGATGTAGAGATTCATGCCTACTAGGTATTTGATAAAATTCCTAAACGGCCTAAACTATGGAATTTGTTGCTAATATTGGTGAAATTGTGTTGCATTGTTGTAGATTAAAGTTGTTTAGTGTGGTGCAACGTCGTAGTATTATTAAGGGGCGAATTCCAGGTATGTTGGCTAAACTACTCTTTTAGAAATAAATTCCATGATGTTCCCGTAAGTTTCAAGTATTGTTGGCTCAAGTTCCTAATTCCCATGTTCCGAGTTGTTCCTAATAAATTCGATTATCCCGAGTAAGCAAAGTGTCGAAAGATGTATGTATTCAAAATGTGTTCCGAATGTTCCTATCACATTATGTTATCTTTCGGGAATGTGTTCAAAAATGATATGTGTATTAAAATGTTATGGCTTTGAGTCGTGTTTCAAATTAAAGTTAGTATGCCAACTTGTGTGAGAAAAACTCGATATTCTTAAGACTCTTAATAGCTCATATGTGTACCTGAAGTCTTGATTGGAAATGCCTTGTTGTTGATAATCTATAAAGATCCTCGAAAGTGAAAGAAGTGAGTTGAAGATATAAAGTGTGGCCAATGTGCCAAGAATGAAAGTTATACTTGTGGCTAGAGGTGTCAATGAAATGAGATGATGTGAGAAAGATTATGAAATGAGCCTTGATTTAATTGTTCCAAAATTACTTCAAAAGTAGATTTTTTCTAGCTTATGTCCTCAAGTCATGTCTCAATATGGCTGTTTTAACTAATGCTATGCATTGTGAGTATTTTCAATGTTTTTTGCATTCTTACATATTCGTGAGTGGAAATTGTGTATTGACATTTTTGGGGAAAGGCATTGCAAGAATAAATGGTGTGTTACTTGTTTATGATTTTAACTTGCGCATCGATTGCAAATCCTTTTACTCCATTTCTTGGAAAGAATCTATTGTGCTTAAATACTTCATTTCTAATGAACTTAAAGTTGTGATTTCCGGAATATTATATATGTTGATATTATGATGATTATCCATGAAAGGAAAGTATGGAATATGAAATACAGCCATTGTGCCATGAATGAAGAATCATATGTATGGCCAATAGAGCCGATGAAATAATGATGTTGTAAGAGGATGAAAATGCCAATGAGGCTATAAATGGTGTGAAAGGTTATTAGGTAAATGCATTTGTATTGTTGTTTCCTTTGTATGCAAATCATAAATGTTTTTGGGAGTATCGATAGTCACCGAGGAAGGGTAGGTTGAAATAACTTAACCCTGAAACTACACGTACTGGTGTAGGAGTGGATTGTGATCATTCCCCTTATTTGGGATGAGATTGATGTGATAAAATCGTTCCTATTATTTGGGATGAGATTGATGTGATTACATTATTCCCCTTAATTTGGATGAGATAATTGATAGAAAAGGATGATGTCGATCCACACAACATTGTGGTGAGATGGCCTAGCCGATCGGGTCGTGATCATACGCCATGCCGCACACATGGTGGTGATTGTGCTGGAAATTATAATTGAAATTGTGATTGTGGTTTATGTTTCAGATGAGACGGCCTAGCCGATCGGGTCATGATCCGGCTCCGTGCTAAAAGTACGGTGGTATTGGTATTGTGAACGGTGGTATTGTGAACAGTGGTATATCGGTGCTAAATAATATTATCTTCGTATTTTGGACATTGTTATGTTTTAGCAGGACGTTTGGATATGGTTGATTGTGACTTGCTGTTTCTATGGTTTTCCCTTTCTAATATTGGAATTCTTTTTTGAAAGTGGACAGTTAGCTTTACATACTAGTACTATTCCATATATACTAACGTCCCTTTTGTCGGGGGTGCTGCATCTTCAATGGATGCAGGTGGTTCATCAGCGGGCAGCTTTGGTCCTCGTTAGCAGTCACTCTCTATTCAGCAGGTTTTGGTGAGCCCTACTCTTTTTCGGTCCTTATGTCATTTGAGTTGTACATTGTGTTTTAAGGTATAGCCGGGACCTTGTTGCCGGCACTTCCATACTACTCTTCTGTTGTACTTAGAGGCTCCGTAGACAGGTTGTGGGTGGTGTTTGATATGGGAAATTGAACTAGAAATTTTGGTATTTGGCAAACATGTTTTTCATTACATCTATCAACTTGTAATAATTTGGAAATTATAAATGAAGCTGCTAATGGAAATGAAATGGAAGTTGCTAATAAAATCGTTTCAATGTTTGATTAATGGAGTACATCTCCTCTTTATTCATGGATGAGTTTGGGTAGAAGGAAATCTAACAGGTTTTCTCGACCGGGTTCACTCGGTTAAGCGCCGGTCGCGCTCCTCGATTTTGGGGCGTGACAATAATCAAGTAACATTTACTTACCCCTTCAATTGTAGTGAAAAAACCTCAAAAATTCGCCCTTAGCCGAGCCCCACAACTCCAAATAATGAGAAATAACCAAGTGTGGCAATTCAATCCAAATTCATTCCGAGGTCGTCTACACAAAAGTCAAACTCCGATCAACCTTCACAACTTAAGCTTCCAACCTTGGAACCAAGAGTCCTAATTTAATCCAAAACTTCCCCAAACCAAACCAATCACCTCCGCAAGTCACAAAATGATAAATACACATATGCAAAGCATCAAATAGGGGAAACAGGGCTAAAATACTCAAAACGACTGACCGAGTCGTTATATTCTCCCCCTCTTAAACAAACGTTCATCTTCGAATGAGCCTAGAATCATACCTGAAGTGCCGAAAAGGTGAGGAATCTGCTCCGCATATCATGCTCGGTCTCCTAGTCACCTCCTCGGCCGATTGACCCCTCCACTGAACCTTCACCGAAGAATTATTCTTCGACCTCAACTTGTGAACTTTTCTATCCAATTTGGCTACTTGCTCCTCATCATAAGTCAAATCCTTGTCCAAATGCACCGAGATGAAATCTAACACAAGTGACACTAGAGCATGAAAACATGAAACACTGGATGAACTCCCGATAGACTAGCTGACAAGGCAAGTCTATAAGCCACCTCACCAACCCTCTCCAAGACCGCAAATGGACCAATATACCAAGGGCTCAACTTTCCCTTCTTCCCGAACCTCATCCACCCTTCATGGGTGAAACTCGGAGTAGAACCTTCTCACCCACCATATATGCAACATCACGAGCCTTTCTATCAGCATAACTCTTCTGCCTGGACTGTGCTGTACGAAGTCGCTCCTGAATCAATTTCACCTTCTCCAAAGCATCTCAAACTAAATCAGTGTCCAACATCCTAGCCTCCTTGGTCTTAGAGCAACCAATCGGAGAACGACATCGCTTCCTATATAAGGCCTCATATGGAGCCATCTGGATACTCGACTGATAGATATTATTATAGGTGAACTCTACTAACGCTAGAAACTGATCCCATTGACCCCTGAAATAAATGACACAGGCTTGTAACATGTCCTCCAAAATCTGAATAGTACGCTCGGACTAAATGTCCGTCTGGGGATGAAATGTCATACTCAGCTCGACCTGTGTGCCCAACTCACACTGCACTGCTCTCCAAAAATGCAATGTAATTTAAGTGCCTCGATCTGAGATAATATACATGGGCACACCATGAAGACAAACAATCTCTCGAAGATAAATTCGAGCTAGCTGCTCTGAAGTATAGGTAGTCATGAATGGAATGAAGTGCGCAGGCTTGGTCAGTCTATCCACAATGACCCACACCGCATCAAATCTCCTCAAGGTCCGTGGAAGCCAAACTACAAAATCCATAGTGATATGCTCCCACTTCCACTCCGGTATATCAAGCATCTAAAGCAAACCATTAGGTCTCTGATGCTCATACTTAACATGCTGACAGTTCAAACATTGTGCAACATACTCAACAATATCCTTCTTCATCCTTCGCCGCCAGTAATGTTGTCTCAAATCACGGTACATCTTCGCGGCACCTGGATGAATGGAATACCGCTAACTATAGGCCTTCTCAAGAATCAACTCTCTAAAACCATCCATGTTAGGAACACATATCTGACACTGAAGCCTCAATACCCCATCATCACCAATAGTCACCTCCTTGGCATCACCGTGATGCACTGTGTCCCTTAGGACAAGCAAGTGGGGATCATCATACTGACGTGCCTGGATGCGCTCAAAGAATGATGACCGTGATACAACACAAGCAAGAATGGTGATATCAGAGTCTTTCAATAGCTCTATCCACCTCTTTTGCCTCAAGTTTAAATCATTCTGCCTGAATAGATGCTGGAGACTCATGTGATCCACGAACACCTCGCAAGACAGGCCATAAAGATAGTGCCTCCAAATCTTGAGCGCGTGTAGCTGCTAACTCCAAATTGTGTACAAGGTAGTTATTCTCATGGGGCTTCAACTGACGTGAAGCAAATGCAATCACTCTACCATCTTGGATTAACACACACTTAATGCCAACCCGTGAAGCATCACAATACACTATATAAGAACCCAAACCTAAAGGCAAAACCATAACTAGAGTTGTAGTCATGGCAGTTTTGAGCTTCTGAAAGCTCTCCTCACACTCATCAGATCACCTGAATGGGGTACCCTTCTTCGTCAACCGACTCAATGTGTCTGCTATAGATGAAAATCCCTCCACAAAACAGCGTTATTACCTAGCCAACCCGAGAAAGCTCCGGATCTCTGTAGCAATAAACGATCTGCGCCAACTCTGAACTGCTTCAATCTTCTTCTAATCCACCTTAACCCCCTGACTTGACACCACATGACCCAAGAACGCCACCGAGTCTAACCAGAACTGACACTTGGAGAATTTAGCATATATCTTCTTCTCCCTCAAAGTCTGGAGCACAATCCTCAAATGCTGCTCATGCTCCTCATTACTGGAGAATACATATCATCAGTGAAAACAATTACGAAGGAATCTAGATATGGTTGAAATATGCTATTCATCAAGTGTATGAAAGTTGCTGAGGCATCGGTCATCCCAAAGGCATCACCAGGAACTCGTTACATAACGGATCTGGAAAGCCGTCTTAGGAATATCTGAAGCCCTGATCTTCAACTAATGATATCCGATCTCAAGTCAATCTTCGAGAATACCCTAGCACCCTGAAGCTGATCAAATAAATCATAAATATGCGGTAGTAGATACTTGTTACTGACGGTAACCTTGTTTAACTGCCTATAGTGAATGCACATCCTCATAGAACCATCTTTCTTCTTCACAAATAGTACTAGTGCACCCCAAGGTGATACACTAGGCCAGGTGAAACCCTTATCGAGCAGTACTTGTAACTGTTCCTTCAATTCCTTCAACTCCACTGGTACCATGTGATACGATGGAATAAATATGGGTTATATCCCAATACTAAATCAATATCCCTGTTGGGTGGCATGTTCGGCAGGTCTGTAAGAAACATATCTAAAAACCTCCTCACCACTGGAACTAACTCAAAATTATGAGTATCAACACTAATATCTCTAAGGAATGCCAAATACTCCAAACACCCCTTCTCAACCATTTGTTGAGCCTTTAAATATGAAATCATTCTACTGGGAGTGTGACCAAGAGAACCTCTCCCCTCCAACCTAGGAAATCCTGACATCGCCAACGTCACGGTCTTAGTGTGACAATCAACAATAGCATGGTGCAGAGATAACCAATCCATACCCAAAATCACCTCGAAATGAACCATACTGAGCAATAAAAGATCAACTCTAGTCTTATAACCCCCAATAGTAACCACACAAGATCGATATACATGATCCACCATAATAGAATCGCCCACCGATATAGATACATGAATATGAATATCAAGAGAATCACGAGGCATATCCAAATAATGAGAAAAATATAATGACACACAAGAATAAGTGGAACTAGGGTCAAATAACACCAAAGCTTCCTTATGGCACAGTGAAATAATACTTGTGATCACGGTGTTGAAAATTGCTTTTGGCCTGGCAAGAAAAGCATAGCAACAGGCATATCCACCACCTGACTGTCCTCACTCTCTAGGGCGACCTCGAACCGACTGAACCCCACCCTAGTAGGTTGTACGGGTGGTATAGCTATTGGTGCTGGAACCATAGGATGTGTGCTCTACTATGGTGCAATACTCAAAAGTCCGGGGCAATCCCTCTTGAGATGACTCAAGTCTCCACACTCGAAATAACCCCTCCTCTGGTGAGGTTGCTGACCCTGATAACCCGAATAATTGCCTCTAGAAACCTGAGCTAATGTAGTAAGGTAAGAACTCTGTGCTGGTAATGCACTGAATGATGACTGAACTGTGCAATCACTGTATGAGTTGTGGCTAGCTAGTGAACCACGGGGAATCTGACGAGCTACCTAAGTGGGCCTAAAAAGATGACCTCTACTATAATGTGACTAGACTCTAAATAAGGCACCACCAAAACCACCCAAGCCATGGGGCCTCTTGACCTCCCGCTCCTCTCTCTCAAGCCTACGAACATGCTCCAAGTGTCTAGCAGTCTCAACCACCTAGTCAAATCTAGCAGTTTTCTTGGACTCTCGAGCCATACCATATCGAAGACCATAATTGAGGCTATCAATGAACCTCTTGATCCTCTCCCTCTCAATAGTGACCTAAAATACTGTATGACATGCAGACTCTATGAATCTCATCCCGTTCTGGGTCACAGTCATGCCCTCCTGGCATATATGCTCAAACTCCCTACGGAACACCTCTCTGTGAGTATGTGGAACAAACTTCTCTATGAAGAGAACTAAAAATTGATGCCATGTAAGTGGTGTTGTGCCAGTTCTCCTGCATGACTCATAGGTCCGCCACCATATGTAGGTTGGCCCTATAAGCTAAAAAGTAGGAAAGTAGACCCCATTGGAGTCCATAAGACCCGATGTACAAAGAATCCGATGACACTAATCAAGAAAACTCTAAGCATACCTCTGACTCTCGTCCACTGAAATAGGGAGGGAGAAGCCTCTAAAATCGCTCTAAACTTTTTTATTCCTCATCAGTAAAAGATGGTCCAACCTCAACCCTAGCTGCCACAACTAGTTGAACTAGAAAAACCCTGGTGTATGATAACCCAGAGCTAGCTGCTCTGGTGTATGAACGGTGGGAGTCTGGGATCCTCCCCTAGCCTAAGAGGTAGCTGGTGCAACTGGTATCATACCCGCCTGAGCCAAGCTCGTGTAAGCACTCAAGATCTGGGCCAAAGTCTCATGAAGGCCTGGTATAGCAACAGGTATTGTCGGTGTCTGAACTGGTCCTACCACCTCAACCATATCCGGAACCTGCTCCTCAGTTGGAGAACTAGTGGCTCTATATGTTCTGCTCTAACTGTAGAGTGGGCCCCACATCAGCCTCTACCTTGGCCCCGACCTCTCGAGGCCCTGCCTGGAGACACTGGTGCCTGCCCGTCAGATTTGGTCGAACATGTCCTCACCATTTATTAGAGAATAGAAGAGTGAAGGTTCAAACTTTGGAAATAACAAATTCGCACAACAAGAATGCAAGAAAGTGATTTTTTTCCTAACAGTTCGGTAGCCTCTCGAAGATAAGTACAAATGTCTCCTTACCGATCCTCAAGACTCTACTAAACTTCCTCATGACCCGTAGAACCTATGAACCTAGGGCTCTGATACCAACTTGTCACGACCCATCATAATCGGTTGGTGGTTTTGGGTCGTGACACCATGGTAATGCGCTCCCACTTCCACTCTGGTATCACAAACTTCTAAGTCAAACTACTTGGTTTTTGATGTTCATACTTCACCTGTTGGCAATTCAAACACCTTGAAACATTCCCAACAATGTCTTTCTTTATCTTCTGCCACTAGTAATGCTACTTCAAGTCATGATACATCTTCATGTCACTTGGGTGAATAGAATATCGTGATCTATGAGCCTTCTCATGAATCATTTCCCTCAAACCATCAATACTTAGAACACAAATTCGGCCCTGAAGCTACATAACACCATCATCCCCAATCACTGCCTTCTTTGCTCCACCTCTCTGCACTGTGTCCTTCAACACCAACAAATGAGGTCATCAAAATTGGCCAACCTTGATTCACTCCAACAAAGATGACTGTGCCACAACACAAGCAAGAACCCTACTAGGCTTCGAGATATCCAATCTCATAAATCTATTAGCCAAGTCCTGAACATCCAAAGCCAATGACCTCTCCACTACAGGTATAAAAGCCAAACTACCCATGCTCTCTGCATTATCACTCAAGGCATCAACTACCACATTTGTCTTGCCCGGATGATACAAAAATTGATATCATAGTCTTTGAACAACTTCAACAATCTCCTCTACCTCAAATTCAAATCCTTTTTCTTGAACAACTGTTGGATACTCCGATGATCAGTGTAGTCCCCGCATGACTCACCGTACAAGTAGTGCATCCAAATCTTGAGCACATGCAAAATGGCTGCAACTCCAAATCATGTACATGATAGTTCTTCTCATGGATCTTTAACAGACGAGATTCATAGGCAATCACCCTACCATCCTGCATCAATATTGTGCTAGGTCCAATATGTGAAGCATCACAATACACAGTATAAGGCCCTGAACCTGTAGGCAACACCAACACTAGAGTTATAGTCATAGCAGTCTTGAGCTTCTCAAAACTCTCCCCACACTCATTAGACCATCTGAAAAGAGAACCTTCTGAGTCAACTCGGTCAAGGGGCTGCAATAGATGAAAACCCCTCTAGAAAGCGACGATAATAGCCCGCCAAACCCAAGAAACTCCGATTCTACGTAGTTGAAACAGGTCTGGGCCAATTCTGAACTGACTCAATCTTATTAGGATCAGCCTTGATACCATCCCAAGACATAACATGACCCAATAATGCAACTGAGTCCAACCAGAACTCACACTTTAAAAACATGGCGTAAAGCTGACGATCCTTCAAAGTCTGAAACAAAATTTGCAGGTGCTACTCATGTTGCTCTCTACTATGAGACTAAATCATAATATCATCAATGAATACGATCACAAAGGAATCCAATAAAGGCTTGAAATTTCGGCTCATCAAATCCATGAAAGTGTCTAAAGCATTAGCCAACCCAAATGACATCACCAAGAACTCATAATGACCATAACGAGTCCTAAAGGTTGTCTTAGTGACATCCGATGCCCTGATCTTCACCTGATGGTAGAAAGATCTCAAGTGAATTTTGGAAAACACCTTGGCACCCTGCAGATGATCAAACAAATTATCAATCTGAGGCAATGGATACTTGTTCTTGATAGCAACCTTGTTCAACTACCGATAATAAATGCACATTCTCATAGATTTGTCCTCCTTATTTACAAAAAATAATGGTGCATCCCAAGGTGAAACACTCTATCTAATCAATCCTTTATCAAGCAAATCCTGCAACTGCTCCTTCAATTCCTTCAACTCAATTGGAGCCATACAGTTCGGTGGAATAAAAATAGGATGGGTGCCCGAAACCAAATGAATGAAAAAGTCAATATCTCTATCGGGTGACATGCTAGGTAAATTTGCAGGAAACGCCTCTGGAAACTCCATCACAACAGGCACTAACTCCATGGGAGGAACCTCCGCACTCAAAACTCGAATGTAATCTAAATATGCTAAGCATCCCTTCTCAACCATCAATCGAGCCTTCAAAAATGAAACCACCCTACTCGTAGAATGACCAAGTATCCCTCTCCACTTTAATATCGACAATCCTGGCACAGCTAAAGTCACAATCTTGGAATAAAAATCAAAGATTGCATGATATGAGGACAACAAATCTATACTAAGGATAACCTCAAAATCCACCATATCCAACAACAAAAGATCAACTATAATATCAAAACCATTAATTGTAACCACACAAGAAAAATACACGTGATCAACTACTATAGAATCCCCAATAGCGTAGACACAGAAACAGGAATATAAAGAGAATCACGAGGCATACTCAAGTGCGATAAAAAATATGAAAACACATATGAATAACTAGAACCCAGATTAAATAACACCAAAGCATCTCTATGACAGATTGAGATGATACTTGTAATAACTGCATCAGACGACTCTGCCTCAGGCCTACTAGGAAATGCATAACAATGGGGATGAACCCCACCAATTTATCCTCCACCTCTAGGATGACCTCTACTTGGATGACCTCCACATCTAGCTAGCTGGCCTCCATCCCTAGCTGGCTAACCCTCGCCACTAGGAAGCTGAACGCATGGTGTAGTAATCGATGTCTGAATCATGGCACGAGTACCCTATTGTGGCATACTGCTATGCGACCTAGGACAAAAATTTTGCGACGTGCCTCAGATCCCCACACATAGAAACACCTTTGCTAATGTGGTTGTTGAACCTAAGTCCCTAACGAGTTGAATAACCACCATGGTAACTCTCTATCGGAGGTAGACTAATGGGAGTTGGAGGTGCACTGTGCTTGGAACAAGATCCATAAGCACCATGGCTACCTGATGTACCATGTGAAACCTGGAGTGTTGACTGTACTAGTCGAACAGCATGGCCTCTACCAGCCCTTGACTTCAGATGAGGCACCAGTGAAACCTCCCAAATTATGAGGCCTTTAATCAGAAGTCGTCTTTCTCGCCTGGCCTTGGATGTGCTCAATCCTCCTAACAATCTGCAGTAGTTGAGTGAAAGAAGTCTCAGTAGACCTCTCTAGCCATCTGAAGTCTGGTACAATAGGGGAGACCTATCACGCCCGACCTCGGGGAGCGCGACCGGCGCTCAACCGAGATACCCCGGTTAAGAAAGCCTATTAGATGACTTCTACCCAACCTTGCCCATTAACAATATAAGAATCAGTACAAATGATAGACATAAGAAGAGTCAAGTGTTCCATAATCTTTTCCATTACTAAATGATATTCATTTACGATCTCTAAAATATTACAAGTTTATAGATATGATGAAAAACATGTTTGCCCAAATACCAACACTTACTAGTTTAATTTCCAACATGAAACACCACCCACAACCTATCTACGGAGGCTCTAAGTACAAAAGTAAAGAAGAATGGAAGTGCCTGCGATAAGGCCCTGGCTATACCTTAAAGATCAAAATACAACGTCAAATGATACAAGGCCCAGAACAGAGTAGGGCTCACCAAAACCTGCTGAAAAGAGAGTGACTGCTAACGAGGACCAAAGCTGCTCGCTGATGAACTACCTGCATCAATTAATGATGCAGCGCCCCCGACAAAAGGGACGTTAGTACATGTGGATAGTACTAGTATGAAAACCAAACAGCTACTCAAGGACTTAGAAATACAACATGAACATGATGAATCATGGTAACAATAAAAGGATTAGTTAGTCGTTAAAGCCACAGCAAATTTATTAAAAACTTTCAATAACATTTATAAATTCTTAAATCGGGGATCCTCTACAACTACCATTACACAAAGCGACCTTGCCGCTGTCACGCCCCAACCTCGGGGAGCGCGACTGGCGCTCAACCGAGTGGACCCGGTCAAGCAAGCCTATTAAACCTTTCCTACCCGACTCATTCATAATCCAAAAAGGTATCGCATCACCATTTGTAAAACAGGGGGGGTCAGTTATATAAATGTGTAAACGTTGCTAGTTTATTTTTCCTTATATACATTATGCCATAGTTGATTCCCAAAATACAACTCGATCCAATGACCACCCCAACATACATACATGACCCACATAAACGTCTACGGAGCCTCTAAGAGTACAAAAGTGCAACATGACAATGCCGGCAACAAGGCCCCGGCTATACCTCAAAATATGAAAACTTATAAAAAAGAAGGACTACATAACCCATGGGAGAAATGGGGCTCACCAAGACTGCTGTGAGGAGAGAAGGATAGCACCACCTATCTGCGATCGGCACTATCTGCGATGGAACCACCTACATCCATTCAAAGATGTAGCGCCCCCGGCAAAAGGGACGTTAGTACTGTCGAATAGTACTAGTATGTAAGGCAAACACCAATCTTAGAAGAATGAACAGTGAAACAAAGAGAAGGCAGTCATAATATTCAATAAGAGTTTCATAGAAATACAAAGAAAACACCAGGAAAGGGTCACATAGTTTCCAATTCAATCTTTCCATCTTTTTAGATTAATAATCTTTAGTGCCAAAGTCACAACTCACAATGCCACCGTGTTTTTACACAGAGTCCGGTCTCGGCCCAACCGGCTAAGCCATCGCAAGTGAGACATATCCATATCCACAACGTAATTCAATAATCCCAATACAAATGCCACCATGTGTACAGCATGGCGTCCGATCTCGGCCCGATTGGCTAAGCCATATCACTTAAGACATAACCTCTTTCAATTGTCCACTCAATTCACATCTCTTTCCCATCTTTCATTACATGGCACAAACAGCCTCATTTATTAAATAGTTCTTGACACTTGGGCACATTTTACAATTTAAGTCTTTCCCTTTTTATTCGTTCAAATAATGTCATCATTCATGTCGATAAGCACCATCACATAAGGCATTGCTCACATAAGGGAAGGAGCTTGGAAAAATCATAGTTACGTTCTCAAATAGCATGATGGAATGGTAAATATCTAAAACAATTAGGGAACATGAATCTTTCAACCCAACACACTAAGGCAAACAATTCTAGTAAGATCAAGTCGGAACTTACACCAATTATTCGGACACCAGGAGTTTGATTCTAGGAAGAAAAGAGTTAGCTATACATACCTCAATTGCGCTTCTTTAGACTCTACAATTATCCGGAATCTTTAGCAACCTCAATCTATTTTAGCAATATACAAATTGAACCCAAAATTAGGAAAATGTTCATAGTTCTAGTTCACTCTTTCTTTTTCCCACACTCTTTATCACATGCATGCAAGATGAACCACTCTCATACCCATGAAGTATTGCCCTAGTACCCCATTATAGCTATGTTTTAAATTAAGAGTTGGGGTCACGAAATCTTACCTTTTTGGATGAAGAATTTGGTGCTCTACTCGAGTATTTCCAAGCCTTGAGTGATGGTTGAAGATCAATTGATGAAAATTAGGCCCTTCCTCTAGAACCCTCTCTCTCTCACACTAGAAATATGAGAAATGAGCTTCAAAATGGACTTAATGGGTGTTTTAACAGAATGGGGGTCGGGTTTTAATTAAGAAAAATGGTGCCCCGACACAGGTCTGCGGTCGCATATGCGACCGGATAATGGTTATGCAGTCCGCAACGTGACCGCATAAATGGCCCTCAGGGGCCTGGACTTACGGCCTAGGTATGCGACCTGTATGCGGTCCGCATACTCGTTCTACGGTCTCATAATGGACCGCAGAACTCCCTCCGTAAAAACTCAAGAGGGATTATGCGATCGAGATGCGGTCCGCATATCGATTATGCAGTCGCATAATCGACCGCAAAACTGACCTCAAGTTGGCCAAACATACTGCTTCACTCTGCGGCCATTATGCGGTCCGCAGAGTGATTATGCGACCGCATAATGGGCCGCAGAAATGCGTTCTTCTGCGAAACATTTTCCTCTCAGTCCGTAGGGTACTGTTCAATCCAAAAAGTCCGAACCGAAGAATTTCTACTATAGTAACACAGGAATCTATCTTGGCACCACGAAACCCCGATTATTTTGGTTAAAACTTTTACGGGTCCTTACATCCTCCCCCACTTAAGATCATTCGTCCTCGAATGAAGATCAAGGTTCACTTAACACAGTTTCAGTTGTGCCTCATACCATCAGCCCCAAATTTTCCTAACTTCCTAACTTCCTGAAAATTTTGCCAGAGTTTTCTTTGTATTTAGGCATATCTACCTGCCAAAGAGCCCCCGAAGCACACCTTAGCAACATATATAGAATTAAATGACACAACAAAATGCAAAATAACACCAACCGAAGCCTCATGGGGGACATATAGCTAGAAAGGAGTGTCTTTATATTAGCCGAACAAGCGATACAAACTTTAGGGGAAACAACTTCATAGAACTATTACATGGCTATTCAAACAAATGAGGGTACTTTTCTTTCATTTCATTCTCGGCTTCCCAAGTAGCTTATTCGACTTGTTGGTTTTGCCATAACACCTTCACGGATGCAATTTCTTTGTTTCTCAACTTTCGGAGCTGCCTATCAAGAATAGCAACCGGAATTTCTTCATATGACAATTCTTCACTAACCTCGATGGTCTCAACCGGCAGAGTAGCGGACGGATCTCCAACTACCTTCTTCAACATGGACACATGGAATACCGGGAGTACTAATGACATCTCAGGTGGTAGTTCAAGCTTGTACGCCACCAGACCTATCCTTTGAATGATTTTATACGGCCCGACATACCTCGGACTTAATTTCCCTTTCTTTCCAAACCGCATGATCCCCTTCATGGGAGATATCTTCAAGAACACCCAATCATCTTCTTTGAACTCTAAGTCTCTGCGACGAACATCCGAGTAGGATTTTTGACGACTCTGAGCAGTTTTCAACCGCTCTTTTATGATCTTAACCCTTTCCATAGCTTGATACACAAGGTCTAGTCCTATTAGTTAAGCTTCTCCAACCTCGAACCACCCAACCGGCGATCTACATCTTCTACCATACAAGGCCTCAAACGGCGCCATCTGAATACTAGCATGGAAACTGTTGTTGCAAGCAAATTCTATGAGTGGTAAATGATCATCCCAGCTACCTTTGAAGTCAAGCACACACGCACGCAACATGTCCTCTAGTGTCTGAATAGCCCGCTCTGCTTGCCCGTCAGTTTGTGGATGGAAGGTCATGCTAAGATTTACCTGCGTACCCAAACCTTACTGAAATTGCTTCCTAAAATTAGCTGTGAATTGGGCCCCTCGATCGGAAATGATGGAAACTGGAGTGCCATGAAGCCTGACTATTTCCTTGATATACAATTGAGCATATTGTTCTGCAGTGTTGGTGGATTTAACTGGCAAGAAGTGTGCTGATTTCGTGAGTCGATCCACGATCACCCAAATTGAGTCAAACTTATGCGGAGTACGTGGTAACCCTACCACAAAATCCATATTGATCATTTCCCATTTCCACATTGGAATTTCTATACTCTGTGCTAACCCACCGGGCCTTTGATGCTCGGCCTTCACTTGTTGACAGTTTGAACATTTTGCCACAAAGTCCACCACAATCCTCTTCATGTCATTCCACCAGTAAACTTCCTTGAGATCATGATATATCTTTGTAGAACCTGGGTGCACGGAATATCTAGAAGTATGAGCTTCTGCCATGATTCTTTCCCGAAGACCATCTACGTTTGGAACACATAGTCGTCCTTGGTACCGTAATGTACCGTCATCCATGCCAAGAGAAAAAGCCGTAGTCTTATGTTTATGAATCCCTTCCTTCAGCTGCACCAACACTGGATCACTGTATTGTTTCTCCTTGACCTCTGTCACAAGCGATGATTCCGCCCTATTCCGCACAATCACTCCCCCTTCACTTGAGTCCGCAAGATGAACTCCCAAATCGGCCAACTGGTGAACCTCCCGGGCCAATGGCCTTTGACATGCCTCCAAGTGAGCCAAACTACCCATAGATTTCCGACTAAGAGCATCTGCCACCACATTAACTTTCCCCGGATGATACAAAATATTGATGTCATAATCTTTGAGCAACTCAAGCCACCTTCTCTGCCTTAAGTTCAATTCCTTCTGCTTGAAAATGTATTGAAAACTCTTGTGGTCTGTGAATACATCTACATGGACTCCATACAAATAATGATGCCAAAGTTTTAATGCAAAAACCACCGCCTCAAGCTCTAAATCATGAGTTGGATAGTTCTTTTCGTGATTCTTAAGTTGCCTTGAAGCATATGCTATTACCTTACCATGTTGCATTAATACACACCCAAGACCGATCCTTGAAGCATCGCAATAAACCACAAACCCCTCGGTACCCTATGGTAGGGTCAATACCTGCGCCGAAGTCAATCTTGATTTAAATTCCTGGAAACTCCTTTCAAAAGCATCGGACCACTGGAACTTAACCGCCTTCTGCGTCAATTTAGTCAATGGAGAGGCAAGAATGGATAACCCCTCCATGAACCTCCTATAATACCCGGCCAAACCCAAGAAACTATGAATCTCTGTTGGAGTAGTAGGTCTAGGCCAATCCTTCACCGCTGTAATCTTCTGAGGATCAACCTTAATTCCTTCTCTGGAGACGACATGACCCAGGAATGTGACAGATTCAAGCCAAAATTCACATTTCGAGAACTTTGCATACAATTGATGTTGGTGAAGAGTTTGCAGAACTACCTTGAGGTGATCGGCGTGATCCTCTCGACTTCGTGAATACACAAGGATGTCGTCAATGAATACCATCACAAAGGAGTCGAGGAACGGCTTGAAGACTCGATTCATAAGATCCATGAAAGTTGCCGGGGCATTTGTTAGCCCGAAAGACATTACCAAAAATTCAAAGTGCCCATACCGGGTTCTTAAAAATCTATTTTCGGAATATCCTGCTCCCTCACCTTCAATTGATGGTACCCGGACCGCAAATCAATTTTGGAGAAGAACTTAGCACCTTGTAATTGATCAAACAAATCATCTATTCTAGGCAATGGGTACTTGTTTTTGATTGTGACTTTGTTGAGTTGCTGGTAATCAATACACATCCGCAACGATCCATCTTTCTTTCTGACAAAGAGAATCGGTGCGCCCCAAGGTGACACACTCGGTTGGATGAAACCTTTTTCTAGCAAATCCCTTAGTTGTTCCTTTAGCTCTTTTAATTCTGTCGGCGCCATTCTATAAGGTGGAATGGATATAGGTAACGTGTCTGGCATCACATCAATCCCAAAATCAATCTCCCTATCGGGAGGAATTCCAGCAAGCTCATCCGGAAAGACATCGGGGAATTCATTCACAATTGGTACAGATTCAAGGGTAGGCACCTCAGTAGTGGTGTCCGTAACTCTGACCAAATGATAAATATACCCCTTCCTGATCATCTTTGTGGTCTTAAATTAAGAAATAAACCTATCTTTTGGCATAACATTATTCCCCTCCCACTCAACAGCTGGCTCGTTAGGAAACTCAAGCCTCATGATTCTAGCTCGGCAATCGAGTTTGGAAAAACATGAATAAAGCCAATCCATTCCCATTATTACATCAAAATCAATCATCCCTAGTTCAATAAGATCGGCCATGGTATCCCGACCACGCACCGTGACAACACAACCTCTATAAACTCACTCCATCTCGCTGGAGGGCTCCCCTCCTCACGAGAATCTTCCCATATCTCAAACCAGGACTATGCCACCCCTTTGAGACGATAAGAGGCCAACTCTACTCCGTCTGTCTCCGTAGCATGCATAACTCGGAGAGTCTTATGCATCTCATCAATAAATCCTGAGGGTCTGCCCCGGGATCAGTACCTGTGAACACTGGAGGGTCTAACTAAAGGAACCTGTTTACCCTGGAACCAAAAGAATCCCCTTGCAATCTAAATAAGGTGGGTGAAACATTTGACCTATGGGCCTGAGAAGCTACTAATTGAGTCAGCATCTGAATAGCTCCCCTAAGATCCCCATCATAAATACCGGGATCTGGATCTGGGGCTGGAGGTGGAATAGGTATATCGGGTGTAGGAACTGCGGAAGTATGTTCTGGAATAGACGAATCAGGCAGTGTGATAGAAGGGGGATTATCCTCACCCGCATCATCAAGTAAGGGATCAACAACCACTCTTGGGGTGGTATTGGCTTCTTGGCCAATTCTTGCTCTCTTCTTAGGTGCCATTTACTGAAAATTAGAATAATGCACGAGTTAGGGGAAAACAACCTCACGTTCCGCTCTATCGCACGATATAGAACAACAATGAAGGGTATCATTCTTAAATATCCAAGTAGCCCCCTAATTATAGATGTGGTCGACAACACACCGATAAGAAGGGCTCTACTAGACACGGCTCCGAGACATCCTAGGACACTTTAAAACCTTAGGCTCTGATACCAAGTTTGTCACGCCCCAACCTCGAGGAGCGCGACCGACGCTCAACCGAGTGGACCCGGTCGAGCAAGCCTATTAAACCTTTCCTACCCGACTCATTCATAATCCAAAAAGGGATCGCATCACCATTTGTAAAACAGGGGGATCAGTTATACAAATGTATAAACGTTGCTAAGTTTATTTTTCCTTATATACATTATGCCATAGTTGAGTTCCCAAAATACAACTCGATCCAACGACCACCCCAACATACATACATGACCCACACAAATGTCTACGGAGCCTCTAAGAGTACAAAAGAGCAACATGACAATGCCGGCAACAAGGCCCCGGCTATACCTCAAAATATGAAAACTTATACAAAAGAAGGACTATATGACCCCTGGGAGAAATGGGGCTCACCAAGACTGTTGTGAGGAGAGAAGGAGAGCACCACCTATCTGCGATCAGCACTATTTGCGATGGAACCACCTACATCCATTCAAAGATGTAGCACCCCCGGCAAAAGGGACGTTAGTACTGTCGAATAGTACTAGTATGTAAGGCAAATACCAATCTTAGCAGAATGAACAGTGAAACAAAGAGAAGGCAGTCATAATAATCAATAAGAGTTTCATAAAAATACAAAGAAAACACCAAGTAAGGGTCACATAGTTTCCAATTCAATCTTTCCATCTTTTTAGATTAATAATCTTTAGTGCCAAAGCCACAACTCACAATGCCACCGTGTTTTTACACGGAGTCCAGTCTCGGCCCGACCGGCTAAGCCATCTCAAGTGAGACATATCCATATCCACAAAGTAATTCAATAATCCCAATACAAAAGCCACCATGTGTACAGCATGGCGTCCGATCGCGACCCGATCGGCTAAGCCATCTCACTTGAGACATAACCTCTTTCAATTGTCCACTCAATTCACATCTCTTTCCCATCTATCATTACATAGCACAAACAGCCTCATTTATTAAATAGTTCTTGACACCTGGGCACATTTTACAATTCAAGTCTTTCCCTTTTTATTCGTTCAAATAACGTCATCATTCATGTCGATAAGCACCATCACATAAGGCATTGCACACATAAAAGAAGGAGCTTGGAAAAATCATAGTTACGTTCTCAAATAGCATGATGGCATGGTAAATATCTAAAACAATTAGGGAACATGAATCTTTCAACCCAACACACTAATGCAAACAATTCTAGTAAGATCAAGTCGAAACTTACACCAATTATTCGGACACCAGGAGTTTGATTCTAGGAAGAAAAGAGCTAGCCATACATACCTCAATTGCGCTTCTTTAGACTCTACAATTATCCGGAATCTTTAGCAACCTCAATCTATTTTAACAATATACAAATTAAACCCAAAATTAGGAAAATGTTCATAGTTCTAGTTCACTCTTTATTTTTCCCACACTCTTTATCACATGCATGCAAGATGAACTACTCTCATACCCATGAAGTATTGCCCTAGTACCCCATTATAGCTATGTTTGAAATTAAGAGTTGGGGTGATGAAATCTTACCTTTTTGGATGAAGAATTTGATGCTCTACTCGAGTATTTCCAAGCTTTGAGTGATGGTTAAAGATCAATTGATGAAAATTAGGCCCTCCCTCTAGAACCCTCTCTCTCTCACATTAGAAATATGAGAAATGATCTTCAAAATGGACTAAATGGGTGTTTTAACGGAATGGGGGTCGGGTTTTAAATTAAGAAAAATGGTACCCCGAAACAGGTCTGCGGTCGCATATGCGACCGTATAATGGTTATATGGTCCGCAAAGTGACCGCATAAATGGCCCTCAGGGGCCTGGACTTATGGCCCAGGTATGCGACCAGTATGCGGTCTGCATACTCGGTCTGCGGTCGCATAATGGACCGCAGAACTCCCTCCGTAAAAACTCAAGAGGGATTATGCGATCTAGATGCGGTCTGCATATCGATTATGCGGTCGCATAATCGACCGCAAAACTGACCTCAAGTTGGCCAAACTTACTGCTTCACTCTGCGGCCATTATGCGGTCCGCAGAGTGATTATGCGGCCACATAATGGGCCGCAGAAATGCGTTCTTCTCCGAAACATTTTCCTCTCAATCCGTAGGGTACTGTTCAATCCTAAAAGTCTGAACCGCGGCGAGCTTTAATTTCTTCTATAGTAACGCAGGAATCTATCTTGGCACCACGAAACCCCAATTATTTTGGTTAAAAATTTTACGGGTCCTTACAGCCGCCTCACCCCAATGTATGCGGGTGGAGATGCAATCACGATACCATCAACTCTACACAAAGTGGCCCTGCTGCCTTACCCCATTATATGCGGGTGGAGGTGTATCACAATACAACAATCCCTATACAAAGCTGCCCTGCCACCTCACCCCAATATATGCGGGTGGAGGTGTATCGCAATACCACAATCTCTACACAAAGCGGCCCTGCCGCCTCACCCCGATATATGCGGGTGGAGGTGTATCACAATACCATGACTCTACACAAAGCAGTCCTGCCGCCTCACCCCAATGTATGCGGGTGGAGGTGTAATCACAGTGCCACAACTCTAGATTTCCAAAATGATAATAGTTTGTACAAGGGGTTCTCTTCCAATCAACCGTTTGGCACCTTTGGCCTTAGCAAGAGTAGGTTTATAAGGTTTCATCATATGAGAAATAAGTGTTTGATTACATTGATTTCATACAAGGTTTTCTTCCCAATGAGGGGGTATAACATAATTAAGTCACAATATAAAATCTTTAACACATCAATCATTCTTGAAATAATTTTTCCCAAAAAGGGCAATACACAATTTCAACTCCTGAATATAAGAGCTCAAAACACTTTGGAAATACTTACAAAGCATAGCATTAATTAAAACAGCCACATTTGTGCATGACCTGAGTACATAAGCTTTTAGGCACTTCTATTTTCGAAGTCAATTTGGAACAGTTGAATCAAGGCTCATTTCATAACCTTTCTCGCATCATTTCATTTCCTTGGCACAATTGTCCACAAGTAAAATTTTCATTCTTGGCACGTTAGCCACACTTTATATCTCCAACCCACTTCTTTCACTTTCAAGCATCCTTATAGGTTATCAACAACAAGGCATTTCTACTCAAGACTAAATACACATTTGAGCAACTAACCAAATTAAGAGTCTTAGACAGATGTGATTTCTTACACAATTCGACATGCTAGTTTTCATTAGAATCGCGTTTTCATATCATAACATATTAACACACAACCCATGCTTAATCACCTTTTCAAATAGTAACTCAACATAACAAGGTCGTTTGGAATACAAATTGAGCGCATATATCTCTTGACACAAGGCTTATTTGGAATAATCACTTTATAATGAGCAACACGGGACTTACAAGGCCTTTAGTTGGGGGGTTCAATTATAAAAGAGGAGTTTAGCCAACACACTGTGTTTGAGCTTTCCTTAAATTACTACAATGTCCCAACACTTCTAGCAATAACAATCTATAGGAAGATAGCGAAAGTCGGATAATAATTAGAAGGATTCACATGGTGTAACTCTCTTAGGAATTTTGTCAAACACCTAGTACGCAAAATGGACTACAAAGCTCTACAATGGTAATCCCTTCCTCCCTCAACCAAGTTCAACAAGAAACTACCCAAACTAGTTCATTAACCCCACATACTACAACTCATTGTCACATGCATGGCCTATTTCCAACTCCCACAATATACTTGAACTCATAACCTCTTGCATGAAAGCTTAGGAGTAGGACTTACCCGGATAGATGTTAATCTAGTGGTTGACTACCTTGATTCTTGAAGGTTGGTGCAAGATTGGATGATTAGAATGTTAGGTTTCCTCCTTTTCTCCCTAAAATGCTCTTACCTCTCTCTAACATCATCAGATCATCGCCCCAAAATAAGCCCCAAAGGCTATTTATCAAAATGGGGTCGGGTTATAAAAATAGAAAACTCGACCCACCGAACTCAGGTCTGCGGTCGCAGAATAGACCGCATAACAGATATGCGGTCCGCAAAATGGACCGCGAAACTGATGCCCAAAAACTGGAATGGTCTGGACAGGTCTACGATAGGTCTTCGGTCCACAGGCCACTTATGCGGCCGTAGAATGGATCGCAAAATGAACCAACAAAATTCTTCATGCCAAATCTGCGACGGAAAATACGGACCGCAAAACAACTACGCGTTCGCATAATAGACCACAAAACGACCTTCAAAATTCAACAAACTCCCTACTCAACTCTGCGATGATTATGCGGCCCACAAAACGGTCCTACGGTCGTGAAATAGACCACAGAATATCCTTCTTCTGCCAAATATTTCCATCAACTCCTCAGTGCATTCTTCAACCCAAAAAGTATGTACATTTCTACTATCCTCGAACACATAAGCCTACCTCGGCACCATAATACTTGAATCCCTTGGCGAAATTTTACGAGGCCTTACAAGACCCTCTATGAACCTCCGCACCCTCTCCCTCTGAGAAGGGATCAAGATAGTTGCATGGCGATACATCAACAAATCTCGTCTCATACTATATGATTACCACACCCCCTATTGAAGACACTCATACTGGCTGTGTTGCTCATCTCTCTGAATTAGTGGGATGAACTTCTCGAAGAACAAATGTGAAAACTGAGCCCAAGTAAGAGAAGGTGATCCTGTTGGTCTGCCTATCTCATAAACTTGCCACCACCTATAGGCTGAACCATGCAATTGAAAGACAATGAAGTCAACTCCATTGGACTCAACTAGTCCTAAATTGTGTAGAATCTCATGACAACGTTCCATGAAGTCCTGGACATCCTCTGAAGATGCACCGCTGAAATGAGGATGAGACAACTTCAGGAACCTATCCAACCTCTCCGGCTCATCAACTGACAACGCAGGTCTAACCTCAGGTTGTGTGTACTGATAGGCAAAACTACCCCAAATAGTAATACTTTTAAGGTCTGGTAACCTTGGGCCACCTGCTTTGGGGTGTGAGTCACGGGAGTCTGTACTCCTCCCCGGGACTAATAAGCAACGGGTGCCATAGGAAATATACCAACCTGAGCCATACTCTCCATAAAGTCCACCTTGTGGACTAAGGTGTCCTGGAGCACTAGGGTAGCAATGAACACCTCTAAGACCTGAGTTGGCCCTACCAGCTCGACCAAATATGGAATCTCACCAGTCGAAGCTAGCTGAGGCTCAACTATAGGTGTCATTGCGTGTGCTATAGGTTGTGCTCTACCTCTACCTAGCCCCTACCCCTGGTAGTGGCTGCAATCTAGGGCTCTGGCTCCTAATCCGCTATGGCTGAAGCACGTGTTGTCACCATCTGTGAAAGAATAAGAGAAGAAAGATTCAAACTTTAGGATAGAAAAAAGTCGCACGATAGAGAAAGAAATAAAGTGAAGTTTCCTAAAGCCTTATAGCCTCTCGAAGATTACAGACGTCTCTGTACCGATCCTCAAGACTCAACCAAGCTTGCTCAAGACTCGTGAGACCTATACAATCCAGTGCTCGGATGCCAACTAGTCACGATCCAAATTCCTAACCAAGGAATTGTGATGGCGCCTAACATCGCTTGTTAGGAAAGCCAACATATAGCAGAAATAGAGGGACGATATTGGGCATAAAATAACATAAAACTATAAATAATGGGAAAGCTCGATAATGTAAAGCACAACTAAACCAACAACCATCTAATACCTCCCAGAATTCGAGCATGGAGTGCATGAGCTTCTATAGAGTTACTAAATACAATGTCTAAAATAACAAATGCACTGTTTGATACGAATAAGTAGTAGGAAGTCTAAAAGATGTGTGACATCAAGGACTGCGAATGATAGAGATACCTCGAGACTCCACAACCAAGCGATCTAGTCTGTCCTCTATATGCCAATAGGTCTGATACTAAAATCTGCACAAGAGGTGCAAAAATATAGTGTGAGTACAACTGATCCAATGTACTTCGTAAGTGTCAAGCATAACCCCGACGAGGTAGTGATGAGACTAAGACAAGACACTTAAAATAAACATGTGCAGTTAACTAACGAGAAAATAACAAGTGATATAACAAATAAGAGAAAAAGAAAAAGTAACAAGTAAGAAAACAAAGTAGGTAACAAGTGAGTTAACAAACAAAATAGCAAGAAGAAATAATACGTGGAATAATGAAATGCATAACTAAGGAATATAATGACGATAACCTTAAAATAACACCAAACAAAACTTTCACAATAATTCAACTCCAAGTAATCTGGAAAAGCAACCATGAGATAACATAGCCAACTTCTCAATCAATATAGTAAATTGGCAAGGCATCACCCTTTATGATTTTACTCTCATCCTCATTAGCACGCCAACCTTCATTCATATTCTCTCTTCCTCACAAGCACGGAAACACCCTTCATGCGATAGTAATAATGTAAAAGAAACACGGAAACACCCTTCGTGCACAATCACACTTCCTCACAAGAACAGACACACCCTTCATGCAATTCACTCTTCCTTACCAATCATAAACATGTAAAGCAGTACCAAGCATGGTAGGAAGCACAAATAATATCAAGAAGAGTGATTGATCATAATTTGCCATATGGGAAATAGTCATCACTTTACACTAATGGCCAAATCAACATTTCTATAGTTTTACTACCCAATATCACCCAAGATCAACATGGCTACTAACATGCATAGGAATAGTCAAAGAGTCTCACAATCTATTCGAAGCATAAATGACATAATACATGAAGCTACAAGATGTATGTAAACTAGTTTTATCTGCACGCTTAACCCATCGCAAGAACATATACACTCATCACCTATCATATACTTTGCTCCCAACACATATAACACATAGCAATTATTCACAACTATATCCTAATTCCCTCCAATAAAAGTTAACCAAGATACTTACCTCTTTCTGCACAAATCAACCCTCCAATACCGCCTTTCCTTTAGCACAAGCCTCTTAACCAATCGAATCTAGCCAATTAGCACTCAAATAAGTCAAAACAAGCTTTAGAAACTACCCTAGTATAAAAAAGTTTCGATCTTTAATGTATTTGAGAATGTCAACAAAAACTCAACTTGAGCCCCCATGGTCGAAATCCCAAATTAGGGCTAATTTTTAATTGCTAAACCCTTTGCCCAAACGTATTTTCTAATGAATTTTACTTGCAGAATTCCAAATCTAAAAGAATGATTTTATTTGGAAAAGTCTTAAAGTGAAACACTTAGGCAAAACTCGACGGCCAAAATATTTTTGGAAAGAGTAGCAACTCTACAATGCAATTCAAACCCGGATTTCCTAAAGATAAATAATCATTTTTAAAGATTAAAATGATTTATGCCAAATGAGTCTTCAAAAACGGGCCAGGCACAACTCATTTTCACATCTCCTTAGATACAGAAAGGATTTGAGCATCAATACAAATTTGCATCTTTGAAACAAGCCTTCATTTATCAACTAAGTCATACAATATTGTTTTAAACCAAACACTTCTTTTATAGAATTAGTTTTGATAAAATACTTCATCACTTATATAAGTTTTCGCGTACCCACTTAGTAATTTCAAAATTAACTATGATATAAACAATTCTTTTTCCCATGTTTAGGCTAAGTTTAAGGAACTACTTAACATAGATTTTAAGGGGTGCCTAACACCTTTCCCTTAGAATAACTAGAACCCTTACCCAGATTCTCATTGCTTTAGTGAACCATTAAGATAATAATCTTCAAAGACTTATAGGTACCCTAAATACCTTTAAAATATTAGGTGACTGACTTTTTTTTTCAACTTCAGGGAAACCACAAGTTGTATTTTGTTTTGACCTGTGCAAAATAGGGTGCAATAATATGGCGACTCTGCTGGGGATTTTACACTGAAGTTCTGACCTTAGCAGACTTAGGCAAGATTTTTTTAAACTTGGGGTTGTTTGTTTATATTCTATTTGCTTGATACTTCATTATATGTTTACATATCTTCATAATTTGCAATTTTGTGTTTACCTACTTTATTCCTAATATTATCACCGATTCACCAAGATTATTTGTTACTACTTTATACACTGTCATAATATTTTCTATCGAGTCATGGTTGTACACAATCACACAAAAATCACGCGATGTTTGCCTTTCACCCCTCCGAACCTTCTTTTCAAAAATCTCTAGTTTCAGAGAACGACATTGTGAGGTCAACTGACATGTCATCTCACAGTTTCAATCCAACTTCAAAGTTTAGGAAACACTCTACTCTTAGTAAACATAGGTCATGCTACATATACCATAGGTGAGTCAATCCTTAGAATTGACTCACAAGTAGGGAAGCCTTCCCTAATGCCAAGGGGTCATGCACCTAACGATATGCCTTTTGTGAAATGATAAATCAATCCAAATTAAGACACCAAGGATTCAGAGCAAAGCATTTACCTATCCTTTTCTCTACTTTCAGATGGAAATCAACCACAACCTCCCTAAAATTGGCATGATCATGGGAGTGCCCCACAAGCTGAAAAAGTGGTGGAGAAATATCTGACAGCAACATGGATACGAAATTCGGACATATCTCAGAGCACTAACTGCATTGATGAACGTCTGAGCTGATAGAGTGCTTACCAGGTTGTTGATAGAATTCTAGGATCCGGCTAAAGCGATTGTAATGACATGGCCAGCCATTTCGAGTATTTTAGCCCATTTCCCCTATTTTATGCTTTACAAATGTGTATTTATGGTTACGTGACTTACCGAGGTGGTTGGTTTGGTTTCGGGGAGGTTTTGGAGTGAATTGGGACACTTAGTCCTAAGGTTGGAAGCTTAAGTTATAAGAGTTGATCGGAGTTTGACTTTTGCATAGAAAAATCTAGAAAATGGTTCCAATAGCTTTGTATGGTGCTTTTGGACTTAGGCGTACATCTATATGTGGATTTGGAGGTCCGTAGGTTGATTTGATGCTTTTTTACGAAAGTTGAAAAGTTAAAGGTTTGGAAGGTTGATAGGTTTGACCGAGGAGTTGAATTTATTGATATCGGGTTCAGATTTTGATTTCAGTGTTGAGATAGGTCTGTTGTGTAATTTGGGACTTGCATGCAAAATTTGAGGTCATTCAGAGTTGAGTTGATATGGTTCGGCATGAGTTTTGAAAGTTGGAAGTTTATTAGTTCATTAGTCTTGAATTGGGGTGCGATTCGTGGTTTTGATGTTGTTTTATATGATTTTCATCCGCAAATCAGCCGCATAATCTGGTGCCAAAAACTGGAAAACATCTGCCTGGGGTCTGCAGTAGTTATGTGGCCCGCAGACCTGTTCTGCGGTCGCATAATATGCTGCAGAACCTCCCTCCGCAAAAATTCTAAGGTTGATTGTGCGACAAAAGTGCGGCCCGCGAAATGGTTGTGCGGTCGCATAACTAGCCGTGAAATTGACATCAAAAATGGCCCAAGTAACTGCTTCTCTGCGGCCATTCTGCGGCCCGCAGAGTAATTATGGAGCCACATAATGGGCTGCAGAAATGCTTATTTCTACAAAAAAATATTTTCCTTCAACTCCTCAGCGAACTGTTCAATCCAAAAAGTCTGAACCGTGGCAAGCTAAAGAATTTCTACTATTCTTAACCTCTACGCTTACCCCGGCATCACGGAACCCTGGTTTTTAGGAAATATTTTACTGGGCCTTACAAGAATTTTCTTGGATCATGTTCCCAGAAGAGTGATTTCATATTTGAAGGCTCAACGGATGGTTGAGAAGGGGTGTTTGGCATACTTGGCCTTCGTGAAGGATGTTGGTGCCGATACTCCAACCGTTGAGTTAGTTTCAGTAGTGAGGGATTTTCCTAATGTGTTTCCTGCAGACCTATCGGGCATGTCACTCGATAGGGATATTGATTTTGGTATTGATTTAGTGGCGGGCACTCAGCCCATCTTTATCCCATCATATCGCATGGCACCGACGGAGTTGAAGGAATTAAAGGAATAGCTTCAGGAGTTGATAAGTGTTTCATCTGGCCCAGTGTATCACCTTAGGGTGCACCGGTTCTATTTGTGAAGAAAAAAGATGGTTCTATGAGGATGTGTATTAACTATAGGCAGCTGAACAAAGTTACCGTCAAGAACAAGTACCCACTACCGTGTATTGATGATTTGTTTGATCAGCTTCAGGGTGCTAGGGTGTTTTCGAAGATTGATTTGAGATTGGGGTACCATCAGTTGAAGATCCATGCTTCAGATATTCCGAAGACGGCTTTCAGGACCCGCTATGGTCACTATGAGTTTCTGATGATGTCTTTTGGGCTGACTAATGCCTAGTAGCTTTTATGCACTTGATTAACAACATGTTCTAGACATATCTTAATTCCTTCATCATAGTTTTCATTGATGATATATATTAGTGTACTCTCGCAGCTGGGAGGATCATGAGCAGCACTTGAGGGTCGTGCTCCAAACTTTGAGGGAGAAGAAGCTATATGCTAAATTCTCCAAGTGTGAGTTTTGGCTTGCTTCGGTGGAATTCTTAGGCCATGTAGTATCCAGTAAGGGGATTAAGGTGGATCCGAAGAAGATTGAGGCAGATCAGAGTTGGCCCAGACCATCTTCTGCTACCGAGATTCGGATTTTCCTTGGTTTGGCTAGGTATTATCATCATTTTGTTGAGGGGTTTTCATCTATTGAAGCCCCGTTGACTAGATTGATGTAGAAGGGTGCCCCATTCAGGTGGACTTATGAGTGTGAGGAGAGCTTTTAGAATCTCAAAACTGCCTTGACTACAGCTCCAATTCTGGTTTTGCCTTTGGGATTGGGTTCTTACACAGTCTATTGTGATGCTTCTCAAATTGGCATTGGGTGTGTGTTGATACAGAAGGGTAGAATTATTGCTTATGCTTTGCGTCAGTTGAAGCCCCATGAGAAGAGCTACCCTATTAACAATTTGGAGTTGGCAGCCATTGTTCACGCGCTAAAAGTTTTTGAGGCATTATCCTTATGGCGTGTCCTGTGAGATGTTCACAGATCATAGGAGTCTCCAGCATTTATTCAAGTAAAAGTATATGAACTTGAGGCAGCGGAGGTGGTTAGAGATACTAAAGGTGTAAGGCCCCGAAAAATTCGCTAAGTAATTAAGGTTTCGTGGTGTCGAAGTAGGCTTACGTGTTTGAGGATTTTAGAAATTTTTCGCGGCTCAGATTTTTTGGGTTGAACAATGCACTGGGGAGTAAAGGAAAATATTTGAAAGAAGAAGTCATTTCTGCGGCCCACTATGCGGTCGCATAATCACTCTGCGGACTGCATAATGGCCGCAGAGTGAAGCAGGGGCGGGGCAGTTTGGGGGAAAGTTTGTGGTAAATTATGCGACCGCAGACCAGTTCGGCGGTGCATTATGTGACCGCAGATCAGTTCTGCGGTGTATTATGTGACCGCAGAACAGGTCTGCGGGCTGCATAACTACCGCAGACCCAGGCAGGCGGCATCAGCTTTGGGGGCCCAATTGTGCGGCCGGTATGCGGACCGCATATCCATTCTGTTGTTGCATAAGTGACCGCATATCCTGTTCCGGAGCTTCATTTTTGGGTTTTTATAACCTGGTCCTACTTCGTTAAATACACACAATGGACCATTTCTTAAGCTAAAGCCTGATGTTTTTAGAGAGAGAGAGTGCCCTAGAGTGGGAAAGTGTTCTTCAAAAATTTATTAATCAATTCTTGCTCAAATCTTGGAAGATTAACAAGGAAAACCCATAAGGTCTTCATCCTAAAGGTAAGGTTCTATGCCCTAACCCTCAATTTCGAAAGTTAACTAGAAATGGGTAATTAGTAAGAAAATTCTTGGGTATGGGAGTTGGCTATTTTGCATGCATGTGTTATCAAGGGGTGTAGGAAGATTGTTGAGCTAAAAATGGTAAAGAATGGGTTGTGGAATGATGGAATCCTCCATAAAAGGACCTTGAAACTTTAATGCACACCTAGTGATTGATCAAATGCTCAAATGAGCTAGAACCATGATCACCCTCCTAATTTTGGTTCAATTTGTTAAATTTCTAAAATAGATTGAAGTTGCTAAGAATTCCGTAACATTTTAGAGTTTAAGGAAGCTCTATTGAGGTATGTTGGCTAAACTCTTCTCTTAGGATTAAACCCCACATTATCTTTGTAAGTTCCAAGTTGTTAATTATAAAATTTGCTATTCCGAATAAGCTTGTGTTGAAAGATATATGTTCAATATGTATCCCAAAATGCTTTTATCATGTTATGTTATCATTGGGAATATGTTCAAAGTATGGGTTGTGCGTTAATAATGTTGCGACTTTAAGTCAAGCTCAAACGAAGGCTATTATGCTAAATTTTGTGAAAAACCTCTATGTGCCTAAGACTCTTAATATTGATTTGGAATGCCTTGTTGTGGATGATGGTGATGATGTTTGAAAGTGAAAAAAGGTAAGCATGAATTATTAAATACGGTTGACGTGCCAATAATGATTTTATAATTATGGCCACTAGTGCCAATGATATGAAAGGATGTGAAAGAAGTATGAAATGAGATGATTGGTATAAAAAGGTTGATGTCTCGAATGAGACGGCCTAGCCGATCGGGTCGTGATCGGATGCAATGCCGCACAAATGGTGGTGATTGTGCTGGAAACTATGATTGTGGTTGATGTCTCTAATGAGATGGCCTAGCCGATCGGGTCATGATTGGACTCCGTGTTAAAAGTACGGTGGTATTGATATTGTGAATATTGGAATCGTGAATGGTAGCAATTGGTACTAAAGACCTCCCAACTTAAAATATGGAAATTTATTTGAACATTGTCTAGATCCTAATTTGAGGTTTGATGTTGTTTGAGGCTTCACTGATATTATGATTGTACTTGATCGTATTATTTATCATTCTATTGAGAGGGTGTTTTGTCATTCATACTAGTACTATTCCATATGTACTAACGTCCCTTTTGCCGGGGGCGCTGCATTTTCAATGGATGCAGGTGGTTCCACAGCAGGAGACACTGATCAGTGATAGCGGTACACTCTCTTCCCAGCAGACTTGGTGAGCTCCACTTCATTTCGGGGTCATGTATCTTTTGTTCCTTATGTATTGTATTTGAGGTATAGCCGGGGCCTTATTGCCGGCATTATCATAGTACTCTTTTGTATCTATAGAGTCGTGCTGGTCGTATATTGGTGCTGGGGAAGTCAAACTAGTTATGTTGTGTTTGAATTACTATTTCCACTTCAGACTATGAAAAATGTGTGTGAAATTTGAGACTTTCAAATGAAGTAACTAATGGTAAGAATTGATATTGCAGAAATGATCACTTTATTGTTTGATTAACGAAAATATGTATTCTATTTATTCATGGATGAGTTTGGGTAGAAGGAAATCTAATAGGCTTGCTCGGGTGGGTTCACTCGGTTGAGCGTCGGTCGCGCTCCCCGAGTTCGGGGCGTGACAAAAGGACTATGATATCACCATTCTTTATCATCTGAAAAAGGCTAATATGCTGGTCGATGCCTTGAGCAGGAAGGCTGAGAGCGTGGGGAGTTTTGCTTATATTGCAATTAGGGAGAGACCATTGGCATTGGATATTCAGGCTTTAGCCAATCGGTTCATGAGGTTGGATATTTTGGATTCCAGCAGAATTCTTGCTTGTGTTGTATCATGGTCTTCATTGTTTGAGTGCATCAAGGCACGTGATTATGATGATCCGCACTTGCTTGTCCAGAAGGACACGGTTCATCACGGTGATTCTAGGGAGGTTACTATCGGTGGTGATAGAGTATTGAGACTACAATGTCAGATCTGTGTTCCAAATATGGATGGGTTGCATGAAATGATTCTTGAGGAGGCCCATAGTTCATCGAATTCCATTCATCCGGGTACCGCGAAGATGTATCAGGATTTGAGGCAGCACAGTTGCTGGTGGAGGATGAAGAAGGATATTGTTGAGTACGTTGCTCGGTGTTTGAACTATCAGCAGGTGAAGTATGAACATCAGAGACCCGGCAGTTTACTTCAAAGGCTTGATATTCCGGAGTGGAAGTGGGAGCGTATCACTATGGATTTTGTAGTTGGACTTCCACGGACCTTGAGGAGATTCAACGCAGTGTGGGTCATTGTGGACAAACTAACCAAGTATGCACACTTCATTCTAGTCATGACTACCTATTCTTCAGAGCAGCTGGCTCAGATTTATATTCGGGAGATTGTTCGCCTTTATGGTGTGGCCGTGTCTATTATCTTGGATCGAGGCACTCTGTTCACATCGCATTTCTGAAGAGCAATGCAGCATGATTTGAGCACACAGGTCAAGATGAGTACAGCATTCCATCCCCATACATATAGACAGTCCGAGCGCACTATTCATATATTGGAGGACATGTTACATGCCTATGTCATTTATTTCGGAGGTTCATGGGATCAGTTTCTACCGCTAGCAGAGTTTGCCTACAACAACAGCTATCAGTCGAGTATGTAGATGGCTCCTTATGAGGCCTTATATGGGAGGCAGTGTCTTTCTCCCGTTGGTTGGTTTGAGCCTAGGAGGTGTCACGACCCAAAATCCAACTAGTCATGATGGCACCAAACCCAACCTACTAGGTAAGCCAAATAACAGCAAACACAATTCAAATGAGAATAATATGAATCAATAAGTGAAATAACTGCATCTCTATACAATAACCCAAGGACTGGTAGTACAAGTCACGAGCCCTAAGAGTTAGATTTACTAAGCCGATATAAAGTAATACAACATCTATTTGGAATATACACAAATAGAATTCAAATCTAAAGCTAACAAGGACAAGTGGTAGCCATATCCGAAACGCGGGTCTTCTTCAGTGCCAGCTCCCATCAATCTCAGCTCCAGGATCTACACGCGAGGTGCAGAAGTGTAGTATAAGTACAATTGACCCCATGTACTCAATAAGCATCATACCAAACCTTGACGAGGTAATAGAAGCAAGAATTATAAATGATACTCACCTATACAATTTCATAAATTTTCAACAAGTATAGAACAGATATATGATCAAATCAGGAAAACACAGATAAAACCACCTTGGTGCTCACAATTCTTTTTAAGGTGTTTTGCTCGGTCGACAATCCAGCGTATAAGGAAGATATGCAAGTAAATTAGGTAAACACTCAAGGAATTGCAAATAAAGATGATATGCAATAACCATATCACGTCTCTCCGGCCCATATTAGAATCTCAGTAACTAAACCAAACCAATAACCACCTCTCCTAGAGCTCACATCAACCATAAACATGTCGATTTCTCATGACCCTAGGGGGATGGATCCATATCCACATGCTAGCACGGCCAATTCAACGTGCTATCATTCTGGCATGGTCACGGGCTCAATATCATAATCTGCCTGGCATGGTCACAGACTCAATATCAACCACACGAATAACTCACATGCTGCACGGATAACTCACGTGTTGCACGGATAACTCACGTGCCATAATATCAGTATATGGATCCGCACGGACAACTCACATGCCAATAATCACAATCCGCCCAACGTGGTCATAGTCTCAACATCACAATGCGCCCGGCATGGTCACACGCATAACACAATGCGCTCGGCGTGGTCACACACATAACAACAAAATCTGCCTGGCTTGGGCACAGGCATAATAACACAATCCTCCCAGCGTGGTCACAGGTATAACAACACAACCCGTCCGATGTGGTTGCATGCATCCAGTCCAAATCACATCACATAGAAGCAATTATACAAGAACACATGTACATGATCAATGAATATCAGATTTCATGCTCCTAGACTGATATAAGTGACATGCTATAGTGTACGCATGTGCAAGGTGTGCTATCATATCTCAAATCATCAATTTCATCACGAAAATAACAAATATCAAGTTCAATCAGGAGATTAGCCTCTATGTAATCTCAAAACATGGATCAAATAGCTCACAACAAGGTACAACTATGAGAAACAACACAGCTTAAAGCATAACAATCAATTCAAGGCATGTCATAGCCTAAGCACAACCCCGAGGATGGATAACTACCCTAGTGCTCGTACATGGGATCAATCCCCCAAACATATGCGCACCCATAGCACGTAGCTATCACAAATAACCCAGGCAACTAGCGCCTCAACCAAGTTTAGGTAGGATACTTGCCTCAAGCAAGACAAACAATACAGTAGAAATGACATCCCGCGTGAATCGACCTCCGAACGGCTCGAAACTAGCCAAATAAACTTAAAATCATCAAATAATGCCAAAGGAAACAAACCAAAATGATAAAGGACAAATCATTAATCAAATACTCTAATTCAACCAAAAAGTCAACCTGGTCTTGCCTCCCGAAACCCAGCAAAACTCACAAATTCTGACAACCCATTTATTTACGAGTCCAACCATACTAATTTCACTCAAATTAGACTCCGAATCGATGTTCAAAACTCAATATTTCACTTTAGGAAAGTTTAGACAAAAACCCCCCAATTTCTCTTCTAAAAATCACCAATCAATTCTAAAATCGAAGATGGAATCATGGAACATAATCAAAACTGAGTCAAAAATACTTACCCCTATCCATGTGGTGAAACTCCTTATTGGCCCTTCTTCCAACGCTTATATATTCTTATCCGAATGCCGTATGAATGAAGAGTTAAAAGCATTGGAAACTACATTCCAAGACCTTAAATTTGGTATATAATATGTCCGAAAAAGGCCTCATATAACACAAGAAATGTATTGCTCAAAAAGCTTCATTAGAAGGCAAATCCTTAGTCGGTTTTTTCGCAACTAAAATCCGATTTTTTCCAAACTTTATATTTTATATCCAAAACATAATATATAATCATAGTATGACTTTACACTCATTTAAATCATGATGAACAAGTCTCATATTCATTATACATCACCTTGGGATGCACAGGGTGTAACACTTGTGATGACCTTTGCCAACTTTTGTTCCACAACTTGCTTGACTTTAAAACGTAATACACGACTATCATACGAATAAAATAACTCATAACATAACCTCCTTATCATATTAAGCACCCTATTCTTACCCCAAAAGTACATGTTATGACATTCCTAACTTGTCGACATTCGACAAAACTTATTTTCTTCAATTTGTTTAGCTTCTAAGTCTTTCAACCCTCTTGGTACTTGTTATCCATGATCTTAAAGATTTATAACCTCCAAGGTAACATGATTAACTTACTTTATGTACTTTCTAAGATGATCTCATTTCTGAGCTTACATCAATTGACTTACGACGTACTTTTACGTATGAAAACATGGGGTGTAACATCATTTCCCCTTTTGGAACATTCGTCCTCAAATGTTGACTGATGCGCTTATCAGTATCATAACCTATAGATCTTATGAATACTTTAATATTTTCCTTTCCATCTAGGTGAATGTTCTATGAATAAATCCAAAGGCCAGGACATTCCGCCCTTTAGGCCTCTTTCTCACACCATGACTTGTGATAGGAATTCTTCGAATCTCATAATTGTTCCTACCTTATGTCATGTAGCCTGTATGACTCTGACCTTGTATGTGCACCTATGTGACTGTTCTCTCCTTTTTCCTCTAGCTTTTAGCCAATCTCTAGGCCTCACTTTGTGAACATATATAGAACTGTGACAAGTTGTCCCTCTGGGAATCTATAGGTGTATTGAAGTTCTTTGCTCGGTACTTTGTCGAACTTACGACTATTTATATATCTTGTTTCATAGCCTCGGTTATCTATCCTTATGGTTGTACTGTATCTAGGTAGGTCATACTATACCATAACACTTACTTCAATTTATTATTACTGAGGTCTGCTACCCAACTCTAGGTTACTCTCTCGTTGCTTATCTTATATGTATAAATCTATGTCCTTTAATGCTTCCTCATTACTGTTCATCTTAATAATGACGGCCTAATCTCATCTCATACTTTGTAACTTTTATCCATCCATTGTTGATTCACCTTAATGTTGATCTGTAATCTACCACTGATAACTTGAAACCTCTTACGCAATACATTGTCGCTAGGGCTCACGTTGCATCAGGTAACATTTGAAGTGATTTACCCAATCCACATAGGGACGATACTATACTTCAACAACCATATTTCATAGCATCTCAACGTGATTCATCTTATGGGGGTATTCTAATCCCGTGTAATTCATGAAATCCCTTTTCTTAAAATCATTACTCAATCAAAGTCCTAAACGTCATCCTCTTATCTATCACCATTACACCCTTATTCTACTACCATGGCAGCATTTCAGCTCTTCTAATTACTCCTAGTCTTAGACTCCTCTGAGTTCATTCAGGTTGTACCAAGCTTTCTATAACTTACAGAAACCATCAACTCTCTTGTTTTGATGGGTTTAATCCCGAGGACTTGCCTATTTTTGTCACCTTCTCACTCACCATTTCTTATCCTTACTCCTATCTGCCTAAAACCTTGTCGATCTACCATACTTTAGCTTGTGACCTACACCTATCTATTTATACTACTCGCAAACTTCCTTTAACTTGCTAGCACTATAGATTTCCTTTCGTGCCTTCTCAGTTATCTTTAAATGTAAGTAATTACTTTTCCTGGTCGCTTTGCCACTTGCTGCATGAATACTTGGCTTATCATAGTGCCCATAAATACTGGAATTCCCTGTAACTCATATGATCTCAAATATCGCTTTTGACTTCCCGTTTATTAGTCACGATAGGTGCCACTTTCTTATGGAGTGCATACAATGTTGTAGTGAGACTATTGTTACAAGATAGTTTCCTCTTCAAGTTACTATGCTTAGGCTGAAGCATTCTCCCTTATTTCCTCAGCTAGTCTTTCGTGGTAGTACTTAGGGGAGGCCCTCTGACTCTTGTAAAGCTACGAGCTTATTACATCATATACCCGACAGAATGTTTGATGTTCTTGCTTGCCTATAATTATCCCTAGTTACTTACCTTCGCGCTCTTATGCTAGTAAAGTTGCTTCTGAACTGAATTTTTTTGACTGTCTTCCCAGTGGCACTCTCTTTTATTTCCGTAACACTTATACGGTACCTTTAACTACCCCAACTCCTATCTGAATATTTCTCAATGATTACGATGTCATATCTATGAAGTTGAATTCGCTATGTTGGAGTTCACTATGTTTATCTTGCATGATCTGTTGATTTATCTATGACCTCTTGTCTAACCATAATTAGGCTCTTCCTGAATCAACTACAGACTACTCATTGGTCCATTCTCATAGCTATATTCTGCGTAATCTCTCTTGGGTTATGCATTTTGTCTTAACTTACCCCTCGCACTGGCTCCGTATGTATCAAGCGTTCATTTGCACTTATTTATCAATAATATTTGGTGCTGGAACCCTTACTGCCTCTCTCCGGCGTCGTGCTTGCATAATGTTCTGGAGTCGTATCATATCTGTAGGATCTGAATAAATGCAATCTCATTCCTTTCGCCTTTCTACCACATTCTTCCTTTACTATTCCATAGTTACCTGAACCACATAACTCCGACTTAATACCATATCACACCATATTCCCCTTTTAGGGGAGTACTAACATTTAATGCTTTGAAGATTTGCCTATAAATGTTTTACCTCTTCATCTCTGGCATCTTTTCACATCTTCACAGACTCTTACGCGCCTTGCGGTAACCCTTATGTATCAGGGATAACTGAATTTCATATGCACGAAGGTGACACCTAGTGTAACTGGCACACTTAGTCCCTTAAGATTAACTCTGCTCACAGTGCTTGCTTTAGGGAAGCGTCTTCCTGAATGACCTTTAAAGGCTATTCTTTTGTTGTGCATTCTATTATTGCCGGAATGCGATCTCTGAAATTGTCACGATGTCGACTATTATCAAACCCTCTGATCCCTAATTCATGTTCGATTTTATCGTGTTTACTAGACCATACTAGTTTCTGTTACTACAGGGGGTCTAACTTAGCCTTCTGGTAATCACGTTGGAGTCACCAACTCATTTCTCGGAATGAGGATATGACCTTTGGCATATAATCTTTTATTGTCTCAAGGCATGTCACCTCTTGTCTTTTCCTTCACTTGACTATAGACTCTGTCATCATGTCATATTTTGATTTACTGTTATCACTCATTTATCACATCTTACTCATAATGCTTCATTTACTCTCTTCTTATCCTCCTGCTAATATTTTTGTCTATCACCTTATTCTGAAAACTTCAATAAAATATTCTTTCACTTTTAGCTCCCCTTGCTTCATCTCACTGGCTCTTCGGGTCGCCTGACATTCTCTTTTTACTAGGGGCATGAGTCATACTAAGGTAAATATTTATCCCTTCTAGGATTCCACTACCTATTTCTGAAATTTTTGAATATTCTAGTATTCATAACTGACTGTACTATTCTAGAGTGCACCATCTAAGTATCTCACAAGGAGACCTATTACCACATTTGCGCTATCATTCGGAAATGTTAGCTAATGATAACAATCCATCCACCATTTTGGTTTACTCTAACCCCAGCTGGATCCTGATATCACATCTTTCTCTTAAACTATAAATGTTAGCTCCTATAGGGCATAATTGAGATGGGTGTGGTCAATTGTATATATCTCTGTTACGGTTGAAAGTAACTCAAAATGTTTATATTTCTCTACCTAAATTGTAAATACTGATAATCTTCACTAACTGGGTACCTCGTACCCTTCTTTACCTTGCTTCTTTTAATTGTTGAAACTTGTATCTACCTTCTGATTCTCTCGTTGCTTTAAACCATATAGGTAGATAGATATTCATGCCTTAAGGCTCCTTATCAAGAAGCTTACTCGTCTTAGTACACACATGATCTACTAAAGACCTCACATTTACTCATCATAAGCATGATGCCAAATCGAGTTCCTCTAACTTAACTCTTCCACAGTCATATTCAATCTCTTACCAGCTGTCTTTCTGGATATAGGTATCATTGTATTACGAATAAAATAGAATTTAGGAGTTTGAATTCTTACAACTGAGCTCTACCACATGATCTAGAGTAAGAAGAAAGAGTGACAGTCCTAAATGCCATGTAGCCTCCTGCTTATAAGTGTGGTGCACAACACACCCATAAACAAGACTCTACTAGACATGGCTTATAGACTCCCTAGGACAGAACTGCTCTAATACCATGTTTGTCATGACCCAAATCGAAGAGCCACGATGGGCACCCGGCGCCTTAATCAACTGAGTACTAAGTAACGTATCTTTCTTATCACACCATCATGGGTATATGGACCAGAAGGGTCATCATGATATAACAGAATAAAACTTAAGGGAATACTAGACATAGGCTGACCCAACATGATATATAAACTTATACATGTGACATACGAGCCTATAATGTCGACATGATCATTTGTACACTCAAAACATTGGCCGGCAAGGCCATACAAGTATCTATATACATGACAAGTGTCTACAAGCCTCTAAGAGTACATAAACATCATAAAGGTCAGGACAGTACCCCGATATACCAATAAATACATGTCCAAAGCATACTGACCAAATAGGCAACTCCGGAGCAAGTAGAGTACGCCAATACCTTCCGCTGAGCTGATAGCCTACTAAGAGGACTGTCAACCTACCTATCAGGACCTGCGGGTATGAAACGCAGCATCCCCAGGCAAAAGGGACGTCAGTACAAATAAAGTACCGGGTATGTAAATCATGAAAAGCAGTGGTGCGTATGTAATGTCGTAACCTTTCCCCACACCCCATATACATATAATATATGCGTATATAATGGCACCTGGTCATGGGTCAATGCACATGTATAAATGAATGCAATGCATAATGAAGTAAGTCAATAAGATCTCTCGGGATATCATAAGATCAATATGCCCTCGGTTAATATCATGAAATAAACTTTATCAACTTACGTATTTTCTAAGACCCATGAACAGATGATATGATAGTAGGACAAATGGGGAATCAAGAACATAAGCAACCCTAGTACTTCTAAGAATAGAATTATTTGTGAAAGTCACATGCTTGCTCGTTTAGTTGTATCATATGGATCTTGCCAAAAGGAAAGAAGGGATAGCCTTAGCATACCTCAGGTCGTCAATTCAACTCAACAACAAGCTCATGACAACTAGCGCGCCAACCCTATAACAAAAAAATACATGTACAACTTAGATGGCGCTAGTATACCACGTATCTCAAAGGATAACTCGATTCTAAAATAAAACGGGCAGCATTTCCCCTGATTTTACTACTCCCTCAAGCCTACTATAGGTGAGACAACAACACAATACAACCAGCAACTCAAAAATAACCTAACTACAATTCGAGACCTTTAATACAACAACGACGAGCGACCAGCCCACTACCCTACCACATGTGGCATTTCTCCACGCCCTTTATACTTCCAAACTCCATAAATCAGCAACACAATAGGCCAACACGAGTGGACTACAAAACAATCCACTAAAAGTGAAATAAATCGAACTCACGGCTTCTGATCACCGTCCTGTGAGTTCTAACTATTAGGAAACGAATTTATCAACCTTCCTTGATATATAAAAGCTTAAATACAGAAAGTAGGTGTTTTATTAACTATGAAGTACCTTCCAAAACTTAAACTACAAAGAAAAAGAGAGGCGGTATAATGATACTTACGTCGTAGGGATCATTCTAATGTTATCGCTTCTTGATTTCGTACCCGGGATGTTAATCTTCTTTGAATCCTTTGTAGAGAGCTTAAGGGTAAGTTTATGGTCTTATTTTGGTCGTGGTCTGTGGAAAAATGAATAAAGAGACGACACAAAGGATATATATATATATATAAAGACTTAAGGCATATATATATATATATATATATATCCACTTTTGAAAAGTCAAAGAGGTGCTAGCTTGGCACCCTAGCATTAGCCCTTCTTCCAACGCTTATATCTTTTTATCTGGATGTCATATGAACGAACGGTTAAGAGAGTTGGAAACTACATTCCAAGACCTTAAATGTGGTATATAATATTTCCCAAAAAGACCTCATATAACACACAAAATGTATTGCTCAAAAAGCTTCATTAGAAGGCAAATTCTTAGTCGGTTTTTCTCAACTACAATCCGTTTTTTCCCAAACTTTATATTTTATATCCAAAGATCATATATAATCATATTATGACTTTACACTCATTTAAATCATCATTAACAAGTCTCATATTCATTATACGTCACCTTGGGACGCACAGGGTGTAACACTTGTTATGACCTTTGCCAGCTTTTGTTCCACAACTCGCTTGACTTTAAAACGTAATGCACGACTATCATACGAATAAAATAACTCATAACATAACCTCCTTATCATGGTAAGCACCCTATTCTCACCCCAAAATTACATGTTATAACATTCTCAACTTGTCGATATTCGACAAAACTTATTTTCTTCAATTTGTTTAGCTTTTAAGCCTTCCAACCCTCTTGGTACTTGTTATCCATGATCTTAAAGATTTGTAACCTCCAAGGTAACATGATTATGTACTTTCAAAGATGATCTCATTGCTGAGCTTACATCAATTGACTTACCACGTACTTTTACGTACGAAAACATGGGGTGTAACAACGTTCCTCTGCCCAATATCCATATCCTTATTGACAACTATGCGAAGCACAATTTACAATAGTTCATGGATTGTTTCGCAGGATATCACTAGATTTTGATGCACAAATAAGATGCGAAGAAGACAGCATTCATCACGCCATGGGGAGTTTACTGTTACAGGGCCATTCCATTTGCCCTCAAGAAAGCCGGTGCCACCTACATGAGGGTCATGAAGACCCTTTTTCATAACATGATCCATGAGGAGATTGAAGTATATGTGGATGATATCATCATTAAGTCACGGAAGAGTGTGAATCATTTAAGTGGCCTAAGGAAGATCTTCGAACGGCAGCGAAGGTATAATTTGAAAATGAACCATGCGAAGGGTGCGTTCAGAGTTCATGCGAGAATATTGTTAGGTTTCATCATCATCAGGAAAGGTATAGAGTTGGATCCCTCGAAGATTAAGGCTATTCATGACTTGCCTCCTTCCAAAAGCAAGAAGGACGTAATGAGCTTCCTCGGGAGGTTGAATTATATCATCCGATTCATAGCCCAGTCAGTAGTGATCTTTGAACCAATTTTCAAGCTATTGAAGAAAGATGCCGCTACAAAATGGACAGAATAATGCCAAAAGGCTTTCGACAGAATCAAAGAGTACTTATCTAGCCCGCCAGTGCTGATTCCTCTTGAACCTGGGAATCCATTGTTACTATATCTATCCATTTTGGATAATGCATTTGAATGCGTGTTCGGACAACACGACAAGACCGGAAAGAAAGAGCAGGCTATTTACTACCTGGGCAAGAAATTCACGTCTTACGAAGCCAAATACATCTTGTTAGAACGGACATGTTGTGCTTTAACTTTGATCGCTCAGAATTTGAGACATTACCTGTTAGCATATACCACATATCTAATATCCAGACTCGACCCGCTCAAATACATCATCCAGAAACCAATGCCTACAGGAAAGTTAGCAAACTGGCAGATCATTCTCAATGAATTCAACATTGTGTAGGTGACGCATAAAGATATTAAAGGACAAGCATTCCGACCATCTAGTGGAAAACTTGATTGACAAAGACTATGAGCCACTTACTATGTATTTCCTAGACAAAGAAGTATTATTCGCAAGGGAAGACATTTCAGAGTCGTACCCAGGGTAAAGGATGTTTTTCGATGGAGCTGCAAATTTCAAAGGAGTAGGAATCGGGACAGTCCTAGTCTCCGAATCCGGACAACACTATCCGATTTTAGCAAAGATAAGGTTCCCATGTACAAATAATATGGCGAAGTACAAAGCATGCATCCTTGGGATCACGATAGAGGTCGATATAGAAATCAAGGAACGTTTGGTCAAAGGAGATTCTGATTTGCTGATCCACAAAGTCCAAGGAGAATGGACCACCAAGAACGTCAAGATCCTTCTGTTCAAACATGTTCCCAGAATCTAGAATGAATTTGTCGATGCTCTTGCAACGTTTTCATCCATGATTCAACACACGGACCAGAATTACATCGACATTATCGAAGTAGAGATTCGAGACCAGCATGCATATTGCTTTCACGTGGATGAAGATCCAGATGGTAAACCTTGGTATAATGATATCAAAACGTTCCTTGAGGCAATAGAATACCCATAGAGTGCTACCACCAGTTAGAAGAGCGCATTAAGAAGACTGTCGAACCAGTTTTTCCTCAAGGGGGAAGTCTTATACAGGAGGACCCAGACTTGGGTTTGTTAAAGTGTGTAGATATTGCTGAAGCAACAAGATTATTCAAAGAAATACAAGAACGTGCGGGCCTCACATGAATGGTTTCACCATAGCCAGGAAAAGTCTGAGGGCAAGATATTTTTGGATGACCATGGAAAGGGACAATATTCGCTACGTGCAAAAATGTCATCCGTGTTAGATTCACGAGGATTTAATTAGGGTCCTACCCAATGATTTAAATGTAATGGATTCTCCTTGGCCATTCGCCGCTTGGGGAATGGATGTAATTGGACCCATATAACCAGCTACATCAAACGGGCATCATTTCATCCTAGTGGCCATCGATTATTTCACCAAATGGGTCGAAGCTTCTACATACAAAACTGTTACAAAGAAGGTGGTGGCCGATTTCGTCTGTAACTACATAGTCTGCTGATTTGGGATCCCAGAGTCGATTATAACTTACAATGTAGCCAATCTTAATAGCGAACTTATAAGGGAAATTTGGGAGAAGTTTAAAATCGTCCATCGTAATTCCACAACATATAGGCTACAAATGAAAGGAGCAGTTGAAGCAGCCAACAAAAACATCATGGGGATATTGTGAAAGATAGTAGACAATCACAGGCAAGGTCATGAGAAACTATCATTTGCACTTCTTGGTTACCGCACTACAATGAGGACATCTACTAGGGCAATGCAAACATGCTGGTATATGGTACCGAAGCTGTAATACCTGCAGAGGTCGAGATACCATCTTTAAGGATCATTCAGGAAACCAAGTTGGACAATGCATAGCGGATAAATATTAGGCAGGAACAACTAATGCTAATCGATGAAAAGAGGTTGGACGTAGTTTTTCATAGTCATATAACGACCCGATCAGACGTTTTGAGCTTTAGCATTCCATTCGGTGGTTTGAGACTTTGAGTAGCTTCATATTATGTATTATGACCTGCGTGTATCGTTGGTTTTGATTTTTGAGTGGTCCGGGATTGATTTGGAAAAGTGATTCTCATTTTAGAAGTTTAAAGATTGGAAGAGTTGACTAAGTCTGACTTTTTGCGTATTCGATCTCGGAACGGTATTTTTATGGCTCCGATAGGTTCGTATCGTGATTTTGGACTTGGACATTTTCCCGGAATAGAATTCAAAGGTCCCTAAGTTGATTTGATTTGTTTTGCCGGAAGTTAGCAATTTAAAAGTTTAGAATTTTCCTAAGTTTGACCATGATTTGATTTTATGGCTATCGGGTCTGGAATTTGGTTTAGGGACTTGGAATAGGTCTGTGTTGCTATTTGAAACTTGTCTACAAAATTCGGTGTCATTCAGAGTTGGTTTGATAGGATTCGGACGCTTGCTTGCAATTCTAGAGGTTCTTGAGTTTTCTTTTGGAAATCATGCGTTTTGATGTCCGATTCATGATTTTAGATGTTATTTTGATGGTTTGATTGCGTGAGCGAGTTTGTATTATGCTTTTAGACTTGTGATGATGTTTGGTGTGGTGCCCCGAGGGCTCGGATGAGTTTTGGACGAGTTCCGGAGAGTTTGTAAAGGTTCAGCTGTAACTGGTGCTCTGCTCTCGCACTTATCTTCGAGAAAAAAGGGGTCCCGAACGGAGGTTTTCATCGCATTTGCGATGTTGGGCTGTTGGGGAGGGACCTCTCTCTTGTGAGGAAATCATTGCTTTTGCGAAGCCTGGTAGTGCGCTTTTGCGATGACTAGTAACCTTCGCATTTGCGAAGAATTATGTCGCAAATGCGACTTCATCAGTGCTTCTCAAGGTTCGCTTTTGCGGACATTTGTTCTCTTTTACGGTGTTCGTATTTGCGAACCCTAGTTCGTAAATGCGACATTTGTAGCTTGTTTATAGTTGAGTATTTTGGGACTTAGCTTCATTTTACCATATTTTGAACCCTAGACTCGGTGGGAGGCAATTTTGTGGAAAGACTGTCATACCAAACTATTAGGCAAATGATTCTGATCAATTTTCAACTATATTTCATGCTTATATCTTAGAATTAACATCAAATTTATGAGAATCAAGAGGAAAATTGGGGAATTTTGTCAAAGTTTTGAAAAATGAAGATTTGAGTTTTGAGAGTCGATTTGGACTCGTATTTTAAAACAAAAATAGACTCGTGGAGTTATGGGTAGTTGGAATCTACCCTTAGACCTGGCTTTTGACCGGGCGAGCCCGGGGTTGACTTTTGTTGACATTTTGGAAAATGTGTAAAGATCATAGTTTTATCTATTGACTGAATTAGTTAATCTTGCACTATTGGATGTTATTAAGTCATTTTGGTTAGATTTGAGCCGTGTGGGGGCGAGTTTTTAAAGAGGAAGCTATCTTTGAGTGTTGATTTGGCTTAATTGAGGTGAGTATCTTGCCTAACTTTGTGTGGGGGAACTACTCCTTAGAATTTGGGTTGATTGTGCTATTTGTATTATGTGGAAGACGTGTACACGAGGTGACGAGTGTGTACACGGGCTATATGTGGTGTTTGACCGGTTTAGGTTATTTGGACACTTTCCATGCCTTTAATTGAATTGTCATAACATATTATATCTTTCATTGTTAATCTCCTCTTACATGTTTTATTTGACGTTGTTAGCACTTGTTGAGATATCTTTCCTTGTTGAGCAATTCTCATTCATTTTGTTATTTTTGAGATTCTTGTACACATTGTGGTTCAGCCATCGGCTATTTGTTATGGAAACATTGATATTGTTGACTTTTTGTCAAGTTGTGGCATATGGGCAATTGTGGTGCGAGTTGTGATTATGTTGTGATATTGATACGCATGCGGTGGTATAAGGCTAGGGGTTGATACGCATGCGGTGAGATAAGGTGGGCTTGATACGCGTGTTGCTAGTAGGGGAACTACTTGAAGCCACGCGGTGAGATAAGGTGGGTTAAAACGCGTGTAGCTATTTCGGGAAAATAATTTTCAAAACTAAATGTAAGGCTCATGCGGTGATATAAGGAAAGATTGTGATTATGACTTGTGAAATGTGATTTCGATGCGGTACCTCGGTTGTAATTCTTATTGTAAATTCTATGTTGGAATGCCTCTGTTATAACTTGGTGAATTGATTATCAATGTGAATTTAATTGTGTGGAGTCACTATATCGTTGTCCGTTGAGATGTTGGTAACATAACGTTTTTAATAAAAGAATTAATAACATGCTTTATTCTATGTGCCTCTTAAGATAGAACTCGTTATTTCACTCGGTGCCTTATTATTTTAAATGGTTATCGCACTTTCATCAAAATTGGGTTCTCAAATTATACTCATCACCATGGTTGACATTTACCTTTCTTAAAATTGTTACCATGTTTCTCTTAAACAAATTCTATATTTAATTTGTTATTTTGATTAATGTTTTGTTTTGTTTAAATATGATATTTTTACTCAACTTTATCGATTTCTAAACTAAAACCATCTGATACTCTATTTTGTATTAATTGTATTTTACTTTACTTTAATTGATTTCTGAAGTAAACTTATTATTTCATTTGACGCCTTATTCTATTCAAGATTTTTATTATGCTTTATGGTATTTAAATACATCTCTCGATCATTTTAATTGATATGTGTCACGGTTGAAATGTACATAGTGGCACGTGGGCTTTGCCGTGCGAAGGAGATTGTTATTGTGAGCATGAGGTGCCATACGTGTACGATTTGGAAATTATGGTTCATGATTTATGATTTACGAGGTATGGAGCCTTGGGAAATTCTTGTTGTAAGTTCATGCGTTGGGAACGATTTGATTATTTGAGTTGTCATTTGTTCTTCTTTATTTGAGTTCATTCATATCTCATCGGTGTTCTGATTATGTTGCTTCTTTATTACTCATTTACTACTTGCTTGAACAGTGCATTGGGGAATTGAAGAAAAAATTTGAAAGTGCAGGGAGTTTCTGCGGTCCATCCTGCGGTCGCAGAACTGATCTGCGGTCCGTAGATCTGCCGCAGACCGAAGCAGAAACTTGGGCAAAATCTTTGGACCATTATGCGGTCCATTATGCGTCCGCATAATTATTTCGCGGGCCGCACAACCCATTGCGGATCCAACACAAAAATCTTCAGAAGGAAGTTCTGTGGTGCATTATGCAACCGCAGAATAAGTCTGCGGACCACAGACCAGTCGCAGAGTGAGGCAGGAGTACCCAGTTACAGAGGGCCATTATGCTGTCCATTTTGCGGACCGCAGAAGCATTATGCGGTCGCATATGGGACCGCAGATCTGCATCGGGGCTTTGTGTTTTTTCTAATTTTTGACCCGGCCCTATTTCGGTATATTGAAGTAAAGGGCCACTTTTGAAGCAAAAATCTGATATTTCTAGAGAGAGGGATTACCATAGAGTGAGAGGGGAAGTTCCTAAGCTTATTGATCATTAACTCTTGCTCAAAGCTAAAGAATTCACAAGAAGATTCACTAGGTCTTCGTCCTAGAGGTAAGATTCTACTCCCTAGCCCTCAATTTCGTGATTTTACTAAAAATAGGTAATGAGAAAAGCAATTTTTGGGTATGGGAGTTGTCCACTATACATGCGTTCGCAGACTCCGGAGTCCCCTTATATCCTTATTATGGTGTTTCCTTATTTTGTTTAGATCTTGATAGGCATTGAAGATAAATTCTTAGAAGCTTGTGACTTATTTCTAACGGGTTTTGGGAGTTAAAATTATGTGAATTTGCAAATTTATTTATTTCAGATTTCTATTGTTATTCCGCATTGATAGGCTTACCTAGTCTTAGAGACTAGGCGTCATCACGACATCCTACGGAGGGAAATTTGGGGTCGTGACAGAATTATTAGAACATTAGAGTGAATTAAACTAGAGTTAGATCCCAAATAGCTATCTTGCACCTATCATGTCAAAACCCTTATTCCTCATATTGATAAGAAAAAAAGTTTGCTAATCTTGCTTTACTTTAGTAGTTAATTGTAGTTCATAATCAATCCAAATCAAGTTTTGATCATCCTGAATAGTAGTTAAACCAGAAATTACTAGAGCATTGTTTAAATTCAATCCTTGTGGAGATGATAATTTTACTATAATATAGTAGTGGGATGGAGGATTCCACCATAGGATCACCTTAAAATCATAATACCCACCTAGTGTTTGATAAAATACTCAAATGAGCTGGAACCATAAACTCTCTCCTAATTTGTGTTCAATTTTTCTATATTTCTAAATAGATCGAAGAGGCTAAGAATTTTGGAACATTGTTATAATTTAAAAAGCTCGAGGCAAGGTATGTTGGCTAAACTCATCTCTTAGAATTGAACCCCACAATATCCTTGTAAGTCCCGAGTTGTTCATTATGAATTAATTTTTCCGAATAAGCCTTGTGTCAAAAGATATATGTTCAATATGTATTCCAATATTCTTGTTATGTTATATTCTATTTGAATGTGTTCAAAGTATGGGTTGCATGTCTAAATGCTATAACTTCAAGTCGTGATTCAAGCAAAAGTTATTATACCAAATTGTGTAAGAAATCTCAATGTGCTTAAAACTCTTACTTGCTCACATGTGTACTCAAGTCTTGAATAAAAATGCTTTGTTGTTAATAATCCGTGATGATGTTTGAAAGTGAAAGAGGTGAGCAGAGCATGAAACATGAAATACGGCCAATGTGCCAAGAATGATATTACATTTGGGGCCACTAGTGCCAATGAAACTAAGGAACATTTAAAAGATGTTGAAATGAGTTGTGAATCCTTTTAATAACAAACACTTTGGGAGTATCGTTAGTCACCAAGGAAGGGTAGGTTGAAATAGCCTAACCCCAAAATTACACATGCCGGTGTAGGAATGGATTATAATCATTCCCCTCATTTGGGGCGAGATTGATGTGATGAAATATTTCCCTTTATTGGGATGAGATGATTGCTAGAAAAGGGTGATGTCGATCCACACGGCATTGTGGTGAGACGGCCTAGTCGGTCGGGTCGTGATCGGACGCCATGCCGCACATATAGTGGTGATTGTGCTGAAAATTGTGATTGAGATAATGACTGGAACTGTGATAGTGATTGTGGTTGTGGCTGATATCTTCGGGTAAGACGGCCTAGCCGATCGGGCTGAGATCGGACTCCGTGCTAAAATCACGGGTGGTATATCAGTGCTAAGATCTCCCAACCTAAAATAATGGAAATTTACTTGACACTTATCTTGCTCCTAATTTGATGTCTTAGTATTGTCTGAGGCTTCCATTGATTTAGGACTGTCCTTCCTTGTGTTATCATTCGTTCCAAAGAGAGGGTGTTTAGTCTTACATACTAGTACTATTCCATATGTGCTAACGTCCCTTTTTCCGGGGGCGCTGCATCTTTAATGGATACAGGTGGTTCCGCAGCAGGTGGCATTGATCATTGATAGTAGTACACCCTCTTCTCAGCAGATTTGGTTTGCCCCACTTCATACGGGGTCGAGTATCTTTTGTCCCACGTGTATTATGTTTTGAGGTATAGCCGGGGCCTGGTTGCCGGCGTTATCATAGTATTTTGTTTCCGTAGAGGCTCCATAGACACAGTGTGGGTTGTATATGGATGTTAGGAAAGTCAAACTAGCCTTGTTATATTTGAATCACTTGTTGCACTTTAACTATGATTGTGTATGTATTTCGAGACTATAAGATGAAGTGACTAATGGTAATGGAATTAGCATTGTTCATGGAATCCATTCAATATTTAATTAATGATATAAATGTATCTTCTCTTTATTCATGGACGAGTGGGGTAGAAGGTATTGTAAAGGCTTGCTTGACCGAGGTATCTCGGCGCCGGTCGTGCTCCCCAAGGTGGGGGCGTGACATTGCTACCATTTGTATTGCTATTATTCACTCTTGGTTGTAAATTAATAATCTTTCCACTGTTAACTTTACATTCTTCTTCTTTCCATTGTTAGTTCTATGTATATGTTGAGCAAGTTTCTATGTCTAGTAGGTGTCTTGAACTGGCCTCGTCACTACTCTACTGAGGTTAGGCTTGATACTTACTGGGCACCATTTTGGTGTACTCATGCTACGCTTCTACACATTTTGTGCAGATCCAGGTATTTCTGATCGTATTGTTGAGAGTTGCGCTTGCGCGGCGGGAGACTTCAATGTATACCTGCTTGACGTTCATAGTCCTCGGAGTCACCACCTTACTTCATTATACTACTGTTAAATTGTAACTCGAAACAGTATTGTATTTAGAAATTCTAGTGTATTTTAGTAGAGCTTATGACTCCGTACTATCGGTTTTGGGAAATATACAACTATTGGTCGTTTGCTGCTATGTATATAATTTACGGGTTTATGATTTACAGATTAAATAGTTTAATTCTGTTATTAGCTCGGCATGTGTTAGGCTTACCTAGTCACGGGGACTAGGTGCCATCATGACATCCTAAGGTGGAAATTTGGGGTCGTGACAGGTCAGCTATATCAAAATAGGATGGCCAATGCATTCAATATGAAAGTGAAACCTCAGTAGTTCACGCCAGGGCAACTAGTCTTGAGGAGAGGAAGCTAAAGGAAAGTTCGCACCAAATCAGCAAGGTTCCTACATGGTCCATCGGGTATTGTTAGGAGGAGCATTAATCTTAGCAGAAATGGATGGCAGAGTGAGCACAAATCCCATCAATTCAGACGCAATCAAAATATACTACATTTGAAGACAATAGAGTTAGGTTTTTGTGTAGAACTACGCTTGATCTGACTTCCCACAATGGGATACGTAGGCAACCCATGTAGGGTTTGGTCCCTCTTTTGTAATAAAAATCCAAATATTACTTCCACGTATTCGGAACTATGCCGTGACTTGATTTCCTTTGGTAGGAATACGTAGGTAATCCATGTCTGATTCAGTCATTTATTGTAATTGAATTATGTTTTGACTTGATTCCATTTGGAGACGTGGGCAGTCTGATTTAGAGTCGGTCATACCATTTCAAAATCCTTTTCTCCGCTTTTGAATCTATTTTAATAGAACTACGTTTGACCAGATTCTGTTTGGATACGTAGGTCACCTCGATATTTCATTTACTCATACCATCGAACTACGTTTTGACCTGATTCCTTTGAACACGCAGGCAACCTGAAAAGGTTCGGTCATCACCCTACAAAAGCCCTTGTAATGCATTGTCTAGATTAAGAAATGATCACATTAGCAAGGAAACTCCGTCGTCATGGGCATATCTAGAAAAGCATCATCAACAAAATAGAGCCATCTGGAGATGATATTCGCATCTAGGGGGTTTCAAAACATGTCATAGTCCAGAACGACGGCGCTTATCATAAACATAAGTGATCCTTCAAAATTAATTTTTCTAAAACTACTTTTTAATATGTTTACCCTACTTTTTCACCTGCCGAGTCTCATGGTACATACTCCAAGTCAGGGCAAGGTCACGTTTATGATCAACACAAATCAACGGACCTCCCCTACTAAGAATTTTTCTTTGAGCGCAAGATTGACAAGAATCAAAAGGTGCCAGATAAAATCAAAATCAACTCTAGACACGCTACAACCTCATGAGCTTTCAACTCTCTTTTATTTCATTGTTCAATTCATTTCAATATCATACAGCAAAAAATTAACTTCAAATTCTTTGCAGGTATCCGGAGCCAAACCTCTAACGCAACCAGATCGCACTGTTTGCTCTACCAATCAGAGTGCCTTGTACAGATTGCATTGTTTGCTCTGCTAGTCAGAGTACCTTGTATAGATCGCACTGTTTGCTCTACCAATCAGAGTATCTTGTACAGATTGCAACGTTTGCTCTGCTAATCAGAGTACCTTGTATATATCGTACTGTTTGCTCTTCCAATCAGAGTACCATGTACAGATCGCACCGTACGCTCCGCCAATCAGAGCCTATTTTATAGTCGTAATGTCCGACCTGGACGTATCATCGGATTGTATAGCTATCACGTCGCTCCACCAAATCGGAGATTTCAAGTAGATCATTGCAAACCTCGTCGCCAGCTTCGCTGATTGAAGGCTAGATCATTCAATTCCGTCACATGTCTCGCTGATCGACGTCGTAAATTAGAAAATAGTCATGTAGTCAAGTGTATTTCTTGGGCATGCTCCTTTTATCTCTTATTTTATTACGAATGTCTTGAAGTTTCATTTATGCAGCTTACAAGCGCTTTTACATTCTTGCTTGGTTCAAATTCAAACACTCCTATCACGCAGAGATTCAAACTCAAAGTTCAAAGTCAAATTCAAAGCCGAATACCCGCATCGAGATTCAAACTCAAAGTCAAAATTCAAAGTCGAATACTCCCATTGCGTGGAGATTCAAATTCAAAGTTGTACACTCTCATCGCGTGGACACACAAATTTAAATTTTAAAGTTCAAATTCCTATTCAAAGTCAAAGTCAAACGCTCCGGTAACTTCAGAACGGGCTGACCTTAAAAGTCAAAGTTCAAACATCACGTCCCGAAAATGCCAAATAATGATCCACAGCTAGGAGGCTTCAAGTTCGAGCATCCCATCCCTCGAATCCTAAATACATCTCCACAACTCAGAGGATTCAGATTCAAATATCCCATCACCTAGAGATCCCAAATAAAGGCTCACCGGCAGCCAGGCATTATGATTCCCGCATATTTATATTATATACTAACATATTTGCATCACAATATATGTGTCATGACCAAGTCTAGGGCCGTGATGGATAACTGACACTAAGTGTCGATCGTCACTAAAACTGCTGATAATCTACTAATCATGAATATAAACTGATAAACTGAACAAGCATAAGCATAGCTGATAAGAACTATACAATCTGGAAAGCCGACAAGGCTAACACAAGCTGACATATAAATATATACTAACTGCACAGGTGCATATCTACATGCCTCTAAGAGTGTTGAACTGAACAAGTACTGGACAAAACAGGACCCTGCCATATCCAAACTAGCTGACTGTACACATACCAAAAGATAAGCAACTTTGGGAGTAAGCGGAGTGACTCCAACAGCTGGTGGATGACCTACTAATGTGGCTCAAGTGCTGATCTATCTGTACCTGTGCAGCATGAAACGCAGCGCCCTGGAAGGGACGTGAGTACGATATGTACAAAGTATGTAGGGTGGAAAGCACATGTAAAGCATACTAAAATATAATTGTAAGCTAGAAATCTAAATATAAGCTGAAAGCTAAACAAGAGTTTGAACTAGCAAATGATGTAGAATTGAACCGAAGTTTAAGCTGAAACTGTGCTGAAACTGAACTACTATCTGAACTACTACTTGTCTGGCGTTATAGGCTATATCCATACACCCCCCCCCCCCCCAATTAGGAAATTGTACATCTGAACTAGCCTCATGCATAGTCATGCAATGAAAACTATAGCTATATACTCGTATATAACATGCCTGACTGGAGTTATGGGCAGTATCCCCCAGCATGTAAATAAACAATCAACAGGCCCGACTGATGTTATGGACTATCTCCCCCCCCCCAGCATATAATCAACAGGTATCGCTGGCATAATGGGCTATATCCCCACCCCCACCCCCACCCCCCACCCCCACCCCCCACCCCAGCATAATCAATGTAAGCACGTATGAGGCATAATACATATGGCAGCATCATATGGACTCAAGAGATCATGAAGGAAACCATAAACAGAATCACAAACGTAATCTGACGCTCGTCGCCCATAAGTTGGACGGAAGACACTATCCCCATTTTAGGGAGAAACTGAGTATGTACATGATATACTAAGGCTAATTAACAAATTATTATCTCCCTATAATCAATTTAGAATCAAGGAACTCAAAATTTGTCCAACTCGTCGAATTTTCAAATATTTCGGCAGAGTTTCCCCTAAAACTGGATGATCCCAAAAAAAAAATAGCAAGCACCAAAATATACATGGGAATGGATACCCTTCCAAGATGATAACATCATACTAAAGTAGATCCAGTTATCCACAATAGTGTCAAACGATCGACAAAACAAAATTATGAACGTAATGTCGGCCCATGTGGCTAACTTGTGACATAAAAGTCTAAATATGATTTAGGAATAATCTAAGCATCAACACATGATAATTAAGCTTTTATAATCTTAAATAACTCTATTAGGATCATATGGGGTTAGGTATACATAAAAACCACAAAGGAACGGCACAAACGGAAGTCTGGATGGCCTAGGCCAAATGGGCGATTCGCGCTTTTTGTTTTTGTTGTGTTTTGAAGTTCCTACCTAAACTAGTTTCTTCCATACTTCACATATGGAATTAAATCATATACAAGGATAAAATACATACTGAAATATCCCTTGAAAAACTCTTAAACCCTATATGCCTCTTGTGTTCTTGCTTCCAAACCTTGTTCCCTTTGATCCAAACCCTTCCTTATGCTTGTATAGCTAAAATACAGAGGCCAAAGCTTGCTTATCCGCGAAGCTCTTTCCAAAATTGGAGTTATAAGGACAAAGGAGGACGGTAAAGTCTTACCTATGTCGTAAGGATCACGTTGATGTGTTCGCTTCTTGATTTTGAGTTGCGGATGATGGACTAACTTCAAAACCCTAAGTAACTTCTTGGAGAGATATGTAATCACTGATTGTGCGTGAATTTTCTGGAAAATGAGGAAAAAGAAGACTAAGTCTTCTATTTATAGTAAGGTTGAAAAGTCAGCCACATGTGAGCTTCACCAGCCCTTCTTCCGATGCTCATATCTCTTTTATCCGGATGTCGTATGAACGAAAGGTCAAGAGCGTTATGTCATGCCCCGACCTTGGGGAGTGCGAACGATGCTCAACCGAGGTATCCTAGTCAAGCAAACCTACTTGATACTTTCTACCCGACCTTACCCATGATTAATGCGAAGATGAATAATATCACAAGATTGACAACGAAAGAGTAACATGTACAGCACCATTTCCGTTTCTTATAGAAACTCCATTTTCAATTCCCAAAATACATTACACATTCGTAATTTAGAAGTGGAAACATGTGTTACAAGTACAACATTTCTAGTTTGACTTTCCCAAATCAAAATACAACCCACACTATGTCTACGGAGCCTCTAATTAATACAAAAGAGTAGTATGATAGTGCCGGTGACAAGGCCCCGACTATACCTCAAAATATAATGCACAAGGAGAAAAACACACAAGACCCCGATAGTAAGTGGGGATCACCAAGTCAGCTGAGGAGAGGGTGTACCGCTATCAATGATCAATGCCGCTTGTTGTGGAACCACTTGCATCCATTAAAGATGCAGTGTCCCCGGCATAAGGGATGTTAGTACATATGGAATAGTACTAGTATGTAAGGCTAAATTCCCTCTCAATGAATACAGTAGCAACACAAAGGGAGAGAAACATGAAGTCAATGAGAAAACCAAATAATAATACAATACCAAGTCAAGAGCGGGGTAAGTCTTTAAGTAAAATCAATGTTTTAGGTTGGGAGATCTTTAGCACCGATATACCACCGCGCTTATAGCATGGAGTCCGATCTCTTCCCGATCGGCTAAGCCATCTCACCCCAAAGTATGAGGTTTGACATAGTACACAACACCACCATGTGCACGGCATGGTGTCCGTACTCTGCCCAATCGACTAAGTCGTGTCACCACAATGTCGTGGGGGTCGACATGGTCTTTGCTAGCTCTCAACTCATCCCAATTAAGGGGAATAATCTCAATATAATATAATGGGAATTTATCCCTCAATCAATCCCTACACCGGCAAGTGTAGTTTCAGGCTTGGGTATTTATGACCCAGCCTTCCTCGGTGACCTCACGATACTCCCAAAAGCATTTATCATAAAAAGGATCATATACTATTCATAGCCTCTCACACTTTCTTTCATTTTTGGTGGCACTCTAGGCCTCATATGTAAATCATCATTTTTGGCACGACGGTCGCATTTCACAATTTATTCTTTCATTAACTTCTAAGGATCATCTTAAAATATTTAAGGATATTTGAAACATGGAGAAAAATCACATCTTCAGCTCATAGGCATGTAAGGATTCAAAACATATTGGGGATAAAAGAGGAGCATAGCATTATACAATCGGAATATGAATCAAACTATAGGCATTTGGGCCAGCTAATCATAGGAGAAGACAGTAATGACGAAAACATGAACTTCATCAACCCATAATCAAAGTTTACGAGAATTTAGAGGAATCCGATTCTACGGAAAGAGTTTAGCCAACATAACTCACTTGAGCTTTTCTTAGATTACTACAACATTCTGAAACTTCTAGCGACTTCAATCTATTAGAGATATGACAAAATTGAACAACAATTAGTAAGGATTCTCATGGTACAAGGCTTTTGGGAATTTCGTCAAACACCTACTATGCAAAATTGATTACAAGGCTCTACAATGGTACTCCCTTCCTCCCTCAACCAATTTCAACAAGAATCTACTCGCAATAGCTCAACAACCCCATATACTATCTCCTATTGGCACATGCATGGCCCATTCTACTACTCCACAACTTATTTAAACCCCATAACAATTTGCATGAAAGCTCGGGACAAAGACTTACCCGGATAACTAATGGTCTAGTGAGTGGCTTCTTTGAATCTTCAAAGTTGGGCAATAATTTATTAGCAAAGCACTTGGGGCTTCTTCCTCTCTCTCTCTCTCTCTCTCTCTCTCTCTCTCTCTCTCTCTCTCTCTCTCTCTCTCTCTCTCTCTCTAAAGTACTCCCCTCTCTCTAAAACATACGTTGGAACCTTCAAAAATAACCCCCAAGGTCTTTTTATAAAATTGGGGTCGGGTAAACATTTCTCAACATTTAACCCGCCGAACCGGGTCTGTGATCGCAGAACAGACTGCAAAATAAATATGCGGTCTGCGAAAGGGACCGCAAAATGGTCCCCAAAAATTGGGCTGGTTTGATCCAGTCTGCGGTTGTTCTGCAGTCCGCAAAACTGTTATGAGATCGCATAAGGAACTGCAGAATCTCCCTCCGAAATTTTCTCATGTTGGTTCTACGATGGGAGTGCAACCTACAAAATGATTATGCGGTCGCATAATGGACAGCAAAATGACCTCCAAAAATTGGGTTTTTTTTTGTTTCGTTCTGTAGCTGATTCGCGGTCTGGGAAGCAGTTTTGTGGTCATGTAATGGACCACAGAAATGCCATGTTCTGCAAAACAAATTCCACCAACTCCACAACATATTGCACACCCCCAAAAAGTCCGTACCGCGGCAAGCTTGCGAGCGGAAAAAATTTTCTATACCCTTCTAACACATTAGCCTACCTCGGCACCACAAAACCTCAAGTTCTTGGTGAGATTTTACAAGGCCTTACAAGTTGGAAACTACATTCCATGACCTTCGATTTTGTATATAATATGTCCCAAAATACCTCATATAACACACGAAATTAATTGCTCAAAAAGCTTTGTTACAAGGCAAATCCTTAGTTGGTTTTTCTGCAACTTAAATCCTATTTTTTCCAAACTTTATATTCTATATCCAAAATCATATATATTCATATTATGACTTTAAACTCATTTAAATCATGCTTAGCAAGTCATTTACACAATATACGATTCACAGAAGTAGGGGTGTAACAATCTCCCCTCCTCCCTTAAGAACATTCATCCTCGAATGTGGATTGAGGTATACAGAAGCATTAAGCAAAGATCCGTTACATACCTGGAGTACTGGAGATATGCGTATATCTAGCTCTCATATCCTTCTCAGCTTCCCAAGTCATCTCTTCCACATTATTGCTCCACATAACACTTTCACTGAAGGAATATCTTTCGTCCTCAATCGACGAACGTGCCGATATAAAATGAAAACAGGTACCTTCTCATAAGTCAAGTGCTCAGTTATCTATCATCAACTTTTTCAATTATGGAAGGATCTCCAACACACTTTCGAAGCATGGAGACATGAAACACCAGATGTACCTCCTGAAGATCTGTTAGAAGGTCCAACTCATATGTTACACGACCAACTTGTCTGATGATCAGGTATGGACCTATATACCTAGGGGTAAGCTTGCCCTTCTTTATGAACCTCATAACGCCTTTTATAGGTGACACCTTCAGGAACACCCAATCGCCAACCTGGAACTCTAGATCTCGGCATCGGTTGTCTGCCGACTTCTGTCGACTCTAGGCTACTAAAAATCTCTCCCTGATTAGCTTAACCTTATCCATTGCCTATTGGATCAAATATGGGCCTATCAATTGAAACTCACCAACTTCGAACCATCATATGGGTTATCTGCACTTGCGCCCGTACAAAGCTTCATAAGGCGCCATCTGTATGCTGGAATGATAACTATTGTTGTATGCAAACTCTATCAACGATAAGTGTTCATCCCAGCTGCCTTTGAAATCTAAGACACACGCCCTTAACATGTCCTCGAGTGTCGGTATGGTTCGCTCGGCCTGTCCATCTTTTTGGGTATGAAAAGTTGTACTCAAATTCACCTGTATCCCCAAACCTTTCTAGAACGATCGCCAGAAGTTAGCTGTAAATTATGTGCCTCTGTCTGAAATGATAGATACTGGAACACCATGGAGGCATACAATCTACCTGATATACAATCTGGCGTAATTTTCTACTGTATAGGTAGTTCTAACAGGCAAGAAATGAGCTAATTTAGTGAGCATGTCAACTATAACCCAAATAAAATAATACATGCTCCGTATACGAGGTAGGCCTGTGATAAAGTCCATATTCCCTACTTCCCACTTCTATATTGGGATCTTTATCTCCTTTAACAAATCACTAGGCTTCTGGTGCTCAAACTTTACCTGCTGGCAGTTAGGACACTGGGCCACGAACTTTGTGTAACAACCTGATCGGTCATTTTGAGCTTTAGCGTTCTATTTGGTGGTTTAAGGTCTTGAGAAGTTTATATTATGTATTATGACTTGCGTGTATGGTCGATTTCGATTTTGGGTGATTTGGGATTGATTTGCAAGAATAATCCTTGTTTTAGAAGCTTAAGTGGTAAAAGTTGATTGGAGTTTGACTTTCGTGTAGACAAATCTGGAATGGTATTTTGATGATTCCAATAGCTCCATATGGTAATTTTGGACTTAGGCGTATGTTCAAATTGGGATTTGGAGGTCTATAGGTTGATTTGATGTTTTTTGGCGAAAGTTGAAAAGTTGAAGGATTGGAAGGTTGAAAGGTTTGACCGGGAGTTAACTTTGTTGATATCGGGTTCGGATTGTGGTTCTGGAAGTTGGTATAGTTCTGTTGTGTCATTTGGGACTTGCATGCAAAATGTGAGGTCATTCAGAGTTGATTTGATATGGTTCGGCAAGATTTGTAGAAGTTGAAAGTTTATTAGTTCATTAGGCTTAAATTGAGATGCGATTCATAGTTTTGATATTGTTTGGTGTGATTTGAGGCCTCAAGTAGGTCCACATTATGTTTTGGAATTGGTTGTGTGTTTGGACGGGGTCCCGAGGGCATCGAGTGTGTTTCAGATGGATTTTGGACCATTTTCTCATGTCTTGGACTGTTGTTTTGCTGGTGTCTGATGTTGTTCATCGCGATCACGATCCGTATCTCGCATTCACATAAGGTAATTTGGAGGCAGGCACAAATTGTTCTACGAGTTCGCGGAGCTTAAAAATTCAGTTCTTCGCGGTCGCAAGTAGAGCTCCGTGTTCGCGTAGTAGTAGTAGTAGTAGTAGTAGTAGTAGTAGTAGTAGTAGGGGAGACCGGTTGGGCACCAGGCTTTTTAGCCTTCGCGTTCGCGAGATAAAGGTCGTGTTCGCGTAGGAACAGTGGTTCTAGGCATTGTGTTCGCGTATGGTCTTTCGCGTTCACGTAGTGTGATTTTTGGCAGCTTATGATTTGTGCTTCGCTATCGCGCAGCATGTTCCGCGATCGCAAAGAGGAACCCTTGGGCAGACTATATAGTACTCTATTTCGAGGGCTTTTGTTATTTTATCACTTTTTTGAGTTAGAGACCTCAGTTTCGGGCGATTTTGGAGGGGATGTTCAGGATTTGGATCGGGGTAAGTATTTTCTACTCGAATTTGTCCATTTTCATGATTCTATCTTTGTTTTTATCATTTAATTAGTGATTTGAGTTTGGGGAATTTTGTAGAAACTTTTCTAAAACATAAAATGGTGATTTGAAGGCCGATTTGAGGTCAGAATTGGATGATTTTGGTATGATTGGACTCATATCGGAATGGGTGCTGGAATTTTGTGAGTTTTGTCGGGTTTCAAGGTGCAAGTCCGGGGTTGACTTTTTAGTGTTCATTAAAGATTGAAACTTTATTATCTCGAATCGTTTCCTATGGCTTTTACTTATGATATTAAGTTATTTTGACTAGATTCGAGTCGTCCGGAGATTGTTTCACACGGGAAGGGCTTCTTAGTGTATTGATTTAGCTTCTTTGAGGTAAGTATCTTGCCTAACTTTGTGGGGGGGGGAGAATTACACCGTAGGATTTGGTCTAATTGCACAATTTTAATTATGTGAAAGACGTGTACATGAGGTGACGAGTGTGTACCCAGGCTTATGTGGAAAATTGACCAGTTTAGACTCTTAGGATACTTTTATGCATTTGATTAGAAGTTGTTATTACTTGTTACATCCTTCGTTGTTGAATTCATTCTTATATTCTTAGTTTGTAGTTGTTATTTCATGTTTTATCTTTTATTTTCGAATTTACTCTTATATGTCTTAATTGAAGTTACTATTACATGCTATATCTTTCATTGTCAAGCTTATCCTTATATGCTTTAACTGAAGTTGTTAGTACATGTTATATCTTTCGTTGTTGAGTTACTCTTATATGTATTTATTGAGGTTGTTTGTACACGTCATGGCTTTCATTGTTAAGTTTATTCTTAAGCAAGTAATTGAAGTTGAAGTTATAGAGAGCTATTAACCTGTTTTAGTTGAAGTTGTTGTTTTATGGAGTATCCTTCATTGTTGAAATATTTCCTGTTTCATTCTGTTGTTATTGAGATTTGTGTTCACATTGTGGTTGAGCCATTGGCTATGTGTTGTGGTGACATTGGTATTGATGTTTTGGAAATGTTGTGGCCTATGGGCACAAGTGGTACGAGTTGATATGTCGTGTTGCTATGATTTTTGGCATATGTGGATTGATTGTTGCTATGCGGAGCATAAGGGTGGTATCTTACTGTTGTTGATTGTGCTGAGTGATACGGGTGGATATTGTGATATATTATCTGGGCGGAGTGATATGGGTGGCTATTGTATTATTGTCTGGGCGGAGTGATACAGGTGGCTATTGTGTTTATTGTCGGGGCGGAGCGATACGGGTGGACATTGTGTTTATTTTCTGGGTGAGTGATACCGGTGGCTATTATGATATTGTCAGCACGGTGGAATAAGGGTGGCTATATCAAGGATGATACGTGATGGCATGGAGGCATATTATTTATTATATTCATGTGATGGTGTGATTTACCTTATGTGGGCCCCTATAACCCTATAATCGTGAAGGAGTACTAGTTGCTGGCTGGCTGACACTCTACTGTCTACTAACACCATATGTCTAACCAAACGAACCTCAAAATCCACCTCTCTTGCTTGAGCTTCTATCTCTGTCAGCCCTCTGCTTCTATTTACTTTCCTCAAGTGCTAAGGCGAATGCCTGAATACGTGTAGTGTCCACACCCGACTGCATAGATACAGTCATACACTCATTTTCTAAGTGAGGACCAAGTCCCTCTACATACATGTGTACCATGTCCTCCATGTCTGATACAACTTCAGCAGCAAACCTCGCCAAAGAATTAAAGCGGAGGTTGTATTCTGCAACACTCATACCCCATGTCTCAATGTTAGGAACTAATCCAATCTTGCTCTACGTATCTCTGTAGGTAAGTAATGGCGGAAGAATGCCTTTGAGAACTCCCACCATATAGCTAGAGCAGCATTTGCTCCCGTAGACATCTCCCAAGTGGTATACCAACCTGCTGTTAGATCCTGTAATTTATATGCTGCCAATTCAACTGACTCTCTATATGTTGCATGCATAACTCTCAAGGCTCTGGCTACTATGTCTAGAAAATCCTAGGGATCCTCTATTGTACTAGATCTTGTGAAAGTTGGAGGCTCTAATCTGAGGAAATCACGAATCCTAGAACCCGTATAGTCACCCTCAGGACCTCTATGTTGCCTTTTGGCTTGAGTAGCTGCAATGCTAGTCAACAATCTGACAGCCTCTCTCATGTCGTCGTGCTGAGGAACCGGAGATGCGGTAGCTAGAGCACCCCTAACCTCTCCTTGAACAGACGGAGTCTATGAAGCTCCGGATAAAACCTCATGTATGGACTCCCCATGATCATCTAACTCAGGGGGTACTTTACTAGTACCCTTGCCAACAATGGCTTAACCCTCTTAGACAGCTGTGAATCTCTTCAGCGGTATCGCTACATATAAAACGTTTTGTTAGAAGGCTGAATTCTTATAACATAGCTCTATCGCACGATCTAGAGAAGAAAGAAGGACAATCATCCTATAATGCCTTGTAGCCTCATGTTCATAAGTAGGCGCGTAACATACTCCTGAACAAGACTTTACTAGAAACGGCATGTAGAGACCCTAGGACTGAACTGCTCTGATACTATGTTTGTCACAACCTAGCCTAGGTCCACGACGGATAACCGACACTAAGTGTTGATCATCACTAAACCTACTTATAATCTACTAATCATGAATATAAACTAATAAATTGAACAAGCAAAAGCATAGCTGATAAGAATTGTACGATCTGGAAAGCCGACAAGGCTAACACAAGTTGACATATAAAAACATACTAACTGTACAAGTGCATATCACAGGCCTCTAGGAGTGCTTAACTGAACAAGAACTGGATGGAAGAGGGCCCCTCCATACCCAAACTAGCTGACTGTACACATACCAAAAGATAAGCAACTCTGGGAGTAAGTGGAGTGACTCCAACAGCTGACGGATGGCCTACTAATATGGCTTAAGCACTGATCTATCTGTACCTACGTGACATGAAACACAACGCCCTGAAAAGGACGTGAGTACGATATGTACAAAGTATGTAGGGTGAAAAGCACATGTAAAGCAAACTAAAGGATGATTGTAAGCTAGAAATGTAAATATCTGCTAAAAGCTAAACAAGAGTCTGAACTAGCAACTGATCTGGAATTGAATGAAGTACTATTTGAACTGGTACCTAGTTGGCGTTATGGACTATATCCCCCCAGCATAATCAATGTAAGCATGTATGAGGCATAACACATGTGGCAGCATCATATGGACTCAAGAGATCATGAAGGAAACCATAAACGGAATCACAAACGTAATCTGACGCTCGTCGTCCATAAGTTGGACGGAGGAGCCTATCCCCATTTTAGGGAGAAACTGAGTATGTACATGAGATACTAAGGCTAATTAACTCATTAGATCCCTCTAGAATCAATTCAAAACCAAGAAACAGAGTATGTACATGAAAGTCTAAATATAATTTAGGAATAATCTAAGCATCAACACATAATAATTAAACATTTATAATCTTAAATAAATCTAATGGGATCATATGGGGGTTAGTTATACATAAAAAACTCAATGGAAAGGAACAAACAGAAGTCCGGATAGCATAGGCCAAATGGGCGATTCGCCCTTTCTGTTTTTGTTGTGTTTTGAAGTTCCTACCTAAACTAGTTTCTTCCATAATCCACATATGGAATTGAATCCTATACAAGGATACAATACATTCTGAAATTTCCCTTGAACAACTCTTAAAATATCAAGAAGAAAAGCTAGAACGTAGCTAAACCAAATCATGCCGAAAACGAAATGAAAATCCTACATACCTCTTGTGTTTTTGCTTCCAAACCTTGTTCCATTTGATCCACACCCTTCCTTATGCTTTTTTAGCTAAAATACAGAGGTGATAAGCTTTCTTATCCATGAAGCTCTTTCCAAAACTCGAGTTATAAGGAGAAAGGAGGACGGCAAAGTCTTACCTATGTCGTAAGGATCGCGTTGATGTGTTCGCTTATTAATTTTGATTTGCATATGATAGAAAAACCTAAGGAACTTCTTGGAGAGCTATGTAAGCTCTGCTTGTGCGTGAATTTGCTGAAAAATGAGGAAAAGGAAGACCAAGTCTTCTATTCATAGTAAGGTTGAAAAGTGAATCACATGTGTGCTTCACTGGCCCTTCTTCCGACTCTCATATCTCTTTAGTTGGACGTCGTATGAAAGAACGGTCAAGAGCATTGGAAACTAAATTCCAAGACCTTTAATTTTGTATATAATATTTTATCAAAATACCTCATATAACACATTAAATTAATTGCTCGAAAAGCTTCGTTATAAGGCAAATCTTTTGTCGATTTTTCCGCAACATAAATTCAATTTTTCCGAAGCTTTATATTCTATATCCAAACATCATATATAGTCATACTATGACTTTAAACGCATTTAAATCATGCTTAGAAATTCATTTATATAATATATGACATCACAGAAGTATTGGGGTGTAACAATATGGGTATATGTGTATCTTTTATTTGCAGGTTAAACACTACAACGTGGAACTACCTCTAAGCAGTAAACCAGGTTACATCGCTAATGAGGGACAACAGACTCAAAACCGAACCAAGGATCCAGTCTCCAGCTCAACTCGACCAAGTAGAATTCTGAATTATCAAATCCGTCAAACAATCTATAATCATGTTGTAACCCAGAAGCCATTGGGTCTCAAAATCTTTCCGTCTTGTAGTATCGTCATAATGCGATACTAGGAAAATCCCTGCAAGCATAACTCTCTCCAAATTATTCTTCTAGAACTACATACGGCATGATCCTCGTTGAGCCAGAGGTATGTAGGCGATTCAAAGCCAGAATTCGATCGTAATCTCATAGGTCGTTGTTTTCACAATTTCATGTGTTTTCTCTGCAATATATGCCTGAAGTCGGGGCAAAATTGGTCATTAAGTTAATTTCTTTGCCCACAATTCTCTTATCATCTCCGGTTAAAGAGGGGCAGTTGTTGACGACCAATTTTGACCCTCCCCTTTTTAAAATTAAATTTTACGCTTATTGATCAACAATAATGTAATAAGGTATATTAAAATTATTATTATCTATTTTTCAAAAATATAAATAATATAATAAGTAAATTATAATAGTAATACTAGTTATTAACTTTAGTTATATGCCCATAATTATATAGTAATAATTTGGTCATAAGTAATTATAATTATGCCATCTTTATTACTTTAATTAATCACACAATTGGCTTTCATAATTTAATATATGAGTATTTTAATTTTCTAACTATTTTGATAATATAAAGTTAGCTTATAATAATTAATTAATAATATATCCATTAATTATACTTTATTATATTTTATTGGAATTAAATAAATTTAACTAATTTAATCATAAAAAGGGGTTAATATTAAAACAGGCTATAATTGCAATTGATGGATTTTAATTACAATGGACAAAATATTAATTTCATTTTCAGCCTACTTCTTCGATACCCAATTAATTTGGCACAAAATTGGCCCAAAAATATACCTGACCCGCCCCAAGCCCAAGCCACCCACACCGAATTGACAATCCTCACCATCTCACCCCCACCAATCACACAACGCCATGTCACTAGATTCAAATACACTCTCAGAAGAAACACACCTACTAGAGGTCGTTGATCAAACTCATCCAACGGCTCAGATTAATCCCATCCGTTTAGTTCATCAAACACCCCTAACCCTAATTCATTCCACACTCACCAACCGCCCTAGTTTCCCATTTCTCTCATTCTCTCTCTCATCCTTTCCTCTCTGAAGATTCTTGAAACTAACACAATCCAGTGCTCTAGCACTGGAAGATAATTGTAGCTCCACTCATCTCTCTTATCAACCGAGAATCCAGCCCAAACTTCCATTTCCATTTCTCATTTACAAACCTCAACTCACTGAAACCCTACCCCCAAATGTGAAAAACAAAGAATCCCATCATCACACCCTTCGTCACCACGTTCGTTTGTGCAAATCACTATTAAGGCGTCGCATGTAGCCACAAATTCGTAAGAATCTTGACCTCACCATGACAGTTGATGGTCCATAGGTCAAACGCAGGGACATTTAGGTAAAGGTTTTGTCCGGAGGTCCGCTAGTCTCAAACGGCTAGTTCAATCATCGTCTCTGGATAGGTAAAATCTTTACCCTCTATAACGATCTGATCGGTCATTTTGTGTATTTGAGTCTCGTTTCCCCTTTTGAAGCTTCACGTATGTGAATTTGTGGTTTTATGACTTGTGGGGATGGTTAGATTCGTTTCGGGGAAGTTTTGGAATGATTTGGACTCTTTGGTTCTTAGTTTAGAAGCTTAAGTTGGAAATGTTGATCGAAATTTTACTTTGGTGAACATAACCCTGTAACGGTGTTTTGATAGCTTCGATAGGTTCGTATTGTGATTTTGGACTTGGGTGTATGCCCGGAATTGAATTCGGAGGTCCCTAGGTTGATTTGACTTGTTTTGCCGAATGTTGACAATTTGATGGTTTAGAAATTTCTTAGGTTTGATTATAGTTGAATTTATGGATATCGGGTTCGGATTTTGGTTTTGGGACTTGAAATAGGTCCGTTTTGCTATTTGAAATTTGTCTGCTAAATTTGGTGTCATTCTGAGTTGGTTTGATAGGAATCGGGCGCTTGGTTGTGATTCTAGTGATTCCTGAGTTCATTGTGAAATTTCATGTATTTTGATGTTTGATTCGTAGTTCCAGATATTATTTTGGTTTTTTGATTGCACAAGCGAGTTCTTTTTATGTTTTTAGACTTGTATGGATATTTGGTGTGGAGCTCCGAGAGTTTGGTAGAGTTTCGGACACGTTTCGGATTGGAATGAACTCATTCCAGTCTGCTAGTGTGCTGGTGCTCTAGTTATCGCAATTGCGAGCACTAACATCGCAATTGCGAAGTAGGAAAGGAGGGCTCAGGTATCACAAATATGATGCCTTACTAGTAATTGCGAAGAGAGGCTTGGGGTTGGGTAGGTCGCAATTGCGACCATCTGGTCGCATTTCCGAAGTAAGTGTCACAATTGCGACATTTCCCTAGGCTGTTAGGCGCCACATTTGCGAAGTGTTGTTCGCACTTGTAAGGGTTCGCAATTGTGAACCCGGGGTCGCATTTACGAATTCTGCATCTGAACATAAAGGCTGGAAAAATGGGACTTAGCTTCATTTTTCATATTTTGAAATCTTAGACTCGGTAGGAGACAATTTTGAGAAGGGATTTTCACATACAACTATTGGGTAAGTGATTTTGATCAATTTTCGATTATATTACATAATTATTTATGAGATTTAACCTTTAATCCATGGAATTTGAAGAGAATCTTTGGGAAATTTTGTCTATGTTTTGAAAAAAATAAAAATTTGAGATTTGAGAGTCAAATTGGACTAGAATTTGAAAACAAAACACATATATGGACTCGTAGGGGTATGGTAAGTCGAGATCTACCCTTGGACTCAAGTTTTGACCGAACAGGCCTGGGGTTGACGTTTGAGGAATTGTGTAAAGATCTTAGCTTTATTAATCGAAATTAGTTTCTCTTGCATTGTTTGATGATATTAAGTTATTTTTTGTTAGATTTGAGTCGTGCGGGGGTAAATTTTAAGGGAAAAGCTATTTTTGAGTGTTGATTTGGCCTAGTTGAGGTAAGTATCTTTCCCAACTTCGTGTGGGGGAACCTACCCCATAGGATTTAGTTTAATTGCACTATTTGAATTATGTGAAAGGTGTGTACATGAGGGGACAAGTGTATATACGGGCTTATATGTGGAAATTGACCGATTTAGACTTTTAGGTTTCTTATATGCATTTAATTGAAGTTGTTATCTCATGTTCTATCTTTCTTTGTCGAGTTTACTCTTATATACATTTAATTGAGGTTATTATTACATGTTCATATCTTTCATTATTGAGTTTATTCTTATGCATTTAATTGAAGTTGCAGTATTGGGAGCTATTAACATGTTTTGTGATTGAAGTTGTTGGTTATTGGAATATCTTTCCTTGTTGAGTTATTTCCCATTTTATTTTTGTTGTTATTGAGATTCCTGTACACATTGTGGTTGAGCCGTGCGCTATGTGTTGCGGTGATAATGGTATTATTGTTTTGTGAAATGCAAATATGAGGTGTGGTACCTCGCTGTGATTCTTGTTATACATTCTATGTTGAAACGTGATAAGTGTGGATTTTAACCACTTATTAGTACCTTCTTGCTTTAGTTTTTAGTCCAAAAGTAGTAATTTTTGCTCTCGAATCTAATGAAAATGTGTGAATTGCAGGTGTGATATGAGCTCAACAAGAAATCTAACAGAGATATTCCAGCTCAGAAAGATCAAGAGGAGAAGTATTGTGTGGTCCGCATAATTCCATTTGCGGCCGCAAAAGCAAATGCGGCCCATAGAAAATGGTATGCAGCCGCAAAAGAGAAACTGAAGCTTCAATGGTATCAGGCAGAAGTGTGGTCGCACTTGAGGTTTGCACTAATGAAGGCAGAAAGATCAGAGATGTTGCAATTGAACAAATCTAGCTAAAGCCTCCTCGAAGTGTGTTCTACAGCCAAATTGTGCGGTTGGAGAAGCTGAAGCGCGGTCGCAGAAGCTTAAGTGCGGCCGCAGAATCCCTCCAACTGAAAAGCACGTGCAAGAGCAACAACTAAAGTGCGGACTACATATGTAATTGTGCGGCCGCAGAACCCTTCAAAGGGTATTTTTATCAGCAAATTTCATAGCACTATAAATAGATGAGGAACACTTTTTTAGGGCAACTTTTGTACTGTAGCAGCAGCTAAATATTATATTTAGCCATTTTGGAAAATTTGGAGTAACAATTAGAGAAAACCTATTAATTTTCCACTTTAATTCTAGTTTTATGTCTTCAATTACTTCTTCTTTTCATTTTTCCATGTCAATGATTATGAGTAGCTAGATTTTATCTAGGGTTGTTATCCAACCCTAGTATGTAAAACTTATGGGTGTTTAATATTAGTGCTTACTATTGATTGGGTGTATGTTATTTAGCCTTGTTTATGCTTTATTCTTAGAATTAATGGTTGCAAACATTGATTCATGCATATTTGACTTCATTCTTGCTTGAGAAAGTGGGATTGAGTCTAGGAAAACTTGGCTAACAATAAATTGAACTGATTAATTAATGGATTTGAACTAGAAATAGGGATAATTCAACTTGGACTCTTATTCAATTGTTTAGATTGCTACCCATTTGATTTTGAGAAAGCCAATTTTGGACATAATCACTCTTTAACCGAGAGGTACTAAGTGGGTACTTGAGAATTGAGTCTCATAACAAACCCGATCTACCAAGCAAGCATATATTTACTCTACCCATTTGTAATGACCCGACCAGTCGTTTTGAGCTTTAAGGTTCCATTTAGTGGTTTGAGGTCTTGAGTAGCTTCATATTGTGTATTATGACTTGCGTGCATGGTCGGATTTGATTTTCAGATGATTCGAAATGAATTTGGAGGAGTGATTCTCACTTTAGAAGCTTAAGTTGAAAATGTTGACCGATGTTTGGCTTTTGTGAAAACGATCCTGGAACGGTGTTTTGATGGCTCCGATAAGTTCGTATTGTGATTTTGTACTTGGGCGTATGCCCGGAACCGATTTCGAAGGCTCGTAGCTTGGCAATTTTAAGGCTTAGAATTTATACAAGTTTGACCGTAGTTTGACTTCATAGCTATCGTGTTTTGATTTCTATTTTGGACTTGGAATAGATCCATTTTGTCATTTGAAACTTGTCCGCAAATTTTGGCGTCATTCCGGGTTGAGTTGATAGGAATCGGACGCGCGATTGTGTTTTTAGAAGTTCTTGAGTTTCATGTTGATTTCATGTGTTTTGGAGGTCCGATTTGTGATTTCGGATGTTATTTTGATGATTTGATCATGCGAGCGAGTTCGTTTTATGTTTTTCGACTTGTGTTGATGTTTGGTTTGGAGCCCCGAGGGCTCGGGTGAGTTTCGAACGCGTATCAGAGTATTTGGAATGATCCTAGCATTTGCTGGTTTTTGGCACAGATGTCTCAGATCTCACAATTGCGAGATATGGATCGTATTTGCGATAATAGGCCTAGTCTGCTAGGTTCGCATTTGCGAAGGTGGTCTGGGTTCAGCAGTGATCGCATTTACGATCATCTTGATCGCTTTTGCGATGGTCCAAAGTTCGCATTTGCGAACCAATCGTCGCAATTGCGATGACAGTAGGGATGTGAGGTACTTCGCTTTTGCGATTGTTTCTTCGCATTTGCAATGCGAACCCCAGATCGCATTTGCAACACCTGCGACTGTACAAAAAACTGAGGGGCAAGATTTTTAGTCTCATTTTCCTATTTTGGAACCTTAGACTCGGTATGAGGCGATTTTGAAAAGGGATTTTCATCTACAAACTTTGGGTAAGTGATTCTAATCTATTTCTAATCATATTCCATCAATATATCTTAGATCTTAACATCAAAATCATGTAAATCAAAGTGAAATTTGTGAAATGTCAAGATTTTGAAAAATAAGAATTTCAGTTTTGAGAGTCGATTTGGACTCGGATTTTGAAACTAATCACATATATGAACCCGTGGGGTCATGGGTAGTCGGAATCTACCATTGAACCCAAATTTTGACCGGGCGAGTCCCGGGTTGACTTTTGTTGACTTTTGAGAAATTTTGTAAAGATCATAACGTTATTTATTGGAATTGATTTCTCTTGCATTATTTGACGTTATTAAGTCGATTTTGGTTAGGTTTGTGCCGAACAAAGGTGAATTGTAAAGGAAAAGCTATTTTTGAGTATTGATTAAGGGCTTTTGAGGTAAGTATCTTGCCTAACGTTGTGTGGGGGAACTATCCCGTAGGGATTGGTTTGTTTGCACTATTTGAACTACGTGAAAGACGTGTACACGAGGTAACGAGTGTGTACACCACTTATATGTGGAAATTTCACCGATTTAGATTCTTAGGTACTTATGTACATTAAAATGAAGTTGTCTCATCATGTTATATCCTCCATCGCTAAATTTACCCTACATGTCTTATTTGAAGTTGATTGGTTCAAGTTCTACCCTTTATTTCCAAATACACCCTTATATGCCTTAACTGAAGTTGTTGCCTCTTTTATTGCCATGTTATATCTTCTGTAGTTGATTATCCTTAATTGAAGTTATTCTTATCTTTTCTGTAGTTGATTATCCTTAAATGGGAACCCTAGTCGCATGTTTTTCTCTGTTGCTCGATAATGTTTTGAAAAAACACAATTTTTTTATTTTTAACGTTGGCAACCACTTAATATACCGAAGCGCTCGCTTCTGTCGGTACTGTCGCTTCTCACTTTTTTGGTAGAAGCACGCTTTATATCACCTGCTACGCTTCACAACACAAAAGAGACCAAGTGCCTGCTTCGCTTCGCTCTGCGCTTTAAGCGCTGAAGCGAGCGCTTTTCACAACACTGGACTGTTAATATCTTCCTGCTTCATCAACAACTCAAGGAACTTGAGGGTGAATATACCGCAATCAGCACTACAACACATGTAAAAAAAATTGAAGATTCAAGAAAAAATACAAAAATATAAGGTGCTGTGAATTTAAAAGAAAAATATACGGCAGCACATACCTACTCTCCTGTTAGGGTGCAGCCATCCACTTTATCTCAAATGCAGTAACATCACTTTTATAATCTGTGTTCAATACAAAACTGCATATATTTGAGCATGCGCGGAATCAGCCGACCATAATATTTGATGTGTTTCATTGCTCTCTCGTACGGTTCATTGGGTAAGGAATCGTACACATATATCGTCTATATTTTAAATTCCAAGACTCCCAATAAGTACGTTGATAATTGCTCTTTGTTTACTCGGGGTAGATGCAATGGCAGAAACACTTTATACATATGCTCATGAGATTAAACATGAGCTTCTAGGCCTTTTATGTAATTATCTATCTTCTCCTCAGTTGATTATGGTTCAAACTAAGTAAATTCATCAGGTTCCTTAACTTCCTTAGGTTGCTCGGGTTCTTCAACTACCTTAGGTTCCTTAACGACATCTTTTTTCCTACCCCTCTTCCCCTTCAGTTTATTCTACAACTGATTAGACTCCTGTAAGTTTAACTGCTTAGATGCCTGATCCTTTTTATCATTTTTTTGTATCCTTAGACGGATAAAATTCAGCATGTGTGGCCACAAAATAAATCAGTTGTAGTGTATTTTGATTACGGATAATTTGAAAGGTGATAAGAATATTTCTTTTGCAAATAGTATACACCAAATCGTTATGTTGCAACAGAACAAAATAAAAGAAAAGGAAATGATCAGAAATATATAGAGAAGGGAAAACATGACTCAGAATAATACTTTAGATTTAACATCTGAAGTATCAACAACTAATAAACTGAATTCAGATATAAAATCGAAAGTATCAACAACTAACAATCTTATTTTAGATTTCACATCTGAAGTGTACCGGTAATTTGGAACTGGCACATCTAAACATCAGAAAATTCGAAAAGCATAAAATAAAAAAAATCACATACCTCGTCCACAATACCAGACTGACGGTCTGCAAGTTCAATGAAGAACGACTTCAGCAATGTGAGTTCAGCTAACTTGAATGCATTAGACTCATGTTCCCGCGCGTCCACTTCATTTGATGGTGCACCATTGTCGAGAAAGGTTTGAGTCTTATTATTTGCAATAGCATTGTCTTCAGCTTCTACTCCATATTCATGACGGAACAAAAAAATAACTGAAAACTTACCAGTAAATAAAATAATAGTTTGTCAATTAAATAAACTACCTGTAGTGATAACTTTTTGAGTATTTCCAACTAAAATTTCTTGACAAATATCAGAAACTGCCTCAAAAATGTCCCCTGAAACTACATAAGATCCAACTTTATCAGCACAAACATCTGCATTCTCTACGGTACTTCAGAGGCATATTTTTCACTTGCAACATTGTGTGGGGCAACATGTTCTGCAGATGGTACTTCATGATAACTAACATCTCTACTCAAACTATCACCACTACAAACTTCTAGAATAATATATGTTGAATGTTGCACTTCCTGACCTGCAGCATCTTCATTAATCTTCTACCAACAGCATGACATCCTAGAGTTACGTAACAACACCTGGAACTTCTGCTTCATGAACTCCAGCACCTACTTTCTCATTTTCATGGGACTCATCGATTAACACACGTCCTAAATCATAAGCAAAAAACTGAAAATTTACACAGTTATAGTCATTTTACCACCATCTGAATCACTGCTATCTCCTTTTTTATTTATCAAAAATATTGATAACTTTATTCAACTTTGACTCCAGATCAGTAAAATACTCCTGTAAAAGAGTGCCATGAAAAAACTTATATCACTTCAGACACTTATCCTGAAGTTCAACTGTTGGATTGTCACAACTTCAGAAATAGACTAAAAGTTCAGTAGCATTATTGCAGAAACTTCAGAAAAATCAGCTTATCTTAACTTTTTTCATAACCTCTTTCACTATAAGGTCTCTTTCTATGACTGCATTCTCTTCAACCTCTTTAACAAATAAATGTCGTTCTGTGCGTGAATTCTCTTAATCCCTCACTATTACATTCTGTAAAAAAAAATCAAAGCATGATACTAAATAAAACTAAAATGCAAGTAAAAAAAATTAAAGCTATCAGAAAACTTAATACTCACATCAACTATTGTATTAAATGACTCATTGCCAACCACTGTTAAAGACTTAGAAGCAGAATCAGAACGTATTGAATTAGACTGTCTTGGAACCCTCTGGGTAGATGCTCATTGTGCAATTAAAGGCATTATATCCAGTTCATGTTCAGTTGGGATTACCTTAAAACTGGCATATTTTTGTATAATAAATAAAAAGCATAATAGAAAAACAAATAAAATATCCTATCAACACTACAGAAAAAGAAAAAAAATATTTAACTTACCTCACATTTCATAAGGTACTCTTCGCAGAGTTCGTTATACTTAGGCTCCCCCAAGCCTTCATAATTTAACATCCTGGGGATTCTGTTGCCTTTGCAACCTTACCCAAATCTGTCACAAACATCTGGGAATATCTCATAGAACCAAACACAAAAGCGGATAGGGGACACTTTCTACAGTATACTCTGCTCTCGGATTATTTCTGTTAACCTTGTCAGCACCATGTTTTAGTGAATTTATTAGCCTTTCATAAGAGAAATCACCCCAAGGAAAAGAATCACAAGCCTCTCAATCATTAACAATACCGAGAAATTGTACGACAAATATTGCTTGTGCTATTTACCAAGTGAAATCAACTCAACAATAAGAATTTCAATAAGCTTCATTGCATCCTAATCACTCTCGCATACATGAGGAGAATCATCGCCCTCTTGACGCGTATGGTTTTCAAAATACTCCCTAAGATCCTTCAGCTTTACATTATTAGGCTGCTTTATTAGGTAATGCTTTAGAAGCAAACAATCTCTTTTTGGTAATGCCTCGACGTTACATGGTGTGACTCTCAAACCGTTCAAATATGAAAGTCTCTGAGAGTGAACGATACTATACGCCCAAAAACATTGAAAGTAATTGAATCTCGATCATTGTTGAAGATGCGAGAAAGAATGAGACAGTGAACCAACTTCATCGAACAATTATACTTCTCCATCGCAACAATGTTCAAAATGTACCTTTCTCTAACAGAGCCTTTTGTGCAGGTGTCAAGAAACCTTTAATTAATGCCTTCAAATCGTGGTTCCCATTCCAGTAAGCAATGCAATTAAACTAGTCTCCAAAATATACAATATCTTTCTCCTAGCTTTGTAGGTTGTTTAAGTGACTCTGAAGGAGGTATATCTACTTTACGTGATTTAGCTGCTTTAGGATCTTTACCTACTTTAGGTGCCATCTGTTTTAAGAAAATAACTTCAGTAGCTAAACCTTTAACACATAGTGTATTGTTCAACACATTCACAACTTCACAAAAATCATAGAACAACCTATCAAATTTCAGGAAACAAGTCTCTGAAGTTGGCCTCTGAAAGAGCTTAACTTCAGAATACTTCGAGAAATCACATAACACACTGTTAAACTTTAGAAAAAGATAGCCTCTAAAAGAGCTTAACTTCAAAATACTTCACAAATCACAGAACAACCTATAAAACTTCAGGAAACAAGTATCCGAAGTTAGCCGCTGAAAGAGCTTAACTTCAGAAATCACAGAACACCCCTGTTAAACTTCACAAAAATAAGTATCTGAAGATAGCCTCTAAAAAAGCTTAACTTCACAATACTTCATAACACTTCATTAACTTCATTACAGTTCCAAAATAAATCACAGAAACAAGTACCAAAAGAGTAAGAAGCTTATATTTGCAACATGCATCAGAATCTAAAAATCGGCTAAACCCTAAAACTATTTCATGACTAATCAATGAAACACGATTCAACTAAACCTATATACAATAATATCAGCAAATTAACCAAAACATGTACCGCATTATAGTAAAAGAAAATTAACCTCCTCGATGAATAACCCATGATTACATACCACATAATAGGGGAAAATGTGAAAACCAAAATGGTACATGTACATAATACTAACTCTTCTTGAAGAAGAACCAATGCACTAAAGATCTAAGTTGCGCGGACTCTTCGTTTTTGGTGCCGCACCCGTCTCGACACGGGACGGGAGCGGGATACGTCTCGGATTCGGTCAACTAACTTCGGATACTTTGACCTGAGTCCATCGACAAATTTGGGGGGAAATTGAGATTTGATTTCTCAAAATTAAAAATAAAACAGATTTAAGATATGTGAAATGGCATACCTTCAATATTATAGTACTGTTCTCTCATATTTGCTGCTTTGTGTTTCGGAAAAAATCAAGAATTCAAGGGGTCGTGTTCTGAGTTCGGACTTCTGGTAGACAGTAGCAGCGATATAGATGGAGAGTTGGTGGAAGGACTTGAATGGCTTTCTTTTTCTCTTTATAGCTCTATTTTTTATAATTTTAAATTTTTTTAGCCGAATCCCCGCACCCGTATTCATACCTGGATCCGCACCCCCGAATCTTAAATTTAAATTTTGCCGAATCCGACATTCGGATCCGTGCCCGTATCGGATGCCCGCACCCAAGTCCGAGCAACTTAACTAAAGATTCCCTAAGAAAAAGATGAAAGAAACAAAAAATTCAACAACAAAATCGCTTAGAAATAACATAGAGAAAAGCGGAACCAGTAAAGAAAGAGAATGTACATTTTAGTTTGAAGGAAACGCTTCTTTTAAGGGCGAAGGGCAAAACGTCCTTGTAAAACCATTTTAACAAAGCGTAGGTATATCTGCAAAAAATAAAACAAAGTGGGTACAGGTTAAATGGGACACGCCAAATAAGGCATCCCATGGAATTTTTACTATCAAAGCCTATGCTGGAATAAAGTCCACTTGTACATTTTTGTCATCTTTGCTTCAAGTTTACTTACCTCATCCCTGATAATAAAATAGCACCATAAAACACTAGTATACATATAATTTGCCATCATTTTCTAATTATGTCTAAAAATGAAAATATGTGGTCAAATTCCAAACCACACATTCATAGTATCTCAAGAATAGGCTCGTCTAGGCTGGTATAGAATCTAGAAACGATAGCGAAGGTATAATACTATACTAAAATGCTGTATTTTATGTACTATGACATTAGTTATAAAGATAGTTACCAATTGTCAAACACACTTTCATCCGACAATAAAACAAAAGACTGCACAAATGTGTCACTGATAGCTCTGCTTAACAACTGAATCCACAATGACTTCCAAAATTTCTGCTTTTACGTTAGATAACAGAGATATGGATGAATACTTCAAATTTACCTCAGTAGATGTTTAAGCACTTTTAAAGAAGCAACCAAACAAATCGCTGGGTAATGGGCTTTAGACATCTTTAATAACCTGCAAAAGTACAAAATTGCTTCCCCTGTATGCCATGGTAAATATCGGAACTCTGTTCAGTACTAAGAATCAAGTTTTGAACTAAATCTTGTAATCAAAAATAATACCTTTTACTATTGATAAAACTAGTATTAAGGTACGCGCGATGAGCGTGTACCCCGTCTCAATGAGTATAAAACTTTTATAAAATTATATATATTAAATTAAAAATTGTATTTCTGTTATAAAATAAAAGTTAAAGAAAAAGTGTAGTTCCTGACAATGATGATTGTTGATCCTACTAACTCAATCAAGGAAGGAACTATATATCATAGAAGTCCTGAATCATCTCAATTAATATATTCAACTTAAAATTTAGTCTGATTTTATAATTTTGTTACTTCAATTTGACAATTTCAAAAATTAGCGTGCAAGGATATAGGAGTGGAACAACATTGTACTACCATCAAACTACTCCCAAGAGCATAGATCATGTATTTCCTTTTCGTATCTCAGTGATGTTTCTCTTGAAAAGTTTGATGATAATAGTCCAACAATGCAATCTATTGAGAAAAGGAAAAACAATAGAACTAACAATAAAACATATTGTATATGTAAGAAGTAAGGTTAATCAAAAAAAAAAAAACTTGATATATAGAGTCTATTTAATATACTCAATCATCTCTAAGCATTCTGGTACTTAAGGCATCAATATAAAAGCCACATGTTGAAGAAGTAGTACTTTTGTTACAAAGATTTTCCGGCTTAGAAAACAACTCGGAGAACTTGATCGTGCACTCCTTTTGATTGTTGGATGTAGTATGTATTTGAGACTATTCTGTTATTAGCTCTTTAGACGCCACGTTAAGCAGTTAACTCAATAGATACTGCAAATTAAAAAAAATTATCTAACCAAAAGCGAAAACACTCATCCCTACTGAAATCAGTTTGTTCAACTTAGAACCTATGAATTTTGAAGCCGGAGAAAGAAAGTACCATGAAGAGTGAAAAAGAGTCAATTAATCGGACCCTTCGTTGTACTTCTAGCCAGTAATTTTGATGAAGAATTGACGAATTTGAGCTATGAGCACGCTAAATTTAATTCCCAAATTTAATTAATGTTAGTTGGACCTGTTAATTTATACATGAAAAGTTCAAAAGTATGTTGACCCCTCCTTTTGTTTTTTTCAACTAATAAGACGCCATGAAAACTTCTTTTTTTTTACAAATAAAGCATTACGTAAAATAAATATTTAAAGCCCTAGCATTGAGACTTTTCTACACCAAATAGGATTTAATTATATTCCAGAGTGAAACAAATTGGGGACCTCTAAATATATAATAATATATTCATCATAATTATTAGGAGTTCCCATATATACTACTATTAAAAATAGAAAACTTAACAGGAAATACAACATATTATTATTAAATCGATATAAAAACTCTACAACAAATGTAATAAAATCATAAATTGCTAAATAGTATGAGCTTCAATATAGTTCAAATAAAGAAAAAATTAATTAATACTAAAATTATATTAAATTTAGGAAAAAATAAATGACCATTTTGTTCAGTGTGAGCAGTATTTTTAAAGGGTAAAAAAAGCGAATGATATTTTGTTAAGGGCTTCGTAGATAGATATAGATATATATTTTAAACTCCTATAGAGTTACAAATTCTTAAGTATTACCGGTAGCACTATTCCTATTTGAAGATAATAGGAAGGCGTGAATTTTCTTACAAATATTAAAGACCTTTTTCTTTTTTCTTTTACTAAAACAATGAAATTACTAAACATTAATCGTAATTTCCATTTAGAAGGAAAGATCTTAGTTTATTCTGTGCCTTGGGACTTCCTAAGTTATTCAAATAAGGAAAGATTTTATAACCAAGATTTTAGTTGAGTTTAAATTCCTAAATATTAAAGGAATAATTTAATTACGGTTTTGTCCAATGTAAAACTTATTTTTAAAAGGTAAAAAAAAAAAAGCGAACGACATTTATCTAAGGGTCTTCGTGCTTTTAATATAGTATAGATATAGATAGTGATGATCTTTATTTTTTCGAGCCATCATAAGTTTCATGCGAAAGCCAGCCAAAACCACATTTATAAATCAGCACTAACAATAAGAAAAGGAGCTATAGATCACGAGAACAAAAGGAACTAACAGATGCCAAGAATCTACGGAAAGATGAAATCTGATTCACAAATGTGCAAGAATATTCCTTGCTTCTCCATTGCAGCTTTTGCTCATGCATCAAACTCAAGAACCAATCCCTACAAATATTTCAATATGATTACTCCATATGGCTCGTGCATCTAGAGAACCAACTGAACTTTAAACAATACATGAAAGTCAACTAGTCAGAACAGAGTTATGGGAAGTACTATAAAACCTGCTTAGAAACAAGTCCAACCAGGTTTGTCGGTTATATGTAGAATAAGTGATACCATAGCTTGCGTGGTATAAGTGACAATCTATCAATGAAATGCCACATGGCAGTTTCTTGAGCCAGAGCAAAAAGAACCTTGGGGAAAAGAATCTTAGCCAATCATTACCAAGAAGCAGTTAAGCGTCACATCCCGTCGGATCGCTATCACCAGATCAAAGAACTTGAGTAATACAACAAAGGGAAGAAGAGAGATATACAATATGAAAAGCACCAGTTTGTGGCATCATTATGGCTACTGGTTATATACCAAGACAAAAGCATTATCCACATTCTATTCATGCTTCATACCAAGTGTATTGAATATCATTATTACTAAATACCTACTACTTACTGAAAGCCATAGAGCTCATTCTATTTTGTATAAAAAGTAAATGTTAATACCTCTGGAAGTTCAAGTATAAGCAACTGAAAGCAAATTCAGTAGAAACATCTTACCCTCATCACTGATTTGTTGAGACTGCCAATTTTAGCTAACACTCAGGAAGGTCTATAGGGGAGAGCTGAGGCATGTTATACTTTAAGAATCAACAAAATCTAGGTAAGAACATCACACTGGGGTCCAAAACCCATAAACAATTGCTTCTATATTGTTCTCCAAGAATCACATCTCTACCAGTTGATTCAACAAAGCAGTAACAAACATAAATACAAACTCGGATGCCACTTTACAACAAAAAAGACACTATCCCCTAGTTAATCACTATAATTGGCGTCATAACTTCAGTGAACTCATATACAAACATAAATTAAGGAATTCAAGTACCCTATGTCTTAACAAGGACCAATCATTATCAACAACAAGTCAGGCATTTCAATACTTTTGCATTTGGCTAGAAATAAATATGGATATGAAATACATTATATCAGAAGGTAATTTTATATCATTAGCCTCCATCCACTTCCCCAACAGAATATCATTCTTATTGACTATACTTCAAAATAACAATCAAGCATCCACAGCTAGTCAATGATACATGTATAATCCACTTTTTGTCAATGAAAAATGAAAAGGAATTCAATAAGAACCAGAGTCAAATAATAGTTGGAGAAGCCTCTGTTACAAAAATATGCTCAAAAGGGGAATCCTTTGCACAAATGTTTTTTGGAGGATTCTGCCAACCTTCTAACACATTTAACGCTTCTGTAGTACTCCATCAGTTCACGAGCCACGTCCTCCGGATGACAACTTATAAAGGCCTTGATGAAGCGCTTTTCGGTCATCCTCATTGCTCTTAACAATGAAGGACCCTTCACACGAGGAAGAAGACCCATATCATCTATCTTCCCGCCTACAAAATACCGTGGCTTTATGGCGGTCTCCAAATTCAAGAAAAGCAAACATGGGTTATCAAGAACCAAACTGGCAGAAAGCTTCATTGTACCCAATATAAATGTCATGTTCCTCTGAACCTTATCAACAGATAATGTTAACAAAAAAGGAGACCGTCCAAAAAGCCTAAAAACCTCATCTTCAGTAAACCCATGTTTCTCCAAATTAGCCACCTTCTGTCGGATAGTCTCCGACCGTGAAATAGCAAACAATGTAATCACATGTTTAAACATCCTAGTACCCTTTTCCACTCCGGTTCTTCGAATGTAATCCATCTTCTCATCATCCAGAGAACTTCTTGGTATGAGAGTTGGTCGAGCTAAAAGCATGGAAATTAAATCACTTCTGCTAAGACCCAATTTCTCATAAAATGCAACAGTTGGTTTAATCTGTTTGTGGAAGTCATAAGTAAGCAACGATGGATTTCTCACAATGGCCTTGAGAAGAACTTGTTTGGTACCAAACAAAGTCTGGAAAAATTCAAGGCGCTCTTCTAAGCAACGATTGATACGACAATTAAGGAAACGAGGACGACAGTTAAGAATCTTGGTAAGGTCAGAGGATTCAATACCTAAATCGCTGAGTATTTTGAGCTTCGATTGAAGGTTTTTGTGTTCCATTCTGCGCAAAGATGGGCGGCGCTGAAAAATCTTGGAAATGTCATCAGCAGTGCAGCCCCATTGCCTTAACAGATCTGATGGATCTGTTGAAGGAGTACTGAGGCTTTCTGTTGGGTCCTCTAGGGCTTCAGGATAAGGCAAGCTAGCTACGGAGAGGAATCTGGCAGGGTTTAAGGAAAGAAGGGTTTTAGAATGGAAGAGTTGCGAATTGGAGAATAGGAAACGGAATTGGATGAAAGCACTGAAATTAGCTTTCATTATAATTAGGGCAAAGACAGAGCAAAATTGAATTTGTAAGAAATTAGGTCGACAGATTTGGGTATATAGCTCTAGCCTTGTGGCCTTCACAGAGTTCACAGCCGCTGGCTATCCTTTTTTCATTTTTCTACTTTTCATTTCTATTATATATATATATATATATATATATATATATATATATTATATTTTCTATTATATAGAAAAGGTAAGATGGTCGATCAGGGGCATAATTGTCATTTTACCTGCCATTTTATTTTTTGTCCGCCACAAAAACCGCGATAAAATTCTAGAATTGTCCATCACTTTTCTCTCCTTTTTACTCACAATTACCGGCATAACTGTGAAGCACTTCATTGTTTTTCCTTCTTCTCATCTAGGTTAGTAAACTTTTCCCTAATCTTCTTCTCTTTCTTTTCAAAAATTTCGATTTGATGTTGTCGTCGTTACTGTCGTAGTAACAAAGGGTAAACTGTTTAATTTGTGTCCTTTTGTATAACTTTTAGGCTAAGAACGTTTGGATTTTTCAAGTTAAAGTTTACTAATATGAGAATCTGAAAATTAAAGAATTAGACCCATTTTAGGATAAACTTATTTTGATGTTCGTATTGTCTAGTTCCGCAATTTATATGATAATGGAGAAGATTCTTACTTTTTTCTTTTCTTTTTGGACTTAGAGGACAATTCCAATAAGAGCAGATGATATTGACTATTTTTTACTTAGATCAAACCAGATATGGGAACTCAAAAAATTAGTTATATAATCAAATGGCCTACTAATAGATGTGAGTTTGAGAAGTTTGAAAGTTGTAAAAAGAAATTGCAGAAGTTATTCCTTAAAAAGAAGTCACATTAACTTTTTCATAATAGTAGATTTTTAAGTCGAGGAAAGTCAATCTTTTTCAGCTCACTTTCCCTTTTCTTAATCAACCATTTGTCTCTCATAAATCTCTTTTATTAGTAATGAAAATTTATTTGTACCCCAATATTTATAAATTCAAGACATGCATATGTTTTTTATACAAATATTTATCATTTATCATAGTAAATTAAAAATATTTATGTTTTCTTACTTTAATTGCTAATGTAAATTTATTGATTTGATTAGAGTATCATACACAAGTAATCTTTGAGTGTATATATTTAAATTTTAAGATCTAATTTTCTTCTATTTTTTCCCCAAACCGCATAAGATTTTCACAACTCGTGTGATATATATGGGCGATCGATTTGAAAGAGATTGTTTCTGCCAAACTACCTTCCCAATGTTTGGCAGAAAGAGTTTGTATTCAAAGAGGTTGTACTTGAAAGAGTTTGAACTTTATTTGTGTTCTGAATTTGGTTAATTCAGGATTTGGATTTGAACTTTATTTGTGTTCTGAATTTGATTAATTCAAGATTTGAGTTTGAACTTTCTTTGGCTTTCCAATGTTCTTTAGCTTTATCCGCTTCCTTTTGTTATTTTTAGTGTCGAAAGGTTCTCTGGAATGTTTATTTGTGAGATTGAAAGTAGATAAGGATGAACAAACATATCATTGTAGTAATTTATTTGCTTTAGAAGACTTTGAAAAATCACCCTTCAAAATTTTTAATGGGCAATCTGATTGCTAAAACTTATCATTTATATCGATGAAAAAGGCAACCTTCGACAAATAATCAGCAAGTTCATAAGTTTAAGTAGTTTTAAGGTTTGTAGCATTACATGAGGAGCAGTAAAAAATAATTTGAAATTTAAAAAAGAAGCGGGTTAAGTATTTTAGATCGGCTACTTGCCGTTGAAATGTCATTTGAATAAGTTTGAAAAGATCAAGTGGGTGTGAATATTAGACCTAGATTATACTGGATTTATTTCATTTTTAATCCTTTCTTCAAGACATTTCTTTCACCATTATTATTATATACTCCATTTGTAAATCAGAATATTATCTTCATTCTGTGTTAGAAGGGAGACAAATTAAACACTTTATAGAATATAAATTTGTTGGGTATTAATAAACACCTCAAGTACAATAAATTAAGAGCTTTTGTTCTGTCATGTTGTTATTTAACTTTCTTAAAATTTATTTCTTGATGTTCTTCTGTTGTACTTGTGCAAGTTGATAAAAAGTGAAGTTGGCGGGGTTCTTTAGATCTTTCAAATTGTACGATAAAATACATGCACATTTGGATTTCATCCATTATATAGGAATTGATACAAACAATAAGGATGTTAAGCTAAACAATGTAATACATGTCTCTTTGGTGTAATTTTGGATATGATTTAGCTTTTTTGGATTGCAGTTGTCTATTATTGTCACCTTTCTGTTTTGATTTATTTTATTTTTCATACACGTTTTGCTTTCCATATCTATTGTGATAACTGTCTGTTTGTGTATATTAGTAGCCAATCATTGTGTGGTGAGTACTGCTTTTCTACTGTATTTTTAATTATTCCCTCTTCGCTTCTTAGCTGTTTTTAATTTATTTATTTATATTATTTTTTATGAAGAAAAGATTTACTAATTTTAGTTGTAATATAAAGTTATAGGGTTTAAATTAGTGCCAGATTATTATTGACACTAAGGCATCATAGTAATGTTAGAGAATTTATAACTCATAGAGATACCATATAATACATGTGATGAAATCGTACCTATTATGAATTTTTTTCTACTGCACTAAATGTCAGTATAACCAAGGACTCTACAATAGATCTCACACTTCTTTATTATGCTCTCCAGAAATATATAGAGGAATTTATTATTGAGGATAATTTTATTATCTTGAACTGTTGTAGAAGAACATTCGTAGTTATTTTGGACCATTGTTAAACACATTATGTTGTTACTTCTTAATGTTATTGTAGACGCCTTTGTTGCTATTTTGCCATGTAGTTGAAGCCACTTTTGCTGCTATTTTTGGATGCGGTTAAAGTCATTTTGATGTTATTTTTGCCTGGGTTGAAGTCATTTTGCTGCTACTTAAAAATGTGGTTAAAGCCATTTTTGCTGCTATTTTCTACATGTGGTTAAAGCCTATTTTTGGCTGGTGCAATATTAAGTTAGCTTACCTATTTACTATTCGTCTATGATACTTCCTCATCTCCCATATTACTCTACTAACACATTCTTCATGGTCTATTATTACATCAATGCCCCTTGCAATAGATCTTTTTAAAAATAAAAAAAAATGCAAAAAAAAATGCATCTAAAAGCAGAGAATTAGTTCTTTGATAACAGAAGGTCTACTTATATTTATCTGGTAGAGACACAATTCCAAGCTGGAAAAAATATCTCAAAAATAATCCGTTGCAGTGATATTATCCTAAAACTTAGTACATTTTATTATATGGGTACTAAAACTTGATCTCTTTTCCATGATTCTGCAGATGTTCAATACTTTTGTCGGACTGCAAAGAACAACAATTACAACATGGAGAAGGAATTACCTTTTGTGAATATAAGTATAACCCTCATGGATGTACAAATTGTGCTACTTTCGAAGTAGAATGCATCTTCTTTTGTCAATATGTAAATAGATACGCGCCTATATATATATATGTATATATTATATGTGTGTGTGTTGTATTCTCGTGGATATTAGCTTTCTCTGCTTTTAAGACAATTCTCAAATATTAGCCCCATTATATATCTCATTTTGGGTTATGTTCGGGTCTGAATGTGCGCAAGTTCTTATACTAGAAGAGTTTTTAGCCATAGTTTGTATGTTATGATCCTATGATCCAACCTTGTCGGTCTCGTTATATGAAAATGTCTTAAGCTGTATTTTTCAATGTTGTTTGATAATCTCATGATGATCTGGGTAAGGTGTTTCTTTGAAAGCCTTCAAAATTATTTGGTGGTCTCATACACTATGGGATAGTAAGAATAGATATATTTTACATCCCAGAGGGGCGTCCGAAAAGCACTTTCCTGGCGGAGAGATTGAAAGAATGGTCTTAAGAATAAACTTTATCAACTATATCGTTGCGGTGTTACTCTATGGTGTATTATTTGACTTCTATGGTGTTGCTCTCATTGGGGTGTCCTTAGATAGAGTAGATCATGGCTTGAAAACTATGTTATGACCTATCAAAGCAGTCTATTTTTTGTATCCAAAGAAAAGAGTAAAAATTAGAGGACATCTTCTCTGCAATTTCATATCAAAGCAAAATTAATCACAAATAATGATTCCAAGCTTTACATTATAGCACGGGCAATCATCATCTAGTTATATAGAAAAGGAAAGATGGTCGACCAAGGGTAAAAGAGTCATTTAACACATGTCATAAAATGTGTTGTACGTGTTCACTCAGTGCCGATTCCACTTTCATTCTAATACCAACACTCAAACATAATTCTAGAAGTTTTATTCTTTCACCTCTCTTGTTAATTCTAACCAACAACAAAGAAATTAAATATGATTCCTTCAATAAATATGGATGGCTCTTTGTGTTCTCATCATCGTTTCATTTGGGTGTGGTAATTTCACGTTAGTATTTGTATCATGTTGCCCTAATCTTCTTCAGATTTTCTTCGAATTTTTCATTTTCATGGCTTAATTCATGCTATTTTCTTTATTATACTGTCTAACTATCTCTTTAATGTTCTTCGGCATTCATTTTCTTCCTTCGGATCTCACTATTATTTGTTCTGTCATGTGTGCGTCCTATGTTATTTTTTATGCTTTATCGGTATGATGAAACTATTGATCCCTGATTTGCTGGAGAATTTCACTGATTGAATGATACAAGTAAATAAAAATCACCCTACAGCTTAGTTCTTAAATGATAGATATGAAAATATGCCTTTTACGGCGGCAAAGTATGCTACAGTCTAGAGGAAAAGACCAAAACAATACATCATCTTTGGCTTTAGAATCAAAGTCATACATATTCTTTCATATGGAGCACTAATAGTACATTTACTTTAACAAAGTGGTGCACTTTTAGTCATAACACTGAAAAAAGTCCAAAAACATACATTATCTTTGGATTTAGATTCAAAGTCATACATATTCTTCCACATTGAGCACTAATAGTCCATTTACTTTAACAAAGTGGTGCACTTTTAGTCATAACACTAAACACATTTTAATTTTTAACAGAAATCTAAGATCTGACAAAATATTTGTTCCCTTTATTTTCTTGTTTACCGAAAGAAATAAAGATGACAGATTTATCTAGATAGCAAATAGTAAATATACATAGAATTTATTTACTATTTATCTATTTACTATACGTAAAATATATATTTTACTAAGAAATGTTAAACACCGTTAATTTTTATTTGCAATGATTTTTATCTAGATAACCTCAAATGTTATCTAGATTTTTTATTATATACATAATATTTACTATACGTTGACATAAAATAAATATACGTAAAATCATTGCCGAGAGTAAAATAATTTTTATTACTAAAATAAATATACATAATATATATTTACTAGATTTTTTTATTTTATGGGAGTCAGCGTATAGTAAACATAATATTTATTTTTATTTTATGTATATTTACTATACGCTGACTCCCATAAAATAAAAAAATCTAATAAATATATATTATGTATATTTATTTTAGTAATAAAATTTATTTTACTCTCAGCAATGATTTTACGTATATTTATTTTATGTCAACGTATAGTAAATATTATGTATATAATAAAAAATTTAGATAACATTTGAGGTTATCTAGATAAAAATCATTGTAAATAAAAATTATCGGTGTTTAACATTTCTTAGTAAAATATATATTTTACGTATAGTAAATAGATAAATAGTAAATATATTCTATGTATATTTACTATTTGCTATCTAGATAAATCTGTCATCTTTATTTCTTTCGGTAAACAAGAAAATAAAGGGAACATATATTTTATCAGATCTTAGATTTCTGTTAAAAAAATAAAATGTGTTTAGTGTTATGACTAAAAGTACACCACTTTGTTAAAGTAAATGGACTATTAGTGCTCCATGTGGAAGAATGTGTATGACTTTGAGTCTAAAGCCAAAGATAATATATGTTTTTGGGGCTTTTTTCAGTGTTATGACTAAAAATGCACCACTTTGTTGAAGTAAATGTACTATTAGTACTCCATGTGAAAGAATATGCATGACTTTGATTCTAAAGTCAAAGATGATGTATTGTTTTGGTCTTTTCCTCCTACAGTCTACAAGGTTAAATCGGTCCTTTAAAGGATGACCTCTTATACATGATTTGTTAGTTCAATGGGATGCATTAGCAATTGATGATAGGATCAAGGCTCTTTGGTTCTAATGGATCGTTGGTTTGTTTATATAAGACCACATTTTACTAGAATTGTCCATTTGACTAATTATGTGAAGTTTTAAAAGACTTTCTGCTTTCTATAATCTTTTGTTGATTTGCATGTACTTGAGAAATATGTTTTATATTTCTCAGCATTAAAAGCACTTTTATTACAAATGAAGAGTATTTTCTATTTAAATTTTAAACTTTAGTATAAGTCTATTAGTTCACTGATTTTTATATAAATCTGACGTAAATAGCAGCTTAATGACTTGAGTTATCCCTTGATGGAGGAATATTCTTTTCTATTTTTTTTAGTACCATCACGTGGACGTGGTTGACACTGATCTTAGCTGAAGAACTAGAATTTTTCTTGCTAAAAATGCAGGAAATCAACTACCGTTTGTTAAAGAATGAGTAATTCTTGATAAGGTACCACTAATATTACTATATATGTACATTATCAATATATATATATATATATATATATATATATATATATATATATATATATATATACACACATAATACCTCTATAAAGTTTTATTTGGCTTAAAGTTTAGTCCGTTGGAAAATTAGTAGTTGTATTACGTCCTATTTTGAATCGAGCGATACTAAACAATAGACATAATCAGAAAAGAGATATTAATTGTCAAGGAATACATACGAAGTCCACATTTTTCTTGCAATGTAGATTTATTTTTATTTTATTTTTTATTGCATCTTTTTTAATGAAGTCCATATTTTTATTGCACTTGCTCTTAAATCCGATTGACCTGGAGTACCTTTTAAAACTTGTCGCCTTTGACAACACTGATAAAGACAATCATTTAATATCATATCCCTTTTCTCTATATTCTTTTAAACTTCTTGACTTTGCCGATCTTTTAGGAATGTTCAAGATTCATTCCCACTTAGAATTTATCTCGTTGAACGGTTTTGTACACAAAAGATTGAATTTTTTTTAATTTTCATGGTCATGGAAGACTCAACGCTCCTCCTTTGTCTCTTTTCAGAAAGGCTATGAATGATCTACCTTGATACCCTTTCTACGATCCCTCAATATTTATTTTTTACGTATTTATGTTTATCTTTATGATGGTAAGACCTAAATCTCTGCACGCATTTTATTGAAATAAGCAGTTGGGGGTTTAGCTTTATTCGCTCCTGAAATACACTAGAAAAGCGGTTGATGTTGCTTATTTACTTACTGTAGTTTCTATTTGATACATAGATTGCATAATTTTTTTAAATGCTAGCATATACTATTTACACTTTCGAATTAAGTACTTCATAAAATTGTACTATTCTTTGCTATTAAGTTTTATTTGTGACTTACAACACAATAACTATATAGCACATTGTAATATTGTCATGAGATATTTTATATTATGTGAGTCTATGTACTAAGATTGACGACAATCAAAAAAAGGATGGTTTAGTATGATTGTTGTGGAATGTATTTGATAACTGTGACATGGTCTAACTTTATTCTTTTCTGTTCATAAATTTTTACAAATTGAATGTAATGTGTTACAACTTGATGCACTTATCAGTGAGAAAATGCTGCAAATTGATAATAAGAACAAACTAAAAATTTGAGAAAGAAAAACATAATACGTAGACTGGGTGCATTTCATGCATGTAGCGCTCTTGCAGACAGAATAATACAGAATAGTCATTTGATGTTATTTGGTTTATCAAGCATTCAAATTTATATATTGATTAACTTCTAATCGGAAGTTTCAAGATTAAGCACAATTTTAAGCTTACTATATCATAAAGGACATTTTTTGTTTGATTACATCTTCTCCTATATTAGTTGAAATCTAAATAATTTTTATTTTTGGACTTTGGTATAGACTTGATTATTCACCAAAGAGAAGTTCAAAGGAGTCCGATGAGTGAGGTATGTATATTAGTCTTGAGCAATAACAATTCCCTGAACATCTCTAGATTTAAGGAATGTACTATGTGGCAATCTTGAAGAATTTGTACTCTGAACAAACAACTATTTGGTTTCTTTGAGTATCTGGTTTATGAAACTTCAGTTTGGTACTTGTAATGTTATGAAGTGAAAATATAGGTTCTTTTGCCTTCTCATTTTTCCCTCCTTTTTGTGATGAGTAATAAAAAGAAAGTTTATAAATTTTTTAGTACCTATAGTAAGATAATGCTGAGATGATATAAGAATATTTCAGTATAAACCCATATTTTATTTTATAGTGGTGATAGAAATTGTATAAATTGTAATACTTCATAACCGTGTATGTTCTCAATAACTAATGAAATTTCTAGTCATTTGCTACTCATATGATTGAGCTTATTTCTTTCTTTTATTTGAGGGTAAGTGAAATGTATTGGCCAATTTTTTGGAAATTATTTGCATTAAATTTCGGCATATCCATACAGTTGTCAGAGTTTAGCTTATCAAAGAAAAAATAAGAACTAGCTCTCCAATTTTTAAGTAATTGTTGACTGGTTTAATCTCAAATCTCAAGGATAGAGGAATCCCATACTTTTTTAAGAAAATAATTAGATTTATGATGCGTCCTTGGATTGTAGTAATAGTGTCTTCGCCTTTAATGACATTGTTCGATCTTCTCTAGAGATGTAAGCACTCATAAATATGATACATCTAGTTGATCATGTGGTATAGAATGACGGTATGAGATGAGGAATTAGACATATTCTTGGGCTTAATTTTGTAAATGTTTAATAGAAAAGCACGATATAGAATGACAGTAGGAGATGAGGAATTAGACATATTATTGGGCTTAATTTTATAAATGTTTAATAGAAAAACACAATAAAATGAAATATTTGCTTAGTTTTACATACGCCGGTCAACCCCTAGGGAGGTAATATATAGTTCTATGTTTCTGTCATTACTGACCAGAGACGAAATTGTTCTTATGTGTTTGTAAAATTATGGTTTATCCTTAAACATTTAATGCTATTTGGAGTCGTAGATGTAAATACGCAATTAAAATTTAAATTGTTGGGCCCGTGCATAGCACGAGCAACACTCATCTAGTTAACTATATTAGAAGAGAAAGAGTTTCTACATGGTTGCTTATTTGTCATTTATATATCAAAAGAAGGGCATCTATGGAATTTCAACTAAGTCCAGTTGTTGTATTAGCGTGCTTCTTCCTAAGTCCTTACGTGTCGCTTTCCATCTAAATCCGAGTTATCCCCATCCATAATCCATTCCATTCTCCAATTCTTTGCTTCTCTTCCGCCATGTGCTTCTTCTCCTTCGATCTCTCTCTGTGATTTTGCTGATTGTCCTATACCACTAGTACCAAGCGCTATCAAAAAACATGGTAGTTTTTTCGTTGTAATTGTTCATCTTTTGGACGGCTTACAGTAGTTTAGGGCGGTATGTCAATTAGGGTATGAAATTTCAGTTATATTCTTTGTATTTCTATTTCTATTTATAGTTTTCGTGGGTGTTCCGTTGTCTTTATTTTATGTCTTCAGTTTTCTCTTATTTCTTTCTTCAATTTAATGAAGCTGCGTTTTTCCTGAGATTTGCTTCAATTGTTTTTGATTTTGCAAGGAATAATCTAGACTCTTGATTTAACTTCCGTTGGTCTGACATTTTCGGCAAATGCTTTGTTGATGGATTTGAGCGAGGTAAGATTATCCTTCTATGTCCTTCCTGATCTTAGAAAGACTCAATTTATTCTATTTTCTTTTTATCGTTTTTTCATTTGGGGGTGGGGTGGGGGATGGGATTTCACTGTAGCTTTGTGGTTGATTTGGTAATGAGAAGATAAAGCATTTAGATTACTGAATGTCAGATGGAATTCGCCAACTGATTTAGCATTTATTTCTAGGCGTTAGGACAAAGCTACTCATACCATTAATCTTAGTTAGAGCGCAAAATAATAAAGAAAGCTCCCCAAGATAACTTGTACTGAGATACTCATTTATGAATTTTCTTTCCGTGCTTTGCATTTTTTCTGTACAAAAGAATAGTGCTTTGCAACTATCCAACGCTGTTACAATTCTACTTTGATTTGGTGTGGTAAATGTTAGCGCACAGATATACAACTGAAACTCGAGGGATAAAATTAAACAACACATTACTCAAATTTACAGTAGTAATAATATAACATCCAAGTATACATCTATGAATTTATTGTTTAATTATCTTTGGTACTATAATTCCTTCTAACTTCTAAGCTGCAAAGTTACTACTACCTGATTTTCTAGGTTTTTGTTTTTCTTCAGAATCTGACCCGTCCATTCCTCTTCATTTTCTTTTTTATGTACTCTGTGTTTGCTGACTTTAATTATGAGCTTCTTCGTTTCCTTTGAAATATATTACGCTTCTTGATCAATATAATTCTAATCAATGAAGAGTTAATCTGCAACAGATTCCCACTTAGTTAAGTTCACATTAAAATGCCTCTACTTGCCTTTTTTCTCCTATGTGTTACTATACCAACTTCTTTTCCCCTAGCTTTTTGCAGAACCTATATTAACATGATCTATTTTGAGAGAATATTGAAGAAGAATTTTAACTTCCCCTAAAGACATTCTACTTAAATATCATTAATTATGTTGGCATATGAAGTTCACACCAGTTCATTGTGCTCTAGGTTGAAAGCAGCAACAACAACAACAACGACCCAGTATAATTCCACTAGTGAGGTATGGGAGGTAGTATGTACGCAGACCTTACCCCAACCCCGAGGCAGTAGAGAGGCTCTTTGCGAAAGACACTCGACTCAAGAAAACGAAAAGAGACAATATATCAGTCCCATCAACAGATACCATGGGAATAATAACATCATCATAAAGATGTGGTCTAGGTTGAAAGCACAATAAAATATTGTTCAAGGTCATCCTCTTATGTCTTTCTTTCACAAGATACAGTGTGAACCCTGTATGATAGCAATTGATTTCATCTCCATTGGTGGGTCGATACTATGCATTGATATGTGCTGAAACAAGGGTAGTAGCAAATTTAAGCTTATGACATGTTGATTCCGGTAGCAGCAGAAACATGAGGAGTAGAAAATTAAATGCTGCTGAAATTTTGTATTCTATTTATACCTCTTAACTACTTTTGACCTAATTTAAACAAATAGCATGATAATGCTTGAAAGTTGTTGAATAATTTCTTTTCTGTTGAATCGTTCAAATTATGGGTGTTTAATATTAAGAAAGATCGGGAAGGATTAGCTAAAATGATTGTTTTAGGTTGTTTACCTTTTAGTTTTGCTGCTTCACCATATCTTGTTACTTATATTCAAAGAATTTATAATCCTTTGTTTAAAGGTATTCCTAGAAGTACTTGTTCTTTAGGCTTTTTGGACAATATCAGACATATATACGTTATTTGTTCGCCAGTCTTTCTTGTAGAATTTCTCTTACTTCTAATATTGGTCGTGCTGTAAATGGTAATGATTATTTGACTGTTACATGCCATTGGATAGATGGTAATTTTTGTATGCAAAAACGTATTATTGCTTTTAAATATGATGAAGATCAAAGTCATACTGGTGCATTTATAAGTAATACTATCTATGAAGTTGCTATATTTTATAATCTTGCAGAAAAAGTTTTGTGTGTGTCATTTGATAATACTTCTAACAACAATGCTGCTATTACAATATTAAAATTGCATCTACACACACCACTTCCTGAAATATTTCATGTTAGATGTGCATGTCATATTTATAATTTGATTGTGAAGAGTGGCCTTGAATTATTTAGAGATGATATCACTTTAGTAAGAAGAGATGTTGGTGTAATTCAAGGAAATAATAGAAGTGCTAGATTAAATGCATTTAAAGAAAAATGTGTACACTATGGACTAAAACCAAGACTCATGCCTGAAGAAATAGTTACTAGGTGGAATTATACTTATTTATCTTAAAATGTTGTTATAAATATAGAATGCCTATAACTGAAGTTGCTAATTCTCATTGTACCGATCCTAGCCGCTTGTTAACATCTAGAACTTGGGATGTCATTGAAGATGTTGTAAAGTTTTTACAAAAATTTTATGTTGCTACACTTGAGTTTTCTGGAGCTTATTATCCTACTATTGCAAATGGTTTAGTTCATATTGCTGAAATTTCTCTTTTACTACATAATTTGAAGAACAAAGAAGGATATACTTCTGTTGTTGAATCTATGCTAGATAAGTTTAAAAAATATTTTTACCCAATTCCCCCTATTTACCTAATTGGTGCTATTTTAAACCCTTTCATCAAAATGGCCACTTGTCGCCAATTAATCACTGTTTTATATTCTTATATGGATATTGATGAACAAACCAGTAGTAGGAACATTAATGAACTTCAATTCTACTTGCAAAAGTCAGCAGAGCCCCGCACAAAGGAATTTCTACCACTAGGTTGGTGGAGGAGCAACTCAAATCAATTTCCTGTTATTTCGGCCACGGCTCGAGACGTGCTAAATGTGCCGATTTCAACAGTCGCATCAGAGAGCGCATTTAGCCAAGCAAGGCAGCAACTAGGAAATACCCGTCATTCATTGGGTAGCAACGCTTTGGAAATTCTAGTATGCTTTAGAGATTGGATAAGATCAGAACGACGAAATCAAGGGCGTGACGAGGTAGATGAAGCGGAGGACTAAGAAATTGGAGATATAATGGTTTATGGTTCTGATTCAACCAATGCCGGAAACCAAAAACCTCATGTTGACATGGATGAACTTACAAAAATGATGTAAAGTATGTGATGTACTATTTTTTTTTTATTTTTTTTTTTATAATTGTTGTAAACTTTTAATTTGCAAGTTCAAAAATAACAAAATCAAAAAAGAACTTGCAACTTAATTTGAAGTATTATATATTACTCAATAAAAATATCAAATGAAAGTCTTCGGAGCTTGATCCTTACATATTGCCTATTGGTCTTATTAAATAATTTTTTGTAGCAACTTACTTTCAAATTTCAATTTTAAAATTATAAAATTCAAATTTCAACTTTCAAATTTTAAACTTCAAAGTTTAATTCTAAGCCTTAAAAGTTTGCAAACACTTAAGTATCAATAACATTGAATAAGAAAAACAAAAATTACTTTTAAAAAAAAAAATCCACGGCCCGCTAACGGGTCCGCCAACAGCCCTCTAACAACCCGCTAAGCCCCAACCCGGACGGAAAAAAAAAATCCGAAAAAGTATAGCCCGCTAACTCAGCTCGCTAACAACCCGCAACGTTAAACGGATGGGCTGCCCATTAACCCTCCAGTACCCGGGTTAAGTTTTTGTTGCCCATCTTCCTCATCTACTCCCCAATGAAGAGGGTGGTTGTCTACCATGTGCCTACGAAGTTGACCCGTTCCCCCTCCCTTACCGGTCTCATGTTTATAAATATCCTTACAAATTCTACATCTTACATAATTTTTATGTTCTTCTAGTCTGTCAAAAAAATTCCAACACTTACTTCTTAATCTTCGATTCTTCTTAATAGGGAGGGAGGCCTACTTGTATTACCACGACTTTCACCCCTAATATTTTGAGTTTGACTAGCATTACCAGGTGTAGCTGGTGGTGTTTCAAGATTATCAGGTGATGGAAATGGAATATCATCTAAACTATCATCTAAATCATTATCTATACCATAATTTTCTTGAAGTCCCTCATAATCTACATTTAAATTTTCACGTGAACTTTCAGAAATATGTGTAAAGCTACTAGAAGAACAAGCACCACCTCTTGATCTTTTGAAAGTTTTCTTACTACCACCTCTACTAGTGCACGCATTTTTGGCTGCTCTAAATATATCCATTATGTAAATTAAATTAATAATTGTAAATAATAAAATAAATGTACACCGAAGAAGAGAAAGATATAGAACGAGTGTACCGGGATTCCGGATGCCGCACTAAATTTGATATCAAAAACCAATCTTCAATTGATAAATCGATACTTGATAGTTGATACCACACTTCACTTGATATTTGATAATAATAATTTTGTAATGGCTAAACTAAATATTTGATGAAACTTGAAATAATAAGTAATTGAGAATTTAAGAACAATAATCAATAATATCAAGAGAGAATTAGAGTAGTAAGAGAGTGAATTGTGAGGGAAAATGAAGAAGAAGGGGGGCTATTTATAGTTTTTAAAAGGTTAAAATTGTAATTTATCAAATACTAGGGGTGTGGGGGCTATTTTCTTAAGAGGTAGGCCGAAATGGCCATTTCTGCAAAAAAGGGCCGTTGGCCAACGGTCATATTTGAATTTGACCGTTGGCAACGGTCAAAAAAAAAAAAAAGTTAAAAATCGAGCTGAACCGGGCTGTAGCCCGTTAACAACCTGTTAACGGGCTTAGCGGGTTCCGGTGTACCGGTATCAAAAAACTGTTCGTTTGAAACCTGCTCCCCGCTCAACCCGTCCCAGCCCGCCCCCACGCTACAGTACCGGTCTGAACCGGGTTGTAAACGGGTCAGCCCGGCCCGATTAACAGGTATAGTTCAAATGCATAAATTAGCTACACTACTACTTGTGTACTTCTCTTATCACATGGCATTTTTCTGTTGTCTTTTGTTCATACATTCTTACGACAATAATTCCTACCTTGGCTACGTCATGTAACAGGTCCCAATGTATTTGTCGAAGACCACAACAAACGAAGCCGACAACTATATACCTTGGTTGGCCTTCAAGTCGATGCATCACATTTCATTAATATGTGAACAGTTAGTAAATAGGTATCTTGTAAACCTCTGGACATCTTGTAAAACTTGATTCTTTAGTGGATAGTACCAAGAAGTAGTAAAACTTATTGAATCTTGGTATGTTTGCATTTTTGCTGGTGATCTCTTGCTTTAGGATTCTAGGGATATTTTATTGATTCAATATATGCAATGCAGTTATCCCACACAGGGACTTGCTCATTGTTGTGAATGCAAAGAGGGACGATGATCTTATGGTAAATGTTCACAAGTCTAAGGAGCTTTAAATCTGATTTTGCGACTCTTTCACACTTCTTCATCTTTGAGTGGTAGGTAGCTTCAAAGATAGTCCGATGAAATTGGTATCTAAGGTCTATTTGATTACAATACTCAAGTTTGTACAAAATGCAAATATATTTGACTTTATTCCCTTTAGTTAATTGATATTAAATATAATGGCATTAACATAAATCTCTTAGATGTTGGGCCCGTACTGGCACGGGCAATAACCACCTAAGTATATTAGAAGACAAAGGGTTTCGACATGGCTGCTTAGTTGTCATTAAAATTTAAATTTAGGGCATTATAGTCATTTAACCTAATAGCTACATACGTGTTTGTATTTTAGGTTATCAGTGTATATGTGGATTCTAGGACAACGTACAGAGTTTTCATTCAATAAGTTCTTCATCTTCCGATGCAATTGAACTAGACATGGCTATGGTGTTTGTCTACTTGCAGGTCATCCATCGATCACCCTCCAATTCAAACATTGGGATTGAAGTCTATTGTAAGTTGAGTAATTTATATTCTGCAAAAAATTAGTGTCAAATTGCTTCTTTCCATCCAAATTGCCTCAAATGACCTCTTAGAGACCGAGACGATTTGCAGATCTAAGAGGACTTCAGTGGGCTATTGTTGTGAGAATTTTCCTTCTTCTCCTTTGTCCTCTATCCCGATTGACTCCCTTAGATTTTTTTTTACTGAAGGGCTATTACAGTATTTCCTGAGTCAATGCTCTTCTGTTAACTGATTCTGCACTTGTATTTACTCATTGATTATTTTTTATCAATTTCGTAGCAGATAATGGTACTAAGAACTTAATGAGAATAGAGAAAGGCTATCTGAACAAAATTTCACAAGGTCAGTTATGCAATTCTGAAAACGTTAATATTGATCTATATTTTCCAACAAGTTAGATAAATTTTATTATATTAGGTTTTATCGTTTCCCTTATTATCATAGTTAGTTATCTGTATGTAGCTGAAAATAAAACGGAGAATTTAGAGAGCCATTTTTTAGCAGTCACTAATTTGTCCAAAAAAATATAGTTCCTTTTACCCATTTGTATTGCTTTTACTTCTCTAATATAACTACTATTATTTACTTATAAACGATTAAGTTCGTATTTGACATGCTTAAGTTTTTCTATTCTTCCCTTTTCCTTTGGACTTCAATTTTTTGAAATTGAATGAAGGGGTCATTAGTTGTTAATCCATTTCCATTACAGTGCTATTATGACATGTTTTCCTTCTGCGATTGTTAGATCAATCTGTTAATAAGTTTTGGTGGAAAATGACCATAGCTGCACTCAATAATGGAGTAGTCTGTACCTTTTCTGCTTTTTGGTTAATGACATCTTGAGCCATAGATATTTTGATTATCCTGTGGGAAAGACTACATACAACTCTCATGTGGTTGATGAATTGATTATGTTTCTATACATGATTAAGTTATTCCACAGAAGAGGCTCACTCTTATAAATCTATAAAATAACTTTAATTTTCGTAGGAACTCAAGTCTACCATATTTAAAGTAAGTATTATTCCTAGGTTTCTAGGATATTAGCATTGTAAATGTTTCTTCCTGTAGGAGATGGAATTACTTCGATAGTTTGTAAGATTTTTTATTTCACTAATTACTACTATTTCAGATATGTTGTATGGGTTATATGTCCGGAGTGATATATTGCTATGTAAGAAATCGTTCAACTGGAACTGGACAAAGAAAGACGATCTTGTTACAAGAAAATGGCCTTAGAGGTAATCAGCTTGATCAAAGCAAACAGGTGTACCTCTTACATGGAAATATCAAAGCAAACATGTGTACCTCTTGCATGGAAACACTAAGAGTTGAATATGATATCGTTGGCCCAGACGAGGACACACAGGTACCGCTTTTCTTTCTCACTTCCCTCTTTTTCCTCCTTATAAGTGTGTAAACATGGGAAAAATGCAGGTAGCAAAAAAAAATTTCTTTATTGCTTCTAATTGTTCTTTACTGGATATGAATTTCTCATAAACTAAGTTGATCAATTTAATTTTCCTTTATTCACTACTCATAGGTCCCTCAAGTTGTTGGAAATGAAACTGGTTTGGCAAAATGTAGAAATGAGAAACGAAAATGGAAAGAGAGCGAGAGAGGGACAATAGTACACTGCTGATACTTCTAATTTTTATGATATCATTTGTGTTTTTAATTATATTTGCTCCTGTCATGTGAGCACAATTCATGAGCTATAATCTTTTTTTTTTTCTATATAATTGTGTCTCATTTGCTAAATTTTCATGAATTTCCGACACAATCACTAGGGGAAGCAGCGTCTAATGTTTGTTGTTTATAGATAACACATGATGTCTCTGAAGCTAAGAATCTCATTAGTCAGGTAAGCTTGTTAGAGGTGAAAAAAAGAAAGTAAGTTTATTAGAAGGTATGTATGCGTCAATTTGGTGAAGAAGAATGCACAACAATATTACATTTGCTTGTCCAGTTCTTGCGGACAACTTCTCAAAGAGACTTTCCCTTCAGAAGATCTTGAAGCACCTGTGGATAGTCAAGAATGCTGATTCGAATGTAGAACTCTGAAAGTGACATTTCTGGCTGCTCTCTCCTTGTATCTTTTGACCAGTTTGCACCAGTTGATTTTCAATATAACACAAAATTTGACTGGAGATCCATGGTAAAAATGAAATTATCGAAGTTGCAGGAAATGAAGTCAACAAAATTAAAAGTTCTTTGGGAAAGAAGCTGGATTTGGTGAATCTGCAGGAAGGCACATTTAGTTACTGAAACACAAGATGCAGTGAATTTTCCTGTTGAATCTATAGAGTCTGGTAAGTGCTTTCCATCGTAAATGAGACACTTACCTACTTTTCTTTTTCAACCAAATGAATTTGTTAAATCATATTTTTCACTTTAAATTATAATTATAATCTAATTGAGCTACCTGTGCGTATTTTAAAAAAAGGTATTGAAACATGTCTTACTCTTTCAATCTTTTTAAAAAAAAAATACTTCCTTAAAAAGAATAATTTTCTCAGCCTACATATATGATGCATCATAATAAATTTAATAGTCAAGCTATTATAAATTGCTTGGGTATTCCTATGTATCCTTCATGTGCCATGTTTTCTTTGACTAGGAGGACAGAGAAGTTTCAATTAACATCACGATGCAATAATTGAAATTATATCTAGAAGGTTTAAGCTACTTTAAACAAAAGTGTGGTAGTTAAAAGCACCTCTATGTATCATGTTTACACTCTCAGAAGCAAAGCTTTGACATTTTCATTAGTAGGCAAGTATTTACTGTTATTCTTTTAGTGCTAGGTTAACAGTAGTAAATGACGGCCATTTTGAGAATCTTACCTTATATGAAACTAATTTTAAAGCAGACATGTCATATTAGAAGCACATGAGAGATCAAAGTATTATGAACTTTTTTCGTCACATGATTGAGTTTCTTGATTGGAAAATGTATTTTTAAAGGAATGAATACATATCAGTTTGTGCTAAATCTGAACCTCTAGCTTGTAGATAAAGCATTAATTGTCAATTGTGATATATGTGAAATGATTTATACAGTACTTGATGTCGCTCAGTATGTGAAGACTTGTCTAGTATGCCAGAAGGATAAGTCGGATCACTTGACGCAAGCGGGACTCTTGGAATCACTAGCTGTCCCAAAAAGACCTTGGGAAAGCGTTTCCCTGGATTTCATCACCGGATTGCCCAAGGTCGGAGATCTCACAACTATCCTGGTTGTGGTGGATCGGTTTTCCAAGTATGCTACCTTTATAGCAGCCCCACAATATATATCAGCAGAAGAAACAACTCGACTCTTCTTCTATCATGTCGTCAAATATTGGGGCCTGCCTAAAGACATCGTTAGTGATCGCGACTCACGCTTCACTAGCAACTTTTGGACCCAGCTCTTTAAGTGTCTCGGGTCAAAACTGAGTCATAGCTCAAGTTTTCATCCGCAATCTGATGGCCAGACGGAGCGATTCAATGGCATGCTGGAGGAATATCTTCGCCACTTTGTAACCGGATCGCAAAAGAACTGGGTGAAGCTTCTGGATGCTGCTCAGCTGTGTTTCAATTCACAAAAGAGCTCTAGTACCAA